>NC_044552.1:75745864-76945864 GCF_007565055.1 Rhinopithecus roxellana
ACATAGGGAGACCCCTGTCTCTACAAAAAAAAAATTTTCTTTTCTTTTTTTTTTTTTTTGAGAAGGAATCTTGTTCTGTTGCCCAGGCAGAAGTGCAGTGGCAGGATCTCAGCTCACTGCAGGCTCCCCCTCCTGGGTTCACGCCATTCTCCTACCTCAGCCTCCCGAGTAGCTGGGACTACAGGCACTCGCCACCACACCCAGGTAAATTTTTGTATTTTTTTTTAGTAGAGACGAGGTTTCACCGTGTTGGCCAGGATGGCCTCAATCTCCTGACTTCGTGATCCACCCGCCTTGGCCCCCCAAAGTGCTGGGATTACAGGCATGAGCCACCGCGCCTGGCCCAAAAAAATAATTTTTAAAAAAGCAGCCAAGTATGGTGGTATGTGCCTGTAGTCCTGGCTACTCAGAAGGCTGAGACAGGAGGATCACTTGAGCCTGGGAGTTTGAGGTTAAAGGGAGCCATGGTGACGCCACTGTACTCCAGCCTGGGCTACCGAGTGAGACCCTGTTTCTAAAAATAAAAACTGTTCATCAGCTGACATGGCTCCTGTGAAGTAGTTATCACTAATCCCTGTAGGGGGATACATAGAGACTAACCGACCTCTGGGGTCACTTCCAACTCTGATTCTATAAACCCTACTTCTTAGTTTGTCATTCCTTCCCTTTTGAAACTAAGAATGATAGCGATGCCCTATAGCCTTTAAAAATTAATGGCGGCTGGGTGCGGTGGCTCGCACCTCTAATCCCAGCACTTTGGGAGGCCGAGGCGGGCGGATCACCTGAGGTCAGGGGTTTGAGACCAGCCTGGCCAACATCGCAAAACCCCGTGTCTACTAAAAATACGAAAATTAGCCGGGCATGGTGGCACATGCCTGTAATCCTACATACTAGGGAGGCTGAGGCAGGAGAATTTCTTGAACCCAGGGGCTGGGGGTTTCAGTGAGTTTAGGTCACACCACTACACTCCAGCCTGGGTGACAGAGCGAGACCCTGTCTCAAAAAAAAAAAAAAAAAAAGAAATTAAAAATAAATAAAATTAATTGCTAAGTAAAGAGCTGTTTATTTAACAAATATTTATAGGCAGCCCAGGGAAGTAGAGTAGTATAATTTACCGTATAGTGAAGGAAGGGGGTGGCAGGGAGAGAGATAGCTAAAGAAATAATTACAGTCCAATTTGATGCATGACTGAGCCATATTCAAAGGCTTTCACATACAGAAGAAAGAGTTAATTCTGGGAAAGTTAAAAAGAAGTTACATGTGGGCTGATTATTAAAAAGTCTTTAAACAAAAATATATTGATCATAAACCCTTTAGCCCCAAAAGTTGTATGGTACTTTCATACAGTGAACCTCAGCAGAGATGTTAAATAGTAAAAGGAGATCCTCTACTTCTGAATGATACAGGACTGTCTCTGAGAGATAATATTAGGTAAATGAAACCAGAGTGCAGACTTATGAACATGAGATGTCTATTATTTTTATTGTCACAATTTTTATTGACTATATCTTTTAAGAATGTATTTGGCTGCATATAACAAGACTCTAACAAGACTTACAACAAGACTCTAACAAACAGTGGCAACAAGACTCTAACAAACAGTGGCTTGAAACAGTGCAGTGTTTATCTCAGATAACAAGAAGTCTAGAGGTGGACACATCAGAGCTGATGCAGCCCTCAAAGAAGTCAGTAGGGGCTCAAAGTTCTTTTTGCTCTACCATGCTTAAAGAGGGTTAAACCTTTAGGAGGGCCCCCAACCCTCTTTAGGAGGTTTAGAGGGTTGGGAGCCCTCTTTAGGATCGTTAAGTCTCTACTGTGCCTCCAGGCAGCTGGGCCATATTCCAAACAGGGAACATGGGTAAGCCCAAAATGTCAAAGGTATACACCAACTGAATCTGTTCCCTTATATCAGGAACTCAGTAGATTTCTCAGAAACCCCACCTGGTAGACTAGTGCTTACATTTAATTGGCCAGACTGTGTCACATGATCACATCTAGCTGAAGGGGATCATGAGGTGGTAAGTTTTTTAAGTGAGGACCATTGCCACTCCAAATGTACTCAAGGGTAGATACTTTTCTGAATTTTTTTAACCTCTCAAAAAGAATAAAGGGAGGGAAGGAAGATAGAGAGAAGAAAGCAGGCTCCATCGTCTTTTATCTCCCTTGTCTGTGTGGCAAAACACAATTAACTCTTCTATTTTAACATCAACTTAAATGCAAAACATTTGAAGAGAGTTCAAGTTATTATAAGTAACAATTTGGGTTTTTTGTTTGTTTGTTTTTTGAGACAGGGTATCTGTTGCCCAGGCTGGAGTGCAGTGGCGCAAACACAGGAAAGAATGGATAGGCAAATATTAATAGCAATGTCTGCCACCCTGATTTCTGAAGCTTAGGATGCTAAACAAATTTGAGAAGCTTTGGAGGAAAATGGACAGATCAAAAGCAGATGAAGTTTTTTAACATATAATGGAAAGAAAGTGATTTGATGAAAAATCTTATAAAAACATTGATTAATCTTTCAATATGGTAATTACTTTCTTACTCTGATTACTTAACATAAGTTATATTTATTTGTGACTATTTTCTAATCAAGAGTTAGCATGAGGGCCCGGCGTGGTGGCTCAGGCCTGTAATCCCAGCACTTTGGGAGGCCGAGGTGGGCGGATCACTTAAGGTCATTAGTTCAAGACCAGCCTGGCCAACATGGTGAAACCCTGTCTCTACCAAAAATACAAAAAACTTAGCTGGACATCATGGCACACGCCTGTAATCCCAGATACTCAGGAGGCTGATGCACGAGAATCACTTGATTCTGGGAGGCAAAGGTTGCAGTGAGCCGAGATCACGTTACTGCACTCCAGTCTGGGCGACAGAGCGAGACTCCGTCTCAAAAAAAAAAAAAAAAAAAAAAAAAAAAGAGCATGAGAAGTATTCAAGAGTACTGAAATATATGTACATAAATTGGCATGAAGACTTTTATTTAAGATAATTTTTTAAAAATCCAGTGCATTGAAAGTTTAATAGATTGCTTTGGGTAACTAAAATAGGAATAAGATCACCAGAAGAAAATTTTCCTAAATTTTTTCATACTGTCACTGCTTCTCTGACATATACTAAATTGGACTCTTGCAAAATATGATCCAGAGTTACTTATCTGGTGATAAAATCTTAGAATCTGAGAGCACAGTACTAGATAGTGAAATTACAGGATAGATTTAAAGACTAGTCATTTCACTCCTATTTCCTATAGAAAAGTAGGTATTTTTTAAATCTTTTTAACTATTAACTGCCAGTTTAGGTAACTCTTTTTAAAAAATCCCTGAATCTTATAATTTGGGGACTGGAAGGGATGTGTTTCTCCAGTCCCCCTCCTTTCAGGGACAAGAAGACCAAGGGTCTGAGTTTAAGCGATTTGCCCATGAATTGTCTTATGTAATAAGCAGAAGTAGAACTGTTATCCAGATTCCTGATTAGGCTAAAACTATTGATTTCATTCTGATGAATTCAAACAACTTGACCTTCCCCAGTTACTGTAAACAAAAAGAATTAAGCCCGTTCTTAATATACTTTTTTCCTAGCAACATTCCCTTCCCTGTTGCTTCAAAACTAGGGATAAAAATTGGACAAATGGGGAAAGGATTCCCTATTTAATAAATGGTGCTGGGAAAATTGGCTAGCCATAAGTAGAAAGCTGAAACTGGATCCTTTCCTTACCCCTTATACGAAGATTAATTCAAGATGGATTAGAGACTTAAATGTTAGACCTAATACCATAAAAACCCTAGAAGAAAATCTAGGTAGTACCATTCAGGACATAGGCATGGGCAAGGACTTCATGTCTAAAACACCAAAAGCAACGGCAGCAAAAGCCAAAATTGACAAATGGGATCTAATTAAAGAGCTTCTGCACAGCAAAAGAAACTACCATCAGAGTGAAAAGGCAACCTACAGAATGGGAGAAAATTTTTGCAACCTACTCATCTGACAAAGGGCTAATATCCAGAATCTATAAAGAACTCAAACAAATATACAAGAAAAAAACAAACAACCCCATCAAAAAGTGGGCAAAGGATATGAACAGACATTTCTCAAAAGAAGACATTCATACAGCCAACAGACACATGAAAAAATGCTCATCATCACTGGCCATCAGAGAAACGCAAATCAAAACCACAATGAGATACCATCTCACACCAGTTAGAATGGCAATCATTGAGAAGTCAGGAAACAACAGGTGTTGGAGAGGATGTGGAGAAATAGGAACACTTTTACACTGTTGGTGGGATTGTAAACTAGTTCAACCATTATGGAAAACAGTATGGCAATTCCTCAAGGATCTAGAACTAGATGTACCATATGACCCAGCCATCCCACTACTGGGTATATACCCAAAGGATTATGAATTATTCTACTACAAAGACACATGCACACGTATGTTTATTGCAACACTATTCACAATAGCAAAGACTTGGAATCAACCCAAATGTCCATCTGTGACAGACTGGATTAAGAAAATGTGGCACATATACACCATGGAATACTATGCAGCCATAAAAAAGGATGAGTTTGCGTCCTTTGTAGGGACATGGATGCAGCTGGAAACCATCATTCTTAGCAAACTATCACAAGAAGAGAAAACCAAACACCGCATGTTCTCACTCATAGGTGGGAACTGAACAATGAGATCACTTGGACTCGGGACGGGGAACATCACACACTGGGGCCTATCATGGGGAGGGGGGAGGAGGGAGGGATTGCATTGGGGAGTTATACATGATATAAATGATGAATTGATGGGTGCTGACGAGTTGATGGGTGCAGCACACCAACATGGCATAAGTATACATATGTAACAAACCTGCACGTTATGCACATGTACCCTAGAACTTAAAGTATAATAATAAAAAAAAAAATTGGATAAATTTGTGGCATATATTGTGATGGTAACATTGGTAACTTCGGCTTATTCCCCCTCCCCAACCAGCTACTATTCCTTAGGTAAATAAACATTTTATTTTATTTTTATTTTTATTTTTAGTTTGAGACAGAGTCTCACTCTGTTGCCCAGGCTGGAGTGCAGTGGTGCGATCTCGGCTCACTGCAACCTCCGCCTGCCCAGTTCAAACGATTCTCCTGCCTCAGCCTCCAAGTAGCTGGGATTACAGGCATGCGCCACCATGTCCAGCTAATTTTTGTATTTTTAGTAGAGACGGGGTTTCACCATGTTGGCCAGGCTGCTCTCAAACTCCTGAGGCTCCTGCCTCAGCCTCCCAAAGTGCTGGGATTACAGGCGTGAGCCACTGTGCCCAGCTAAACATTTTAAATTGTCATTTGTTACTAGGATAAGGTGACTCTGAGTTCCAGCTTTGCCTTTTATAAACTCAGTGTTCTTGATCAAGTATTTAACCTCTGCAGACCTCTGTAATTAGAATCACAAGTAGATCATATAAATGAAAGGTTTTTTTAAATGGCAGACACTGTAAAAATTATGGACTTTCACTTTTATTATTGCATACCATTGTTTTTGTTGTTTCTGGCCACGTGGCATTTAAAAGTTGCTATTTATTTAATCAATGCTGTTTTATGACTATAGATGTCAAAATCACTCATTTTCATCCTTTGAGTAATCCAAAACACCACTTTTTGCTTACCTGGTTACTGCTTTCTTTCATAAGCTGAACTGCATGAAAAACTTGTCCAAATGCTTAACCCTTTTTACTTTTATGCTTTCCCATAATCTCATTATGTGATTTTTGTGAGATGTGACAATATGGACTTTTTTCAGTGAATGGTTTTATAAACTAGAAATCATTTGCAGGGTAGTAATAAAATAAAATTTTATTCCTTTCTTTTAGTCATTTTTTAAAAGGTAATTTTAAATGTTCTATTTTTAAAAAATGTCTTCTGTTAACTTTTCAACTGTCTTTTAAGCCTCCATTCTTAGTGATTTTCTTTGGGATATAATGAGATTTTAATCTAAACCATGAATTTACTCTTAGATACTGTTTGACTCGCTGATTAATTTCCTTTCTCTACTCCCCAAATTTGTAATCAAGTACAATATGTCTACTGGGTCATCTTTACATAGTCTCTTAATTTTTTTTAACAAAGGAAATCAATTAGACATGAGATTTTCCTTGGCATTTGATAATGCCAAGTTGTTTGGTTCTTTTAATTGTATCTTTATGTGATTATTATAACTGTTAAGCCAGTCTGGTTTTTTTTGAGAGAAGACTCTCATATATTATTTGATGATTTTATATTTATTTATTTATTTATTTAATTTTGGGATGGAATCTTGCTCTGTCATCCAGGCTAGAGTGCAGTAGCACAATCTCAACTCACTGCAACCTCCGCCTTCTGGGTTCAAGTGATTCTCCTGCCTCAGCCTCCCAAGTAGCTCCCAAAAATTAGTCAGACGCCCACCACCATGCCTGGCTAATTTTTCTATTTTTAGTAGAGACAGGGTTTCATCATGTTGGCCAGGCTGGTTTCGAACTCCTTACCTCAGGTGATGCACCCGCCTTGGCCTCCCAAAGTACAAGGATTACAGGCATAAGCCTGATTACCTGGCCTGATTATTTTATGTTTATTTCTCTCCATGTCTAAGGCAGTTGTCCTAGGTCAAGGCCTTTTGTTGCATCTTCCTTGGACCTTTGTAATAGCTCCCCCACCCCATATCCCTACTTTCCCTAGATACTTATTTAAGGTTTTTCTATGTATCACCTTTGGAATCTTCTTCCTAAATTATTAAAAAATATATATCATCCTTTCATCTCAAAAGATTGCCTATGTAATAAAATATAGACCATTTCACCTGCTATAACCAAGCTCCAAAATTCCTATCTCTCACTTACCCACATAGTCCCTTTACTGTAGCCAAACTGATCTCTTCAACCTTTGGTCACATTTTCTACTCTGGCCTTCTCTATGTCATGATTCGTGTTCTTTCTTATTCTGGAGTTCTCAAGCCCTGCTCTTGTTTTGCCCTTTTTCTCCAGCTATGGAAATCTTACTTGCCTTTCCAGGCCCCTCTCAAATTTAGCGTCTTCAAGGAAACTTTTTTAAAGCTTTTATGACACAGATGAGGTCTACAGAAAAAAAGGAAAGATAGAATCTTTCAAGGGCACATGTGGGAGGCAGCCTAATCTAGTAGAAATAGATTGGGGTTTGGAGTCTCTGTTAGTTGTCTATTGTGTAACAAACTACTCCAAACCTTGGTGGCTTAAAACAGAAACCAACTTATTTCTCATAATTCTGTTGTTTGGCTGGACTGTTCCTTTGCTGGTTTCTCCTGTATTTATTTATGTGGCTGTGTTTACCTGGTAAATGTGCAGGGGGCTGAGCTTGACTAGGACAGCTGGGCCTTTCTCCATGTTGCCTTTCATTCTCAAAGAGGCTAGATTAGGTTTCTTAACTTGTAGTCTCGGGTTAGCATTCCAAGAGGGTAAAACCCCAATGCAAAAACACTTATCAAGCCTGTTTGTCCCTCTTTTGCTGATGTCCCATTGACCAAACAAGTCACATGGTCAAACTCAGCATCAATCAAGGAGATTATACATGGCTTGGATATCAGAGGGTGTGACTGATAAGTGTAACTTGGTGTAACACTCTGCCACAGTTTGCCCTCTGGCCCCAATGTTTCACATTCCTTCCATATGCAAAACATACCACCTCCCAAGACCCCAGTCTCATCCATTTTATGACATCAAGCTCAGAGTCCCTGATCTCATGATTTCTGTTAGGTCTCCATATGAATATGGTTCCATGGGTACAGCCCCTCTTCAATCAGGGACCTAGGAAATAAAAGAACAAATTATCTACCCACCCCCCACCCACACACCACCGTCTATCCAACATACAATAGTGAATCAGAAAGAAGATAACCACAGTTGTCAGTTTCATTAAAAAGAGAGAGAAATGGGAGGTACATAGCAGTCACTAATCTATAGCAATTCTGAAATCCAGCTGGGCACATATCTGGGCCACCTACTCTATCTTGGAGCAAGGAATGTTTCTTGATTAGGTCTCAGTTCTGTTCCCTGGAAATGATTCTCGAATCCACTCTTCTCCATTGTTCTTGGTTCTGCCTTCTGAGCTTCCTTTTCTTTTCTTTCCTTTTTTTTTTTTTTCTTTTTTTTTGAGATAGAGTCTCACTCTGTGCCTAGGCTAGAGTGCAATAGTGCCATCAGTTCACTGTAACTTTGAACTCCTGAGCTCAGGTGATTGTCCCACCTCAGCCTCCCAAGTAACTGGGACTACAGGCGTGCACCCCCTCACCCAGCTAATTTTTATTTTTAAATTTTTTGTAGAGATGGGTTCTCACTATGTTGCCTGGACTGATGTTGAACTCCTGGCCTCAAGCAGTCCTACCACCTGGACCTCCCAAAGTGCTGGGATTACAGGCATGAGCCACTGCACCTGGCCTATTTTCCCTTTCTAGTAAGATATAGTTTATACTTGTAGCTGAGTAGCTTTCCAGCTTCCACTAAGAGTTTGCCATTCCTTAAGCCTTTGCCTCCCAGTCTCATTTTTCTGACTCAAAGCAAACACTCCACTTCTAGATATACCATTTCTGTTTCAGATATCTGTTGCTACATAGCAAATCACCCATACAATTTAGTGACTTGAAGCACACTACCATTCTGTGGATTGACCTGAGGGTTCTTCTGCTTGGGGTCATGCAATTCCTGTGACTACGAAAAGCTTATCAGTTGCATAGGGCACTTATCAGGCTTCCTTGTGTATTGTTTGTTGATGTCCTATTGGCCAAAGCAAGTCACATGGCCAGGCGTGGAAGGGGATCATGCAGGACCTTGGAAACCAAAAGACGTGACTCACATGGGGCCATTTGTAGCAGATACCAGCAGATTTTCAGATCTACATTACGGTGTACTCTTGGGAAAGTCATTTTACTTGTGTGCACAATTTTTTCACCTATTAAAAGAGGTTAATAATACCTATCATGAAGTTGTGATAATGTTTAAATTTTTAGTAATTACCTGTTGATTTTTTTTCTGAATATAAAAGTAATACTTTTATCATGGTACAAAATATACAAACTACAGAAAAATATAAAAAAGGAACAAACATCTGCTGAAATTGCCATGTAATACAGTTCTATACTATAAGTTCCTCAGGGGCCTTCTCTATATTATTTGCTACTGTAGGTTTTTGTCTTCATTCTTATTCTGAAAGTTAAAAAGTCCTTGAAGGACGAAACCATATTGTATTCATCTCTGTAAACCCCATAGCTTTGCATTTATGATTGAGATAATGTGGCTAGGAGCAGTGTCTCACACCTTTTATCCCCGCACTTTGGAGTCCGAGGCAGGTAGCTCACCTGAGCTCGGGAGTTCAAGACCAGCCTGGGCAACATGTCAAAACCCTGTCTCTACCAAAAATACGAAAGTTAGCCAGGCTTGGTGTCATACACCAAGTAGTCCCAGCTACTCGGGAGGCTGAAGTGGGAAGATTATTTGAGCCTGGGAGGTGGAAGTTACAGTGAGCTGAGATTGCACCACTGCACTCAAACCTGGGTGACAGCGTGAGACCCCATCAAAAAAAAAAGAGAGTGAGAGAGAATGTACATAATGCCCTTAGACTAGTATCTGGCACAGATTATATTCTCACTTAAATTGGAATTCCATTAGACACTACTAAGGAGTCTCAGAAATCTTGAAGTTATGAGCATGAAGAAAGTATACTGAGAGCACAATATCTAAATGGAGCTGTGGAGGGTGGCCCTCCACTGGCCAACTTCTATCTGGGATATCCTAGTGACTTGTGGGGGAAGAGTGAGGAGTATTACAGAGAAGGAAGGTGTCAAGATCTTCTTACAGATCCCAAACTGCTCAGTAGAGAGGCCTCTATTAAAGCTTCATTAGAAAGATATAATCCCCCCCCAAAAACAGTGGGTGGCAACCTATGGAATATTTTATTGTTGAAAACTGAAATCAGACATTAATGATAAAATGGTATTCTTGATACTCTAACAAATCTTACCTTTATGTTTTAGTCAAAGAAGTTTGGCAGAGATCACAGAGCTTATTCATACTGCTCTCCTTGTACATCGTGGGATAGTAAATTTAAACGAGTTGCAATCATCTGATGGTCCACTGAAAGACATGCAATTTGGAAATAAAATTGCTATCCTGAGTGGAGACTTTCTTCTAGCAAATGCCTGCAATGGACTTGCTCTGCTACAGAACACCAAGGTAAAAATGGGCAGGGTTTGGTTGTACCTGAATGGCTTCAGGCAGCAATTAGTTGGCTGCTGGAGCCGCAGGTCTGTGTGTCCTCCTGCGCCAACTCCCCTCATGTACATACTCAGTAAACAATAAAACTGTGATGAACATGATGATGGCAGTGTTAGTACCAGGCAAAGTGTAAATGCTAGGAATGAGTTTTGAAAGTAATTTTTTTTCTGATTATGGATGAAATTATTAATTATAGAATAGGGTTAAATCTTCAAAGAAAATATAAGTAAATATTACCTATAATCCCACTATCCAGAGATAATCACTGCTGGTTTATATCTTCATGTATTTCCTTGTAGTCTTTTTTTGTTGTTCATTAATGCCTTTATATAAGTAAATTTTTTTGTAATATATATGAGAACTTGCTATGTATAAGGTTTTTTTAATCCTGCCTATTTTTTCTTACTTAATATTATGATGTGAGCATGTTCCCATGGTTATAACTTTTTTTATAATATCCAGTCACTTAGATATAATACCTCTTATTTAACAAATTCCTCATTGTTGGACATTGAGGTTGCTTCTTATTTTTACTATCATAAGTAGATCTTCAGTAAAGATCTTTGCATATCAATTTTCCCTATTCCAGATTATTTCTTTAAGATAAAGACCTAGAAGTGGTTCAAAGGGCTAAACATTTGTAGTGTTTTTGTTTTGTTTTTCCTTTTGTTATAGAGACATGGTCTCACTCTATCGCCCAGGCTAAAGGCCAGGTGCGGTGGCTCACTCCCATAATCCCAGCACTTTGGGAGGCCAAGGAGGGTGGATCACCTGAGGTCAGGAGTTCGAGACCAGCCTGGCCAACATGGTGAAACCCCATCTCTACTAAAAATAAAAAATGAGCTGGGCGTGGTGGCGCACGCCTGTAATCCCAGCTACTTGGGAGGCTGAAGCAGGAGAATCTCTTGAATCCGGGAGGTAGAGGTTGCAGTGAGCCGAGATTGAGCCACTGCACTCCAGCCTGGGAGGTTGCAGTGAGCTGAGATCGCGCCACCGCACTCCAGCCTGGGCGACAGAGTGAGACTCCGTCTCAAAAAAAATAAAAAATAAAAATAAAAAAATAAAGTGCAGTAGCATAATCATAGCTTACTTCAGCCTCAAACTCCTGGGCTCAAGCCGTCTCTTACCGTAGCCTCCTGAGTAGCTACAGGCACCACTATGCCTGGCTAAGTTTTAAAAATTTTTTTGTGGAGACAGAGTCTCACTGTGTTTTCCAGGCTTGTCTTGAACTCCTGGCCTCAAACGATCCTCCCACCTCAACCTCTCAAAGTGCTGGGATTAAGGTATGAGATTAATCCCAGCCACTACAAGGATTAAGGCCACCACACCTGGCCACATTTTTAGTATTCTTGATACATATTGCCAACCTGCTTTCTGGAAGGGTTATAGAGGTATTTCTTGTTATATCAGTTAGGATTAGGTTTGATTATAAGGTAACAGTGCCCTATAAGATCGGAATTTATTTTTTTTTCTCATGTAAAATCACCTAGGAGTAGGCAGTCAAAAGTTGGTATAGTGATTCTGCAAAGTCAGGGATCCAGACTCCTTCTATCTTACAGTTCTGCCATCCTTATCTTACCACATCATGGCCTGAGGCAGTTGCCATTATGGCCTCCCTCCAGTCAATAGAAGGAGGAAGGACATAAAAGGGCAGGTCTCCTTCCCTTGAAGGTTGGATCAGTGTACATCCTAGTTTGCTAAAGCAGAGTCCCTGTGTAAGCCAGCCATCCTGGGATCTCATCTGATTTAGCATTTGTCCTGGATTTTTCATTTTTTAACAGAGAATTATTACTAATAATTATATTAGAATAAGTTGGGATGCGTTTGGTAGATCCCCACTTAGTACTTCCAGCCTCTGTGTTTGTTTTTGTGTAGTGTAATATAATAGTATTGTGAGACCCTTACACAGTGGAGAGAGTTCTCATTATCAGTTGTCCTTTTTTCCTTTTTTTTCTTTTTTGAAACAGGGTCTTACTCTGTCACCTAGGCTGGAGTGCAGTGGTGCGATCACTGTAGCCTCACCCTCCCTGATTAAAGCAATCCTCCTACCTCAGTGTCCCAAGTAGCTGGGACCACAGGTGCATACAACCACACCCGGCTAATTTTTTGTATTTTTTTTTCATAGATGGGTTTTTGCCTTTCATCATGTTGCCCAGGCTGGTCTTGAACTCCTGGGCTCAAGAAATCCTCCTGTGTTGGCCTCCCAAAGTGCTGGGATTACAGGCATGAGCCACTGTGCCCAGCTTCATTTTAAGTTGTTAGGAAATCTGAAAGATACCAGAAATAACATCTCTTTTCCCAACCCTTTCAGGCACAACTAACACTTCCCAGTCAAAGACAGAATGCAGGGCAATTGCTAATACAGTAAAGTGCACTCAGACACAAATGTCTAGGGGCAGCTAACTCTTTCCTGTATCAGGTGGTGGGAGAAGTTTTGATGCTGCTGCCCCAGCTGGCTGTGTAGTGTGTCACCCAATTGTACTGTAGCCCATGCGTGACCTGCAAGAGTTACAAAGCCACCAGGTACCAGTTGATAAGTTCAGTGGGAAACAGTAAATTATAGGTCTGGGTGTCTGTAAAATATATATGGGAAATCAAGGCTGATCAGCTCTGCTAGGGAGCAAGTGTAGCATCGACTGAGCACACTTGCTTGTACAGTGTAAATCTATAACTATTTTATTGCTTGGCAACACTTAGTTTTTGCAGTAAATCTTTTTGGCAGCAGTAAACTGAAAAAACTAAAAGTATGTGTTTCATTTTTTAAGTATTGATTTTTTTTCTTAAGAAAGTTAATAAGGAATGTATATTAATAACTTGAAAAAAATGTTTGTTGACATTTACTAACCACTGTAGAGGCCATAGTGGTATCACTGACCACATGAAAACAAGAAGAGTAAAGTCTGTTGAAGAAGTATCAGGATTTACTTTATGCAGCTGCAGAAGGTATATATCCATGCCACTCTGCAACACAACTTATATTTAGAGAAATGACTATTCTAAGTGATTTCACTAATTATCGACTACAAGTGTTTATGTGTATATAGGAAAAGGGAAGCAATAGTTCTTTTGTTTCATTGTCAGAAGAACTATGAAAGCAGTTAAATAATTCCAGTTTTAGTTCAGTGTCATCAGGTATTTCAAATAAGTACATCATTTAAGTTAGTTCTACAAATGGTTTCATTTTTTTCTTTCCATTCATTCATGGGATTAAGGTAAAGCTTTTGGAAGTGTATTCTGTTAAACATAAAGCCTTTATGAGTGAGATTGGAAGTTCAGTTTAAAAGTTCAATATAGAAAGACCGGGCGCGGTGGCTCAAGCCTGTAATCCCCGCACTTTGGGAGGCCGACGCAGGCGGATCACGAGATCACAAGCTGTAGACCATCCTGGCTAACATGGTGAAACCCCGTCTCTACTAAAAATACAAAAAATTAGCTGGGAGTGGTGGTGGGCACCTGTAGTCCCAGCTACTTGGGAGGCTGAGGCAGGAGAATGGCATGAACCCGGGAGGCAGAGCTTACAGTGAGCCGAGATTGTGCCACTGCACTCCAGCCTCAGCGACAGAGTGAGACTCTGTCTCAAAAAATAAATAAATAAAAGTTCAATATAGAAAATAAAATTATTAGTTTATAGTAACAATAGAAGTGCAAATTTTGGTGAAGCACAGTGTTGTGTTAAAAACAATGTTTTTTTACTACATTAAGCAACCTGTGGAGTAGTTGGCATTGGTTGTGGCACACAATTGATTATTACATCTAAACAAGCACCAAAAGTCTTCTATTTTAGTAGAAGCTATTGTTACATCAAAATTTATAAATATCTGAATAGTCACAGTCACTGAACTGTAAGATTTGGGAGTTGTAGCTGATGTCAGATGAAAAATACACTTCAGGCCGGGCGCGGTGGCTCATGCATATAATCCCAGCACTTTGGGAGGCTGAGGCGGGTGGATCACCTGAGATCAGGAGTTCGAGACCAGTCTGACCAAGATGGTAAAATCCCGTCTCTACTAAAAATGCAAAAAACATTAGCTGAGCATGGTGGCACATGTGTGTAATCCCAGCTACCTGGGAGGCTGAGGCATGAGAATCACTTGAACCCGGGTGGTGGAGGTAGCAGTGAGCCGAGATCACGCCATTGCACTCTAGCCTGGGCAACAGGAGCGAAACTCTGTCTCAAAAAAAAAAAAAAAAAAAAATACACTTCAACAGAACAGTATGTGCCTTTTCTCTTTATTGTCTGTCGTTGATCAGATTTTAGAAATCTTTGTAAATCAGTCTGTGCCCCCAACAGTGGTATTGAACTTTATTCTAAATGGGTCATCAAAAGTTTGGTGGCATTTGGGTGCGGTGGCTCACGCCTGTATTTCCAGCACTTTGGGAGGCCAAGGCAGGCGGATTCCTTGAGGTCAGGAGTTTGAGACCAGCCTGGCCAACACAGTGAAACCCTGTTTCTACTGAAAATACAAAAATTAGCCAGGTGTGGTGGTGCATGCCTGTAATTCCAGCTACTCAGGAGTCTGAGGCACGAGAATCACTTGAACCCAGAAGTTGGAGGTTTCAGTGAGCCAAGATCATGCCACTGTACCTCCAGCCTGGGTGACGGGGTGAAACTCTGTCTCAAAATAATAATAATAATAATAACAATAATAATTGGCAGCATTTTGTTCAACATCAATTGAGACTCTTAAATCAAGTATTCAATAAACACAACACTACATGAGACTTTTAGGGAATTACAATTAATGAAAACAAAACAAAGCTTCCATTAGAATTTTTCCCTACAAAAGCAAAGAAGGAATGATATAGACAGTAAGAACTCAAACGATATACAAGATTAAAATTTTCAGTTCTGTAGTTGCGATTTGAAATGTCTCACCTTGCAGGAAGAATCTTGGTGGTGCTCTACTTTGAATAAATTGCGCACGCGCGCGTGCGCACACACACACGAAATGAGATTGAGAAGGCCTAGATTTTGCAGCATCTAAATTTGGCAAAACATTGAAAAGAATCATAGAAACAACTTGACAAGTTTTGTCTTATAAAAATATTTGTTAGGCCAGGAGCAGTGGCTCACGCCTATAATCCCAGCACTTTGGGGGGCCGAGGCGGGCAGATCACCTGAGGTCGGGAGTTCGAGACCAGCCTGACCAACATGGCGAAACCCTGAAATTAGCAGGGCATGGTAGCACATGCCTGTAATCCCAGCTGCTCAGGAGGCTGAGGCAGGAGAATCGCTTGAACCGAGGAGACGGAGGTTGCAGTGAGCTGAGATTGCACCATTGCACTCCAGCCTGGGCAACAAGAGCAAAACTCCATCTGAAAAAAAAAAAAAAAAAAAAGATCTGTTAAAGTAAGATACTCTGATGGAAGCAAAAAGAAAGTGCCTCTACAAATATTTGAACTGAAATATTTATACTGTTCAATATTTTTAAAATTAGAATTCTGTCCTCCATTTAGCAAATTTACTCTGAACTTATCAGGTAACTTAGAATGTGTAGAAAGAGAATTTTCTCCATAATTGAAAGTATCAATAATTCCAAACGAATTAACTATAAACTGCAACTGTGAAGAATATTGCGGGCAGGTTTATTTTTAAATACCATATTTTAATGAACACATTCTTCAGAAAAATGCCAATGACACAATATTAGAGATAGATATGGCTAAGAAATGGATTAAATCATGGAAATATACATCAATAATAATTCTTCTCTTTATTTTTAAATATTCAGATAATCAGTATAAAGAAATTATTGTTTTATTGTATGCGCATGTATGTTATCTTTATTGCTTTTGAAATTTTATTTTTGAAAATAGTTTTTGAATAGAACCAGTTGAGTCCACCAATCTAATAAAATCAGCTGTTTGTTAATAAATACATATTTCAAAAAGTATAAAATTTTAGTTGTTTCAGCACTTCTTTTTACCCTTGTGTCCCAGTTTGCATGATAAATTATATAGTATTCACACTTTAAAGACCTTTCTCATAAGTTATATGAGATTTTTCTGCTTACATCCTGTTGACCAGAATTTAATTATATAGCCATACCTAGCTGTAAGGGAAGCTAGAAAATGTAATTTTTGGCCGGGCGCGGTGGCTCAAGCCTGTAATCCCAGCACTTTGGGAGGCCGAGACGGGTGGATCACGAGGTCAGGAGATTGAGACCATCCTGGCTAACACGGTGAAACCCCGTCTCTACTAAAAAATATACAAAAAACTAGCCGGGCGACGTGGCGGGCGCCTGTAGTCCCAGCTACTCCGGAGGCTGAGGCAGGAGAATGGCGTGAACCCAGGAGGCGGAGCTTGCGGTGAGCTGAGATCCGGCTACTGCACTCCAGCCTGGGTGATAGCGAGACTCCGTCTCAAAAAAAGAAAAAGAAAATGTAATTTTTATTGTAGATCATCATGGATCCAGCCAAAAATCTGGAAGATACAGATAACAGATACTAGAAGACAAGTAACATTCTGCCCTACCTTCTCATCATGTGTTTGCATTTTTGGCTAGCACATATGAGGTAGACCTGCTGAATTTAAGGGAGAAAGTAGTATGGTACCTTTAATATCTAATTTATATTCATATCTTTTAAAAAGCTAAAGTAAAAAATGAATTGATCCTATTAAGCAGACTATTAGAGAATCTTGGTCAGGCATGGTAACTGACACCTATCATCCCAGTACTTTGGGAGATGGAGGTGGGAGGATAGCTGGAGCCCAGGAGTTGGAGACCAGCCTGGGCAACATAGCAAGACCCTGTCTCTACAGGAAAAAAAAAAAAAAAAAAAGGCAGGCATGGTGGTGCATGCCGTTAGTCCTAGCTACTTAGCAGGCTGAGGTGGTAGGATTGCTTGAGCCTAGGAGTTGGAGGCTGCATTGAGCTATGAATGCACCACTGTTTCTCTAGCCTGGGCAATAGAGCCCGTCTCAAAAAAAAAAGGAGAGAGAGAGAGGGAGAATCTGATGTCTCTCTCCAATTCTATTTTATTTCGTGTCAAATTTCTCTCTCCTTTATGCATATAGTATACTTCCATGGGTCCCACTAAATTCTCTCCTTCACTGGAATTCACATGTTAACGGAAGGTGAGTGGTTCTTTGCCCCTGGGACTCACGGACTGTATCATCCATCTTTCCTTTTCATCATATTTGCAGTGGTCTGTGATAAAACTTAGCCCTTGTTTGGAGAAGAAAGAGGCCTCATAAAGTGCAGGTCAGACATAGTGTCTGGACACCTTGAGCTGCACATGACCAGCTCTAGCTTCACAGGCTGGCGGTTCATGGGTTAGACCTACAAAGCTGAGGGGAGGAGATATTTTGAACCTATTGCTTGATAGTACCTAGGTCCACATTTTGGTAATTTGCCTCGGTATAGTCCCCATCTTAGAAAACCGAGACTCATTGCCTTTAGACAGATTTCTATTTGTTTTCTGTAATCATTTGTTTTAACTTTGAACTATTCTGATGAAATCTTACATAAGGTTAAAATGGTGGTAACATAATCATGTTAAACGATACAAACAAATAATCACTTGTTTAAACTGCTTCCCTTTATGGGACTGGTATTTAACATGTTCCTTTTTCTTAGCTAGCTTGTGTCAGTCACACATGCTTTTTTTCAATATGGTTCAAGTACAGTGAAAATGGAAGCTTTACTCTCATCAAAATCAAATCAGATTCACAGCCTGTGAAATCCACTCTTGGTGTTTTGCATTCAGAAGCATCACTATAAATGTTCCAGAGTCTAAGACCTCCACCATCTGCTCCATTAGGCACTGGATTTCAGTAGCACTACTTGATTTACAAAAAGAAAAAGAAAAACTTAGCATATCCAAGCAACTATTCAGCCTGAAGCTTCTTGAAATAAGAATGATCTGGCATTTCCTTCCCCTTCAGTGAGCCCCATGCCTTCATGGTCTCTACACAGGTTTACACCTTTAAATTTGCATTTTATCAACCTTTCTCTGGTGAGGAATTTTTTCCTTTTTAGGATATGGTATGCTTTTTCTGAATTTGATAGTTGTATGTTGAATTGAAGGCTTTATTCTGTGCAGCCCTCCTGTTAATATCAAATGTGAATCTTTTGCACCTTGTTCTTCAAAGGGTCATTGAAGCCTCTACCAGGTCAATTTCAAAAAAAAAAAAAAAATAATAATAATAATAATAATAATAATAAATAAATAATAATAATAATAATAAGCCTTAGGGGTTCACTTTTTGTGAAAGACCTTAAGAACCATGCCCAGGGTCTGTAATTGATCTTCAAATCAAGGCTTTTAGTATCTCTCTTTTAATCATAATAGATGATTTTCAAATCAGGTGAACAGTATTTTAAACTGAGGAGACTGTGAATTACTAAAGTTCTTGAAAGTCAGGAATTCCCTTTGATAAAGCAAATCTCCCATATTCAGAGCCAGTTTCTTTCATTTAAATACTTGGCAATATTTTCATCAGAATAATTTAAGGAAAGGGAAGTTATATCTCAGAAGAGGACTTATTTTATCAAATGAGCTCCCAGAAGCTTAAGTTGATTAAGTATTATAGTAACTATGGGTTTTTTGGAAGGAGGAGGTGGCAATAAATATTTCTTTGGAGTAGTATTGTATTAAAACTTTTTTTTTTTTTTGAAACAGAGTTTCGCTCTTGTCACCCAGGCTGGAGTGCAGTGGTGCGATCTTGGCTCACTGCAACCTCCGCCTCTTGGGTTCAAGTGATTCTCCTGCCTCAGCCTCCCAAGTAGCTGGGATTACAGGCGCCCACCACCACACCCGGCTAATTTTTTGTATTTTTAGTAGATGGGGTTTTGCCATGTTGGGCAGGCTGGTCTTGGACTCCTAGCCTCAGGTGATCCACCCACCTCAGCCTCCCAAGGTGCTAGGATTACAGGCGTGAGCCACCACATCCGGCCAAGTTTTCTTATCTCTACATATGGTTAATGTCTTGGTAAAGTTAGATTCTATTTAATGATGTTTTAGTTTTCTTTTATAAGAAAGAAAATTTGTCAACAATAGCAACATAAATAGGTACCACAGCAAGAGGAAACAGGCAAAACTTAATACAGAATTTCTGTTTATAATATGTCACTGTTTTTTCACAGTGACAGCCTGCTTTTTCTTTGAGGATGTATATTTAACTTGGTAATTAAAGTTGGCATATTGTAGCAACTTTAATTTTTTATGACGTATTCATTCTACCAATTTGTCATTATCTTGTGCTACTCGATTCTTGTCTGAATTTCTGTATGATGTGTTTATCTCTGTACTTCTCATGGGGCAGCCATTAGATGAAGGGTTCTGCAGTCAAATGAAATTCAGAGCTGTTTTATAATTGCCAAGGGTAAAATTAGCAGAGTCAATTATTTTCCCTTTGGCTTTTCCCTGAAGATATTAGGGGTCTTCAAGGTAATTGCCGTAGGTAACACTTAGATTTTTAAATATCTCCAAGTATAGAAATTGGCTTATTAATCCTCTGGTATTTGTCTTCTTATCATTATAGCTGTAGTCACATAAATGCAGATTAACAAGATTTTTAATTCAAGAGTGCATTTAAAAATTAATGCTTGGGTTTTCATTCATTTTCAATTATGTAACATAAGGGAAACTTTTTATTTTAGTACTTCACTGTATAAAGACCTGGACTAAAAGACCTCAGAATGCCTCTTTTTAAATCATACATTTCCTGATTCCATTGGGATAAGTTGCTCTATATTGTGTCCATGTAGAACATCACTGGTTGCTGTAGTGATGTGGTCATGCCAGAATCTAAAATTCTAGTGTTTGAGCAGCAAGCTATCAGTGAGACATGCTGACTAATTGCAAAGGAAATCATGAAATGGAGAAGTACTATAATTTTGAAATCTAGCTGGCCATTAACAGGCTTCCTCTGGTCTTTGTATTTATTTAGACTGGGTTTGTATTTATGATTAAGCCACAGTGCAAATAAGACTGTGTGGATTACTACCTGTCATCTTGTTTTTGAAAACAGTCTTTTACTTTACATATATAATGATAAGCCTAGTATTTAAAGAATGGAATTTATCACGTTATTTTTTTTCTTTGCAGTCATTTTAATTTAATGGACCTATTGCTATATATCAGATTGGAGACTGTGAATCAGCCTGTATCTTGTCTAAACACCCAAGAGCATTGTCATGTCATTTCTGGAGGTTGTTCTATTAAGCATTAGTGGTTTACACTTCTGGATAACCAGTGGCACAGATGTACTCTTTACATAGCTGATGTATTTCCTTATGTTAACTTTGTTTTCCTAAAGGCATAAATATGTTGTTTACAATGAAGTGTTTTGTTTGTACAAATATGCTCAATTTATGCATATAAATCTCCTTTTACACCATCTATATAGTTTAATAAAGACACTATTGTCTATTTGTGTTTGTCTTATCTGTTGTATTAATTTTACTTCCAAATTCATGTTAAATTGAAACCTAAAAACATGTATTAAGTTTTTCCCTGTCTTATGCATTTAAAATAGGCATTATTATGATAGTGTTCATGGTTTTGCTTGCACTATTTTACTTGTGGAAATTATTTAATATCTTTTAGGCTTTTTAGTTTGACACTCAAGGTTAATATTTTTTATACATGTAACCCACTCAAGTGTAGATTTGCATGACTAGGGTAAAGGGATGCAGAAGGTGGCAAGTGGGATGTCATACAGTATAACAGCAAAAGAGACTGTCTCCATATCAATTAAATAGAAAAGTCAAAATGGCATCATAAAATTATTTAAGAATCCCAAAATTAGCTTCTGTACTTTTTTTTCTTATTTGCTATTATAGTCACATGTTAAACAGAGACAGTATCCATTTTCTGATCATGCTTCCTCCGTCTTTAAAGTGAAAGTAATAAATGATTAGTGTGTGCAAATTATACTAGAAATAAGATGAATTTTAAATAATATTAAAACCTGGAACTTTGCCCATTTTGAAGCCACAAGACAATGGAACGTAGTAGCTTTTTGGCATAGGAAGGTTAAATGCCATCAGGTGAAATTGACATTTCTCTGAGTATCAAATCGGAAACCTGACAACAAGGAAAAGGAGCAAGAGCAGCTTACATGTTTCTTCCATGTGCCTGGCATTCAAAGACACCTTTTTTTTATTTTTTTTCAATCTTGCTCTGTCACCCAGGCTGTAGTGCAGTGGTTCAGTCTCGGCTCACTGCAACCTCTGCCCCCCGGGCTCAAGCGATTCTTCTGTCTCAGCCTCCCGAGTAGCTGGGATTACAGGTGCCTGCCACCACACCCGGCTAATTTTTGTATTTTTGGTAGAGACGGGGTTTTGCCATGTTGGCCAGGCTGGTCTTTAACTCCACACCTCAGGTGATTCACCCACCTCGGCCTCCCAAAGTGCTGAGATTACGGGCATAAACCACCGCGCCCGGCCAAGGACACCCTTTTTAAAAAGAAAAAAAAAATCTGCGTTCTATAATACCAGCAAATAAACAAAATAGGAAAACAAGCCGGGCGCGGTGGCTCAAGCCTGTAATCCCAGCACTTTGGGAGGCTGAGACGGGCGGATCACGAGGTCAGGAGATCGAGACCATCCTGGCTAACACGGTGAAACCCCGTCTCTACTAAAAATACAAAAAAAAAAAAAAAAAAAAACTAGCCAGGCGAGGTGGCGGGCGCCTGTAGTCCCAGCTACTCCGGAGGCTGAGACAGGAGAATGGCGTGAACCCGGGAGGCGGAGCTTGCAGTGAGCTGAGATCCGGCCACTGCCCTCCAGCCCAGGCGACAGAGCGAGACTCCGTCTCAAAAAAAAAAAAAAAAAAAAAAAAAAAAAAAAAAAAAAAAAAAAAAAAAAAAAAAAAAAAAGGAAAACAAACTGAACAAGAAATATTTGTTAAATCATTTTTAAATGTTGACATATAAAGAGAAATTTTGTTTAATAAGAGGATGAGGGTAGACACTGATTTTTTTAATGCATATTTCATTTCTAATATTCCTTTTTTAATTTTTTAAAATTATTTTTATTTATTTATTTTTTGTAATCGAGACAAGGTCTCACTATCTTGCCCAGGCTGGTGCTGAACTCCTGGGCTCAAATGATCCTCCCATCTTGGCCTCCCCAAGTGTTTGAATTACAGGTGTTAAGCCACTGTGCCCAGCCAAGTTTCCTTTTTTTTTTTTTTTTGAGACAGAGTCTCATTCTGTCACCCAGGCTGGAGTTGCAGTGGCACAATCCTGGCTCAGTACAATCTCTGCCTCCCGGGTTCAAGCGATTCTCCTACCTCAGCCTCTCAAGTAGCTGGAACTACGGGCATATGCCACCATGCCCAGCTAATTTTTGTATTTTTAATAGAGGTTGGGTTTCACTGTGTTAGCCGGGATGGTCTTGATCTCCTGACCTCGTGATCCGCTTGCCTTGGCCTCCCCAAATGCTGGGATTACAGGTGTGAGCCATCTCGCCTGGCTCACAGTTTTCCTTTTTCTTAGCACGAGAGAAATCATGCTTTCCTCTGATGTTTCTCGACTTGAAGATCCTTGGTTTATATCTTCTTGAAAGGAGAAAGTATAAGTCAAGAAGGTGAGTGGCAGTTTTTTCTGAAATAATAAGTAAAAGGAGAAAGAATAGAAAACTGGAGTATGAAGGTTGAAGAGGATGTATATACACTTTAGAGATTACCTGAGGTGAAATTAACCGAGTTGTGAACAGTGTGTTAGGCTGTTCTTGCATTGCAATAAAGAAATACCTGAGACGGGCTGGGCACGGTGGTTCACACCTGTAATTCTAGCACTTTGGGAGGCCCAGGCAGGTTGATCACCTGAGGTCAGGGGTTCGAGACCAGCCTGGCCAACATGCCAAAACCCCATCTCTACTAAAAATACAAAAAATTAGCTGGGCATGGTGGCGGGCACCTATAATCCAAGCTACTTGAGAGGCTGAGGCGGGAGAATTGCTTGAACCCAGAAAGCGGAGATTGCAGTGAACTGAGATTGCGCCACTGCACTGCAGCCTGGGTGAAAGAGTGAAACTCTATCAGAAAGAAAGAAAGAGAAAGAAAGAAGAAGAAGAAGGAGGAGGAGGAGGGAGGGAGGGAAATACCTGAGACTGGGTAATTTTGTAAAGAAAACAGGTTTAATTGGCTTATGGTTCTTCAGACTTTACAGGAAGCGTGGTGCTGGCACCTCCTCGGCTTCTAGGAAGGCCTTAGGAAGTTTACAATCATGGCAGAAGGCAGAGTGGGACCAGGGACGTCACATGGTGAAAGCAGGAGCAACGGGAAGGAGGTGCCACACACTTTTAAACTACCAGATCTCCCAAGACCTCACTCACTATTGTGAAGACAGCACCAAGCCGTAAGGGATCTGCCCCCATGATCCAAACACCTCCCACCAGGCCCCACCTCCTGCATTGGGGATTACAGTTCAACATGAGATTTGGGTAGGGACAGAAAGAGACACAGTGTACAAGCCTGCTGGAGTGAAGAAAGGATAGACAGAGAAGAGATACTGAGTCAGGCAGCTGCAGATGCAAAGGCAGGAATCAGCTGTCCATCCACCCAGTACTTAGCAAACTCCTAACTCAGAAAGTTCCTCAGGTGAGATCATTAGAAAGGGAAAAGAAGAGTACTGAATAACTCAACCTTGAAAATAGATTTTTTTTCTTGCTCTGGCTTTGAAGAACTAGCAATTTATGTCCATGAAAATGGAGGGGGAAGGCTGATTTAATTAATTTTACTTCTGGAAGGTAGGAAATGGGATTTACAAAAATCAAGGTTGCTAAATGTATTATATATAATATTGCGATAGTCAATATATTTCTGTCTCTCATGGCCAGCCATGGTGTGAGGTTCAACTGAATTTGAATACCATAAGCAAAAGAAAATTTAAGCTTATCCAAAAGAGTCTATGTGACTACTTTTCTCATGGATAGCCACATATAGCTCAGTGATGTTAATGTAATTTTGGTTTTAGCATTTCCATCATTTTCTTAAATTCTTAAAGTTGTAAATACGCAACAAAAAATTTACTTAGTCTAAGCCAAAGTTAGTTTATAGGGTCTTAGCCCAGGAGCAAATTTTATTTATTTAGCAATAGTGATTGGGAAGAGCCCTTTTCTGGCAACTAATGACCTACTGGAAGACTTATGTGCCCAAGGCAAAGCTGAAGGCCATTAGCCCAACAGGTCATTAACTGACAAATGCCTGACCCTGAGGTCATTTCCGATATTGTAAACTGTGAAAACTTTAAAGTGGGTTCGTTGGAAAGTATGGCTGTGCCAAGCAAGTTTCTTTTTAAGCATTCTGGAAAATTCATTAAATTGTTTGTGGTCATCCCTGTTACTTAATTGTCATTGTTCTGGGGCCATTTTCAGGGTGCAAAGTCAGGCAGAAACTGGGAAATACCAAAACTACATTGCAAGTCAAGTCTTTGGTTTTTAAAGGATAGTTTCCCTGTTTAGAATATCAGAGTAACTGTTCGCTAATAACAGTTTTAGCTACACTCTTGTGGATCACTTATATTTTCATAATATGTTGAGCTACATAGCACTTATGTATTTTACATTCCTAGAGATGACTTGTAAAGCTGCAAAGAGTAGTGGAAAGAACCATAAAGTAGAAGTCTGTGGACGGAATTCCTAGCCTTGACTTTTTTTCTCTTTATTTTTATTTATTTATTTATTTATTTATTGAGATGGAGTCTTGCTCTGTTGCCCAGGCTGGAGTGCAATGGCACAATATCGGCTCACTGCAACCTCCGCCTCCCGGGTTCAAGAGATTCTTCTGTCTCAACCTCCCAGGTAGCTGGGATTAAAGGCATGTGCCACGATGCCTGGGTAATGTTTTTTTAATTTTTTTTGTATTTTTAGTAGAAGTCGGGTTTCACCATGTTGCCCAGGCTGGTCTTGAACTCCTGACCTCAGGTGATCCGCCTGCCTCGGCCTCCCAAAATGGTGGGATTTCTGGCATGAGCCACCACGCCTGGCCTCGTTTTTTCTTTTGTTTCTTTTTAATCCCCCGATAAGCCATTTAACATTGAACTCCTCATTTTACCTCTCAGAATTCCAAATTCAGATCATTCATTCATCCATCTATTATTTCAGACTATCTGATATCTTAATACCCCATTTTTATCAATGAAATTAGAAACTTTATAGTGTAGAAAATTTAATCTTCATTAAAATTACCATCAAATATTTTAGAAATAACAATTTATATTTTTGAGGGCTTACTATATGGTAGGCACCGTTTTAAGTGCTTTATCTATATTAACCCATTTAATGTCTCCTGAGGTACAGGGAAAGGAGAAGTAATTTCCCTCAAGGTAACACTGCTAGTAAGCGGTAGAGCTGCTGTCTAAATCCAGGCAATCTGACTGCAAAATCCTCATGCTTTACTAAAGTAGAAACCTAACAGACCAACAAAGAACCATGATATATTTTTGCCAACAATTTTGCAGTTACCAATCCTGGAATTTATGGTATCTTAAATAGTTATTAGTTTCTAAATATTGGAATACGTATTTCAATATAAACATTGATAGGGGAGGGGCTTCATGAAACTTTTATTTATTTATTTGTTTATTTATTTATTTATTTATTTATTTATTTATTTATTTTGAGGCGGAGTCTCATTGTTGCCCAGGCTGGAGTGCTGTGGCACTATCTCAGCTTACTGCAACCTTTGTCTCTCAGGTTCAAGTGATTCTCCTGCCTCAGCCTCCCAAGTAGCTGGGATTATAGGCACCCACTACCACATCCAGCTAATTTTTGTATTTCTAGTAGAGACGGAGTTTTGCCATATTGGCTATGGCTGGTCTTGAACTCCTGACCTCAGGTGATCCGCCTGCCTCAGCCTGCCAAAGTGCTGGGATTACAGGCGTCAGCCACTGTGACCAGTGAAACATTGTAAATTAGCAACTTACAAGCAAAAGCAATTTTTTTTTTTTTTTTTTTTTTTTTAGTTTTCTAAAAAAATAAAAGCAGCATCATGTCCATTTTTTTTTTTTTTTTTTTTTTTTTTTTTTTGAGACAGAGTCTCGCTCTGTCACCCAAGCTGGAGTGCTGTGGCCGGATCTCAGCTCTCAGCTCACTGCAAGCTCCGCCTCCCGGGTTTACGCCAACTCCTGCCTCAGCCTCCCGAGTAGCTGGGACTACAGGCGCCACCACCTCGCCTGGCTAGTTTTTTGTAGGTTTTAGTAGAGACGGAGTTTCACCGTGTTAGCCAGGATGGTCTCGATCTCCTGACCTCGTGATCTGCCCGCCTCGGCCTCCCAAAGTGCTGGGATTACAGGCTTGAGCCACCGCACCCGGCCCCATCTCTTAGATCCTTGCTGGTTCCAATATTCTGCGGTTCCAAATGTTGTAGATGTTGTAGGAAAGAGTCTAAACTTGCATCTTATAACCAGATCCTGAAAATGGCATGACATATGAAGAAAAACAAAATGATTATAATCAAGGAAAACTGTTCATAAAGTCAGGAAAGTAACAGAGAACCCACTATCTTATATAAACATCAGAGAGCTAAAGATTTTTGTGCATATTTCAGCAATCTAAAGCAGTACCCCAAATTAGTGAAAATTTTATATGGCTTAATTTGTTCAAGTACTTTAAAAGCTATAAGGTAATGTACAAATGTAAATTTCTGATAATATCGATTGAGCAAAGTGATAATTCACATTTATATTGAAACAGTTGTGATTTACACAAGTAAGTCACACATTAAAACAGTATTGTTAATTCAAAAAAAAAATTTTGTGTGCATTGCATGAAGCATGAGAAATACCAATTTAAAACCCAATTGGGAGCCGGGCGCGGTGGCTCAAGCCTGTAATCCCAGCACTTTGGGAGGCCGAGACGGGCGGATCACGAGGTCAGGAGATCGAGACCATCCTGGCCAACCCGGTGAAACCCCGTCTCTACTAAAAATACAAAAAAACTAGCCGGGCGAGGTGGCAGGCGCCTGTAGTCCCAGCTACTCAGGAGGCTGAGGCAGGAGAATGGCGTCAACCCGGGAAGCGGAGCTTGCAGTGAGCTGAGATCCAGCCATTGCACTCCAGCCCGGGCGACAGAGCAAGACTCCGTCTCAAAAAAAAAAAAAAAAAAACCCAACTGGGACAGGCACGGTAGCTCACACCCCTAATCGCAACACTTTGGGAGGCCAAGGTGGACAGATCACTTGAGGCCAGGAGTTTAAGACCAGCCTGGACAATATAGCAAAACTCCGTATCTACTAAAAATACAAAAATTACCTGGGTGTGGTGACGCATACCTGTAATCCCAGCTACTTGGGAGGTCAAGACACAAGAATTGCTTGAACCTGGTGGGTGGAGGCTGTGGTGAGCCAAGACTGTGCCACTGCACTCCAGCCTGGGTGATAGAGAGAGATCCTGTCTCTGGGGAAAAAAATAAAAGAAGCCAATTGTATGTCTATCTTCATAGATTGGAGTATATCTAACCCAAATATATCCATTATTATTATTTATTTTTATAATTATTTTGAAAAGACAGGGTCTTACTCTGTACCCCAGGCTGGAGTGCAATAGGGCTACTGTCACTCACTGTAAACTCGAACTCACAGGCTCAGGTAATCCTCCCAACTTAGCCTCCTGAGTAGCTGGGACTACAGCGCAGAACACCATGCCTGGTTAATTTTTTTTTTAAGTTTTTGTAGAGACAGAGTCTCTCTGTGGTGTCCAGGCTGGTCTCAAACTCCTGACCTCAAGCTATCCTCCCACCTCAGCCCCCAAAGTGTTGGGATTATAGGCATAAACCACTGTGCCTGGCCCAGGGTATCCATTATTTGATCCAACGGTACAACGCGGCCAATCCCAGATTTATTTTATTATATTTATTATATTATATTTATCTTATTTTATTTTATTTTATTTTATTTTATTTTATTTTATTTTGAGACAGAGTCTTGCTCTGTCACCCAGGCTGGAGTGTAGTGGCATGATCTTGGCTCACTGCAACCTCCACTTCCAAGGTTCTAGAGATTCTCCTGCCTCAGCCTCCTGAGTAGCTGGGACTACAGTCGCCCACTGCCACACCCAGCTAATTTTTGTATTTTTGATAGAGATGAAGTTTTGCCATGTTGGCCAGGCTGGTCTCCAACTCTTGTCCTCAAGTGATTCACCTGCCTGGGCCTCCCAAAGTGCTGATTACAGGTGTGAGCCACCACGCCCGGCCTCTTCTATTATTGTTAATTAATTAATTTATTAATTTATTTATTTTTGGAACAGGATCTCCCTATGTTGCCCAGGCTGGTCTCGAACTCTTGGGCTCAGGAGGTTCTCCTGCCTCAGCCTCCCAAGTGCTGGAATTAGAGGCATGAGTCACTTTGCCCGGCCCCCAAATTTCTACCTGATTATTTGAAGGAAGGAAAAAAAGATTACCTAATTTTTTAGAAAACAGTACTAGTAGTGTCAGTTATTTTTAGAATTCCATTGATTTGTGGATTTTAAAGAGCTTCAGAGTTATTTGGAAGAAATACAATTACAGCTTTAGTCAAAATGCATGGATTTTAATGCACATGAATCAGATTTTATTTCTGTGCCTACCTTTAGAGTACAAACCTTGGGATGTCTCTGAATTACAAACTCCTGCCTTTTAGTGTGGCCCAATTTGAAGAGGAGCTGCTTGAGCTGGAAAGTGAACTATGTTACCCAAAAGATATGGCAGCCCTGGAATTGGCAAGATGTATCTGTGACTCCTAGGAAATTACTGAAATTTTTGGTTCTTTGACCAAATATTATCTAAGCCAATTTGTTTTCAGGAATCTAGTAGGCTCCAAGGTAAGCATCAGGCAGTGCTCAGTGGCTCACACCTGTAATCCCAGCACTTGGGGAGAATGAAGTGGGTGGATCACCTGAGGTCAGGAGTTCGAGACCAGCCTGGGCAACACAGTGAAAACCTGTCTCTACTAAAAATACAAAAATTAGCCAGGCATGGTCGCATGCACCTGTAGCCCCAGCTACTTGGGAGGCTGAAACAGGAGAATTGCTTGAACCCGGGAGGGCGAGGTTTCAGTGAGCCGAGATGGCACCACTGCACTCCAGCCTGGGTGACAGAGTGAGACTTTGTCTCAGAAAACAAAAGCAAAACAAAAACGAAGCTAAGCATCAGCGTCACTGATATAAACCTACAAGATTGAAATGCACCCTAACACTCCGTAGTACCTAAGAATGATTCTGTTTTATCCTGCCTCTCTGTTTACCTTCAGTTCATTTACATGTTTTTGGTAAAAAGTGATAAATAAATACCTCTAAAAATATATTTTAGAATAACAGTGTTTAAACTGCATCAAAAATTTGGGAGACCTTGTGTGTAATTACAAGGACTAACAAGGTGTGAGCCATACATGACATATATCAGCATGATGGTGAATAATGTTTCAAACCACAGATCACATCCTTTTCATTGGGGAGTGGTAAAATCAATTTAGTGAATCACTATCAATACTTTTTTTTTTTTTTGAGACAGAGTTTCACTCTCGTTGCCCAGGCTGGAGTGCAATGGCACGATCTCGGCTCACCACAACCTCCGCCTCCTGGGTTCAAACGATTCCCAGGTTCAAGCCATAGGGCCTGGCGTGGTGGCTCACGCCTGTAATCCCAGCACTTTGGGAGGCTGAGGCGGGTGGATCACCTGAGATTGGGATTTTGAGACCAGCCTGGCCAACATGGCAAAACCGCATCTCTACTAAAAATGCAAAATTAGCGTGGTAGCAATGCCTGTAATCCCAGCTACTCGGGAGGCTGAGGCAGGAGAATTGTTTGAACCCAGGAGGCCGAGGTGGTGGTGAGCCGAGATCATACCACTGCACTTCAGCCTGGGCAGCAGAATGAGACTCCGTATCAAAAAAAGGAAAAAATTATCACTTATAGGTGGGAATTGAACAGTGAGATCACTTGGACACAGGAAGGGGAACATCACACACTGGGGCCTATTGTGGGGAGGGGGGCTGGGGGAGGGATAGCATTAGGAGATATACCTAATGTAAATGACGAGTTAATGTGTGCAGCACACCAACATGGCACATGTATACATATGTAACAAATCTGCACGTTGTGCACATGTACCCTAGAACTTAAAGTATAATAATAATAATAATAGTAAAAGAAATTTAAAATTACAAAAAAAAAGTAGAATACAATAGAAAATTACATAATGAAAGTTTTAATTTAGTTTTGGCCGGGCATGGTAGCTCATGCAGCTCACAGCTGTATTCCCAGCACTTTGGGAATACAAAATCAGGAGTTCTAGACCAGCCTGGCCAACATGGTGAAACCCCGTCTCTACTAAAAATACAAAAATCAAAAATTAGCTGGGCGTGGTAGTGGGCACCTATAATCCCAGCTACTCAGGAGGCTGAGGCAGGAGAATCGCTTGAACCTGGGACGTAGCAGTTGGAGTGAGCCGAGATCACGCCACTGCACTCAAGCCTGGGTGACAGAGCAAGACTCCGTCTCAAAAAAAAATTTAGTTTTATATATGCACATGTATTTATACTATGTCACAATGTGTATTGAAAGCCACTAATACAAGGCAGTGTGCTAGCCAACAACAGCCTTTCAGTTGACATCACTGAGAGGGTCTCCAGATGAAGAAGCAGTGAAAGCAAAATGGAGCTCATCAGCCACATTGAAAAAAAATGGGCCCAACACTAAAATGGCAAGCATAATTCTCTCAGAATTCTGTCAGAAGAACATGTGGCAGTGCCGCTAGGTAAAGAACATACTGAGAATGGTATATCCTGAGTACAAGACTTCATATTCAGCAATTCCCATATTGGGGAAGGTGGAAAATAAAGCAACTAACTGCTGTATGATAATCAGTTTTACGTTGTTTGTTTCATGGCCAAGTATTCAATTCTCAGCAACTTTATTACAGTTTTTATAATGCAATGCAAAATACTTGACACAACCAACTTTTTAAAAAACCTACTGGAAAACATCTCCTTTTTCTTTATTATGAAAATTTTTATCTTTCAAAAAAATTATTTTTCAATGCAGCGCAGTGGCTCACGTCTGTAATCCTGCCACTTTGGGAGGCCAAGGCAGGCAGATCACAAGGTCAGGCATTTGAGACCAGCCTGACCAACATGGTGAAACCCCGTCTCTACTAAAAATACAAAAATTAGCCAGGCGTGGTGGCGGATGCCTGTAATCTCAGCTACTCAGGAGGCTGAGGCAGGAGAATCACTTGAACCTGGGAGGCAGAGGTTGCAGTGAGCCATGATCATCCCACTGCAGTCCAGTCTAGGAGACAGAGCGAGACTCCATCTCAAAAAAAAAAAAAAAAAAAAGAAGAAGAAAAAAGAAAATTTCTTCATAGAGATGGGGTCTCAGTGTTTTGCCCAGGCTGGTCTCACAACTCCTGGCCTCAAGTGATCCTCCCACCTTGGCCTCACAAAGTGTTGGTATTATAGGCATGAGCTACCACACCTCGCTGAGAATTTTCATCTTAAGCACTTTAAATTGTCTGCTACTTTTTCAGGAACCTAATTGTTGTTTAAACAAATAAATGAGTCAGTGATCAATAAATGACTGTTTGGCATTGCTTAATAAGAAACAATAGTCCAAAACCATGCACCTTTATTCAAAAGTAAAATCAGTTTTTTTATTATTATTTTATTGTAGCTAAAAAAATTCTATATTTTTTTACTGTATCTCACAACTGCAAATTAAAAATGTATATAGCTGCACATTAAATATTTCTAATCATAGGACTTATTGTTGATAAAACACAGAAACCTCTTATCTAGATAAGCAAACTGAGGGGCAAAGAAGTGACATGGTTGGCCCAAGGTCTTGCAACTTACATATTAACCTTCTGAGTGATCAAAGACAAATAATTGGCCTTTATCTTTATGAAGTTATTTATCTAGACAGTGTATCCTTTAAAAAGAACAACTATAATTTAAAAACACTGCAAAGAAAGTAAATGTAAAAGTTATTTATTAGACTTGTTTAGACATGGTCCCTGAGTGGTATTTAAACAACAAACATGGCCAGACGCAGTGGCTCACTCCTGTAATCCCAGTACTTTGGGAGGCCCAGGCGGGTGGATCATGAGATCAGGAGTTCAAGACCAGCCTGGCCAATATGGTGAAACCCCGTCTCTACTACAAAATACAAAAATTAGCCAGGCGTGGTGGCACACGCCTGTAATCCCAGCTACTCGGGAGGCTGAGGCAGGGGAATAGCTGGAACCCGGGAGGCAGAGGTTGCAGTGTGCCAAGATCGAGTCACTGCACTCTAGCCTGGGTGACAAAGCGAGACTCCATCTCAAAAAATAATAAAATAAACCACAAACATTTGTATTAATTGAATAAAGGAATTATGACGCAGATCTTTTTGGTAGTGCCTCATGTGTAACTGTGGCCTAACGAGACTAGTTTCGTTAGTAGCGTACCAGGCACATAGTAGGCTATCAGACTATTCATGAAATGCATCCACCAGCCAATGTCAAATTATATCTCAGACTTCATATTTAAGCCATTTTCCAGAATTTGTGGCCTATTTCTTTCGAGTTATATTAGTTGTGATTTTAAAAATAAAACTTTCATTCATTTTTTGTTGAGATGGGTATCTCACTATATTCCCCAGGCTGGTCTTGAACTCCTGGGCTCAAGTGATCCTCCCACCTCGGCCTCTCAAAGTGCTGAGATTACAGGCATGAGCCACTGCATCCAGCCTCAGTTGCAATTTTATACTTCTGTTTAGTTCACTAAATTTTCCTGAAACCTTTTTGACAAATGTTACCAGTAGTTTATAAACCAATGTATCAGCTGTTCTAAATTAAAAATTAAGATTATCAATTTGCTTAGTTTTTGCTGCACCTGTCCTGTTGGTAGTGCCATTTCTCTCTCTTCGCTACCCGCTTAGCCAGAAAGAACTTCCAGCTCACTAGAACAGATTGCCATCCCTCCCACAAATAAGCAAAGCCTTACACATTTGGCAGTACTGAAAAGGCTCCCTTCAAAAAGCTGAGTTAGAAGCTTCCTTCAGAACTCCTATGAGTTGGTGTGCTTATTCCAACAGCCCCTTCATCATTGTCTACATTAAACCCAGTCCTAGTTTGATAGGAAGAAGTGGAGAGAGCCATCCTTTCAGAGACTTTAGCAATGGCTTTATCAAAGTGCTCATTTATTTTAATCAGCATGCAGAGTAGAGCTCATCTGGGTAGTTCATGCCCAGGTGGTGGGTGAGTAGATTCACCCCTCATTTGGCCACTGCTGCTGTGCCCTGTGTTCTTCAGAAGTCGTTTCTCCACTGAGGCTGCCAGCCTGGAAGCTCTGGCTGAGCACTGGGGACCAAATCCACCTGGAATGAGACGGTTTGCTTAAATCCATTTGTAAATGATAAAGTACTTTACAAATGTTAGACATTATTATTGGTCTCTATGGGAGGGCACCACTCTTTAGTCCCTCTGTACCTTACCTTGGCAATGTAAATCTTTCCATCTTTATATGCGTCTCACAAATAGTTTGTGCTTCATTTTTATGAAGTAAAGAGTGATACCACCTGCTCTGGTTACCTTTATCAGCCTATTCAGCACCCTCTCAGTATTTTTCTGTAAGATATTTTCACTGGTAAGAGTTTTTGTGGCTTAAAAAGGAATTTTGACAATATCCCTTCAAATTCCAAAGCTCTTTCAAAAGAGACTAAATCTATCTTTTGTTCCTCCCAAGATGTATATGAAAATTCATTCTTTCCCAAGGCTGTTTTACCTTTGCTACTACTTCATGCATTGCTGTTTGTTCCTCGGGGTGGAGGAAAGAGCACAGTAAAGTTGTGCGTAGTTAATGCCATCAGCACTGCAGATGCACGTGCACACACATGAACACACATGACTGTTTTGTTTGCTAGCAGCTAAAAGTAGTAAAGGCTGAGGGGCACTGTGTTACTCACCTCCAAATAGAGTGATGGATGACATGTTGTTTTGTCATTCCACACTGTAGTGAATCCGTCATTAAAATCACCCTCTGAGGACAAATTTTTGAAAGAAGATTACAAATCTGTAATGGCCTTCACAGTTTTTATATACCAAGCAAATTAAGTTATAAAGCAACCTTTTTCAAGTGAATTAAAATGCAACTGTACTACCTTATAACATCAATTCATATTATGCTGACTTGAGCTTTAATTGAGCCATGTTAGTTTATAGTTTACATTTTTTTCTAAAGATTCACTTGTGGCCGGGTGCGGTGGCTCATGCCTGTAATCCCAGCACTTTGGGAGGCCAAGGCGGGTGGATCAAAAGGTCAGGAGTTTGAGACCAGCCTGGCCAACATGGTGAAACCCTGTCTCTACTAAAAATACAAAAATTAGCCGGGCATAGTGGCAGGCACCTGTAGTCCCAGCTACCCGGGAGGCTGAGGCAGGAGAATCCCTTGAGCCTGGGAGACCTAGAAGTTGCAGTGAGCTGAGATTGTGCCACTGCACTTCCTCCTGGGCGACAGAGTGAGACTCCATCTCCAAAAAAAAAAAAAGTACTTGTATTTTAATTTAGGATAGGCGCTCCTTTGCTCAAATTAGAGTGGTCTGCTGTACTAGTCAAACATCTACGACTCTATTGAGTCTATTCTGCCTGTCAAATGCTGACAGTACTTCTGAATCCCATTTATTGATAAAGGCATGACTTGTCTACACGGAATGCTTACTACCACTTACTGATCCTACTTTTTCTAATCCAAAAACTATTGAGTGTTATATTCCATAAATCAATTTGTGGACATAGCTTAGCTTGAGGTCTCCCCCCGCCCCACACCTTCCCAAGGAAATAGGTTTATTGTTTTATTTAATTATAAAAGCAATACAATAAAAAGAGGGAAATAGTGGAATGCAATACAATAGAAAGAGGGAAATAGTGTATATGTAAGCTGTTATAAACTTAGCAATTATAAATTTAAGCAGAAAGGCTGAAGAAAACAATCTTTTAAATTAAAAATCATCAAAAATCTATCATTTATACATTATCATTATTATGTTGTTGTCTCTCCTTTCAGACTTTTTTCTCTTGTGTCTATAAACCCATAGATTGACCTCATTTTTGTTTTTAAAATGCCTTTTATACTACTTCTATTTTGTAAATAGCTTTTTTTCCTTAAGAATATGTTACAGACATCTTTGGATAGCAATGCGAGGATTTTTTTCTTTTGGTCAGGATTTTTGTCTTACCATCCCCTACTCCTCTCAATTTCTGTTTTTTATGATGAGAATTTATTATAGCTCAGGGCATAGTCATCACAATACCCTTTGTGAGGGTATTCATCATCTTGGTTTTTCAGTGTAAAAAATCATTGAATTGTAGTTACCCTTGCCACAAGATAAAGAATGAAGCAATTACATATTCCCCTGAGATTGCTGAAATTTGTCCTGTAAATTAACCATTTAAGAAATTCATTACAAAGGTTAATTATGTCAGATCTATAATTTTGTTAAGGTTCAGATACACCTGGATACTGTCTGTTCCTTAACTTGGGTGAGACAGTGGTTATTGAAGTGGGAGGGATCAACAATTTGCTTGAGAATAGCAACTAGACATGCACTGTCCATTTACTGTCCTATGCTGCAGCATTCTGCCCAGTAGCCAAAACAAGGGAGGTGGCAGGAGAAGCCAGTTCCTGACACTGACATTAGGAATGGTTGCCACTTCGGGTTCACTGGAAATTGAAGGATAGTGTATGGCTTTGCTGTAGAGTCACATTTCAACATATGACCCACACTGAAGAGAAGAGCATTTTTTAATTTGCATGTGTAGGTAAGCAATGCTGCTATTCTCGCAATCACCAGAAATGCAGAAAGTTATCTCCTGTTAAATTGTTCTCCAAATGGCTAAACTGTTTAACATCGATGCTGACTGTTGTATAATCTAAAACAACACTTCAGGATGCAGCAAGTCAGTGTTTCAGAGGTCCCTGATTTTGGTTAAAATGGTCTTTGCATGTGTTCTGGGTTTTGTTGTTGAACTAAAACTCACTTTCTTCCAAAATATTTAGGCACACAATTTTAAAAACACCATAATCTTAGTCTCCATACTATGCTGTTCATCTACTCAAGAATTGTACTGAATATAGCATGATAATAGGGCGGTATGGAAGAAGAGTAAGTTAACACTCACTGAAACTTATGTTCCAAATTCTCTTCTAAATGCTCTACATATTTACTTTTCAGAGATACTTGCAATATGGCCAACTTAGTACCATTATTTGTTTGATGCAACTTGGCAGTTAAGCCTGATGTCATTCAGAATCCAGTATGTGTAAATCATTTCCAAGCATTAGAGCCCTTCAGGAATCAGAGTTCAGGAGTGTTGCCTTTAATTGACTCAAGTAGGACTTTGCCAGCTGATGGGGTGCTCTACCAGTCACAGTGGTTTTGAAAAATGGGAAGTGTTTTATTATAATTCTAGGTATTGAAACCAAGGGGGATTTGGTACAAAAAGTTTCACAAAGAAATTAGCCAGTAGAATTCAGATAGAGGGAAAGGTTCATGTGAAGACAAGAGATAAAAATGAATTACATGAACAAAGATGTTCCATCAAAATTTACAGAAAAGCAGTTTTCAAGTTTACTTGCCTAATTATAAATAATAAGACTTGTATTTGTAAAAGCTTAGAATTGTAGGGCTGGAAGAGACCTTAAGGAATCATCTTTTCCAACTCCCCTTATTGCAATTCATTGCATTGAGTTGAAGAAAACTGATTTGCCCAAATCTTACAATCAAATTATTAGTAGACTTTGGAATAGAATCTAGATTCTCTGGCTGCTAGTATTCTGCTTTTTTTTTTTTTTTTTTTTTTTTTTTAAACAGTTCCCTAATCTGTTGGGCTTCCCAAGATAGCTCACATTGAGGCTCTTTTAACCTTTTTTTTTTTTTCTTCCCCTAGTAGAAAGTGTTTGCTTGCCCCATGGGCCTGAGAAACAAAAGTCCTGGAATCTTTCTCAAGGTTGCATTTATCTAGAGCACCAGGACTTCAGCTCTCAGCCCCAAGAGGTCTGGCTTTTAGGCCTCTGGATTCTCCTTTGGCTGCCATTATTCCTGCCAGCACTTTGAGTTGCCTGAACATGTCATTCCTCAAGAATGTGAGGGGAAAAATGTTATTAACCGAGTGTTTTCTTAAATATAAGTATAGCAGTATCTAAACAGGTGAATGTCTGAGGTAATAAGCAAAAAAAAAGTTAAGATTATTAAATGAGCTTACTAAATTGTGAGTGGCTGGTAGCCTTGTGGTCTTTCTAGAAATATTTGCAGTTTTAAGGAAGGGTGATACTTAAACACGTCTTTCTTTGGTATAATTTTAAAAATAAACATTTCAGCCAGGCGCGGTGGCTCACGCCTGTAATCCCAGCGCTTTGGGAGGCCGAGGCGGGCGGATCACAAGGTCAGGAGATCGAGACCACGGTGAAACCCTGTCTCTACTAAAAATACAAAAAAAAGCCGGGCGCCTTGGCGGGCGCCTGCAGTCCCAGCTACTCGGGAGGCTGAGGCAGGAGAATGGCGGGAACCCGGGAGGCGGAGCTTGCAGTGAGCCGAGATAGCGCCACTCACTCCAGCCTGGTGGACAGAGCGAGACTCCGTCTCAAAAAAATAAATAAATAAATAAAATAAAAAATAAACATTTCAGGCAATGGAAAGAGATTGATATATGCACTGGGTAAGTCACCCTTATCTGGAACAGTTTCAACTTCTTAGGCTACTCTTGCTTTTTATAATCTCTTTCCTTCCTCAGCTTGTTAACTCAAAGAAATCTAAAGCTTTTTCCTTAATGGCTTGTCATTGGCTATGGAGGTGTATTCTGTTCAAGTAAGTATACCCATTTGTAAGTACAGGTCATTTATAAATTATGAACTTGTAAGCACAGGTTTACTCAATGAGAAAAAGAGTCAGAGAACAAAATGTTCTTGTTGCTTCTGCCTGGTCTGGAGTTTCAGGGAAGTAAAGGAACACTGTGGTTAAAGTTCATACCATCATTTTGACATTTAGTGTCAGACTTTCTCTTTGTAAATCCCTCTTCACGTTACCAGTGCTGGTCTCAGAGCTCAAACTGTTTCAAAACCATAACATTTCTTAGTGAGTGATTGATCTGTATTATGTGTCCAGCCATCAGGGGAATCTTGGGATGTTGCTTGTGTAAACTGTAATCCAATCTGATGCTGTGCGTTTAGTTACAGTCTTTCATAGACCTATTGGCGATACTCAGTCCTCCTGGATTTGGGAATGGGGCTTATCTGATACCTTCAGGGGAAAAAAAAAATCCATTCATTTTTCTCTCTTCCCCACTTAAATAACTCAACTCATGTGGTAACACTGTGGGATCATTGTCCTTCCAGTTCCTCTGCAGCTCATATTGCTACAATATTTCTTAAGCATTTGGTTACCTAAAGGACAATGTGATTTAAAAAAAAAAAAAAAAAAAAGACTTTGTATATGCCTTACAAATTAACCCATCTGTAAAGAGCTAGGAAAAATATATGCCTTCAATCAGCAAAAATTTCCTATCAGCAGTTCTGTGTATGTTACGTAGTATAAATGTAAATATATAAACTTGGAGATAAATGCTCATGTGTTAAAATGTTAAAGCAAGTCTTTCTACAAATTAATATCATTTGCCTCTAAGAAAATGTTTATTAAACCCAGGGTACCTGAGATTGAAGTATCTTGTTGTTTGGGTCTGTATTCTTTGGCTTAATAATGTCTTCAATTACAAGAATGATAAAAGCTGAAACAAAATCCTTTAATTCAATCAGAATGGAGCTGAATTTTCGGAAGCAAAGAGTGGAAATCTGATACAGGACTACATAACATAGGAAGTTAAATATACAAGATATTAAGACTTGTAAGAAGCGGATGGGGTTGCCTTGAGGAATTCTTATTTGAAATGGCTGCATTGAACATTATCATAAATACCACTATTTTATCCTCTCAAATTAAGATGCTTTATGCAAACTACTCTAAATTGTACAGTAGTTCCAAAGAGACCATTTACTGTTTTCTGCTTGTTTTACATCCTGGAACAAGTTCAAAGCTTTTGATTTCACTTGATTAAAAAAAAAAAAAAAGTCTGAGCCTTGAAAAATAATACAGGTTTGATGAATATGATTTCAGTATTGCAGTTCTATAAAAATTTTCAGTGTTTATGGTACATTTGACCCAGGGGCCCCACAGTAAATATATCCACAGTGCATTTTAAGTGCAACAGAATGAACATATTTGAAAGGTTAGCCATTCTTTTGCTTTTGCTTTTTTTTCCTGTAGTATGAAAATTAGCATTGCCGGGCGCGGTGGCTCAAGCCTGTAATCCCAGCACTTTGGGAGGCCGAGACAGGCGGATCACGAGGTCAGGAGATCGAGACCATCCTGGCTAACACGGTGAAACCCCTTCTCTACTAAAAAATACAAAAAACTAGCCGGGCGAGGTGGCGGATGCCTGTAGTCCCAGCTACTCGGGAGGCTGAGGCAGGAGAATGGCATAAACCCGGGAGGCAGAGCTTGCAGTGAGCTGAGATCCGGCCACTGCACTCCAGCCCGGGAGACAGAGCGAGACTCCTTCTCAAAAAAAAAAAAAAAAAAAAAAAGAAAATTAGCATTGTAATTGCTCCCAGAATGGGAGTACTGAAAAAATATCCACCTGACAGAAATAAACATGCAGAAAATAAATTGAGTTAAGATTTCATTAGTTATCTGAAATGTAGTTTATGTTCAAAATGGCTATTACTCGATTTTCATGTATATTAGTTAAATGCTATGCTTATAAGATTTTTTTTTGGCTTGAATTATGACTGAAAAAAATTGGATCACAGCTTTAATATCCAGGTGGGCAGTGCCATTTGCTGAGATCTTAGTGCATAGCACAAGATTTTTTCTGTCAAGCACAGATTCTGCCTTGCCACTGAGCCTTCTGAAGCATTCTGAGGTAACAATGGAGATATATTTACATTTTTTTTTTAAATTTTTCTTCTTGCTTTTTAGGTTGTGGAACTTTTAGCAAGTGCTCTTATGGACTTGATACAAGGAGTATATCACGAAAATTCTACTTCAAAGGTAAAGGATTTCAGAGTCATAAAATGTTATGTTATAAGCCCTAGTAGTAAAACTAGAATAACGAAAATGTCATTCTTGTTTTGTGTTTAAATTGTACATGGCTTTTTTTTCTTTTTTTTTAGATTAGTGTTTTGGCTACAAATTCATGGCCATACGCTTAGTACATAGCAGACTCAGCCAATTAAAACAACCTCTTATCCTCTGGCTGGATTCACAGTCTGTTCAATCTGCAGCAGCCCAATAGACACTGGGTTGCTTCTGGCTAGCAGGTAGCAGTGTCACAGGCAGGCAGGCTGGAGGAGCAGCTTGTGCTGAGGCAACTGAGCCCATCCTTTCCCCAGAGGAAGGGTCCTTCCATGTCACAGAGGAGTGGACCTTGATCCTAAGAAGATGACTGTTGGGGAGGTGGGATGGGGATGTCTTTTATATGTAAGACCCAGAATTTACTGCATTATTAGATTCTTTATGATAAGAAGTAGGATGATTGCACAGCTGGATTATTTTGATTAATTTTATAGGTCTAGAATTAAGATTTTTTTGACTCATTTAGCAGGACATCTCAAGAAAGGTTAGGTTTTATTTCCTTAAAATGCAGTTATTTCATTTCGGTAGGATATTAGATGTGAAGTAATTGCTTCATTGACCACCACCATTTAACATGGTACATACTATTATAAGGGGCTCCTATCTTAGTGTTTCATTATTCTAACTTCTTTAGCTTCTGTATTAGGAAGATTTCACTCACTTCAAATTAGAAAAGGTATGCATGTATGCACATCTTAAGCTTTTTGACATTTTCACTTGAAAAAAGAAAGATAAATTTTACTAGAAGTGAAACATAGGGCATGAGCAACTTGGATAAGAAATTTAAAATTTTGGCCAGGCGCGGTGGCTCAAGCCTGTAATCCCAGCACTTTGGGAGGCCAAGGTAGGTGGATCACGAGGTCAGGAGATCGAGACCATCCTGGCTAACACGGTGAAACCCCATCTCTACTAAAAATACAAAAAAATTAGCCAGGCGTGGTGGCAGGCGCCTGTAGTCCCAGCTCCTCGGGAGCCTGAGGCAGGAGAATGGCTTGAACCTGGGAGGTAGAGCTTGCAGTGAGCCGAGATCGTGCCACTGCACTCCAGCCTGGGCGACAGAGCGAGACTCCGCCTCAAAAAAAGAAAAGAAATTTAAAATTTAGAAGTATAACCCAGGGACTCTGGGTGGTTCAGAGACTGGTTAGTAGAATGTGAAGAATTGCACTTTGGACATCTGCTAACATTTGGTTCAAGTAACTGCAGTTCCTAGTAGGCACATCTAGCCTCACCTAAGCAGCATATTGGTATGCAGAGACCTCACAGGATGGATGACCACAGTGGACCTTTCAAAGGCATGCAAGTTCACTGCTGTGGATGAAGGTTAATATCTGATTGTAAAATGGGTGACTACTAGTCTAGTTCCACTTGTAGAAAGTTACCTTGTATAGATAGTATGATGAAGATGACAATAGCTAAGCAAATAACCCTGTAGTAAGTGATTTGCCTGTGTTTCTTCATTTAATCTTCACAGAAATCGTGAGAGATAGGTACTACTGCTATCCCCATTTTACAGATGTGAATACTGGGATTGAGAAAAGGTTGAGTAATTTTCCCAAGGACACACAACTTGTTAGCTCTCAGGGATTTGAAGTCAAGAGCCCAGACTCATTTTTTTTTTTTTTTTGAGACAGAGTTTCGCTCTTGTTGCCCAAGCTGGAGTGCAGTGGCACGATCTCAGCTCACCACAACCTCTACCTCCTGGGTTCAAGCGATTCTCCTGCCTCAGCCTCCCAAGTAGCTGGGATTACAGGCATGTGCCACCACGCCTGGCTAATTTTGTATTTTTAGTAAAGACAGGGTTTCTCCATGTTGGTCGGGCTGGTCTCGACCTCCTGACCTCAGGTGATAGGCCCACCTCGGCCTCCCAAAGTGCTGGGATTACAGGTGTGAGCCACCGCACCCGGACCAGGATTGGGGTCATGGCAGACCAGAGTGGTCTTGGAAAATGCAACATTCAGGCACAAAAGCGGGAGTGCCTGTCCTCACCTAGGTCTGTAGGAGTGGAGCCCCAGCCAGGGACCTGCCTTTCTCTACCCAGCTACCCAGCACTTCCCCGTCCCCCCTCCCATATCATCTGTACTTTAGTGAAACCTGATTTGATAGCATCTATCTGCCATACCTGAGATCCCACTATATGATAATTATAGTGACCAGTTCTGGATGTTGAGACACTGTTTTCCCTTGGGATATTTTCAGTGTGTTCAACTTAGTTCCATATAAGATGTTTATATTTTACAATTAAATATGTTAATTTTTACATGAAAGTGTTATTGTTGGTTTTAAGGTTCTTAATTTATCTACTCTTACCATTTGTCCACTATAATTAGCTCAGTTCATTAATAATTATGTGACCGTGTTTTAAGTACTTTTTATGTCAGGGAGACCTAACAGCAACAATTAATACTTAGATAGCCCTTTACAGTTTGCTTATACTTTCTTTGTACACAATCACCTATGAAAAGGATGACATTTGTTGGTATTCCCATTTACAGAGGAAAAGCCTGAAATTCAAACATAACAAATGGCAGGAAAGCATAGTGTCTGAAAATTGTTGGTTAATATATTAACATGTTTCACAGTTCATAATGAACCCAGGTTTTTCTTGACTCTAAGTCCCATGCTTTTTCTCATATTTTTATTGTGTTTCTTCCCGAAAAAGAGAAAAGAAGAAGCAACAAAGTCTTTTTTGAGACAGAGTCTCGCTCTGTCGCCCGGTCTGGAGTGCAGCGGCGCAATCTCGGCTCACTGCAATCTCGGCCTCCTGGGTTCACGCCATTCTCCTGCCTCAGCCTCTCGAGTAGCTGGGACTACAGGCACCGCCACCATGCCCATGCCCGGCTAATTTTTTGTATTTTTAGTAGAGTCGGGGTTTCACTGTCACTGTGTTAGCCAGGATGGTCTCAATCTCCTGACCTTGTGATCCACCTTCCTCGGCCTCCCAAAGTGCTGAGATTACAGGCGTGAGCCACCGCGCCCAACTGCAAGAGTCTTTAAAGGGCTGTTGATTGTACTTGAACCACGACTTAGCAAGCAACAATTGCTGACTTTATTTATTTAAATACAGAGATTCAGAGGAATGCTACCTTTATTAGCTACATTTTATTAAAGAGACTCTGTAGCAATGCTTCATTCATCTGTCCTCTTTCCCTGCCACCTCCTCATAGCCCTTTTTTAAGCAGTTACATTTCTGAAAATAGCCAAACCATTTAAAGAGCCATTCTTTTTTCATAATGGAAACAGGATGGCGTGGTGGCTTAAGCCTATAATCCCAGCACTTTAGGAGGCCGAGGTAGGAGGATCCCTTGGGGCCAGGAGTTTAAGACCAGCCTGGGCAACATGGGAAGACCCCATTTTTACAAAAAATAAAATAATTAGCTGGGCATGGTGGCCCATGCCTGCTCAGGATGCTGAGGTGAGCAGTCGGATTACTGGAACCCGGGAGTTTGAGGTTACAGTAAACTGTGATCGCACCACTGCACTTCAACCTGGGTGACACAGCAAGACCCTGTCTCTTAAAAAATAATAATTTTTTTTTAAAAGAATGGAAACAAAAATGCATGGTTGAACTGTAGTAGTGGGAGTGCTTCTTGATGCCTCCATTTGTGCCTCAGGTCCAATTTAGGTTAACTACATTTCCCTTCCTATCCAGAAAAATTCTTGCTTTTTTTCCTGAGTGTGCTTACCATTGCAATAGCTCTCTTCAGAATTTGGTTTTCTAACAGCCCAAGAAGTACTTCAGATGCCAGAGAGAGCACTGCCTCCACATGGAGTGCTTTCAAGGTTTTCATGTTCTGGCAGGACTGGGAAGCAGCCACAAGTGGAGGTCATGTGGAAAGAGAGGCTGCCTCTGTGGATCTCTGTTGCACAACCTCCGTAGCCTTGGGCCAATTTAGTACACAAAAGAATTGCTTTGTGATTTAAAAGAAGCTGCAAACCATTTCATCTCTCTAGGGGTAAGAGGATACAATAGCAGTCTGTTTTCTATATGGCAGCTTAATGCAGTGGTGAAGATCCTAGGTAGTAGGAAAATAGCTTTCTGTTAAGTAGCATATATGTGACTAAGGTAGATGCATAACAACAAATAGAAGGGAATTGGAACTGGATATATTAGAAGTCACCTTCTCCAAAAGAAGTTTATAGAGCAGCTGGGCGCAGTGGTTCATGCCTGTAATCCCAGCATTTTGGGAGGCTGAGGCAGTTGGATCGCAATGTCAGGAGATCGGGACCGTCCTGGCTAACACGGTGAAACCCTGTCTCTACTAAAAATACAAAAAATTAGCTTGGCGTGGTGGTAGGCGCCTGTAGTCCCAGCTACTCGGAGGCTGAGGCAAAAGAATGGCGTGAACCCGGGAGGCGGAGCTTGCAGTGAGCCTTGCAGTGAGCCAAGATCCCGCCACTGCACTCCAGCCTGGGGACAGAGCAAGACTCTGTCTCAAAAAGAAAAAAGAAGAAGAAGAAGAGGTTTGTAGAGCAATTACCTAATTCTCCTTAAAGCTGTGAAAACTTAATTACTTATATTACTAATACTTTTTTTTTTTTTACAGAGTCTCGCTCTGTTGCCCAGGCCAGAGTGCAGTGGTGCGATCTAAGCTTACTGTAACCTCTGCCTACCCAGTTCAAACGATTCCTGTGCCTCAGCCTCCAAGTAGTTGGGACTACAGGCGCACACCACCATGCCTCAGTAATTTTTGTATTTTCAGTAGAGATGAGGTTTTGCCATGTTGGCCAGGCTGGTCTTGAACTCCTGGCCTCAAGCGACACGTCCTCCTCAGTCTCTCAAAGTGCTGTTACTTACTCATACTTAGTAATGTACTAAGTTGAATTACAGTTATATAAACATATAAAATAGCTTAGGAAATTCATCCTTTGTTCTAGCCATTGAAATATATTTTCATTTTTGCATTGGCTAGTTTGTGAACCATTTCTTCATTATAATAAAAATTAGTCATTCTGATTTCTGTTGTGTTTATAAGAAAATATATCTCCCTCTCTGCATTTTAAATGTTAGCTAATTGAAGAAAGAAGCATTTGAAATAAAAAAAATTGTTTGTTTGTTTTTTTTAATTTTTATTTTTTAAGAGGTAGGGTCTCGGCCAGGTGCGGTGGCTCACGCCTGTAATCCCAGCACTTTGGGAGGTGGAGGCGGGCTGATCACCTGAGGTCAGGAGTTCGAGACCAGCCAGGTCAACATGGCGAAACCCCGTCTCTACTAAAAATACAAAAAAAAGCTGCGTTTGGTGGTGCACGTCTGTAATCCCAGCTACTCAGGAGGCCAAGGCAGGAGGATTGCTTGAACCTGGGAGGTGGAGGTTGCAGTGAGCTGAGATTGAGCCACTGTACTCCCGCCTGGACAGAGCGAGACTCCTGTCTCAAAAAAAAAAAAAAAAAAAAAAAAAGAGGTCGGGTCTCACTCTGTCACACAGATGGGAGGGCAGTGGTGTGATCCTCACTCACTGAAACCTTGAACTACTGGGCTCAAGCAATCCTTGCCTTCGGAGTAGCTGGGACCACAGTAGCCTACCACCACACCTGGCTAATTTTTTAAAGCTTTTGTAGAGGCAGGGTCTCAACATACTGCCCAAGCTGGTCTTGAACTCCTGGCTTCAAGCTACACTCCCTCCTCAACCTCCCAAAGTGCTGGGATTACAGATGTGAGCCACCACGCTCAGCTGGAAAATTGCATTTTACGTGGTCAAGAGTTCACCAGTTAAACTGTTTTATATGTTATACTCATGTTACTTACTGTACTCACTAAATATTTTACATTTTACAAAATTGACTTTGGATTCACAAACCTATATATCTAAAATCTAATTGTCTTATCATTTTAACTTATCTTCCAATTAGAAAAGTAGGCCGGGCATGGTGACTCACGCCTGTAATTCCAGCACTTTGGGAAGCTGAGGCGGGCAGATCACTTGAGGTCAGGAGTTCGAGACTAGCCTGGCCAACATGGTGAAACCCTGTCTCTACTAAAAATACAAAAATTAGCTGGGCGTAGTGGCACACACCTGTAATCCCAGCTACTTGGGAGGCTGAGGCAGGTGAATTGCTTGAACCTGGGAGGCAGAGCTTGCAGTGAGCTGAAATCGCACCACTGCACTCCAGCCTGGGCAACAGAGTGAGACTCTGTCTCAAAACAAAAAAAAAAAAGGTAGAGTACATGTTTATTAAATAATAATTGAAAACAGAAAAAGGTCAAGAGAAAAATAAAAATTATTTTATAAAACCATCTCCCAGAAATGAATCATGATTATGTTTTAGTATATTTCTTTCTAGATTTTATTCTGTATTGAGTTGTTTTGAGTTGTTACTGCATATAACACTTTGCATATTGATTCACTTCCCAACATAATCATTTTTGTCATTAAAAGTCTTCAAAAATGTAATTTTGATGATTGTTTAATATTTCTTCACATTGTTATACTGTAATTTACTGAACCATTTCACATTTTGGGGGCATTTACTTTGTTTCTAATTTTTCGTTTGTTTTTTGGTTTTTGGTTTTTTTTGAGATGGAGTCTCTCTCTGTCACCCAGGCTGGAGTGCAGTGGTGCGATCTTGGCTCACTGCAACCTCTGCCACCTGGGTTCAAGAGATTCTCCTGCCTCAGGCTCCCGAGTAGCTAGGATTACAGGTTTGTACCACCATGCCCGGCTACTTTTTGTATTTTTAGTGGAGACGGGGTTTCACCACGTTGGCCAGGCTGGTCTCAAACCTCTAACCTCAAATGATCCTCCCACCTCAGCCTCCCAAGTGCTGGGATTCAGGCATGAGCCACAGTGCCTGGCCTGTTTCCAATTTTCTTTACTAAATTAAACAATATTGTGATAACATCTTAGTGTATATAACTTTGCTCAATTTCAACCTATTTGCTAAAAAAAAAAATTCCTGGAAGTGAGATTCTTGAATCAAGAAGAGTATTTTCAGTATACCTCTGTTCAGAAAAGGATTACTGTCCTGAGAAAAACCTGCTTATAAGGTTGATCTTTGGCTAGCATTAGAGAAGTTGAATTTTAGGAGTGTTCCTACCATCCTCCAAATGATAAGAATGGCTCACAGTGCCTTAACTGTTTGCAGACAATATAGTTTATACTGAATACCTGCTTTCCTTCTAGGAGTCTGGAATCTTGCTACATGCTAGGCAGAAAATGCGTACATGACCAGCCCTAATAAAAACCCTCACCACTAAGTCAGTCTCCAGTAAATCTCCATGGTAAACAATATTTCATACATGTTATCACAGCTCATTCTTGGAGGAATTAAGCACACTCGAGTCCACTGAGAGAGGATTCTTGGAAGTTTACACGTGGTTTCTTCCAGACTTCACCCTATGGGGCTTTCTCTTTTTAGTGGTTTTGCTTTGTATCCTTTCACTGTAAAAAAGTCATTACGATGAATTTGACTATATGCTGAATAACATCTGTCATCCTAACAAATCATCAAACCTGGGGGTGGTTTGGAGATCCCGAACACACTCATTTTCTGATTCTTTATTGTTTATTTTCCACCCACTCCTGATCCTTCCTGGGGAATTTAATCAAGGTCCTCTGCAAAGGCAGTGTCTCTGACTCATGTTGGTGTTGAGATGGGGAACAAGACACCTCTTTCCTGTCTCCAGAGGTTCAGCTCTTATTGGCTTGGCCTCAGTCTCAGGAAAGTGAGAGGGTTTTAAAAGAGAATCCAGTTCTCTTGGGAAATAACTGGTTTTAACAAGTGACTTGAGTTGCAAAGATCCAGTCTATTTTTTTCAAGCACAGATTATATTAATACTTTCAGTATCAGTCAGTGGATTTTAATGATGAATATTATTATGTTTTTGTGGGGCAAGATAACTTCTGTCCTTCTGTCCATTTCTTTTCTTTTCTTTTTTTTTTTTTCCTGAAAGATGGAGTCTCTCTCTGTAGCCCAGGTTGGAGTGCAGTGGTGCGATCTTGACTCACTGCAACCACCGCCTCCCGGCTTCAAGCGATTCACCTGCCTCAGCTTCCCAAATAGCTGGGACTACAGGCATGCACCACAACACCTTGTTTTTTTTTTTTTTATTAGAGGTGGGGTTATAGTGTATGTTGGCCAGGCTGGTCTCAAACTCCTGCCCTCAGGTGACCTGCCCGCCTTGACCTCCTAAAGTGCTGGGATTAAGGTGTAAGCCACTGTGCCTGGCCCATTTGTTTTTCTTTATGCTTATCTTCCTTTCACTCTCAGGCAGCTTTCAAGTAAAGTATAAAAATAAGAGGCCAGGACCGGGTGCGGTGGCTCATGCCTGTAATCCCAGCACTTTGGGAGGCCGAGGCAGAAGGATCACCTGAGGTCAGGAGTTCGAAACCATCCTGGCCAACATGGTGAAACCTCATCTCTACTAAAAATATAAAATTAGCTGGGTGTGGTGGCGGGTGCCTGTAATCCCAGTTACTTGGAAGGCTGAGGCGGGAGAATCGCTTGTACCTGGGAGACGTACATTGCAGTGAGCCAAGATCATGCCATTGTACTCCAATCTGGGCAACAAAAGCAAAACTCTGTCTCATAAATAAATAAAAGAGGCCAGGAGTGGTGGCTGATATCTGTAATCCTAGCAATTTGGGAGGCCAAGGAAGGGCAATCACTTGAGCCAAGGAGTTTGAGACCAGCTTACGCAACATGGCAAGAACCCATCTCTACAAAAATTAAAACATTAACCAGACATAGTGGTATGCCTGTAGTCCCAACTACTTGGGAGGCTGAGACAGAAGGATTGCTTAAGCCCAGGAGGTTGAGGTTGCAGTGAGCCATGTATATGCCACTACACTTCAGCCTGGGTAACAGAACAAGACCTTGTCTCAACAAAAAAAAAAAGATAATTCAGTCCACTAGGAAGTTAAGGATTGTCTTCTACCTGCAAAGCCCTGTGCTGCCATCTAAAATACAGTAAAAAGAGCCAAATGAGTTTTTCCCATTAAGAAAAATAGCAGGAGGATAATGTGAACAAGAAGCCACATCTGGATGAGGAATCAGAAAAGACATTTTAAAAAATGTTATATTTGAGATGGACATTAAAGATTGGGAAGATGTCTATAGATGGAGATATATGGCATTCCAGGTAGAGGAAATAGCATGATGAATGGAAAAAAAAGCATATTTGAGATCAGGGCTTCCTTCACATAGGAGTAAAGGAATACTGAAAAGTAATATTGCAAAAGTAGTGTTTATAACACATGGTAGAAGATCTGTAATGCCAGAATGTATTATTTTCCTTTTTTCCTTCTTCCTGCAAGATTTCTTTTAACCTTGCTTGTAAGACAGGTCTGATAGTAATGAACCCTTTTTTTTTTTTTTTTTTTTTTTGAGACGGAGTCTTGCTCTGTCACCCAAGCTGGAGTGCACTGGCCAGTTCTCAGCTCACTGCAAGCTCCACCTCCCGGGTTCATGCCATTCTCCTGCCTCAGCCTCCCGAGTAGCTGGGACTACAGGCGCCCGCCACCTCGCCCGGCTAGTTTTTTGTATTTTTTAGTAGAGACGGGGTTTCACCGTGTTAGCCAGGATGGTCTCGATCTCCTGACCTTGTGATCCGCCCGCCTCGGCCTCCCAAAGTGCTGGGATTACAGGCTTGAGCCACCGCGCCCGGCCTCTTTTTTTTTTTTTTTTTTTTTTCCCGAGACAGAGTCTCTCCCTGTTGCCCAGGCTGGAGTGCAATGGCACAGTCTCGGCTCACTGCAACCTCCTCCTCCTGGGTTCAAACAATTCTCCTGCCTCAGCCTTCCGAGTAGCTGGGATTTCAGGTGTAAGCCACTGCATCCAGCCACTAATTAACTCTTTTAGCTTTTGTGTGTCTGAAACATATGTTCACTGGATATAGAGTTCTAGGTTGACAATTTAGTTTTCCTTCAGTATTTTTAAAGATGTTGCTCCATTGTCTTCTTGCTTTTATTATTTTCAACAGGAAAGCCACTGCCGTCTTTATCTTTGTTCCTGTAGTCATAAATAGATCATCATGACTTTCATTTTCTTTTTTTCATATTTCTTTTGCTTGGGATTCATTGGGCTTCTTGGTTCTGTGAGTTTATAGTTTTCATAAAACTTGGGGAAAAGTTATTATATCTTCAATTTTTTTTTCTGGCTTTCCTTTTCTCCCCTTTTATAGGGACCTCAGTTATATAGTAGGCTGCTTTAACTTGTCCCAAGTCACTGATTCTTCTTCTTTTTTAGTATTTGTGTTCCATTTTGGATAATTTCAGTTGCTGTGCATTCAGGCAGACCAGTTTACACGTTCTGTGTTTCTACTTAATATGCTCAGTGTTTCTTCTAGCTCCTTGGCCATATGGAATATAGTTATGAAAACTGTTTTAATATCCCTGTCTACTAATTATATCATCTGTGTCATTTCCTGGGTTGGTTTCAACTGAATGGTTTTTTTTTCCTCATTATGGGTTGTATTTCCCTATTTTTTTGCAACTTGGTTATTTTTGGGTGGGTGCCAGACATTGTGAAATTTATTTTGTTGGATACTAGATAGTTTTGTATCACTATAAATATTCTTGAACTTTCTTCTTGAATGTAGTTAAGTTACTGACAACAGTTTGATTCTTTCAGGTGTTACTTTTAAGCTTTATTAGGCAGGACTGGAATAGCATTTAGTCTAAGGCTAATTTTTTTCACTATTAAAGCAAGACCTTTCTGAGTTCTTTACTGATGCCCTGTGAATTTTGAGTTTTTTTACTCCGACTTGTGGAATAGGAATTATTCCCAGCCCTGTGTGATCTCTAGGGATTGTTTCTGCTGTTCCTTCTGGGTGATTCTTTCTCCAGACTTTAGTAGTTTCTTTGTACCGATGCATTGGTAATACTCGGCTGAAGACTTTAGGGAGGATCTGTGTTTACCTTCAGAGCTCTCTCTGCGGCTCTCTCTTCTTGTGTACTCTGCCCTATGAACCCTAGCCCCTAATTAACCCCTTCGGCTTCTCTAGACATCCAGGTTCACCTTTTCAACTCAAAGGTACTGTTAGTTTCCTCTGCATCCTAGCATTCTCTCCAGGCAGAAGCTGGAACAATTATGAAACTCATCTCATTTATTTCCCATTTCTCAGGTGTCACTGTCTTTTGTTGCCTGATTTCAAATGGCTTATAACTTTTGTTTCATATATTTTCTTCAGTTTTTAGCTCTTTCAAGCAAGAAAGAAAACCTCATCCCTTTTGCTCCATCTTGACTGGAAGTGTTAATTTTCAGGACTTTAAAAAATTTATATTATAATGACTTTTATAAAAATAAGGCCAGGCACAGTGGCTCACGCCTGTAATCCCAGCACCTTGGGAGGCCGAGGCGGGTGGATCACCAGGTCAGGAGATCAAGACCATCCTGGCTAACACAGTGAAACACCGTCTGTACTAAAAGTACAAAAAAATTAGCTGGGCATGGTGGCGAGTGCCGGTAGTCCCAGCTACTTGGGAGGCTGAGGCAGGAGAATGGTGTGAACCTGGGAGGCGGAGCTTGCAGTGAGCTGAGATCGCACCACTGCACTCCAGCCTGGGTGACAGAGCGAGACTCCGTCTCGAAAAAATAAAATAAAATAAATAACAAATATGGCATTTCCCTCCTATAAATTTTATGGTGCTACTGCATTGCTGGTACCCAAGTGCATGTTTAGTGTGTCTATTGGGTACATTGGCTGTAGGAATAAGAAATCAAAAATGACACCAATGTTTTGCATCTAATTGACCAGAAAACTTGATTATATAGTTGCCAGCCAAAGATTGGTTTTAGAGAGAAGCAGATAAGTTTAGTTGAGGTCAAATTAATGTTGAGGTTTTGGCAGAATCTCCAGATGAAAGAGTAAAGAGCTCCAGAAAGGTGATTTGGGAATTCATCTTTGTAGACTGATAGGCAAATATTTTTAGGTAGACAAAAAAAAAAAACTAGTAAGATAAAAACAGAGCCAGGCCTGGTGGCTTACGCCTGTAATCCCAGCACTTTGGGAGACGGAGACGGGTGGATCACCTAAGGTCAGGAGTTAGAGACCAGCCTGGCCAACATGGTGAAACACTGTCTCTACTAAAAATACAAAATTAGCTGGGCATGGTAGCACACGCCTATAGTCCCAGCTACCCAGGAGGCTGAGGCAGGAGAATCGCTGGAACCCAGGAAGCAGAGGTTGCAGTGAGCTGAGATGGTACCATTGCACTCCAGCCTGGGCAACAAAGTGAGACTCCGTCTCAAAAAGAAAAAAAAAGTAAAAAAATAAAATAAAAAATAGAATGGAGAATTGAAGAATATGGAAAGGAAGTTGGAGTGATTATCTACCAGGCTTTACTGTAATTGAACTTTGAATTTGACACTGTTTCTTCCCAAGTAACACCAAAAGAAAAAATATATTATGTTCTGAGTTTTTCATTGTTGAATTACTAATGCTACAGATACTGATTTTTATTTTTATGTTTTTTAGAGACAGAATCTCCCTATGTTGCCCAGGCTGGTCTTGAACTCCTAGCCTCAAGCAATCCTCTTGTCTCAACCTCCCAAGTAGCTGGGACTACAGGCGTGTGCCACCACGCTAGGCTCTGGAAATTCTAGATTAATTGTTTCTCATTGGAGTCTTTATTTATTTTTTTTTACATTTATATTTATTAATTTAGAGACAGGGTCTCACTCTGTCACCCAGGCCAGAGTGCAATGATGCAATCATAGCTCACTACAGCCTCAAACTCCTGGGCTTAAGGGATCCTCCCACCTCAGTCTCCCAAGAAGCCAGGACTACAATTGTACACCACCACGCCTACCTAATTTTTTAATTTTTTGTAAAGGCAGGGTCTCCCTTTGTTTCTCAGGCTGGTCTGGAACTCCTGGCCTCAAGTGATCCTCCCACCTCAGCCTCCCAAAGCACTGAGATTACAGGTGTGAGCCACCACTCCTGGCCTCTCACTGGATTCTAATTAAATTGCTTGTTATCATGAATCCTATAGTACCCATAGAGCTATATTAGGCAGTTTTGGTAAAGTGTATATTAGTGATCTTGTATTGAATTTCTGCTGTGTGAAGGGTAGCATATTGAGTACTATTGGAACATTCAAAACAAAGCAATAAAGAGCACAGACCAACCCTCAAGGATCTGATGGTGCTTACAGGTCAGAGGAAATACATGCACATGAAGCCACAGGAGAGCAATTTTCCCATAAGACCACATGTAAAATTGTAAGGAAGAGACCATATATGTAGGAGAAAGTGCAGCATTAAGAATTCAAAATGTTTGAGCTTCTTGGAAGATGTAATTTTAAAGCTGAGTCCTTAGAAGATACAGTAGAAATGAATCAATAGAAACTATTGAACCAAGCACAGTGGCTCACACCTGTAATCCCAGCACTTTAGGAGGCCAAGGCAGGAAGATTGCTTGAGCCCAGGAGTTTGAGACCAGTCTGGGCAACATGTTGAGACTGTCTGTACAAAAAAAAAATTTTTAACTAGCTAGATATGGTGGTACATGCCTGTGGCTCCTTGGGAGGCTGAGCCCAGGGGATCGACGCTGCAGTGAATAGAGATCGCGCCACTGCACTCCAGCCTGGGCGACAGAGCAAGACCCTGTCTCAAAAAAAAAAGAAAAAGAAAGAAAGAAACTATTGAAGTTTGTTGGGATCAAGAAATTGTCATTCAGCATTAGCTGGGAAGTCAGATTTGTTTATTTATTCATTTAATGTGTCTTTTGAGCATCTGCTGTGTGGCAGGCACTGGAAATACAAGTGCTCAGTGAATAAGACATCTTTGCCCCCATGGAGCTCACATCTCAGAGGAGAGGCCAACTGTAAATAAGAAATCACCTGAATAGATGAACAAGAGAAATAACTGGAAGCAGTAACTGTATAGGAGATAACTCAACAAGGAGAAATGATAGTGAAGTATTGAAGGACTTACTTTAGATTTGATGTTCATGGAAGGCCTGTTTTAGGAAATAACATTTAAGTTGAGATCTGAATGACAAAAAGCAGCCAACTATGTTGGTGGAAAAAAACATTCCAGGAAGAGGAAGCAACTCCTGCAAAGGTCTGAGGAAGGAATTGCCTTAATCTGTCCAAGGAATAGAAAGAAGGCCCACCTAGGTGGAGCATGGTGGATGAATAGAAGAGTTTCTGGGGAGGCGGAGGTGGGAGAATCACTTGAGCCAGGAGTTTGAGGCTGCAATAGTTCAATTTCAGAGGGGCAGACAGGTGTTATTAAAATATATGTAATATAAACATAAAGGTGCTTTGGACACAGGTTCAGCTACATCTAACTAAGGAAAGAAACCTATCATTCTGTTTTAGCTATTACTCTGTTGTAGTTATTACTCTAGGACTGCTCATTCAACAAATGTTGAGTACCTATTATGTGCTAGCAGCTGTGCTAGACAAATCAGGCACGTGGGTCTTGAGAGCTGAGGTAGAGACAAAGGTACAATGGGAGCTGGAACTGGGGCTTTACTAGGGAAAGGTGATTTTTTTTTTTTTTTTTTTTGAGACAGAGTTTCGCTCTTGTTGCCCAGGCTGCAGTGCAATGGCACAATCTTGGCACACTGCAACCTCCGCCTCCTGGGTTCAAGCAATTCTCATGCCTCAGCCCCCTGAATAGCTGGGATCACAGGCACTCACCACCACGCCCAGCTAATTTTTGTATTTTTAGTAGAGACGGGGTTTGACCATGTTGGTCAGGCTGGTCTCTAACTCCTGACCTCAGTGGATCCACCCGCCTCGGCCTCCCAAAGTGCCAGGATTACAGGCGTGAGCCACTGCGACCAGCCAGGTGATAATTTTTAAAGGGAGAAATAAGTCAGTGGATAGATCTTGAACATTTTTATTGAGGAATTTGGATTTAAAATAGTAAGCAGTAGCAAATAACCATAGGGTCTTATACAGTAAGATCTTTGATAAAGATGATTGTAGAAACTATGAATAGGATAAATTGGAAGCCAAAGAAATTAGAAGCAGAGAGACTAGCTGGAGGAGCGTTGAAATAAAAACAGGTGTGAAGCAACAGACAAGATTGTTGGCAGTGGAAACAAGTATAGGGCAAGGGCCCAGGAGTTCAGCAGGTATCCTACCTTTCAATTTATTAAGTGATTTACAATTGATGTCTCCTGTTTTATTACTGTCTTACTGTGTATTTTGTGGAACTGAGTCAACATCTAGCGTCTTTTAACCTGTTCTTTGCATATCACAGTCTTTTATTTTGATGCTAAGCCCCTCCAAAACAGCATTTTCACATGAAACTTATTGCATTGCACAAAAATATAGTTTAAAAAGTAATTGATAATAATTAGGAGTATAGGGTATTTGTACAGGTTCATTTCTGTCTCTTTGCAGAAAATAGCATTTCTAGTCTGTCATGAGAGGCCCCAAGCTGAAAGAGCCCCGTTTAGCCATTCCTGAATTCTTTAAAAATTTTTTTTTACTTTAAATAGAGATGGGATCTTACCATCTTGCCCAGGCTGGTCTCAAACTCCTAGGTTCAAGGGATCTTCATGCCTCGGCCTCCCAATGTGCTAGGATTACAGGCATGAGCCACCGTGCCCCACCTCCTGAATTCTTAACCTACAGAAATTGTGAGAAGATAAATGTTTACTCTTACTTTAAACCGCTAAATTTGGGGAGATTTTTTTCGCAGCAGTAGATAATTTATGTACACATTCATGCCCTTTGCCATGTCACTGTAATGTCCTCCCACTAAGGGCAGGGGGTACTTACCTGTCCTTTAACTCTGGGCCCAAATGCTTTGACCAGTAAGAGGCTCTCTCGGGCCTGTGTCATCACCATGAGAGAAACGTGCCCTGGCTAGTCTGCCGGTCCAGTAAGAGTGAAAGACACTTGGAGCAGAGCCTGTGCAGCCAACCTGGAGATGTGCAGTGAGAGGCAGAGGTACCAGTCTAGATTAGCTGAATCCCAGCTGATCCAAAGACACTGAGCAATAACAAATGACTGTTGTTTGAAGCCCTGAGTTTGGGGGCACCTTTACCAATAGTACACTGGAGTCAGATGGATTAAGAGATTTGTGGGGAACTGGTGGTCTAGGCCAAGCGTGAGATTAGGGAGCTGGTTTGAAGAGTTTAACTGGAGGCTTCTAGCCTGAGGACCTAAGCCCTACCCTCTAGGCTTAGGAACCATTTAGTAACTGGAATGTCAATCCTTCCCAGGCTAGGGAGGGCAAAGATTTGGTACTTGGAGTTTCAGGAAAGCCATGTCAAGGGCTGTTCATGAAGCACCTACAGGGGCTTTTTTTTTTTCCCCCTTCAGTTTTGTAGTTTGCGGTGATTTAATTTGCAGGATCACCACAAACTCATTGCAAAATCTTTACTCCTTCTTTTTGCCAGCACCAACTTTGACCTTTGCAGTCTCCCTGACTGACTTCATTCTGTTTTTGCTCAGCTTTTTTGTTTCTTGAGGTCTTTTTCTTCTCACACAGGTTATATCTTTCAAGTCCATATCTGGGTTCATGTTTCTTTGCACAGTCCAGCGAGTCGTAAATCATGCCAGAGCCAGTTTTCTTGCCGCCACCAATGTGAGCTCTGAATCCAAATACAAATATAGCATCCAGTGAGATTTTGTACATTTTGGTGAATTTTTCCCAAATTTCTGCCTCAGGTACTGTTGCCCTCCAAGGATAAAGCACATCAATGACCATTTGTATTTCCACTGAAGTAGTCAGTTGGTCATGAACTTCCTGGTCCAGATAGTTACCATATAGTTCCTGATGATAGTCGATCCTCCAGCAGCCAGAGAGGACTATAGTGTTCATATGTAGACATTATTGTACCTGTATGCATACAGAAGCATGGAATAATAGCAATGGAAGATCAGGGCTTTGAGACTGTTGCCATAAAAATGGATGAAGGTGGGCAGGGGAGGTCAACTAGAGAGAGGGAATCAGTGAGTTTGAGTTCAAAGAAGCTAATAGACCCTACCAAAGTAGAAGGGGGTTTATATTGAAAGTTTTATTTTGTGGATTAGAAACAGGAAAAGTGAGGCCGGGCGCAGTCGCTCATACCTGTAATCCCAGCACTTTGGGAGGCCAAGGCAGGTGGATCACCTGAGGTCAGGAGTTTGAGACCAGCCTGACCTACATGGTGAAGCCCCGTCTCTACTAAAAATACAAAAATTAGCCGGGCGTGGTGATACGCTCCTGTAATCCCAGCTACTCTGGAGGCTGAGGCGGGAGAATTGCTTGAACCTCGGAGGTGAGTTGCAGTGAGCTGAGGTCACGCCGTTGCACTCCAGCCTGGGTAACAGAGGAAGACAACGTCTCAAAAAAAAAAAAATAGGAAAATGTTTTTTTTTTTTCCTTGGAGTTAAAAATGTCTCAAGTATATATACATGTAAAAGCTGTTTTTTAAAAAAGTGTATATTCTGAGAGATTTAAAAGTAAAACAATGAGTGCTGTATAAAAGCATTAAGATACTCTGAGGTATATTTCATTGGTCAATTTACTCACAACCTGTCCCTCACATTGTACCCAAGGCATGTATTAATGGGCTAATAAAACATGTCATGTCATGTTTTATTGTTTGCTGGGCGTCTGTTCCAGCTTCTATCACTCACAAATAAAGACTTTGAAGATGCTAGTGGTGATAATAAACACCTTTAATTTTACTGGCATCCTTTTTTATAACATAATCACAGTCATACATCGTTTGATGCAAATAAAGATATTGAATTTATTCAGATTTAAAGACTATTGAGAGGAGTTTGTTTGTTTGTTTTATTTACTTATTTATTTATTTTGAGACAGAGTCTCCCTGTGTTGCCCAGGCTGGAGTGCAGTGGTGCGATCTCCACTCACTGCAACCTCTGCCTCCCAGTCTCAAGCAATTCTCATGCCTCAGCCTCCCGAGTAGCCAGGATTACAGGCATGCACTACCACGCCCGGTAATTTTTGTATTTTCAGTAGAGACGAGGTTTCACCATGTTGGCCAGGCTGGTCTTGAACTCCTGACCTCAAGTGATCCACCCACCTCAGCCTCCCACAGTGCTGGGATTACAGGCATGAGCCACCATGCCCCGCCATGAGAGTAGTTTAAAATGGTTGTTTTAGTTATGAAATGTATCAAACATACAATGTATGTGGTAGATATCTACAGTGGGAAGGATAAAAATAAAACAAGGCACCCACAGCCACACTTAAGAAATAGTACTGGTGGCCGGGCACGGTGGCTCACACCTGTAATCCCAGCACTTTGGGAGGCCAAGGCGGGCGGATCTCGAGGTCAGGAGTTCGAGACCAGCCTGGCCAGCATGGTAAAACCCTGTCTCTATTAAAAATACAAAAAAAGGCCAGGCACAGGGGCTCACACCTGTAATCCCAGCACTTTGGGAGGCCGAGGCGGGCGGATCATGAGATCAGGAGATCGAGACCATCCTGACTAACACAGTGAAACCCTGTCTCTACTAAAATTACAAAAAACGTAGCCAGGCATGGTGGTGGGCACCTGTAGTCCCAGCTACTCGGGAGGCTGAAGCAGGAGAATGGTGTGAACCCAGGAGGCGGAGCTTGCAGTGAGCCGAGATCGTGCCACCACACTCCAGCATGGGCAACAGAGCAAGACTCTGTCTAAAAAAAAATAATAAAAAAATAAAAATACAAAAATTAGCCAGGTGTGGTGGTGCACACCTATAATCCCAGCTACTCAGGAGTCTGAGGCAGGAGAATCATTTGAACCTGGGAGGCAGAGGTTGCAGTCAGCCAACATCGTATCATTGCATTCCAGTCTGGGCAATAGAGTAAGACTCCAACTCAAAAAAAAAGAAAGAAAGAAAAAAGAAATAGTACTGGCTGGGGCATGGTGGCTCATGCATGTAATCCCAGCACTTTGGGAGGCCAAGGCAGGCAGATCACCTGAGGTCAGGAGTTCGAGACCAGCCTGGCTGACATGAAGAAACCCCATCTCTACTAAAAATACAAAAATTAGCCATGTGTGGTGGCAGATGCCTGTAATCCCAGCTAGTCGGGAGGCTAAGGCAGTAGAATCTCTTGAACCCAGAAGGCGGAGGTTGCAGTGAGCCGAGATCGTGCCATTGCACTCCAGTCTGGGCAAAAGAACAAGACTCCCATCTCAATAAAAAAGAAAAGAAAAAGAAATAGTACTATAGGCTGGGTGCAGTGGCTCATGCCTATAATCCCAGCACTTTGGGAGACCGAGGTGGGCAGATCACCTGAGGCCAGGAGTTCAAGACCAGCCTGGGCAGCATGGCAAAACCCCGTCTCTACCAAAAATACAAAAATTAGCCAGGCATGATGGCTGCACACCTGTAGTCCCAGCTACTTTGGAGGCTGAGACAGGAGGATCACTTGAGCCCAGGAGTCGGAGGTTGCAGTGAGCCAAGATTGTGTCATTGCATGCCAGCCTGGGTGACAGAGCAAGACTCTGTCTCAAAAAAAATAAATAAATGGCCGGGCGCGGTGGCTCAAGCCTGTAATCCCAGCACTTTGGGAGGCCGAGACGGGCGGATCACAAGGTCAGGAGATCGAGACCATCCTGGCTAACACGGTGAAACCCCGTCTCTACTAAAAAATATAAAAAACTAGCCGGGCAAGGTGGCGGGCGCTTGTAGTCCCAGCTACTTGGGAGGCTGAGGCAGGAGAATGGCGTAAACCCGGGAGGCGGAGCTTGCAGTGAGCTGAGATCCGGCCACTGCACTCCAGCCTGGGTGACAGAGCGAGACTCCGTCTCAAAAAAAAATAAAATAAAATAAAATAAATAAATAAATAAATAAATAAATAAATAAATAAATAGTACTATATATATTTGTATTTTTTAATCCACAAAATGTTTTTATTTAAAGGAGATTTAAAAGTAGTAAATATCCTCTTTTGTATAGTAATGAGTGTCCCTGCCTGCCTTGTGGGAGACCAGGGTTTGATTCCCTGATAGGAAGCAATTTTTTTTTTTTTTTTGAGATGGAGTTTCGCTCTTGTTGCCCAGGCTGGAGTGTAGTGGCACAATCTCAGCTCACTGCAGCCTCTGCCTCCTGGGTTCAAGAGATTCTCTTGCCTCAGCCTCCCAAGTAGCTGGGATTATAGTTGCTTGCCACCACGCCCAGCTAATTTTTTGTATTTTTAGTAGAGATGGGGTTTCACCATGTTGGCCAGGCTGGTCTCAAACTCCTGGCCTCAGGTGATCCGCCCACCTCGGCCTTCCAAAGTGCTGGGATTTCAGGTTTGAGCCGCCGTACCTGGCCTAGCAATTTTTTTTTTTCATTAAAAAAATAAAAGTAGCAAATGTTTTGTGAAGTATACATGTTAGAAATCAAATATAGAAGTATTAAATATGCAAAGTGGTAAAGTGAAAGTTGATATAGATATTGAGAAGGCAGAGAAACTGTTGGTGACTAAGAACGCTTAGTATGTATAGTGGCCCTTTTGATTAAGTAGACCCTCAAATTTAGAGTGGATCTAGTTGGTGAATGTTTTTATTTGTTAAATGTCTAAATTGAATTTGTACACCATTTGGAGGCACTCTAGGTTACTTACAATTATCACAGCAAAATATCTTAAAAGGCAGTTTATTTGCCTGAGAGATGAAACATCACTATTAGGCATGTAAAGTGTTTAATAGAATACCATTCTGATCAAAGGACAAGAGTAAGCCATTCAGAAAATGAAACCCAAGCCTTCAGTTACCATCTGTCTATAGGCTGGTGAGTCCTAATTTTATCTCCATCCTGGGTCACTGCTGGGCTCTGAAGTAAATATTTAACTGTTTTCTCAACATCTCCACTTGGAGTTCTCATAGGCATCTCAGACTCAGGACATCTAAGACCACATATATGATCTTTCCCTTCAAAGCCATCCCATTGTTCTTTATTTTCATAAAAAACATCACTATTCATTCAGATTTTCAAGTCAAAAACTTGTGAGTCATCCTTAATACTTCTGCTCCTTACCAGATTCACCTGGTGCCCGCCTTACTCTTCCATATCACCACCTTTGCCAGAAGCATAACTGGGAGGGAGCAGAGAAGGAATTTCTCTTTGATGCACTGTCTTTAAAAGTAGACTCTGGGCCCAATGCAGTGGCTCAAGCCTGTAATCCCAGCACTTTGAGAGGCTGAGGCAGGCAGATCACTTGGTCAGGAGTTCAAGACCAGCCTGGCCAACATGGTGAAACCCTGCCTTTACTAAAAATACAAAAATTAGCTGAGTGTGGTGGCACACACCTGTAATCCCAGCTACTTGGGAGACTGAGGCACGAGAATCGCTTGAACCTGGGAGGCGGAGGTTGCAGTGAAACGAGATCGTGCCACTGCACTCCAGCCTGGGCGACAGAGTGAGACTCTGTCTCAAACAAACAAATAAACAAACAAACAAAAACAGGCGCGGTGGCTTACACCTGTAATCCCAGCACTTTGGGAGGCCAGGGCAGGCAGATCACTTGAGGTCAGGAGTTTGAGACCAACCTGGCCAACATGATAAAATATTGGTCTGTACCAAAAATATTTAAAACATTAGCCAGGTGTGGTGGTGGGCACCTGTCATCCCAGCAACTTGAGAGGCTGAGGCAGGAGATTCCCTTGAACCCAGGAGGCAGAGATTGCAGTGAGCTGAGATCGTGCCCCTGGGCAACAAGGCGAGACTCTGTCTCAAAAAAAAAAAAAAAAAAAAAAATGTAATTAAAAAAAGGTTGGGCTCGGCTGGGCCAGGTGCAGTGGCTCAAGCCTGCAATCCCAGCACTTTGGGAGGCCGAGGCGGGTGGATCATGAGATCAGGAGTTCATGACCAGCCTGACCAATAAGGTGAAACCACGTCTCTACTAAAAATACAGAAAAACGTAGCTGGGCGTGGTGGCACGCTCCTGTAATCCCGGCTACTCAGGAGGCTGAGGCAGGAGAATCACTTGAACCCCGGAGGCAGAGGTTGCAGTGAGCTGAGATTGCACCACTGCATTCCAGCCTGGGGGACAGAGCAAGATTCCATCTCAAAAAAAAAAAAAAAAAGGCTGGAAATTCTTTGTCCTGTTAACCTCCCATCCCTCATACTCCTTCTACTTAAACCTTAGTGGACTTGTGAGCCCCTCAACCAATAGAGTCAGTAGAACTGACACTGTGTGGCTTCTCAGACTAGGTCGTAAAGGGATCTCTCTGAATGCTCACTACCTTGGAACAGTCCCTGCGTCTGCTCCTTCTTGGAACCCAGCCACCATGCGGTGAGAAGTCACACGGAAACACCATGAGTAGGTGCTCTAATCATCAGTCCCAGTGGCCTAGTTGACATATGAGTGAATAAGCCATCTTATTGGAAGTGGGTTCCTTGGAACTCAGCTGTTCCATCCTTCAGGCAGTGGAATCATCCCCTGCACTTTGAATTATTCCCAGCTTTTCTGGTCTTCCCAACTGAAGCCCCAGACATCACAGAGCAGAGAGAAGCTGTCTTCAAAGTGCCCCTTTGAAATTCCTGACCCACAGAATCTGTGGGCATAATAAAATGGTGGTTGTGTTATGGCACTATGTTTTGGGTTGGTTTATTATGCAGAAATAGATAACTGGAATATGGATTTTTTCAACAAAATGTAAGGCAATATGTTAACATGATGGTTGTTAAGACCAGGCTATACTATTCCTCCAAACAGTATAAATATGTTTTTTTTTTTTTTTTTTTTTTTGAGACGAAGTCTTGCTCTGTCGCCTGGGCTGGAGTGCAGTGGCCGGATCTCAGCTCACTGCAAGCTCCACCTCCCGGGTTCACGCCATTCTTCTGCCTCAGCCTCCCGAGTAGCTGGGACTATAGGCGCCCGCCACCTCGCCCGGCTAGTTTTTTTTTGTATTTTTTAGTAGAGACGGGGTTTCACCGTGTTAGCCAGGATGGTCTCGATCTCCTGACCTCGTGATCCGCCCGTCTCGGCCTCCCAAAGTGCTGGGATTACAGGCTTGAGCCACCGCGCCCGGCCTATAAATATGTTTTCAAAACATCACGGATTGAACCCTAAACTGTATAAAGAAGGTAGTTGTATTAGGTCTGCTTAGACTGCCATAAACAACAGAAATTTATTTTCTCACAGTTCTGGGGGCTAGAAGTAAGTCCAAGATGAAGGTTCCAGCCAATTCAGTTTCTAGTGAGAGCCCTCTTCCTGGCTTGCATATAGCTACTTCCTGCTGTGTCCTCACAAGGGAGAGAGGCTGTGAGCAAGCTCTTTGGTGTCTAAAAATAATTAAGGATGCTGGATAAGGACACTAATCCTATTGGATCACAGGCCCCACCCTTATGACTTCATCTAAACTTAATCACTTCTATGCTCCAAAAACAGCCACACTAGGGATTAGGGCTTCAACATATAAATTCTTCAGGGACACATACATTCACATTACAATAGGTAGGAGCACTCCCTCACTCCCCTACCATCAGTGACCCAGGCTACAGTCTGGCTTTACCCCATGCCTGCTCACCCTGGAGTTAGAACCTACCTGCCCTTTTACACAATCCAAGATACCATCATCTCTTGCCTAAGCTACTCCAAGTAACCTCCTCCTTCACCTCCCTGTATACACTCCTCCCATTCCTTAGTCTGTTCTCCACACTACCAGAAATCTCAAAATGCCAATCTGATGATGCTTTGTCTCCATTTCTGCTCCCAGTGACATCCCATTACTCTTAGAAAAAAAGTCCAAAGCTGGCTAGGAGCCATGGCTCATGCCTGTAATCCCAGCACTTTGGGAAGCCAAGGTGGGTGGATCACTTGATGTTATGAGTTTGAGACCAGCCTGGCCAACATGGTGAAACCCCGTCTCTACTGAAAAAAAAAAAAAAATTAGCTGAGCATGGTGACGCATGCCTGTAATCCCAGCTATTTGGGAGGCTGAGGCAAGAGAATCGCTTGAACCTGGAAGGTGGAGGTTGCAGTGAGCTGAGATTGAGACACTGCACTACAGCCTGGACAACAGTGAGACTCCATCTCAAAAAAAAAAAAAAAAAGTCCAAAATCCTGAAAGTGATCCAAAAAACACTTACACAGTCTGACCTCAGTCTGTCCCTCCAACCTCACCTTGTACCATTCTCACCTTCACTGTCTGCGTATCAGCCCTGATTTCTGATCCACAGACATCCTCCTCTGTTTGGGCAATCCTTGCAGACTGGAACACACTTTTCCATCTCCTTCACTATTTACCCCTTATTTGTCTTTCCTATGTCAGCTCAAGTGTCATGTCCTCAGGGAAGCCATCTCCAGAAACCCCAGTCTCAGCCAAGTTCTTTTATTCCATGTGGTCATAGAAGTATATTCATTTTCCCCCCTCAGAAGTATCTCAGTTTATAATTATATTTCTTTGTGTGGTTATCCAATTGTTTGGCTTCCCCATTAGACTGTAATAACTATGAGAACAAGAACTCTCTGGTTTTGCTCATTGGCATGAGTACTTACCTTGCACATAGAAGATAGTCAGTCTTTTTTTTTATACTCAGTGAATCTTTAATAAATGAATAAATTGAGGAAGAACAAATGGCTAATAAATGAAATGTCTTCCCAAGTTTAAATGAAGTGTCACTTTTTATCTGAAAATTAAGACAGTAATTCTACTTAACGGCAAGACAGTCTCAAACTTGGCTGGTTAGTGTGCAGATCAAAAGAATTTTTCTAGAAAACAATTTGAAAGAATGTTTTAAGAGATTTTTGTGTATTCAGATCTGTTGACCCCAATAATTTTTTTTTTTTTTTTTTTTTTTTGAGACGGAGTCTCGCTGTGTCACCCAGGCTGGAGTGCAGTGGCCGGATCTCAGCTCACTGCAAGCTCTGCCTCCTGGGTTTACGCCATTCTTCTGCCTCAGCCTCCCGAGTAGCTGGGACTACAGGCGCCCACCACCTCGCCCGGCTAGTTTTTTGCATTTTTTTTAGTAGAGACGGGGTTTCACCGGGTTAGCCAGGATGGTCTCGATTTCCTGACTTCGTGATCCGCCCGTCTCGGCCTCCCAAAGTGCTGGGATTACAGGCTTGAGCCACCGCGCCCGGCCTGACCCCAATAATTCTAATCACAGACTTCATCTATGGTAGCCAGCCACCAAGATCACCCCCAATTAGCCCCACCTCCTTGTACGCCTTGTGCAAACCCTTCCTACATTGTACTAGAGTTGATCTGTGTGACCAATAATATAGAGTAGAAGCAATGGTATGTTACTTCCAAGAGTAGATTATAAAATATAGTGAAGAAGGCCAGGCACGGTGGCTAACACTTGTAATCCCAGCACTTTGGGAGGCCGAGGTGGGCAGATCACAAGGTCAGGAGTTCAAGACCAGCCCGACCAACATGGTGATACAAAAATTAGCCGGGTGTGGTGGTGCGCACCTGTAATCCCAGCTGTTCAGGAGGCCGAGGCAGGAGAATCGCTTGAACCCAGAAGGCAGAGGTTGCAGTGAGCCCAAGATCACGCCACTGCACTCCAGCCTGGGCAACAGAGCGACACTCTGTCTCAAAATACATATATATATAAAAGAAGAAAGCTTCCTTCTTTCTTCCTTTTTGGGTGTGTCCTTATTCTCTTGGATCACTTGCTGTAGGGAAGCCAGCTGCCATAGCAAGTGAGTGGCCTGTGTGGCAAGAACTAAAGCCTACTGCCGACAACCATTTGAGCTTGGAGCTGATTCTTCAACCCCTTCATGTGACTGTAGCCCTAGCCAACAGCATGACTGCAACCTCACAAGAAACCATGAGCCAGAACCAGCCAGCTGAGCCATTCCTGGATTCCTGACCCTCGGAAACTGTGAAATCATAAATGTCAGTTGTTTTAAGATGCTAGTTTGTTTTGCAGCAATAGATAACTAATATACCATCCTAAGGAAATACTTACATGTTCTAGTAGTTGTTAATGTTGGCATATCTAGACTTCATATAGTATAACCATTTTTTCATCTCGGAGTAAATTCATTGGAATGCTTTCAGCAGCAAAAAAATGGAAAACCCTATTAAATAAACGTAAAAGTGAAGGTAGATATTTTCCTCTAACTGAACTTTCAGAGGTAGTCAGGCATCCAGGGTAGTTTACCATGACAACTCAGTGCTATCGAAGCCCTCTCTGTCCGTGCTCTGCCTTCCTTACTGTTGTCTTCATCATCAGCCTGGGAGCAGTTTGGCTACAATAGCCCTCGGCATGTCCTATCAAGACAGGGCAACATCTAGAGGAAACAACTCCCACTTCTACATGGGTCTTCCCTAGGAGCTCAGTGGTGGAATTCCCTCATATCTCTTAGGCTAGAATTGGATGATATATCCTTTCCTAAGTTAATCATTAGCAGGAGCAGTGAATACTGAAGAAAATTACGGTTTTATTAGTAAGTAGAGAGAGGAGAGAGAAATGGATCCTGGATGAGCAACTGTCCTGTCCACAATAAAGAGTGATCTTGTTTCGCTTTTTGAGCAGCTCACATTGTTCTTGCTTCTCAATCCCCATTTTACCTCATCCTTGCACACCTAGAACACAGCACTCAACGCATGGGGATGGTTTCGGGATGGAACTGTTCTACTTTGGATCATCAGGCATTATGGAGCAGGCAGCCTAGATCCCTGGCATGCGCAGTTCACAACGGGGTTCACACTACTGTGAGAATCTGAATGCCCCTGCTGATCTGACGAGGTGGAGCTCAGGCAGTAATGCTCGCTAACCCACCGCTCACCTCTTGCTGTGCAGCGCAGTTCCTAAGAGGCCACAGAATTAGTACCAGTTTATGGCCTAGAGGTTGGGGACCTGCCACTCTAGACTCTTGGATCTCTTCAATGGATAGTATTAAAGGGCTTGATTTACAAGTTTAAATGCTTTTGGTTGGGGCGGGGGGGTACATAGATGTCAGTCACTCTTAAATACAATCTACTTTTTTTTTTTTTTTTTTTTTTTTCCTGAGTCAGGGTTTTACTCTGCTGCCCAGGCTAGAGTGCAGTGGCCTGAACATGTCTCACTGCAGCCTTGACCTCCTGGACTCAAGCAATCTCCCCACCTCAGCCTACCATGTGTGGCTGGAACCACAAGCATGTACCACCATGCCCGACTAATTTTTTTTTTTTTTTTGAGATGGAGTCTCACTCTGTCACCCATCCTGGAGTGCGGTGGCATGATCTCACCTCACTGCAACCCCCACCTCCCAGGCTCAAGCAATCTTCCCACCTCAGCCTCCCGAGCAGCTGGGACCTCAGGCACATGCCACCATATCTGGCTTGTTTTTTGTATTTTTGGTAGAGACAAAGTTTCACCATGTTGCCCAGGCTGGTCTCAAACTCCTGAGCTCAGGTCCTCTGCCCATCTCAGCCTCCCAAAGTGCCAGGATTATAGGCATGAGCTACCATGCCTGACCAGTTTTTTAAAAATTTTTTGTAGAGGCTGAGCGTGGTGGTTCACACCCATAATTCCAGCACTTTGGGAGGCCGAGGTGGGCAGATCATGAGGTCAGGAGTTCGAGACCATCCTGGCCTCTGCTAAAGATACAAAAAATTAGCTGGGTGTGTGGCACGCACCTGTAATCCCAGCTACTCAGGAGGCTGAGGCAGGAGGATCACTTGAACCCAGGAGGCAGAGGTTGCAATGAGCTGAGATTGCACCATTGCACTCCAGCCTGGGTGACGGGGTGATACTCTGTCTCAAAAAAAAAAAAATTTTTTTTTGTAGAGACAGGGTATCACTTTGTTGCCCAGGCTGGTCTTGACATTTTAGGCTTAAGCTATCCTCACACCTTGGCCTCCCAACGTGCTGAGATTACAGGTATGAGCCACCACACCCAGTCTACAACCTGCTTTTAAACCATAAGATATATTAAGTATTGCATATATTCTGTTATGTGCTAAGAAAATGGAATACAATTGCTATACTTCTGAGACTCATCTCTGCCACATACTATGGTCTAATCTTGGTCAAAATACATTCTTGAAATCTCCTTACCTTTTTTTTTTTTTTTGAGACAGAATTTTGCTCTGTCACCCAGGCTGGAGTGCAGTGGCACCATCTCAGTTCATTGCAACCTCTGCCTCCCAAGTTCAAGTGATTCTCCTGCCTCAGCCTCCTGAGTAGCTGTGATTACAGGCACTGCCACCATGCCCAGCTAATTTTTTGTATTTTTAGTAGAGATGGGGTTTCACCATTTTGGCCAGAATGGTCTCAAGCTCCTGACCTCAAGTGATCCACCCACCTTGGCCTCCCAAAGTGCTGGGATTACAGGTGTGAGCTACCACGCCCTCCTTACCTATTAAATGGGAATAATGATAATTAATATTTCTGAGGGCTGTTGTAATAAAGAACATAAAAGTGTCATCACATAGTTAGCTCCCAGGAGACATTAGATTGCATTCTTTTCCTTGCTTTTTTCTGATTCCCAAATGTGGAGATTTGTTGAAATTTTTCTATACTTGACCTTTTTAAAAATAATAATAATGATAAGATATGTAAACTTTTGGCTGTCTAGTTTCTCAAGATAATTGAGAAGACTAATTCAAAGGAAACATTTAACATGGTGAAATGGGTCATTAGAGAGATCTGGTGTCTCATCCAACCCAAATTTAGGTTGTATTTATAAAGAGAGTGGCCCAGAATATGAATCTGAAGTCATAAGCATGAAAAGAGGCAACACCTGCATACTTTTTTAAAAAGTACTTTTAACTTCACAGGCAGCTAGCTTCTTTGTTTCCAGCCCTTCTTTTCTGATTATATGAAAGGTAGCAGTTTGGCTTGGCAGATTCTTGCTGGGACTTTGAAACCTTCCCAGGCCAATTAGTTCGCCTTTGTTCTGTAACCATGGACCAGACCTTTAATCCTGAGCAGCTACTGTTATAAGTGCAGTTTGGTCTCATGTGAGTAGGTATGTACAAATGTATCACCACCATTAGAAAAGCAACTCAAAGTATCTCTCGCAGCAATAAAGTAGCAGAGCAACATATGTCTGAGCAAAACCACCAGTACCACGATCTCAAGCAAGCATCATCTTGCAAGTTTCCATTTTTTTTTAACCAGCCTTACTTCAGCAAAAAGGTCATGTGACAGTGAGGCCTACATTTAAAAAGAATTAATGTGCTTCTCTCTGATAGTCATTGGACAAGTATCTTGACATCTATCACCTTTCAGGAAAAAAAAAAAAGGAAATCCCATCAAAAGTAAATATTCACTGAATGTATCCTCCTTTTCTATATAATAAACCTTAGTAAAAATTGCACATATGTAAGTTGATGATATAGGTATATCTTTTTTTTTGAGACAGAGTCTCACTCTGTCACCCAGGCTGGAGTTCAGTGGCGCGGTCTCAGCTCACTACCACCTCCGCCTCCCGGGTTCACGCCATTCTCCTTCCTCAGCCTCTGAGTAGCTGGGACTACAGGCGCCCGCCACCGCGCCCAGCTAATTTTTTGTACTTTTAGTAGAGACAGGGTTTCACCGAGACCTTGCCAGGATGGTCTCGATCTCCTGACCTCACCCTCCTCGGCCTCCCAAAGTGGTGCTGGGATTACAGGCGTGAGCCCCCATGCCAGCCTGATATCGTTATATCTAAATCTCATTTACTCTGACTACATGCATTCGTTTCACAATTCTGTATATCTGGTATCTGAAGGTACTGGTTTGGATGTGGTTATCATACTAGTTTCTTGACATTTTACAATTTATATTAACTTTTCCTTTATAATAGAGCATGCTCTCTTAGTATATACACGGCAAGTTGATGGAAATGAATGGAGGAATTTTGTTTCATTAGTAACCAAATTCATAAAAGGTAATAATGTTTAGGGAATAAAATGTCTGATTAACTTAGGAAGTTAATTTGTGGTCCAATTAACTTATGGTAGTAGATTTCAGGGGACTATAAATTAATTGTTTCTTGGTTAACTGAATTTTCTATTTTTTTTTCAGTGATCGTGTATTACTTGAATAATTTAAAATGTAGAAATGATGAATAATAAAAAGTCTTAATCACAGTAAGAAATATGTAATGAACAAAACTGAATCTTTGATTTTAGAGATATTGCAATTATTCTGAAATAGAATTATCTGTACATTCTATATATAGATATCTGTATCTATATAGTTATATCTATATATTGATATATATACATTCTATCCCTGGACTGTGAGCTTCTTGAGGACAGGCTATTTATTAATCTTGATATCTATATTGCTTTGCAGAAAGCCTGAACCATAACAGAACCTTAATAAATGGGTTTTCTTGCAAAAATAAATGAGGATGATATGCAAACCACAGTTAATTGAAAGTCATAAATTTTTTTAAATGTTAATTTAAATTTGAGACCAAGAAATGTAAAATATTATGCTCATTAGCTTTTTTTTTTCTTAACAGCTTTATTGAGGTATATTTTATGTCATAAAATTCACCCATTTCAAGCCTACGATTCACTGATTTTTAGTAACTTTTATCAAGTGATACAGTCATCACTATAAATCATTTTTAGAACATTTTCACACACACCCCTATAAGGTCCCTCATGCCCATTTACAGTTCCTACCCCCAGCCCCAGGCAATCACTAATCTTTATTTCACATTGATGGAATTATACAAAATATGTGGTCTCTTGTGTCTGGCTTCTTCTACTTAGCATAATGTTTTCGAAGTTCATCCATGGCATAGCATGTGTCAGTAATTCCTTTTTATTGCTGAATAGCATGTCATTATATGGCCATATCTACCCATTAGCTTTTAAAATTTAAAACACATGCATACATCTACTTAATAATGCAACAGATAAACGGGTACTATTCATTTAGCAAATACTTGTTGAAACTTGAACATGGCCTAAGTGATTAAAAAATATAAAAGTGACTAGTACCAGATCTAACCTTCAAGGAAACAAATACATAAGAAATCATACAGTTCAGGCCGGGCGCGGTGGCTCAAGCCTGTAATCCCAGCACTTTGGGAGGCCGAGACGGGCGGATCACGAGGTCAGGAGATCGAGACCATCCTGGCTAACACGGTGAAACCCCGTCTCTACTAAAAAAAAATACAAAAAACTAGCCGGGCGAGGTGGCGGGCGCCTGTAGTTCCAGCTACTCGGGAGGCTGAGGCAGGAGAATGGCATAAACCCGGGAGGCGGAGCTTGCAGTGAGCTGAGATCTGGCCTCTGCACTCCAGCCTGGGCGAAAGAGTGAGACTCCGTCTCAAAAAAAAAAAAAAAAAAAGAAATCATACAGTTCAGAGAGAATGAACTGCTGTATCATAATATAAATAAGTTAATACTAGTCTAAAGAGGAAAAGAGGCCGGGCGCGGTGGCTCAAGCCTGTAATCCCAGCACTTTGGGAGGCCGAGACGGGCGGATCACGAGGTCAGGAGATCGAGACCATCCTGGCTAACCCGGTGAAACCCCGTCTCTACTAAAAAAAAATACAAAAAACTAGCCGGGCGAGGTGGCGGGCGCCTGTAGTTCCAGCTACTCGGGAGGCTGAGGCAGGAGAATGGCATAAACCCGGGAGGCGGAGCTTGCAGTGAGCTGAGATCCGGCCTCTGCACTCCAGCCTGGGCGACAGAGCGAGACTCCGTCTCAAAAAAAAAAAGAGGAAAAGATTTGTGGTAGTATTTGAGAGTGCTCCTCAAAGAAGTGATATTTGGATTAAAGTTCACACAAGTAGGCCAGGCGGAATGGCTCATGCCTGTAATCCCAGCACTTTGAGAGGCCAAGGCGGGTGGATCACCTGAGGTCAGGAGTTTGAGATCACCCTGGCCAACATAGCGAAACTCGTCTCTACTAAGCGAAACTCGTCTCTACTAAAAATACAAAAATTAGCCAGGTGTAGTGGTGTGCGCCTGTAGTCCCAGCTACTCGGGAGACTGAGGCAGGAGAATTGCTTGAACCTGGGAGGCGGAGTTTGCAGTGAGCCGAGATTGTGCCACCGCACTCCAGCCTGGGTGACAGAGCGAGACTCCATCACAAAAATAAATAAATAAAATACACTCACACAAGTGCGAAAATACATATTTTATTCAAGAAACAGCAACTTCCCCTGTGTGTTAAATGCAGGCCTCAAAGGGGATATTTTGTGTAGGAGATGAGACTAGAAGTATTGCTTGGTACTATAAAAGGGAATGCCTTGAATGCTATGCTATAGAGTTTTTCTTGATTCTGTGAGCAGTAGAGAGGCATTAAAGGAGAATTTTTCTTTTAATTAGTTTTTGTTTTTGTTTTATTTTTATTTTATTTTTATTTATTTATTTATTTATTTTGAGACAGAGTTTCGCTCTTGTCCCCCAGGCTGGAGTGCAGTGGCATGATGTCGGCTCACTGCAACCTCTGCCTCCTGGGTTCAAGTGATTCTCCTGCCTCAGCCTTCTGAATAGCTGGGATTACAGGGACCTGCCACCACGCCCAGCTAATGTTTGCATTTTTAGTAGAGACAGGGTTTCACCATGTTGGCCAGGCTGGTCTCAAACTCCTGACCTCAGCTGATCCGGCTGCCTTGGCCTCCCAAAGTGCTGGGATTATAGGTGTGAGCTACCACACCCAGCCTAAAGGAGAATTATTTCAGTTCTTTATTCTGACCAAGTTAGGAAAGATAGAGGAAGGTACAAAAGAGGGAGAGAGATACCAAAAGACAGACAAAAAAATTCAACTAATATTTATTACCCACCTAAGATACTATATTAGATGCTGATTGTGCAGCAGAGGCCAAACCAAGTCCTTGCTTTCATGGAGCTTATAGTCTGGTAAAGGAGACAGACAGTAAGTCCTTTAACAAATAAGTATATGAGTGGTCCAGTAGTATCAAGGAAGAAAGGTTTAAAGTAAGGTAAAGATATAGGAAATAATGGGGGAGGGAGGTAGACTATTAAAGATGAGTTGAAGTTTGAGTACACACCCAAAAGCAAGGAGAAATCTAGCCATGCAAACATCTAGAGAGTGTATCTGCGGAACAGCAAATGCAGAGGCCTTCAGGAGGTGATGCCTAGAGTGTTTGAAACAGCTGGAGGCCATTGTAATTCTGGTTTATGTTTTTGAAGGGTCACCCTGGCAGCTGGGTGAACAATAGACTGTAACCTTTGTCAAAGTCAAATAAAATATAGAGAGAGCCAGATCTCTAAATTTAACAGTTTACTTGAGGAGAGAATTGCAATTCAGGGTGTACACACAGACCAAATGGTCTTTAGTATGTCTGAAGAACAAAGAGAAGGTTGGAGGTTTTATAAAAAGGAGAAATGTTACATATTGCTCTTTGAGAAAGTTCATCGGCACTAGTAAGGTTCTGGGGAGTTGGCAGATTTTGATTAGTGAGTGATAGTGGTGGGTAAAATTAGTCTTAGAGTTGCAGCAAGTTATTTCAGCAACTATTAAATAAAACTGATTTCAGATTATAGCAGGCAGCTTGAGCAGCCAGGCTTGCAGAGACTTACAGTTTTGGAGCAATGTTGTGTTCTAAGTCCTTTTTCCTCCTGTGACTTCTCAACTCTGTTTTAGTCAGGTGTGACAAGATTGACCCAATTTCTACGATCAACTTTCACACTTTGTACATATTTCATTTCACATGTATGTAGGTTTATCTGTAGGATTAAGTCCTGGACATGGGATTCCTGAGTCACAGGGCAAATTCACTTATAATTTTGATAGAGACTGTGGAGTTTCCAGCTAGTTTCCACTTCCACCAGCCATATTTGAGAAGCCTATTTGGTCACAGCCTTACCATCACGAAGAGGGAAACTGGGAATTTTTTTTTTATTGGTCAGAAGTCACTAAATCAAGATGTTTACAGACTTGTATTCTTCCTGGAGTTCTAGGGGAAAATCCATTTCCTTGCTTTCTCTAATTTCCATGTTCATTCCTTGGCTCATGGCCCCATCTCTCATCTTCAAATTTCTCTCTCCTGTCATTAAATTACCTTTTATGACTCTGACTTTGACTCCCTCTTATAAGGACTGCTGCGATTACATTGAGCCCATCCAGTTAAACCAGAGTAATCCCCTCGTTTCAGAATCCTGAATTTAATTACATCTGCAGAGTCCCTTTTGCCATGTAAGGTAACATTCACAGCTTTCAGGGATTAGGATATAGACATATTTGCAGAAACGGTGAGCATAACTGTGATAGGAAATAAGTTGTTTTCCTCATTGTCCTGTGTCTCCTAACATTGCCTGTGGTTTTGTGGTTGTTTTGCTGTTTTTGCCATTTAGAGTTTATCCTGGTAAATGGTACGAAATGCAGCTCAGATTTTATTTTTTCCAGATAGCTATTTAGTTGTACCAGCACCATTTACTGAAAAGTTCAACTTCTTCCTAAAATATAACAAATCCCTATATATAGTTTGGTTGCTTTCTGTACTTTCTATTTTGTTCCCTAGTCTGTCTCTCTACCTAAAAAGTACATATTTTTTAAATTTCTGAGATTTTACAGTATGTTATAGTATCTGGTAAGGCTTAGACAAAATTTGCTCTCCCTCTCCACCCCTCCTGCAACACACACACATACATTGCTCTTCTTTTTCAAGATTTTCCTGGCTGCTCTGCTTTGTTTATTTTTCCCATATGAACTTCAGTTTGCCCAGTGTCAGGGGGAAAAGGTATTGTTAGTTTTATTGGAGTAACTTATGAGGTTGGATCTTACTATCTTTGAACATGATATGTCTTTATATACATTCAAGTTATCTTTGTTCCTGCAGTAGTATTTTACATTTTCTTCATTCAGTTTTGCACATTTCTAAGCTTATTCCCAGGTTTTGGTTTTTGGTTTTTGGTGTTTTTTTTTTTTTTTTTTCTTTTCTGGTTTTCTTTGAGATGGAGTCTGGCTCTGTTGCCCAGGCTAGAGTGCAGTGGTGCGATCTCAGCTCACTGCAACCTCTGCCTCCCTGGTTCAAGTGATCCTCCCACCTCAGCCTCCCAGGTAGCTGGTACTACAGGAGTACTTCACCTTACCCGGCTAATTTTTGTATTTTTAGTAGAGACGGGGTTTTACCACGTTAGTCAGACTGGTCTTGAACTCTTGACCTCAGGTGATCCACCCCCCTCACCCTCCCAAAGTACTGGGATTACAGGCATGAGTCACCTCACCTGACCTTATTCCCAGGTTTTTTTCTTTGTTGTTTTTTTTGTTTGCTTGTTTGTTTTTTGTTTTTTTTGACAGGGTCTCCCTTTGTTGCCCAGGCTGGAGTGCAGTGGAGCAATCTCAGCTCACTGCAGCCTCTGCTTCCCAGGCTCACGTGATTCTCCTGCCTCAGCCTCCCAAGTAGCTGGGACTACAGGCGCCAAGACACCATACCCAACTAATTTTTGTATTTTTGGTAGAGACAGGATTTCACCATGTTGCTCAGGCTGGTCTCTAACTTCTAAACTCAAGTAGTCTGCCCACCTCTGCCTCCCAAAGTGCTGGAATTACAGGTACGGGCCACCATTCCTGGCCTTATTCCCAGTTTTTTAATCTTTATTTTTGTATTCATAATGAAAGAAAAGACCCTATTTATAACACTTGCTGATTATAACACTTACTGATTAGTTTTTATGTATGAAAGCTATGGTTAATACAATTTATTATGTTAATTATAAATTATTAATTTTAGACACTGCTACCTTACTGAATTATCTTCTTGTTTGTAATAGTTTTTTAGTTGAGTCTCTTGATTTTCCCAATATGCAGTTATATTGCCTTCAAACAGTAAGAGTTAAACTCATCTTTTCTAATTTATATGCATCTACCTTTCTCTTGTCTCTTCTATTACATTGTAAGTATCAGTGGTGTTGTGTGCATCTCTGTCTTACTCCTGACATTAGTGAGAAAGGCTCATGTTTCCCCATAAAATATTTGCTGACTTTTGGGCTGATACACACACACCCCATCACATTAAAGAAATATATATCAGTTGCTATTTTTTTATTTTTTAGAGTTAGGGTTCTCACTGTGTCATCCAGGCTGTAGAGCAGTGGCATGATTATGGCCCACTGCAGTCTTGAACTCCTGGGTTCAAGTGATCCTCCCACTTCAGCCTCCTGAGTTACTACGATTACAGGTGTGAGCCACTGCACCCAGCTCTTCCTATTTGATTCAGGACATTTTTTCTTATCAAGAATAGGAGTTGAATTTTGTCAAATACTTCTGCAGTATATATGGAGAGATAATGTGGTTTTTCTTAGGTTTATTAATATATATAGTCACATTTTAAAATACATTCTCAGATTTATAAAATTAAGTATGTTACAATTTATAGCTAATGTTTTTTAAAGAAGGTCTTAACATTATGCACTGTTTCTCTCCTGCGTGGCTTTTCTGTCATTACCCAATGCTGTGTTGTATATTTGCAGCCAGTGCCGTAAGTGGAATTTTTTTTTGTTATTCCAATATTTAATAAAATTAAGGTGATGTTGGGCATGGTGGCACACACCTGTGATCCCAGTTACTTGGAAGGCTGAGGTCGGAGGATTGCTTGAGTTCAGGAGTTTGAGACCAGCTTGGGCAACATAGGAAGACCCCATCTCAAAAACATTGCATGAAATTAAGCTGATAATTTGATTTGACCAGTGGACTGAAGATTCCCCTCAACATGGCAGAAGAGGAGGGGGCTCTATTTCAGCTGACCTTTTGATGACCACTTTTTTCCTTAATATTTTTTATTTTGTCTCCAAGCAATTGTGAAAAGAGAAAGGATTATAGGATCAGGAGCAGGAAGAAAAGTGTTTGAGTTAATTAATCCTTCTGGCTAGGTTCCAGTTAGTTTGATGTTTCAAATAAATGCCATAAAATGAACATTGTTTTACATGTTTGTTTCAGCATTCCTTTCCTCAGAGCCATGCTGTCCAATGCTGAGCACTTAAATTGTGTCTAGTGAGGTGTTGTAAGTGTAAAATGCACAGTGATTTTGAAAACTTAGTATAAAAAAAAGAGTATAAAATAGCTCAGTAATAATTTTTATATTGATTATATATTTAAAATGATATTTGGATATATTGGGATAGATATGTCATTAAGATTAATTTCACCTGTTTCCACTTTTTTTTATGTAGCCACTAGAAAATTTTACATTGCACATGTGGTTCACATTATACTTCTGTTGGACAGCACTGGTTTAGAGGTGGTAGATGTGTATATATTTATTTATACATTATATCCTCTTTTACACCTTGTTTCTTATGAGAATAAACTTTCATGAACACTATAATAATCATCCTGCATTATAACAGATTACACCTTCTCTGATTTTTCTTTCTTTTGCTCTGTTTCTTTATTTTGAGACAGAGTCTTGCTCTTTTGTCTAGGCTGGAATGCAGTGGTGCGATCTCAGCTCACTGCAACCTCCCGCCCGGGTTCAAGTGATTCTTCTGCCTCAGCCTCTCAAGTAGCTGGGATTACAGGTGCCTGCCAGGACGCCCATCTAGTTTTTGTATTTTTAGTAGAGACAGGGTTTCACCATGTTGACTAGGCTAGTCTTGAACTCCTGACCTCGTGATCCACCCACCTTGGCCTCCCAAAGTGCTGGGATTACAGGCGTGAGCCACCACGCCTACCCTTTTTCTTTTTTTAAGATACAGGGTAGGCTTGGCACAGTGGCTTATGCCTGTAATTCCAGCACTTTGGGAGGCCAAGGCAGGCGGATTACCTGAGACCAGGAGTTCAAGACCAGCCTGGCCAATATGGTGAAATCCTGTCTCTACTAAAAAAAAAAAAAAAAGTAACTGTGTGTGGTGGCTTATGCCTGTAATCCCAGCACTTTGGGAGGTCAAGACAGGCAGATCACTTGAGCTCAGGAGTTCAAGACCAGCCTGGGCAACATAGAGAAACTCTGTGTCTACAAAAAGTACAAAAAGTTAACTGGGAGTGGTGTTGCATGCTTGTGGTCCCAGCTACTTGGGAGGCTGAGATGGAAGGATCGCTTGAGCCCGGGAGGTCAAGGCTGCAGTGAGCCATGATCATGCCACTACACTCCAGCTTGGGTGACAGAACAAGACCCTGTCTCAAATAAAAAGAGAAGGAGAGAAAGAGACAGACAGACAGACAGACAGGGTCTTGTTCTATCATCCTGGCTGTAGTGCATCATAGCTTACTTATAATCTTGAACTGGGCTCAAGTGATCTTCCTGCCTCAGCCTCCTGAGTAGTCAGGATTACAAGGGCACACCACTTTGTCTGGCTTTTTTTCCTATTATTTATAGAGTCTTGCTATGTTGCCCAGGCTGGTCTCGAACTCCTGGCCTCAAGGAATCCTCCTGCTTTGGCCTCCCAAAGCGCTTGGACGATAGACATGAGCCACCACGCCCAGCCTTATTTTTCTATTTAATTATTTCTAAGAAAATGTAGTTCCTTCCATATGCCCTTGACATTTTCACATAAATTAAATGCAATAGGCTTCTTGTGCTTAATACCAGCACTTAAGAACTGATATGACTATAGAAGGGAGTGAATTTGAAGTCTTTCTACTTTTTCCCTTATCCTGTAATAGAAATTCCCTAGCTTAGAATAAAATTTGCTTTAACATTTCTTTAACTTTCCCCCTATTACCGTAAAAAAGCAGTTTCCCCTCCACATTCTTTGTAGGTAGACCTGAGGTTAGGCATCTATCTTGTTCCAATAGCTTGAGTGTTTTTGAATAGTTCATTTCTTAACTTTTTTGTTCTTCAAAAACAGAAACAATTAAATTACTCCTAAAGTCTTTTTTATCTTGGCTTTTGTTACATTTTTAGGAAAGTTATATCACAGATGATATTGGAATATCGACTTGGAAGGAGCAGACTTTTCTCTCCCATGGTGCCTTACTAGCAAAGAGCTGCCAAGCTGCAATGGAATTAGCAAAGCATGATGCTGAGGTTCAGGATATGGCATTTCAGTATGGGAAGCACATGGCCATGAGTCATAAGGTATTTTGCACACCCTTTATCTTTTTTCAGTACTTAAATAGCTACAATGATACACAAGAAAGCTTTTGCTATTTAATAAGCTGCTTTTATATTTCAAAAATGCTTATTGTGTGGTTCAAATCTGTCAGCCCTGGATGATTGTTATGTAATGTAAACAGTATAATTGGTAAGTATTGTGCATTTCTTACAGAAAGCCACAGCTTACTTGAACCAGTTTTGTGATGTTTGTCTTTTCTTACCACCTGAAAGGGTTCTTGAGAGAACTCTTACATATTATTAAATAACATATTTGCAGACTGGAATATATTCACATAATGGAAGAATATTTGTCATTTTTATTACAGTTCCCTTATAGCTTTTTTTTTTTTTTTTTTTTTTTTTTTTTGAGATGGAGTCTTGCTCTGTCACCCAGGCTGGAGTGCAGTGGTGCAATCTCAGCTCACTGCAGTACAACCTCTGCCTCCCGGGTTCAAGCAATTCTCCTGCCTCAGCCTCTGAGTAGCTGGGATTACAGGCACACGCCACCACGCCTGGCTAATTTTTTAATTTTTAGTAGAGACAAGGTTTCACCATGTTGGTCAGGCTGTTCTGGAATTCCTGACTTCGTGATCTGCTTGCCTTGGCCTCCCAAAGTGCTGGGATTACAGGCGTGAGCCAGCACGCCTGGCCCCTTATAGCTCTTTATATAAAACATGTTATGAGAAGTTAATAAAATTCAGAAATATAGTGAATCAAATTGAAAGCTTTAATTTTAATAACTAATTCTTTGAATGGGCATATGAAATCTAAAATATCCCAAAATTAGCTGCTGTGTTATTACCTCTCTCTATATATATAATTTTAAATTTAATTTAATATATACTTTTCAGATGTTACTTAAATAGTTCATAAGGAAGGGAATATATACATATATAATATCTCCAGATGAGCTTTTTGCATATTTTATTTAATCTTAGATCAGTTTATTAGGCAATTCTATTTATTAAATCTTTATCTAAATATTTTCCTTTGACTTAAAAAGTAAAATAAAGACTGCCACCCACTAAAAATGGAATGTGTTAGGGAATGATTCTGGAGAGTTTTACAGGTTATTTGGAGAATTTTACAGGTTATTGTTAATCATCTGAAATATCCTTTTTTTTTCTTTCTTTCTTTTTTTTTTTTTTTTTTTTTTTTTGAGACGGAGTTTCGCTCTTGCCCAGGCTGGAGTGCAATGGCATGATCTCGGCTCATTGCAACCTCTGTCTCCCGGGTTCAAGCAATTCTCCTGCTTCAGCCTCCCAAGTAGCTGGAATGTGTGTGCCACCATACCCGGCTAATTTTTGTTTTTTTAGTAGAGGTGGGAGCTTCACCATTTTGACCAGGCTGGTCTCGAACTCCTGACCTCAAATGATCCACCCACCCCAGCCTCCCAAAGTGCTGAGATTACAGGCTTGAGCCACTGCACCCAGCCTGAAATATTATTTTGTTTATTAAAGTATATCTAAAAACTGCATTCCTTAAACTTCATAATTCACTGCATTAACTGGTACTTTCTGAATATAACTAAAACATACTAGTGTATATACATTTCACTAATTTACTCATTTAACTTCTTCTTGTAGATAAATTCTGATGTCCAGCCTTTTATTAAAGAAAAGACCAGTGACTCCATGACTTTTAATCTAAACTCAGCTCCTGTAGTCTTACATCAGGAATTTCTTGGAAGAGATTTGTGGATTAAACAGATCGGAGAGGTAAAATGAAATTACTCCTGTTTTAGGTACCATTAGTAATTAGTGGATTTTAGAACATAATTGGTATTTCTTGCTGATATAAGGCTACAGATGAGCCTTAGGCATATTCATGTAACAGGTAAAATTCTTTCTTTCTTTGTAATCTTCATTTTTAAGAGATAAAATATTAAAGTTAGAGATTGCAGTACTGAATTTTTCTATTATCTGAGTTCTTAGAATACTGCAACACAAAACTAGTGCCTGTGGTGAATGCTAATTAACTCAGATGACTTCTTTTTTCTAAAGGCTTTCAAAAATTGGGCTATGGTAATAGCACCACCCTATAACTGACTGCAATTTCCCATCTGTGGACTCTCGCACAAGCTGCAGAATTCCAGGAGCTCCGTCTGTCAGCTCATTGGGTTATTTTAAAACAAACTTGGACCCTGAATACTTGTACTGAGGCATTATCAAAGGGAAAAAAAAAAAAAAAGCATGGCGAAGTGGGAGGGGTAAAGGGGCTTGAATTGGGTAAATTTCTCATTTTGGCAGATGAGAGGGAACTTTTTTGATTTTCTTTTAATTCAGAAACTCTAGTGCAAAACTTCTTTTCTTTTTAGCCAGAGCCTCTTGGAATTTATTTAACTTCGTGGCTGTAATTGGTTCGGTTAATCTGAGGCTCTGGACAGAGAAACCAGGCATAGCTGAGGGTAGAGGTAGCTACCATCCTTAAAGGAGAGAGGATGGGTGGGCGCAGTGGCTCATGCCTATAATCCCAGCACTTTAAAATGCCAAGGCGGGAGGATCACTTGAGCTCTTGAGTTCAAGACCAGCAACATAGTGAGACCTCATGTCTACAAAATTAAAGTTTTTGAAATTAAAAAAAAAAAAAAAAGGCTGAGAGCCTAAGTGAGTATCTGCATTCTGAAAGACGATTTCCTTTCTCCCAACCCTTATTGATTCTCAAAATGCTTAAAATTCCTCATATTCACCAAGTAGAAAACTGAGGATTTCTTTCTGAAAAAACTGTCAAACTCAGGAGAAAAGCCCTGCAGACGTGGATATTTGGGGCCTCCTCAGTAAACATGCCATATCCCTGAGCAGTCCTCCACAGCAAGACCCACCATTTGACAAGCCTCAGAGGATCTAAGTGCCCAGAATATCCGCTGCCTTACTCTGAAGCAGAATAGGAAAAGAGGACCACTGGGCATTTGAGAAAAGCTGCTTCCACGAAACAGCAAGTCAAAAACAAACTGATAAAAAGAGAACTTAGAGGAAATAGAGACAATGTAAGCAAAGGCAGATGTTTTTCAAAGCACTATAATCAATATACTTGACAAGGAAGGATATTAAATCCATGGTATAATAATAGATGATACATTAAAAAGGACAATTCAAGAATAAAAATTAGAATTATAAAGTATAAAAATATGATTGCAGAATTTTTTAATCAGAAGAATGGAAGATACAAATGAAAAAATCTCCCAGAAAATTGGACCAAAAAAATGATGTCTTAAAAAGAGAAAAAAAGAAAGAAAACTAAGGACTCTTTCAGGAAACCTTGTATCTATTAAGAGTCACAGCCAGGCCGGGCACAGTGGCTCACACCTATAATCCCAACACTCTGGGAGGCCAAGGCAGGTGGATCACCTGAGGTCAGGAGTTCGAGACCAACGTGGTGAAATGCTGTCTCTACTAAAAATACAAAAATTAGCCAGGCGTGGTGGTGCACACCTATAAGGCAGAGGCTGGAGTGAGCGAGATTGCACCATTGCACTCTAGACTGAGAAACAAGAGCTAAACTCTGTCTCAAAAAAAAAAAAAAAAAAAGGAGTCACAGGCCAGGTGTGGTGGCTCATGTCTGTAATCCCAGTAATCTGAGCACTTTGTGAGGCCAAGGTGGGTGGATCACTTGAGGTCAGAAAGTCAAGACCAGCCTGGCCAACATGGTAAAACCCTGTCTCTACTGAAAATACAAAAAATAGCTGGGTGTGGTGGTGCACATCTGTAATCCCAGCTTCTCAGGTGGCTGAGGCACAAGAATCACTTGAACATAGGAGGTAGAGGTTGCAGTGAGGCAAGATTGAGCCACTTCACTCCAGCCTGAGCGACACAGTGAGACTGTCTTTTTTTTTTTTTTTTTTTTTTTTTTTTTAAAAGGCCAGACATGGTGGCTTACACCTGTAATCCCAGCACTTTGGGAGGCCAAGGCAGGTGGATCACCTGAGGTCCGGTGTTCGAGACCAGCCTGACCAACATGGTGAAACCCCGTCTCTACTAAATACAAAAATTAGCCGTGCTTGGTGACTCACATCTCTAATCCCTGCTACTCGGGAGGCTGAGGCAGGAGAACTGCTTGAACCCAGGAGGCAGAGGTTGCATTGAGCCAAGATTGCGTCACTGCACTCCAGCCTGGGCAGCAAGAATGAAACTCTGTCTCAAAAAAAAAAAAAAAAAAAGTCAAAGAAAGAGAAAACTGAAAACAGAGGTAAGAAAATTAACAAGTTTTTTGTTTTTGTTTTTGTTTTGTTTTTTTTGAGACAGAGTCTCGCTCTGTCGCCCAGGCTGGAGTACAGTGGCGCGATGTTGGCTCACTGCAAGCTCCGCCTCCCGGGTTTATGCCATTCTCCTGCCTCAGCCTCCCGAGTAACTGGGACTACAGGCGTCCGCCACATCGCCTGGCTAGTTTTCTTGTATTTTTTTAGTAGAGACGGGGTTTCACCGTGTTAGCCAGGATGGTCTCGATCTCCTGATCTCGTGATCCACCCATCTCGGCCTCCCAAAGTGCTGGGATTACAGGCTTGAGCCACCGCGCCCGGCCAATTAACAAGTTTTAAAAAATAAAAATTATGGCCGGGCATAGTGGCTCATGCCTGTAATCCCAGCACTTTGGGAAGTCAAGGTGGACAGATCACTTGAGGTCAGGAGTTTGAGACCAGCCCGGCCAACATGGCAAAACCCCATCTCTATTAAAAATACAAAAATTAGCCGGACATGGTGGCCCGGGCCTGTAATCCCAGCTACTCAGGAGGCTGAGGTCTGAGAATTGCTTGAACCCTAGAGGCGGAGGTTGCAGTGAGCCGATCGTACCACTGCACTCCATCCTGGGCAGCAGAGGGAGACTCTGTCTCACACACACACACACACACACACACACACACACACGCACAAAAGACACTTTACTGAGTTTATTTTTAATCTTCTAAATTGTAATGTTCATGTTTATTTAAAGCTTTATAAGATAATGATCTTGTTGCCTCCTGGTCAGAGATAGGAAACACAATTTGCATAATACCTAGGAGGGACATTCCACCCTAAATCTCAAGGAGGTTGCTTATTAATCCTGAAATTAGTTCTCTTTCTGATTTTTTCATGTTATTTACCCTCCTGGATATCTTTGTGATCCTTTCCTTCCCTCCCCCACAGTCCTCTCCTTCAGTTTTGAATTTGATTGCAAGATCCTTAACAATACTAGCAAATTCATCTTTGAATTACCCATAGTACCTGCCGCAGTGGCTTACTTGGAGTAATTACCCAATTAATATTTGTCAAAAAGTGAGTGTCGTGTGTCTTGCAGGGTGAAACTGGTGGCAGACCAGTTTTGTTAAATACAGTTAAGTTGGTATAACAGAAATGGCTCACAGAAGACCAGGATTTGGAAGGTCTCGATCAAGATTGTCCAGCCCTTGTGGGCCGTATGCAGCCCAGAACAGCTTTGAAAGTGGCCCAACACAAATTCGTAAACTTTCTTAAAACATTATGAAGGTTTTTTTGCAATTTTTTTTTTTTTTAGCTCTCACCTACCATTAGTGTTTATGTGTTTTATGTGTGGCCCAAGACAATTCTTCTTCCAGTGTGGTCCAGGGAAGCAAAAAGATTGGATAGTCCTGGTCTAGATTCTAATTTGGACTCTGCTAGCATCTATGTAAACTTAATCACATTCTCTCATATCCTCATTATTCTTTTCTGTAAATTGATGGCCTTAAACTAGATCTTTTCCAAAGTCCCTTTCAGCTCTCAAATAAATCTAAGAAATAGGTCTCTTAGACGAGATGCGTTATAAGAGAAATATTTATCTCTATTAGAAACAGGCTGCGAATGGTGGCTCTCGCCTGTAATCCCAGCACTTTGGGAGGCTGAGGTGGGTGGATCACTTGAGGTCAGCAGTTCCAGACCAGCCTGTCCAACATGGTGAAACCCGTTCTCTACTAAAAATATAAAAAATAGGCCGGGCGCGGTTGCTCAAGCCTGTAATCCCAGCACTTTGGGAGGCCGAGACGGGCGGATCACGAGGTCAGGAGATCAAGACCATCCTGGCTAACCCGGTGAAACCCCGTCTCTACTAAAAATACAAAAAACTAGCCAGGCGAGGTGGTGGGCGCCTGTAGTCCCAGCTACTCCGGAGGCTGAGGCAGGAGAATGGCGTGAACCCGGGAGGCGGAGCTTGCAGTGAGCTGAGATCCGGCCACTGCACTCCAGCCTGGGCGACACAGCGACACTCCGTCTCAAAAAAAAAAAAAAAAAAAAAAAAAAAAATATATATATATATGTAATAGCGGGGCATGGTGGTGCATGCCTGTAATCCCAGCTACTCAGGAGGCTGAGACAGGAGAATCACTTGAGCCCAGGAGGCAGAGGTTGCAGTGAGCCAAGTTCGCACCAGTGCACTCCAGCCTGGGTGACAGAGTGAGACTCTCTCAAAAAAAAAAAAGAAAGAAACTTATACAAGTTTTAACACTGAGAAATAGAGAAATCTTGCTCTCAGTGATGGAAGTCACCTGTGATTTTTTTATTACCACATTTAAAATTACTTCTTTACTCTGCCCAGGCCTGTTTGTGTCTTATCTGCCCTTTTGATTTCCTGCTTGGAAAGAGTGAGAATTATTGACTAGACAAGGAAGCCGGGAGGTGACATACTCCCAGTGCCCGTTCAGCACCATTGTGAAGCTAGGAGCAAGGGCACCTCTGGAATTTTCCTTATCAGGCTGTACCACCTCTTCTCCAGCAACTCCTTTCTCCTGAAAAATCTTAGGATTAACTGGCCCTCTTCCATCACAACTATAGGCCTATGGATGCATGAGCATGTTGACACACATGCACACAACCACACTCTTTCACAAAAGTCAGTTAAGACCGGAAACAGCTGAAAAACATTTGCTGAGCTTTTTCTCCATACTAAATTCTACAGCTCTCTCCCTGCCTTAATTTTAAATTTAAATTTGTAACTGCTGAAAAATAATGATCAGGAAAAAATACTGTTAGTGAATGGGTTATTCACCCTGGGGAGGTGAAGTCATTACTCAGTTATCTCATTTTGATTCCTAAGAAAAGAAAGTAGAATCCTTCAGAGCACCACAGAGCTCTGACTCTCTCAGGGAGTCCAGGGGCTATTGCAGGTCAGCAAGCTTTATTTTTAATGATGCTTCTAGTTTTCTGCTGCCATTATAAGTCACCTGAAGAAATAAGAATTATGGTTAGATTTTCTTGGCTATTCCTAATAGTACTGAAATGTCACTTGGGCTTGTGACATTCTGACACTGTCATAACCAGCCATAAAATACCTTAAGTGTACTACAAATTACCATTGCTAAGCTGTAACTCACTTGTCCCTAGATAGCTTACTATTACTCCTTATTCAGAAAGTAAAACAAAAACTGCTAGGTAAGACTGGTGTGTGTGAAAATAACACATGCATATTCTTAAACAAAAGAGAAAATGCACATGCAGATTCTTCATTAATACCACGTGTGATACTCTTCTAGTTCTTTAAGACATTTTTAGTGGTTTCAAGAGGAATAATATTAATATCATCCTCTATCATAGAAGGCATACAGTGTAGGCATTTGAAAGGACTATATGCATGACCACAAATACTATGAAATGGCTCTAGATATCTCCTAAAATAAAATATTTCTTAAGACTTTCTGTTGCACTTAAGGAAATAAAGTGCTTGACTACAGGAGATACAGCAATAAGTTGCCTAAAGGTTGTCTGTGGTCTTGTAGAGAGGGGATAAGATAAATACATAAATATATAAATGTAAGGAATACTGTAATTCATGCCACTTGGGGAGCATAGAGGAAAGACAATTGATGTTCAGTTGGAAAAGTCAAGAAAGAAGTTTATGAAGTCAGTATTAATAATATGTGAGATAGTCCTTAAAGAAGATTTGATAGCAAAGATGAGAATGGGGGGCTTCCTAGGCAAAGGAAACCGTGAAAAAGTGATACATATGCAGGCATGCAGTGTAGTCCAAGAAAAAAAAGTGTTTTAATTTGGATGGAATGTGAAAAACATAGGGCGATATCAGTGACAGGTGAAGAATTGCTCTGAAATAGTAATAACTATATTTAAAAGACTGGCTTATATAAAAATATGTACATGAATGTTCAGATCAGCAATATTTACAATATCCAAAGGGTAGAAATAACCCAGTGTCCATCAGCTGATGAATGGATAAACAAAATGTGGTGTACCCATACAATGGAATATTACTCAGCCACGGAAAGGAATGAGGTATTGATACATGCTGTAACATTCATGGGCCTTTAAAACGTTATATTATAAGCTGGGTGCAGTGGCTCACACCTGTAATCCCAGCACTTTGGGAGGCCGAGGCAGGCAGATCACAAGGTCAGGAGATCGAGACCATCCTGGTCAACATGGTGAAACCCCGTCTCTACTAAAAATACAAAAATTAGCCAGGCGTGGTAATGGGTACCCGTAGTCCTAGCTACTCGGGAGGCTGAGGCAGGAGAATTGCTTGAACCTGGGAGACGGAGGTTTCAGTGAGCCAAGATCGTGCCACTGCACTCCAGCCTGGGGACAGAGTGAGTCTCTGTCTCAAAAAAAAAAAAAAAAAATTATAATAAGTGAAAGAAGCCAGATGCAAAAGGCCACCTATCATATGATTCCATTTATGTGAAACATCCAGAGTAGGCAAATCATAGAGACAGAAAAAAGACTGGTGGTTGCCTGGGATTGGGGAAAGGGGAAGGGGGAGAGACTGTGTAATAGGTACAGGTTTCCTTCTGGGGTAATAAAAATGTTCGGAACTTGTTAGTGGTGATGATTGCACAACATTGTGAATGTACTAAATGCCACTGAATTATACTTTTTTAAACGGTTAAAATGATTAATTTTATGTTATGTAAATTTTACCTAAATTTTTTAAAGACTTTGGGATGTTTGCCTATGGAAAATCAACTTGATGATGAAGTCATGAAGCAGACATTTAAAGTTTTTGAGCCAGATATTATCAAGGTCTGAGCTGTGAGGGAGGTAAATCTGGCTATATTATACAGGATGAAAGGTACTAAAAGATACTAAAAGCAAAGAGATCAATTAGTAAGTTTTTGAAAACCCATTGATATGTGCAAGAGAAAAGCCCAATCAGATTGTTGGCAATGAGAATGGGAAGATAAGTAGGTTAAACGTAAAACTCATTTCAGAGAAAATGTGTAGGACTAGAAAACTGATCTGACAGGGAGAGGCTAACAGGTGTGGACTGGGGAGTGAGAGTCAGGGGCTAAAACAAGGGTTTTGGACTAGGATAACAGAAAAAATTAAGCCATTTATAGAAATAGGAAAGTTAAGTGGAAAGACTGGTTTAACTTAGGTTCTTGACATGATGAGTTTGAAGTACTCCATCAAGGTTGATGACCGTTGCCTTGGGAACTTGCTGCTGGAGGAAGCAACTAAATTCTACTAGTTAGCCTGATTTCCTTACTCATGGCCTTTCTGAGACCTGAGTAGATTTTTTTTCCTGGTCACACTGTGCGATAAAAAATTTCATGTTTCTTCCAGATTCCAAGAGAGCAGCATAGCAAGAAAAACAGGTTGCAAATAAATAACTAAGACCTATGAGCAGAGAGATTTGTTATGTAGATAATATAAGTAGCATCTCCTCGTCTTTCTCTAGTATATCTAGTATCTTCTTGCCTCTCTCCTTTTTAAGATTGAACACCATAGCCTTCTACGTCTGCTGTTACTCCTTTTTCTCCAGTGAACCAAAGGAACAGGATATGAGCAAATTAATTCCTTGGACATCCACACTTGCCTCTAAAAGTCGATTAGCTTTGCCAGTTGAAAGAGATGGTAAAATAGGTACCCAAGTGAAGCAGTCGATGTCTGAATGGTGTTAACTTCCTTGCACATGCTTTTTGTGCTCTCTTATTCATAGAGAATGACCAAGAGAGCAGAGAAAAGGCCTGCCTTGTTCCTTTATATTCTGCTGTCTTTCCAGCTCTGTAACTAGACAGCCCAGCAACACAAGGCCTGCTTCTACCAAACCAATACTCAGTGGGCTGCTCTAACTTCAGGGCTAGCAGATATAGTAGATTTCTGATTTGTGACCCTTCTTTCTGTTATCCCCATACTGTTTTTGTTGTTGTTGTTGTTTGTTTGTTTGTTTTTGTTTTTGTGTTTTTTTCAGAGATGGCCAGCCTGAACTGTATTTTAAATAACATTATAGGGCTGGGTGTGGTGGCTCATGCCTGTAATCCCAGCACTTTCGGAGGCCAATGTGGGAGGATTGCTTGAGGCCAGGAATTCAAGACCCTCCCAGGCAACATAGCAAGATCCCCATCCCTACTAAAAACTTTTAAAAGTAGCCAGGTGTGGCCGGGCGCGGTGGCTCAAGCCTGTAATCCCAGCACTTTGGGAGGCCGAGACGGGCGGATCACGAGGTCAGCAGATCGAGACCATCCTGGCTAACACGGTGAAACCCCGTCTCTACTAAAAAATACAAAAAACTAGCCGGGCGAGGTGGCGGGCGCCTGTAGTCCCAGTTACTCGGGAGGCTGAGGCAGGAGAATGGCGTAAACCCGGGAGGCGGAGCTTGCAGTGAGCTGAGATCCAGCCACTGCACTCCAGCCTGGGCGACAGAGCGAGACTCCGTCTCAAAAAAAAAAAAAAAAAAAAAAAAAAGTAGCCAGGTGTGGTGGCATGTACCTGTAATCCCAACTATTCAAGAGGCTGAGGCTAGAGAATCTCCTGAGTCCAGGTCAAGGCTACAGTGGACCATGATTGTGCCACTGCACTCTAGCCTGGGCAACAGAGGGAGACTCTGTCAGACAAACAAATAAATAATTATTATAGTAAATGTCAGTGTTCTTAGGGACAAATGCTGAAGTATCTAGGGGTGAACATCGTGATTTCTAAAACTTACTCTCAAATAATAAATGGTCATGGAGAGAAAGAGGGAAAACAGAAGTGGTAAGGTGTTAGCAACTGGTGAGTCTAAGTGGAGGGCAAATGAGTGTTCACTGTATTCTTTCAACTAAAAAGTTTGTGGGAGCCGAGTGTGGTGGCTCATGCCTGTAATCCCAGCGCTTTGGGAGGCTGAGGCGGGCGGATTACGAGGTCAGGAGTTTGCGACCAGGTGGCCAACATGGTGAAACCCTGTCTCTACTAAAAATACAAAAAATTAGCCGGGCGTGGTGGCAGGTGCCTGTAATCCCAGCTACTTGGGAGGCTGACGCAGGAGAATCACTTAAACCCAGGAGGCAGAGCTTGCAGTGAGCCGAGACCATGCCACTGCACTCTAGCCTGGGTGACAGAGGGAGACTCTGTCTCAAAAAAAAAAAAAAAAAAAAGTTTGTGGGGGAAGTTTTCCTTGAAGTTTTAAAAAGATTTAAAAAGAAAATCTTTAAAAATGACAGTTATTCTAAAATATAGCCTGTAACATTTGGGAAGAATAACCTGATAAGTAGAGATGATTAGTCTCTAGCAATTTCTGGACTCCCTGCTGTGGAATATTAGTTTTCTGCTTTTAGAAAAAGGTGTCCCCATATCCAGCTTTCAAGTCCAGATAACAGTAGTTAGAAATTGGAAACAGTTCATTTATGTCATCCAATCCTTCTTTGTTACCTGACTTATAAAAAAACGTTTGTTTCTTAAAGTAAAAGACCACATTGTACATCCATTACTTACCAACAGGGAATCTGTCTGCCTTTAGTCTGCAGAGAGTGGTATATAAACCTTTGGAATTAATTCCTTTGTGCATCCTCTCAATCAGAATGCTGGCTTTTTTTTTTTGCTTTTGTATGGAATATTGTTTTACAGTGTTCACTGTAGCTGTCCAAGGAGACCTCCAGTGTCATGAGCACAGGCACACTATCTTGTCTATTTTCACATTTTTAAAAGATAAAACAAGGTTCAAACCACACATTCTCTGTGAACTGCTAAAGATTAGGAAAAAATTACTTTCTTTTCTCTTGACCTGGATTGACAAGAAGCACACCTACAGGAGGCAAAAAGATGAGTGAATCCCTTTTAAAGACCCTCGTAATGAAGCCCTCAGGGAATTGCTGTGTATGGTAGAATTTACAGCAGCTTCTGGGGACGAACAGTGTGGCAGGAAGAGGTTCAGGACTGCTGGCTATTGAAATATAGATTCCATTTATTTTATATCAGCCTATTTTGGGCCCCTGTGAGAAAGTTATCTTAATAATATCTTGCTCTGGCTGGCCGCGGTGGCTCACGCCTGTAATCCCAGCACTTTGGGAGGCTGAGGTGGGCGGATCACCTGAGGTCAGGAGTTCGAGACTACCCTGGCTAACATGACAAAACCCCATTGCTACTAAAAACACAAAAATTATCCAGGCATGGTGGTGGGCACCTATAATCCTAGCTACTAAGGAGGCTAAGGTAGGAGAATCGCTTGAACCCGGGAGGCGGAGGTTGCAGTGAGCCAAAATCATGCCATTCTACTCCAGCCTGGGGAACAGAGTGAGACTCCATCTTAATAATAATAATAATAATAATAATAATAATAATATCTTGCTCTGCTAGAAATACACATGAGAAGTGGCAGATGTCAGAACAAAAAGGGAAAAATTGCAGTACTCCATTCTCCTTGAGACTTATGAAGTTTACATAGTTGTTCTCTTTCAGCCTTTTAAGTAAACCCTGATGCACACAGAAGCACAAATTGAAAAAGACATTAGATATAGGCCAGACCAATGATCTGCAAACAAATCAGAATCTCAGGGGTAGGCTATGGAGAATATGCACTTTTCACAAGCTACCCAGGTGATTCCAATACATCCAGCCCAGCATTTGTGAGAGCCCAGCATCTGGGAAGTTCTGGTCTGGTCTGATGCTCTACAGATCAAGAAATGAAGGCCTATATGAAAATGTAAAAATTATTCAAGGTATTAACTAATAAAGGACTAGAAACCATATTTTCTGGCTCCCAATATCCATCTTCCCAGGTCACAATGCCTCTTGAAGTGTTCACAATTAAGATCTTAGACCTCTTGCTGTAATCAGTAGACAAGGCCTTTAATACCTGAAATTTTGAGGTGTATGTCTTGAAATCTCTCTGGAGATCTATGTTAGATGCATTGCTTTTAAGTTTGAAGCACTTAATTATACTAATTCTTCTCTGTCCTAGCCTTTTGTTGTTTAATTTTCTTTTTTTTGTTTGTTTGTCTTTTTTTTTTTTTTTCCTTTTTGTGGAGAACGGGGTCTCGCTGTATTACCCAGGCAGGTCTCGAACTCCTGGGCTCAAGCTATCCTCCCGCCTCTGCCTCCCTGAGAGCTGGGATTACAGGCGTGAGCTACTGCGCCCAGCCTGTTGTTTAATTTTCATGAAATTGTTGAATTTGTTTTCTACAGATGGAAGCTTAGATTCCCTTCTTTATTTATAAATAGAAGGTGGGTGAGAAAATGAAAATATGCCATTGTTCAATATGGGTAAAAAATTATGTATAAGACATCAGCTAAGGGCTCTACATTACCTACATACTAGCTCACAACCAAAAACATCCTGCTTTCCTAGAACTAGGAGTAAGTAAAATTCGTTTTTCCTGTCATAAAATTTCCTAAATAGTACATAACCAATACATATAAAGAAAAAGCTTCATCCATTTATTCATTCACTCAGACAGTGATCTCAACTTGGGATACAGTTGTGAGCAAGAGAAAATTTCCCTGCTTTCATGGAGCTTGGGAGATTATAGGCGAAGCATGTCTAAAACAGTATTGTATAGCTAGGTGCAGTGGCTCACGCCTGTAATCCCAGCACTTTGGGAGGCCAAGGCAGGATGATCACTTGCATCCAGGAGTTTGAGACCAGCCTGAGCAACATAGTGAGACCCTGTCTCTATAAAAAATTAAAAATTAACCAGGCGTGGTGGTACATAACTGTAGCCCCAGCTACTCAGGAGGCTGAGGCAGGAGGATCGCTTGAATATGAGAGGTTGAGGCTGCAGTGAACTGTGATTACAGCACTGCACTCAGCCTGGGTGACAGAGTAAGACCCTGTTTCATCAACCAATCAAACAATCAGTCAATCACAATACTTTGTAACCTCCTAGAAGATAAATTTCAAGAGGTCACACATTTTGATCTGTTCTGTTCATGCCTGTGTCTGTAGTGCCTAAGCAGTGCCTGACTCATAGTAGATGCTCAATGAATATTTGTTAAATGAATGAGCAACCAAGAGGTATAATAGAAGCTATCACTCCTCCCAAATTAACTATTTTACAAAAAAAATAAAGATAGTGTTTAATGAGAAATATTTATGTAGGAATCTAAATCATCATTTATTTGTATCTAACTTGATATATTTTAATTAATTTATTTTTTGAGGCAGGGTCTCATTCCGTCACCCAGGCTGGAGTGCAGTGGCGCAATCACAGCTCACTGTAGCCTTGACCTCCTGGACTCAATCAGTTTGCCCACCTCAGCCTCCTAAGTTGCTGGGACTACAGGTGTACGCCACCATGCCTGGCTGATTTTTGCTGTTGTTGTTGTTGTTGTTGTTGTTTGTAGAGACAGGTTTCTTGCCATGTTGCCCAAGTTGATCTCAAACTCTTGTGTTCAAGTGATCTGCCTGCCTTGGTCTCCGAATGCGTGAGCCACCATTCCTGGTCACTATATTTTTATAAGCTCCAAAGCTTTTTGTTAGAAAACATCATATCAGAATGTCTATTGTCAGGTACGTTTGGCATATGTAGATATTCTACCCATATATCAGCTGAAAATATGTGTGTGTGTGTGTGTGTATATACACACATACATATAATATATGTATTATATACCTATAAAAGTTTAAATATTTACCAGAGTTTTTTCCTAAAATGATACTTTTATGTGCAAGCTAAGGTGATCAAGAGTAAAATGATTTCACAGAGCTAGAATGTTTGTTGTGACAAAATGAAAAGGACACTTGGGTGAGACATATCAATAGTTGCATGTTCAGATTATAATGACTGGTAATGGTGGTGTCATTTTATGTAGGCTTCTACTCTCTCAGCTTTCAAAACATTGTAGAGCCTGTGTTGAGCAGATCTAGATTATGTCCATGGAGTTTCTCTGCCGTCATCCCCAACAATGTATCCCTACTGGGTGACAGGGTAGTGGCCAAGCTAAGAAAACAAAGTAAAGTGAGTTTGAGGTTTGAAAATAAGTTGTGATTAAGCACAGGTACTTCAAAGTACTAGCATTTTCTAAGATGATTAGTGTATAAACAAAGTACGGGATGGGAAAATTTTTTTTTTTTTTTTTTTTTTTTTTTTTTTTTTTTTTGAGACGGAGTCTTGCTCTGTCGCCCGGGCTGGAGTGCAGTGGCTGGATCTCAGATCACTGCAAGCTCCGCCTCCTGGGTTTTACGCCATTCTCCTGCCTCAGCCTCCCGAGTAGCTGGCGCCTGCCACCTCGCCCGGCTAGTTTTTTGTATTTTTAGTAGAGACGGGGTTTCACCGTGTTAGCCAGGATGGTCTCGATCTCCTGACCTCGTGATCCGCCCGTCTCGGCCTCCCAAAGTACTGGGATTACAGGCTTGAGCCACCGCACCCGGCCTTGGAAAAATGGTTTTACAGAAATTTGTGATAGGCCTACTCTAGATGTCCTTATCAGTAAAGAACATTATATTCAGTCTTCTTACCTGCTGAATTTTTTTGAGACAGAGTGGAAAGTGGCTCAATGCAGCCAAAAGGAAAATTCCACCCCTAAGTTATTGTCAGTCATAGTTTCTCCATGGTTTGCCTTTCAGTCTTCGACTACAGAAGTTCAACTTTCTAACTTTAAACAAATGCTACTTTCAACACTCTTAACCACTACATGATAAGCACTGGACGATGAGAATATTGAGAGAACATGAAGAGGAGATGATTAGAAGAGAGGCAACATTGACAGTGAGGAAATGACAGATGTGCTCAGGGTTGAGTTGTTTGACCACAGGAACAATTCTCTAGAACTCCCAGTTTGTGCCTCTGTGAGTGGAAGAAAACACACTCAAAAGTGTTTTATACAGTCTCAACAATAGTCAACACAGGACACTTCTGTGACCCAACATGCGAGGATTTCTCCCCGTCAACAAGCAAGCGATCACTTCAGCAAGCTGACACCAGCTGAGTGTCTCTAACTTACTTCTATTCCGACACTTTTTTTTTTTTTTTTGAAATGGGAGTCTCACTTTGTTGCCTGGGCTGGAGTGGAGTGATACTCACAGGCACAATCATAGCTCGCTGCAGCCTCAAATTCCTGACCCTAAGCAGTCTTCTCACCTCAGCCTCCCAAGTAGCTGGGACAACAGGCACATACCATATTTTGACACTATCTACCTGGAGATAGCGTCAGATCCTACAGGTTGAGCGCTCAAGACTGCACCCACCCCTTACCCCACCACTGCCTTCAGATGCCATTCACAAGCTCCAGGTTACCTGTGCTTCTGATTGACCAGCTATAAAGTGAGGATCCCACGACCACTTCCTTGGGTTCAGTTAATTTGCTAGAGCAACTCCCAGAACTCAGGGAAACACTTTCTTTTTCATAGCTATGTGAATTTTGGAACAGAAACACTTATACTTACCAGTTTATTTAAAGAATATTACAAAGGACACAGATGAGTAGATGCATAAGTTAAGACATGTGGGAAGGGGCGTGGGGTTTCCATTTCCTCTCCAGTGCACCACTATATAGAAACCTCCATGTGTTCAACTCCCCAGAAGTTCTCCAAATTCTGTCTTTTTGGGTTTTTATGGAAGCTTCATTGCATAGGTATGATTGATTAAGCTATTGGCCATTGGTGATCAACTTAACCTTCAGCCCCTCTCCCCTCCCCAGAAATTTGGGGGTGGGCTGAAAGCTCAAACCTTCTAATCCTGCTTTAGTCTTTGCCATGACCAGTCCCCATCCTGAAGTCAGGAGTTTCCAGCCATCAGTCAGCTCGTACAAAAAGGCATCACTTGGCGAGTTTCTGAAGATTTTAGGAGTTGTGTGCCAGAAAAGTGGGCTATGACCAAATATATATTTCAAAATATCCTAGTGTCATTTGAAAAGTGCTGCGCCTGAGCAATTCATAGTAGTCAGCAAGAGACAAGGAAAAGGATGGCCAGTGGAAAAAGTGGAAAACTTGTGACCACAGGATCAGCCTTAATGTCAGATGTCCATTAACCTAAATGAATTCAAGAGTCAGCTGCGAGTTTGAGAACTGAAAGACTAAGCATGTTGGGAAAGTGCTGCTGCTGAAATTTTGGTCACAGGTCATCTGTGGACTATTCATAAGATCAAGGCCAGTCCATATTTGGACAATATCAAAGTGAGTAAGTAGCTAGGTCATAAGTGAGCGATACAGGTGTGTTCAGGGTTTCCTTACCACTTCTGCAGAAGTTACTGTGGTGGGATTTTCAGTGTAGATAAAACTATTTTGGGAAAAGATGCCCATAAAAAGACAAACAAATAAATATAAAATACCTAAGCAGAGAGACTAATAGCTTGGATTTAAAAATTTCTTTAAGAACTCACTCATATTCCTGTTGGTACAATGCATCTTGGTACTAAGTTCAGACTCTTAGTTCACTGAAAATCCTAGAATACTAAAAACCTTCGAAAAGCAGACTGAAGACCTTATTCTTTTTTATAGTAGATTGGTTGCAGAGGCCTTTTGTTTCAATGAAAATGTTTAATCACAATTTTAGAGTGGTTTGTGATGGTGCCAACAGCTACGTGTGAACAGTGTTTTATAAGTTTCTTTTTTTTTTTTTTTTTTTGAGACGAATCACTCTGTCGCCCAGGCTGGAATGCAGTGGCCGGATCTCAGCTCACTGCAAGCTCCGCCTCCCAGGTTTACGCCATTCTCCTGCCTCAGCCTCCCGAGTAGCTGGGACTACAGGCGCCTGCCACCTCACCCGGCTAGTTTTTTGTATTTTTTAGTAGAGATGGGGTTTCACCGTGTTAGCCAGGATGGTCTCCATCTCCTGACCTTGTGATCTGCCCGTCTTGGCCTCCCAAAGTGCTGGGTTTACAGGCTTGAGCCACTGCGCCCGGCCCTTATAAGTTTCTTACTATGAAAATAAGAAAAGGGCTGGGCGCAGTGGTTCACACCTGTAATCCCAGCACGTTGGGAAGCTGAGGTGGGTGGATCACATGAGGTCAGGAGTTCGGGACCAGCCTGGCCAACGTGGTAAAACCTTTGTTTCTACTAAAAATACAAAAATTAGCCGGGCATGGTGGTGGGTGCCTGTAATCCCAGCTACTCAGGAGGCTGAGACAGGAGAACTGCTTGAACCCGGGAAGTAGAGTTTACAGTGAGCCAAGATACACCACTGCATTCCAGCGTGGAGGACAGAGCAAGACTCTGTCTCCAAAAGAAAAAAAAACCAAAATGCAGTCATCTTCAGATAAATTTTTAAAGGATTCTATAGCAGCAAGAAGGGTCAGGACCACTTTTTTTTTTTTTTTTTTTTTTTTTTTGAGACAGGATCTCAGTCTGTCACCCAGGTTGGAATGTAGTGGTGCAACTATGGCTCACTACAGCTTCAACCCCCCAGGCTCACACAATCCTCTCACCTCAGCCTCCTGAGTAGCTAGGACTACAGGCACATACCACCACACCCAGCTAATTTTTTTATTTTTTGTGGAGATGGAGTCTCACTGTGTTGCCAGGACTGGTATTGAACTCCTGGGCTCAAGTGATCGTCTTGCCTCAGCCTCCCAAAGTGCTGGGATTACACATGTGAGCCATTGTGCCCAGCTTTAGGACCAATATTATGAACTTTTTTTTCTCTCATGGAAGTAATCTGCCTATGTTAATTACCTGTATAATGTAAATTTGGACTCAGGAGCAAAATGGTCTAGAGATCTAACCCATTTGTAAGTTGGAAGACTCTTGTTCTATGCAGATGTGGCAGGAGAAATTTTATCCTGACGTCTGTAGAACACAAGTTGACCTGCCAGCAAAAACTAACCCTGATTGTTATGTTAAGATTTTTTTCTTTTTGAGACAGACTCTTGCTCTGTCACTCAGGCAGGAGCGCAGTGGCGCAATCTTGGCCCACTGCAGTCTCCGCCTTCTGGGTTCAAGCGATTTTTCTGTCTCCTCGGCCTTCTGAGTAGCTGGGATTACAGGCGCCTGCCACCATGCCTGGCTAATTTTTGTATTTTTAGTAGAGATGGGGTTTCACCGTGTTGGCCAGGCTGTCTCAAACTCCTGACCTCAGGTGATCTGCCTGCCTTGGCCTCCCAAAGTGTTGGGATTACAGGCATGAGCCACCACACCCAGCCAAATTTACAGCATTACTAAGAGTGGAACAGCGTGACATTTTGTGCCTCCTGAATTGATGAAGTGTGTAATATTTCCACATAAAGTATTTTTGCCAAAAATGTTTAATCTAAATCTTAGCAGGCTTCTCCAGACCCAGCTTTCAGTTTACAAGCAAAACAGAAACAAGTTAAATGACGCAATGAAGAAAGAAGAAAAATGAATTTTATAAAACAACTATCCTTGTCTTCTCAAAAAGTCAATGGTTTTTATGAAAATAAGCTAATGACTTTTATTTTCATTCTGTGAAAAATGGGGAGAGACTAGTCTAGGCAAAAAAGAAGAAACTATAATAATGATAAAAGGCAACAAAAGAGACATAAAAACCAGAATGCAATGTGTATATCTTGATTAATTCTGGTTTTGCGGGAAAAAAGCTATACAAGACATTCTTGGAAAAGTTGGAGAAATTTGAATATAGATTTGTGTTAGATGATCTGGCATTATTGTGAGTTCGTTAATTTTGATTGTGGTCATGGGGTGACGTATGAGATGCCGCATAAGATACGTGCTGAAGCATGTGACGTGAAGACTTGTGACATCCACTCCTGCCAGATCTAGATAGAATGTCTATGCGTGCTCAGTGAACTGTTCATTTAACTTTTCTATATGCTTGCAATTTACATGGATTATACTATATAGTTCAATATGTATATTAAATCGAGAGAGGGAAAGGGGGAAGAGAAGCTGAGTTCTATTCTTTGAGAACAAAAATTATAGAAGCACTAAACTTTTAGAGAAGTAACAAATTAATTTTCCCCTCTTCTTTTGTAGGCTCAAGAAAAAGGAAGATTGGACTATGCTAAGGTAGGCAAATTTTATACATACTGTACTATTTTATACATTTCAATTTCGTGCTTGGTTTTTGTTTATATTTGAAAGGTCAAAAGAGAATTATCACACTGAGAACTGAGGGACATTTCCTGTTAAGAAACAGGCAATAGCACATGGAATAAGGTTCATTCAACAAGAAGTCTATTTATTATTGAGTACCTGTTTCATTCCAGATATTGTATTGAGAATACAACGGTGAACTAGATGAAGTCTTTCCTTTCAGAATATTTACAATTCTAGTGGGGAAAATCGATAACTAAATAAAAGGCTAAATAAATAACGTAATGTCAAGTGTCAGTAAGTGTGATGAGGAAAAATAAAGCAGTAAAATCACTAGCCGTTGTTGAAAGATGCCTATGGCCTGTGGATGGAAGACAACCTTTTTGGCCATCAGATAATACCTGGAAAGCACCTTACAGGACAGACTTGAACTCCCAAAAGCAAGAGTTCTCACATCACCTGTGGAACTTTTGAAAACACACGTGCCTAGGTACCACCGCATCAGACCCTCTTTCACCAAGATCAGAATCCCCTGATGGAGAGAGCGGTACAGGAGCAGGCTAGAGTGGTTTGAAAATGTCTCCACAGATAATTCTGACACACAGCCCTGGTTAAAAACTGCTGCGGGAGGTCAGATTTCAGTGCATCAGTACAGGCCTAGGAACACACTTAGATCACGTTCTGTTTTCCCCTCAGGGACAAATGGAACATTTAGCAGGTGTATGGCATGTGTACAGCTGCTTGGCTAAAAGAACATGTCAACCATCTGATTTATGCAGCAATCTGGGATGTGAGCACACCTGCACTCCAAAGACAGGGAAGGAGAAGCACGACCCGGAAGGGCTCTGTTTGCCATGGGACAACCAAAACCCTCAAGGGCCTCTCCAGAGCTGACCCGGAACCTTGCACTCTCCTGGCAGCCTAGTGGGGCACACCCATGGCCCCCGCCTTTACTCTCCTTTCCTTGCTGAAAATAAAGTCTCTCTCTCTTTTTTTTTTTTTTTTGACAATTAAAAAATAGATTTACTTTGAACCACTGGTTCTTATACCCAGGAACATATGTCAGAATTACCTATGGAGGTTTTTAAAAATCTGTAAGTCCAGGTCTCCCACTTGGAGAAGGTTGCAAAGCTTCTAAAAAGCTCTTTGGGTAGCTCTGATGTTTCCTTCCATTTGAATCACTGAATTTAGGTTGACTGGGATACTTTGGTTTTGGGGTTTGGGGGCCATTTTGGGGAGAGTGTGGGAAACTTTTCTCACAGATTTACTAGGGGCAGCAAAGAACTTGGTCTCTGGCTTTTTTGGAGTCTGTCTCAGGTCTTTTCTCCCCAGCAAAGGATTTTTTTTCCTTCACTACCTCTTCTTTGAACGACTTTTTCCCTGGGCCTTTCCCTGGGGTCTAAGACTGCAGCTTTTGGAGTCTCAGAGGCTGTCAAGTCCTTTCTCTTCCTCCCATGAGGGGTGTTGGGACAGTCTCTCCTTTTATCTGCCTCACATACTTTCGCCTTCTTCAAGAAAAACTAGATAATAGGAGCACCTCTAAACAAAGGGCTTCCATATTTGTCACTCTGTCTTAGATGTGTACTTGAGCCTCATCATATACCCAAACGCAGGCTGTGGACTTACCCTGTTGGGTGTCCCATAGGCATAAGAGCCCAGTGCATCTTAAACTAAACTAAACATCTTTTCTGACATCTCTGGCCTTTCTGTTGCTGTTGTTTAATGACTTCATATTTTACAGCAGTTTCAGGTTGACAGCAAAAGTTAGTGAAAAGTAGAGTTTCTATAGCCCCTAACCCCACACACATGCAGCCTCCCTCACTATCAGCATCCCACACCAGAGCAGCACATTGTTTTGTTGAGTTTAATTGATGAGTGTAAGGCCGGGTGCGTTGGCTCATACCTCTAATCCCAGCATTTTGGGAGGCTGAGGTGGGAGGACCACTTGAGCCCAGAAGTTCAAGACCAGCCTGGATAACATAGCAAAACCCTGTCTGTACAAAACAATGTAAAAATTAGCTGGGTATGGTGATGAGCACCTGTGGTTGCAGCTACCTGGGAGGCTGAGGTGGGAGGATTGCTTAAGCCTGGGAGCAGACGGTTCAGTGAGCTGAGATCATACTACTGCACTCCAGCCCGGGTGACAGAGTGAGACCCTGTCTGAAAGAAAAAAATTGATGAGTCTACATTGGTGCATCGTTATCACCCAGAGTCCATATATTGCATTAGGAAGGTTGCAGTCCTTGGTGCTAGACCTCTGAGCCTTTTTTCTTATCTTCTCTCCTGTGATTAGCACTGTCATTCCACCAGTCAACCATGTGAGAAACTTCTCATGTAAGAAACCGCTCCTACTCCCCACCTCGTGTTCCATGACCAAGTCATACCAGTTTTATAGCCTACATTTTCTTGACTCCAACTCTTCCTCTTGGTCTCTCTTCCATTCCTCGTGCTCGTAGTCTTCATCTGAACCACTGAAAAACCTACTGCTCATTCTCCACTGCCTCTCTTTTGTCCCCACAGATCTTTACCAGCCAGAGTGGCTATGTAAACCACCAATCTGTCAGTTTCCCTCTCCAGCTCAAAACCCTTCATTGCTCCATGTTGTCTATCCAGCACATTCATAGCTTGCTGGGTTGGCATACACAGGGCTGTGTGATCTCTCCCCTAAAGAGACCCTGCAGCTTCATCTCCCACGGTCCTGCAGCAGCACCAAGTTTCATAAAGCATACTGCTTCTGTTCTCTGCGCCTTCACTCATGCTGTCCCCTCTGCTTAGAATACCCTGCCCTCTTTATCTGGCTCCCTCTGCTCATCCAATGAAGCTTAATTTAGGATTGTCTCCTATGGCAAATCCTCTGTGGTTCCCCAGGCTGGGTTAGGTGCTTTCCTCAGTTCCTCAATACACTATGCATTTCTCAGTCACTGCTCTTACTCTGTTATATTATAATGATCAATTTATGAGACAGATCCTAGACTGTGAGCTTTTGGAGGGCAGACAGTTTCTTTTTTCTCTTTGTATATCTGGTACCCAACGCAGTACTTGACACTTAGTAAGTGAATGAGCAAGTAAGCCAGTGAACAGAGGCCATGAGTAAGAAAATAGAAAACACATGCAGTAAGTGGGGGAGAAGCAGCCTGCTGCAGGAGAAAATCAGGGATAGGGCATTGGGTCTCAAGGCAGAGAGGAAAGGAAAGCGTTTGACACAGTTTGCAGATATCAGCAGGGTTAAGAAGATTGCTTAGGAAAGTTGTAGTAAACTAGTTTGAAGGTAAAGACTGGGATTTTTACTGTGGTAGTGACAGAAAACTAACATATGAATAAAAAAGGAGAAGAGTAAGGGAAAAGAGTGACAATTGAACACTGATGTTTATTTTGTTTTATTTTCTTTTTAGAGATAGGGTTTCACTCTGTCACTCAGGCTGGAGTGCAGTGGCACAATCATAGCTTACTGCAGCCTCCCACTCCTGGGCTCAAATGATCCTCTTGCCTCAGACTCCCGAGTAACTGGGACTACAGATATGTGTCACCACACCCAGCTTTTTTTTTTATTTGTTTATTATTATGATTTTTAGAAACGAGGTCTCGCTGTTACCCAGACTGGTGATGCTTTTTTTATGACTCAAAGAATGCCTCTAGGGTTTCTTATCACAGAAGCACTTGACAATGGAAGAGATTTCCATTGGAAAATGGCAAAGAGAAAAATGTGGTGCACAGATAAGAGCACCCCTGGACCAAGCAATGGCTCTGCCACCAACTCACTGCAAAATCTGGTAATAGTCACTGTGTTAGTCTGTTCTTGCCGTGCAATAAAGAAATACCTGGCTGGGACCGGGCACGGTGGCTCACACCTGTAATCCCAGCACTTTGGGAGGCCATGGGGGTGGATCACCTGAGGTCAGGAGTTTGAGACCAGCCTGGTCAACATGGTGAAACCCTGTCTCTACTAAAAACACAGACATTAGCCGGGTGTGGTGGCATGTGCCTGTAATCCCAGCTACTCGGGAGGCTGAGGCAGGAGAATTGCATGAACCCCAGTGGCACAGGTTGCAATGAGCCAAGGTCATGTCTTTGCACTCCAGCCTGGACAACAGAGCAAGAGTCTGTCTAAAAAAAAAAAACAAAAAAGAAAAGAAATATATGGCTGGGTATAGTGGCCAAATATATGGCTGGCTTGGGAAGCCAAGGCAGGAGCACTTGAGCTCAGGAGTTCAAGACCAGCCTGGGCAATATGGCAAAATCCTGTCTCTAAAAAAGTACAAAAATTAGCCAGATATGTTGGTGCACACTCATAGTCCCAGCTACTCAGGAGGCTGAGGTGGGAGGATTGCTTGAGCCTGACAGGCAGAGGTTGCAGTCAGCTGAGATTGTGTCACTGCACTCCCTCCTAAAAATATAAAAAAATAGCTAGGTATGGTGGTGCACACCTGTAGTCCTGGCTACTCAGGACCCTGAGGTGGAGGATTACCTGACCCCAGGAAGCTGAGGCTGCAGTGAGCTGTGATTGCACCACTCTATGCCAGCCTGGGCAACGGGAATGGGAGTGAGACCCTGTCTCAAAAAAAATAAAAAAGAAAAGAGATTTAATTAGCTTATGGTTCTGCAGGCATATGAGAAGCATAGTGCTGACATCTACTTCTGGTGATATTTCTGGTGAGCTTAGAATCATGGCGCATGGCAAAGGGTATTGGGCATGTCACATGGCAAGAGAGGGGAGGTGCCACACACTTTTAAACAACCAGATTGTGCATGGACTCACTGAGTGAGAACTCACTTGTCACCAAGGGCATGGCGCTAAGCCATTCATGAGGGATCCGATCCCATGACCCAAACACCTCCCACTAGGCCCACTTCCAACAATGGAGGTCACTTTTCAACATGATATTTGGAGGGGAGAAAACATGCAAACCAAATTGTTCACTTCATCTCTTTGGTGTTTCGTTAGTTTCCTCAGTACAAAATGAGCAGTTTAGAGTAGTGCTGTTCTATTCCCTAAGCCCATTCTAAATCTGGGAGGAGACATTCTTATCCTGAGGTCCAGACACACTCCTTCACCCAACCAACATTTATTTAATATATTTTTAAATTTACTTTTTTTTTTTTTTTGAGACAGGGTCTCACTCTGTCTCCCAAGTTGGAGTGCAGCGGCACGATCTCAGCTCACTGCAGCTTCGGCTTCCCAGGGTCAAGTGATTCTCCAGCCTCAGCCTCCCGAGTAGCTAGAATTACAGGTGCAAGCCACCAATGCCCAGCTAATTTTTGTATTTTTTGTAGAGACGGGTTTCACCACATTGCCCAGGCTGGTCTCAAACTCCTAAACTCAAAGCAACCCGCCTGCCTCAGCCTCCCAAAGTGCTGGGATTCCAGGCATGAGCCACCGCACCCAGCCTTTATTTGATGTTTAATGTATTTGAGGCACTATGCTAGTGCCAAGACAACCACCATGAACACAACTGCCAGGGTTTGCCATCACAAGCTCCCTTGACTCCAGCTTTTCTATCTAAAGCAGCCACTCCACCTTTGCTCTGTTTTTTCCTCCTTAACATTTATCATAACATAAAATTATAATTTTTGTTTAAGTGCATGTTTATTTCTTCTTCCAATAGCATGTAAAAGATCTAAAGGCAGGGGCTTTGGTGGCCTTGCTCATGGTTGCATCACCCTCCCTAGCACAGGCTTACACAGGAGTGCTTGACAAATATGTGTGCACAAGTATTACATTCATGTTATGTTAGGAGATGTACAGGAGGTTAGGAGAGGTTTGGGATCAAGGACTATAGACTCAAATTAGCCATTTTAAGTTTTTGTTTGTTTGTTTGTTTTTTGAGATGGAGTTTCGCTCTTGTTGCCCAGGCTGGAGTGCAATGGCACGATCTTGGCTCACTGCAACCTCCGCCTCCTGGGTTCAAGCAATCTCCTGCCTCAGCCTCATGAGTAGCTGGGTTTATAGGCGTGCGCCACCACACCCAGCTAATTTTTGTATTTTTAGTAGAGACTGGGTTTCTCCATGTTGGTCAGGCTGGTCTCAAACTCCTGACCTCAGGTGATCCACCTGCCTCGGCCTCCCAAAGTGTTAGAATTACAGGTGTGAGCCACGGCACCCAGCCTTAAGAGTGTATTGACTGTGTAATGCATTCCATCCCAAAGTTGCCTAAGGTTGCCTTTTCAAGTGCCCAGTAATAGTATTTCTCATGCCAGTAAATAGAAACCCACCCCTCCTTGAATACGTAGTGCTATTCTGATATTTAAAGACATAGCTTGAATCTAATCCAGACCTGTCATCCTTACACAGACTTAAACCCAAGTAACATAAAGAAGAAAGATTATATCTTTCTCTACTAAGTCTTAGGGAGATGTCTGCAGTGTTATCCCTTATGCAGTGTGTTATAGACTACTCGGCAATGCATCCCATGACCTAAAGTCTGCTCCTCCTCTTTGTGTGCTCTGCTTTTTGTGGTCATGATGTTCAGGCTAATATAGGCATTGTGCTTAGTGGCTTAGGGTTCCCCTGGTAGGGGTTATTTTAAAATGGTATTTGAAAAACTCAGCAGCCATTTCAGGAGACTATTGTGAAATTCATTTCTTGCTGAAAATTTCTTTATTTCCAAGTGATAGGTATTTGTAAACTCAAAAGCCAAATTTTGTCTGAAAAGTCAGATATTAAGAAAGTGTGCAGCCATAAAAAGGAATGAGATCATGTCCTTTGCAGGGATATGGATGAAGCTGGAAGCCATCATCCTCAGCAAACCAGCACAGGAACAGAAAACCAAACACCGCATGTTCTCACTCATAAGTGGGAGTTGAACAATGAGAACAAAAGGACACAGGGAGGGGAACAACACACACCAGGGCCTGTTGGGGGGTGGAGGGGAGCGAAAGGAGGGAACTTAGAGGGCAGGTCAATAGGTGCACAAACCACCATGGCACATGTATACCTGTGTAACAAACCTGTACCTACTGCACATGTATCCCAGAACTTAAAATAAAATAATAAAGAGTCCAAAAAAAAACTGTATATAATTATTTCCGTCACGCACCGAAATTATTTTGTCAGTTTCAGATGGTGAGGAAGCAGGGGAGACTGTGGAAGAGGTGATCATTTCAAAATCATTCTCAACTGGACCTTCAAAATGTGTGTTGCATTCAGCAAAATAGTGGTCTGTACACAGACACTCAGATAGAAATTGAATTACTTTTTAATTGAGTTCCTGTTGTGATAGAGCCTGGATATGAATGCTTTACATGGCTGTAGTACCTTCCATCCTAAGATATCAAAGCACTTGACTACTATTAATTCATTAAATCTCTCCCTGTCTCTTAAAGTAGTTAACACAGCACTGGAAGTCACTCTTCTCATTGCTGAAACTCACCCACCTGGGCAGTGGGCAAAGATGGAAGCTGTTTAACTGTGTAAGGCAATCTTACCTTAGTAGTTTCAAGATGGAAAATCAAGGAATATCTTACCGAGTTAAAACTGCAGAAGTTGTATTAGATGGAATGTAATTACCAGAAGTGAAGTGTGACCAGGAAGCTAACACTTTTGCTCCAGTGCACAATGCTGTGGAGATCTTAATTCCAGTGACTGTCCTGCAGCCCTGGGTGCGCATCTCTCAGACTGTTCCAGCTCCTTAGGCTTCTGGCCTCAAGGTTAGGCAGAGCCTCTTCAGCTCAGTGCTAGAGGGAAGAGTGCCACCTATTGAATTGTAGGAATCTTGGAGATGTGTTGGGACTGGTGGAGAAGCCTCTCGGACCACATTCACGTTTGGTTTGCTATGGTAACTAATATATATGTCTAAAAGAAAACGAATATGTTGACTACTCTTGCTTAGAAAAACATCGACAAACGTCTGTGTATTTTCCCCAGCTGGAGCTGAGCGTATGCCTGTAGTTTAGCCTACTGCTACTTGAAATAAGCATGCTGCTAAAAGACTGTGGCAGATGGTATTTTTACCACTTCAGGCAAAACATGGCACCTATGGTTCGACTTTCTACAATTTTAATTTTTTAACATTTTCAAAATGGCTTGTTTAAATATCTCTATCACAGAGACACAGACTTTTTCCCAGTTTCTTTTTAATAATTGCTTCAGATATACAGATATGAATAACCATCAGTTGGTCAAAACCAGACTGTTCAGCATTGTAGAGACTGCCTTCTGTTCATTCTTTCACCAGTGCCTAGGACTGTGCCGTAAATGAGCTTTGACATTCGTGCTCATTTTGACACAAAGACACTAAATGGTTTATAATAGCTTGCATTATATTTATCTGTAGTAGTTCTTCTTCTTCTTCTTCTTCTTCTTCTTCTTCTTCTTCTTCTTCTTCTTCTTCTTCTTCTTCTTCTTCTTCTTCTTCCCCTCCTCCTCCTCCTCCTCCTCCTCCTCCTCCTTCTCCTCCTTCTCCTCCTCCTCCTTCTCCTTCTCCTTCTCCTCCTCGTTCTCCTCCTCTTCCTCCTCCTTCTCCTTCTCCTTCTTCTCCTCTCAGTATGTTGTCCAGGCTAGAGTGTAGTGACTATTCACAAGCCCATTATAGTACTCTACAGCCTTGAACTCCTGGGCTCAAGAGATCCTCCCATCTCCACCTCCCAAGTAGCTGCGACTACAGGTGCATTGTCTCCGCACTGGCCTTTCTCTAGGCTTTATTGTGCATTTCATATCATTTGTCCCATGACTCAGCACAGAAAAGGGAGTTTTTTTGCTGTTATTTTTTTAATGTCCTCTTATGAGGATCATTCTAAGCACAGAGAAATAATTGCTCATGGTTAAGCACTTGGTAAAAAAAAATAAAAAAAAATCTTTCAGATATTAATTCATTAGCCATCCGGTTCTCTGTGTAAGAGATTTTTTATAAGGGTAGGGTTTTTGACTTGTCCTCCCTGCTAGAATTTGCTCAGGGTTCCAGAGTGGCACGTTCTGGCTCTATCCTCCCATGCCTCTCAGGCATCACCATTTAGCAGCTGCTGCTCTACTCTGTCCTCCTCACCCCCAGAAGTCCTTGCACATTTGTTTTATTATAAAATGCATTTGCATAGGGCACACATTAAAATTCTCTTCCCACCAGCAAACAGTAGTGTCCACAGACATTTGCATTTGCATGATCACATATCATTACTTCCCTTTAAAAAGAAAAAGTCTTTCTTCTCATGTCATGATTCTCCTTTCCAAGGTTTGCCCTTTTAGTCATTTCTTCTTCTTATAGATAGATGCTTCAGCCATTTTTCTGCATATTAAGTCCAGAATTTTCTTTTTTGAACCTTGAATATAGAAATTGTTTGTATATATTATTGTTCTTTCTTTACTGACAAAGCCAGACTCCTTTATTCATTTGTTTGTTTGTTTGTTTGTTTGTTTATTTATTTATTTATTTTTGGTAGTCAATTTTTGCTGCTAGTTCCTTCCCATGACCCTAGCAAACTGGCTCTGAGACTTTTTCACATTGGCACATTTAGAAAACAGATGTTGCTGTGTTTTCTCTTTCCTGTACCCCTTTCGTGGGTAGATGCTGCATCTCCTACCCTGGGACTTTACATTAGCTCTTTTTTGGCAAAATATTCCATGCAGCATCACTGAATGCACTAAATCTCTCATTTTCTCTAGCCTCCTGCAAATATATCTTTTTTCTTTTCTTTTTTGTTTTTGTTTTTGTTTTTGTTTTTGTTTTGTTTTGAGAGTTTAGCTCTCGTTGCCCAGGCTGGAGTGCAGTGGCACCATCTTGGCTCACTGCAACCTCCACCTCCCAGGTTCAAGTGATTCTCTCTCTGTTTTTGTTTTTTTGTTTTTGTTTTTGTTTTTGTTTGAGATGGAGTCTCACTCTGTTGCCCAGGCTAGAGTCCAGTGGCGCGATCTTGGCTCCCTGCAACCTCCACTTCCCGGGTTCAAGCAATTCTCCTGCCTCAGCCTCCCGAGTATCTGGGACTACGGGTGTGCACCACTGCGCCCAGCTAATTTTTGCATTTTTAGAGACAGAGTTTCACCATGTTGGCCAGGTTGGTCTCAAACTCCTGACCTCGTGATCTGCCTGCCTCAGCCTCCCAAAGTGCTGAGATTACAGGCGTGAGCCACTGCCCCCAGCTCAAGTGATTCTCTTGCCTCAGCCTCCAGAGTAGCTGGGATTACAGGCGCCTGCCACCATGCCTGGCTATTTTTTATATTTTTAGTAGAGACAGGGTTTCACCATTTTGGCTAGGCTGGTCTTGAACTCCTGACCTCAGGTTATCCACCCGCCTCGGCCTCCCAGAGTACTAAGATTTTATGCATGAGCCACCACGCCCGGCCAAAGATGTCTTAACATTTAGGATTTCTACTTTAGTGATAACTATACAGACTGTGGAGCCATTGGCATTGCTCTCTCCTATCTTGTTCCATAAAGGACTTATGATATAATTAGATAAGATGTTTACAGTAGAATTTAAAGAAAAAAATCCAAATCAAAATACCATAATGATATGGATGCAACTATGTAACTTTTTTTTTTTTTTTTTTTTTTTTTGAGACAGTCTTGCTCTGTCACCCAGGCTGGAGTGCAGTGGTATGATTATGGCTCACTGCAGTGTTGACCTCCTGGGCTCAAGTGATCCTCCCGCCTCAGCTTTGCAAGTAGCAGAGACTACAGGTGCATGCCACCACACCCGGCTAATTTTTAAATTTTTTTGTAGAGAAGAGGTATGACTATGTTACCTGGGCAGGTCTCAAACTCCTGGGGTCAAGTGATCCTCCCACCTTGGCCTCCCAAGGTGCTGGGATTACAGGTATGAGCCACCATGACTAGCCCCTGTCCAAAAATTTCAAATACCCCACTCCTCATTTCCTTAAAACCAGATTAAACCGGTTATTTTTCTCTTGGCAATTACATTTCAGACTACTGTTTTTCTTTGTAGCAATAGTGAGTAGATTCTCTTTAATCTGTTTTTCAAAACAATTAGTTTGTCAGTTTTTGCAACTACTGCTTTGATTTCATATCTCCTTCAAATTGCAATTATTAATGATGGAAAAATGATCATTGATGAGTTTCTGTTTCTAGTAAACCATAGAAGCTTTTGTACCGTGTGAAACGTTATATCAAAAATAAATTATAAGCTGGGTGTGGTGGTTTATGCCTGTAATCCTAGCACTTTGGGAAACCAAGGTGGGCAGATCACTTGAGGTCAGGAGATCGAGACCAGCCTGGCCAACATGGCAAAACCCCGTTTCTACTACAGATACAAAAATTAGCCTGGTGTGGTGGCACATACCTATAGTCCCAGCTACTCAGGAGGCCGAGGCAAGAGAATCGCCTGAACCCAGAAGGTGGAGGTTGCAGTGAGCTGAGATCGCGCCACTGCACTCCAGCCTGGGCAATAGAGCGAGACTCCATCTCAAATAATTAATTAACTAATTAATTAATAATCACACATGTAATAGTATCTTAAACCGGAGTTGCGCCTTATTATTAGCCTTGGTCTTTTTGCAAAACATTTGCCTTCTGTACATTATTCATTCCTATCATCAAGCTAGTCTTTTTTCTCCTTAACTCTTTCAGTGTATTATTTTGCATTTGTCCCCAGTGACTATCATCTTGCTTTGATTATCTGTTCCTCTAATTTCTTAATGTTATTTTAAAATTAGATTCTTGTTCTCTGAGGTGTTAGCAATCCCACACACCTCAGTGGCATCAGCAGATTTAATGATCATAATCTCTATTCCCTTGTGTATCATGAATGAAATTATTAAATGATTTTAATGATAAACATCTTTATGACATCATATGACATGCCACCCTCTCAGTTGTTAGCCCAATAATTTTTTTTTTTTTTTTGAGACAGAGTCTTGCTCTGTCTCCCAGGCTGGAGTGCAGTGGCACAATCTCGCCTCACTGCAGCCTCCACCTCCCGGATTCAAGCGATTCTCCTGCCTCAGCATCCTGAGTAGCTTAGATTACAGGTGTGCGCCACCATGCCTGGCTAATTTTTGTATTTTTAGTAGAGATGGGGTTTCACCATGTTGGCCAGGCTGATCTCAAACTCCTGACCTCAGGTGATCCATCCACCTCAGCCTTCCAAAGTGCTGGGATTACAGGTGTGAGCCACTGTGCCCAATCATCCGTCATTTTTTTTTTCTTTTTTTTTTTCTTTTTTTCTTTTTTCTTTTTTTGAGACAGTTTCACTCTTGTCGCCACGGCTGGAGTGCAGTGGCACAATCTCAACTTACTACAACCTCCGCCTCCTGGGCTCAAGCGATTCTCCTACCTCAGCCTCCTGAGTAGCTGAGATTACAGGCGCCCACTGCCACACCAGGCTAAATTTTGTATTTTTAGTAGAGATGGGGTTTCACCATGTTGGCCAGGCTGATCTTGAACTCCTGACCTCAGGTGATCACCCACCTCAGCCTCCCAAAATGCTGGGATTACAGGCGTGAGCCACTGCGCCGGTCCCCAAGTACTATAGATACTAATTTAATATAGGCAGTTATAAATCTTTTATTTTTCTTCAGATTCTATATTCCTAGTTTATTGCTGCTTGGTTTAAAATGTTATTTGTGGCTAGGTGCGGTGGCTCATGCCTATAATCCCAGCACTTTGGGAGGCCAAGGCAGGTGGATCACCTGAGGTCAGGAGTGCGAGACCAGCCTGACCAACGTGGTGAAACCCCACCTCTACTAAAAATACAGAAGTTAGCCAGGTGTCATGGTGAGTAGCCTGTAATCCCAGCTACTCAGGAGGCTGAGGCAGGAGAATCGCTTGAACCCGGGAGGCGGAGGTTGCAGTGATCGCACCACTGCATTCCAGACTGGGAGACAGAGTGAGACTCTGTCTCCCAAAATAAATAAATAAATAAATAAATAAATAAATAAATAAATAAATAAATAAAATGATATACGTAAAATTTTAAATTATTTAGCTCATAACAATATTTAGTGGAGCAGTCTCTCCCACTCTTAAATTTACCATTTTGTACTACTGACCCCTAAAAATTACATATCTACATAATATCTAATATTTATCAGGAAGCTAAGTCAGGCATAGATTGTTGATGAAGACCAGTTCTTGACGGTAAGCATGGAATGGTGTCTTGAGTTTGCTCACCATTGCACCGTGAAGGCCTACTACAGAACCTGGTGCAGGATAGTTACCCAACAAATATTTGTTGACTGACTGTTGGAATGAATGATGACCCAAGATACTGCACGTTTGTGCCTAATCTCTGTTCTTCTAATTCATAAGGAATATTTAATTCCACCTTTGTTCCTCTTATTTCAGTATATTTTTAATCAAATGGTTACATCCTCAATGCCTCGCACCCCCTGGGTTGAGGCAGAGATTCAGTTGGGGTAATCTTTTGAGTCTTTTTTTTTTTTTTTGAGATGGAGTCTCGCTCTGTCGCCCAGGCGGGAGTGCAGTGGCGGGATCTCAGCTCACTGCAAGCTCCTGCCGGGTTTACGCCATTCTCCTGCCTCAGCCTCCCGAGTAGCTGGGACTACAGGCGCCGGCCACCTCGTCCAGCTAGTTTTTTGTATTTTTTAGTAGAGACGGGGTTTCACCGTGTTAGCCAGGATGGTCTCGATCTGCTGACCTCGTGATCCGCCCGTCTCGGCCTCCCAAAGTGCTGGGATTACAGGCTTGAGCCACCGCGCCCGGCCTTCTTTTGAGTCTTAATCTGGAAAGCTAACTAGAAATGCCCTTCAGGCTGGCTCTGCGGGTGAATGCTCTGCACTGTGGGATAGCTGGATTCAATTATTGCTCCCAGTTTGTGGTGTCAGGAGCCACCTGTGCACAGGGAGAGCCTGTATTTCTTTATGTCGAAGATAGAGCCCTCTGTCCCTATAGAAAAGCCTGTTTAGTCCATTAAAACTGTTTTAAAGTGGATCTGAAAGGAATACTAACTCTTTCCTTGTCATAAAATATAGTGGAGAGGCATGGGTTTCCCAAAATTATGGTTTTTGAGTGAAAAGAGAGGCACCTCTGTATAGATACTGAACATAGTTTTAGTAAGTTAGAAGACATCGTTACCTAGATTCATATTTCCACAGTCATACACTAATCCTGCTGTCGGATTTTGTGTTGAATTAAGAATTTTTGTGATTTGAAGCTGTTCTGAGCCATCAGAAAGCTATAGTTGATTAAGCTGGTACATCTGAAGCCATTCCTCCATATTTCCTATGCAGTGTCTCCAAGCACTACTCAGCCTCCCCACTTACCACATCAGACGGAGTATTGATGCCTGATAATGTACTTAACCATATTTCCTGAAATAACGAGGTGGCTATGTCCCTCAGTTTTCAAACAAAAGTACTTAGGTAACAGTAGAGATCATGGGACCTGCAGCGTAGCTCAGTGAAGTGTGAAGTGTTACTAAGGATTGTAGGTGAGTTGATTCTGTCCTTTTCCCCCAAGTCCTTGACATTCTGGCTTGATGAAAGATCTTAACTAAGGCCGGGCATGGTGGCTCATGCCTGTAAGAAGGCTGAGGCGGGTGAATCACAAGGTCAGGAGTTCGAGACCAGCCTGGCCAACATGGTGAAATCCCGTCTCTACTAAAAATGCAAAAATTAGCCAGTCGTGATGGTGGGCGTCTATAATCCCAGCTATTCAGGAGGCTGAGGCAGAAGAATTGCTTGAACCCAGGAGGCAGAGACTGCAGTGAGCTGAGATCACGCCACTGCACTCCAGCCCAGGCAACAGTGTGAGACTCCATTTAAAAACAAAAACAAACAAACAAAAAAAAAACCCAGAAAGATCTTAACTAAATCATAATAAAACCAAAGCTGTACCTCTGAAGTTGATTAGTGTGTAGCGCAATGGTGCCCCCTGTGGAAGCTCTCTCTATCCTAGATCTAAGAAGATTATGCTAACCTGTATCTTTGATTCCTAAGATTTGTGTGCAGCTGTCAGAAAAATAGGTAGACCTTTATATGTGCTTTACTTTCTTTAAGATGCATGCCACTGTATGCGTGCTTTGCAGCATACACTGTTTAAGACACACACTAAGCACCTTAATCAAATGGTTCTATCAAAATCTGTGAATCCCCTCATTTTACAGAGAAGAGCTCGAATAACCTAAGTGTTCACACAGTAATTATTTCACAGGGTCAAGATTCTACTCAGGTCTGCTGACTTCACAATGTGTATTCTCTTTTGTTGTTCATTTTTTTTTAAGAAACAGGGTTTCACTACGTTGGCCAAACTGGCCTCGAACTCCTGTCCTCAAGTGATCTGCCCACTTCAGCCTCCCAAAGTGCTGGGATTACAGATGTGAGCCACTTCGCCCAGTAGCAATGTGTTTTCTTTACCACCATACAGCTTCTCAAGGTGCTTTAGACATACAAAAAGTTGTTGTATTCAGGCTCTGATCTTGCAAGCATCCAGAAAATGGTGTGTATTAGTCTATAATCTAACATACTCTGGTCTCAGAAATGTGATTGTCTAATAAATGACTGTGCTAGGATTTATGTTTGCTGAACCAGTGTAATAATTATTGTGACTTTAAGCTGATAAGCATGCTTTACTTTTCAAAAAAAAATGTTTTATAGATAATAACCATTTAAAACAAATTCTGATCATCATTCTCTTGAGAGAGGCACTATCTAAATTAACAAATACACCTTCCGTAACACCATAACATAGAGACCTCCTACATTTGGAAGAGCTGTTCATCTTGCAGATATGATTACACTCACATGGCACAGAGTAAATATACATTCTTCACCTCATACACTGACCCCCAGACTGATGCAACCTACCTAGAAGACGTGGCTGAAGCCTACATTTATTTCATTAATTAATGTAGATAGAATTTCTCTGTCGTTTGAGGTGCTTTCTGGTGAAATTATAAATGTGTTTTAAACTCACCTTACATCAGGATGTATTTTAGGATTCTAGGAATCTAGGATCATATGGATGATGATGGTGGTAGTTTGGGGCAAGTGGTCCCTAGGTGTCAGCATCCAAATACTAAAGCACATGAAAATTGGAACATGAGAAGGATATAAGAAATTTATAAGTAAGATAGGGAGCCAAGTAAAATAACAGAAACCTAAACTCACTCTTACGTAGTTTATATATTCCTCAAATACCCTCAGGACTATTTGATTCCTACGTGATATGAATGCTCTCTTCCCACAGTATTCTTTTTAATTAAATAACCAGCTTAGTATTTGTCATGAGATTACAGAGCTTACTATTTACTGATTCACTCCTAAAAAAGCTACAGGCAAGAGTGGCTCATTCCTGCAGTCTACAGCCTATGACATGTTTTGCTTGTTGAATTTCTATTACAGAGTTTGCTAAAAAGCTTTACAGTCCCAGTTTTGCTTTTTGAATTTCAATGTGTAGAATTAAGTTTCTCTTTGGAATATGATACTAAAATTAAAAACTAACTTTGAATCAGAATATGGATAAATCCATGATTATTTATAAATCACCAAATATTCTTTTGGAAGACATGATAACCAAGAAGCAGTGATTGCTTTTCCTGTGGAATTAATCCTAAATGTAATATAATTCCATATTACTAACCTCAAATGCCAAACCTATCAAAGGTTGATGCAAGTTTATAAATTAAGAGTTACAGTCTGCGCATGGTGGCTCACGCCTATAATCCCAGCAGTTTGGGAAGCCAAGGTGGACAGATCACCCAAGGTCACGAGTTTGAGTTTGAGACCAGCCTGGCCAACATGGCAAAACCCCATCTCTACTAAAAATACAAAAATTAGCCCGGCGCAGTGGCACATGCCTGTAATCTCAGCTACTCGGGAGGCTGAGGCACAAGAATCACTTGAACCTGAGAGGTAGAGTTTGCAGTGAGCCAAGATCGTACCAGTGCCCTACAACCTGGGTGAGAAAGTGAGACCATCTCCAAAAAAAAAAAAAAAAAAAAAAAAAAAAAAAAGAATTATGTTCCATGTCTCAGCAGACACATGTGAAGAAAATAGAAAAAAAAATTACATTGTCCATTTTGTCTCTAATTACATTTTGAGAGCAGGCATGTCTGCTCATACCCTGAACTGCAGTTTTTTTTGTTTTGTTTTGTTTTTTGAGACAGGATCTCACTCTGTCATCCAAATTGACCTTCACTCCTTGACATAGCAAACACTACTTTGTCTCAGTTCTTCTCTGCCACACTGTCAACAATTAGGTCAATTTTAAGTGTACCTGTAAAATTATTTAAACTATGTATAAATACCTCTAAACCATATAAACATGTTTATATGATGTAGATATATTTTATATCATATAAATTTATCCCTACCATATGGTTTAGGGGTATTTATACATATACAGTAGTATAGTTATATCTGTTCAGTTATGATAATTTGTATGAAATGAGCTGTTGCGTTGTGTTCAGCTCTTTGTGGATGGCAGGCCACAGCGTGAACTCACAAATGTACTTAGCAGAGAGGTTGAGCCTTGAAATAAGCACTGAAGTCTCACTCCCAACAGGAGACTGCACACCATCCAGACTAAGCATAGTAACCATGTAGTTTTAAATTAGAAAACAGTAAAATTGATAAACGTGGAGGAGAGAGCAAGAAAAACCATACCAAACATGCTTTTATAGAGTGTGTGTGTGTGTGTGTGTGTGTGTGTGTGTGTGTGTGTTAAGGGGGAATAGAATACATTTTAAATAGTCAGTATGATTTGGGAATTCATTTTTCAAAAACAGACATGTTTTGGCTGGGCACGGGGGCTCAACCTGTAATCCCAGTACTTTGGGAGGCCGAGGTGGGTGGATCACCTGAGGTCAGGAGTTTGAGATCAGCCTGGCCAACATGGTGAAACCCCATCTCTACTAAAAATACAAAAATTAGCTGAGTGTGATGGCACTTACCTATAATCCTAGCTACTGGTGAGGCTGAGGCAGAAGAATCACTTGAACCCAAGAGGTGGAGGTTGCAGTGAGCCAAGATTGTGCCATTGCACTCCAGCCTGGGTAACAGAATGAGACTCTATCTCAAAAAAAAATAAGTAAATAATAAATAAATAAATAAAAACAGTGAAAATAACCTGGGGCAATATTTGGTACTGTCACTGCATGAAACCACAAATGCCACTACTGCAGTCAGTGCCTTTGGTTGATAATTTTAATAAAAATAAGTTTTTGTTAGTTAAGGATTTAAGTAAAAATATACTAGTTTTGTTTTGTGACTCAGTGGTGGATGTGATAATACCTATCTTGCTCAGTGCCTTTAGGTTTAAAGAAAAAAAAAAGTATGACCAGAAGAATATACTTAATCAATTGAGATATGCATGACCTTTTTCTTAGCAGAAAATGTGGAAAATTTCTACCTCCAATTTCTACTGACATTTGTTCTACAACCATATGGCATTTTTAGGTTGGTGGAAAATATATATGCGTTGCAGTAGAGGTACATAATTAAATTATGGCTTCAATTTTCTGCAATCGCTATAAATATGGCTTTATCATAAGCTATTTGACGATGTATTTTTTTTCTAATCTGTGATATGTATCTTTTAAAAAATCTGTCCTTGTACATAGGCGTGCAAAGGACATTAGCGATAGAGGTATGTGTTATGTTCTCAGATGAAATTGTAATGCTTTCTAGTTTGTCTAGGAGTGAAAGAAAGGGACTATAGCATATTGGTTAAGAACAAGAACTCTGAATCTTGACTCCAGCACCTATCTTCTGTGTTACTTTGGACAACTTGCTCTCACCTAAATTTGTTCCTTTATAAAATGAAAATAACAATGGTATCTACCTCATAGGGCTGTTGTGAGGGTAGAAGATAGATATAGATATAGATACAGATAGACAGATAGAGCAAGAGAGAGCTTTTTTTTTTTTTTTTTTTTTTCCAAGATGGAGTCTCACTCTGTTGCCCAGGCTGGAGTGCAGTGGTGTGATCTCAACTCACTGCAACATCCACCTCCCAGGTTCAAGCAATTCTCCTGCCTCAGCCTCCCAAGTAGCTGGGATTACAGGTGTGCGCCACCATGCCTGGCTAATTTTTGTATTTTTAGTAGAGATGAGGTTTCACCATGTTGGCCAGGCTGGTCTCAAACTCCTGACCTCGTGATCCACCTGCCTTGGCCTCCCAAAGTGCTGGGATTTCTGGCGTGAGCCACCACACCTGGCCGAGAGAGATCTTAGAACAGTGCTGGGCACACAGTAAGCACTATATATGAGATTGTCTTTATTGCCATTGCTGTTATTATTATTGTTTTTCTAATATGGGGAAACACTACCATTCTTACTGTATTTCTGCATATAAATTTCATATGATTGAGAAATTTATTTAAAATTTTCTTTGTCTCTTTCTAGTTTTGTCAGATTAAGATGTTTAATTAAGATCGATTGGCCGGGCGCGGTGGCTCAAGCCTGTAATCCCAGCACTTTGGGAGGCCGAGACGGGCGGATCACGAGGTCAGGAGATCAAGACCATCCTGGCTAACACTGTGAAACTCCGTCTCTACTAAAAAAAATGCAAAAAACTAGCCGGGCAAGGTGGCAGGCGCCTGTAGTCCCAGCTACTCAGGAGGCTGAGGCAGGAGAATGGCGTGAACCCGGGAGGCGGAGCTTGCAGTGAGCTGAGATCCGGCCACTGCACTCCAGCCTGGGCGACAGAGCGAGACTCCATCTCAAAAAAAAAAAAAAAAAAAAAAAAAAAAAGATCGATGAATTTTTTTCCTATAGACTCTTGCAAATAATTTCTTTTTTTTTTTTTTGAGACGGAGTCTCGCTCTGTTGCCCAGGCTGGAGTGCAGTGGCCGGATCTCAGCTCACTGCAAGCTCCACCTCCCGGGTTCACGCCATTCTCCTGCCTCAGCCTCCCAAGTAGGACTATAGGCGCCCGCCACCTCGCCCGGCTAGTTTTTTGTATTTTTTTAGTAGAGACGGGGTTTCACCGTGTTAGCCAGGATGGTCTCGATCTCCTGACCTCGTGATCCGCCCGTCTCGGCCTCCCAAAGTGCTGGGATTACAGGCTTGAGCCACCGCGCCCGGCCGCAAATAATTTCTAACTCTGAGTAAAAAGGAATGCTTTTATGTTGTTTGCAATACATTTCACAGTTTATTGTATTAGAAAATTGTAGCCTTTCCTTTTGTACCAAATCTTGCCACTCAGAAGCTGTCAAGACCTTTCAGTTAAGCACTGTCAGCTAGAATCTTGGGCTTGGGTAGACCTTTGGAGGCAGCTTCTTCCCACCTTTCACACTGGCGAAGAGTTTCAGTCATATTTTCTCCTACATTTGGTCATCCAGTCACTGAGGACTTCCAATAATAGGGAACTCACAGCTTGTCAAAAATAATCATTCTGTTGTTAGACAACTCTAGTCATTTGAAGGTTCTTTTCTTATTTATAAGTGAAATCTTCTTCCCAGAAACTTTACCTTGTTGCTGTTTGTTCTGTCCCCTGAAGCACATAGAACAGGACTGTTCCTTCTTCTATTTAATTGCTTTAGATATTTGAAGATGGCTTTTGTATCCTCCCTTCCTCCAGGTTAAACATTCCTTAGGTGACATGTTTCCAAATCGTTCTTCATCCTAATACTGGACCCAATCTATCATGCCAGTGCCCCTCTTGACTCATGGCCCCCAGGACTGAACATAGTTTTCTAAACATAAGTTGACCGTCAGTATGCTGTGAGACCATTCCTGCCTGTGTTTTGGACATGTATACCTGCTGATGCTGCCAAAGTTTGCATTTGCATTTTTTTGTACCTACATCACAGCCTTGGCTGATAGCAAGAATGTGATTATCAAAGATTCTCAACATTTTTCATGAGTCACTGCCAAACTGCAGCTTATACTTTTACAATTAATTTTTGAAACCTAAATATACAACTATATAATTATCCCTGTTAGGTTTTACTGGCTACTATAAGTCTTTTGTTCAACATATCAAAACCATTAAAATTTTGATACTATCCATGTGTTACCTATCTCTCTTGGCTGTGTGACATCTGAAAATTAAAATTTAATATGCATTTCTTCTTCATCTTCATTCAAGTAATGCATAGAAATGTGATAAGAAGAAGAAACCAAGCATTAAGTTCTGGTAGCATGACACTAGAGATTGTTTTCTTCTAAGCGTTTTTGTTTTGTTTTGTTTTGTTTTTTTGTTTTTTGTTTTTTGGGTTTTTTTGAGATAGAGTCTCACTCCATCACCAGGCTGGAGTGCAGTGGCTCGATCTTGGCTCACTGCAACCTCTGCTTCCCAGGTTCAAGCGATTCTCCTGCCTCAGCCTCCCAAGTAGCTGGGACTACAGGTGCACGCCACCATGCCCAGCTAATTTTTGTATTTTTAGTAGAGACGGAGTTTCACCATGTTAGCCAGGATGGTCTTGATCTCGTGACCTCATGATCTGCCTGCCTCGGCCTCCCAAAGTGCTGGGATTACAGCTGTGAGCCACCGCGCCCGGCCTGTTTTCCTGTTCAATATAAATCCACTACTAAACATTTTCTAGGAATAATTATTTTACATGTTCAAATCTATATTACCATACTGTGACCTGTACCCCATTTCTCTGCCTTTTTTTTTTTTTTTTTTTTTTTTGAAACGGAGTCTTGCTCTGTCACCCAGGCTGGAGTGCAGTGGCCGGATCTCAGCTCACTGCAAGCTCCACCTCCCGGGTTCCCGCCATTCTCCTTCCTCAGCCTCCCGAGTAGCTGGGACTACAGGCGCCACCACCTCGCCCGGCTAGTTTTTTGTATTTTTTAGTAGAGACGGGGTTTCACCGTGTTAGCCAGGATGGTCTCGATCTCCTGACCTCATGATCCGCCCGTCTCGGCCTCCCAAAGTGCTGGGATTACAGGCTTGAGCCACCGTGCCCGGCCTTCTCTGCCTTTTTAATGAGGACTAAATTTCAAAAATCCAAAGTTACTCTATCTTTTTTTTTTTTTTTTTTTGAGGCGGAGTCTCGCTCTGTCGCCCGGACTGGAGTGCAGTGGCCAGATCTCAGCTCACTGCAAGCTCCGCCTCCCGAGTTTACGCCATTCTCCTGCCTCAGCCTCCCGAGTAGCTGGGACTACAGGCGCGCGCCACCATGCCCAGCTAATTTTTGTATTTTTAGTAGGGAAGGGGTTTCACCATGTTGGCCAGGTTGGTCTCAAACTCCTGACCTCGTGATCCGCCTGCCTCGGACTCCCAAAGTGCTGAGATTTCAGACATGAGCCCCTGTGCTCAGCCACTCTATCCTGTTTCTGAAGCTATCAGCCAAGTGACCACATTTTTTAAAAAAAGAAGAAGAAAGTGTGGTGTGTGCGTGTGTGTGTGTGTGTGTTTTATTGTGACTTGCTCATTATGACCCACTTATCCTGGGGCCACCACCACCATTGCCTTTTTTTCTAGAGCCCACAAACCATTTAATAACCCTTTTTGAAGTTTTGCCATAAATTCTCCATAAATTCACTGGTCTGTGTTTCAGAATGCTCCTTTGTCCTCTTTTTTAAAATTATTATTTATTTATGTGCTTTGAGACGGAGTTTCACTCTCGTTACCCTGGCTGAAGTGCAGTGGCACGATCTTGGCTCACTGCAACCTCTGCCTCCCAGGTTCAAGTGATTCTCCTGCCTCAGCCTCCCAAGTAGCTGGGATGACAGGCATGCACCACCACGCCTGGCTAATTTTGTATTTTTTTAGTAGAGATGAGGTTTCACCATGTTGGTCAGGCTGATCTTGAACTCCTGATCTCAAGTGATGCACCTGCCTCAGTCTCCCAAAGTACTGAGATTATAGGCAGGAGCCACTGTGCCTATACAAAATAGGACACTATTTTGTCCTATGTTTGAAGACATGAGTCAGTTGAATCTCCTATCTCTGAGATTCCTCACAGTCTTCAGTAGCTGGGAAGGATGTTATGTGCATTCCATGCCAGAGCAGGAAGGAAGTGAGTGGATGCCTTTGTAAAGGTGTAAAGGTGCTCTAGGCTGGGGGCTGGGTATCCAGAGTGAGGAGGAAGACAGAGAGGCCGCAGCAGAAGAGCAACGCCTGATAGTAGTGTCAGGCACAGTGAGTGAGAAAGGGCTTACTGGGGTGCTACACAGTTACTTGTCTTAGAGTATTACATTATGTTTAAAATGGGGACATGGGTAGTCTTAGGAAAGGAAGGACAACCAGAGGCCAAACAAAAGCCAAATCCCTTTGCTTAGTTGGGCGAAAGAAAACTTACAGTTTATCTGCAAACCTTTTCCAGTGCTATAGAGTGGGAGAGCTCTGGATGTACAGCAATGAAACAGGCTGTTTCATAAACTCACTTTGGACTCTTGTCTGCATCACTTAGCCTCTCTCATCCCAGTATCCTCTCCTGCTAAATAAGGTGGGAAGGTAAGATTGTACTTGGGGTTTCTCTTAAGTCTTTTCTTCTATGTCTTTTTTTTTTTTTTAATGGGGTCTTGCTGTGTTGCCCAGGCTTGTCTCAAACTCCTGGGCTCAAGCAATCCTCCTGCCTTAGCCTCCCAAAGTGCTAGGATTAGAGGTGTGAGCCACCATTCCTGGCCTCTCCTAAGTCTTAAAGTCTTTCTCTAGTTTCCTTGGGTGGAAGTGGCTGCTGCCTCCACTTCTCCTAAGACTACTCAGACCCCATGCCAGGGCCTTCTCTTTAATATTTTCACAGAACTTTTAGAACTTTTGAACTACATAGTTTTCAGAGACATCGATGATTTTCTCGAGAGTCTTTTATATAAGAGCAACATGTATCATTCAAAAGGTGTTTAATAAATGTTAAATAATAATGCACTTAATTTTAAGTACTTTGTATCCTCTTCTCTCTTTGTTAATATCTTTAATTGGATCCCCTAGCAGGGGATTTGGACTTAATTCATTTCAGGTGATACTGCACTTATACAATTATTTAGTTGACTTAATTAGAGATTTAATTATATTAGTGCCCTAAAGTGCTATATCAGAGAAATTAAACACTGACTGTTAATTCACCTTTCGTATTTATTGTGCTGTTTATGACTACAGTGATCTTCAAGCCATAAGGGCTTGAAGATTTGGAAAGTTCTGTCTATGCATCAGCTTGAACTTTGCCCATTCAAAATGTAGATGAAGGCAGGAATGGAAATGCCTTTTTTAGGCTGAGTGCAGTGCCTCACGCCTGTAATCCCAGCTCTTTGGGAGGCCGAGATGGAAAGATCACTTAAGGCCAGGAATTCAAGACCAGCCTGGGCAACATGGTGAGACCACCCCCCATGCTCATGTCCACAAAATAAAAATAAATAAAATTAGCCAGGCATGGTGATGCATGCCTGTAGTCTTAGCTACTCAGAAGGCTGAGGTGGGAAGATTGCTTGAGGCTGGAATTTGAGGCTGTGGTGAGCCTTGATCACACCACTGCACTCCAGCCTAGGTGATGGAGTGAGACTCTGTCTCAAAAAGTAAAAAAGGAACTTTAAAAAAATTGTGGTCTTGGCCGGGCGCGGTGGCTCAAGCCTGTAATCCCAGCACTTTGGGAGGCCGAGACGGGTGGATCACGAGGTCAGGAGATCAAGACCATCCTGGCTAACATGGTGAAACCCCGTCTCTACTAAAAAATACAAAAAACTGGCCGGGCGCGGTGGCTCAAGCCTGTAATCCCAGCACTTTGGGAGGCCGAGACGGGCGGATCACGAGGTCAGGAGATCGAGACCATCCTGGCTAACATGGTGAAACCCCGTCTCTACTAAAAAATACAAAAAACTGGCCGGGCGCGGTGGCTCAAGCCTGTAATCCCAGCACTTTGGGAGGCCGAGACGGGCGGATCACGAGGTCAGGAGATCGAGACCATCCTGGCTAATATGGTGAAACCCCGTCTCTACTAAAAAAATACAAAAAACTAGCCGGGCGACGAGGCGGGCGCCTGTAGTCCCAGCTACTCGGGAGGCTGAGGCAGGAGAATGGCATGAACCCGGGAGGCGGAGCTTGCAGTGAGCTGAGAGCTGGCCACTGCACTCCAGCCTGGGCGGCAGAGCAAGACTCCGTCTCAAAAAAAAAAAAAAAAAAACAAAAAACTAGCCGGGCGAGGTGGCGGGCGCCTGTAGTCCCAGCTACTTGGGAGGCTGAGGCAGGAGAATGGCATAAACCCAGGAGGCGGAGCTTGCAGTGAGTTGAGATCTGGCCACTGCACTCCAGCCCGGGCAACTGAGCCAGACTCCGTCTCAAAAAAAAAAAAAAAAAAAAAAAAAAAAAATTGTGGTCTTTTATCTATGGCTGTTAGAACCAAGGTCATGGCTGGTTGTGATAGTTCACACCTGTTATCCCAGCACTTTGGGAGGCTGAGGCAGGAGGATCATTTGATCCCAGGAGTTTAAGATCAGCCTCTGGGCAACATGGCAAAACCCATCTCTACAAAAATTAGCCAGGCATGGTGGCATGTGCCTGTAGTCCCAGCTCCTCAGGAGGCTAAAGTGGGAGGATGGCTCTAGCCCAGGAGGTTGAGGCTATAGTGAACTATGATCTTGCCACTGCACTTCAGCCTAGGTGACAGAATGAGACCCTGTCTCCAAAATAAAGGCTTATTTAAAAAAAGAACAAAAAAGGACTAAGGTCATGGGTCCATTCCTTCATTGTTCTACTTAACCCTCTCTGTTGTACAGGCCTGTTACTACCTAACAGGTGGTCCTGGGAGGCAGTAACTGTGTTCCTCTCTGTATTTCCAGCATATACCAAATGCCTAGGTTATATAGGTGTCCAATAAATGCTTGTTGGTTTTAATTTGATTGTTGCAAAGACAACCAGTTGAAAGTATGGTTAGAATAGTATAAATATGGCCAGGCGCGGTGGTTTATGCCTGTAATCCCAGCACTTTGGGAGGCCGAGGTGAGAGGATCGCTTGAGGTCAGGAGTTTGACACCAGCCTGGCCAATATGGTGAAACCTCATCTCTACTAAAAATGCAAAAATTAGCCAGGCATCATGGCACATGCCTGTAATCCCAGCTACCTGGGAGGCTAAGGCAAGAGAATCGCTTGAACCCAGTAGGCGGAGGTTGCACTGAGCCGAGTTTGTGCCAGTGCACTTCAGCCTGGGTGTCAGAGTGAGGCTGTTTCGGAAAAAAAAAAAAAAAAAAAAAAAATTTATATATATATATAAACCCAACACAACTGTCTTAAAATATAGCAACTCAAAATACATGCCTAAATGAGTAGGTACTCCCAAATCTGGCTAATCATTGGAATGACCTAAGAACCCTTTTTTTCAGTCCTCATAGACTCTATCTTCAGGGCTAGAGGCCCAAGCATCTGCATTTTAAAGTTCCCCACATGAGGCTATGGCCAGGCAAGTTTAGGAACCGCAGCTTAATGTATCTGTTGTCACATTTATTTAAAAGTAACAAGATTGGCGGGCGTGATGGCTCACACCTGTAATCCCAACACTTTGGGAAGCCAAGGCAGACGTATCACCTGAGGTCAGGAGTTCAAGACCAGCCTGGCCAACATGGTGAAACCCCATCTCTACTAAAAATACAAAAAATTAGCTGGGCGTGGTGGCAAGCAACTATAATCCCAGCTACTTGGGAGGCTGAGGCAGGAGAATCGCTGAGGCTGCAGTGAACTGAAATTGTGCCACTGCACTCCAGCCTGGGTGACAGAGCAAGACTGTCTCAAAAAAAAAAAAAAAAAAGAAGAAGAGCAAGATCATTCTTATCAAAATAGACCTATTGCCCATTCTAGTTTGCAGTAAAAATGAGTTTCATTTATGGTTTATTACAACTAAAGGATTTCCTTTGAGTAAATAGTTTATGTTTAGCTGGCAGGAGAGTTTATAGATGTCAGTGAGGAATAATACCTTTCATGAAGGATTATATTACTGTTAAGTCATTACTGGTGGGCATTTTACACATGGAAGCTATCAGGTTCCTTGGTATGCAAAGCCCTGTGAGCCCAAGTCTGGAGTTGAGTATTGACTAGAGTAAAATAATCATTGGGTATGAGAAATTAAATCTTCTAGGACTGTGTAACTTTCAGTAATGTCCTCCTGGTTGCTCTTTTGCCCTAATCTGAATTACCCTTTTATCATAGTATTAAATACCCTATTAGCTACCATCAGATATTCAGTTGAGCCTGGCTGAATAAAGTTCATAGAGAACAAACTAAATGAAATAGTCAGGGGAACGTAAAATGTAAAACATTCTGGAGTGCAAGCTGGTCTTTCAAAATGACAATGTCATAGCGGAAAAAAAGATTAAAGTGTCATAACAAACAAATGTAATTTATGAACTGGGATTTATCATAGTTTAAAAATATGGTTAAATAAAAGCCATTTTGGAACCAATTGGAGAAATTTACATCTGGACTAAATATTAGATAATATTAGTGAATTATCAGGGCTAGGCACAGTGGCTCATGCCTATAATCCCAGCACTTTGGGAGGCCAAGGAAGACGGATCTGTTGAGGTCAGGAGTTCGAGACCATCCTAGTCAACATGGTGAAACCCCAACTCTACTAAAAATATATAAATTAGCTGGGTGCGGTGGCATGTGCCTATAATCCCAGCTACTCAGGAGGCTGAGGCAGGAGAATCGCTTGAACCCAGGAGGCAGAGGTGCAGAGCTGAGATTGCGCCACTGCACTCAAGCCTGGGTGGCAGAGCAAGACTCCGTCTCAAAAAAAAAAAAAAAAAAAAAAAAAATTGAGACTTCTCAACAAAATAAAAATAAAACGTGTAAATTTTTAAAAATTAGAAACTTGAGGAACAAACGAAAAATAAATAGGGAATGCTCTCTTTTTTTTTTTTTTTTTTGAGACAGTCTCACTCACTGTCACCCAGGCTGGAGTGCAGTCGCATGATCTTGGCTTACTGCCACTTCCACCTCTCGTGTTCAAGCAATACTCCTGCCTCAGTCTCCCAAGTAGCTGGGATTACAGGTGCACGCCACCACACCTGGCTAATTTTTGTTTTTAGTAGAGATGGGGTTTCACCATGTTGACCAGGCTGGTCTCGAACTCCTGGCCTGGAGTGATCCACCCTCATGGCCTCCCAAATGCTGGGATTACAGGTGTGAGCCACCACGCCCAGCTGGGAATTCTGTAATTAGTTTTTCTTTTCTTTTTTTTTTTTTTTTGTTTGAGACGGAGTCTCGCTCTGTCGCCCAGGCTGGAGTGCAGTGGCCGGATCTCAGCTCACTGCAAGCTCCGCCTCCTGGGTTTACGCCATTCTCTCGCCTCAGCCTCCCGAGTAGCTGGGACTACAGGCGCCCGCCATCTTGCCCGGCTAATTTTTTGTATTTTTTTAGTAGAGACGGGGTTTCACCGTGTTAGCCAGGATGGTCTCGATCTCCTGACCTCGTGATCCGCCTGTCTCGGCCTCCCAAAGTGCTGGGATTACAGGCTTGAGCCACCGCGCCCGGCCGTAATTAGTTTTTCTAGTTAGCTTTCCTAGCTGTGACAATAGTATTGTGTTTATGTAGGACAATGTTCTTAAGAGATGCATATCAAAACAAGGGTGAAGCATCCTGCAGCCAATGATGTGCCCAAACCAAGTCCTAATGACTCACAGGCTATTGTTAAATCTTCAAGAATTGTGTGACTCCACCACCCTTGGCAGCTTGAAATCAGCCATAATGGGAGTATTTATACCACAAAAATCTGCAAATGTGGACTTTTGTCCCCCAAGAAAACTAATTTACTAGCATATCACTACCTGCAGTTTACTTTCAAATGGATCAGAAAACACACACACAGACACATATAGGTAGAACAAAAATGACAAAATACTAATAATTGTTGTGATTGTTGAATCTAAGTAGAGAATCTATGGTCATTCATAGCACTAGTACTTGAGTCAACAGACTTTTTCTGTAAAGGCCAAACTGTAAATATTTTACACTTTGCGGGCCATACAGCCTCTCGGGCAACTATGCAACTATGCAACTCTGCCTTTATAACACAAAAGGAGCCATGGACAATGCTCATATGAATGGATGTGGTTATTCCCCAGCAAAACTTCATTTATGAGAACACAGGGTCAAATTCAGCCTAGGGCCATGGTTCAAGTTTTCTGTACTTTGAAAATAATTTATAATAAAATATTGAACAATTTTTTAAAGTACAAATTTCTTAGCCTAGGCTGGGAGTGGTGGCTCATACCTGTAATCCCAGCACTTTGGGAGGCCGAGGTGGACAGATCACTTGAGGTCAGGAGTTTGAGATCAGCCTAACCAAAATTGTGAAAACCCATCTCTACTTAAAAAAATACAAAAATTGGCCGGGCGCGGTGGCTCAAGCCTGTAATCCCAGCACTTTGGGAGGCCGAGACGGGCGGATCACAAGGTCAGGAGATCGAGACCATCCTGGCTAATACAGTGAAACCCCGTCTCTATTAAAAAAATACAAAAACTAGCCGGGCGAGGTGGCGGGCGCCTGTAGTCCCAGCTACTCGGGAGGCTGAGGCAGGAGAATGGCGTAAACCTGGGAGGCGGAGCTTGCAGTGAGCTGAGATCCGGCCACTGCACTCCAGTCCAGGCGACAGAGCGAGACTCCGCCTCAAAAAAAAAAAAAAAATTGGCCATGCGTGTTGGCTCACACCTGTGATCCCAGCACTTTCAGAGGCCGAGGCGGGCGAATCACCTGAGGTCGGGAGTTCGAGACCAGCCTGACCAACATGGAGAAACCCAATCTCTACTAAAAATACAAAATTAGCCAGGTGTGGTGGCGCATGCCTAATCTTAGCTACTCAGGAGGCTGAGGCAGGAGAATCACTTGAACCCGGGAGGCGGAGGTTGCGGTGAGCCGAGATAGCACCATTGCACTCCAGCCTGGGCAACAAGAGTGAGACTCCACCTCAAAAAAAAAAAAAATAGCTGGGCATGGTAGCAGGCGCCTATAGTCCCAGCTACTCAGGAGACTGAGGCAGGAGAATCACTTGAACCCGAGAGACAGAGGTTGCAGTCAGCTGAGATTGTGCTGCTGCACTCCAGCCTGAGTGACAGAGCAAGGCTCAGTCTCAGGAAAAAAAAAAAATCTTAGACTGGTTTTCAGAGCCTTCCTGAGTTCCTTGACACTCCAGCAAGCTGTTTCATACTGACCTGTTTTCATTCCCTGGACACTCGGCACACTTTGGCCCCCTTTGTGCCTTTGCTCAAGCAGTTTTCTTTCCCTATAATTTCCTTGCTACTCCCAAGCCCATATCTATTTATCAGCATTTACAAGACATCGACTGGCCGAGGTGACAGATGCCTGTAATCCCAGCACTTTGGGAGGCAAGGGGCAGGAGGATCACTTGAGGCCAGGGGTTTAAAACCAGTCTGGGCAATATAGTGAGACCGTGTCTCTCCAAAAAAAAAAAAAAAAAAAAAAATTTAAATTAGCTGGGTGTGGTGGCAGGTCCCTGTAGTCCTAGGTACTTAGGGGCTGAGATGGGAGGATTGCTTGTGCACAGGAGGTAGAGGCTACAGTGAGCCATTATCTGCCACTGCACTCCAGTCTGGGTGACAGAGGAAGGCCTTCTGGAATCTCCTTCAGTTAAAGTTGATCTCTCATTTCTCTCAATAGCTATAGTCCTATATTTGTGCCCTGGTTTTGCTGCTTTTCACAGTTTACCCTTAATTAACTCTTGTTTTTTTGTGGGGATTTTGTTTGTTTGTTTGTTTGTTTTTGTTTTGTTTTGTTTTGTTTTTTGAGACGGAGTCTCACTGCAGCGCTCAGGCTGGATTGCAATGGCGCGACTTGGGCTCACTGTAACTTCCGCTTCCTGGGTTCAAGCAATTCTCCTGCCTCAGCCTCTCAAGTAGCTGCGACTACAGGTGCACAGCCCCACACCCAGCTAATTTTTGTATTTTTAGTAGAGATGGAGTTTTACATATTGGCCAGGCTGGTCTCGAACTCCTGACCTCAAGTGATCCACCCTCCTAGGCCTCCCAAAGTGCTGGGGTTACAGGAGTGAGCCACTGCACCCAGCAATCCCTTGATTAACTCTTGATCCACAAAGCAAAGAAGGCTTATTCTACTCTTTACAAAGAATAAATACTCAGTTAGTACTCATAAATTAAACATCTAATCTAGTCATGCAGACATTTACATACCTAAAGGTGCCAACCTAGAAGTCTAGAATAGGAGGAGAATGTTGGCCTGCCTAATATAGATTTGGACAAGAGATAATGAAAATAGGGGAGCTTGGCCCAGTGCGGTGGCTCACGCTTGTAATCCCAGCACTTTGGGAGGTCGAGGCGAGTGGATCGCAAGGTCAGGAGATCGAGAACCATCCTGGCTAACAAGGTGAAACCCTGCCTCTACTAAAACAATACAAAAAATTAGCCGGGTGTGGTGACACGTGCCTGTAGTCCCAGCTACTCGGGAGGCTGAGGCAGGAGAACGGCTTGAACCCGGGAGGAGGAGCTTGCAGTGAGCCGAGATCGCGCCACTGCACTCCAGCCTGGGCAACAGAGCAAGATTCCATCTCAAAAAAAAAAAAAGAAGGAAAGAAAATAGGGCAGGTTGCTTTCTTTTTCTCCCTCTCTTCCTCCCTCCCTCCCTTCTTTCCTTTCTTCCTTCCTTCCTTCCTCCCTCCCTCCCTCCCTTCCTTGTCCCTCCCGCCTGCCTGCCTGCCTGCCTGCCTTCCTTCCTTCCTTCCTTCCTTCCTTCCTTCCTTCCTTCCTTCCTTCCTTCCTTCCTTCCCTTAAGACTCCTCTGATCCGCCGGGCGCGGTGGCTCAAGCCTGTAATCCCAGCACTTTGGGAGGCCGAGACGGGCGGATCACGAGGTCAGGAGATCGAGACCATCCTGGCTAATACGGTGAAACCCCATCTCTACTAAAAAATACAAAAAACTAGCCGGGCGACGAGGCGGACGCCTGTAGTCCCAGCTACTCGGGAGGCTGAGACAGGAGAATGGCGTGAACCCGGGAGGCGGAGCTTGCAGTGAGCTGAGATCCGGCCACTGCACTCCAGCCTGGGTGGCAGAGCAAGACTCCGTCTCAAAAAAAAAAAAAAAAAAAAAAAAAAAAGACTCCTCTGATCCAAGTCCAGCTAGCTTTGAGGTTATTGTATATCAAGCCAAAATAAACTTGGTCTTGGTGGGTGGGATGACTTTCTTGGTAATGGCTAATGGCTTGATGAAGGGAAACTAAGTCATCTGAACATCTATTGTGATTTAGGCACTGTCAGGCACTCTGTGCAGTGTTATGTAGTCCCCGCAACAGTCCGACAAGGGACTTATATTATCCCCACTTACAACTGAAAACAGTTAAGGCCGGGCACAGTGGCTCATGCCTGTAATCCCAGCACTTTGGGAGGCTGAGGTGGGCAGATCACCTGAGGTCAGGAGTTCAAGACCAGCCTGACCAATGTGGTGAAACCCAGTCTCTACTAAAAATATAAAAATTGGCTGAGTGTGGCAGCGGGCACCTACAATCCCGCTACTTGGGAGGCTGAGACAGGAGAATTGCTTAAACCCAGGAGGTGGAGGTTGCAGTCAGTCGAGATGGCACCATTGCACTCCAGTCCAGGCGACAAGAGTGAATCTCCATCTCAAAAAAAAAAGAAAGAAAGAAAAGAAAACAGTTAAATGGTTTCCGTAAGATTATAAAGCTAGGATGGGAGTTTGAATCCGGCTGCCTCTGATACCCAGCACCATTTTAGTGCCTTCATGCATTCAGTGATTGGCAAGAGACCAAGGAAACCTAGGCTAGAACAGTTCCCAAAGGCTATATGCAGTGTGGAAGTATTTGTGGAGTGCTGGGAATCTGATGGAGTTTAGTATTAAGTGCCACTGGACAAGGCATTAGAAAACCTGGCCCCTGGCCGGGCGCAGTGGCTCACGCCTATAACCCCAGCACTTTGGGAGGCTGAGGTGGGCAGATCTCCTGAAGTCAGGAGTTCAAGACCAGCCTGGCCAAGATGGTGAAACCCCATCTCCACTAAAAATAAAAAAATTATCCAGGCATGGTGGCAGGTGCCTATAATCCCAGCTACTTGGGAAGCTGAGGCAGAGAATTGCTTGAACGCGGGAGGTGGAGGTTGCAGTGAGCCAGGATCACGCCACTGCTCTCCAGCCTGGGCAACAGAGTAAGACTCCGTCTCGGGAAAGAAAAAAAAAGAATACCTGGCCTCTGATCTCTACTCTGCCTGCCTCCATCTATGATCTTCAGTCACTGAGTTTCTCTGGACCTCTATTCTCTTGACTGTATAATTAGAAGAATAAATCAGCTTATTTATTTTATTCATTCATGTTTCATGCATTATACAGTAAGGAGCTTGAAGTCTCATGTTGTCATAGATAAGTGAATGGAGAATTAAAATACAACACGAAGTCTAGTGCAGTGGCTCACGCCTGTAATCCCAACACTTTGGGAGGCTGAGGCAGCCAGATCACCTGAGGTCAGGAGTTCGAGACCAGCCTGACCAACATGGTGAAACCATGTTGGTCATGGTGCACAGGGGGTACTCCAGGTGCCCAGAAGAAGAGGGGCAACTAGCTCCTTAGGGCCATCATCCTAGCTGAGTGCATTCTACCCAGGTGGAATTTGAAGAGCTTGTTGGGGTGGGGGAGGACAGCCCCAGGGGGAGATGGTAGACCAGGTTACCTCTGAGAACTGCAGTTGGTTCCCCACCTATAATGAAAGGGGAGAAGGTTTGGGAGGCTGAGGCCGGAGGATCTCTTGAGCCCAGGAATTTGAGATTAGCTTGGGCAATATAGTGAGACTTCATCTCTACAAAAAGTTTTTTAAATTAAACAAACATGGTGGTGTGTGCCTGTCATCTCAGCTACCCAGGATGCTAGGGTGGAAAGATCACTTGAGCCGGGGAACTGGAAGTTGCAGTGAGCTGAGATCACACCACTGCATTCCAGCCTGGGTGACAGAGCAAGACCCTGTCTCAAAAAATACATAAATAAATAAAGGAGGGAAAGGGTAGAAAAGTGAGGGCCAAGCAAGAGCTAGCTTGGCAAGGGACTTAAATGCCTCGTGAAAAAGCTTAGACTTTTCTCTTAAGGCTATTGGAAGGGTTTAAGCAAGATGGTCTTTGCATTTTATTAAGCTCTCCTTGGCAGCATAGTAGATAGAGTCCAGGAGTGCAGAACGGGTGGTGGGAAGACTCTTTAGAAAGTGATTGCAAAAATTAACTGAGGCGAGAGATGATGATGGCCTGAACACATGTATTGGCAATGGGAATGAGGAGTAGAGGATAAACTTGAGAACTCTGAAGAGATGGAAAGACTAGGATTCATTGACTGTATCAGTCAAAATGGCTACAGATAATCTCACAACCTCCGCTGCCGCAGATGGGCAAGGCACTGTGGTGCTCATTACAGTCACTCAGGGATCCAGGCCAAGGAGCATCTCCAGTGTGGGCTGGTAGCTATGCAAGAGGGAAAGCTCTATAGGGACTCACAGGACAGTTAAATGCTGCAGCCCTAAAGTGGCATCCCCATTCACAACTCATAGACCAGAACTTGTCACCTGGCTACACCCAATCTCTGGGAGCCAGAAAGTTCAGTTGTGAATAAGCAACCCTGGGACTGCCCCTGTGCCTAACCAGATGTGGGGAATGAAGACTTCTGGGTTTCTGACTTAGATAATTAGCCAGCCATGGCTGGGCACAGTGGCTCACGCCTGTAATCCCAGCACTTTGGGAGGCCGAGGCAGGCGGATCACAAGGTGAGGAGATCGAGACCATCCTGGCTAACACGGTGAAACCCCATCTCTACTAAAAATACAAAAAATTAGCCGGGCGTGGTGGCAGGTGCCTGTAGTCGCAGCTACTTGGGAGGCTGAGGCAGGAGAATGGCGTGAACCCGGGAGGCAGAGCTTGCAGTGAGCCGAGATTGTGCCACTGCACTCCAGCCTGGGTGATAGAGTGAGACTCCGTCTCAAAAAATAAAAAGAATTAGCCAGACATTTGAGGCATTTGCTAAGAAAGAGAAGATGGCAACGGAGCAGTGGAAAGTGAGCCAACCAAATAATTAATTCTGTGTGTCTTTTTCAGCTTAAAGTGTAATCGTTGTATTGGTCCTTTTTCATCATCAAAGAGAACTGAAAGTCATCTTCATTTGTCAGCAATTCATTCTTTTTTTTCTTTTTTGAGATGGAGTTTCACTCTTTTTTGTTTGTTTGTTTGTTTGTTTGTTTTTGTTTTTGTTTTTTTTGAGACGGAGTCTCGCTCTGTCACCCAGGCTGGAGTGCTGTGGCCAGATCTCAGCTCACTGCAAGCTCCGCCTCCCGGGTTCACGCCATTCTCCTGCCTCAGCCTCCCGAGTAGCTGGGACTACAGGCGCCGCCACGTCGCCCGGCTAGTTTTTTGTAGTTTTTAGTAGAGACGGGGTTTCACCGTGTTAGCCAGGATGGTCTCGATCTCCTGACCTCGTGATCCGCCCGTCTCGGCCTCCCAAAGTGCTGGGATTACAGGCTTGAGCCACCGCGCCCGGCGGAGTTTCACTCTTATTGCGTAGACTGGAGTGCAATGGCACAATCTTGGCTCATCACAATCTCCGCCTCCCAAGTTCAAATGATTCTTCTGCCACAGCCTCCCGAGTACCTGGGATTACAGGCACCCGCCACCACACCTGGCTAATTTTATGTTTTTAGTAGAGACGGGGTTTCACCATGTTGGCCAGGCTGGTCTCAAACTCCTGACCTCAGGTGATCTGCCCGCCTCAGCCTCCCAAAGTGCTGGGATTATAGGTGTGAGCCACTGCACCCAGCCTTTTTATTTATTTATTTATTTTTTGAGACAAGGTCTTTCTCCAATGCTCAGGCTAGAGTGGTGCAGTGGTGTAGTGATGGCTCATTGCAGCCTTTACCTCCTGGGCTCAAGTGATCCTTCCACCATAGCCCTCTACATAACTGGGACTCCAGTTGTGCACCACCATGCTTGGCTAATTTTTTTATTTTTTTATAGAGACGGGGTCTCACTATGTAGCCCAAGCTGGTCTAGAACTCCTGGGCTCAAGCAGTCCTCCTGTCTCAACCTCCCAAGTGTTGGAATTACAGGCATGAGCCACTGTGCCCAGCCGACATTATTCTTTGCAAAGAGAGTTTTAGTTCATTCTTCCCAGCTAAACAAAAGCTTTGAGTTTTAAAAATGTAGCATTCAGGACAGGCGCAGTGGCTCACGCCTGTAATCCTAGCATTTTGGAAGGCTGAGGCAGGCGAATTGCCTGAGGTCTGGAGACGGAGACCAGCTTGGTCAACACAGCAAAACCTCGTCTCTACAAAAATACAAAAATTAGCCAAGTGTGGTGGCAGGCGCCTGTAATCCCAGCTACTCAGGTGGCTGAGGCAGGAGAATTGCTTGAATCCGGGAGGTGGAGGTTGCAATGAGACAAGATCATGCCACTGCACTCCAGCCTGGGCAACAGAGTGAAACTTTGTCTCAAAAAAAAAACAAACAAAACAAAACAAAAAGACCAGGCACGGTGGCTCATGCCTGTAATCCCAGCTCTTTGGGAGGCGGAGGCAGGGGGATCACGAGGTCAAGAGATCTAGACCAGCCTGGCCAACATGGCGAAACCCCTTTTCTACCAAAAATACAAAAATATAAAAATTAGCTGGGCGTGGTGGCACGTACCTGTAGTCCCAGCTACTTAGGAGGCTGAGGCAGGATAGTCGCTTGAACCCGGGAGACGAAGGTTGCTGTGAGCCGATATCATGCCACTGCACTCCAGCCTGGCAACAGAGTGCGACTCCACCTCAAAAAAAAAAAAAAAAAAAAAAAAAATAGCATTCAGATCTAATACTATGTGTCTTTCTTGAATTTTCATATGGACTAGTGTGTCAACATATAGTGTTAAAAAAAGTTATTAACTAAGATAGTAGTGAAGCCTTCCTCACGTAAGAATATCAGGCTGCTGGCCAGGTGCGGTGGCTCACGCCTGTAATCCCAGCACTCTGAGCAGCCTAGGCAGGCGGATCACTTGAGGTCAGGAGTTCGAGACCAGCCTGGCCAACATGGCAAAACCCTGTCTCTACTAAAGATACAAAATTATCTGGGTGTGGTGGTGCATGCCTGTAGTCCCAGCTACTTAGGAGGCTACGGCAGGAGAATTGCTTGAACCCGGGAGGTGGAGGTTGCAGTGAGCCAAGATCACACCACTGCACTCCATCCTGGGCCGACAGAGCGAGACTCCATCTCTTTAAAAAAAAGAAAAAAGGGAAGAATATCAGCCTGCTGAATTCAAAATGCCAGAGATATAAATGCCCTCCGCCTTCTTACTGCCATCCCCCAGCATGGCACATTTCAAGATATTAAGGGATGGGAGTCAGGAGGAGGTGTAATTAGGCTGATTGGAACCTATTGTGCTGCTCTGGAGCACAGGCACCAAGCAGCCTTAGGGAATGAGTGCCTGAAGATCATTGGGAAATTATGTCCTCTTTCCAGAAAATAACGTAACAGAAATACTCCATCTATACTATTTCTCCCTTTCTTTGTTTTCCATCTCCCCTCCCCAATTTAATTGTGGTGCTTACAGTGTACCTTTAAAACTGACTTCATCATGCATTTGTTTCTTAACAGTTGCGAGAAAGAATCAAAGCTGGCAAAGGTGTGACTTCAGCTATTGACCTGTGTCGTTACCATGGAAACAAGGCACTGGAGGCCCTGGAGAGCTTTCCTCCCTCGGAGGCCAGATCTGCTTTAGAAAACATTGTGTTTGCTGTGACCAGATTTTCATGACATCAAATTAAAAAGACACTATTGTTAGCTGAAAATCCTAGGGAATGAGGTGATGGGGAGAGCTTTCATGAAGCATTAATGACTTTTAAAACATATGCATTTTTCCTTCCTTTTATCACATTGCTAAATGAGTTCTGCTTGCTTTTTGGAACTGCTACAAACAAAATTAGAAGAAAAAAAGGTCAAGCAGTTTTCACTTGTCACGCCAGAAGCACACTTGAGGCTGCAGTCACAGAAATAATTAATGAGATTCGCTCCTGTGACCTCAGCAAATGGACAGGAAATAAGTCCTTATTGATTGGACCGAGCCGGGGATGGCGCCAGGGCGGTGGCCTGTGGTTTTCCTTCTAGAGAGGACAAAGCAAGCTGGAAGCTGCAGGTGTCAAGAGAAACGCTCTCAATACCAACCAGGGCGGACTGTCAAATCAAAAACTAGTGACCAATTTGTCATAATGGAGAGTAGTTCAATGGATTAAGAAAAATATGTGTTATTTGTTGTCTTGCAATTATGTCTGTGGATTTTTTTTTTTTTTTTTTTTTTCAGATGGAGTTTTGTTCTTGTTGCCCAGGCTGGAGTGCAATGGTGCAGTTTTGGCTCACTGCAGCCTCCGCTTTCTGGGTTCAAGCGATTCACCTGCCTCAGCCTCCCAAGTAGCTGGAATCACAGGCGCCTGCCACCACGCCTGGCTAATTTTGTATTTTTAGTAGAGGTGGGGTTTCACTGTGTTGGCCAGGCCGGTCTCGAACTGCTGACCTCAGGTGATCCACTTGCCTTGGCCTCCCAAAGTGCTGGGATTACAGGTGTGAGCCACTGCGCCTGGCCCCATGTCTCTGGATTTATAATGTAGTATGAATATACTTTGTGCTTTATGGTTTTTATAATGTCTTTTTGGAGAAATTGCTGAAAAGTTGCCAAATATTTGAAGTAGGAGATTAAAATGTTATCAAATGTTAAATTAGTTATATTAGGAATAGTCTGTTTTTCTTTCTTGAAGATCAGTTTTTTTTTCAAACACATTTCAAATAACCAAATTTTTTTTTTTTTTTTTTTTTTTTTAAGGAAAAAGGAGCTTTTTTCAAGTGAAATGTATTCATTTGTAATACTTAGGTTTAAGGAATACTTTAATTTTTACGAGTTTCAGAAACAGAATTTTTGTACTAGAGAATTCATTGGTGAGAGTGTTCTTTTAACCTCAGAATGTCAAATTTTGGTCTTGAACCACAGACATCCAATTACAGAAAGAATATAAGCAATCTGACAGGCCTGCAATCAGACACTGTCTCTGTGTAGTTCATAGGAGATGATTTTTGAGGTTTGCACTCGTGCAATTTGAGAACACCGTTGACAAGAAGGCTGAGTTTACATAAATGATCTAGATTGAAACTCAGCTACCTTTCTTCCTCATGTGGTGTAATTACAGCCCTATCTGGAGACAGCGAACACAGCAAACAGATTTTATTACCTAGTTCACTCAAACACTAAATGAAGTTATTTTAGTTAAAGCCCTCCCCTAAAAGTTACAAAATCATTTTATCAGGGCCCAACATGTGGCATGCAATGAAGAGAAAATGTAAAGCTACAGAGGTTAATGTATTATAAAATATTTTAAGTGTACTTGAAATATTGTAATTGTACAGTTTATGCCACTATAATTTAAGGCCTATAGATTTAGCTTAAGAGAACACTCTTCTGTTTGAAATGCCTTCTTTCACTGAAACTGGCTTAATTAGTAACCATGGATAAGATGCTTTAGATCAGACTAGGTTTTAATCATTAACTTCCACAAAGAAGAGTCATGCTTTGCGTTCGGTGTGCTGGTTGGATGTGCAGGAACTCCAGCAAACGGTACATTTTGCTAAGCAGATGGTCGGGCACTGCAGGGCACCAGGCAGGATCCTAGGGTGCCTCTCATTCTGCGTTAGCATCTGGGTTGCTGTATGACCTTGCACAAGTCACTTCCCTCTGAGCCTCAATTTTCTCATCTGTAAAATGAGATTCAAAAGTTGACCTGAAAGCCAACTGTGGGGAAAAAAAAAAAAAAGAGATTAAACAAGATAATTATGAAAGTCTTTCCAGGTTTGTTTTATTTTCTGAAAGTTTACTATTCTTGTCTAAATAGCAAAGATGCTATGTGAGGTTCAGGGAGGAGGGAAGGTGAAACCCAAAGAGAGGCCTTGAAGGAATGCCGAGAGCTTAATGGCAAGCTTCCTGCCAAGCTGCCTCTGCATGACCTAAAGGATTACAGCTCTCCTTGGTATGACATGTAACCCTGGACTTTTCTGTCTCAACACCTGCCTTGCTGCTTTCTTCGGGACCTTTCCTACCTCCGTGTCATCTTCCCAGCTGCTCTCGTGTCCTTTATCCCATCTCCCGTACCTTGCCATCCTGACTCCCTGGCTCCTGGATCCCTGGGAGCAGTAACCCCCTGCTGCCTGTTGAGTGACAGAGCTCTGCCTCCCCTACAGGGGTGGCTGGCCTCCTTCCTCAGGCCCCACTTAGCAGAATTCTCACTTCCTCAGCATCCTGGCAGGCTTTTACAGAACCTAACAAGTTGGCTAGTTCACTCCAAAATACAAGACCGATAGCCTTTCTCCCTGCCCCTTCTTCAGGGATATTTATTTCTTAGCACATATGAAGTTCTTATAGTTTCAGACAATCCCTAAGGAGAAATTTGGGGCACTGAGACATTCCTCAATCACACCTCTCAGCCTGCTAATGCCTGGGTGTGGCTAATGGAGGCAATAAGTAGAATTAATGGCTCCAGAATGTCTCCTTGGCCCCCTCTCCAGTTTTCCCCATCCCCAGTTTCCTGCTAGAGGGAAGAATTCATTCATTAGCCGTTGTCCTGCTTTCCTCTGCCTAGTACCCCCCACATTGCCAGTTGGCTCCTGCAAACCTCACTCACTACTCACTCCAGGCCCATGAACTCACCTGCACTCTCCTCCTGTTCGTTTCTTCTTTGTTAAGTATACTTGGCCAGGCGCCATGGCTCACACCTGCGATCCCAGCACTTTGGGAGGTGGAGGCGGGCAGATCACATGAGGTCAGGAGTTTGAGGCCAGCCTGACCAACATGGAGAAACCTCATCTCTACTAAAAATACAAAATTAGCTGGGCATGGTGGCGCATGCCTGTAATCCCAGCTACTCTGGAGGCTGAGGCAGGAGAATCTCTTGAACCCGGGAGGCAGAGGTTGTGGTGAGGCAAGATTGTGCCATTGCTCTCCAACCTGGGCAACAAGAGCACAACTCCCTCTCAAAAAAAAAAAAAAAAAGTGTACTAAAGGCTACATTAGTGCAGGCTTTCATGTCCCAGGCACTCTGCTAGAGGCCTTAAATCTGCCCACTTGTTTTAACCCTCACAAACACTTTAGGAAGTAGGTATTATCCCCCATTTACAGATGCAGAAGCTGGCAGAGAAAATTACCTCTGATTGACTGGTCTGTCCTTCCACCACACCTCCCACCTGAGGGTTTCCAAGTAGTGCCTCTTTCTTTCCTTCTTCTTTCTTTCTTTTTTTTTTTTCTTTCCCCCAAAGATTTCAAGTCTGTTGCCTCCTGTCTCCTTCATGTCTCTATTCTTGAATCTTCAGTGTCTCTTCTGCTGGCTGCGAATGTGTTCAGTTTTCCTTGTACCTAAAATAAAACTTCTTACTTCACCCTGTTTATCCTTCCACCTCCATTTTTCCCCCCAGCTTTACCAGCAAACCTTCTTACAGTCTACTAACTCCTTACCTCCTATAATCGGTCATTCACTAGCAGGTCCCCATTATCTAGAACAGGACCACATTTTAGGTACGCAAAGAATACTTGCTGAACAAATGCATCAGGCCTCTTGCTGCACTGCTCTACTGATAAGCCTTCTCAAAAGTTCACAGCTGCCGTGTGTGGTGGCTCACACCTGTAACCCCAGCACTTTAGGAAGCTGAGGCGGGCGGATCACCTGAGGTCAGGAGTTCGAGACCAACCTGACCAACATGAAGAAACCTCATCTCTACTAAAAATACAAAATTAGCCAGGCATGGTGGCTCATACCTGTAATCTCAGCTACCTGGGAGGCTGAGGCAGGAGAATGGCTGGAACCTGGGGGGTGGAGGTTGCAGTGAGCTGAGATCAGGCCATTGCGCTATAGCCTAGGCAACAAGAGCAAAACTCCATCTCAAAAACCAAAAAACAAAATTCACTGCTGGTGTCCTCACTGGAATTTGTGAGCAGCTCTAGCGGTGGCCCTGCACTCTGCCCTGCGCTTGCTGTAGCATTTCATGTTGCAGCCTGTCCCTGGGTGCCTGTGACCACCTCAGTTCAGAGTCTTCTTTTTTTTTTCTTTCTGAGACAGATTCTTGCTCTGTCACCCAAGCTGGAGTGCAGTGGCACAATCTTGGCTTACTGCAACCTCCGTCTCCTGGGTTCAAGCAATTCTCCTACCTCTGCCTCCCAAGTAGCTGGGATTACAGGCCCCTGCCACCACGCCCAGCTAACTTTTTGCATTTTTAGTAGAGATGGAGTTCACCACATTGGCCAGGCTGGTCTCAAACTCCTCCCAGAGTGCTAGCATTACAGGTGTGAGCCACCATGCCTGGCCAGTTCAGAGTCTTCTTCTCTTCTCTGACTACTCTTTCTTATTCCCACCCCTAGAGCCATACTTTTCTAAACGTTTCAATTCTGTCTCCCCAGAAACAGTTTGACAAAGCAGTTTCCTGGCCCACTAAGTCCTCTTCTTTTAAATTCCCCAACTAAGAAAAATTGTTCTCTGACATAAGAACAATATCAAGCCAGACGTGGTGGCTCACACCTGTAATCCTAGCACTTTGGGAGGCCGAGGCAGGTGGATCACGAGGTCAGGAGTTCAAGACCAGCCGGGCCAATATGGTGAAACCCCCTTCTCTACTAAAAATATAAAAAATTAGCCAGGCATGGTGGCATGGCAGGCTACTCAGGAGGCTGAGGCAGGAGACTTGCTGGAACCCAGGAGGCAGAGGTTGCAGTGAGTAGAGATCGTGCCACTGCACTCCAGCCTGAGCTACAGAGCGAGACTCCTCTTAAAAAAAAAAAGAACAGCCGGGTGCAGTGTTCATGCCCGTTATCCCAGCACTTTGGGAGGCCGAGATGGGTGGATCACAAGGTCAGGAGATCGAGACCATCCTGGCTAACATGATGAAACCCCGTCTCTACTAAAAATACAAAAAAAAAAAAAAAAATTAGCTGGGCGGGGTGGCGGGCACCTGTAGTCCCAGCTACTTGGGAGGCTGAGTGAGGCAGGACGATGGTGTGAACCTGGGAGGCAGAGCTTACAGTGAGCCGAGATCGCGCCACTGCACTCCAGCCTGGGCGAAAGAGCAAGACTCCGTCTCAAAAAGAACAAAAGAAAAGAACAATATCAATTATTCATTAGATAGTGAGCTGTTTACCATTCATCATTACTTTGAAGGAAGATATAGATTATGACTGTCATTAAACGCATTAACCTTGTAAATTTTTTTGTTTTTTGTTTTTTGGGGTTTTTTTTGTTGTTTGTTTGTTTGTTTGTTTTTTGAGACAGAGTCTTGCTCTGTCGCCCAGGCTGGAGTGCAGTGGCACAGTCTCGGCTCACTGCAAGCTCCTGCTCCCAAGTTCACACTATTCTCCAGCCTCAGCCTCCCGAGTAGCTGAGACTACAGGCGCCCACCACCACGCCTGGCTAATTTTTTTGTATTTTTTAGTAGAGATGGGGTTTCACTGTGTTAGCCAGGATGGTCTCAATCTTCTGACCTCGTGATCTGCCTGCCTCAGCCTCCCAAAGCCATCATGCCAGCCAACCTTGTATATTTTACTTGATAACATCAAATTCTCTTGGGTTCTCTTGCTTATATAATGTGGCTATCCAGTCACACCTAAAAATAAATGATCAGTGACATTGTTTGCCTGGTCCAGGGTTTCATTCTCCAGTGTCTGTAACTTTATCTTATCTATGACAATATTATTCTGTGGCCCAAGATGCGGGTGACACCTACAAACTTGGGCTAAAAGACGTATACATTAATGCAAAATGTTCCAAAAAGGTGTAGGACTTTTTTCTGCTCACATCGAACTCCAGTAACCAGAAAGTAACCTGAATAATCCTCAACGATCTCCTTTCAAAACTTGACAAATGACTATACCAAAGGTGTTTTTAAATAAGCAGGTTTTAGGTCAGGCGTGATGGCTCACACCTATAATCTCAGCACTTTGGGAGACCAAGGCGGGCGGATCGCCTGAGGTCAGGAGTTTGAGATCCACCAGGCCAACGTGGTGAAACCCCGTCTCTACTAAAAATACAAAAATTGCCAGGCGTGGTGGCATGTGCCTGTAGTCCCAGCTACTCGGGAGGCTGAGGCAGGAGAATCGCTTGAACCCAGGGGTGGAGGTTGCAGTGAGCTGAGATCACACCACTGCACTCCAGCCTGGGTGACAAAGTGAGACTCTGTCTCAAAAAAATAAATAAATAAAATGAATGAGCAGGCTTGGGAGCTTGTGGTTTTTGTTTTTTGAGTTTTCTTGTGATATCTTTTTTTAATTTTGGTAAAATGTACATATAAATTTACCTTTTTTTTTTTTTTTTTTTTTTTCTGAGACAGAGTTTCACTCTTGTTGCCCAGGCTGGAGTGCAATAGTGTGATCTTGGCTCACTGCAACCTCCACCTCCTGGGTTCAAGCAATTCTTCTACCTCAGCCTCCCAAGTAGCTGGAGTTAGAGAAATGTGCCACCATGCCAGGTTTACCATTTTTAAGTGTACAGTTTAGTGGGAATAAATACATTTCTATTGTTTTCCACTTTTATCCTTCCTTTCTGCCCTAAGGGGAACTTGTGTTTAGTCAACAAAATTGCAGCCAAAGTGTATATATATACACACACACATACATATGTGTATATATACACACTATATATACACGCACATATATATACTTTTTTTTTGAAATGGAGTCTCACCCTGTCGCCCAGGTTGGAGTGCAATGGTGCGATCTCAGCTCACTGCAACCTCTGTCTCCTGGGTTCAAGAGATTCCCCTGCCTCAGCCACCCGAGTAGCTGGGATTACAGGCATGTGCCACCATGCCCAGCTAATTTTTTTTTAATTTTTTTTTTTTTTTATACTTTAAGTTCTAGGGTACATGTGCATAACGTGCAGGTTTGTTGCATATGTATACTTGTGCCATGTTGGTGTGCTGTACCCATCAACTCGTCAGCACCCATCAATTCATCATTTATATCAGGTATAACTCCCAATGCAATTCCTCCCCCCTCCCCCCTCCCCATGATAGGCCCCGGTGTGTGATGTTCCCCTTCCCGAGTCCAAGTGATCTCATTGTTCAGTTCCCACCTATGAGTGAGAACATGTGGTGTTTGGTTTTCTGTTCTTGTGATAGTTTGCTAAGAATGATGGTTTCCAGCTGCATCCATGTCCCTACAAAGGATGCAAACTCATCCTTTTTCATGGCTGCATAGTATTCCATGGTGTATATGTGCCACATTTTCTTAGTCCAGTCTGTCACAGATGGACATTTGGGTTGATTCCAAGTCTTTGCTATTGTGAATAGTGCCGCAATAAATATACGTGTGCATGTGTCTTTATAGCAGCATGATTTATAATCCTTTGGGTATATACCCAGTAGTGGGATGGCTGGGTCATATGGTACATCTAGTTCTAGATCCTTGAGGAATCGCCATACTGTTTTCCATAATGGTTGAACTAGTTTACAATCCCACCAACAGTGTAAAAGTGTTCCTATTTCTCCACATCCTCTCCAGCACCTGTTGTTTCCTGACTTTTTAATGATTGCCATTCTAACTGGTGTGAGATGGTATCTCATTGTGGTTTTGATTTGCGTTTCTCTGATGGCCAGTGATGATGAGCATTTTTTCATGTGTCTGTTGGCTGTATGAATGTCTTCTTTTGAGAAATGTCTGTTCATATCCTTGCCCACTTTTTGATGGGGTTGTTTGTTTTTTTCTTGTATATTTGTTTGAGTTCTTTGTAGATTCTGGATATTAGCCCTTTGTCAGATGAGTAGATTGCAAAAATTTTCTCCCATTCTTTAGGTTGCCTGTTCACTCTGATGGTAGTTTCTTTTGCTGTGCAGAAGCTCTTTAGTTTAATTAGATCCCATTTGTCAATTTTGGCTTTTGCTGCCGTTGCTTTTGGTGTTTTAGACATGAAGTCCTTGCCCATGCCTATGTCCTGAATGGTACTACCTAGGTTTTCTTCTAGGGTTTTTATGGTATTAGGTCTAACATTTAAGTCTCTAATCCATCTTGAATTAATCTTCGTATAAGGAGTAAGGAAAGGATCCAGTTTCAGCTTTCTACTTATGGCTAGCCAATTTTCCCAGCACCATTTATTAAATAGGGAATCCTTTCCCCATTTCTTGTTTCTCTCAGGTTTGTCAAAGATCAGATGGCTGTAGATGTGTGGTATTATTTCTGAGGACTCTGTTCTGTTCCATTGGTCTATATCTCTGTTTTGGTACCAGTACCATGCTGTTTTGGTTACTGTAGCCTTGTAATATAGTTTGAAGTCAGGTAGTGTGATGCCTCCAGCTTTGTCCTTTTGACTTAGGATTGTCTTGGCAATGCGGGCTCTTTTTTGGTTCCATATGAACTTTAAAGCAGTTTTTTCCAATTCTGTGAAGAAACTCATAGTAGAGACAGAGTTTCACCATGTTGACCAGGCTGGTTTCGAACTCCTGACTTCGTGATCCACCCACCTCGGCCTCCCAAAGTGCTGGGATTACAGGTGTGAGTCACTGTGCCCGGCTACTTTTTTTTTTTTTTTTGTAAGACTCCAGCTAATCAGCAGGTTCATCAATAATAAGGAGAACCTTGCCTTTCAGAAAACTCTTTTCAGACGCCTTCCTGGAGTTATTAGTTTTAGGAAGATCCTTTCCTGCCTATTCATTTGTTTTCACACTTTGAAATCCTGTTGTTATGACGAATAGAAACTCCAAGAATTGTCTTTAGAATCTGTAAGGACTTTTTCTCAATCTGGAGAAGACTTGCCACACCTTCACCAAAGCACAGTCAGTGATCGATTGAGTTGGCTTGTTTTTAATTCATTTGATATAGCTGAATAACTTCGGAGTAGCTAGAAGTACAAGCATAAACCACCCTACCCAGCTAATTTTTTTATTTTTATTTTTTTGTAGAGACAGGGTCTTACTTTGTTGCCCAGGCTGGTCTTGAATTCCTGACTTCAAGCAATCCTCCTGCCTCAGCTTCCCAAAGCACTGGGAATATAGCCATGAGCCTCTGGGCCCTGCCAGCATTGTAATTTTTATTTTCATCATCATCATCATCATTATTATTATTATTATTATTATTATTATTATTTTGAGACACAGTCTCATTCGGTCACCCAGACTGGAGTGCAGTGGCACAATCTCGGCTCACTGCAACCTCTGCCTCCCAGGTTCAAGTGATTCTAGTGTCTCAGCCCCCCAAGTAGCTGGGATTACAGGCACGCGCCCCCACGTCTGGCTAATTTTTTTTTTTTCTTTTTAAGTAGAGACAGAGTTTCACCATGTTGGTCAGGCTGGTCTCGAAAGTCCTGACCTTTCAAATGATCCTCCGCCTCAGCCTCTCAAAATGCTGGGATTACAGGTGTAAGCCACCACACCCAGCCTGTAATTTATTTTTATTTTTATTTTTATTTTTGAGATGGAGTCTTGCTCTGTCACCCAGGTTGGAGTGCACTGCCAGGATCTCGGCTCACTGCAACCTCCGCCTCCCAGGTTCAAGTGATTCTCCTGCCTCAGCCTCCTGAGTAGCTAGGATTACAGGTGTGAATCACCACGACTGCCTAATTTGTTGTATTTTTAGTAGAAACAGGGTTTCACCATGTTGGCCAGGCTCATCTAAAACTCCTGACCTCAAGCTATCCTCCCACCTCCGCCTCCCAAAGTACTGGGATTACAGGCAGGAGCCACCACACCTGGCCTACCCAACGTTGCCTTTTTTTTTTTTTTTTTTTTAATGATAAAGGCTTGAATTGAATTGAGGGGCACATTTTATTATTATTAATAGTTTCCATTATTGTTAATTATGTTTTATTAATCATAAAGTTATTTGCACTGTCTTTTAAAAACACAAAGCACTCTAACAAGATAATCATTTACCTCTTTCTCTTCTCCCACCTTCAGTCCTGATCCCTTATATTAACTGTTTTATTCTTTCAGAATGGGTCCTGGCTTTCCATTAGGGAGATTATAGACTTCTAAAGGTGATTTAACAAGAGGTGTCACCTGGTAAGAGGCCAGAACTGATAGTGGAATGTACCCCTCCTTTAGCTCACCCCACCTTGCATCAGAGCTCTGAAGGGCTAGGTTTAAGGCCACTACAGATAGAAGAATATTCCTAACTTAAATCCACTGATGTATATAGAGTATGACCAATTTGTTGTGAGCTTCCTAATTTCTAGTTATTTAGGCAGTTCTATACCATGATTTTCTTTCCTTTCTTCCTATTTTTTTGAGGATTAGAATTGCTTTAATTGCATTCTTTTTTAAAAATAGCTGTATTAGGGCCGGGCACGGTGGCTCACACCTGTAATCCCAGCACTTTGGGAGGCCAAGGTGGGCGGATCACGAGGTCAGGAGATCGAGACCATCCTGGCTAACACAGTGAAACCCCATCCTTACTAAAATATACAAAGAAATTAGCTGGGCATGGTGGCGGGCGCCTGTAGTCCCAGCTACTCGGGAGGCTGAGGCAGGAGAATGGCGTGAACCTGGGAGGCGGAGCTTGCAGTAAGCCAAGATTGCACCACTGCACTCCAGCCAGGGTGACAGAGTGAGACTCCATCTCAAAAAAAAAAAAAAAAAAAAAAAAAAAGCCGTATTGAAGTATAATTTATACACCATAAAATTCACCTATTTTAATTGTACAATTCAATGTTTTGATAAATTTACAAAGTTGTGCAAGTATCACCACAATCCAGTTTCAAAACAAAAAGAGACCAGGCATGGTGGCTCACGCCTGTAATTCCAGCACTTTAGGAGGCCAAGATGGGAGGATCACTTGGGTTCAGGAGTTCAAGACCAGCTTGGGCAACATAGTGAGATCCCATCTCTAAAAAAATAAAAATTAAAAAAAAAAAAGAAAAAGATCCTTTGTGTCCCTTTGTAGTCAACCCCTACTCCCACCTTTAATTCTGTTCAGCCACCAATCTACCCTCTGTCTCTATAGATTTGTCTTTTCTGGACATTATCTATAAATAGAATTATAGAATATGTAGTCTTTTGCATCTAGTTTTCTATCACTTAGCATAATGTATTTGAGTTTTATCCGTGTTGTAGCATGTATCATTATTTCCTTCCTTTTTATTGCTAAATAGTATTCCATTGTACGGATATAAGATATATTGGCCAGTTGATTGGCATGTGGATTGCTTCTTTTACCTATTCTGAATAATGCTGGTGTGAACATTCAAGTCTTTGTGCAGACAAATGTTTTTATTTCTCTTGAGTAGATCTCCAGGAGTAAGATTGCTGGGTCATATGATACATTTATGTTTAATGTTTTAGAAATTGCCTGTAGTCCAGCCAGGCGTGCTGGATCACTTGAGGTCAGGAGTTCAAAACCAGCCTGGCCAACATGGTGAAACGCCATCTCTACTAAAAATGCAAAAATTAGCCAGGCATGATGGTGCATATCTATAATCCCAGCTACTCGGGAGGCTGAGGCAGAAGAATCGCTTGAAACTGGGAGGCAGAAGTTGCAGTGAGCCAAGATCACACCACTGCACTCCAGCCTGAACGACGGAGTAAATCCCTGTCTCAAAAAAAAAAAAAAAAAAAAAGGCCGGGCGCAGTGGCTCACGCCTGTAATGTCAACACTTTGGGAGGCTGAGGCAGGAGGATCACTTGAGGTCAGGAGTTTGAGACCAGCCTGACCAACATGGTGAAACCTGGTCTCTACTTAAATACAAAAATTAGCGGGGCTTGGTGGTGCACGCCTATAATCCCAGCTACTCTGGAGGCTGAGGCTGAGGCACTCCCACCTGGGCAACAGAGCAAGACTCTGTTTCAAAGAAAAAAAAAAGATGACGAAAGAAATAATACAGTACCCTTTACAGTTTCACCCAATGGTAACATCTTGCAAAACTGTAATGTGATATTCCAACCAGGATGTTGACATTGATACGATCTATCAGTCTTACTCAGATCTCCCACTAGAGAATTTTTTCAAGATTGTTTTGGCTAGTTTGGATTCTTTGCAGTTCCATAAAAATTTTGGGGCCAGGCGCGGTGGCTCAAGTCTGTAATCCCAGCACTTTGGGAGGCCGAGACGGGCGGATCACGAGGTCAGGAGATCGAGACCATCCTGGCTAACACTGTGAAACCCCGTCTCTACTAAAAAATACAAAAAACTAGCCAGGCGAGGTGGCGGGCGCCTGTAGTCCCAGCTACTCTGGAGGCTGAGGCAGGAGAATGGTGTAAACCTGGGAGGCGGAGCTTGCAGTGAGCTGAGATCCGGCCAGTGCACTCCAGCCCAGGCGACAGAGCAAGACTCCGTCTCAAAAAAAAAAAAAAAAAAAAAAAAAAATTGGGATCAGCTTGTCAATCTTGTCAATTTCTACAAAAAAAAAAAAAAAAAAAAAAAAAGGAACCTGCTGGTATTTTGGGATTTTGGTAGGGATTATATTCAATATATAGATCAAATTTTGAAAAATTGTTACCTTAATTAATCTAATTTTCCATGATCCATCTTTTTTTTTTCTTTTTTTTTTTTTTTTTTTTTTTTTTTTTTTTTTTTTGAGGCGGAGTCTCGCTCTGTCGCCCGGACTGGAGTGCAGTGGCCGGATCTCAGCTCACTGCAACCTCCACCTCCTGGGTTTGCGCCATTCTCCCGCCTCAGCCTCCTGAGTAGCTGGGACTACAGGCGCCCGCCACCTCGCCCGGCTAGTTTTTGTATTTTTAGTAGAGACGGGGTTTCACCGTGTTAGCCAGGATGGTCTCGATCTCCTGACCTTGTGATCCGCCCATCTCGGCCTCCCAAAGTGCTGGGATTACAGGCTTGAGCCACCGCGCCCGGCCTTTTTTTTCTTTTTTTTTAAGGCAGCCTCCCAAGCCAGAGTAGGCTCAAAGACTGCCAATCCATCATTTTTTACTTTTTTACTTTTTTTATTGTGGTAAAATATATATAGCATAAATGATCATTTTTTGTTACTTTAAGTGTACAATTCAGTGGCATTAAGTACATTCACACTGTTGTGCAACCATCATCACTATCTGTTTCTAAAACTTTTTCATCACCCCAAACAGAAACTGTGTTGTTATTTTTAACAACAATACTGAAATTGCCAACTTAATAGTTACTATATGGTCCTCTGTGACCACAAAGTCCTTTTTCAGATCATTAATAATGCCAAATCCTGAATCTCAAGGAACCCTGGTACTGGACTTTGGAAGAATATAGACAGTCTTTGTTAAGAAATTAGGCTCTGGCCAGGCATGGTGACTCATGCCTGTGATCCCAACACTTCAGGGGGCCAAGGTGGGAGGATCAATTGAGGCAGTTCAAGATCTGCCTGGGCAACATGAGACCCCATCTCTAAAAACAAAACAAAACATAACGGGTGGGAGTTGCACTCTTCAAATCCCAGCTCTGCCATTGACAATCCAGTTACTTCTCTGGGCCAGGCGCAGTGGCTCACGCCTGTAATCCCAGCACTTTGGGAGGCCAAGGCAGGCGGATCACCTGAGGTCAGGAGTTCGAGATCAGCCTGGCCAACATGATGAAACCCTGTCTCTACTAAAAATAAAAAAATTAGCCAGGTGTGGTGGCACGCGCCGGTAGTCCCAGCTACTCAGGAGGCTGAAGCAGGATAATCACTTGAGCCGGGAGGCAGAGGCTGCAGTGAGCCAAGATTGTGTCACTGCACTCCAGCCTGGGTGACAGAGCAAGACCCCATCTCCAAAAAAAAAAAAAAGAGTTACTTCTCTGAAACTCTGAAACTTACATTATCATACACAGATGTAAACATTTTTATTTCTATGATTCCCTAGGTGTGGGCTTCACTAAATGGGGTCTAGAGACCCTAAGGATATACAGCAGCCTGCCAGGTGCTGTGGAGGCCAAAAAAGGGGCGTGTGCATTGTCTAGCAACATTTTTCTTCGACAAAGTTAAAATTAGGTACTTTAACTACAAATGATTTTTCAAAACTTTTATGGCATTCCAAACATATATTATGGAGTTGAACATAAGATTCACATTCATTTTAATATCAAATGTAAGACAAAACAAATTTGAAGTATATTTGGGTGCTCTGGGCTCACCCTCCTTCCTATCCATTGCCCCCACCATTTCGCTTAACAAGTCTTTTACCCTCTAGTTTCCCTCCCAGTCCTAGCAGACATTTACTCATCATTCACAGCCCTTTTCCTACCAACCCTCAGAATCCTCTCTTTATTTTTTTATTTATTTGAGATGGAGGGTCTCCCTATGGCACTCAGGCTGATCTCAAACTCCTGGGCTCAAGCATCCCCCCTTGGCCTCCAAAAATGCTGGGATTGTAGGCGTGGGCCCCTGCTCTCAGCTTCAGAATCTTCAACACAGCACTCCAGGGAGCCACTATTCACATACCTGAGCCGGCACACAAGTTAGGCAGCCATCTCTGTTCAACTAGTAGAGACGGGGTTTCACCATGTTGGCCAGGCTGGTCTTGAACTCCTGTCCTCAAGTGATCCGCCCACCTCGCCCTCCCAAAGTGCTGGGATTACAAGCATGAGCCACCACGCCTGGCTGTATTTTACCATTTTATAGGTAAGTATTTGAAATAAAATCAATAGCCCTGAAAACCAAGATTTTATTTACTTTCCAAATGTTATATTCTTCCTTTTATATTATTTTACTTTCTCTGATTTGCATATAAATTATGATAAAGATAGTGAAAGGCATTATATAATATGTTGACTTTTAAAATGGCAGAATCCATTATGTCATACAAGTCTGCTAGTTCAAAGGTATTTATATTTTATGTAACTTTGTCCTCCTAACAACCATCAACAAAAATTGAATGTCCATTAGTATGGAAAAATCCCTTTGAAATGTCTTTGCAAAACACTTTTTATGGGCCGGGCATGGTGGCTCACGCCTGTAATCCCAACACTTTGGGAGGCCGAGGCTGGATGATGACCTGAGGTCAGGAGTTCGACACCAGCCTGGCCAACATGGTGAAACCCCATCTCTACTAAAAATACAAAAATTAGCTGGCATGGTGGCGTGTGCCTGTAATCCCAGCTACTCGGGAGGCTGACACAGGAGAATCGCTTAAACCCAGGAGGTAGAGGTTTCAGTGAGCCAAGACCATGCCACTGCACTTTTTATGTACCTTTGTGATCATTAGTTCTTATTCAAGAAAGGTTAACGTGTATTGTTTTTCCCCTATTTAAGAAAGCTTTAAATTTTGTTTTATCTAATTAATTTTAACACTGGGGTTGGTTGGGAATTTTTTTAGATTCTCATCTTATTTCAGATATATATGAAAGTGAGGTGAAGGGCCGAGTGCGGTGGCTCAAGCCTGTAATCTCAGCACTTTGGGAGGCCGAGATGGGCGGATCACGAGGTCAGGAGATCGAGACCATCCTGGCTAACACGTTGAAACCTCATCTCGGGCGGGCGCGGTGGCTCAAGCCTGTAATCCCAGCACTTTGGGAGGCCGAGACGGGCGGATCACGAGGTCAGGAGATCGAGACCATCCGGTTAATACGGTGAAACCCTGTTTCTACTTAAAAATACAAAAAACTAGCCGGGCGACGAGGCGGGCGCCTGTAGTCCCAGCTACTTGGAGGCTGAGGCAGGAGAATGGCGTGAACCCGGGAGGCGGAGCTTGCAGTGAGCTGAGATCCGGCCACTGCACTCCAGCCTGGGCGACAGAGCGAGACTCCATCTCAAAAAAAAAAAAAAAGAAAGAAAGAAAGAAAGAAAGTGAGGTGAAGAAATGGACAAGAGCAGGTAGTAGAGAGATCAAGCTTCTTTTTTCTTAAACCATTAACATCTATATTTTTCCTTCCGAGTGTCCTACCTCCCAACTTTTGATGATCAAAGGCTGGTATGACAGATTACCTTAATTTGTATCTAGCTGTTGCTAAGTTATCGCCATGGTATCAGGACACTGAGGCAAATATAGATGGCTAAAAACAAATGTGTGGGAAGAAAAAATTGTCCCTAGTCCCCTCACCCCTACTGTCATCTGGATGAGTAACAGCATTAAATCTGTGTCATAGTTGCTTCACAGCCACAGCAAAAACAGCAACAACAACAACAACAAATGCTTGAAAACCCAATTATTGCATCCTATAAAAATATAATGATTTCTGCAAATTTTATATTTGTCATTTACAAAAGTCATCACCAGCCTTTGTGCCCATACCTTATAATGATTGAAACAGCCTGCATAGTAACATTTATTGAATTTTTGCCCTCCAGCAATATAAAATACCAGCAAAAATACTGCCCTATTAATGATAATTTTTATGTTCATGCAGTCAAAATGAATGGCATCTTTTTGTTCTAGCTCAATAAAGTTCTTCAAATAGTTTTCAAAATTTCAAATTCCGGTATGTGATTTCAGCAAAATGACATAGTATGAGCTTTCTCTTTTCAAAGTGGTATAAATATAAACTGCACTTACCAATTTTATATCTTAGTCCTATGACTTCCTTTGCCTCTCCAGATATATACAGAGGGAAATTATTTAATCTAAACTGCTCAATTTTCTTTTTCTTTTTTTTTTTTTTTTTAATTGAAACGGAGTCCCCCTCTGTCGCCCAGGCTGGAGTGCAGTGGTACAATCTCGGCTCACTGCAGCCTCCGCCTCCCGGGTTCAAGCAATTCTCCTGCCACAGCCTCCCTAGCAGCTGGGACTACAAGCGCATGCCCCCACGCCCGACTAAGTTTTGTATTTTTAGTAGAGACGGGGTTTCACCACGTTGGTCAGGATGGTCTTGATCTCCTGACCTTGTGATCCACCCACCTCAACCTTCCAAAGTTCAATTTTCTTAAAAGTGACCACCAACACCATCAACATATGTTTATAAACTAGATGTATCACTTGTTTACCCAAATTGTAGCATAAATGTCTGTTTTTAGAAAGCTTTTCCATAAGTCTTTCTATATGATTGAATTCTTAAGCGAGGCTATGATTAGGAAATAAACCACTTTCCCCTTTAGCTAGTTCTAATGAAAGCTTTCCAAATTAAACACTGTGTTTGAACACTTCTTACATTCATAGCCTGTGCTCATCAAAAAGTGCTTTCCATTTCTGGTGTGTCAACTGTACTATTTATAACCTGGTTAACAAAGCCAACTAAAGGCAGTAAAAGGTGTGTATTTCATATGCAAATTCCTAGCAATAATTTCTACAGTTACATATAGTTGCTTGCTCCATTATGTTCAACATCAGCATTATAAAACTGAGTACAGGAAGGAGAAAATAATACTAAAATTATATTTTTGTATTCCTTAATGGCTTTTTATTAAATACATTAGAAAGATAAAGCATACAAAATGAAAGTAGCCCTGGTTTATAATGGACGTTTTTGCAAAATGACTGATGACCTGTTACAGTAGCTGTGCAAAGGAAGAAAATCACTGTGTGACGTAGGCTCTTTCTATTTTGTCTCCAAATTTGTGTTTCCTTAACAATCCTCTTTGCTGCTTTATCTTACCAGATTGTGATTCCCCTGACTTAGAAACCATCAATAGAAAAATAAGAGGCCAGGTGCGGTGGCTCACGCCTAAATCCCAGCACTACAGGAGGCCAAGGCGGGCGGATCACTAGGTCAGGAGATGGAGACCATCCTGGCTAACACAGTGAAACCCCATCTCTACTAAAAATACAAACAAAAATTAGCTGGGCATGGTGGCATGTGCCTGTAGCCCCAACTACTTGGGAGGCTGTAGGCGGAGGTTGTAGTGAGCCGAGATCACGCCACTGCACTCCAGCCTGCGTGACAGAGTGAGACTCTTGTCTAAAGAAACAAAACAAACAAACAAACAAACAAACAAAAAAACAGAAAAAGAAGAAAGAAACCAGGATAAGTTCATGCCTTCTTTTCATTGATATTTATTAAGAGTTACTACTATGTGCATAGCACTGCCTTGGATACAAAGGTAAACCATACAATGAGATTATTTGTGTCTTTCCCACTATACTGTGGGCTTCTTGGGATTGGATTCTCTTTGAAAACAATGGGAGATAACCAACGGAATAAACAGATCTGGGTTCAAATGCTAGCTTCTTGGCTGGGCGTGGTGGCTCACGCGTGTAATCCCAGCACTTTGGGAGGTAGGTGGATCGCTTGAGGCCAGGATTTTGAGACCAGCCTGGCCAACATGGTAAAACCCCGTCTCTACAAAAAATACAGAAATTAGCTGGGCGTGGTGGCGGGCGCCTGTAGTTCCAGCTACTTGGGAGGTTGAAGCACAAGAATCACTTGAGCCTGGGAGACGGAGGTTGCAGTGAGCAGAGATCCAGCCACTGCACTCTTGCCTGGGCAACAGAGTGAGACTCTATCTCAAAAAAACAAAACAAAAAAACCCTCAAATCCTAGCTTATCTTTCAGGTGTGATGAGGCAAATTCTCCAAGTTTCTTCTTCCTTTCTTATGGAATTGGACAGTCGTGCTTACTAGCGGTGGCTCACGCCTGTAATCCCAGCACTTTGGGAGGCCGAGGTGGGTGGATCATGAGGTCAGGAGATCGAGACCATCCTGGCTAACACGGTGAAACCCCGTCTCTACTAAAAATACAAAAAAAAACTAGCCGGGCGTGGTGGCGGGCGCCTGTAGTCCCAGCTACTCCGGAGGCTGAGGCAGGAGAATGGCGTGAACCTAGGAGGCGGAGCTTGCAGTTAGCCGAGATCACGCCACTGCACTCCAGCCTGGGTGACAGAGCGAGACTCCGTCGCAAAAAAAAAAAAAAAAAAAAAAAAAAAGCTGCTAACTGCCTGAAGGCACCAATCACTGTACGTATCACAGAGGGTGCCATTCGATAAATGCTGTTAAAGGAAATGTGTTTTTATAAAAATGAAGCAAGCAAGTAAACTATTTTACTTGCTTGTAAATAGTAAAGGAACTCTGGTTTGCAAACTCTAATCAGAAGAATACAGGTTATAAAATAGGTCTAGAGACTTCTTTGAACATAGAAGACAGGGCTGGGCACGGTGGCTCACGCCTGTAATCCCAGCACTTTGGCAGGCCGAGGCGGGTGGATCAGCTGAGGGTGGGAGTTGGAGACCAGCCTGGCCAACATGGAGAAACCCCATCTCTACTAAAAATACAAAACTAGCTAAGCATGGTGGCACATGCCTGTAATCCCAGCTACTTGGGAGGCTGAGGCAGGAGAATCGCTTGAACCCAGGAGGCAAAGGTTGCAGTGAGCCAAGATCGCACCATTGCACTCCAGCCTGGGCAACAAGAGCGAAACTCCGCCTCAAAAAACAAAAAAAAAGTGAAGAGGTTGTATTAGAATAGTATTTGCACAATATGGTCTATGAACCATTTGTATAAAAATCAAGGGCTTGCATTAGAATAAGGGCTGTATCCAGACCTACTGAACCAGAGTCTCTGAAAGTGGGGTCCAGGAATCTACATTTTTCAGAATTTTCAGGTAATTCTCACACACACACCTTGTTTTAGATCCACTGGAGTCGATGATACATTTTGACATCTAATTCCTGGTGTGGGCTGGGTGCAGTGGCTCATGCCTGTAATCCCAGCACTTTGGGAGGCATCACTTGAGGTCAGGAGTTCAAGACCAGCCTGGCCAATGTGGTGAAACCCCGTCTCTACTAAAAATACAAAAAATTAGCCAGGCATGGTGGCACATGTCAGTAGTCCCAGTTACTTGGGACTGAGGCAGGAGAATCACTTGAACCTGGGAGGCGGAGCTTGCAGTGAGCCGAGATCACGCCACTGCACTCCAGCCTGGGTGACAGAGTAAGACTCCATCTCAAAAAAAAAAAAAAGATAATAATTCCTGGAGTGATTCAGCAGACACACATGAACTTCGAAGTAAGACAGGTTCCAGGCATACTGGAATGTTTAACATTTAAGCCAGCAACAACAATAAAAGCAACAATCCAGTGCAAAGAAGAAAGGGGAAAAGAAAAATGTGTAGTGCTGGCCGGGCGCGGTGGCTCAAGCCTGTAATCCCAGCACTTTGGGAGGCCGAGATGGGTGGATCACGAGGTCAGGAGATCGAGACCATCCTGGCTAACACGGTGAAACCCCATCTCTACTAAAAAAAAAAATACAAAAAATTAGCCGGGCGAGATGGCGGGCGCCTGTAGTCCCAGCTACTCGGGAGGCTGAGGCAGGAGAATGGCGTAAACCCGGGAGGCGGAGCTTGCAGTGAGCCAAGATCGCTCCACTGCACTCCAGCCTGGGCGACAGAGCCAGACTCCGTCTCAAAAAAAAAAAAAAAAAAAAGAAAAGAAAAAAAAAAAAAGAAAAATGTGTAGTGCTATGGTTTGGATATGGTGTGTCCCTACCAAAACTCATGTTGAAATTTGATTCCCAGCTGGGCACAGTGGCTCACGCCTGTAATCCCAGCACTTTGGGATGCCAAGGCGGGTGAATTGTCTGAGGTCAGGAGTTCGAGTCCAGCCTGGCCAACATAGTGAAACCCCGTCTCTAATAAAAATACAAAAAAATTAGCTGGGCATGGTGGTGGGCGCCTGTAATCCCAGCTACTCGGGAGGCTGAGGCAGGAGAATCGCTTGAACCCGGGAGGCAAAGGTTGCAGTGGGCTGAGATCAGGCCATTGTACTCCATCCTGGGCTACAAGAGCAAGACTCCGCCTCAAAAAAGAAAGAAAGAAAGAAAGAAATTTGATTCCCAATGTGGCAGTGTTGGGAGATGGGGCCTAGTGGGAAGTGTTTGGGTCATGGGGGTGGATTTCTCATGAATGGATTAATGCTCTCCCAGGAGCTCATTCTCACACTTGCAGGAATGAGTTAGTTTTCCAGAGAGTGGGTTGTTAAGAGTCTAGCTTCCTCGGTTTCTCTCCCTTGCTTTCTCTCTTGCCTTGTGATTTCTTTGCACACTCTCATTCCCCTTCCTCTTTCCACCATGAGTGGAAGCAGCCTAAGGCCTTCACCAGATGCAGCTACCCAATCGTGAACCTTCCGGCCACCAGAATCCTGAGCCAAATAAACCTCTTGATAAATTACCCAGCCTTATTCTGTTATAACAACACAAAACAGACCAAGACCTGTAGTAAATGACAAATATGGAATTAAAAAGGGCAGAAATAAGTACTTATAATGAATTATAATAAATAAAAAATTAATTAAATTCACCAATTAGAAAACAGACTCTCAGACTGGATTAAACAGATCCAATAATAAGATTATCTCAAAGAGAAATTTAAATCAGAAAGACAGGCCAGGTGCAGTGGCCCATGCCTGTAATCCTAGCACTTTGGGAGGCCGAGGCAGGTAGATCACTTGAGCCCGGGAATTCAAGACTGGAAACATGCAAAACTTCGTCTCTACAAAAGAATGCAAAAATTAGCCAGCCATGGTGGTGCCTGCCTGTAGTTCCAGCTACTTAGGAGGCTGGGGTCGAAGGATTGCTTGATCCTGGGAGGCAGAGGTTGCAGTGAGCTGAGATTGCGCCACTGCACTCCAGTCTGGGCAACAGAGTGGGACCCTGTCTCAAAATAAATAAGTAAATAAAGACAAAAAGAGAAAAATTGAGCTGGGCATGGTCACTTACAATTGTAATTCCAATTTATCAATTTCTGAAAAGTATATGTTAAAATCTTTTAACCTGATATATCTATTCCTGCAATTTTTTTCAGTTGCTTCTTGCTCTATCATTCATCAGCGTGTAACACCCTTCTTTTCCCTTATTATATATTTTTTCTCTTATATTCCACATTGTCAAATACTAAGATTCTTCCTCAATTTTTTTTTTTTTTTTTTTTTCTTGAGACAGGGTCTTGCTATGTTACCCAGGCTGGAGTGCAGTGGAGCAGTCTCAGCTCATTGCAACCTCCACCTCCAGGTTCAAGAGATTCTCATGCCTCAGTAACGCGAGTAGCTGGGATTACAGGCATGCGCCATCACACTTGGCTAATTTTTGTATTTTTAGTAGAGACAGGGTTTTTCCATATTGGCCAGGCTGGTCTCAAACTCTTGGCCTCATGTGATCCTCCCTTCAGCATCCCAATGTGCTGGGATTGCAGGTATGAGCCACCACACCCGGCCTCTTCCCCCTTTCTTTTGGGTCACTTTTTATTATTATTATTATTATTATTTGAGATGGAGTCTCACTCTGGTGACGTGCACCTGTAGTCCCAGCTACTTGGGAGCTGTCTAGCCTGGGCAACAGACTGAGACTCTGTCTCAAAAAAAAAGAAACTCTGTAAGCGTGAAGCCATCTAAAATGTTCAGTGAAACATTCAAGGAGTAGCCACAGAATGGTGTGTGTTTGACATACAGTACCTGTTTTAGACGGGTGAGTGAGGCGGGGATGGCAGCAAGAGGGAGAGTGTGTCTGGGTGATCCATGAGCACAATTATCACTGCAAAGGTTACTAATAATGGCAACACATACGGTGCTTGTGACGTGAAGCACTATTCTCAGTGCAAGAACAGTGCACAATAGTGCAAGACAGGCACAATTCTTTTCATCCCTGTATTGCTAATTTTCAGAGGAATGAAAAGCAAAATGAGATTTATTTGAAACTGAAAATAATTCCTACTCACCAAGCCATCTCCTACCTGAAAGACATAACACACAGGGTGATATTGACAGAAAACAAATAATAAGTCACCTTGAAGGGTCCAAGAACTAGTTTTACCAGAGGTAAGTTTTTTTTCTTTTTCTTTTTTCTTTTTTTTTATTTTTGTGGAGAATAGGGTCTTACTATATTGCTCAGGCAAGTCTCGAACTCCCGGGCTCAAGCTATCCTCCTGGCTCTGCCTCCTTAAGAGCTGGGATTACAGGTGTGAGCCACTGTGCCCAGCTACCAGTGGTAAATTTTACTAACTCCTTCCACTGTATTTCCTGAGACAGAGTCTCAGGCTGGAGTGCAGTGGTGTGATCTCAGCTCACTACAATCTCTGTCTCCCGAGTTCGAGAAATTCTCCTGCCTCAGCCTCCCGAGTAGCTGAGACTACAGACGCGTGCCACCATGTCCGGCTAAATTTTTTTTTTTTTTTTTTTTTTGTATTTTTGGTAGAGACAGGGTTTCACCATGTTGGCCAGGCTGGTCTCAAACTCCTGGCCTCAAGTGATCCACCCACCTTGCCCTCCCAAAGTGCTGGGATTACAGGCCTGAACGACCACGCCCACCCCAGTTCACTTTTTTCTAGTACCTTTTTCCATCTTTTCCTGTTTTTGTTTGTTTGTTTGTTTGTTTGTTTTTGTTTTTGTTTTGAGACAGGGTATGAGTCTGTCTCCCAAGCTGGAGTACAGTGAGTGGTGTGATCACAGCTCACTGCAGCCTCAACCTCCCAGTCTCAAGCAATCCTCCCACCTCAGCCTCCCGAGTAGCTGGGACTACAGGCACACACCACCACACCCAGCTAATTTTTGTAAGTTTTTGTAGAGGAGAGGTTTCGACATGTTGCCCGGGCTGGTCTCAAATTTCTGGGCTAAAGCAATCTTCTCACCTCAGCCTCCCGAAGTGCTAGGATTACACATGTGAGTCACCATGCCCGGTCTTCATTTTTACTTTGTCTCTTTTGGGTTTTTTTGAGACAGGATCTTACTCTGTTGCTCAGGCTAAAGTGCAATGGCATGATCATAGCTCACTACAGCCTTGACCTCTTGGGCTCAAGCAACCCTCACACCTCAGCCTCCTGAGTAGCTGGGACTACAGGCACGCACGCCCATGCCCAACTAATTTGTGTAATTTTGGTAGAGATGGGGTCTCACTTTATTGTCCAGGCAGGTCTTAAACTCCTGGGCTCAGGTGGTCCTCCAGTCTCAGCCTCCCAAAGTGCTGGTATTACAGGTGTGAGCCACCACGCCCAGCCTGAAAATTTCAGTAATATAATAAACTCGGCTGAGTGCAGTGGCTCATGCCTATAATACCAACAGTTTGGGAGGCCGAGCAGTGTGGATCATTTGGGGTCAGGAGTTTGAGACCAGCCTGGCCAACATGGTGAAACCCCGTCTCTACTAAAAATAGAAAAAAAAAATTAGCCAGGCAGTAGTGGTGCATGTCTGTAATCCCAGCTACTCGGGAGGCTGAGGTAGGAGAATTGCTTGAGCCTGGAAGGTGGAGGTTGCAATGAGCCAAGATTGCACCACTGCACTCCAGTCTGGGTGACAGAGTAAGACCCTGTCTCAAAAAATAAATAAACTCAAGCTATGAGGGGTGTGTGTGTATTGGTTTTCTGAATTTTTTTTTTTTTTTTTTTTTTTTTGCCAAGTTAAATAAAAGTGTCATCCTTGTGCAGGGGCCATGCTAATCTCTGCATCATTCAAGTTTTAGTATATGTGCTGCCAAAGCGAGCACTCTGTGTGTGTGTGTGTATATATATATTATATATATATAATATATGTATAATTAGCACAAAATAATTAGCGCAATGTCTAATTTAATGTTCTTTGGCCTTTAGTTTACTAAGAGAGTACTTTCATCAATTATTGGTTATAAATTAATACAGTAAATCCTATTGTAATTGTAATTATAACTGAGATCCAAATAAATCAGTCATATGAAGTGGAAGGTTACAATTTCTTGCAGGGTTAACAACAAAATGACCATTGTGGGTCAGTCTAGCTAGCTGTGAGGAATTTGGGAGTTAACCGCCCTATCTAAATTCATGCCAGGCCAGGCACAGCAGCTCAGGCTTGTAATCTCAGCACTTTGGGAGACTGAGGCGGGTGGATCGCTTGAGCCCAGGAGTCTGAGACCAGCCTGGGCAGCATAGCAATACCCTGTCTCTACCAAAAAAATTTTAAATAAATTCATGCCAGACTCAGTTGTGATCTGATGCCACCTGGTGGTAGTGGTCGGCCCCAAGTTAAATATTATTGGGGACAATCTTTTTTTTTTGGGAGGGGGAGGGAGACGTAATTTCACTCTTGTTATTCAACCTGGAATGCAATGGCATGATCTCAGCTCACTGCAACCTCCGCCTCCCAGGTGCAAGCGATTCTCCTGCCTCAGCCTCCTGAATAGCTGGGTTTACAGGCATGCACCATCATGCCCGGTTAATTTTGTATTTTTTTTTTAGTAGAGACGGGGTTTCTCCATATTGGTCAGCCTCGTCTCGAACTCCCGACCTCAGGTGATCCACCCGCCTCGGCCTCCCAAAGTGCTGGGATTATAGGCATGAGCCACCACGCCCGGCTAAAAATCCTGTTTTCTTTTTTTGTTGTTGTTTTTGAATTTTGTTGTTGTTTTTGACAGTTTTGCTCTGTCACCAGGCTGGAGTGCGGTGGCGCGATCTCGGCTCACTGCAACCTCCGCCTACCCAGTTCAAGCAATTCTTCAGTCTCAGCCTCCAGAGTAGCTAGGACTACAGACATGCACCACCATGCCCAGGTCATTTTATATTTTTAGTAGAGACAGGGTTTCACCATATTGGCCAGGCTGGTCTTGAACTCCTGACCTTGTGATCCACTCTCCTCAGCCTCCCAAAGTGTTGGGATTACAGGCGTGAGCCACCGTGCCCGGGCTACGGGGGACAATTCTGAGTGCAGAAGCTGCAGGATAACATTAACGATTCGGGAAATGTCCCAGTTAGTTGGCCAAATTCAGCTGGGAGAATAATTAGGACGAGATTTACCCCTCACCTCTTCTCTCTCTGAAACAAGTTCACATGCCTTTTCCCCACCTTTACGGCGTTGGCCTCCACTCTTAAGACCTCCCTCTACCCGCCCTGTTTAGGGGCTAGGCAGGGAATGGGAGCCAGTTGTCAATTCTGCATCACATCTAAAATTATATTTTTGGCCAGGCACAGTGGCTCACGCCTGTAATCCCAGCACTTTGGGAGGCCAAGGTGGGGCAGATCACCTGAGATGAGGAGTTCGAGACCAGCCTGGCCAACATGGTGAAACCGTCTCTACTAAAAATACAAAAATTAGCCAGGCATGGTGGTGGGCACCTGTAGTCCCAGCTACTGGGGAGGCTGAAGCAGGAGAATCACTTGAACCCAGGAGGTGGAGGTTGCAGGGAGCCGAGATTGCACCACTGCACTCCAGCCTGGCGACAGAGCGAGACTCCATCTCAAAAGAAAAAAAACCAATTTTATTTTTGGCCGGATACAGTAGCTCATGCCTGTAATCCCAGCACTTTGAAAGGCCAAGGCAGGGGTATCACTTGAACCTAGGAGTTCAAGACCAGCCTGGGCAACACAGTGAGACTCTGTCTGTACAAAAAATCAAAAAAATTAGCCAGCCATGGTGGTGTGTGCCTATAGTCCCAGCTACTCAGGAGGCCGAGGTGGGAGTATCACTTGAGCCCAGGAGGTTGAAGTTGCAGTGAACCATGATCACGTCACCTTACTCCAGCCTGGGTGACAGAGAAAGACACTGTCTCAAAAATAAATAAATAAAATGAAATCATATTTTTGATGAGGGCATTATCATGGGGTTTTATGTGCTTATCAAGGATCTCTTAAATGCTTACAATATAGTAGCACTGTATTTTTTATTTTAGAGCTTTTGTGTATTCCAAGTGTTTTGGTTGGCTATAAAAAGCCATTATTGGGTCGAGCACAGTGGCCAACACTTTGAGAGGCTGAGGCAGGTGGATCACTTGAGGGCAGGGGTTCGAGACCAGCCTGGCCAACATGGTGAAACCCTGTCTCTACTAAAAATACAAAAACTAGCTGGGCGTAGTGGCACACTCCTATAGTCCCAGCTACTCAGGAGGCTAAGGCAGGAGAATCACTTAAACCCAGGAGACAGAGGTTGCAGTGAGCCAAGATTACGCCACTGCACTCCAGCCTGGGCGACAGAGCAAGACCCTGTCTCAAAAAAAAAAAAAAAGAAAGCCACTGTTAGGCTAAGACTAATTGAAATTCAAACAGAAAAAAAAAAAAAAAAAAAAAAAGGGAAAACGTGCAAAGGTGAGAAATCCATCCAGAGGCTATTAGCCCTATTGCATCAAGGCCATGAAATTTTATTTATTTATTTATTTATTTTGAGATGGAGTCTCGCTCTGTCACCCAGGCTGGAGTGCAGTGGCCGGATCTCAGCTCACTGCAAGCTCCGCCTCCCAGGTTCACGCCATTCTCCTGCCTCAGCCTCCGGAGTAGCTGGGACTACAGGTACCTGCCAACATGCCTGGCTAATTTTTTATATTTTTTAGTAGAGACGGGGTTTCACTGTGTTAGCCAGGATGGTCTCAATCTCCTGACCTCATGATCCACCCACCTTGGCCTCCCAAAGTGCTGGGATTACAGGCGTGAGCCACCGCCCTCAGCAGTGCCATGAAATTTTAAATTAACAGTTGCCTCTTGTGGATGATCTCTTGTTACCCAGCAGGATCAGAATTCTTCATTTGTTTTATTCCTTGTTAAATTCCTTGCTGTGTTAAGGCAGTTTCTCCTTTGCCTCCACAAACATGTGGCCCTGCTCTAGTATCATTAGGCATTTCCCCCCAACAGCTAAAAACTGGGCTTCTTGGAAGCCATGTGGGGGTATAAGACTGTAGAGGGCAGTGGTCAGTTACTGGTTACATTTCTATGTTTCTGTCCCTATCCCTCTTCCTGGCATCTTCCCAATTCCAGGTTACCACTGTGTCACTGAGTCCGAGATAAGCAGTCTGAGAGACGAGCACTTGCGGAGAGCAGCAGAGCTCCAGTTCTTGGATCAGGGTCTTCTTGGTTTGTGGCTGCCAGTGGTCACATGTGTAGTCGATGAAATAGTCAAGCACCAGGCTGATTGCCAGGTTTCAGAAGATGTGTGGCTCAGACTGGAAGAAGGCCTCAATCTGTTCACCACCTGTCTCTCTGGCCTTACCTGTTACTTCTGCCCTCCCTCTAACTTCAGTGCTCTCTGTTTTTCACTCAGAAGGGCTATTTATAGTTTTCCAAATATGGCCTGCAGTTTCCTGCCTCAGCTGCTGCCCGCACTTTTCCCTGCCCAGAGTGCCCTTCGCCCAGCCTTCATGGGTCAGAATCCTGCTCAGCCCCTCCTCCATGGAATCTTCCTGATCTCTTGGAGCTCCGTGCTCCCCGCACTGTGGGCCTCTTCTTTCTGCTTTACATCACGGTTTCGGTGTTCATGATTGATTCCTCGGTTAGACAATGGCTCTATGAGGACAGGGACCTTGCTTTTCCGTTTCTTAGTCCCCAAAGGACTCAAGGCTTTCAATCAGAGGTGCTCAATACATGTTTGTTTGTTTGTTTGAGACCAAGTTTCACTCTGTCGCCAGGCTGGAGTGCAGGGACGCAATCTCGGCTCACTGCAACGTCTTCCTCCCAGGTTCAAGCAATTCTTCTGCCTCAGCCTCCCGAGTAGTTGGGACTACAGGTGCACGCCAGCATGCCCAGCTAATTTTTGTATTTTTAGTAGAGACGGGGTTTCACCATGTTGGCCAGGATGGTCTCGATCTCTTGACCTTGTGATCTGCCCGCCTTGGCCTCCCAAAGTGCTGGGATTACAGGTGTGAGCCACTGCGCCTGGCCCCGTGTTTTTTTCTTTCATTATTATTTTGTTGATTTTGTAGCTACAATGACTAAACATTTTTTTTTTTTTTTTTTTTTTTTGAGACGGAGTCTTGCTCTGCCGCCCAGGTTGGAGTGCAGTGGCCGGCTCTCAGCTCACTGCAAGCTCCGCCTCCCGGGTTCACGCCATTCTCCTGTCTCAGCCTCCCGAGTAGCTGGGACTACAGGCGCCCGCCTCGTCGCCCGGCTAGTTTTTTGTATTTTTTAGTAGAGACGGGGTTTCACCGTATTAGCCAGGATGGTCTCGATCTCCTGACCTCGTGATCCGCCCGTCTCGGCCTCCCAAAGTGCTGGGATTACAGGCTTGAGCCACCGCGCCCGGCCAACATTTTTAATTTTGGAAGCTTTTTCCACATTAAAGCTACCCGAGCCATCTTCCAAAGAGGTCTCATCTTCTCCTGCCAGCTGCATGAATTCTCAGCCCTATATTTAGGTACTAAGTGGTCTTGCTCACCTCTCTCTACTGCTGATATGAGCCGAATTCCATCACTGCAAAAATTATCTGAGAACATAGGCATTGGGAAAGCACATTCACTTATTCCAGCCTAGAGTAGAGAACCCTTTGATACCTGAAGTAATTTACTTATCTAATGTCAAGGCCTAATAAATGCAGCTTCCATAAGTATAACGTTTATTTGATGAAGCTAGGATCATAATATCCCCAGAAGAATTTGCAGGCTATAGATGCTGTACATTTTATGTGTCTTAATTGTTTTAATATTAAATGTTATTAAATCATTGGCTATCAATTTGGATGTAATATATTTTGTTATATACGCCATTTGAAAACTTCATTATGTCCACAAAGATAATTCAAGAAATACCAAATGTTTGAGTCTTAGAGGATCAAAACATATGTGCCATGTCTGTCCCAATACTCGCTATGAATTTCACCACACATATGCCACTGGTTTCTGCTGATTCTATTACTTTCTTCTAAAACATGATTTTCATTTTATTGGGGGAAAGGAACCCAAATCTTCTGTCATTTTTTTTTTTTTTTGAGACGGAGTCTTGCTGTGTCGCCCAGGCTGGAGTGCAGTGGCACCATCTCAGCTCACTGCAAGCTCCACCTCCTGGGTTCACACCATTCTCGGTATTCTCCCGAGTACCCGGGACTACAGGCACCCACCACCATGCCCAGCTAATATTTTTGTATTTTTGGTAGAGATGGGGTTTCACCGTGTTGGCCAGGATGGTCTCAATCTCCTGACCTTGTGATCTACCCACCTCGGCCTCCCAAAGTGCTGGGATTACAGGTGTGAGCCACCGCACCTGGCACTTCTGTCATTTCTAATGTAAAATATTCAGAGGGAAAAAGTAGGTACATGTGGGTTATTGGTTATTGAATTCCTCTGTCCCCCTTCCCTCAAACTCACACACTCGGGTTGCACGGGGCAATTATTCCTGTTTTCTCCATGCTGATTATATAGGTCAGGGGGTAATAAGGTCGTTTATTTGAAGGATTTTCATCTGGTGGATTTCTAATATTCTTGCCCCACTCCTGACCACCTAAATCAGTATCACACTGAGACCAGAATCTCTCTCCCACCACCGAAGAAAATGATGAAACAAAGGTAATTTGAACTTGAACTTTCTGCTCCCAAATTTATCATCTTCCCAGAGCATAGGGGTTGTATTGCCTTAGTCCTTTAAATCAGTAATGGCTCAGTAATAACTAGTATCATATGTTTATTATTAACTCAGCAGATAAACCTTCAAGGTGCTAAACTCCTTTTGGCGTATTAAATTTATAACATTTTTTCAAAAACCTTATTATTCAATTTAGAAATTGCCCCTGGCAGAATCAATAAACAAGGTACTATGCTAGTAAAAGTGAACATTCTAATATATTATTAAGACAGTGGTGACCTGGTGTGGTGGCTCATGCCCGTAATCCCAGCACTTCAGGAGACTTAGGCAGAAGGGTTGCTTGAGCCCAGGAGTTTGAGGCTACAGTGAGCTATAATCACTCCAGTGTGAATGACTGAGACCCTGACCCTTAAGAAATATAAAAAATAAAAAGGGAAGATGCTGTGTTAGATACATATATTTTACTGTAAAAATTGAACGTTTTTGATTATTTGGCTCAATTGGGATTTCCTTACTACAATATTTTCGTAAATAATCTCAGATCAAATATGTTCAGTAAGTATGTGGAGCAGGATAATTTTTTTGGTTTTTTTTTTTTTTTTTTTTTTTTTTTTTGAGACGGAGTCTTGCTCTGTCGCCCAGGCTGGAGTGCAGTGGCCGGATCTCAGCTCACTGCAAGCTCTGCCTCCCGGGTTTATGCCATTCTCCTGCCTCAGCCTCCCGAGTAGCTGGGACTACAGGCGCCCGCCACCTCGCCCGGCTAGTTTTTTGTATTTTTTAGTAGAGACAGGGTTTCACCGTGTTCGCCAGGATGGTCTCGATCTCCTGACCTCGTGATCCGCCCGTCTCGGCCTCCCAAAGTGCTGGGATTACAGGCTTGAGCCACCGCGCCCGGCCTGGTTTTTTTTTTTGAGATGGAGTTTTGCTCTTGTTGCTCAGGCTGGAGTGCAATGGTGTGATTTCGGCTCACTGCAACCTCCGCCTCCCGGGTTCAAGCAATTTTCCTGCTTCAGCCTCCCAAGTAGCTGGGATTACAGGTGTGTGCCACCACGCCCGGCTAATTTTGTATTTTTTTTTACTAGAGAGGGGGTTTCACCATGTTGGTCAGGCTGATTTTGAACTCCTGACCTCAAGTGATCCACCTGCCTCGGCCTCCCAAAGTGCCGGGATTATAGGAGTGAGCCACCGCGCCCAGCCTGAGGTATTAATCTATACTTTTGTTCTGGTATTTTCCCCTTTCCCTTTCCTGCCTCCGACCAGATACTTCCAATCTGTGTTTATTTTTTTAGTGAAGGGATGAGATGGGGCAGAAAGCTGAAATAAGCTCAAGCTTATTTTTCTCCCCCAAGCTTTTGTTTCTAAAAGCTTAAATCCCAGCAGGGAAAGTATTTGAGCCATAGGCAAAAGCAGAAGGTTTCTGGGTGGGGTGGTGGGCTGAGCAGGTGGTGGGCTTTCCAGAGACCTGGCTAGCAGGCAGGACTGTTCCTGGAGATGTGGCTGAGGGCCGCAGCCAGGTCCCAAGTCACAAACGAGTTACTTTAGGCTGGATCTGACCTGCAGCTGCGCTTTGTTTGGCCATGTGAATTTCAGTCATTCAGGATTTAAAAACTAGGCAATTTCACATAAAAATTCAGATTTTGTCTTCTCTTGAAGAACTGGTAAATTTGGCCATACTGGGTTCAGTCCATCATGGCATCAAATGGCTGCCTGCACTGGAGAAGGAGTGGGTGCTTCAGCTTGTCACAGTGTCCATCAGTCCCTGCTGTGTCCCTACGCTGAGGCCAAAGATTAGTTGCCGTTCACGACACTGGCACTGCTGTTTTCTAGGCAATAGAGGAATGTCCCTCTTTACCCAAGATTTTTCCCATAAGTGGGGAAACAAAAGAGAGACTAAAGATGGCTCATCACGTTGAAAGAAACACGGAGCTAGCGTATTTCTTTGTAAAGGTGAAGAGCGTTCTCACGTATTTAGGAGGCAAACTGCGTGGTTCACTTATGAGCTCTCCTTGCCTGCTCCCTGCAGGCATTTGCATCACATATCCCTGCTCTAGGCAGCCTTGCGAAGAGATGACCTTGTCCCTGGTTGGGCATGGCAGAGCTGCTGCCTGCAGGGCATGGTGAGCCAGTGATGGATGGCTCTGCAAGAACCCCAGTGGACAGATGCCCGGAGGGCAGAGGCCCCTGGAAGTCCCTGGGGTTGGGGAGGACTCCAAAAGGATAGGACTCAAAATAGCAAGTAAATTATAAAAATAGCTATTTCATACACACAGATCTATGAACCGAGACTTGCACACACTGCCTCTGCTTTCCACTGACCTGGTTGTTTAGCCCAGGGATCTAGGGTCACCAATGTGCACATGTGATGCAGGCTACTAGAACCTGTCCTAGAGAAGGACAGGACTCATCACGCCTTTCCTTAAGGGGCAGGGCGGGGGGTGCGGAGAATGTGGCTTAAGGACCATCACATTTTAGACATGTTTCAGAATTATAGAGCAGTATTTGTGTCACTTTTCAGGTGGAGTGTGAATGTCAAGTGGTCCTCTACAGGTGTCTTCCAGAAAGCACTGAGGCTGCTCATGTGAACCTTTGTGCTTTTGCTGCTAAATTAGAAGCATAGTTTTGGGTTGGTTTTTGGTATTGTTTTGTATGAATAGAAAAAAATAATCAAAACTCTTTTAATGTGTCTGGGCTAATTATTTCAACATTTCACTTGCCTCATTCATGACCAATATAAATCACAGCTACCCTTTATTGAACTAACCTTATGCCAGCCACTGTAACAGTACTAACCAGAAGTGACTCGTATAAAACTATGCTGTAGGATGGGGTTGCCCCATGGTGTGAATGAGGAAATGGAAACTAAAAGCTTAAGTAGTTTATCCTAAGGTCACCTACTTAGTACATGCTGGAGCCTGGATTCAAATCCGCATCTGTGTGACTTCATACCTCCTGCACTGCAAGGCTAACAAGTGCAATAGCATTTGCCACCGCCTGCTGTCTGCAGGACAACAGAGCTAGAGGGAGGAAAAAATGAATGCAAATGGCCAAGTCCACAAGGAGCAGCAAAGTTACATTAGTCACATTCTTGTTTTCTTCTGAGACAGTCTCGCTCTGTTGCCCGGCCTGGAGTGCAGTGGCACAATCACAGCTCACTGCAGCATCAATCTACCAGACTCAACTGATTCTCCTACCTCAGCCTCCTGAGTAGCTGGGACTACAGGCTCAGGCCACCACACCCAGCTAATTCCTGTATTTTTTGTAGAGACGGTGTTTTGCCATGTTGCCCAGGTTGTAGTCACATTCCCTTTTTTTCTTTTCTTTTTGAGGCGGAGTCTCGCTCTGTCGCCCAGGCTGGAGTGCAGTGGCATGATCTGGGCTCTCTGCAAGCTCCGCCTCCTGGGTTCAAGCGATTCTCCTGCCTCAGCCTCCCGAGTAGCTGCGATTGCAGTCACCCACCACCATGTGCGGCTAACTTTTGTTTTGTTTTGTTTTGTTTTTTTTGAGAGGGAGTCTCGCTCAGTCGCCCAGGCTGGAGTGCAGTGGTGCGATCTCAGCTCACTGCAAGCTCTGCCTCCCGGGTTCAAGCCATTCTCCTGCCTCAGCCTCCCGAGTAACTAGGACTAGAGGCACCCGCCACCACGCCTGGCTAATTTTTTGTATTTAATTTTAGTAGAGATGGGGTTTCACCATGGTAGCCAGGATGGTCTCAATCTCCTGACCTCGTGATCCACCCACCTCGGCCTCCCAAAGTGCTGGAATTATAGGTGTAAGCCACTGCACCCGGCCTAATTTTTGTATTTTTAGTAGAGATGGGGTTTCACCATGTTGTCCAGCTGGTCTTGAACTCCTGACATCAGCTGATCTGCCCACCTCGGCTTCCCAAAGTGCTGGGATTACAGGCATGAGCCACTGTGCCCAGCTGGTAGTCACTTTCTTTAAGGGAAAAAAAAAAAGGAAGGCAGAGGCCGGGTGCAGTGGCTCATGCCTGTAATCCCAGCACTTTGGGAGGCCAAGACGGGCAGATCATGAGGTCAGGAGTTCGAAACCAGTCTGGCCAGGCTGGTCGCGGTGGCTTATGCCTGTAATCCCAGCACTTTGGGAGGCCGAGGCGGGCAGATCACAAGGTCAGGAGATCAAGACCATCCTGGCTAACACGGTGAAACCCCGTTTCTACTAAAAATACAAAAAATTAGCCAGGCATGGTGGCAGGCACCTGTAGTCCCAGTCACTTGGGGGCTGAGGCAGGAGAGTGGCATGAACCCAGGAGGCGGAGCTTGCCGTGAGCCAAGATGGCGCCACTGCACTCCAGCCTGGGTGACAGAGCAGTACTCCATCTCAAAACAAACAAAAAAAACAACGAAACCAGTCTGGCCAACATGATGAAACCCCCGTCACTACTAAAAATACCAAAATGAGCCGGGCACAGTGGTGCACACCTATAGTCCCAGCTACTCAGGAGTTTGATGCAGGAGAATTGCTTGAACCTGGGAGGCCAGGTTGCTGTGAACCGAGATCGTGCTACCACACTCCAGCCTGTGCAACAGAGCGAGACTCCGTCTCAAATAAAAAAAAAAAAAAAAAAAAAAAAAAAAAACGAAACAAAAGGTAAGGCAGAATCCTGCAGTGCCTGGCACATATTAAGCTTGCAATAATTATATGTTAAATGAAGGAATGAATTACAAACCATGTAATCTCTCTGGACATTTATTGTTGTCATCTGTGTAAAAATGGGGTGGACCTGTTCCACCTCTCTCAGGCCTGTCATCAAGGGCAAACAGGAAACCAAAATTTGAAAACACTATTTTTACGGACTAAATGATTGTGTCCTTCATATGTTCCCCCTATTCTCCAGTGTGATGGTATTTGGAGTTACAGCTTTGGGCGGTAATTAGGATTCGATGAGATTATAAAGATAGGGCTCTCATGATGGGATTAAAGCCCGTCATAAGAAGAGATAACAGAGTAGCCTGCTCCTGCCCCCAGGGATGCTAGAGTGGGGAAGATCAGAGCAAGAAGGCCGCCATTTGCAAACCAGGAAAACAGCCCTCACTAGAAACAGACCATGCTGGCACCCTGATCTTGGACTTGAGACTTCAGAACTGTGAGAAAATAAATTTCTCTTGCTCAGTCCGTCCAGCCTATGGTATTTTGTTATGGCAGCCCAAGAAGACCAAGGCAACTATGGAAAGAGGAAGGCTAAAGAGAACTTTTTTTTTTTTTTTTTTTTTTTTGAGACGGAGTCTTGCTCTGCCGCCCCGGCTGGAGTGCAGTGGCCAGATCTCAGCTCACTGCAAGCTCCGCCTCCCGGGTTCACGCCATTCTCCTGTCTCAGCCTCCCGAGTAGCTGGGACTACAGGCGCCTGCCTCGTCGCCCTGCTAGTTTTTTGTATTTTTTTTTTTAGTAGAGACGGGGTTTCACCGTATTAGCCAGGATGGTCTCGATCTCCTGACCTCGTGATCCGCCCGTCTCGGCCTCCCAAAGTGCTGGGATTACAGGCTTGAGCCACCGCGCCCGGCCCGGCTAAAGAGAACTTTATGGCTATGTGATATTCTTCTTATTATTGTTACCACAGGGTGAGTGTAGTGTGGGCCTGCCATGAATTAGCTGCCTGCCTTTGGATCATTCCCTTATAACAGTATGTGTGATGCAGGGACAATTCCAGAAGGCACCATTCATTTAGGGATGGTTTTGCTCTCAACCTTTAACCCTTTAGTTTTTTATCTATACAAAAAAGAAAGGGAATGGAACATTGGTGTCTAACAACTCAGGTATTCTTTCAGCAAGTATTTGTTGAGAGTTGACTATGTCCCAGGCACAGTGCTAGGCACTTGGAGGTATAGTGATCAGACACGGTCCTGCCCTCCAGGAGTTTACATTCTAGCTAGGGAAATAGACAAAGAAAAAGGCAATTACAGCTGCTTGTGAGTAGGGTCTCTAGTAGTCTGCTTGGGCTGTTATAAAATACAACTGGGTGGCTTAGACAATCAAATTTTTTCTTTCTGAGTCAGCTTCCTAGGTAATGTGAATTTTTCTCACAGTTCTGGAGGCTGGAAGTTCAAGGTGCTGACAGGTTTGGTCTCTCCTGAGGCCTCTCTCCTTGGCTTGCAGGTGGCCGCCTTCTCGCTGTGTCCTCACGCAGCCTTTCCTCTGTGCACACGCACTACTAGTCTCTAGTCTTGCTTCCTTTTTTTTTGAGACACAATCTCACTCTGTTACCCAGGGTGGAGTGCAGTGGCATGATCTCCGCTCACTGCAACCTCTGCCTCCTGGGTTCAAGCGATTCTCATGTATCTCAGCCTCCTGAGTAGCTGGGACTACAGGCATTCGCCACCACGCCCAGCAAATTTTTTGTATTTTTAGTAGAGATGGGGTTTCACCATGTTGGCCAGGCTGGTCTCGAACTCCTGACCTAAGGTGATCACCTGCCTCCGCCTCCCAAAGTGCTGGGATTACAGGTGTGAGCCACCTCTCTCGGCCTCTTTTTTTTTTTTTTTTTTTTTGAGACGAAGTCTCTCTGTCGCCCAAACTGGGGTGCAGTGGCGCGATCTTGGCTCACTGCAACCTCCTCTCAGGTTCAAGTGATTCTCCTGCCTCAGCCTCCCAGGTAGTTGGGATTACAGGCACCCACCACCATGCCCAGCTAATTTTTGTATTTTTAGTAGAGATGAGGTTTTGCCATGTTGTCCAGGCTGGTCTCAAATTCCTGACCTAAGCGATCTGCCGGCTCCCTCAGCTGCCCAAAGTGGGATTACAGGCGTGAGCTACTGCGCCTGGCCTCTTCCTCTTCTTATAAGGATGCCAGCCCTATCAGATTAAAGCCCCACCCTTGACTTCAATTAACCTCAGTTACCTGCTAAGGGCCTTATCTTCACATATTCTCATTCCAAAGTGTACTCGGGGTTAGGAATTCAAATACGAATTTAGAGGGGAACCAACTCAGTTCATAAAAGTCTCCACGGACAGAGCAAGCTGCCATGGGGGTGCAGCACAGGGCCTCCATCCCAGGCTTGGGATGCATGTGGCCTCTTGAGGAAGGGACTTAAGCAGCCTAAGGACTAAAGGGTGAGGTTGAGGGCAGGGCCTGATAATTTAAATGAATACAATTCTGTGAAGCACAGACCTTGTAGATTTCAACCCTTGATGGTTTCTGATTTTTTTTTTTTTTTTTTTTTTTTTTTTTTTTTTTTTTTTTTTTTTTTTTTTGCCTATTTGACCTTTGCTAGTAATAATTTAGAGAGTGGAACCCAAAAACAATTCTAAAGCCCAATAGCCTTGAGTAAGCCACGCTTTCCTTTTGCACCAGTTTCCTTAAGCGGTAGATCCAGACAGTTGACACCTGCTATTTCTCAGGCCCTCATGTGCAATGATTAGAGGGAAATCCTTACATATATTCATAGTGACCTCTTCAAATACCATGTTGACAGTTCAGCAGCTTGAAAAAAAGAGGCTTTGGATTCTGTAACCAAATGCCATATTTACTTTGGGGTCATTTTTACCAGGATTTCTTCTCTTCCTTTTTTTTAAGCCATAAAAAGATGTAGAGAAAGTGAGGGATTGGCGACGTGTGTAAGTCTAGGCTCTCACACCAGCTAAGCATAACTTAGCTCCTCCAGGGTGACTTCTCTTTAGGCCATGGTAATGACTGTTTTTAGTCTGCGTGAGGGGAAAGGGCTGCGAAAGCATAGATACTCATTGTGGGGGAAACAATCAAACATCACACATATGTATAATGTGAAAAAGTCCCTCTCTTGTCTCTATCTGATATACCTCAGGGGTCACCTCTATTACCTCTGTATTTCCCAGAACACTTTTTTTTTCTTTTTGACACAGGGTCTCACTATGTTGCTCAGGCTGGTCTGGAACTCCTGAGCTCAAGTGATCCCCCTGCCATGGCCTCCCAAAGTACTGAGATTACAGGCTTGAGCCACTATGCCCGGCCTGCCGGACCTTTTCTATTCACAACCCAGATACATACATGATTTTCTTCTTGACAAAAATGAGATTACACTATATATAAATCTGCTGGCCGGGCATGGTGGTTCACCTGTAATCCCAGCACATTGGGAGGCCGAGGCGGGCAGATCATGAGGTCAAGAGATCGAGACCACTCTGGCCAAAATGGTAAAAACCCGTCTGCATTAAAAATACAAAAATTAACTGGGCTTGGTAGCATGTGCCTGTAGTTCCAGCTACTTGGGAAGTTGAGGCAGGAGAATCGCTTGAATCCAGGAGGCAGAGGTTGCAGTGAGCCGAGATGGCGCCACTGCACTCCAGCCTGGCGACAGAGCGAGACTCTGTCTCAAAAAAAAAAAACAAAAAAAAAAAAAACTGTCATTTTCTTCTTTTACTCAACAACATGTCATCAACATTCTTCCATATCCATAAAAAAGAGCACCTCCCTTTCCTCTTTCTAAAGTTTACAGGGCATGCATGATAGCTCACACCTGTAATCCCAGCACTGTGAGAGGCCAAGGCAAGGAGGATCACTTGAGCCCAGGATTTGAGACCAGCCTGGGCAACACAGCAAGACCTTGTCTCTACAAAAAGAAAAAAAGAAATGAGTCCGGCATGGTGGTTTGGCCTTGTAGTCTCAGCTACTTGAGAGGGTGAGGTGGGAAGATGGCTTGAGCTCTGGAGTTAGAGGCTGCAGTGAGCCATGATCACACCACTGCACACTAGCCTGGGTGATAGAGTGAGATCCTGTATTTTTTTTAAAAAGCTTACATAGTATATCATGGAAGGTATTTTTAACTATTTTCCAAGTTCTCTCTGATTTCTTTGCTATCACAAATGATCCTGCAATGAACATACTTGTCTCTGTAGACTTTTTTTTTTTTTTTTTTGAGATGGAGTTTCGCTCTTGTTGCCCAAGCTGGAGTTCAATGGCACGATCTTGGCTCACTGCAACCTCTACCTCTCGGGTTCAAGCTATTCTCCTGCCTCAGCCTCCCAAGTAGCTGGGATTACAGGCATGTGCCACTATGCCTGGCTAATTTTGTATTTTCAGTAGAGATGGGGTTTCTCCATGTTGGTCAGGCTGGTCTCGAACTCCCAACCTCAGATGATCTGCCCGCCTCGGCCTCCCAAAGTGCTGGGAATACAGGTGTGAGCCACCGCACCCGGCCCAAATAAGACTAATCTTAACATATATCCTATCATTTAGAGTCTTTATTTTATTTTTCTGAGATAGGGTCTTTCTCTGTCATCCAGGCTGGAGTGCAGGGGTTCTATCATGGCTGATTGCAGCCTCAAACTCCTGGGCTCAAGCAATCCTCCCTTCTCAGCCTCCTGAGTAGCTAGGACTATAGGCATGTGCCACCACACCTAATTTTTTGATTTTTTTTTTTTTTTTTTTGAGACGGAGTCTTGCTCTGGTCGCCCAGGCTGGAGTGCAGTAGTGCAATCTCGGCTCACTGCAACCTCTACCTCCCGGGTTCAAGAGAATCGCCTGCCTCAGCCTCCTAAGTAGCTGGGTTTACCCTACCACCCCGCCTGGATAATTTTTGTATTTTTAGTAGAGACAGGGTTTCACTGTGTTGGCCAGGCTGGTCTTGAACCCCTGACCTCAGGTGATCCACCTGTCTTGGCCTCCGAAAGTGCTGGGGTTACAGGTGTGAGCCACTGCGCCTGGCCATTTTTTGATTTTTTGTAGAGACAGGGTCGCATTATGTTGACCAGGCTGGTCTCAAACTCCCGTGCTCAAGTAGTCCTCTTGCCTGGGACTCCCAAAGTATTGGGATTACAGGCTTGAGCCACCACACTCCACAGCATACAGTAATTTTTAAAACATCGGTCAATTGCAAGAGCAGTATGTGTCTCCTTTTTCTTCATTTTTAATGAGCTCTGATTGGCTGGGAAGCCAGCCAACACTTGCTCCCTGCTTCCTGCCTGTCCCTGCAGCTGTGTGATCAGTTGGGGAAGGCCTAAGTACAGGCCCTTGGGCACCCCTCTGGGTGCGGGGGCCCTAGTGGCTACAGTGCCTCCAGCCAGCAGTGTGGGCTCAGAATGAGCTACAGTTGAGCTTGCCATTTGTTTTCTCAAGGGCTTGAAATTGAGAGTGGGGCTGCAGCAGTTTTCACTCTCCCTCATGTTTCTTTTCGCAGAATCCTATTGTGCAAACCAGATATTCAACAAAAATCAGATCCTGATGGCTGTATTGTGTGTTTACAATCTCAAGCTGCTATAAATTATTAAATAGTTATTCTACACATAAGGAAAATGTCCAGCACAAATTATCTGTAACTTTTCATTTGAAACTTCATTTTTTTCATGTTGAGTCATGGTGTGTCACTTACCTGTTCCAGATTCCAACAAAGATAGTTGTTGGCCGGGCGTGGTGGCTCAAGCCTATAATCCCAGCACTTTGGGAGGCTGAGGCAGTTGGATCACAAGATCAGGAGATCCAGACCATCCTGGCCAACATGGTGAAACCCCGTCTGTACTAAAAATACAAAAATTAGCTGGGCATGGTGGCTCGTGCCTGTAATCCCAGCTACTCGGGAGGCTGAGGCAGGAGAATCGCTTGAACTAGGGAGTCGGAGGTTGCAGTGAGCGGAGATCACACCACTGCACTCCAGCCTGGACGACTGAGCGAGACTACGCCTCAAAAAAAAAAAAAAAGGTAGTTGTTTTTTTCAGCACACAGGGGTTAACCATTGAGGCATGTCTTTCTGCAGGTCCTATTTAATAAAGTTAGTACAATCTTTCATGCCCCTCTTTTTTTCACCCTCTTACTTTTCTGTTGTGAGTATTCACAGAATCTGGATCTGCCAGCTACTCTTCTGTTTGAAGTTGAAGACTTGGCAAAATTATACATCCAGCAGGCAAGAAATAAAGTGGAAATGTCTCACAAGTAACAGTGAAATCTGTTGCGTTGTTTTAAGTCTTTATGAAAAAAAGTCCTACTAAATATTGTCTTGGCAACTATAAATATATTTTAGTAATCAAAAGCCTTCAGAGTAACAGTTAAGATATCTGAAACCTAATGTCTGTCTGCCACTCTTAATTATATATATTTACATTTTATAGCCCAATCTTCATTAAACGCCATGCAATTTTCCATTTGAGTTTTTACATTTAGTGTCTCAGTGTTTTATATGGTCAAGTAGCCAATTTTCCCCCTGCTACATTTTACTCAGGTACAATTGAAAATGAGTTGACTAGATCAATGGCAGCAGCTCTAATTTGAAATCTTGAAAAATGCATTTTTTATTAAGCAATTTCAAATTGAGCAGACCTCTAAAAAGCAGGTTGTTATTTTTCAGGGGTTTTATACACACATCCATATGAACCATGAACTGTTACTGCACTTTCAGAACTATTATGTCTTGAAGTTTCCAAAATTATATACAACTATTCCAATACACTTTTCACCTTTATGCATTATTTTCCTTCTCCATATAAAAAAGAAAACCACATAGAAACCCATTTGAAGGTAGGTGATTTCCTTTCTTGGATAGCAATGACTTCTATTTCTATTAATAACTTATTTGAAACAAGCCACTTACTTTGTTAAGTAGATAGATCCATTTATGCAAATATAAGATACATACTTTTACAATAATATTCAGGGTCAGTCTGAGTTTCCTGAAAGTTGTTTTGAAAAGTCAACTGCATAAGTACAATTATTGTATTTGACAGAAATCTTTTGTTTCAAGCAATATGAACAGAGAAATGTTAATTTCTATTGTTTTATTAATTTCTCCTTAAAAACTTAAAAACCTGAGTCACTGTGAAAGATTGGTTAAATATATATCCCCTCACTACATACATTTCATCTAGTCCTCTTTCCAAAAATTTAACAAGGTCGTTTTACATTCTTAAAGCACCACAGCAAAGTGGTTTAAATGCAAAATGTGCTTAAGTGCTACTTAACTATTCCTAACTCTTCTACTGGGAAATCCTAGAAAACAGAACTAAAGAAATGCAACTTCTACTTTAAAAATTCTAATTATAACTGTCACATTAAATTGAAGGTGAGAATAAAACTGGTGTATCTGTTAACTAAGTCAAGCGATGTACTGTGCCGTACGTGTTATTTAATGTGCAAGTGTAAAAGTCAAGTTCCCTGCAGAAATCGAAGTGCCTCCCCTCAGTCTTCTGAGAATGTATAAATTAACCATTCTCCCCCAAGCGGTCCTCCTCCCTGCCTCCCTCCGCCCTATTTTAAATGTAGATAGGGCGACCTAAGTCTTTTGAATTTGAAGGGCTGCTATCTCGGCCCCATTCTTTTCATCATCCTGTTTTGAATGACACTGAGCACGTATAGATTCTTCTATAAAAGCACCCCCTGGATGCAGGGCTTGGTTTTTCAAGCTGCTGGCTTAATTTTGCATAGCAATTAGTACTGACTTCTCTAAACCAGCAATCCAAATACAGCTCGAGAATGTTCCACGTAGTTCCTCAAACTTAACCCTGTGCCTTTTGATTTCAAGCCCGAAGGGGAGGAACTTGCATAATTACTAAATTCCCAATTGGAGTGGTCTGGAGGAGGGTACGGTAATCCCAAACTATACGTTAATTCAAACCCTCGCCGCGACTGGGCAGCAAGGAGCCAACATATGCCTTCTTTAAAAAATCTATTCTACCTATTCACTGCCCGCGCAGGGCCGTGCCACATGGTCCTCCCTTGCAACCAGTCAGCTGTGAGCAGCAGATGGGATCATTTGCATTTTTCTTTTTATACTTTCTTTGATCGGCAAATTAAAGGATTTTTCTTAAATTTACATTCTCATTGTTTGCCTAAAATACAAACGTGGCTAAACTGTTGAATTGGGCTTCCCTGACTCTCACACAGCACCTCCCCCTCCCCCCACCCAGCCACTGAGACTTGAGAAAATACCCGAGGGGTAGATTTCATATTTATCAACTGGGAATCTACAGTCCAAGAGTTAGGAGTAGACAGAATGAGCCTTTATTGAGTTGATGACTCGTGTTTTTCTATTTTAGGCGCTCGGCGCAGACAGCCCGTGGGTTTGTGTTTGTGGGGTGTGTGTCTGTGAGCGCGGGCGCTTCCGAAGCTCTCGCTCGGCAGCCTCACCCCCCAGAACTTCGGGTTGCAAGTAGCAAGCAAGATTTTAGCTCCCAGGCTCACAACAGAGGGCGGCCACCGTGCAGGGGGAGTGGCCAGAGCCAGCTTTTCCCAGCGCCAGGGTCGCTCTCCCGCGTCCCGCCGGACTCCATGCCGCCCCGCGGGGCCGCAGAAGCCACCCGGGCCCTCGCACCCCAAGGTCTTTGTGCCGGTCGCGGCGCGGGAAGACCGGCTTCGGGGGCCTGGGCAGCGGCCCAAAAGCCAAAAATGCGGGAGAGGCGTGGGCGCGAGGCGGGAGAAGCTCCGCACAGTCGCCGTCCCGCAAGGGGCAAAAAAGTAGAAAAAGAGGCGTTTGGGGCCAAACTCTCGGGTCTGAGAAACCACGTTTCCGAGGACGGACTGGCGGTGGGAGGACACATGGGGTACAAGGGACATTGTTCGCGGCGCCCGCCCGCCGCGCCGTGGGTGCGCGGCCGCCGCCCCCGCCCCGGGCAGCCAGCGTGGGCCCACGTGGAGCTACTGCGCCCGCCGAGCGCGCCGGGCCGCCTGGGTCCCCGGAGTGCGCGCCCGAGCTCCCTGCCGCGGCCGCTCACGCCCGAGCGCCGCCGCCGCCGGTCCCGCGTGTGCCCCGCTGAGGGGGAGGGGCGGGCCGGGGGTGGGGGCGGAGGGGTTGTGGTTCCACTGCAGCGGGGGCTCCTGTGTCCTTGTGCGGAAATGACACACGGAGTCCCGTCACGTCACGCGAGAGCGCAGCGCACGGACACACACAAAGAGAGGGGAAAATACACGGCGCTCGCCCGCCCGCCGCCCCCAGCGCCTCCCCGGGCCGCCCCGGCCAGGCCCTCCGCGCGCGGTCCCCACTCCCCGGCCCCGCGCCCTCCCCCCACGTGGCGCCCAAACTCGGCGCGGGCCCGCCCGGCAAAGTACAGAACTCGCGTCCCAGGTAAGTGCGGGGCGGATCAAGCCGGCCGCGCGGCGGCGGCAGCGTTGGCGGCTCCGGGGCGAGCGGCCGGGAGAGTGGCTGCAACATCCATGCCGGGGTGGGGGCGGGAGCAGGGGAGGGGACGCGGAGGGGGGGCTGCTCTTGCGCGCCCGCCGGTAGTAGCGCCCACCCCCGCGCGGGCCGAGCCACCGGAGCGGGCGCCGGGCGCCCACGGGCTCGCCGCGCCCATTGTGCTGCGCGCCCCTTTGTGCCCGCTCGGAACGCGGCGACTCCATGGCGTTCCGAGGAGCACGCGCGCCGCGCGGGGACGGGGGGTTCGCGCGGTGGAACCGTCCGCGCCGCCGCCGCCGCCCGCCCCACTCGCGCCGCGCGCCGGCCCCGCACCCCCGCCGGGCGCCGCGATGGAGCGGCCGGGGCGGCCGGAAGGCTCTGCCGGGCTCGCGGCAGCTTGGCGCTGGCGCTCGGCGGGGCTGTGGTGGGGCACTGCTCGGCGTGTGGAAGGGGGTGTCGGAGCTGGAGCAGGGGGCGGGGACTGGAAGGAGATGCCAGGCGGCGAGCGGGAGGCCGGGGGAGCCGCCGCTCGGAGGAACGAAGCCTCCGGAGGCTGCAAATGGAGTGAGGCCGGCTCGCGGCGGCGGCGGCCGGGAGCGGAGGGATGGGCCCCGCCGCCAGGGGGCGCATAGCTCCCTTCCCGGCCGTTCCACGGCGGTTCGCGGTTCCCGCTGCCTGGGAGCTGGAGGCGGGCCCGGCGCCTTGGGTGTGCACCCGGGCTGGCGCGAGGCCTGGCCGGCCGGCCGCAAAGCTAAAGCCCGGGGCGCTCGTGGCTCCTCGTGACCACCCCTTTCCCTTTATGATAAACGTGGTTTCCCACGCATGCTTTGCCCTCCTCTTATCCGTGAGGTGTGCACCACCGATTTGGAGGCCCTTGTGTGCTTGTGTACCTACGTCTCCCTATGTAGATATTTTAAACAAGGTGTTTTTACAGAGAGAAAAGTTTTGTTGATTGCTCAGGTGGTCTACCTGGAAGAATTCTGCGCGTAAAGGCTAACTCGACAAGAGGGCCGGGAGGAACAAGGTTACTCACTGGAGTTGGAAATGTGCAATTCCTCTCCTTAAAGTAACTTTTGAATGGTTAAATACAAATATTAAACATGCCACAGGGCACCGTGGTATAGTGCCAGAAAGCTACGGTTGCAAGAAACTGAGGTAAGGAAGTGAGTCCTTCAGGCTAGCCAGGTATATAAACGGCCGGGACGGAGGACGTGCTGTTGTTACTCGCTCCCCACTTCCACACTTGGAGTCCGTTTTTCTCTTTTTTTAAAACCATTCATCCCTAGATTTTGGCTTTATACCACAAGAGCCTGTCAAGCTTCCCTCGGTACTGGGACTTGGGCAAGATTTTTTATCTCCCTCACAGTTTCACATCCCCAGCGTCTGACCCAGTGTCTCATAACAGTAGGCGCTTAGTGCATATTTCCTAAATGAATGGAGAGAGCCTCTTGGATTCTAGAAGAAAGGTGGAGCCAGAGCAGCCAGTTGCTGCTGGGTTAGCTGGTGTCTGTGTGGCCCTTGAAATCTGTCACAAAAATCTCCTGTCATGGAAAATGAGTTTTTGTTTGTTTGTTTTTGAGACTAAGTCTCGCTCTGTCACCCGGGCTGGAGTGCAGTGGCTCTATCTCGGCTCACTGCAACCTCCGCCTCCAGGGTTCAAGCGATTTTCCTGCCTCAGCCTCCCGAGTAGCTGGGATTACAGGCCATGTGCCACCATGCCTTGCTAATTTTTATATTTGTGGTAGAGACGGAGTTTCACCATGTTGCCCAGGCTGGTTTCCCGACGTCAGGTGATCTGCCTGCCTGACCTCCCAAAGTGTTGGGATCACAGGCATCAGCCACCGTGCCCGGCAGGAACATGTTTTGTTTTGTTTTTTTTTTTTTGAGACGAGTCTCGCCCTGTCGCCAGGCTGGAATGCAGTGGTGTGATCTTGGCTCACTGCAACCTCCACCTCCGAGGTTCAAGGGATTCTCCTGCCACAGCCTCCCAAGTAGCTGGGACTACAGGCGTGTGCCACCATGCCTGGCTAATTTTTTGTATTTTTGGTAGAGACGGGGTTTCACCGTGTTAGCCAGGATAGTCTCGATCTCCTGACCTCATGATCTGCTCGCCTCCCAAAGTGTTGGGATTACAGGCGTGAGCCACCACGCCAGGCTTTTTTTTTTTTTTTTTTTTCCCCCTTGAGACAGAGTTTCGCACTTGTTGCCCAGGCTGAAGTGTAATGGCACCATCTCGGCTCACCGCAACTTATGCCTCCTGGGTTCAAGTGATTCTCCTGCCTCAGCCTCCCAAGTAACTGGGATTACAGGCACGCACCACCACGCTGGGCTGGTTTTATAGTTTTAGTAGAGACGAGATTTCTCCATGTTGGTCAGGCTAGTCTCGAACTCCCAATCTCAGGTCATTCGCCAGCCTCAGCCTTCCAAAGTGCTGGGATTACAGCCGTGGGCCACCGTGCCCAGCCTTTTTTTTTTTCTTTTTGTTACCAGCGATGCCATCTTCTTGCTGAAGAACTAATATAACAAAGTTTTATGTGATTCCACCCACCTTCCCCATGCCCAGCAAGTTAGGAACTGGCAGACGAGACAGTCAGCATCCCAACAATTAAAAGGTGCCATATTGACACATTTTCTTTACATCCTCTCCCTTTGGGTACTTTCTTGGCTCCTAAGCACCCCTGTGTGAGCAAAAGCATAGCAGAATGTCTAATATTAATTACAAAGAGAAAAATTGGAGTGAGTCCTGACACAGGTTTGATTAGGTGAAAATATCCTATATTAATGTCTCATCTGCTACTTTTTAGCACTGCCTAGAAAGCCCCTGGAAGCAATGAGAAACTAAACAGCATGTTTGTATGAATTGTACTGACACCATGATGAAAAGTTTAAATACCTCAAATTGTATAATGTAGAAACATTAAGTGTGAAGGTCCGCTAGTCAACCAGCAAAAATGATGTGGTGTTTGTATATGGGAGGCTGGGATGTAGTGTGTTTTTCCTGGTGCTTATTTTTTTTTTTTTTTTTGGAGACAGAGTCTCACTCTGTTGCCCAGGCTGGAGTGCAGTGGCATGATCTTGGCTCACCACAACCTCCGTCTCCTGGGTTCAAGTGATTCTCCTGCCTCAGCCTCCCAAGTAACTGGGATTACAGGTGCGTGCCACCACGCCTGTCTAATTTGGGTGTTAAGTGATAGGTTTTGGTTGCTAACCTAATTGCATTGTTCCCATCATTGGCTAAGGTAAGCTTGGGGAATTAATTGTAGAATTAATCTTTGGAATAAGAAACCTATTCTGTATCCTTTTAGTCATGTTTATAGGGATGTGTACATATGTTATTTTTCTCTCTCTTTTTTTTTTTATCTGAGATTGAGTCTCGCTGTGTCACCCAGGCTAGAATGCAGTGGCACAACCTCAGCTCAGTGCATCCTCCGCCTCCTGGGTTCAAGTGATTCTCCTGCTTCACCCTCCCAAGTAACTGGGATCACAGGCATGCACTACCATACCCGGCTAATTATTGTATTTTTAGTAGAGACGGGGTTTCACCATGTTGGCCAGGCTGGTCTCAAACTCCTGACCTTAGGTGATCTGCCCACCTCGGCCTCCCAAAGTGCTGAGATTACAGGCTTGGGCCACCACGCCTGGTCTACATGTGTTATCTTTCATAGAACAATACACTCCCAGAGAGTCAGTTTTACTCTGGGAATTTTTGAGGCAGGTTCTCTCTCTTTCACCCAACCTGGAGTGCAGTGGCACAATCTCGACCCATTGCAACCACTGACTCCCAGGCTCAAGCGATCCTCCCGCCTCAGCCTCTCAAGTAGCTGGAACTACAGGTATGCGCCACCATACCTGGCTAATTTTTTATGTGTTTAGTAGATACGGGGTTTCACCATGTTGGCCAGGCTGGTCTCGAACTCCTGAGCTCAAGTGATCTACATGTGTCGGCCTCCCAAAGTGCTGGAATTGCAGGTGTGAGCCACCGCCTGACTGAGATAAATTTTTAAAATGAAACTTAAATATCTGGGCACAGTGGCTCACACCTGTAATCCCAGCACTTTGGGAGGCCGAGACAGGTGGATCACCTGATGTCAGGAGTTCCAGACCAGCCTGGCCAACATGGTGAAACCCCGTCTCTACTAAAAATACAAAAATTAGCCAGGTGTGGTGGTGGCTAATCCTACCTACTCGGGAGGCTGAAGCAGGAAAATCGCTTGAACCCGGGAGGAGGAGGCTGCAGTGAGCCGACATTGTGCCATACTGCACTCCAGCCTGGGTGACAGAGCAAGACTCTGTCTCAAAAAGAAAAGAAAAAGAAATAAAGTCACACCCACAAAAATGTGCTAAAAACTGATTTTTTTGGTGCTTTGTATCACCTTGCTCTGACAGTCTCTTTCCTTCTCCAAATTTGATAATGTTCTTCTCCCGCTTCTGATACATCAGTATTTCTTTTTATTTTTTTATATTTTATTTTATTTTATTTTATTTTATTTTATTTTATTTATTTTATTTTTTTTTTTGAGACGGAGTCTCGCTCTGTCACCCAGGCTGGAGTGCGGTGGTGCGATCTCGGCTCACTGCAAGCTCCGCCTCCCGGGTTTACGCCATTCTCCTGCCTCAGCCTCCGGAGTAGCTGGGACTACAGGCGCCCGCCACCTCGCCCGGCTAGTTTTTTGTATTTTTTTAGTAGAGACGGGGTTTCACCGTGTAGGCCAGGATGGTCTCGATCTCCTGACCTCGTGATCCACCCGTCTCGGCCTCCCAAAGTGCTGGGATTACAGGCTTGAGCCACCGCGCCCGGCCCACATCAGTATTTCTTGCAACATCATTGTTTCAACCCAGAGCTCTTCTGGTTTCTGGGATTAGCTGCCGCAAGTTCCCCACACATGCCAGACTAAGAGCTCTCCATGCCAGTGTCAGCCTTCAGAGTGTTAAACATGAGAGGGGCTATTTTAAGAGTGGCAGTGAATGCTTGGCATGTTAGTCTGTAAATTTCATATGAAAACCACTTCTACAAACTGTTGTTTTAGAGCTGAAGTTTTCTCAGCAGGTCACCTGATACCATGCTGTCCCTCCATTTTTTTGTAAGACAGGGTCTGGCTGTGTTGACCAGGCTGATCCTGAACTCCTAGGCTCAAGCAATGCTTCCGCCTGAACCTCTTGAATAGCTGGGACTATGGGTGCACACCACTGTGCCCAGCTTCCTTTTTTTTTTTTTGAGTCAGGGTCTCACTCTCACCCAGGATGGAGTGCAGTGGCACGATCACAGCTCACTGCAGCTTCAACCTCCTGGGCTCAAATGATCCTTCCACGTCAGCCTCCCAGGTGGCTGGAACTATAGGCCTGTGCCACCACATCTGGCTAATTTTTTTGAGACAGAGTTTTGCCCTTGTTGCCCAGGGTGTAGTGCAATGGCATGATCCCAGCTCACTGCAACCACCGCCTCCCGGGTTCAAGCAATTCTCCTGCCTCAGCCTCCCTAGTAGCTGGGATTTCAGGTGTCCGCCACTACACCTGGCTAATTTTTGTATTTTTAATAGAGACGTGTCGGGTTTCACCATGTTGGCCAGGCTGGTCTCGAACTCCTGACCGCAAGTGATATGCCATCGTCGGCCTCCCATAGTGCTGGGGCTATAGGCGTGAGCCACCGTGCCAGCAATTTTTTGTGTTTTTTTATAGAGATGGGATTCACCATATTGCCCAGGTTGGTCTCAAACTCCTGGAGTCAAGTGTTCCACCTGCCTTTGGCTGAGATTACAGGTGTGAGCTGCTATGCCTGCCCCACCTCAATTTTTTTTTTTTTTTTGAGACAGTCTTGCTCTGTCACCCAGGCTGGAGTGCAGTGGCACTATCTCTGCTCACTGGACCCTCCACCTCCCAGGTTCGAGGATTCTCCTGCCTCAGCCTCCTAAATAGCTGAGATTACAGGCCCGCACCACCATACCCAGCTAATTTTTGTGTTTTTAGTAGAGACAGGGTTTTGTCATGTTGGCCAGGCTGATCTCTCAACCTCAGCCTCCCAAAGTGATGGGATTACAGGCATGAGCCACCATGCCCAAATCCCCACCTCTCCCCCCATAATTTTTAATCCAAGTTGAAACCTGTATTTTAAGTCAGCCCTTTTGGCTTTGTGTGGTGGCTCATACCTGTAATCCCAGCACTTTGGGAGGCTGAAGTGGCTGGATCTCTTGAGGCCAGGAGTTCGAGACCAGCCTGGTCAACATGGCTGAAACCCCATCTCTACTGAAAAATACAAAAATTAACCAGGTGTGGTGGCATATGCCTGTATTCCCAGCTACTCGGGAGGCTGAGACAGGAGAATTGCTTGAACCCAGGATGCAGAGTTGCAGAGAGCCGAGGTCGCACCGCTGCACTCCAGCTTGGGCAACAGAGATTCTGTCTCAAATCAATCAGCCCTCTTAATTTTTTTTTCTACCTGTGACCACCTCTCCTTTTGTCTGATTTTCAGTTATCTCTGACTAGTGAAACATAGTTGCATCAGTATCAGGGCATTGATTGCTCAGTTGAATAAGTTATTTGCTGGCCTTTTCTTGTATGTCCCGGGCTGTTGGTTTGAGCGTGGAGCTGACAAAAGGGAAGGACTGAGGCTTGCTTAGGATTGGGGGTGCAGTAAACCCTAATTAGCTTGTGTGATCACAAGATAAAACACTTGAAAAAATGGGAAGTGCAGCGGAAACTCAGCTTATACCTCCTAGGAAAATTAGTCACTGTTGTGTAGTCGGTCACATGGTTGGATGCTGGAACGTGCGGTCCCTCCTTCCACCTTGAGCCTCAGCTTCTGCATACCAAGGTTAATAAGCAGAGTCTCCTGTGAGCCATGTGAGAAGGTAGCCCTCCATGAGGTTCGGGAGAATGTAAGTGGAACTTCTTAGCTGGGGAAGATGGCACATTTACTCAAGACTCAGAAGACCCAAGTGACCAAAGATTAAGATACCAAATCACAGGCGCTCAGGCAGGGTTGTGCGGCTGTGCTTGGCTGCATGCTGGAAGATGAGGTTGTGCTCTGACTGAATAAGGAAGGCAGCTACAATTACAGCTTTAGAAAAACTCAGAGGAAAATTGCCCTGGTTTTATGAGGACTGGTATTTTTCAAACTGCATTTGCAGATGTGCCTAAAAATAAAAACAAATTGCGAACATGTCCTGCAAATCCCTTGGGCAGAATGCCACTGCCAAGGGGGCTGGGTCCTGAGAGCCTCAAGGCTCCCAGCTGGTCCTGTGAACCCAGAGACCCACGGCACCAAAGTAGATGGCATGGGAACATTCTTCCTGTCCTCAGGGAGAGCGTTTTATTTGGTTTCATCCCCCTCCCTCCAGTTTCTATGTTTCATTGGAAAGAAAAGTTACTAAACCTTTTTAATCTTTTAAGCCATTTTATTTAATTTGCAGTTCTTAAAAATTCACTATTAAAATATACTTTAGGCTGGGCAGGGTGGCTCACACCTGTAATCCCAGAACTTTGGGAGGCCGAGGCGGGTGGATCACTTGAGGCCAGGAGGTCAAGGCCAGCCTGGCCAACATGGTAAAACCCTGTCTCTACTGAAAATAAAGGAATTAATCAGGCATGGTGGCGCATGCCTGTAATCCCAGCTACTTGGGAGGCTGAGGCAGGAGGAACCCGGGAGGCAAAGCTTGCAGTGAGCCGAGATCGTGCCACTGCACTCCAGCCTGGGTGACAGAATGAGACTTTGTCTCGAAAAAATAAAAAAATAAAATGCACTTTAAACATCTTTTCCTTAAAAAAAAAAAAAAAAAAAAGAAGCAGCTTTATAATAGGTAACATTCAGTGCTATGTGTCAGACACTTTCTTTTTTTTTTTTTTTTTGAGACGGAGTCTCGCTCTGTCACCCAGGCTGGAGTGCAGTGGCCAGATCTCAGCTCACTGCAAGCTCCGCCTCCGGGGTTCACGCCATTCTCCTGCCTCAGCCTCCCGAGTAGCTGGGACTACAGGCACCGCCACCTCGCCCGGCTAGTTTTTTGTATTTTTAGTAGAGACGGGGTTTCACCGTGTTAGCCAGGATGGTCTTGATCTCCTGACCTCGTGATCCGCCCGTCTCAGCCTCCCAAAGTGCTGGGATTACAGGCTTGAGCCACCGTGCCCGGCCCAGACACTTTCTTCTTTGTAATTTTCACAAAAACTTGATGAGGTGAGGTAGATGTGTCCAGCTCCTATTACAGGAGCTGGAGCACAGGAGTTCAAGGCTACAGTGAGCTCTGATCATACTACTGAACTCTGCCTGGGTAACAGAGCAAGACCACCATCTCTGGGAAAAAAAAAAAAAAAAGAAAGACCTGGATTGAAAGCCAGGGTTTCATACAGTTCCATCTGACCAAAGTTTAGTGGACAATTCCATTTTTAGGGGGGTCACCTGCACTAGTTCCTGCCTTGGTCACAGGCTGGCCCATCTGGCTAATTGACTTGCTCATGCACCTGCTCCCCGCTCACAGTTAGCAGGAAGAGGGAAAGAAAGCTGGGAGATCATGGCCCATTCCTCAGTCCCAGCTTCCTTGGAGGGCTGGAATGAAGCTCTTATGCCGGGAAGGCCCTTCCTGCTCCTTGGTCTTGGCAGCATCCCTCGGCCGGCACAAATGCACCGCGCCCCCACCCCCCCACCCCGTTCCCTATCGGCACAAGAAGCAGTGCTTGTGGGGACTGTGTGCGTTGACATACATAACATTTAGAATGCGGAGCCTGTGCCACACGAATACTAACTACCGTCGCCGTCTTCTAGGTTTAATTTTTAGAAGTCAGTGTCACCTGTAGCAGAGAGGTTCCTTGAAATCAAATCAGACATATGGCAATTGTGAAAAGACTGAAGTAAGGTTTAGGTCTTGGTTAAATTTTTTAAATCCTTGAGTTTGTTTTGTTAATGACTGAGCATATTCTCTCCACTTTACCTTCTGTGTGTGGTAGGGGCCACACAGCCACCATCCCCATTGTCTCAGATTTCAATCACATTCCTGTTCTGGGGCCCACATTCTCTAGGGAATCTTCCGGTAGTGAGAGTTTGCTTCAGTTTAAATCTGGAAACAGCTCTTAGGGGCAACGGGTATTTGCCCCTGAGTGACATGAGGTCAGGGCTGCTGGGGCCAGGTCTTCTCGGACTGGCACCTCAGCCCAGTGGCGAGAACATCTCTGATCTAGCAGGGTAAAATCCGGAGTCAGCTGGCTGGAATTTGAACCTCCAGGTTGCAGGAAGCCCAAGTACTTCCCATTTCTGGGCCTGCTGCTTGTCCTGTGTGACTCCCTGGCCCGCAGGCCTCTGGCAGCTCTGATTAGGCTTACGCTGCTGTCACAAAAGACCAGGTCTGTCTGCTCTCTCCACAGCAACCGAATGTTCAAGGAACTTGATAGAAAGGTACCCTGGGCCACTCCCAGCCACCTGTGGGTGCACTAGAGAATGTCCTTTTGGAAATCTATGGACTTGGCAGGGAAAAGGCCAGTGATCCTGATCAACTGCCCCCTGCTTAGATGACCATGTCATCTCCCATCCCAGTTCTCTTTTTTTTTTTTTCTTTTTTTGTGACGGAGTCTTTCTCTGCCGCCCAGATTGGACTGCAGTGGCATGATCTCGGCTTACTGCAACCTCCGCCTCCCAGGTTCAAGCGATTCTCCTGCCTCAGCCTCCTGAGTAGCTGGGACTACAGGCGGGTGCCTCCATGCCCAGCTAATTTTTGTATTTTTAGTAGAGATGGGGTTTCACCATGTTGGCCAGGATGATCTCCATCTCTTGACCTCATGATCCGCCTGGCTCGGCCTCCCAAAGTGCTGGGATTACAGGTGTGAGCCACTGCGCCCAGCCGACAGGGGACTATTTAACCTAATATCCTTTTGTGTTTGCTGATTTTTATTCTGTGTGGATGTACGGTCGGCCCCGCCACATCTACAGGTTCATCCAACTGCAGGTAGAGAATATTCCAAAAGCTGGAGCTGGACACAGTGGCTCACGCCTCTAATCCCAGCACTTTGGGAGGTCGAGGTGGGTTAATTGCTTGAGCCCCAGAGTTTGAGAGCAGCTTGGGCAATGCAGGGAGGCCTGTCTCTACAAAATAAAAAATTAGCTGTGTGTGGTGGCACATGCCTGTGGTCCCAGCTACTTGGGAGGCTGAGGTGGGAGGATGCCTTGAGCCCAGGAGGTTAAGGCTATAGCAAGCCACGATCATACCACTGCACTCCAGCCTAGGTGACAGAACCCATCTTGAAAAAAAAAAAAAAAAATCCAAAAGAAAAACCAATAAAAAATTACACCAAGAAAAAGCTATACAATATAACCACTATTTACATACCACTTACACTGTATTATTATAAGTAATCTGGAGATGATTTAAAGTATACAGGAGGATGTACATAGGTTACATGCAAATATTACACTATTTTTTTTTTTTTAATCAGGGACTTGAATATCTGCGGATTTGGGTGTCATTGGGAGTCTTGGAACCAACCCCCAGGATATTAAGACATGACTGTATTACCTGATAAAAAATGGGGAAAAGCCACATAATGTGTCTTCCCTCTTAAAATGAACTCTAAAAAGGTGAAGTGTCCTGTAATGTGTAACTCTTTCCAGCTTTTCCATCTCTTTGTGATGTGGTTCTTCCTAAGCAGCAGTGAATGGTTCTCACTTCTCTGCCTTTTCCTTGCCTTTCTTCACAGCCTTTCTTCCCTCCACAGTGTCCCTTCCAGTCAAGGCAAGTGCATGCTGGTAGTCAGGATTCAGATTCATCCGGATTGCAGCATGAAGCATAGAAGTAGCCCTAAGCCCTGCAAGTTACTGGATTTATGTAGCCAATTTAAACAACTTACCCATTGTAATTTGATATTTGAGTGGCTAAAGCATCTTGTTATTTCTGAACATTTGGGATTATCCTCCTTTTTGTGCTTTTTGTAAACTGAAGGCTTTTCTGATGACCTACTAATCTTTCCTCACCCATGTGCCCTGAATGGAAGATGGAACAGTGCCTATCTCTCTCTGCAGGACAGAGACTAGTAGGCATTTAAGTAAAATTATATATATATATATTCCTGTGAGCTCTGCAACATTTAAAACCTTTTTGTACCAATGACAGTCATTTTGCCTGGGGCTTCCTAGGCTATTTGTTTAAGAAAAACACAGAAGCATTTTCACTTATTAAATTAACCACCAGAGATTGGTCTTGTTTGGGAGTTGCTCTCTCATGTCTTGAAACCTGTGGCATTTTAACTCCAGGCAGCTGCAAGCTGCATGGGTCTCATGGACACACGTCTCCTTCTTTTGTTTAAACTTTCCCTTGGCTTGGTCAGGGCTTCTCTCTTTTTCTTCTTTCTTTTTCGTTTTTTTCTTTTCTTTCTTTTTTGAGACAGAGTCTTACTCTGTTGCCCAGGCTGGAGTGCAGTGATGCGATCTCAGCTCACTGCAAGCTCTGCCTCCTGGGTTCACGCCATTCTCCTGCCTCAGCCTCCCGAGTAGCTGGGACTACTGGCACCCTCCACCACACCCGGCTGATTTTTTTTTTTTTTTTTTTTTTTTTTAAAGTAGAGACAGGTTTCACTGTGTTAGCCAGGATATTCTGGATCTCCTGACCTCGTGATCCACCTAAGCCTTGGCCTCCCATAGTGCTGGGATTACAGATGTGAGCCACTGCACCCAGCCTTTCCTTTCTGTTTTTCTTTTTCTTTCTTTTTTTTTTTTTTGAGATGGAGTTTCGCTCTTACTGCCCAGGCCTCCCGGGTTCAAGCGATTATCCTGCCTCAGCCTCCTGAGTGGCTGGGATTACAGGCACGCGCCACCACGCCCAGCTAATTTTGTATTTTTGGTAGAGATGTGGTCTCTCCGTATTGGTCAGGCTGGTCTTCAATTCCCATCCTCAGGTGATCCACCCGCCTTGGCCTCCCAAAGTGCTGGGATTACAGGTGTGAGACACCATACCTGGCCTCTTTTTCTTTTTATTTTTTCCTGGGCTTAGCTCAGCTGTCTGAGGGACGTAGAAGAGACATCCCTTGGGGAGAAAGTTGATTTTGGGGAACGTGCAGGTGTGTTGACTGTCCCATAATTTGAGGTGTGTGGTGGGAGGCATGAGAGCGTTTTGAAAGTGAGAGAATGTCAGAATGAGAAGTTCTCCAGAGTCCAGGAGGCAAAGGGAATGCTCACAGCAGCCTTTAGGAGGCAGGTGCTGCTGTCGTTGGGTAGTTGTGGCAGCGCCTACATAGCCTGTAGTCAGGCAGGCGAGAGGAATGTCTGTGGCATGCTAGGCATCTGGGTGCTGGGTGTCCACCCAGGAGGAGCAGAGCTTGTGACCCTCATCTGGGCAGGTGACCAGGAAATGGAGGTAGCAATGTGCTCCCCATCCCCTTTCTGCCCAGCTGTGACGTTGTTGATGTGCTGTCCCTGCGGCAGCTGGGGATGAAGGGAGTGGCTACACGTCCCTCTTGTAGAAGCTTTTCTGTATTGTGGGGTGGAGTCTGTTCTACCCTCGGAGCTGACTGGCTTTCCAGAGTCCTAAGGGAGGCAGCAGGAGACTTGGTTTCCTGGTGCTGTTGGATAGAGGGACTCAAGTCTGGAAACAGGCCCATGGTTCATCAGAAGAAGCTTAACAAAAGAATGAAGACTCTATTATTTCCTCCCTGGCTGGCTGAGGGAAGGCACAGAAAGACTGGATTTGAATCCAGGTTCTGCCACTCAGCGATGTGACACTGGAGGAGTTACCTGTCCTAGGTTTCTCTATTTGTTGAAATTGGAACTAAAATAGCTCAGGGTGAGGCACAGGCACACATGCAGTGGCCAGCCCAGTGCCTGGTGTGAAGTTGGTGGGCTGCAGATGTTACAGGGGATGCTCACCTCACTCCCACTGTGCAAGCCAGGGGGAGGTGCGAGGTTTCCAGGCCTTGCAAATGGGAAATTCCCCAGCTTCTTAATAAGGGAGGCTGATTTGCTAGCCTGGAGGGAAGGGGCCCACCATGCTGTGTTCTGGGCTACTTCTGGGCTAACCTAGCATCTGTCACTAGTCTATAAATGGACACGGAAGTGTTTTCCAAAGCACAGGCACTCGGTGTCTTGAATGCCCAGGCAGCCGCACCAGTACCCCTTCCTCCTACCTCAGCTGCATGAGCCCTCTGGGGTCTCTGCCCACTGCAGGTGGCTGAGATTGTGCTCTTCATCACTTTCTAGGGGCTCAGAATTCAGCGGCCAAATTGCCTGCTGTAGGGTCACATGGTGGTGGTTCAGAAAATAGCCTCCTTCCAACCCCACTGGAAACAAGGAAAAATAAAAAAAACAGAAAGTAGGCTTTCTGCTCACCACGCCACATTCCCAGCAGGCTCCATGCGGCAGCCTGGACTCCCGCCCTGCACTGCTCCCTATGTGATGGGCCTGCCAGAGACACATGGTTGGGCGAATATAATGGCAGATAAATATACTGCCCTTCTCACCACCCGTGGCCCCGTCTGCTGCGTTCTTTCATCGATGCCTGTTTTGTTTTGTTCTAGTATTTGCCCAACCTTTTAATGCTTTCTGCTTACCACAATCTTTGACTCTGCAATTTTTCTTTCACTGTGACCCTTTTCCTCCCCAGATAAACCAACCGCCGTCCCCTCCCTCTCTGCCTTGCCAAATGTAATTTGTTTTGTACAGTATGCCCATCTCTGACAGCCATCGTTTCTCCCCATCTGTTCTGTATCTCAGAACTCCCCTTGATTGACAGGAATGGGTTATGTGACCATGGCAGTTTCCAAGGGCAGGGGCATTCAGGTGACCTGCAGTGTGTTTCCTTGAGAGACCTCCTACCAGGCTGGGAATCCGGTCTTGAATTTCTGCCTGGCATTGTCCAGCCTTCCTAGCCGCTCAGAGATACCCAGCTCAGATGATGGTGATCCAAAGCGAGGTATAGTTCCTTTAAATACAGTGGAAAAATTTAAAATTTTCCACTAAAATTTGCCTCTGGTAAAATAGTTCCGAGACCCTTGAAGTTGACTTATTATTTGTTTTCTACCAATATCACACTGTATGTAATGTTTTTTCAGGTAGGAGATGGCTTGATGAGTAGGAATTATTTTCAGTTTCAAATAAATCTCATTTTGCTTTTCTCATTCCTCTGAAAATTAGCAATACAGGGATGAAAAGAATTGTGCCTGTCTTGCACTATTGTGCACTGTTCTTACACTGAGAATAGTGCTTCACATCATAAGCACTGTATGTGTTGCCATTATTAGTAAACTTTGCAGTGATGATTGTGCTCATGGATCACCCAGACACACTCTCCCTCTTGCTGCCATCCCCGCCCCATTCACCCATCTAAAACAGGTACTGTATGTCAAACACACACCATTCTGTGGCTACTCCTTGAATGTTTCACTGAACATTTTAGATGGCTTTACAGTTTCTTTCTTTTTTTTTTTTTCTGAGACGGAGTCTTGCTCTGCCACCCAGGCTGGAGTGCAGTGGCCGGATCTCAGCTCACTGCAAGCTCCGCCTCCCGGGTTTAGGCCATTCTCCTGCCTCAGCCTCCCGAGTAGCTGGGACTACAGGTGCCCACCTCGTCGCCCGGCTAGTTTTTTGTATTTTTAAGTAGAGACAGGGTTTCACCGTATTAGCCAGGATGCTCTCGATCTGCCCGTCTCGGCCTCCCAAAGTGCTGGGATTACAGGCTTAAGCCACCGCGCCCGGCCCTTTTTTTTTTTTTTTTTTTGAGACAGAGTCACTCAGTTGCCCAGGCTGGAGTATAGTGGCGCGATCTGGGCTCACTGTAACCTCTGCCTCTCGGGTTCAAGCAATTCTCCTGCCTCAGTAGCTGGGACTATAGGCGTGCGCCGCTGTGCCTAGCTAATTTTTGTATTTTTAGTAGAGATGGGATTTCACCATGTTGGTCAGGCTGGTGTTGAACTTCTGACCCCAGGTGATCCGCCCACCTTGGCCTCCCAAAGTGCTGGGATTACAGGCATGAGCCACCGTTCCTGGCCAGAAATTTCTTAAGAGATACTTCTTGGTCCTGCTCTCCAGTCATCCTCAACCAAAATGAGAACTCTATGTTTGTAGTCAGCTTAATCAGTTGTGGGGATCACAACTCCCCAGTGTCAACATTAAAGGTTGCAATGTATATTCTTCTCCAAATGTTACTACCTTTGTATCTTGTACTATTTATGTACATGCTGTCATGGTATTCAGGGGATCTCAAAGACTTAGTGATAATTTTGTTTGTTTTGTTTTAGTGGTACTTTGCTTCATGGTGTCAGTTCCATTCCAGTTGGGGCAGTGGGAGCAGGGGCAGGTTCTGCTTCAGATCCTGCAGCCTGGAACAAAGCACTGTCCCCCTTTCTTGCTTAATTCCCTCACCTGGTCTGTTTGGACCAGACTGTGTGGAGCTCCAAAGCCCTACACTTAAAAATCCACAGCACCGCTGGGTGCAGTGGCTCACACCTCAAATCCCAGCACTTTGGGAGGCTGAGGTGGGTGGATCACGAGGTCAGGAGACTGAGACCATCCTGGCTAACATGATGAAACCCCGTCTCTCCTAAAAATACAAAAAATTTGCTGGGAGTGGTGGCATGCGCCTGTAGTCCGATCTACTTGGGAGGTTGAGGCAGGAGAAGCACTTGAACCTGGGAGGCGGAGGTTGCAGTGAGCCGAGATCACGCCACTGCACTCCAGCCTGGGCAACAGAGCGAGACTATCTCAAAAAAACAAACAAAAAAAATCCACAGCACCTTTTTCTCTTTGTTGCTTCTGAAGGAAGGGCTATACTAACACTATCTACTAAGTAATATAATGTGACCCACATATGTAATTTTACATTTTCTAGTAGCCACGTTTTAAAAAGCAGATAAAATTAGTTTTAATACAGTATTGTATTGGCCAGGCACGGTGGATCACACCTGTAATCCTAGCACTTTGAGAGGCTGAGGTGGGTGGATCACGAGGTCAAAGAGATCAAGACCATCTTTGCCAATATGGTGAAACCCCATCTCTACTAAATATACAAAAAATTAGCTGGGCATAGTGGTGCGTGCCTGTAGTCCCAGCTACCCGGGAGGCTGAGGCAGGAGAATCACTTGAACCCAGGAGGCGGAGGTTGCAGTGAGCCAAGGTTGTGCCACTGCACTCCAGCCTGGTGACAGAGCAAGACTGTTTCATAAATAAATAAATGAAATAAAGTATTGTGTTTAGCCCAGTAAGTCCAAAATATTATATCAACATGTAATCAGTATAAAACAATTATTAGGTCTGGGCACAGTGGCTCACACGTGTAATCCCAGCACTTTGGGAGGCCAAGGTGGAAGGATTGCTTGAGTTCAAGATCAGCCTGGTCAATATAGTGAAACCCCATCTCTACAAAAAATGTCCTTAAATTAGCTGTGTGTGGCGGCATGTGATCCCTGTAGTGCTAGCCATTCCAGAGGCTGAGGCAGGAGGATTGCTTGAAGCCAGGAATCAGAGGCTGCAGTGAGCGATGATAGTGCTACTGCACTCCAGCCAGGGTAACAAGAGTGAGACCTTTCCTCTAAAAAACAAAAAAGAATTATTAGTGAGATATTTTGCATTTGTTTTTTTTTGTTTTGTTTTGTTTTTTTGAGACGGAGTCTGGCTCTGTCGCCCAGGCTGGAGTGCAGTGGCCGGATCTCAGCTCACTGCAAGCTCCGTCTCCGGGTTTACGCCATTCTCCTGCCTCAGCCTTCCGGGTAGCTGGGACTACAGGCCCCCGCCACCTCGCCCGGCTAGTTTTTTGTATTTTTTAGTAGAGACGGGGTTTCACCACGTTAGCCAGGATGGTCTCGATCTCCTGACCTCGTGATCCGCCCGTCTCGGCCTCCCAAAGTGCTGGGATTACAGGCTTGAGCCACCGCGCCCGGCATGCATTTCTGTTATTAAGCTAAGTCTGAGATTTAGTGTGTATTTTATACTTACAGCACATCTCCCTTGGACTAGCCACATTTTGAGTCCTCAGTAGCCAGTTGTGGCTAGTAGCCATCTTCATGTCATGAGCAGCACAGTTCTCTTGATGACCTGAAGTCCTAAGATTTCAGGATCCATAACCCCCATCCTTCAGCCTCTTTGTTGCGTGGCTGGAATTTATAAGCATGGACTTAAAAGAGATAATTAAAATTGGGGTCTTTTTTAAGACTTGGTTTGTTCAGTCATGTTCCCATGGCTCAGTAAGTGGCTGTCAGTGGATGCTATAAGACATGTTCTGCTCACATAAAGTCTTGGAGAAGAGCTCCCAGCAGGGATGCACAAGGTCTGGCAGCTCCTGAGTGTCTGCAGACAAGATTATGAGGACACATGCTTCCACAGTGCTGTGCTGCTCTATTACCTAGAGCCCGGGTTGGAAGGGTAAGAGGATTTTCTGTGGGTAGAGAAAACTAAGAAATAAATCAAGCAATAAGTCAATACATTGTCTTTGTCTTTTTATTTAGTGGAATAGAAGATGAACTCAACTGAATTCACCGAAGATGTAGAAGAAGGTAAAAAAAAAAATGCCCTTTTTAGAAAATGTTTTTAACTGAATACTTTTGATTAGGTCATACATTCACATGGCCCAAAAATATACAAAGTTATATAGTGAAAAGTCCCCTCCACCCTCACACTTGTTACCCGGTTCCCATCCCCCTCCACCCACACACTTGTTATAAGCACCTTGTATCTCTTTTTAAAAGTTACTTTTTTAAAGCACAAAAAGATAATATTTTAGTTCTCTCCTTCCACTGCCTTCCCTCCCCAAAAATATGTTTAAACCAATTTGAACTACATGCTCTTGGAACATGGCTTTATTGTATAGCACTAGCGCGGTGAGATAAAGATTGCATTGTTGGAAAGCGCAGGTTTGTTATGACTAGACATCATTATCTGAACGCTGGTGTCAGAGAGCGGCCCACAGACACCCTGCTGCTCGGAGAACCCTGCTGATTTCTGAGCAGCCCTGGTTTTTCCCACTGAGCCCTATTTCTTCTCTGACACAGTTCTAAAAAGTATCACTGTGAAAGTGGAGACAGAGGCCGAAGATGCTGCTCTGGACTGCTCCGTGAATTCCAGGACTTCGGAGAAGCACTCTGTGGACAGCGTCCTCGCTGCCCTGCAGGACTCCAGCAAACGAAAGCAGCTGGTCAGCGATGGCCTGCTAGACTCTGTCCCTGGTGTGAAGAGGAGGCGGCTGATCCCCGAGGTGAGGGCCCGGCCACTGTCACTCTTTGCTTGGGCTCTAACCCTCTCTGATTCCATGCTGAATCTCTCTCTTCTTTTGGCATCCCAGCAACTGCTGAACCCTTGGGCATGGGAAGGTTTCATTTAAGCTGTCCCATCTCTGGCTTCAGTTTCTCGAAGGTGTTTGTCTTCAACTGGAATTCTTGTTTGTGTTTGGATTCCTGGTGGGTAAAGGGAGCCTTCACATTGCAGCTGCTTTTACGTTATTTTGCTGTGCTTTGTGGGGGAAAGCAGGGGCTTGCTGATAGGGAGGACAGTTAACGTAAGCCTACCACACTTGACATAGTAGCTGATTCTTGCAAAAAGTGGGGCATTAGCTGGAGGTCAGGTCTTTTCCTAAATTAAATCGATCATTCATTTATTTAAATAGAGACTGGATCTCACTATGTTGCCCAGGCTGATCTTGAGCTTCTGGCCTCGAGTGATCCTCCTGACTTGGCCTCCCAAAGTGTAGAATTACAGGTGTGAGCCATAGTGCACAGCCAACTCTTTGTTTAATTGGTTTGTTTTAATTCTCCCGTTGGATGTTAGGGCAGATGCAAACAAATTGTGAAGTTATATATTTTAGGGATTTGGTGAGGCTATAATTTGCATAATGATGAGACTAAGATTTTAACCAAGATTTAAATGTACATGTTTATAGTGAGGACCTACATTCCACATCATGCAACATTGAGTGATAGGCTTGTTAGTTTTTGTTTTGTTTTGTTTTGTTTTTTGAGATGGAGTTTTGCTCTTCTTGCCCAGGCTGGAGTACAGTGGCACAGTCTCAGCTCACTGCAACCTCTGCCTCCTGGGTTCAAGTGATCCTCCTGCCACAGCCTCCCGAGAAGCTGAGATTACAGGCATGCGCCACCACGCCCAGCTAATTTTGTATTTTTAGTAGAGATGGAGTTTCTCCATGTTGGCCAAGCTGGTCTTGAGCTCCCGACCTCAGGTGATCTGCCCGCCTTGGCCTCCCAAAGTGCTGGTATTACAGACATGAGCCATTGTGCTTGGAGATGAGTGATACTTTTATTTACTATCTTATTTATTCTTTTTTTTTTTTTTTTTTGTGCTAACTCTTTATTCTGGTCTGGATGGCTTTTCTTTTTTAAATGACTTTGTTTCTCTAATTTATTTGGGTTAAAAAAAATTTTTTTTTCTTTGAGACGGAGTTTCACTCTTGTTGGCCAGGCTGAAGTGCAATGACGCGATCTTGGCTCACCGCAACCTCCGCCTCCCGAGTTCAAGCGATTCTCCAGCCTCAGCCTCCTGAGTAGCTGGGATTACAAGTGTGCGCCACCACACCCGGCTAATTTTTGTATTTTTAGTAGAGATGGGGTTTCTTCATTTTGGTCAGCTGGTCTTGAACTCCCAACCTTAGGTGATCCGCCTGCCTCAGCCTCCCAAAGTGCTGGGATTACAGGTGTGAGCCACTGCACCGGGCCCAAAACAACTTTATTAAGATATAATTCACATACTATGCCTTTCACCAATTTAAGTTACATAGTTTAATGTGTGGGTTTATTATTATTATTTTTTTGTCTGAGACAGAGTCTCACTCTGTTACCCAGGCTGGAATGCAGTGGCGCAATCTCAGCTCACTGCAACGTCTGCCTCCTGTGCTTAAGCGATTCTCCTGCCTCAGCCTCCTGAGCAGCTGGGATTACACGTGTGGACCACCACGCCTGGCTGATTTTTTATTTTTTGTAGAGATGGGATTTCACCATGTTGGTCCAGGCTGGTCTCGAACTCCTGACCTCCAGTGGTCTGCTGGCCTTGGCCTCCCAAAGTTCTGGGATTACAGGTGTGAGCCACTGCGCCCAGCACTAGTTTAATGGTATTTAGTATGTTCACAGAGTTACGCAATTTTAGGACATTTTTATAACCTTACAAAGAGTCCCTGCCCATTAGCAGTAGCTCCTCATTCCCTACTTTTCCAGCTCCTGACAATCACTAATGTACTTTCTAAGGATTTGCCTATTGTGGGCATTTCATTTTTATTTTTAATTGATTGATTGATTGATGGATGGATGGAGTTTTGCTGTGTGGCCCAGGCTTGGAGTGAAGTGGCATGAGCTCAACTCACTGCAACCTCTGCCTCCTTGTTTAAGCGATTCTCCTGCCTCAGCTTCCCAAGTTGTTGGGATTACAGGCAGGCACCACCACACCTGGCTAATTTTTGTATTTTTAGTAGAGATAGGGTTTCACTATGTTGGCCAGGCTGACCTCAAACTCCTGACCTCAAGTAATTCACCTGCCTCAGCCTTCCAAAGTGCTGGGATTACAGGTGGGAGTCACTACGCCTGGCCAATTCTAGGCATTTCATGTAATGTAATCATATATTCTGTGGCCATTTGTGTCTGACTTCTTAGCATAATATTTTCAAGGTTCATCATCTATGTGTCAGTACTTCATTTCTTTTTGTTTTAACAGACTTTATTTTATAGAGCAGTTTTAGGTTCACAGAAAAATTGAGCAAAAGATACAGATTTCCCATATACTTCCTTACCCCTACATGTGTATAACCTCCCCCATTGTCAACATTCTATACCAGATTGATACATTTGTTAGAGCTGATGATCACCCATTGACACATTATCGCCCAAAGTCAATAGTTTACATTAGGGCTCACTCTTGCTGTTGTATTGTCTGTGGGTTTGCATTTGTAGTGTCATACAGAGTAGTTTCGCTATCCTAAAAATCTGTTATGCTCTGTCTATTCATCCTTCCCTCCCACATAACCCCCAGCAACCACTGATCTCTTTACTATCTCCATACTTTTACCTTTTCCAGAATGTCATGAAGTTGGAGTCATACAATATGTAGCCTTTTTAGATTGGTTTGTTACACTTAGCAATATGCATCTGAGTTTCCTCCATGTCTTTTCATGGCTTGATAGCTCATTTTCTTTTAGCACTGAATTATATTCCATTGCCTGGATGTATCAGAGTTTATTTATTCATTTACCTACTAAAGGACATCTTGGATGCTTGGATGCTTCCAAGTTTTAGCAATTATGAATAATGCTGCTATAAACATCCATGTATAGGTTTTCTTGTGGACATAAGTTTTTAGCTCCTTTGGATAAACACCAAGGAGTGTGATTATGTTTACTTTGGTAAAAAACTACCAAACTGCCTTCCAAAGTGGCTGGACCATTTTACAGTCCAACTAACAAGTTCCTCTTGTTCCACATCGTCGAAAGCATTTGCTGTTGTGAGTGTTCTGGGTTTTGGCCAGTATAATAGCTATGTGGTCGTATCTTGGCTTTTTGTTTGTTTGTTTAGTTTTTAAAAAAATTTTTTTGTAGAGATGGGGGTGGTCTCACCATGTTGCCCAGGCTATTCTCAACCTCCTGGCCTCAAGCGATCCGCTTGCCTCAGCCTCCTAAAGTGTTGGGATTACAGGCATGAGCCACTGTACCCAGTGGTTGTGTTTTTATGTTGTTGTTGTTGTTTGAGACACGGTCTCTCTGCTGCCAGGGTGGAATGTAAAAGCAGTGGCATAGCTAGGTGTGGTGGTTTGCACCTGTAATCCCTGCACCTTAGGAGGCTGAGGTGGGTGGATTGCTCGAGTCCAGGAGTTCCAGACCAGCCTGGGCAATGTGGCAAAACCATGTCTCTACAAAATAATTAACCAGGCGTGGTGGCACACACCTGTAGTCCCAGCTACTCGGGAGTCTGCAGTGGGAGGATCACCTGAGCCTGGGAGGTCAGGGCTGCCATGAGCCATGGTTGTGTCACTGCAATCCAGCCTGGGTGACAGAGTGAGACCCTGTCTCCAAAAAAAAAAAAAAGCAGTGACACAGTCAGCTCACTAATCTCAAACTCCTGGGCTCAAGGGATCCTCCTCTTTCAGACTCCCAAGTAGCTGGGAGTACAGGCATGCCAGCACCATGCCTGGCTAACTTTTAAATTTTTTGTAGAGATGGAGTTTTGTGGTCGTTTTATTTATTTATTTATTTATTTATTTATTATTATTATTATTTTGGAGACGGAGTCTCACTCTGTCACCCAAGCTGGAGTGCAGTGGCCGGATCTCAGCTCACTGCAAGCTCCACCTCCCGGGTTCACGCCATTCTCCTGCCTCAGCCTCCCGAGTAGCTGGGACTACAGGCGCCCGCCACCTCGCCCGGCTAGTTTTTTGTACTTTTTAGTAGAGACGGGGTTTCACTGTGTTAGCCAGGATGGTCTGAATCTCCTGACCTTGTGATCCGCCCGCCCATTTATTTATTTTTGAGACGGAGTTTTGCTCTTGTTGCCCAGGCTGGAATGCCATGGTGCGATCTCGGCTCACCTCAACCTCCGCCTGCTGGGTTCAAGCGATTCTCCTGCTTCAGCCTCCAGAGTAACTGGAATTACAGGCACGCGTCACCACGCCTGACTACTTTTGTGTTTTTAGCAGAGACAGGGTTTCTCTATGTTGGTCAGGCTGGTCTTGAACTCCCAACCTCAGGTGATCCACCCCCCTCAGCCTTCAAAGTGCTGGGATTACAGGCGTGAGCCACCACACTCGGCTGTTGTTCTCTTAATTTGTGCTTCCCCGACAACATATGATGTGGAGAATCTTTTTATATGCTTATTTGCCAGCAGTGTAGCTTTTTTGGTGAAGTGGCTATTAAGATTTTTGGCCCATTTTAATTTTTATTTTATAGAGATAGCATCTTGCTGTGTTGTCTGGGCTCAAGCTCCTGGGCTCAAGTAACCCTGTGGCCTCAAGCCTTTGAAAGTGCTGAGATTATAGGCTTGAGCCACCACACCTGGCTGGCCCATTTTTAAATTGGGTTTTGTTCTTATTGTTGAATTTTAAGAGTTCTTTGTATATTTTGATTAACAGTCCTTTATCAGATATGTCTTTTGCAAATATTTTCTCTCAGCCTGTGGCTTGTCTTTTCATTCTTTTTGGCAGTATCTTGTGGAGCAGAAATGTTTCCTTTTAATGAAGTCCAGTTTATTAATTCTTTCATAGACTGTGGCTTTGCTGTCATATCTGAAAAGTTACTGCCAAACCCAAGGTCATCTAGATTTTCTCGGATGTTACCTTCTAGGTGTTTTATAGTTTTTCATTTTACATTTAGGTTTGTGATCCATTTTGAGTTGATTTTTGTAAAGGGTGTAAGGACTATGTCTAGATTGACATATCTGCATGTGGATGTCCAGTTTGGTCCAGTAAGATATGTTGAAAAGACCGTCTGTGTTCCATTGTATTGCTTCCGTTGACTGTCTTTATGGAGTTCTACTTCTGGGCTCTCTATTCTGTTGTGTTGATCCATTTATTCTTGCCCCAGTACCACCCTGTCTTGATTACTGTAGCTTTTTGGTAAGTGTTGAAGTCAGGTAGTACAGTATCTGTCTTTTCACTGTGTTCTTTTCTTTCACTATTGTGTTGGCTATTCTGGGCTTTTGTCTGTCCATGTAAATTTTAGAATTAGTTTATTGATATCAGCAAAATAGCTTGCTGGGATTTTGATTTGGATCATATTGAATCTATAGGTCAAAGTGGGAAGAACTGACATCTCGAAAATACTGAGTCTGCCTCTCTATGAGCATGGAATGTCTCTCCATTTATTTAATTTTTTAATTACTTTCTTTTTTTTTTTTTTTTTTTTTTTTTTTTTTTTTTTTTTTTTTTTTTTTTTTTTGAGAGGGAGTCTCGCTCTGCCGCCCACAGGCTGGAGTGCTGTGGCCAGATCTCAGCTCACTGCAAGCTCCGCCTCCCGGGTTCACGCCATTCTCCTGCCTCAGCCTCCCGAGTAGCTGGGACTACAGGCCCCCGCCACCTCGCCCGGCTAATTTTTTTGTATTTTTTTAGTAGAAACGGGGTTTCACCGTGTTAGCCAGGATGGTCTCGATCTCCTGACCTTGTGATCCGCCCGTCTCGGCCTCCCAAAGTGCTGGGATTACAGGCTTGAGCCACCGTGCCCGGCCAATTACTTTCATCAGTTTTGTACTTTCCCTCATATACATCTTGTATACATATGTATTTTGTTAGGTTTATACGTAAGTATTTCATGTTTTTGGAGACCTGATATAAATGGTATTGTGTTTTTAATTTTAAATTCTACTTGTTTATTGCTGGTGTATAGGAAATAAAATTGACTTTTGTATCGTAACCTTGTATACTATAACCTTCCTATAATTGCTTATTAGTTCCAGTTGGTTTTTGGTTGATTCTTTTGGGTGTTCTACACAGACAATCATGTCATATGCAAAGAAAGACAGTTTTATTTCTTCCTTCCCAATCAGTATACCTTTTACTTCATTTTCTTTTCTTATTGCATTAGATGAGACCTTCAGTACAATATTGAAAAGGAATGAGGAGAGGGAGACATCCTTGCTTTGTGCCTGATCTTAATGGGAAACCTTCTGGTTTCTAACCATTAAGTACGATATTAGCTGTGGGATTTTTGTAGGTGTTCTTTTTCAGGATGAGGAAGTTTCCCTTTAGTCCTAATTTACTGAGAGTTTTTGTTATGAATGGTGTTGGATTTTGTGAAGTGCTTTTTCTATATTTATTGATATGATCATGTCTTACCCTATTGCTGTGGTGGATTACATTAACTGATTTTTAAATGATGAACCCCTTTGCATGTCTAGGATAAATCTAAGTTGGTCATGGTGTATAAAATCAGTTTTTTTTTGGAGACAGAGTCTCACTCTGTTGCCTAGGCTGGAGTGCAGTGGTGCAATCTTGGCTGTCTGCAAGCTCCGCCTCCCGGGTTCAAGCAGTTCTCCTGCCTCAGCCTCCCAAGTAGCTGAGACTATAGGCACCCACTACCACACCCGGCTAATTTTTTGTATTTTAGTAGAGATGGGTTTCACCATGTTGCCCAGGCTGGTCTCCAACTCCTGAGCTCAGGCAGTCTGCCCACCTCTGCCTCCTAAAGTGCTAGGATTGCAGGCATGAGCCATCATGCCTGGCCTCAATTTTTTTAAACATGAGGCTGGTCACGTGGGAGACAGAATTATTACTCAAATCAGTCTCCTGCTAATGTTTTACTGAGGGTTTTGCATCTGTGTTCATGAGAAATATCTGTAGCTTTTTTTCTTGTGATGTCTTTGTCTGGTTTTGGTATTAAGGTAATGCTGGCCTCATAGAGTGAGTTAGGAAGTAGTTTCTCTGCTTCTGTTTTCTGAGACTGTAGAGAAATCATATCATTTTTCCCTTAAATGTTTGGTAAAATTCACCTTTGAACCCATTTGGGCCTGGTACTTTGTATTCTGGAAGGCTATTAGTTACTGATTCAATTTCTTTAATAGATAAAGCGCTATTCGGAATGTCTCTTCTTCCATGAGTTCTAGAAGATTGTGTCTTTTAAGGAATTAGTGTCTTTCCTCTAGGTTATCAAATTTGTGGACATAGAGTTGGTCATAGTGTTCCTTTATCATCCTTTCAATGCCCATGGGGTCTGTAGTGGGATCTCTCATTTCTGATAGTATTAATTTGTGTCCTCTTTCTCCCTCTAAGTTAGCCTGCTAGAGGTATATGGATTTTACTGATCTTTTCAGAGAAACAGATTTTGGTTTCATTGATTTTTTTATCTGTTGATTTCCCATTTGCAATTTCATTGATTTCTACACTAATTTTTATTGTTTCTTTTCTTCTGCTTACTTTGGATTTAATTTGCTTTTCTAGTTTTCTCAGGTAAAAGCTGAGATGATTTTTAGATCTTTTCTATTATATGCTTTCAATACTATAAATTTTCCTTTAACAACTCTTTTTGCTGCATTTCACAAATTTTGGTAAATTGAGTTTTCGTTTTCTTTCTTTTCTTTTTTTGAGATGGAGTCTCACTCTGTCGCCCAGGCAGGAGTGCAGTGGTGCAATCTTGGCTCACTGTAACCTCTGCCTTCCAAGTTCAAGCAATTACCCTGCCTCAGCCTACTGAGTAGCTGGGATTACAGGCGCCCACCACCATGCTTGGCTAATTTTTGTATTTTTAGTAGAAACGGGGTTTTGCCATGTTGGCCAGGCTGATCTCGAGCTCCGGACTTCAGGTGATCCACTGCCTCTGCCTTCCAAAATGCTGGGATTACAGGCATGAGCCACTGTACCTGGCCTAATTTTCTCTTTTTTTTAGCATGTTAATTATACTTTTTTCTTAAATATTTTTTCCTTTTTTTTTAATGGTTGCCGTAAAGTTTGCAACATATATTTACAACTAGTCCAAGTACATGTTCAAATAACTTACCACTTCAGGAGTGGTGTGAGTACCTTATAATGAAAGAGTCCAAATTCCTCCCTCTTCTCCCTTGTGTTATTGCTGTCATTCATTTATATATAAGTGCGTGTACACGCGCGTGCGAGCATATATACTTGACTGCATTGTTGCTGTTATTATTTTGAACAAAGAGTTCTCAAAGTAACAAATATAAAGTTTTTATTTTACCTTCAGTGATTCCTTCCCTGATGCACTTTCTTTCTTTATGTGGATTCATGTTTCTGACTTCTGTCATTTTCTTTCTCGCTGAAGAAGTCCTTTGAACATTTCTGGCAACAAGCTCCCTAATTTATTTTATTTATTTATTTATTTGAGACAGAGCCTTGCTCTGTCGCCCAAACTGGAGTACAGTGGCGCAATCTTGGCTGAATGCAACCTCCACCTCCCAGGTTCAAGTGATTCTCGTGCCTCAGCCTCCCCAGAAGCTGAAATTACAGGCATGTGCTACCACACCCAGCTAAGTTTTGTATTTTTATTAGAGACAGGGTTTCTTCATGTTGGCCAGGATGATCTCGAACTCCTGACCTCAAGCAATCTGCCTGCCTTGGCCTCCCAAAATGCTGGGATTACAAACATGAGTCAGCATACCTGGCCTCTGTAGTATAATTTAAAATCAGGTAATGTGATTCCTTCAGTTGTGTTCTAGGATAGCTTTGGATATTCTGGATCTTTGGTGCTTCCATATAAGTTTTAGGATTATTTTTTCTGTTTCTGTGAAGAATATCACTGGAATTTTGATAGGGATTGTATTAAATCTGTAATTGGTAGCCGGGTGCAGTGGCTCACGCCTGTAATCCCAGCACTTTGGGAGGCTGAGGTGAGTGAATCAGTTGAGGTCAGGAGTTCGAGACCAGCCTGGCCAACATGGTGAAACCCCATTTCTACTAAAAATACAAAGATTAGCCGTGCACAGTAGCGCGTGCCTGTAGTCCCAGCTACTCGGGAGGCTGAGGCAGGAGAATCGCTTGAACCTGGGAGGCGGAGGTTGCAGTCAGCCGAGATCCTATCACTGTGCTTTATCCTGGGTGACAGAGCGAGGCTGTGTCTCAAAAAAAATAAAATCCTTTTTTATTTTTTTGAGACGGAGTCTCGCTCTGTCGCCCAGGCTGGAGTGCAGTGGCACAATCTCAGCTCACTGCAAGTTCCGCCTCCCGGGTTCACACCATTCTCCTGCCTCAGCCTCCCCAGTAGCTGGGACTACAGGCGCCTGCCACCACGCCCGGCTAGTTTGTTTTTGTATTTTTAGTAAAGACGGGGTTTCACCGTGTTAGCCAGGATGGTCTCAATCTCCTGACATTGTGATCCACCCGCCTAGGCCTTCCAAAGTGCTGGGATTACAGGCGTGAGAAAAAAAATAAAATCTTTAGTTGGCTTTTGGTAGTGTGGATAATATTTCACTTTAACAATATTGATTTTTCGAATCATGAATGTGGAATATCATTCCTTTTTTTGTGTCTTCTTCAGTTTCTCACATGAATGTTTTACCATTTTCATTGTAGAGATATTTCACTTTTTTTTTTTTTTTTTTTTTTTTGAGACAGGGTCTTGCTCTTTTGCCCAAGCTGGTGTGCAATGGGGCAATCTTGGCAACCTCACCTCCCAGGTTCAAGTGATTCTCCTGCCTCAGCCTCTCAAGTAGCTGGGATTACAGGCACCCGCCATCACGCCCGGCTAATTTTTGTATTTTTAGTAGAGACCAGGTTTCGCCATGTTGGCCAGGCTGGTCTCCAGCTCCTGACCTCAGATGATCAGCCAGCCTCAGCCTCCCAAAGTGGTAAGATTACAGGCATGAGCCACTGCGCCTGGCCGAGATCTTTCACTTCTTTGGTTAAATTAATTCCTAGATAATTTATTTTTATGTGTAGCTATCGTAAATTATATTACTTTCTTGATTTCTTTTTCAGATTGTTCAATTTCAGCACATAGAAATACTCCTGGTTTTTGTATGTTGCTTTTGCATCCTGCCACTTTACTGCATTTGAATGTCAGTCCCCTTCCTTCTTGCTTGCACAGTTTCTAAGGAGAATGTCGGTGTAATTCTTATCTTTGCTCCTCTATAGGTAAAGTGTTTTGTTCCCCACCTTACTTCTTTTAGGATTTTTTTTTATCTTTGATTTTCTGTAGTTTGAAAACAATATGCCCAGGTATAGTGGATTGTTTTGTTTTGTTTTGTTTTGTTTTTCATGTATCATGTTTGCTATTCTCTGAACCTCTTAGATCTGTGGTTTGGTATCTTACCTTAATTTGGGGACATTCTCAGTCATTGTAGTTTCAAATATTTCTTCTATTCCTTTCTGTCTTTCCATGTATTCCCATGGTGTATATGTACCACCCTTTGTAACACTTTTTGTAGTTGTCCCACAGTTCTTGGTCAGTCTGTTCAATTTTTCCAGTCCTTTTTCTCTTTGCTTTTCTGTTATTGAGGTATCTATTAAGATATCCTCAAACTCAGAGATTTCTTTTTTCAGCCATGTCCAGCCTACCAAAAATCCCATCAAAAGGATTCTTCTAGCTGGATGTAGTGGCACATGCCTATAGTCCTAGCTAGCTACTTAGGAGGCTGAGGCAGGAGGATTGCTTGAGGCCAGTAGTTTGAGGCTGCAGTGAGCCAAGATTGCACCACTGTATTTCAGCCGGGAGGGGGCAAAGCAAGAATCTGTCTCTAAACAACAACAAAAAAGGACTCTTCATTTCTATTACAGTGTTTTTTTTTATACCTAGCATTTCTTTTTTATCGTTTCTTAGAATTTCAGGCCGAGTGTGGTGACTCATGTTTGTAATCCCAGCACTTTGGGAGGCTGAGGCGGGAGGATCGCTTGAGCCCAGAGTTTAAGACCAGCCTGGGCAACATAGCAAGACCCTGTCTCTAAAAAAAAAAAAAAGTATTTTCATTTGTGTGTCCCTTGACCATCTGTTTTTGTTTTTGTTTTTTTTTGTTTGGGATGGAATCTTGCTCTGTCACCCAGGCTGGAGTGTGCAGTGGCACGATCTCAGCTCACTGCAACCTCTACCTCCCAGATTCAAGTGATTCTCCTGCCTCAGCCTCCTGAGTAGCTGGGATTACAGGTGTGTGCCACCATGCCCAGCTAATTTTTGTATGTTTAGTAGAGATGGGGTTTCACCATGTTGATCGGGCTGGTCTCAAACTCCTGACCTCATGATCCGCCTGCCTCGGCCTCCCAAAGTGCTTGCAACCAGCCGACCATCTATTTTTGCATGTTGTCTACTTTAGCCATTAGAGTCCTTGGCATATTAATCATAGTTGTTTCACATTCTCTGTTTGATAATTCCAGCATCCCTACCACCTGTGAGTCTGGTTTGGTCTTAGTATGCCTTGTAGTTTTTTTCTTTTCCCTTTTTTTTTTTTTTTTTGAGATAGAGTCTCGCTTTCTTACCCAGTCTGGAGTGCAGTGGTGCTGTCTCTGCTCACTGCAACCTCCACCTCCCAGATTCAAGTGATTCTCCTGCCTCAGCCTCCCAAGTAGTTACGATTACAGGCATTCACTGACTTTTGTATTTGTAGGTAGAGATGGGGTTTTGCCATGTTGACCAGGCTGGTCTCAAACTCCTGACCTCAAGTGATCCACCTGCCTCGCCTCTGAAAGTGCTGGGATTATTGGCCCAGCCTTGTAGGTTTTTTTTCTTTCTTGTTTTTTGAGATGGAGTCTTGCTCTGTCACCCAGGCTGGAGTACAGCGGCATGATCTCGGCCCACTGCAACCTCCGCCTCCCGGGTTCAAGCAATTCTCCTGCCTCAGCCTCCCTAGTAGCTGTGGCTACAGGCGCACACCACCATGCCCAGCTAATTTTTGTAGTTTTAGTAGAGACAGGGTTTTACTGTGTTGACCAGGATGGTTTCAATCTCTTGACCTTGTGATCTGCCCACCTTGGCCTCCCAAAGTGCTGGGATTACAGGCAAGAGCCACCATGCCCAGCCAGTTTTTTCTTAATAAGCAGACATGGTATCCTGAGTACAAGGAACTCCTGTAAATAGTCCTTTGGTAATGTTGGAGGAGAGGAAGGAAGGGAGAGAGCAGCATTCTCCAGTCCTGGATTTGGTCTCCGTTTTTTTTTTTTTTTTTAGACTGAGTCTTGCTCTGTCTCCAGGCTGGAGTGCAATGATGTGATCTCCGCTCACTGCAACCTCCACCTCGCGGGTTCAAGCAATTCTCCTGCCTCAGCCTCCCAAGTAGCTAGGACTACAAGTGCACGCCACCATGCACAGCTAGTTTTTGTATTTTTAGTAGAGAGAAGGTTTCACCACGTTGACCAGGATGGTCTCCATCTCTTTTTTTTATTTTTATTTTTTTATTTTATTATTATTATTTTTTATTATACTTTAAGTTCTAGGGTACATGTGCATAACGTGCAGGTTTGTTACATATGTATACTTGTGCCATGTTGGTGTGCTGCACCCATCAACTAGTCAGCACCCATCAATTCATCATTTATATCATGTATAACTCCCAATGCAATCCCTCCCCCCTCCCCCCTCCCCATGATAGGCCCCAGTGTGTGATGTTCCCCTTCCCGAGTCCAAGTGATCTCATTGTTCAGTTCCCACCTATGAGTGAGAACATGCGGTATTTGGTTTTCTGTTCTTGTGATAGTTTGCTAAGAATGATGGTTTCCATCTGCATCCATGTCCCTACAAAGGATGCAAACTCATCCTTTTTTATGGCTGCATAGTATTCCATGGTCTCCATCTCTTGACCTGGTGATCTGCCCGCCTCAGCCTCCTGGGGTGCTGGCATTACCAGCGTGTGCCTGGCCAGGTCTCAAGTCTTTTAGCAGCCCTGGATCTCTGGACTGTGAACTTCACTTGGACTTCTTTGTTCCTCCGTTCCTCCCTTAAGTGGGACAGGATGAGTCAAGTGGGCTGATGTTAGGTGTTTCTTTTCCTCCAGGTAGAAGGCTGGAGCTGGAGTTGGGTATCTCCCTTCCTGTCAGTTAGGCTCTGATAAAACCCCTGCAGGTTTAGCTCACATTAAATAGTTCTCCCGAGGGTAAGCCTTAAGAAAAGAGAAGGCAGCCTGGCGCGGTGGCTCACGCCTGTAATCCCAGCACTTTGAGAGGCGCAGGCGGGTGGATCACAAGGTCAGGAGCTCGAGACCATCCTGGCTAACACAGTGAAACCCTGTCTCTACTAAAAATACAAAAAAAAATTAGCCGGGCGAGGTGGCGGGCGCCTATAGTCTCAGCTACTCAGGAGCCTGAGGGAGGAGAATGGTGTGAACCTGGGAGGCGGAGCTTGCAGTGAGCTGAGATCATGCCACTGCCCACCAGCCTGGGTGACAGAGCAAGACTCTGTCTCAAAAAACATAAAAAAGAATAAAGAAAAAGAAAAGAGAATGCTCTGATATTTCAAATTGGTTCCCTTTCCTCTCCACCTGCCAGAAGTAGAAGGGGATTTTCCTCTAATATTCACTGTGAGAACCTGGTAGGGTTCTTGGAGGTAGTGTATCCAGAATTTATTCCTTCTGGTGGGTTCTTGGTCTCGCTGACTTCAGGAATGAAGCTGCAGACACTTGTGGTGAGTGTTACAGCTCTTAAAGATGGTGTGTCCGGAGTTTGTTCCTTCAGATGCTCAGACGTGTCGGGAATTTAGCCCTTCTGGGGGGTTTGTGGGTTCATGGCCTTGCTGACTTCACAAGTGAAGCTGCAGACCTTCACAGTGAGTACAGCTCTTAAAGGTGGCACGTCCAGAGTTGTTTGTTCCTCCTGGTGGGTTCATGGTCTCGCTGACTTCAGGAATGAAGCTGCAGACCCTTTTGGTGAATGTTACAGCTCATAAAGGTTGTGCGGACCCAAAGAATAAGCAGCAGCAAGGTTTATTGTGAAGAGCAAAATAATCAAGCTTCCACAGCATGGAAGAGGACTCGAGTGGGTTGCTGCTGCTGGCTCGGGTGGCCAGCTTTTATTCCCTTATTTGGCCCTCCCCACGTCCTGCTGATTGGTCCATTTTACAGAGCGCTGATTGGTCCATTTTACAGAGTGCTGATTGGTGTGTTTATAATCCTTTAGCTAGACAGAGCGCTGATTGGTGCATTTTTACAGAGTGCTGATTGGTGCATTTACAATCCTTTAGCTAGACACAGAGCACTGATTGGTGCGTTTGTACAGTGTTGATTGGTGCATTTACAATCCTTTAGCTAGACACAGAGTGCTGATTGGTGTGTTTGTACAGAGTGGTGGTTGGTGTGTTTACAATCCTCTAGCTAGACAGAAAAGTTCTCCAAGTCCCCACCCGACCCAGAAGCCCAGCTGGCTTTACCTCTCAGTGGAACCCACAAAAGTGTGGGACCTGTGCTGATTGGGTACCCCTGGAGATTTTAACTCTCAGACTTGTCCACACTGCGTCTCCAGCGGCTCCTCAGTTGCAGTTCATGTTTCCCTGCCCTCGCCCTGGTTCCTGTGGAAGTCTGCTCTTGGGTGTCTGCTATGGTAAGCTGGGAGTCTCTGTATTCACCCGTCTGTTTTGCCAAGTCTGGGGGCAGTGGTTTGCCCTGTGACCTTACCAGTCTTATGGGTCTAAGAAAACGTGTTGATTTTTTTCAGTTTGTTCAGCTTTTTCCTTATAGTTAGGATGGAGGGCTGACTTTCAGGCTCCTTCCATGCTGGACCAGAAACCTGAAGCCCTTCATCTTCTTTCATGGCCAAATAATATTCCATTGTATAGATCCTTTTTTGTTTTTGTTTTTTTTTCAAGATAGGGTCTCACTGTGTTGCCAAGTCTGGTCTCAAACTCCTAGCCTCAAGGGATCTCCCGCCTCAGCCTCCTAGAGTGTTGGGATTACAGGCGTGAACCACAGAGCCCAGCCTCACCACCTTTTGTTTATCCATTCATCAGCTGACAGACATTTTGGGTTGCTTCTAGTTTTTGAGCATCATAATTAATAGTTAAATGAGACATTTAAAAAAAATCTATAATGTCCAGAAAAAAATGTTGATTTTTTTTTTTTTTTTAATATCTATGAGTATTTTTTTTGAGGCACGGTCTTACTCTGTCACCCAGGGTGAGTGCAGTGGTGTGACCACGGCTCACTGCAGCCTCAACCCCCTGGGCTCAGTGGATCTTCCCACCTCAGCCTCCCAAATATCTGGGACTGCAGGCACGCACCACCACACCCAGGTAATTTTGTTTTCTGGGGTCATTTTTTTTGTAGAGTTGGGGTTTGGCCATGTTGCCCAGGCTGGTCTGGAACTCCTGGGCTCAAGCATTCCTCTGGCCTCAGCCTCCCAAAGTGCCGGGATTACAGGCATGAACCATCATGCCTGGCTGATAATTTTTAATAAAGGAATAATTAGAAATGTTCCACCCTTGACTCTGACTGCCTCACCCTGCCACTTGCTGCATACCTTGTGATCTGGCAAGTTTCATGCATGGATGGCAGTTTCTAGTGCAGTAAGTAATAACTAGATGAAAACCCACAAATCTGATCTGTGATCTGCTGTGGCAGATGAAAGCTACAAGACAGCTTTACTTTATTATCCTTTTCCTTTGTGATTGACATTTAGATGTTTTCCAATTTTATATTATTACAAGTAATGCCGGGAAAACATCCCCATACATCAACACAGTGACTGTATGAGTGTTTCTGTAGGTTAGATTCCTAGAGGTTACGCTGGAAGTGATGAGAAGTTTGACAAGCAGTATGTTAATTTCCCAAAGGAACCCCCAAAAATATTTTTCTCTGTGTCACATTACATTTCTGTTTGTGATCACCTAAAGGAACACCCAAAAATATTTTTCTGTGTCACATTACATTTCTGTTTGTGATCAGTTCTGCAAACTCACTTCAAGTTTTCAAGTAAAGCCAGAGTTCAGGACATGGAAGAGAAAGTTTAGCGTATCAGTTCACTTGTGCTATGTTATGTTATGTAGCACAGAACTACTCCAGAACCTAGTAGTTTAAAGCAACCACTAGGCTGCGCGTGGTTGCTCACGCCTGTAATCCCAGCACTTTGGGAGGCTGAGGCAGGCGGATCACCTGAGGTCAGGAGTTCCAGACCAGCCTGGCCAACATGGCAAAACCTGTGTCTGCTAAAAACACAAAAATTAGCCCGGTGTGGTGTTGCGTACCTGTAATCCCAGCTACTTAGGAGGCTGAGGCAGGAGAATCGCTTGAACCCAGGAAGAAGAGGTTGTAGTGAGCCAAGATCACACCACTACACTCCAGCCTGGGTGACAGAGCGAGACTCCTGAGACTTCATCTCAAAAAAGAAAAGCAATCACTATTTTATTTTTTCATGATTCTCTGGACCAGCTGGTGGTTCTGATTTGGCCCTCATCCTGCTTCCTCGGCCAAACTCCACGTTGTTCTGCCGGTCAGTGACCTGCCATCATGCTTGTGCCTGTCAGTGTGCTCCTGACGTCCTGTCGACGTCCACCCAGTTGTGTGTTCTTCCACCCGTGTGTTTCTGTAGACGTCCAGCTGCTTGTATCTTCTTCCACTGATCCCCTCCTCTCGACATTCAGCCGTTTGTGTGCCTGCCTGCTAGGGTCTTGGGGATTTCTATAGGCACAGGATAGAAACGGGGGCGTGGCAGTTCAGGGTGGTCTTGGAAAATGCAACATTTGGGTGTGAAGGCAGGAGTGCCTGTCCTCACCTAGGTCCGTGGGCACAGGCCTGAGGGTGGAGCCCTAGCCCAGGGATGCACCCTTCTCTACCCAGCACTTCCATAGCCCTCTCCCATATCACTACCAGCATGCTAAAATACCAGAACAAGCAAGAGAGTCGGGTCAGACTAGGGGCAGAGATCACCAAGACTCAGGTTCTTCCACCGTCACAAGGGGTGACACTGCCCGCCTCGCTGGGCTGTTGTGGATCACTGAGATCGCCCACATGAGGACACAGCACGGGGCATGCTCCATGTCAGCCTTTAGAAATGTTTATTTACTGGGCTGAGCACAGTGGCTCATGCCTGTAATCCCAGCACTTTGGGAGGCCGAAGTGGGCGGTCACAAGGTCAGGAGATCGAGACCATCCTGGCTAACACGGTGAAACCCCATCTCTACTAAAAAATACAAAAAATTAGCCGGGCGTGGTGGCAGGCGCCTGTAGTCCCAGCTACTCGGGAGGCTGAGGCAGGAGAATGGCGTGAACTCGGGAGGTGAAGCTTGCAGTGAGCCGAGATTGCGCCACTGCACTCCAGCCTGGGTGACAGAGCAAGACTCTGTCTACAAAAAAAAAAAAGAAAGAAAGAAAAAAGAAATGTTTGTTTACTGCCTCTGAGCTCCCATCTCCAGCCCTCAACCCCATGACCAGCATTCAGCTGCCTCCCTCTACATTTATCAGAGCGAAATCAACATGACACCATCAAGGGAGGTCACCTGATGCCCTTGAGGACACCCAGGCCTGGGCACCATCTACTCAGGACATAAACCATCTCCTGTCTTCTCTCCCCTGCCCCAAGGAAAGGGCAGGAGGGCAAAGTGGGGAGCCCTGATGCACGTCACAGGCAGGCATCTATCAATGTTGGCAGCTTGTTTTATGAGTGACATTTAGTACAATGCTTAGAAGAAAAAAACCTCCCTCGAAAAATCTAACAAAGGGCTGTATAAAGACTTATTTGGCACCTCTGTTGGAGAGGGCTTCGTAGCCAAATACAGCAGATGTGGGAGGTGCGAAGCCAAAGTTTTTATTGGTAATCATCTTTTTGTTCACAGAAGTGGGGCAGTGTTCAAGAGCCGTATGCCAGGCAGAGGTTAGCTTTGTTCTCCCGGGGTTTTTTGTTTATTTTTTTTAAATTCTAAAATGTCATTGTGGTTTGTTTTTCATTTAGAAAATGGAAATGCCATCTCATGCAGTGCAAATGCATGGAACACCTTGTGAGTGTCAGTTACTGTGGTGTGAGCTGAGGATTCTTAAGTCTCTCAACAAGTATCGCAGATAGGTACATTCCCGTTTTCATGAGGGTCAGAGAAGTTAGCACTACCAAGCCTGCGTGCTTCCGAACTGGGCACTCAAACATCATGCTGGTGGGATACCGGGATATTTGTAAGATGCATAAGAAGCCTTAGGTGCACTCGTGTCTTGCTAGGTCTTCTGGTCTTCCTCTTTTCCCTTCATTATAGTTGCTTTATCTCCCCCAGAATCTTGTTTCTTCAGCCATCTTAGCTCATCCTTCACCCTTACCATATAGTGTTGGCAGCAGAAGGATGACCTGCAGAGTAAGAGCCACGAGAGCAGAGATTGTGTCTGGCTTGATCCTGGGAGGTCACTGTATTAATGCTGAACTTGGTGAGGGTTACCACTGGGTTGCCTGAGGAGGGTGAACCAGCCCAGGTCAGAACTCCCCTGCTCATCAGTAGTGGGATCACACCTGTAAACACAGGCAACTTAGTGCAACCCTGTCTCTTATTTAATTAAAAAAAAAAAAAAATTGTTTTGGCCGAGTGTGGTGGCTCACACCTGTAATTCCAACACTTTGGGAAGCCAAGGGGGGCAGATTGCTGGAGCTCAAGAGTTGTAGACCAGCCTGGACAATATGGGGAGCACATTTAAAATAGGATTTTGGCCGGGCGCGGTGGCTCAAGCCTGTAATCCCAGCACTTTGGGAGGCCGAGACAGGCGGATCACGAGGTCAGGAGATCGAGACCATCCTGGCTAACCCGGTGAAACCCCGTCTCTACTAAAAAAAAATACAAAAAAACTAGCCGGGCGAGGTGGCGGGCGCCTGTAGTCCCAGCTACTCGGGAGGCTGAGGCAGGAGAATGGCGTAAACCCGGGAGGTGGAGCTTGCAGTGAGCTGAGATCCGGCCACTGCACTCCAGCCTGGGCGACAGAGCAAGACTCCGTCTCAAAATAAATAAATAAATAAATAAATAAATAAATAAATAAATAAATAAAAATAAATATAAATAAATAAAATAGGATTTTGTGCAGAAAGAGATCATTAGAAACTCATATACTGTGCAACAAGAGTACATGTTCTAGAGGGAGACCTGCCCTAGTTAATACCCAGGACAGAAAATAAGTGCAGGGTCTCTACTAAAAATACAAAAAAAAAAAAAATTAACTGACCATGGTGGTGTGCGCCTGTGGTCCCAACTACTCGGAAGGCTGTGGTGGGAGGATAACTTAACCCCAGGGGGTTGGGGGGTGGTGGTGAAGCTTGCAGTGAGCCAAGATCACACCACTGCACTCCAGCCTGGGCAACAAGAGTGAGATCCTGTCTCAAAGAAAAAATTTGATGATGATGATGAAAATAATTCTGTTGGCCGGGCGCGGTGGCTCAAGCCTGTAATCCCAGCACTTTGGGAGGCCGAGACGGGCGGATCACGAGGTCAGGAGATCAAGACCATCCTGGCTAACACGGTGAAACCCCGTCTCTACTAAAAATACAAAAAACTAGCCGGGCGAGGTGGCGGCGCCTGTAGTCCCAGCTACTCGGGAGGCTGAGGCAGGAGAATGGCGTGAACCCGGGAGGCGGAGCTTGCAGTGAGCTGAGATTTGACCACTGCACTCCAGCCTGGGCGACAGAGCGAGACTCCGTCTCAAAAAAAAAAAAAAAAAAAAAAGAAAAGAATTCTGTTGAAAATGAAAGTGGTAAGCATCATTCTTGCGACTGTGATTCCAGGAGGGAGGTGCCAACCCCAGTCCTCCTGACTACTGTTTCACATAGCCTCCCTGCTTCCCCAAGCCCTGCTGCTTTCTGTGTGTTCCAGTGTGCTGCCTCTCAGGGCACTTTTGAGCCACTTATTCATTAACTAAATTCAGTGGCCGCTCTTGGATTTGGGGTCCCAATGAAGACGTCTAGTACTTGGAGCATCTCCAGGGTGACACTCCCCGGGATGTCACTGGGCATGGACACCTGGAATCTCCCTAAATAGTCTATTTACTCCTCACTTGCAACCCAACATCAGCTTCTTCTTGTTCAGTCAGATTGTCCAGCTGAAAGATTTGGGCATTCTCTCTGGGTTCTACCGATGCTGGTGGTTGAATGAAACGCCCTGATCAAGATCCGGGCTAGACGCTGGCATTGCAGAGCCTGAGCTGTACAGCAGAGTTCCCATATGGTTGGAAGACGAGCCTCAGAGAATTGGAAACGTGTCAGCCAGTCCTACCCAGTGCCAAGTAGCACAGATTTAAAGATTTCTTGATACTCCTAGACAGCTGAGCCGAGATTTTATCATCAGCCACAAATGCAGCCAGCCCATTGCCGCCTTGGCAGCATTTGTGGAATTAATTGGAGCACTGAGCTGACAGGACACCAGTGTGGGAATATCTAAGAACCTTCTCTTCAGTGCTTGTGTTGTGTTCTGTGTTGAATTGTGTACCCAAGGTTTCTGGGAGTGAATATTGCCCTCTACTGGGACACTGACATTTTTTATTCAAGCAATGTAGCCAAAAATGTTTCTATTGACGGCAGTGTTTCTAACATGCTTGGCGGAAACGGAAATGTTTGTATTAATGAGGCTGAATATTGAGAGTTATGGGGGGTTTCCCAGTTTCAACGTACTCTTGCCTCCCGCCTGCTGTAGGAATGTGGGGGAGTCAAATCTTGTGTGTGTTGTTGGTATTCAAATAATTCACCAGAAACTTCCCTGTACTCATTTCTCCCCTGGGTATTAATTAGGGCAAGTCTCCCTCTAGAACATGTACTCTTGTTGGATGCTGTGTAAGTTTCTGATGATCTCTTTCTGTAGGAAATTCTATTTTAAATGCGCTAATGGAGCCTTGCTTTAAAGGAAAGCCTCCTTTTCTAAAATCACTCCTAATATAGTTATGATTTGTAATTGTTAGTACTTCAAACCCAAATTTCTCTCTATTGGTAAACCTTATAGTAATCTTATAGTCTGTGGGACCTCTAAAATTATTTTAGTGTAATAGAATTTAATAGTGAATAAATTGCCAAAACTTTTACTTTACATTCTACAGGAATTAGCAAGTAAGGCACTTTGAGTTTGTTAGGGCAGTGGTTTTCCACAGTGACCCACGGTTATAAATCACCTTATAGATCAATACAACTTACATGTATGAATTTGTAAATAAATATGTAGACATACACATAGTAATGAAGCAAAACTCCTAAATTGATTTACTTTGTGCAGTACACTTTGATATTTTTCTATTCTTTTTGCTTTCTTATTTCCTCATTCCCTCCCTCTTTTTTTTTTTTTTTTTTTTTTTGGAGACAGGGTCTCACTCTGTTGCCCAAGCTGTGGTGCAGTGGTGCAGTCACAGCTCAGTGCAACCTCCACCTCCAAGACTCAAGTGATCCTCCCACCTAAGCCTCCCTAGTGACTAATCCCTCCCTCTTCTTTTTTTCTTTTCCTTTTTTTTTTTTTTTTTTTTTTTTGACATGCTCTGTCGCCCAGGCTGGAGTGTGGTGGTGCCATCTCGGCTCACTGTGATCTCCGCCTCCCAGGTTCAAGCGATTCTCCTGCCTCAGCCTCCCGAGTAGCTGGGACTACAGGCGTGTGCTACCACTCCCAGCTAATTTTTTGTATTTTTAGTAGAGATGGAGTTTCACTGCATTAACCAGGATGGTCTCAATCTCCTGACCTCGTGATCTGCTCGCCTCCGCCTCTCAAAGTGCTGGGATTACAGGCGTGAGCCACCATGCCCGGCCTCTCCCTCTTCTTATGTTGGTCACGATCCACCAGAATCAGTTATCATCTGCTAATCTACAATTTGAAACACTGCACTGGGGTAAAGGTTGTCAGTTATCTCCACCCCTTCCTTTCTGATGTGTGTATATGTTTTCTTTCTTTTTTTTTAAACAAATAATGCCAGATAGCAGAACAGAAGAAACATAAAGGGCTTAAATTCCCAGGCTTTAGGACAAATAGACTCTAAGAAGTGCCTTCCATGCACGACTTACCCTGAGGCACTGTGGGAAAGTCCTTCTCAGTGTACGGGTTGTGAGTGTCGTTACAACTCCCTTAATAATAGTCCCCTACAGAACTACCTCTGCCATGGCTTGGGAATAGCATTATGTAATAATACATCATATTGTAATAATAAATTTTTATTTATTTATTTTTGAGACAGAGTTCTTGTTTCCCAGGCTAGAGTGCTGTGGCACAATCTTGGCTCACTGCAACCTTGGCTCACTGCAACCTCCGCCTCCCAGGTTCAAGCAGTTCTGCTGCCTTAGCCTCCCAAGTAGCTAGGATTACAGGCATGTGCCACCACACCCAACTAATTTTGTATTTTTAGTAGAGATGGGGTTTCACCATGTTGGCCAGGCTAGTTTCAAACTCCTGACCTCAAGTGATCCAACCGCCTCGGCCTCCCAAAGTGCTGGGATTACAGGCATGAGCTACCGTGCCTGGCCATAAATATTTATTAAGCACTTACTGTGATTCAGACAGACTCAGTGCTGTATGTGCACTGTCTCGTTAAATCTTCACAACCACCCTGTGGGACAGATACCATGATTTACCCTGAGTTATACACAGGAAGGTGAGGCTTATAAGGTTACAAACAAGTATGCTTGCTGATTGAGCTGAGTTCTTAGCCATACCTTCATAACTCTCTGCCACTGCTCTTATCAGAACAGCTTCCTTTTCTTTTTTTTTCTTTTTTTTTTTCTTTCTGAGACAGGGTCTTGCTCTGTTGCCCAGGCTGGAGTGCAGTGGCGTGATCTCAGCTCACGAAGCCTCAACCTCCCAGGCTGAAGCAATCCTCCTACCTCAGCCTCCCGAGTAGCTGAGACTATAGGCACACACCACCACTCCTAGCTTATTTTTGTAGAGATGGGGTTTCACCATGTTGCCCAGGCTGGTCTTGAACTCCTGGGCTTGAGATCCCCTGCCTCAGCCTCCCAGACTACTGGGATTACAGGTGTGAGCCACTGCACCTGGCCTCACTTTTCTTAAGCATGTATTTGAGAATGGTGGAACACTTTGCCCTGCTTTATCCACATGTGTGGTTGACATAAATTCATTGACCTCTTTTGTACCCTGGGCACTTTGCCAGGCACTGGGGATAGACTCAGGAACAACATGGTCCCATCCCACAACCATCATGCAGTTTGATGGGGATGGGGACAGCTCGGCAAGGAGATCCCAGAGGGAGTGGGGCAGATGGCAGGCCACCCCTGACAGGCTGCCTCCACTCTGGTGTGTCCTTGATCCTCTGCTTCTGGGGAGTGCTGTAGAGGGGAGGGGTGGGGAGTGGGGGCCACGAGGGCCAGTTGCCACTGACAATTTGCTCATATATATATATATATATGAGTGTGTGTATATATATATATACACACAAACCCTGAAGGCAATATTGGCCAGCTCTGTGATAACTAATGTACTTACGAGTCCCTTTATAAGGTCACTAAAGGAGTAGTTTTTCTTTTGCATGGTTGTCCTCATGGGGGCACAAGAGAAGAATTAACTTTTCTCTAATATGAGTCAGATTATTCTATTATCCAAAAGAGAGAGTCTAGGAAGTAATTCATTAATTATTATTGAGATGGGGTCTCACTGTGTCACCCAGGCTGGGGTGCAGTGGCAAGATCTTAGCTCACTGCAGCCTCCATCTCCCAGGCTCAAGTTATCCTCCTACTTCAGCCTCCCGAGTAACTGGGACTACAGTTTCACACTACCGCGCCTGGCTAATTTTTTTGTATTTTTTTAGTAGAGACAGTGTTTCACCATGTTGCCCAGGCTGGCAGAACTTCTGCGTTCAGGAGATCCACCCATCTTGGCTTCCCAAAGTGCTGGGATTACAGGCATGAGCCACCACGCCCAGCCGTTCATTAATTAAATGAAAAAGAACACATGGAAGGTTCAGAAGGGTAAAAGTTTTCTGTTTATTTGGACTCCTGGTTTCTATTCCCCCTGTATCTACCTATTCTCAGCCCCATATTGCTCACTTGCTGTATGAAGCCTCACTTCTTGAGGTTGTCTCTTTTCCCTACATTGGTTGAGGCTGCAGAGAAAAACACCTCTTGCCCTGTTTTATGCTGGCATTAGTTACCTGAAAACTTTCTAATAACCCTTATCTGCCCAGATGAGATAAGCTGAGAGCAAACACTGACTGCCAGGCCCTGGCTACTCAGAGAGGATGGACAGCAGCCACAGCACCCAGGAACTTGTTAGAGATGCAGGCCCAGGGTTCACACTCTGCATTCCAGCAAGACCCCAGGTGATTCAGTGTGTACAGTAGAGCTTAAGCGCTGGACTAGGCCGGTCCGAGCCACCTGTACTCTTCCCAAGCATGGAGAGAAGCACCCCAGGATGCCGTTTGTTCTTGTCCATTCCCAGTTGCCCAAGGCACATGCCTGTCGGGGAGCAAAAGCTCCCTGCTCCTCCAACACCCACCAGTGCTCACTGACTAGCTCATCTGCTTTCCTAAAACTCAAATACACATTTCCATAAGTGTCTGGGTCAAATTCAACATTTGTCAAAAAACAGGCTTATTAGATTATGGCTGAAATACAATGAATGATACATATTTAAGGTATACAATTTGATACGTTTTGACACATGTGTCTACCAGTGAACCCATAGCCAGTCATGATGATAAACATCTATCAACCCACTGACGTTCTCCATGTCATTCTCGGTGTCCCATCGAATTTTCCCTGCCATCCCTAGGCAATGACTGTCTGCCTTCTGTCATGATAGGCAAGCTTGTGTTTTCTAGAATTGTATATACACAAATTGAATCATACACTGTGGCCTCTTTTTTGTGATTTATTTTGAGATTTATCATGAGTACTTTGTGTACTGTATCAATAATTAATATCTTATTGCTGAGTAATATTCCATTGTATGAATATAACACAGTTTATATACTTGTTGATTTTTCAGAAACGGGGGGTTGTTTCTACTGTCTCACGGTTGCATAGGCCAGAGAGTTCTGGGCCGGCCTTTTCTGGTCTAAGATGTGATTTCAGGCAGTGGTGGAGTTGGCATCAGACAGCTGCTCTCCACAGCGCAGTTCTCATGTGCCCCTACCATGCATCTCAGAGGAGCCTTCCTGAGAAGGCATGCCTGCTCTCCCAAAGGCTGCAGGCTGAAAGGACACACTGCTGCCTTTGGGAGCTACCATAGGTAGGAATCTCTGTCCCTTCCTGAGAGCAGACCAAGGCATGGGTCCATGAGGTGACCTGTCTGTGGCCAGGAGCTGCACAAGCCCGTCGCCTTCCTGTGCTCTCCCTCCTGTTTCTTGCAGAGTTCTTACCCGGTATTGCCAACATCAGTGTCAGCCCTCTGATGGGCAGGAAGTCCAGTGCTGGTGTCCTGCAAGAGCACAAAGCCTCCCTGGGCCCAGCCAGAGTCTTTTCTCGGGGAGTGGGGAGAGCAGCGGGTTTGGGGTGGTGGAGATGCAGGTTTGTATCAGTGGTGCATCCTTGGATGACAGAGTGATTCAGGGTGAGGAATCAGTTTCTCACATGCTCCCAAGGTTGACCTTGGCCCCTCCGTGTGCCACGCAGACGCTTGTTTAGTGTCATAAACCACAGCACCCTCCTAACACTCTGGGAAATGATTTTTGTTTTGCAGGCTCTCCTAGCAGGCATGCGGAACCGTGAGAACAGCTCGCCCTGCCAAGGCAATGGCGAGCAGGCCAGCAGGGGCAGGAGCCTGGGCTCTGTGTGGCCAGGAGAGGAGGAGCCCTGCAACGACGCCACTACCCCTTCCTACAAGAAGCCTCTGTATGGCATCTCGCACAAGATCATGGAGAAGAAGAACCCTCCCTCGGGGGACCTGCTAAACGTGTACGAGCTCTTCGAGAAGGCCAACGCCAGCAACAGCCCCTCGTCGCTGCGGCTCCTGAATGAGCCACAGAAGCGGGACTCTGGCAGCACCGGGGCAGGCACTGACAGTGACCCCAACATCTACTTCCTGATCCAGAAAATGTTCTACATGCTCAACACCCTCACATCCAACATGTCCCAGCTGCACAGCAAGGTGGACCTGCTCTCCCTGGAGGTGAGTCGCATCAAGAAGCAGGTGAGCCCCACTGAGATGGTGGCCAAATTCCAGCCGCCCCCTGAGTACCAGCTCACAGCTGCAGAGCTCAAGCAGATCGTGGACCAGAGCCTGTCCGGGGGGGACCTGGCCTGCCGCCTGCTGGTGCAGCTCTTCCCCGAGCTCTTCAGCGACGTGGACTTCTCCCGAGGCTGCAGTGCCTGTGGCTTTGCGGCGAAGCGCAAGCTGGAGTCCCTGCACCTGCAGCTCATCCGCAACTACGTGGAGGTCTACTACCCCTCGGTGAAGGACACGGCAGTGTGGCAGGCCGAGTGCCTGCCCCAGCTGAACGACTTCTTCAGCCGCTTCTGGGCCCAGCGGGAAATGGAGGACAGCCAGCCCAGTGGCCAGGTCGCCAGCTTCTTTGAGGCAGAGCAGGTGGACCCCGGCCACTTCCTGGACAACAAAGACCAGGAGGAGGCCTTGTCTTTGGACCGGAGCAGCACCATCGCCTCAGACCACGTGGTGGACACGCAGGACCTCACTGAGTTCCTGGATGAAGCCTCCTCACCAGGCGAGTTTGCAGTCTTCCTCCTCCACCGGCTCTTCCCCGAGCTTTTCGACCACCGCAAGCTGGGTGAACAGTACAGCTGCTACGGGGATGGTGGAAAGCAGGAGCTGGACCCGCAACGGCTCCAGATCATTCGCAACTACACAGAGATCTACTTCCCCGACATGCAGGAGGAGGAGGCCTGGCTGCAGCAGTGCGCCCAGCGCATCAACGACGAGCTCGAGGGCCTAGGGCTGGACGCGGGCAGTGAAGGTGACGCCCCGCGCGATGACTGCTATGACTCCTCCAGTCTGCCCGACGACATCTCAGTGGTCAAGGTGGAGGACAGCTTCGAGGGTGAGCGGCCGGGCCGCCGCTCCAAGAAGATCTGGCTGGTGCCCATTGACTTCGACAAGTTAGAGATCCCCCAGCCCGACTTCGAGGTACCCGGCGCCGACTGCCTGCTCAGCAGGGAGCAGCTGCGCAGCATCTACGAGAGCAGCCTGTCCATCGGCAACTTCGCCTCGCGCCTGCTGGTGCACCTGTTCCCCGAGCTCTTCACGCACGAGAACCTGCGCAAGCAGTACAACTGCAGCGGCTCCCTGGGCAAGAAGCAGCTGGATCCGTCCCGCATCAAGCTCATCCGCCACTACGTGCAGCTGCTCTACCCGCGCGCCAAAAACGACCGCGTCTGGACCCTGGAGTTCGTGGGCAAACTGGATGAGCGCTGCCGGCGCCGGGACACGGAGCAGAGGCGCTCCTACCAGCAGCAGCGCAAGGTCCACGTGCCAGGCCCTGAGTGCAGAGACCTGACCAGCTATGCAATCAACCCCGAGAGGTTCCGGGAGGAGTTTGAGGGGCCCCCACTGCCCCCCGAGAGGAGCAGCAAGGACTTTTGCAAGATCCCCTTGGACGAACTGGTGGTCCCCTCCCCTGACTTCCCGGTGCCTTCTCCCTACCTGCTGTCTGACAAGGAGGTGCGTGAGATCGTGCAGCAGAGCCTCTCCGTGGGCAACTTTGCCGCCCGGCTCCTCGTCCGCCTGTTTCCCGAACTCTTCACTGCCGAGAACCTCCGGCTGCAGTACAACCATTCCGGGGCTTGCAACAAGAAGCAGCTGGACCCCACGCGACTGCGGCTCATTCGCCACTACGTGGAAGCCGTCTACCCGGTGGAGAAGATGGAGGAGGTGTGGCACTACGAATGTATCCCCAGCATCGATGAGAGGTGCCGCCGCCCCAACAGGAAAAAATGTGACATCCTCAAGAAAGCGAAGAAAGTGGAGAAGTGAAGCCCTGTGGCCTGCCCAGAGATTCGGGGTCACGAGAGGCTGAGCGATGGGCACCCTTGGGACTGAGCAATACTTGGGAGCACGCTTATGGCATCCACAGACAGGCACCTTATGTCCCTGGGGAGTGGCTTACTACATTTGCACACGTAAACACCCACCCAACCGCAAGAAAGAAGCCTTGAGTTTGGTCTCTTGTACTTACAACTTCTGTCCTGTGTGCCCCGGCGGGGCAGCCTGAGTGTGGGGAGAGCAAGCTGTGAGGGCAGGAACCAGAGGGTAGGGGTCCTCTCTCCCTGGCTGTGCCCTCCCCAGTCCCTTACAGCTTAAAATGCAAACCCAGCAACTCTCTTGCCCCTCTTCCCGTATTTTACATCTTCCATTTTTACCCATTTTTTTAATTAAAAAGAAACCCTTAAAAAAATAATTGGGCTCTTTGGGGGCCATTTTACTTAGAAAAAAACCTCTTTAAAAGTGCCATGTTCGTGCACAGTGGCTAATCATAGCTTCAGGTGGCATGGATACTGATTTTACTGACCTTGTCTTTTACATCTGATTTTGGAAGAGTCAAGATGCCCCTTGGATGGCAGTAGAGGGGATGGAATAATATGAAGTCCTTTACGACCATGTGCAAGTTTTCCCTTCTGCTCTGGTGCCTGGGAAGGCTTCCGTTCAGCTTGGCCTGTGCTTCAGGCGTGTTGGTAGAATGTTGTGTCACTCTGTAAGCGAGAACACTGGATGATGATGATATGAATGTAGACAGCCGTGGAAACACGTTTGCAGTGTCTCCATCTGAGCCGTGTCCTTCCACTGCCCCCATTCCCTCTCCATACACGGTTGCTGGTTGGAGGGAGTAGACATGTTTCCTTGGAAAACAGTGCAGGGGCTTTTGGCTTCTTGTTAGATTTAAGGGTGGGCCTCTTTGAGCTCACCATGAACTGTTTACTTTTCTGTGTGTGTGTTTGTACAAAATCCAGGTACCAGGAGCTCTGTGGTGACTTCCCCAGACCTCAGTGTTAGCTCTTCCAGGCAGCACTACTTCCTCGTTCCTCAGGGCGGGCCCAGGTCTGGGCCCCTCTTGGGGATACCAGGCATTGGAAGGACACAGGCCGTCTCAGATGGGGCACACATGTCCCTTCCCAGAGTCCACTCAGAACTTTCCTCTTGGACTCTCTAGAAGGTCCTGCTGTCCTATACCTGGCTACCCCCTGCCTTGGGGGGCACATGTCTTCGTTCCCTCCTGACTGGGAATGTCAGGTTCCTGCAGGCCAGCTGCATGCTCTCCAGGAGCACCAACTGGGAAGTTCCCTGACAGGTAAAATCCTTTAAAATGATCCTTTTACCTGCCTAACTCTGGGGGCCAAATGCCTAAGAGGAAAAGGAAACAGTCAAATGCAAACAATACGTCATACCAGAGTCCTGGAAAATTAATTGAATCACACAGGGTAGTAATAGAACCCCTGTGGGATGGCTTAATATTTTACTACTTTAAAATGCAGAGATAATAGAAACAATCTGAATTTTCTTCATTCAGCTGATAAAGACTTCAGTTCCAGTGGCTGTATGACATAATTTTGCCTGTGACCAGGAGCATTTTTTAAAATACAGAATTTTAAGCAATGTTAAGTTGCTGATCTAACTAGTAAATGTGCTCCTAAGTGTCATTTACAGATTATTTCTGTTGTGACTGCAAACAGATTTAGAAAGGCACAGGGACTGAATGACTCTCTGTCACACACAGCTACTCACGCACACACGCACTGCTTACTAAAAGCTGAAGTGAGATGAAGGGGGCCTACACGAATAACAAGTTCAACTTCTTTGTGCCTGGAAAGGAGGGACTGGAGCATTCAGGAGACTCACTTTCCCCCCTCGCTTGGGCCCTTCTCTATGCCTTAGTCTCTCCAGCACGTGTACACAGCATGCACACACACGCACCCTACCCAAAGACAGCTGTGGCCCTCTCCCGCCATCTCCCCCACCCACCGCTGGTTGTTGGGCGCTGGAGGGGGGAGGTCCCATGGAATTTGTTCTGGTTTCTAGGATGTAAACAAGAGGACTCCAAGCCATGAATTGCCCTGCTTTCTAGAGGGTGGAATGTTGACCCTGCAACTTTAGAAGCACAATCATTTATTAATAATTTTTTTGAAACTCCCATCTACCCATGTTAGAGAAATCAATAGGTTCTAGGAATTAAATATGCCTCTTTGTAACCCAGAGCATGTTCAATTTTTAGAAACCATATTTCAGTGATTTTCTTAATACCTTTCATGTGTAGGGCATCTTCCCCCAGAATCTTTCCCTTTCTGTGAAGAGAAGTGGACACACCCGGGAACTCTTCCCATCTCTCTGGATGTGGTCAGGAAACGCCTGCAGGTCCTTGCCCTGTCTGTATGGTGTCCTCACTTCTCCATCCATACAGATGACTCCAGTGGGCATTTTTTTATTTTAAATTTTTTACATGAAGCAATAGAAGTACAAAATACTTATTTTTTCAAAATTTAATGTGTTCCATGAAACCTGTTGGCAATCCTTTTCCTTCCCCCACCCGCCCCTTCTAAATTCTTTGGTTTTTAGTTGTTTGTATTTTGAATTTTTTTTTTTTTTTTTGGCCTTGTATCCCAAGGACTAAAAAATTAGCACAGACACGTTTTGATGTTGAATGAACTAGTAAGTCACAGTAGGTGGTAGTCTTCATCGGTTTCTCTAAATTTTTAAAGAATGTATGAAGATAGTCATGAATGTATTGAGTGTTCGCATCCTGCTTCAGTTCACCTTGGCTGTGTCTGTATGACAACAAATGTTCGACAGGGAATAAAGTCGTGTCTGGTGTCATTTGCGCTAGCATGCCCCTCCCCTTTCAGTGTTAGCTCCAAACCTTCCTTTCCTTTTATGTTTGTGGGGAGGGAGAACCACATCAGCAGCATTCATCAACCAACCAGCCAATGGGATCTACTTAGTGGTGAATGGATTGGCTATTTAGTTGGTAAAAGTCACTGGTCTGACCACACCACAGCATGACCACTGGGTTCATTTAGAGATGGCCTCCGTTTCCAACGTTCCCCCCAAATGTTTGCTTCTTGCCCAGTCGAGAGGGGATCTCAAGACTCCCGAGTGGAGGTCGTGAGCTCGCACCCTGCCTGGCTGTGTAGATAGACTGTACAGATATATGAAGTGGGGGTGGGGGCCGAGGGGCTATTACTGCTGTTTGGAAATGCTTGCCTCTCGTAGATCCAGCCTTAATGTTTTTCTGACATCCTAGTAATAGCAGACCCTGCACAAAGTGGATATCAGAGTTAATACTGTGAGGAGCAAAATAATGAGAATAGTTTTACCAAAGATAATGAAATCTCGCATCATGTCTGCATTTTACCATAGATTGGAGTGCATCCTTAGGAAACTGAATGTAACAAAAACCCAGGACATTTTTGGAAATTGTATGCTCTCTAGCAACTTTGTGTGAATTTTTATACAAACACTGTTTTATGAGTTATATAAAATGTTATAAAAATAGAAAAACATGGTCTCGTAACATGTTATTTTCTTAGAGCACTGGTCTCTCAGACATGTCTTGGTCTATTTGTCTTTCTGCGTGGCCTCCTCACCCGCCTCCCGGGGAGAACGTGAATGTTCCGGGGGATTTCACCTTCTGGGGCTTCCATACGCTAGGTGTCAGTGGTACCGCTCACAGGATTTCAGTTTGGCCACAGCTGAATGAATAAGAAATTGCCGGCCGGGCGCGGTGGCTCAAGCCTGTAATCCCAGCGCTTTGGGAGGCCGAGACGGGCGGATCACGAGGTCAGAAGATCGAGACCATCCTGGCTAACATGGTGAAACCCCGTCTCTACTAAAAAATACAAAAAACTAGCCGGGTGAGGTGGCGGGCGCCTGTAGTCCCAGCTACTCGGGAGGCTGAGGCAGGAGAATGGCATAAACCCGGGAGGCGGAGCTTGCAGTGAGCTGAGATCCGGCCACTGCACTCCAGCCCGGGCGACAGAGCGAGACTCCGTCTCAAAAAAAAAAAAAAAAAAAAGAAATTGCCAGATAAATCCTTCAAACCATTCCTCCACAAACCACTTCCTGGCCATGCAGTGGGAGGCTTATTTGACCTTTTTTAACCTTTCCTGGTCAGGTGCCAGGCCAGTCCTGCAAAGCCAACAGTTTCATTTTCATTTAACCACCCTTTTTTTTTTCACTTTGGATCACTTTTAGTTCTCCCCGACCCCAGCCCTGCTAGAGTGTAGTGGTATAATTGTGGCTCACTGCAGCCTTGATTTCCTGGGCTCAAGTGATTTTCCTGCCATAGCCTCCTAAGTAGCTGAGACTACAGGCCCACACTACCATGCCTGGCTAGTTTTATTATGGTAGAGATGTGACCTCACCATGTTACCCAGACTGGTTTCAAACCACTGGCCTCAAGTAATCCTCCCACCTCAGCCCCCCAAAGTATTGAGATTACAGGTGTGAGCCACTGTGCCTGGCCTCATGTATTATTTGTAAAAAAAGGATGTATGTTTTCCCTCACCTTCTCTTCTCTTTGGCTAATTATAAATCATTAAACTTAATATTTTATAGTAATAATTAGACCAGGCACGTTGGCTAACACCTGTAATCCTAACACTTTGGGAGGCCAAGGTGGGTGGATCACCTGAGGTCAGGAGTTTGAGACCAGCCAGGCCAACATGGTGAAACCCTGTCTCTACTAAAACTATAAAAATTAGCCAGGTGTGGTGACGTATGTCTGTAATCTCAGCTACTCGGGAGGCTGAGGTGGGAGAATCGCTTGGATACGGGAGGCGAAGTTGCAGTGAGCTGAGATCATGCCATTGCACACCGGCCTGGGCAACAGAAACGTCTCAAGAAAAAAAAAAAAAAAATATATATATATATATATATTTAAAATTCTGTCTCAAGATGTCAGAGAAACCTCTTTGGCCCAAGGATCACAAGATATAAAGTAGTTTGTGGCTCATGATTGAAACACTACAGTGAGTGTTTGCTTATTTGATAACCCTGAAATCTGGAATCAGACGCGCTACCGTTGCGCCACGAGGTTGGCCGATAACCCTGAAATCTGTACAACCAGTACATCTGTGCTGTAAGCCTTCTCAGCAGGTGTGCCTTGGTTGGGGGCTGGGCCTGAACCTCCAAATGCTAAATCCACTAGCTAGTTTAAAAAAGAAGTGAGGGAAAGCTAAATTCTTTGAGACTCCTCTGACCGTATCTTTGTTTTCTTCCAAAAAGAACGTTCACGGTGTTTCAGTCAGTGAGAGCACGCTTGTAAGATCTAGTTCTCAGAAATAAGAACTCGACACCAGATTATCATGACCACTGGAATGGTGAAATGCAGTGGACTCTAAGGAGCTTTCAGATAAATCTGGAATATCTGAGCTGGCACGGTGGCTCATGCCTGTAATCCCAGCACTTTGGGAGGCCGAGGCGGGCAGATCACTTGAGGTCAGGGGTTTGAGACCATCCTGGCCACCATGGTGAAACCCCATCTCTACTAAAAATACCAAAATTGGCTGAGTGTGGTGGCGAGCACCTGTGGTCCCAGCTACTCAGGAGGCTGAGGCAGGAGAACTGCTTGCACATGGGAGGTGGAGGTTGCAGTGAGCCGAGATCACACCACTGCACTCCAGCCTGGGCGACAGTGAGACTCCATCTCAAAGAAAGAAAGAAAAAATTGGAATATCTGGCCAGTGTTGGAGAAAGGAAAGAACAGGCATTGCTTCTGACTGGAATGGCACCAACATTCATTGAGTATATTTTATGTGCCAGACACTGCTGAGAACGGAACGTGGGCAACGTGTTACCCTTTCAAAAGCCTTGTGAGGTAAGTACCATAATTATGCCTTGCTAACGAGTGAGAAAGCTAGGGACGCAAATGGTGTCTACATTATCTCATTTGCTTCTCATAAAAACTCATTGTTGTGGTCACTGTTATTAACTCAGTTTTGTGGTAAGGAGAGAAGTTGATTTCTTGCTCAAGTTCACACAACTGGAAAATGGCGGTGGCGGGATTTGAGCCCAAGTTGACCTCTGATTTCCATCATACCCAAGTCAAAATGCACAAGACTCAGATCCTAAAACAACTGCAAGTCAGCCGTGGTGTCTATCACTCCCATCCTCTAATTCCAGTTTGTCTGATCTTAGATACAGGAGGGCTGGTTTTAGAATTAAGCTCCAATGACAGAGCCTTGGGAGCTAATGAATGTAAATAATAGAATTAGGGTGGGTGCGGCGGTTCACGCCTGTCATCCCAGCCCTTTAGGAGGCCTAGGTGGGTGGATCACCTGAGGTCAGGAGTCAGAGTGGAGACCAGCTTGGCCAACATGATGAAACCCCACCTCTACTAAAAATACAAAAATTAGCTGGGCGTGGTGGCGCATGCCTGTAGTCCCAGCTACTCAGGAGGCTGAGGCAGGAGAATCACTTGAACCCGGGAGGCAGAGGTTGCAGTGAGCCGAAATGGCACCACTGCACTCCAGCCTGGGCGACAGAGTAAGACCTTGTCTCAAAAACTGAAACAAAAGAACACAAAAAAATTATCTGGGCATGGTGGCATGCACCTGTAATCCCAGCTACTGAGGAGGCTGAGTCAGGAGAATTGCTTGAACCCAGGAGATGGAGGCTGCAGTGAGCTGAGATCACGCCACTGCACTCCAGCCTGGGTGACAGAGCGAGACTGTCTCTAAATAAAATAAAATAATAGAATTAAGCTAATTCTAAATAATTACAGCAATTGTAAACTTTTTTTTTTTTTTTTTAAGAATGTGAAAGTAACTGCTGTGGATCAGGTTCCCTAGGAGCAGAGGCTGAGACTGAGATTCTTAGGCAGGCCATTAATTGAGGGCGTGCTTTCAGGAGACTCGGGAAAGGAAGAGAACCGGGGAAAGCGAGAACCAAGATTGTGGTCTCCGATGCAGTCTAACCACACTCTCCTCCGCAAGGAAGCCCTGCAACGTGAATTGTATGGCAGAATTAGTTCTGGTTGAGGCAAAGGGGCTGGTGGGTCATTGTTCAAGGTCTTCCCTGGGAAAAGGGTAGTGTTCCTGTCCCTTTGGCCAGGACAAGGCTCCAGAGGCGCCGCGGTGGTGGTTAGCAGCCAGCCCTCAGCAGCCAGGGCGTAGGTGCTCTGGTAAAGGGGTTTAGGTGGGATTCTGTCGGCATCCACTACTGCAGTGGGTCTGAGTTTACCTGCATCAGAATCACCAAGGAACAAGTTAAAACAGATTGCTGTGAACCACCCGCAGAGGTTCTGATACAGTAGGTCTGGGGTGGGGCCCAAGAATTTGCATTTCTAACAAGTTCTCAGGTGATGCTGGAGATGCTGGTCTTGCAACCACAGGGGAGGACCAAGACACTATAGGTATCTTCCCAAAATGTGCTGTGTGTGGTAGAGAAACTGAAAGGTTAGCATTTTCCTAGGTATTAGCTATAGATCTGAGCTGAAATATGTGGTTTCCTGTTGTATTCAAATAAAGCTGACTGCTGCTTTAACTAAATCTTTAGTTTAGGAAACTAAATCTTAGCTTTCAGGCCGGTGGGAAGAGGCTGGTTTACTAATGCTTCAGCATCAGGGCTTATGGGCACTGGCCACATACAGCACTTGACAGAATGTTTCTTCACAGGGAAGGCTGTCTATTGATTTTAAGGATTAAGAATTCATTTGTTCTTCTAAACAGTCGTTGTATTCCTGATGGTGAACCGTGTCCCTAATAGAGGTTGAGAGCATGTAATGCTATAGCCTGTCCTTCCAGGAGCTCCTACAGTGTGACTCCTGTGGATTCGGAAGTGACCATAGGTCCTGAAATCAGAGTTCTGTTTCTAATAATAGCTCCCATTTTTGAGCACCTGTGTTGGTTCAGGGATATGCTGGGAACTTGATATATGTCATTTCATTTAATCCTTACAGAAATCCATTTTACAGATGGGGAAATGGATGCTTCCAGAGTTAAGTATCTTGGCCAAGGTCAAATAGCTGGCAGAGCTGGGGCTTCTAACGGAGGCCGGGCTGACTCCAAAGTTTGTGCTCTTCATTCCTGTGCTGCCACTTATGTAGCTGTGCCAAGTAAATCCATTTCTCTGTGTCTCTGCCTAGTGGTTCCTGTGATTTAACTTGGGGTTTTGCTGACTGTCCACTATTTCTGGGCTTCTGGATCGCCCTAGTGAGAGAGTATAACCCAGGAAACTGGCCGGGTGCAGGGACTCAACGCCTGTAATCCCAAAACTTTGGGAGGCTGAGGCAGGTGGATTACCTGAGGTCAGGAGTTCCAGACCAGCCTGGCCAACATAGTGAAACCTCATCTCTACTAAAAATACAAAAAATTATCTGGGCGTGGTGGCAGGTGCCTATAATCCCAGCTACTTGGGAGGCTGAGGCAGGAGAATCGCTTGAACCTGGGAGGTGGAGGTTGCAGTGAGCCGAGATTGTGCCATTGCACTCCAGACTGGGCAACAAGATGGAATCTCTGTCTCAAAAAACAAAAAGTAAAAACCAATCCCCCTAAAACCAGGAAACCTTTCAATGCCACAGAAAATAGACTAAGGAATGCAGTAAGAATATCTCTGCCTCTAAGGCAGTTGATTCATTCAGCAAATATATTTGGAGGACCAGCTATCTGCTGGGCAGTGATCCATAATTCTAACAAGTCCCAGCCACGTGAGTTGATAGTTAAGAAGTTGGGGCCGGGCGCGGTGGCTCAAGCCTGTAATCCCAGCACTTTGGGAGGCCGAGACGGGCGGATCACGAGGTCAGGAGATCAAGACCATCCTGGCTAACACGGTGAAACCCTGTGTCTACTAAAAATACAAAAACTAGCCAGGCGACGAGGCGGGCGCCTGTAGTCCCAGCTACTCGGGAGGCTGAGGCAGGAGAATGGCGTAAACCCGGGAGGCGGAGCTTGCAGTGTGCTGAGATCTGGCCACTGCACTCCAGTCCGGGCGACAGAGCGAGACTCCGCCTCAAAAAAAAAAAAAAAAAAAAAAAGAAGTTGGCCGGGCCTGGTAGCTCATGCCTGTAATCCCAGCACTTTGGGAGGCCGAGGCGGGTGGATCACCTGAGGTCAGGAGTTCGAGACCAGCCTGGCCAACGTGGTGAAACCCCGTCTATACTAAAAAAATACAAAAATTAGCCAGGCGTGGTGGCAGGCACCTTAATCCCAGCTACTTGGGAGGCAGAGGCAGGAGAATTGTTTGAACCTGGGAGGCAGAGGTAAGAGTGAGCCGAGATCAAGCCATTGCACTCAAGCCTGGGGGACAAGAGTGAGACTTCTCTCAATAAATAAATAAATAAATACATAAATACATAAATAAATAAAGCCCATTTGAGCTTGAAGAGAAGGTTCTGGTAGTAAACAGCACAAAACCTGACATCTGTTGCCTGAAGCCAATTTTCAAGATGTACAAGGATAGAACCAGACTGGGAAGCTTGGCTTCTCCTCACAGTGCAGACAGCTGAGGCCATGCAGATGGAATAAGGCTGGGCTCTGGCCTGAGGCATACCTGCAGGGACTGCAGTGTTTCCGGACTCCTGTTTCTCCAGAGACTGATATATAGTTGCTAAGTGTGCTGTGAGTGCTGACAGCAGAATTCAAGAGCCCTGGTGTTTCTGGTGTAGCTTGTGCTCTTTCTGACACAGGGTATTCGACATGCCTCTCCTCCTTGGTTTTGACAAGCTGAAATCTTAACCCAGGCACAGTTCCATGCATAAAGAGGCATATACTTCAGCATAGGTAAGGAAGGTCCTGGCGATGGGTTACCTTCTCGTCAGGTAGTTAATACTGATTGCATTGCTTACATCCAAAGAGTTGGCCACTATCATTTCAGCCTCACCTTTCATTTGTCTGTCTTAGAATCAAGAATTAAAGGATTTAAGTAAAATAAGGGTTACAAAAACAAAAAAGCAAAAAAAAAAAAAAAAAAAAAAAAAAAAAAAAAAAAAAAATTAAGGGATTTCTCCTACAATCCTAACAAAAATTCTCCATGCATTCTATGAAGAAGCGTCTAATAGTGACTCCTCTGAGTGAGACTCCAGAAGCGAGTCCTTACTTGACCTCTAAACAGAAATTCTCCATTTTAGACACCTGTGGTCTGACCTTGACTATGGTCTTTAGGACTTCACTTGTCTGCCTTAGGGAAAGTCTCACCAACTTTAAGAATCAAGTCCCATTGGCCAGGCGTGGTGGCTCATGACTATAATCCTAGCACTTTGGGAGGCCAAGGTGGGTAGATCACATGAGGCCAGGAGTTCCAAACCAGGCTGGCCAACATGGCGAAACCCCGTCTCTACTAAAAATACAAAAAATTAGCCGGGCATGGTGGCAGACATCTGTAATTGCAGCTACTCGGGAGGCTGAGGCAGGAGAATCGCTTGAACCCAGGAGGCAGAGGGTGCAGCGAGCTGAGATTGTACCATTGCATTCCAGCCATGGCAACAGAGCAAGACTCAATCTCAAAAAAAAAAAAAAGAAAAAAAAAAAGTTTTTCGGGATCCATGCCTTCAGGACCATCCTACTTTTGATAATATATTTACCCAATCTGTTAGCAATAATGTTGAACAAAAAACTTTACAAAAACAACAAACAAAACAAAACAAAAAAACAGGGCCAGCACAGTTTGTCTTTGAGAGGAATAGTAAATTTGGAAAGCCACATTCAGTTTCAGTGCCCTTCCAGAAATTCCAAGCTATAGATTGGGAGGTAGCAGCTACCAAAAGGCAGAAGCAGCGGGCTGTGAGGCTTGTGCGTATAAGAAAGATGTTATGCTGGGCTTGGTGGCTCATGCCTGTAATCCCAGCACTTTGGGAGGCTGAGGCGGGTGGATCACGAGGTCAGGAGTTCAAGACCAGCCTGACAAACATGGTGAAACCCCCATCTCTACTAAAAATACAAAAATTAGCTGGGCATAGTGGTGCGCACCTGTAATCCCAGCTACTCAGGAGGCTGAGGCAGAAGAATCGCTTGAACCCGAGAGGCAGAGGTTGCAGTGAGCTGAGATCATGCCACTGCACTCCGGCCTGGGTGACAGAGAGACTGCATCTCAAAAAAAAAAAAAAAAAAAAAGAAAAAAAGTTATGAGTTCATGTTAAAAAATAATCTCTTTACAGCTGGGCGTGGTGGCTCACACCTGTATCCCAGCACTTTGGGAGGCTGAGGCGGGCGGATCATGAGGTCAGGAGTTCAAGATCAGCCTGACCAACATGGTTAAACCCCATCTCTACTTAAAATACAAAAAAAAAAATAGCTGGGTGTGGTGGCGGGCACCTGTAATCCCAGCTACTCGGGAGGCTGAGGCAAGAGAATCATTTGAACCTGGGAGGCGAAGGTTGCAGTGAGCCGAGATCACGCCACTGCACTCCAGCCTGGTGACAGAGCAAGAGTCCGTCTCAAAAAAAATAAAAAAATAAAAAAGAAAAAAAGAAAAAGAAAAAGAAAAGCTGGTTAACAGTTCCAGACACATGAGCCCAAACATCCCACTGCTTTGGGCTACAGAAGTGTCTCTTCACTGCCAGTTAAGGATTCTCAGGAATTCCTGGGGGACAAATAAGAGCCCAGATACAGGGTCTTTTTTTCTTTTTTTGGAGATGGAGTCTTGCTCTTGTTGCCCAGGCTGGAGTGCAGGGGCATGATGTCTGCTCACTGCAAACTCTGCCTCCCAGGTTCGAGCGATTCTCTCCTGCCTTAGCCTCCTGAGTAGTTGGGATTACAGGTGCCTGCCACCATGCCCAGCTAATTTTTGTATTTTTAGTAGAGATGGGGTTTCCCCGTGTTGGCCAGGCTGGTCTCAAATTCCTGACCTCAAGCCTCAGCTTCCCAAAGTGTTGGGATTACAGGTGTGAGCCACTGTGCCTGGGCCAGCCAGTCTTTTTCATGTGACATCATCTAGCAAGTCTCTTATTGGAGGTAACCTCTCCAAGTGCCAGCAAACAGCTCCTGGGAATCTATAGCCTGGATTATTCATCCATAGGTCCTTTCTTAGATGATATACATTGTCTACCCCACCACACTACTCTGGTAAGCCTTCATTTTACGACACTTTTTGAGAATTAGAATTGGTTTTATTCTCTTCATTGATAAAACAGGTATGTTTACTTTCACCTGAAAATTAAACCCTTACTGATTACCCTAAACTAGGTGTCAAAAAACTTTTTCTGTAAAGGGGTAAGTAGTAAATATTTTAGGCTTTGGCCAGGTACAGTGGCTCATGCCTGTAATCCCAGCACTTTAGGAAGCCAAAGTGAGACAGTCACCTGAGCCCAGGAGTTGGGAGACAGCCTGGGCAACAGAGCAAGAACCCCCGCTCTACAAAAATCTTTTTTTTTTTTTTGAGAGAGATGAAGTCTATGTTGCCCCCAGGCTGATCTCAAACTCCTGGGATTAAGTGATTCACCTGCCTTGGCCTCCCAAAATGCCGAGTTAGCAGGTGTAAGCCACTGTGCCCAGCCAAAAGGTTTATTTTTTTTTTGAAGTAAATATTTTAGGCTTTGTGGGCCACAGAAGGTCTCTGGCTGTGTGTGTGCGCATGCATGTGTGCTGTAAAAACCATTCTTGGCTCAAGGGCTATAGAAACACAAGTCTTTGGCTGCCTTCGTTTATGGACCCCTGCCCTAAACTAGTAATTTCAAATGGGCTCTAACTAGCTGGTTTGAAATTAGCTGGAAAAACTTTATTCATCCAGACTTGTGAAGACAAACTGAAGGGAACTAAGGCCCCCCGCCACTGGTAATTCGGAAGGGTAGGGGAGAAAGGGGTCTCCCAGAGGTTATCCCCTAACATCTGAAAGTACCCTTGACTTTGCTTGGTTTTGTCTAAAGAAACCTGAACCTGGGAAGCTGGCCCTGCTGGACAGGGAACATTTTAAATAAAAACACTAAGAGACAACAAGGCCTGTTTATTTTATAATGACTCCTGAGGTAGTTTATGTGGGAAACAGCAGGCAAGCCATTAAAACCCTCTGGGGCTTAGTTCATTCTGCACACGTCTCACTCTGGCAAAGGGGTTCTCACACGACAAGGTCAGAGGAGCATGGATCAAGGTGGGGAGGGGGTGGGGGTGAGGCAGGCCTTGGGAAGTGTCTCCAGATATGGATCCTAGTTTCCACAAAATGGCTCAGCAGATGCCACAAACGCTAAGAGAACTTTATTTTAATAAAAATGTCCTCTTTTTCAGGTGACCCCTTCCTCTACCACTAGAAAGCAGCTTTATTGCTAAAAAGCAATCCATTTATTTAGATGTTCTCTTCTTAGGCAACTTTAAACTTTTCCACCGCCGTAACACCACTCTGTATTTTTCACTTTCAGTCTTCTCTTCAAACACCTTTTTCAAGAGAATCCGCATAACTGTCTCTGTTCCTGCTTCTTTATCCTCTCCAGTGAGAAGATCCAATGTATCTCCCACTTTCACCTGAAAATTAAAAGAAAACGGAGGCTTGGTTACACTTCAGGAAATCCAGGCCAATGCAAACACTACTGCTTTGAGTTTTTCACCACATGATCACGACCCAGAGGAGGGGCAGGTGAGAAAAGGCCCTGACCTCGGTCACTGTCACCTATCCCCGGTGCCTCAACGTGAAAGGGAGGGTGCCTTGGCCAGGTGCGGTGGCTCACGCTTGTAATCCCAGCACTTTGGGAGGCCAAGCTGGGTGGATCACCTGAGGTCAGGAGTTCAAGACCAGCCTGGCCAACATGGTGAAACCTCATCTCTACTAAAAATACAAAAATTAGCTGGGTGTGGTGGTGGGTGCCTGTGACCCCAGATACTTGGGAGGCTGTGGCAGGAAAATCGCTTGAACCCGGGAAGCCGAGGTTACAGTGAGCTGAGATCGTGCCACTGCATGCCAGCCTGGGCGACAGCAGGAGACTCCGTCTCAAAAAAAAAAGAAAGAAAGAAAGGGAAGGTGCCTCAAATACAAGGGCCTCAATATCAGCCAGTGTCCTTCCTTCAGAACTAGACAACTGGCTGCTGTGGATCGTCCCTGTGCACAGTAACTCAAATAATCACATCTATTGGGTGACTTAAGAAAATATTTGAATGGACACATTTATCTTGGTAACACTGGCAAAAGACAAAGAAAGTGGGGGCAGTCTTAGAGACTGTGTGCACAGTAATTACTACATGCATTAGGAAGACAATTTCCAGTGCAATGCTTGCCTCAACTCACAAACGTAGAATGCCACAGAAGGCAGAGTTGGATCTGATTCAATGGGTTAAAAGGCTGAGGTCAAACCCATTTTTGCACAGAAAGCAGCTTCAGTTGAGGCAGTGCAATGCATACCCTGGGGCAGTTGTCAGCTCCCAGGTCTAGGACACTGGTCTGTGCTGAAGGTACGGACAGCCCAAGACCGATACCTGGTCTAGGCAGCTCAGGATCTCAAGGGATCTTTCCAGACACTCAAGAAGGGCCAAACAGGGCCGAGCACGGTGGCTCACACCTGTAATCCCAGCACTTTGGGAGGCCAAGGTGGGTGGATCACTCGTGGTCAAGAGTTCGAGACTGGCCTGACCAAAATAGTGAAACCCCGTCTCTACTAGAAATAAAAAATTAGCTGAGCGTGGTGGTGCACACCTGTAATCCCAGCTACTTGGGATTGGGAGGCTGAGGCAGGAGAATCGCTTGAAACCGGGAGGCGGAGTTTGTGGTAAGCCAAGATGGCACCATTGCACTCCAGCCTGGGCAACAAGAGCAAAACTCTGTCCCCCCCCCAAAAAAAGAAGGGCCAAACAGACCCAGCTGCCACATGCTGCTGCTTCTACTAAAACACAAGCCAGGGATGACTGCGAGCCATCTCATACCCCTCACCACTGCTTCCAGTAGCGGGTGGGCAAGCCCAAGTGTGGACCACTGACAGCAGTGGGCACACATGGCCATTTAGAAGGCTACTAGAGGGCTTCTGTTTAAGAAGTATGGTGTCAAATGCTGACTTTTATTTTACAATTAATGTTCTCTAAGGCAGACACAACTTCAGACTGTGAGACCTTTCAACCTCACCAGAACAAGCCCATGTCTATTCTCCCACCCACTCAAGACCTCTGCAGGCCCAATAGTCAAGTCCACAACATGGGCATGCACACCTGCCTGCCACAACACTATACTGGCCAAACCAGGAAGCCCACAGTAGCTGGATATAAAACTCACACAGGGCAGATTTTAAACCATTAACTCCCTCTCCTCCTTCTCAGCCTCTCCCGTGGGCTGTGAAGCAGAAAAGCTCATACCACTGCTATGATCACGACTGTTTCTCCCGGCCCTAGGTTCAATTTTTGAAAATGACTACTTCAGCCTGTGTGGACATTTAAAAACATCTGTCTAGATTTTTATCTGTCTAGAAATACAGGCTGGGCGCGGTGGCTCATGCCTGTAATCCCAGCACTTTGGGAGGCTAAGGAGGGTGGATCACGAGGTCAGGAGTTCAAGACCAGCCTGGCCAACATGGTGAAACTCCGTCTCTACTAAAAATACAAAAATTAACGGGGCATGATGGCAAGTGCCTGTAATCGCAGATACTTGGGAGGCTGAGGCAAGAGAATCGCTTGAATCTGGGAGGCAGTGAGTCGAGATCATGCCATTGCACTCCAGCCTGGGCAACAAGAGCAAGACTCTGTCTCAAAAAAAAAATACAAGGCTTGGGAACTCTGCTTTACCTTTTTGGCATAACCTTATTTCATTCAAATTACTATGATTTTTAAAGTGTTTATAGAGATGAGGTCTCTCACATGTTGCTCAGGCTGGAATGCAATGGCTATTCATAGGCACAATCATAGTGCACTGCAGCCTCAAACTCCTGGGCTCAACGATACTCCTTCCTCAGCTTCCCAAGTGGCTGGGACTACAGACAAGCACCACCTTGCTCAGCTAAAATTTTTTTTTTTTTTTGAGACGGAGTCTCGCTCTATTGCCCAGGCTGGAGTGCACTGGCGCAATCTTGGCTCACTGTAAGCTCCGCCTCTTGGAGTCAAGCGATTCTCCTGCCTCAGCCTCCTGAATAGCTGGAATTACAAGGAGCCTGCCACCATGCCCAGGTAACTTTTTTTTTTTTTTTTTTTTGAGCAGTGGCCAAATGTCAGCTCACTGCAAGCTCTGCCTCCCGGGTTCACGCCATTCTCCTGCCTCAGCCTCCCGTGTAGCTGGGACTACAGGCGCCCGCCACCTCGCCCGGCTAGTTTTTTTTTGTATTTTTTAGTAGAGACGGGGTTTCACCGTGTTAGCCAGGATGGTCTCGATCTCCTGACCTCGTGATCCGCCCGTCTCGGCCTCCCAAAGTGCTGGGATTACAGGCTTGAGCCACTGCGCCCGGCCTTTTTTTTTTTTTTGAGACAGGGTCTCACTCTGTCACCCAAACTGGAGTGCATTGGTATGATTATGGCTCACTGCAGCCTTGACCTCCCAGGCTCAAGTAATCCTCCCATCTCAGCCTCCCAAGTAGCTGGGTCAAGCGCCCGCCACCACGACTGGCTAAGTTTTTGTTTTTTTGTAGAAATAGAGCTTTGCCATGCTGCCCAGGCTTGTCTTGAACTCTCAGCTCCCAAAGTGCTGGGATTACAAGCATAAGCCACTGTGATTTTTTATATATGATTTATTGTTAGAAAAGTGAAGACTGGAAACACATTTTCTTGTAACTGACTTTCACTTAACAACAGTATTGATATGGATTTGTCAGAAAATACAGAACACATCATTTTTTATAGCTGCTCTGCACACAAAGCTGTGCATCCAGCAAGCACTCACTGGGTACTGCTAAGCTGTACAGAACTACACATCTGCTCAGATACCACTGGCCAAAGAACAACTCTACGTGGATGAAATGTTTCTTTGAAATCTGATTACGTGGATTCCATAAGGGCTAACATTAATGACCTGGAAGTTTAATTAATGGATATCTGCCAGTTCGAACAGTGACGTATTCTAAAATTTTAAAAGGGAGAAGCTTCATCAGAAGGTCATTAAGGCTGCAAAAGTGAAAGTGCCTGTGTCTGAAGCCTGTGGCTGATTCCCACCAGCTTGAGCTGGAGGACCACAGAGGACCTCAGAGAAGGAAGAGGAGCCAGAGGGAAAATTTGGGGCAGCATTAATTGAGTTACTAGCAGAGTAAGTGATGAAAACATCTGGCTGTCATTTTAGGTTAGTATCTCACCGTTCTGCTTTTCTTCCATAATTTTTCCTCATTCAGCCTGAGTTCACCTTTGTAGAATGCCTCTTCCACTTTGCTACAAAAAAAAAAAAAAAGCAACAATGTACACAATTTGGGTGATGGGTACACTAAAGCCCAGACTTCATCACCACGCAATATATCCATTTAACAAAATGGCACTTGTACCTTCAAATCTATTTTTCTGTTGTTTTTTGAGACAAAGTCTCACTTTGTTGCCCAAGCTGGAATGCGGTGGTGTGGTCTTGCCTCACTGCAACCTCCACCTCCCGGTTTCAAGTGATTCTCCTGCCTCAGCCTCCCAGTAGCTGGGACTACAGGCACACGCCAACATGCCTAACTTTTGTATTTTAAGTAGAGACAGGGTTTCACTCTGTTGGCCAGGCTGGTCTCGAACTCCTGACCTTGTGATCCGCCCACCTTGGCCTCCCAAAGTGCTATGATTACAGGCATGAAACACTGCGCCCGGCCTTGTATCTATTTTTTTAAAGGTAAAGTGCTTTAAAATATAGAAATATACTCAAAACAATCTCAGGTGACCCTTGGCCAGCACGGGCCCAAACTGTGCAGATCCACTTATATGTGGATTTCCTTTAGCCTCTGCCACCCCTGAGGGCAAGTCCACGCCTCCTCCTCCGCCAGGATGAAGACCTTCATGATGATCCACTCCCACTTAATAAATAGTATATATATTTTCACTTCCTTATGCTTTTCTTAGTAACATTTTCTTTTCTCGAGCTTACTTTATTGTAACTGTGTATCAGTAAGGCCTTCGGTCAACAGTAGGCTATATCAGTAGTTAAGCGTCAAAAGTTATATGTGGCATTTCAACCGCATGGGGGTTGGCACCTCTAACCCCCACACTGTTCAAGCATTAACTATATACAAGTTTGAGAGAAACACTTGCCATTATTATCATTGAGACAGATTCTTGCTCCATCGCCTAGGCTGGAGTGCAGTGGTGCGGTCTTGGCTCACTGCAAGCTCTGCCTAACAAGTTCACACCATTCTCCTGCCTCAGCCTCCCAAGTAGCTGGGAATACAGGTGCCTGCCACCACGCCAGGCTAACTTTTTTTATTTTTTATTTTTAGTAGAGACGGGGTTTCACCGTGTTAGTCAGGATGGTCTCGATCTCCTGACCTCGTGATCCGCCCGCCTCGGTCTCCCAAAGTGCTGGGATTACAGGCGTGAGCCACCGCGCCCAGCCCTCCATTAATGTTTACTCTGACAGTGATTCTTCACAGTCTCCATTTTGAGTCCTGGGAAACGGAAAGTCACCTGCTCTGGTGTGTATCTAAAACAGGGAGACCAAAAGGCATTTCTAAATAGATGTTGAACTGCTGCAAAGATTTGCTAGTGCTCTTGGGCAGTTAATTGGAGGGAGCCTTAAGAGAGGTTTTAGCATACATGTCAAGCTCCATTCTGGACAAGGGCCTGGGGTACTCCACCTGACTCCCAGTGCAGAGATCACATGGCCAGGCTGTAGCTCTGGTGATTCACGACAGCCAAAGTGAGTGGGCATTGCCTTCCCCTCAGATACCTGCTCTGTACACTGAGAGAAAAACCAGACACCATGTGTATGGCAAGGCTATTAAGAAACCCTCTGCCAGTTTGTACTGAGGCTGGCGAAATTCCAATCTGACAGCTGCTGTTCTCTCTGAACTTAAGTCACTGCAACAAGACCAAGGGAGGAAGCAGCTAAAAATCAGTACACCCTTTCTTTTTGATGATCTGATTCCAGGGGACTAACATGTGGAGCTCGGCTTAATAATAGCAGCAGCAGTTTCTACTCTGGGAGAGGAGAGTCCTCCTTATTAGTTTGCCAGAGTTTAGAGAACATTCTCTAATGGCACCCTAATCAGAATGCCAAGGGCGGGGCCTGTGGGCTGGCTCATTTTTATGAATCTCTTTTCTTTTTTTTCGGAGACGAAGTCTCGCTCTGTCGCCCAGGCTGGAGTGAGGTGGCGTGATCTTGGCTCCCTGCAAGCTCCGCCTCCCAGATTCACGTCATTCTCCTGCCTCAGCCTCCTGAGTAACTGGAACTTCAGGCACCCACCACCGCGCCCAGCCAATTTTTTCTTTTTTCTTTTTTTTTTTTTTTTTTGAGACGGAGTCTCGCTCGGTTGCCCGGGCTGGAGTACAGTGGCGCGATCTCGGCTCACTGCAAGCTCCACCTCCCGGGTTCCCGCCATTCTCCTGCCTCAGCCTCCCGAGTAGCTGGGACTACAGGCGCCCGCCACCACGCCCGGCTAGTTTTTTGTATTTTTAGTAGAGACGGGGTTTCACCGTGTTAGCCAGGATGGTCTCGATCTCCTGACCTCGTGATCCGCCCGTCTCGGCCTCCCAAAGTGCTGGGATTACAGGCTTGAGCCACCGCGCCCGGCCAATTTTTTCTATTTTTAGTAGAGACAGGGTTTCACTGTGTTAGCCAGGATGGTACTGATCACCTGACTTCGTGATCCCCTGCCTCGGCCTTCAAAATGCTGGGATTACAGGCGTGAGCCACCACGCCCAGCCCTCTTTATTAATCTCTTAAGCTTCAAGGATTAAAAAATTAAACTATGACATTACATTAGGTCATAAAGGTACAAATTACACAAGACGTTTTTCTGCATTTATTCATATCACAATTCTTACATTGTATACAATATGCATGCAATCATTCCTAAGGGAATAAATGAACAATGAAGACCACTATTCTTATATAATTAATCTAGCAGAGAGGGAATCAGAATACTAAAGAAATCTTAGCTGCGCGCAGTGGCTCACGCCTGTAATCCCAGCACTTTGGGAGGCCAAGGCGGGCGGATCATGAGGTCACAAGATCGAGACCATCCTGGCTAACACAGTGAAACCCTGTCTCTATTAAAAAAATACAAAACATTAGCTGAGCGTGGTGGCAGGCGCCTGTAGTCCCAACTACTTGCGAGGCTGAGGCAGGAGAATGGCGTGAATCCAGGAGGTGGAGCTTGCAGTGAGCCGAGGTCACGTCACTGCACTCCAGCTGGGGTGACAGAGCGAGACTCCGTCTCAAAAAAAAAAAAAAAAAAAAAGGAAATCTGAAAAGTTAGACTCAATACCTCTATTATACATGAACATATGTAGTATTTTCTTCAAAACAGTCCACATATATTGAGTACCTACTATGTCCCAGATACTGTTATAAGTGCTTGACATAGATATATACGCACTCAATCCTAGCAACCACTCTCTAAACTAGGTTCTATCATCTTCATTTTACAGATGAGAAAACTGAGGCTCAGAAAGTTTAAGTAACTAACCCAAGGTTACACAGAACCAGGACTGAAACCCCAGTAATCTGGCTCCAAAGCCCACATTCTGTTTTTTTTTTTTTTTTTTCTTTTGAGACAGAGTCTTGCTCTGTCGCCCAGGCTGGAGTGCAGTGGCCGGATCTCAGCTCACTGCAAGCTCTGCCTCCCGGGTTTACGCCACTCTCCTGCCTCAGCCTCCCGAGTAGCTGGGACTACAGGCGCCCGCCACCTCGCCTGGCTAGTTTTTTGTATTTTTTAGTAGAGACGGGGTTTCACCGGGTTAGCCAGGATGGTCTTGATCTCCTGAGCTCGTGATCCGCCCATCTCGGCCTCCCAAAGTGCCGGGATTACAGGCTTGAGCCACCACGCCTGGCTTTTTTTTTTTTTTTTTTGAGACGGAGTCTCACTCTGTCACCCAGGCTGGAGTGCAGTGGCACCATCTCAGGTCACTGCAAGCTCTACCTCCGGGTTCATGCCATTCTCCTGTCTCAGCCTCCTGAGCAGCTGGGAGTACAGGTGCCCGTCACCACGCCCAGCTAATTTTTTGTATTTTTAGTAGAGACTGGGTTTCACCGTACTAGCCAGGACGGTCTCGATCTCCTGACCTCAGCCTCCCAAAGTGCTGGGATTATAGGCATGAGCCACGGTGCCTGGCCAAAGCCTGCATTCTTAACCATCATCTTATTATACATCATGCTGTTAATTCTAAGAGGTACCTTTTTTTTTTTTCCCAGATGGAGTCTTGCTCTGTTGCCCAGGCTGGAGTGCAGTGGCACAACCTCGGCTCACTGTAACCTCTGCCTCCCAGGTTCAAGCAATTCTCCTGCCTCAGCCTCCCAAGTAGCTGGGACTACAGGCGCCTGCCATCTCGCCTGGCTAATTTTTGTATTTTTAGTAGAGACAGAGTTTCACCATATTGGCCAGGCTGGTCTTGAACTCCTGACCTTGTGATCTACGCAGCTTGGCCTCCCAAAGTGCTGGGATTACAGGCATGAGCCACCGTGCCCAGCCGAGGTACTGTTTCACATTATAGCATTTGTGAAATATCCCAGTGCATTTTATGCTTGCTACATACATCTAATATGGTGATTCATTTTCTCCTCAAGAAGCTGTTATTAAATCAATGGTTCATCTTACAGTCAACTGTGTCTTAGATTCAAATTTTCTAATATGGCACATGGGATTTGCAGGCAGTCACTTGACTTCTTTGGAAATCAGTTTGCTCATCTATAAAATGAAATAATTGAAACAGGTTACCTGTAAAGGTCCTTTTATTGTGGTTATTCTTCACCATAATATGGGCCAAGTGATTTGGAATGCTACATTAAAATAACATGACTACGAGTGAGTTTATAATGAAATGTGTATCATACTCACTTTCTCCCAATATCTAGCCCCGTCTTCAAGACAACATCATACCGAAAAGACTGCACTGCTTTTTCCAGGTCTTTATAGTCTTTGACTACAGTAGGGTCATCCTCAAGCTCCTCTTCCTGCTCACTCATCTCGTCATGATCGCTTTCTTCATCAGAGTCCTCTTCATCTACTTTATGCAGAGACTTTTTAGTAGATTTTGTAGAGCTTATATTACTTTTGAGTCTTATGGAAAAAGGAAAAATACATTCTGGAGATAGTAAAAGTCCTGGGAGTCTCAGTGAGAAAATATTATAAAAAAGTGTTTTATAATTTGGTGCACGTAACTTGGTACTAGAAAAATACAAGTATCGATTCCAGGAAGTACAGAGTTTGTATGACGCAGGTGTCCCTCGGAGAACACCCCAGAGTCCAATCCAGGCATCTGGCTTTCTTAAAACACCAGCAAGCAATTTAACACTAGCCATAGCTATGGCGCTTATAATCTGAAACAGATAATGAATCAGTTTTATCTCACAAGTGCAATGTCATGACGTTCTTACAACATAAACCATATGCACTATGAACACTTTGTCTAGTACTTTACATATGCGCCCCTAAAAAGTCCTATCGGGCCTGGCGCGGTGGCTCACGCCTGTAATTTCAGTACTTTGGGAGGCTGAGGTGGGCAGAGAGGTCAGGAGTACAAGACCAGCCTGGCCAACATGAGGAAACCCCATCTCTACCAAAAATACAAAAATTAGCCAGGCGTGGTGGCAGGCACCTGTAATCCCAGCTACGCAGGAGGCTGAGGCAGGAGAATCGCTTGAACTTGGGAGGCGGAGGTTGCAGTGCGCCGAGATCACGCCATTATACTCCAGCCCAGGCAACAAGAAACCACATCTCAAAATTAAAAAAAAAAAAAAAAAGTCGTATCAATCTGCATGTACCAGGGGCCATATATCACAGCATAGTGAATCTTCTAGCTGCAACTAATGTGATTAGCTCATAGGATTGTCAGGAAGGTCCAATGTGATACTAGTATATGTGAAAGCACTGGTTCTACTCTTCTCCCTCCCCCAAATTAGCTTTGGGTACTGACTGCTTCTAAAAAAATACTAACAATAGTTCTCAATGATTTTTGGTTTTTTCAATTTTCAATTTTTTTTTTTTTTTTTGAGATGGAGTTTCACTCTTGTTGCCCAGGCTGGAGTGCAATGGCACCATCTCGGCTCACCACAACCTCTGCCTCCCAGGTTCAAGCTATTCTCCTGCCTCAGCCTCCCCAGTAGCTGGAATTACAGGCATGCATAACCATGCCCGGCTAATTTTGTATTTTTAATAGAAACAGGGTTTCTCCATGGTGGTCAAGGTGGTCTCAAACTCCCGACCTCAGGTTATCTGCCTGCCTTGGCCTCCCAAAGTGCTGGGATTACAGGTGTGAGCCACTGTGCCCGGCCTGTTTTTGTTTTTTAAAGGAAAATTTGGAGAGAAAGACTGTTGACTGACATATATTATATCCTTACAACATTGACTTTGCCAAGGAAGGACACCAGATCATGACTTCATGAAATCCAGAGTGAATCTCTAAACTGTATTTCAACCTCCAGCCCTAGCAAATCAGAGGTAAGGGTGAGCAAACTGGACAGACCTGCATTTTAACTCCTTTTACATCTCCTTCCCCACGTTTAACAGAGGCATTAGCTAGCAGACAAGGAAGGGGTCTAGAGACCCACAAACTAGGGAACTGTGACAAGTGCTTGTGACATGTCAGAGGGCAATCAATTCCTACAGTTACCTCAAATGTAGCAGAAACCATCTTATGATGGTGGCAGACTCACACCCACCCCCACCCCTGCAAGTATATCAAGAAGGTTTTAGAGACCATGATTTGGTAATGAGGGAAGGGTTTCCATATGATCAACATCCTTGTACTGTGAGTCTGCAAATGACTTTCCTTTGTGCCTAGATTGTACCTTAAGATCGATACCTCTGATTATGGCCCACTCAAAAACATGGGGCTAGCTACTTCCAAATTGTATTTAACATTCTGGGCCTTATTTCCCTGGCAGGGATGAGCATACAACACAATCTCAACTCTATTAATCCACCACTCTTGGGACTCCAATCTAAGTCTTGAAAGAGAAATAAAGCAGACTGAATGTAAAGACTCTATTTCAACATAACTACAATTTGGAACAATTTTAAAATGCTAGGGTGGGCATGGTGGCTCACGCCTGTAATCCCAGCACTTTGGGAGGCTGAGGCGGGTGGGTCTCCTGAGGTCAGGAGTTCAAGACCAGCCTGGCCAACATGGTGAAACCCCATCTCTAACAAAATTACAAAAATTAGCTGGGCATAGTGGCATGCACCTATAATCTCAGCTACTTGGGAGGCTAAGGCAGGAGAATCACTAGAACCTGGGAGGTAAAGGTTGCAGTGAGCTGAGATCACACCACTGCACTCCAACCTGGGCGACAGAGTAAGACTCTGTCTCAAAAATAAAATAAAATAAATAAATAAAATGCTATATAGGGGCCGGGCGCGGTGGCTCAAGCCTGTAATCCCAGCACTTTGGGAGGCCGAGACGGGCGGATCATGAGGTCAGGAGATCGAGACCATCCTGGCTAATACGGTGAAACCCTGTCTCTACTTAAAAATACAAAAAGCTAGCCGGGCGACGAGGCGGGCGCCTGTAGTCCCAGCTACTTGGGAGGCTGAGGCAGGAGAATGGCGTAAACCCGGGAGGCGGAGCTTGCAGTGAGCAGAGATCCGGCCACTGCACTCCAGCCTGGGTGGCAGAGCAAGACTCCGTCTCAAAAAAAAAAAAAAAAAATGCTATATAATCCAGAGTATTCTAAAATAATGACTAGAAACCACCTGAAGTACCTTCAAAAGAAATTTGCCAATAATTACTTTTACACATATTCTAATGTAACAGAGAATGAATAATACCCATTAATAGGAATGCCTTTAAATTTTTTAGATTTAATTTGTTTAGTAAAGATGAGGTCTCGCTAATTTTAAATTTTACATAATCAGGCTGGGTACGGTGGATCACGTCTGTAATCGAACCACTTTGGGGTCTAAGGAGGGAGGATCACTTGAGGTGAGCAGTTCAAGACCAACCTGGCCAACATGGCGAAACCCCATCTCTACTTTTAGTACAAAAATTAGCTGGAGCTGGGCATGGTGGCTCAGGCCACCATCTCAACACTTTGGGAGGCTGAGGCAGGCAGATCACTTGAGGTCAGGAGCTTGACACCATCCTGGCCAACACGGTGAAACCCCACCTCTACTAAAAATACAAAAAAATTAGCCGGGTGTGGTGGTGGGTGCTTGAACCTGGGAGGCAGAGGTTGCAGTGAGCCGAGATCGCGTCACAGTACTCCAGTCTGGGCAAGAGAGCGAGCCTCCATCTCAAAAAAAGAAAATAAATAAAATTTTACGTAATCAGAAATAAAGGAAGAAAACACCAGATTTCAGCATTTCCCAGACTGTCTATTTCATTGATTAGTACAATTAAAATTTTTTTAAAGGTAACTAGGCTAGGAGCAGTGGCTCACACCTGTATCCCAGCACTTTGGGAGGCTGAGGCAGGAGGACTGCTTGAGCCCAGGAGTTTGAGACCGGCCTGGGCAACAGTGAGACTCCATCTCTACAGAAAAAACAAAATTGAGAAAGATACCTCATGGTGGACTCCAAGAAAGATTTCATGCCAAAAGAGTAGGAAGGACATAATCTCAGAATTAAACAACTTTTTTTGAGATGGTGTTTCGCTCTTGTTGCCCAGGTTGGAGTTAAATGGCTCGATCTTGGCTCACCGCAACCTCTGCCTCCTGGATTCAAGCACTTCTCCTGCCTCAGCCTCCTGTGCAGCAGCAATTGCAGGCATGCACTACCACGCCCAGCTAATTTTGTATTTTTATTACAGATGGGGTTTCTCCATGTTGGTCAGGCTGGTCTCGAACTCCTGACCTCAGGTGATCTGCCCGCCTCAGCCTCCCAAAGTGCTGGGATTATAGGCGTGAGCCACAGCACCCAGCCAGAATTAAACTTCTTTAAGATGAATACATTCAGCATTATAAGAAATCAACTGTTGTCATTTATTTTTCTCACTGTGGGTCTAGGAAAACTTTGGCACAGGTTTGTACGGCCAGTGGCCCAGTGTTGGCAACAGTAGTATATTTGAATATCAGGGACATTAACTTAGATGCCCCCCCAAAAGTCATAACTAGAAAAGGCTGAGTATACCCCCTACATGCAATAATTTTTTTCATAAAATTTCTGATTATATGTATATAAAATAAATTTTCATGTAGAAAATTTGAAAAAATATGAGGAAAATTGGCCGGATATGGTGGTTCATCACCTGTAATCCCAGCACTTTGGGAGCCCAAGGCTGGCAGATCACCTGAGGTCAGGAGTTTGAGACCAGCCTGGCCAACATGGTGAAACCCTGTCTCTGCTAAGAATACAAAAATTAGCCAGGCATGGTGATGCGTGCCTGTGATCTCAGCTACTCGGGAGGCTGAGGCAGGAGAATCGCTTGAACCCAGGAGGTGGAGGTTGCAGTGAGCCAAGATTGTGCCATTGCACTCCAGCCTGGGCGAAAAGAGTGAAACTCCATCTCAAAAAAAGAAAATTAAAACCAGCCCTAGTCCACTCCACGTTAACCACTGTAAGATTTTGGCATACATCCTTCACAATGTAAAATCTGAAGAAAAATAATTAACTCATAAGCACAGCCTCTCATACTCTCCCAGCCACCCAAAACACACAGGAAGGTTTAGCCATAGGTGGCCAGAGCTCTCTAACATCATCCCCAGGAAGTCTGTGTTGGTCCTAAGTCCTAGAGTCATTATTAAAAGTTTTACTTTGGTGGCTCATGCCTGTAATCCCAGCACTCTGGGAGGCCGAGGTGGGCAGATCACCTGAGGTTGGGAGTTTGAGACCAGCCTGGCTAACATGGAGAAACCCTGTCTCTACTAAAAATACAAGATTAGCTGGGTGTGGTGGCGCGTGCCTGTAATCCCAGCAATTTGGGAGGCTGCGGCAGAAGAACTGCTTGAACCTGGGAGGCAGAGGTTGTGGTGAGCTAAGATTGTGCCATTACACTCCAGCCTGGGCAACAAGAGTGAAACTCTGTCTCAAAAACAAGAAGAAGAAGAAAAAAAGCAGCCTCTGCGGGATGACTTTGTGCAGTTCCCTCATTTTGCAGATGAGTACAAACAAAAGCTGAAGCAATTTAAGAATAAGCTAAGTGGCACAGCTAGTAAATGAGATGGAGTCTTACTCTGTTGCCCAGGCTGGAGTACAGAGGTGCAATCTTGGCTCACTGCAGCCTCCACCTCCTGGGTTCAAGTGATTCTCGTGTCTCAGCCTCCCAAGTAGCTGCAATTACAGGCATGTGCCGCTGTGCCCGGCTCAGTTTTGTATTTTTGTAGTGACAGGGTTTCACCACGTGGCCCAGGCTGGTCTTGAACTCCTGACCTAAGGTGATCCACCTGCCTCGGCCTCCCAAAGTGCTAGGATTACAGGCGTGAGCCACCACGCCCGGCTGGTCAAGTCTTCTTAAGGCTCATTGTTTTTACTGTGGGCCAGGCATTGCTCTACACGTGAACTCATTTATTCCTTGCAACAAGCCCATCTCAGCTATAGGGTCACACAGACACTATTCAAATCTAGGCATCCGAGCTCCAAAGCTTAGACTCATTACTACCATGCTGAACTGTCCATCAGTCTTCCAACTCCAAGTTAAGTGCTCTTTCTTCCACACCCTGACATCTATTTTCTTATTTTTTTTCTGGAATAAAAACTCACCAACTAGTGCAATACCAGAAAGAACAGATAGTTTTCAGGGACAGAAGAGTGGGAGGAACTGTTGCCCCAACTTAGAAGAAATCCTAAGAGGAGACACCTAGGGGAGGGAAGGACCCATGGCTAGGGGTAGAAGTCCTGTTTCTGTGTCAGACCCCGGGTGCCCACATTCCCCATCCGTAAGTCCTATTTTTATTTTTATTTATTTTTAGTATCTTTTTTACCCTCTTCCTGCCTTTGAAAAGAGTCCTAGTTTTTACCGTACTGTTGTTTACTTTGAGGAATGCCTAGATATGATGTGGCTCTCTGCCGACGTCACAAGTAGAGTTACATCTACCTGCATTAGGAAACCTTTCCTAGCAGAAAATAACCATTTAGAATCAGATGCATTTGTAAACTCAACAAACATACCAAAATGTCAAGCCACGAATTCCCTTGTGTTTATTAGCTACTCACTACCTGTCACTGTGATCAGCTTAACTTTCTAGCAGGCAAACAGTGGTAGATGTTAGAAGCTTAGAAAAAATTCATTAAAAACATAAAATTGAGGAAACACATTAACCTAATTCTTGCTGGAGATGACGACCATTTGTAGTTGTTAGCAGTGGGCACTCAGGGTCACAAGGGAGGACCCAGATTCTGCCTCAGAACTTTGTTACTATTTTTTTGAGACGGAGTCTCGCTCTGTCGCCCAGGCTGGAGTGCAGTGGTGCGATCTCGGCTCACTGCAAGCGCCGCCTCCCAGGTTCACGCCATTCTCCTGCCTCAGCCGCCCAAGTAGCTGGGACTACAGGCACCCACTACCACGCCCGGCTAATTTTTTGTGTCTTTAGTAGAGACATGGTTTCATCGTGTTAGTCAAGATGGTCTTGATCTCCTGACCTTGTGATCCGCCCACCTCGATCACCCAAAGTGCTGGGATTACAGGCATGAGCCACCGTGCCCGGCCCTGCCTCAGGACTTCGAAACTGTTCAAGGGAGCCCTGAGTTGAAAGTGGGGGTGCCAGAGAAAAGAACTAACCAGGCACCCAGCTCCTCTCCAACCGAAGCAGCACTGGAGAATCTGGGTTCCTTACAGCGCATTTGGAAAAAAAAAAAATATCTACTACTGAAAAGTTCCTGTCCTTTTGTCATGGTCTCCTCTTCCTCCACACTCCACACAAGCCACATCCTCCTCTACCAAGCCATGCTCCACATGCCCTTTTCCATACTCTGGTTGCACCAACACTATACATTTTTTTTGTTACTTTCGAATTAAGTCACAAATTATCTCCCAAACTCTAAGGGTAGTGATAGGGCGTACACAGTGCCCTGTTCTTCACTCCTCTGCTCAGGACATACCAAAACCAGTGAATGGTGGCAGATTCAATTTCTAGAAATGAAATGAGCATCCTGCCCATTACTACAGCCACCCCCACCATCACTCATTTGCTCACATATGCCAAGTGCCTGGGTAGGCCTTGGTATAAAACACACAGTCCTTGTCATCTGGGAACTGCCGTTTAAGTGGAATGTGGGCAAGTAAACTGCCTGCCATGGCACACATGTGAAAGCAGGCCCAGGGGAGGCTGAACCCTGCACCAGCTGGAGCGCAGAGCAAGGATGCCTACAGAGTTCTGTGAGCAAAGGGCAAAGGTGGCCTGAAACTGAGCCATGGGGAAACATCACGTTACAACAGTAATTTTTTTGCTTGATAATGGACTATTCCATTGGCATGCTGTTATTTTTCTCTCATTCAAGGATGAATGAGGATGAGCATTCAAGGATACTCAGGCTTTTTTTTTTTTTTTTGAGATGGAGTCTTGCACTGTCGTCCAGGCTGGAGTTCAGTGGCGTGATCTCAGCTTACTGCAACCTCCGCCTCCTGGGTTCAAGCGATTCTCCTGCCTCAGCCTCCCCAGTAGCTGGGACTACAGGCACGGGCCACCATGCCCAGCTAATTTTTGTATTTTTTTTTTTTTGTATTTTTTTAGTAGATATGGGGTCTCACCGTGTTAGCCAGGATGGTCTCGATCTCCTGACCTCGTGATCCACCCGTCTCGGCCTCCCAAAGTGCTGGGATTACAGGCTTGAGCCACCGCGCCCGGCCAAATTTTTGTATTTTTAGTGGAGATGGGTTTCACAACGTTGGCCAGCCTTGTCTCGAACTCCTAACCTTGTGATCTGCCTGCCTCAGTCTCCCAAAGTGCTAGAATTACAGGTGTGATCCACCACGCCCAGCTCAGGCATTCTTGCTCTGAGCTCCAGCTGGTGCAGGGTTCAGCCTCCCCTGGACATGCTTTCACATGTGTGCCCTGGCAGGCAGTTTACTTGCCCACATTCCACTTAAATGGCAGTTCCCTGACGACAAGGACTGCGTGTTTTATACCAGGGCCTAGCCAGGCACTTGGCATATGTGAGGAAATGAGTCAATGTGGGGGTGGCTATAGTAAAGGACAGGATGCGGTTACTTTTCTCTCATTCAAAAGCAATCAATGACACAAACCTCTTGCCTCCACACTCCCAGGTACCAACACTTTTCTTGCCCCTCTTTACCATAAAACTCCTCAAAATGGTTGTCTAACTCTCCTCAACTCCACTCCTTTCATTTTCTAAATCCAAAAGGTCATGTCAGTCCTCATCTTAACTGACTTCTCAGCAGCACTGGAAAAAACTGATTATGCCTCTCTTCTTCACTTGGTCTCCAAGACACCTCACTCTTGGTTTTCTTCCTATCTCTCCTGTGGCTGCTGCTTCTCAAGACTCCTTTGCTGGCCGGGCACGGTGGCTCACACCTGTAATCCCAGCACTTTGGGAGGCCAAGGCGAGTGGATCACCTTAGGTTGGGAGTTCGAGATCAGCCTGACCAACATGGAGAAACCCTGTCTCTACTACTAATACAAAAATTAGCTGAGCCTGGTGGCACGTGCCTGTAATCCTAGCTACTCGGGAGGATGAGGCATGAGAATCGCTTGAACCTGGGAGGTGGAGGTTGCAGTGAGCCAAGATTGTGCCATTGCACTCCAGCCTGGGCAACAAGAGTGAGACAACGTCTCAAAAAAAAAAAAAAAAAAAAAAAATTAGCCAGGCACGATGGCGGGCACCTGTAATCCCAGCTATTCAGGAGGTTGAGGCAAGAGAATCACCTGAATCTGGGAGGCGGAGGCTGCAGTGAGCCAAGGCCATTGCACTCCAGACTGGGCAACAAGCGCGAAACTCTATCTCCCCCACCCCCCAAAAAAAGGAGACTTCTTTGCTGCGTCCTTCTCTTCTCCCTGACATCTTTTTTCTTTTCTTTTTGAGACGTGGTCTTCCTCTGTTGCCCAGGCTGGAGTGTAGTGGTACGATCTTGGCTCACTGCAACCTCTGCCTCCTGGGTTCAGGCCATATTCTCCCACCTCAGCCTCCAAAGTAGCTGGGATTATGGGCGCCTACCACCACACCTGGCTAATTTTTATATTTTTAGTAGAGACAGGGTTTCACCATGTTGGCCAGGCTGGTTTGGAAATCCTGACCTCAAGTGACCCGCCCACCTCAGCCTCCCAAAGTGCTAGGATTACAGGCCTGAGCCACTGTGCCTGGCCCTCCCTGGTATCTTAAAGTTGGAGGGGCCCAGGCCTCTATCTTTGGTCCTCTTCTCTTATACATTCACTTTATCCAGCTCACCTCTTAAGTGTACCCAATTAATTCTTACAAATGCATTATCAAGACACCAATCTTTTCTGCGGCTTTAAATACTACCTATATGCCAACCACACCCTAATCCATATTCCCATTCCAGGACTTTCTCCCAAATTCCAGACTCGTACATCTGTGCAGAAAAGAATTAATATAACAGGCCTGAGACTGCTATCCTTAGAATGCCTGCTTGCATAGTTGGCCCATGGCTAGTGTCTGGGAACTTGAACTTCATAAGGGTTCCCACAATTCCCATCTGGATAAGAGCGGCTCACTGTGCTGAAACTGTACGATGTGATTCTGAACACCTGCATTGTTCTGGGGCAGCTGAAATTTTGGCACACTCTAGGCAGACAGTGCCTATGTGACTTTTTATTGGAAAAATGAGCTCTATGAGCTTTCCTGATAGAGATCTCTCACGTCTTGTCATAATTTTTTTTTTTTTTTTTTTTTTTTGAGACGGAGTCTTGCTCTGCCGCCCAGGCTGGAGTGCAGTGGCCGGCTCTCAGCTCACTGCAAGCTCCGCCTCCCGGGTTCACGCCATTCTCCTGTCTCAGCCTCCCGAGTAGCTGGGACTACAGGCGCCCGCCTCGTCGCCCGGCTAGTTTTTTGTATTTTTTAGTAGAGACGGGGTTTCACCGTATTAGCCAGGATGGTCTCGATCTCCTGACCTCGTGATCCTCCCGTCTCGGCCTCCCAAAGTGCTGGGATTACAGGCTTGAGCCACCGCGCCCGGCCCGTCTTGTCATAATTTGATGCTGCAAGAATTAAGCATACCCCATGTGACTCCACTAGGAGAGGACTCTTAGAAGACTGCACCTGGTTTCCTCCAGACTTTGTCCCATGCATCTTTTCCCTTTGCTTATTTTGCTTTGTAGCCTTTTGCTATAATAAATCACAGCTGTGAGTATGACTATGTGCTGAGTCTTTTGAGTCCTCTTAGTGAATCAATGAACCTGGGGACCTGCAACACAATATCTAACTGCCTATTTGACACCTCCATGTGGGTACATAATAAAGTCATTCATACGATGTCTCTCCTTTCCTCAAATCCCTACAAAAGCACTCAGAGAAAAGCAAAGTCTCTACCATGTTCTAAAGGCTCTACAGGATCTGGTGCTCCCTCAGCCCCCATTTCCTCTCCAACCTCATCTGCAATCTGACTCTTGCAAATTCAGCTTCAGCAACACTGGCCTCCTCCCCTTAATTAAGCACTCACCATGTGCCAAGCACTAATTTGGGTAGCAGAAATTCAGCAGAGGAAAAACATATGGATGAAGATTCCTATTCTTGTAGAGTTTATATTCTAGTAGGGGAAACAGGTACACACACAAAAAAAACACCGTGTAAATTACATGATAGCTGGTGGTTAATGCTCTAGGGGAAGAAAGTGGAACAGGGTAAAGGGGATTGAGAGGGCAAATGAGGTCAGGCAGGTGGCTCACGCCTATAATCCCAGCACTTTGGGAGGCAAAGGCAGGAGAATCACTTGTGTCCAAGAGCTTGAGATCAGCCTGGGCAACACAGTGAGATCTAAAATAAAAATAGGCCAGACGCAGTGGCTCACGCCTGTAATTCCAGCACTTTGGGAGGCCGAGACGGGCGGATCACTTGAGGCCAGGAGTTCGAGACCAGCTTGGCCAACATGGTGAAACCTCGTCTCTACTAAAAACACAAAAATTAGCCACGCGCGGTGGCGCACACCTGTAGTCACAGCTACTTGGGAGGCTGAGGCGGAAGAATCGCTTGAACCTGGGAGGTGGAGGCTGCAATGAGCAGAGTTCACACCATTGTATTCTAGCCTTGGCGACAGAGCTAGTGTCTTAAAAAACGACAAAACAACACCCCCCTGTGGAATAAAAATTGATCAGAACGGGTGCATTCGAATGAATCGGGAAAAGAACACGCAATGATGGGCCCTGGGAATTGACCTGATATAAGTTCATTTTAAAAGATCTCTTTGGCGTTGGTGTGGGGTGAGTGGAGGAATGATCACGGCAGAAGCTCATAGGAGGTTCTGGGTGACATCTTCAGGAGAGGTATACAATCTGAACTAACCAAAGACTATAAGAAAAGCAGTGTCTGTAAGAAAAGCAGCGCTGACTTTGACCTGCTTAACGCCAGGAAACGCTCCACATTCCTGAGCCCGTTCACCGCTCCGTAAGATGGAGAAACTGGTCTAAACGCTAAGTCTAATACAGCTAAAGATCCTTCCCTTTACTTGGAGACCTCGGAGGCTGCGGGCTAAGACAGGGTCGGGTTCCTCTAGCTCCCTCCCCGCCCCCACGGGCAGTGCACCTTCCTGGGTCCCCAAGGTCAAAGGAAATGGACAACTGCGTTCCCGGGTTCGCAATCTGCATTCGGAGCCAGCAGGAGCGATCGGACGCAGGAACGGAAGTCTTCGCCGCGCTCAATTACCGCAGCCCCTGCGCAGCCCTGGGCTCGCGGGGCGTCCCGAGGCTGGCAGAATACGGGACACTCATGGGGAGACCCGGCTGGAGCGTGGGCGGGGCGCCAGGGCGAAGTGACGGGGGACGCGGGCAGGGGGCCCGGCGCGGCGCACCAGCAGAGGCGCACTCACCTGTACGTCAGGCCCTCTCGTCCCTCCCCGCGGCCGCGCGGACTGCAGGCCTCCAGGCCACCCCTACCTGCGCCCCGCCCCTTCCGCCGGCGCCGGCGCAGTGAGAGCGGGTCGTGCGGGGCGCGAGGCCAGGGCGGCAGCGAAGCGGCGACCCCTGCTGGAAGCCGCGTCTCGGAGGACTGAGCGGGAAGTAGGCTCGGGACACAACCGCAGGCAAGCCCAGCGAAGAAACCAGCGCCGCCTGATTCCACCTGACCAAAGAGAGCTCATCTTAATTCTTTTTTATTTTTTATTTTTGTTGTTGTTGTTGAAATCGCGTCTCACTCTGTTGCCCAGGCTGGAGTGCAGTGGCGTAATCTCAGCTCACTGCAACCTCCGCCTCCTGGGTTCAAGCGATTCTCGTTCCTCTGTCTCACGAGTAGCTGGGACTACAGGCGTGAGCCACCATGACCGGCTAAGCATCTTAATTATTAATGAAGTGATCCTTTCTCTGGGGCCACTAACCCCTTTGAAAAAAAAAAACTTTTTTTTTAGACAGGGTCTCACTCTGTTGCCTGGTGCGATCTCGGCTCACTGCAACCTCTGCTACCCAGGATCAAGCTATTCTCCCCATCTGAGTCTCCCCGGTAGATAGGACTCCAGGTGTGCGCCACCAACGGCCTGCTAATTTTTGTTTTGTTTTGTTTGTAGAGATGGTGTTTCGCCATGTTGCCCAGGCTGGGAATCAAGTGAAGCGATCTTCCGGCCTCAGCCTCCTAAAGTGCTGAAATTACAGGTGTGAGCCACCGAGCCTGCCCCCTTTTAACATCTCCGAGAGATATAGGCATTGTTTCCAGAAAAATGTGCAAATACGTCAGAACTTGCAGTTTCAGGGAACATCTTTTCAAGAATAATGCAATTTACACGTGAGCCAATTCCCCTTTCCCTCCCATCCATCCATCCATCCATCCATCCATCCATCCATCCATCCATCCATCCCTCTCTTATTGGGTCTGTCTTTGGAGAACTCTGACTCATACACCAAACAAGACGTCACCCTGCAACATTCTAACAAAACTTCTAGTCAAAGTCACAGATGACCTCCACAATGTAAATCCAAAGGTCTGGTCTCATTCCTCAACTTACTTGAGTTGTAAGATACCACATTGGTTTCACCTACCTCACTTGCCACTTAATCTTCTTCCCTGTTTTTACTCTTTTTGGTTTTGTTTTGTTTTGTTTTTGAGACGGAGTCTCGCTCTGCCACCCAGGCTGGAGTGCAGTGGCCGGATCTCAGCTCACTGCAAGCTCCGCCTCCCGGGTTCCCGCCATTCTCCTGCCTCAGCCTCCCGAGTAGCTGGGACTGCAGGCGCCCGCCACCTCGCCCGGCTAGTTTTCTGTATTTTTAGTAGAGACGGGGTTTCACCGTGTTAGCCAGGATGGTCTCGATCTCCTGACCTCGTGATCCGCCCGTCTCGGCCTCCCAAAGTGCTAGGATTACAGGCTTGAGCCACCGCGCCCGGCCTTGTTTTTGTTTTTGAGAATGAGTCTCGCTCTGGCCCCCAGGCTGGAGTGCAATGGCATGGTCTCTGCTCACTGCAACCTCCACTCCTGGGTTCAAGTGATTCTCCTGCCTCAGCCTCCTTAGTAGTTGGGACTACAGGTACGCACCACCATGCCCGGCTAATTTTTGTATTTTTTTTTTTTTTTTTTGAGATGGAGTCTGGCTCTGTTGCCCAGGCTGGAGTGCAGTGGTGCAATCTCGGCTCACTGCAAGCTCCGCCTCCCGGGTTCACGCTGTTCTCCTGCCTTAGCCTCCCGAGTAGCTGGGACTACAGGCGCCCGCCACCACGCCTGGCTAATTTTTTTTTTGTATTTTAGTAAAGATAGGGTTTCAACATATTGGCCAGGCTTGTCTCAAACTCCTGACCTCAAGTGATCCACTCGCCTCAAAGTGCTGGGATTACAGGTGTGAGCCACCACTCCCAGCCTGCCGTTTTTTCATTACATCCTTAGAATGCCAAAGAGTAAGTGCCCCAGGCTTAGACCTCTAATGTTTTTCCTTTTTATCTATCCTAGTTCCCCAGTCGATCTCCAACAATTTCGTGGCTTTACATATTATCTACATGTGGACAATCCTCAAATTTGTATTGCCAGCTGAGATCATTCTCTTGCATTCAAGACTCCAACTGCCTACTTAACATCTTCACTTGGATATCTAATGGAAATCTCAAACTTGATAGGACCAAAACCCAGATCCCAGTCTCATCCCCACACCCAAATGCGTTCCTCCCACAGCATTCCTTATTTCAATCAAGGAAATAACTATTAAGGAAATTCCACCCTTCCTATTACTTAGGTCAGTTATCTTAGAGATACCCTCAATTTCTCCCTTTCTGTCTCAGCTGGGTTTAGAGGTGCGCACTACCACACCTGGCTAATTTTTGTATTTTTAGTAGAGATGGGGTTTTTACCATGTTGGTCAGGCTGGTCTTGAACTCCTGACCTCAGGTCATCCACCAGCCTCAGCCTCCCAAAGTTCCGGGATTACAGGTGTGAGCCACCACACCTGGCCGCTTACCTTTCTTCAGGCTATCCTCAGGACAATAACCAGAGTGATCCTATTAAATCACAAATCAAATACTGTCATTACTCTACTTAAAACCCTCCTGGGCTGGGCATGGTGGCTCATACCTGTAACCCCAGCACCTTGGGAGGTTGAGGTGGGTGGATCATGAGGACATGAGTTTGAGACCAGCCTGACCAACATAGTGAAACCCTATCTCTACTAAAAATACAAAAATTAGCCGGGCGTGGTGGTGTGTGCCTGTAATCCCAGCTACTCAGGAGGCTGAGGCAGAAGAATAACTTGAACCTTGGAGGCAGAGGTTGCATTGAGCTGAGATAGCGCCTCTGCACTCCAGCCTGGCTGACAGAGCGAGACTCCGTCTCAGAAAAAACAAAAACAAAAAACAAACCCCAAAACCCTCCCAGGCTACCCACCTTATGTTACAGTTAAAGCCAAAATCCTTTCAATGACCTGTGAGGCCTTCTGCATCTGACCTCATCTACATTGCTGAACCCTCAGCTACACTGCTGACCTCATCTCCCACCACCTTCCTCCTCCCTCTCTGGGTCCAGCCATACTCGCCTCCTTGCCACTCCTGGATGAGGTCCCTGGAAACCTCAGATGATGTCTTGCCTTAGGGCTTTTGCACACCTTCTTCCCTCCATCTGGAATCCTCTTCCCTCAGCTGACCACATGATTTGTTTCCATACTTCCTTCAGGTTTTCACACAAATGTCACTTTCTCAGTGAGGCATTCTCTTAATTATACTATTTTAAATTAACCCCCTACGTGATGGCATGTGCCTCTAGTCCCCGCTACTCAGGACTCTGAGGCAGGAGGATTGCTTGAACCCAGGAGTTTGAGACCAGACTGGGCAAGAGAATATTTTAGATTCAGCCTAAAAAAATTATTAAATTAAATGTCCTAAAATGTTTCAATTTTTCTTCACAACACTAATCACCATCTAATATATTTTCCACGTATTTAACTCTTCTGTCTACTCCCACTAGAATGTGAGCCCTATCAGGGTAAAAAGCATGTTTAATATACTGCTGTATCCAATGCCTAGAACTGTGACTAGCATATAGGAGGTTCTGAATAAATAAGAGTTGAGAATAGAATAAATCTACACGTACAGAGATATTCACTGCAGCTTTATTTGTATGATACTAAAAAATGAAAACAACCTGATTTTCCATCAGTGTAATTATTTATTTAATTATTTTTTTGAGACAGGGTCTTGCTCTGTCACCCAGGCTGGAATACAGTTGCGCCATCTTGGCTTACTGTAGCCTCAAAATCCCTGGCTTAAGCAATCCTCCCACCTCAGCCCTCTAATTGTTGTATTTTTTGTAGAGACAGGGTTTCACCATGTTAGCCAAGATGATCTCGAACTCCCACCCTCAGGTGATCTGCCCACCTTGACCTCCCAAAGTGCTGGAATTACAGGCATTAGCCACCAGACCTGGCCCCACCAATGTTCTTATTTATATTTGTTTCATTTTATTTCACTTTTTGAGATGGAGTCTCACCCTGTTGCCAAGGCTGGAGTGTAGTGGCCCAATCTCAGCTCACTGCAACCTCTGCCTCCTAGGTTCAAGCAATTCTTCTGCCTCAGCCTCCTGAGTAGCTGGGATTACAGGTGCCCGCCACCATGTCCAGCTAATTTTTGTGTTTTTAGTAGAGACAGAGTTTCACCACGTTGGCCAGGCTATTCTCCAGTTCCTGACTTCGGGTGATCCGCCTGCCTCAGCTTCCCAAAGTGCTGGGATTACAGGCATGAGCCACCACGCCTGGCACCTATCAATGTTTTAAAAATCTACAAAGTAATAACGATGTTTAACATTTCTTAGAACAGAAGAGCTGGGTATGGTGGCTCATACCTGTAGTGCCAGTATTTTGGGAGGCTGACGTAGGTAGGAGGATCACTCGAGCCCAGGAGTTTGAGACCAGCCTGAACATAGTGAGACCCTGTCTCTAAAAAATAAAATAAAATTAGCCAGGCATGGTGGCGTGCATCTGTAGTCCCAGCTACTTGGGAGGCTGAGGCAGGAGGATTGCTTGAGCCCAGGACGTCAAGGCTTCAGTGAGCTGTATGCAAGATCCTCCATTACAAAAAAAAGAAACGAGAAAACTATTTAAAGGATTGATTGAGCCACATCTGTTTGTCCAGCCTACCTGCATGCAATAGGTGATTAGACGGGGAAAAAACCAAAACCGAAACCAAAAAAGACCTGTGAAAGTAGCCCTTACAGTAGATGTGTGAAAACAGCCCTTTTGAGAAATAATAAAATGAACCAGACACTAAAGAAAGAATTTCCGACCAGGCACGGTGGCTCACGCCTGTAATCCCAGCATTTTGGGAGGCCAAGGTGGGCAGATCACGAGGTCAGGAGTTCGAGAACAGCCTGACCAACATGGTGAAACCCTATCTCCACTAAAAATTCAAAAATTAGCCAGGCACGGTGGCTCACACCTGTAATCCCAGCACTTTGGGAGGCCGAGGCGGGTAGATCGCCTGAGGTCAGGAGTTCGAGACCAGCCTGACCAACATAGTGAAACCCCCGTCTCTACTAAAAATACAAATATTAGCTGGGTGTGGTGGCAGGCACCTATAATCCCAGCTACTTGGGAGGCCGAGGCAGGAGGATCCCTTGAACCCGGGAGGCAAAGGTTTCAGTGAGTCAAGATGGCGCCATTGCACTCCAGCCTGGGCAACAAGAGGGAAAATACGTCTTAAAATAAAAAAAATGCTAAATATGGTGGCTCACGCCTGTAATCTCAGCACTTTGGGACCTGAGGCGGGCGGATCATGAGGTCAGGAGATCGAGACCATCCTGACTAACATGGTGAAACCCCGTCTCTACTAAAAATACAAAAAAATTAGCCGGACTTGGTGGTGGATGCCTGTAGTCCCAGCTACTTGGGAGGCTGAGGCAGGAGAATGGCATGAACCCGGAACGTGGAGGTTGCAGTGAGCCGAGATCAGCCTGGCCAGCTTGGCAAAACCCTATCTCTACTAAAAATACGAAAATTAGCCAGGCATGGTGGTGCGCACCTGTAGTCCCAGCTACTCTGGAGGCTGAGGCAGGAGAATTGCTTGAACCTGGGAGGCAGAGGTTGCAGTGAGCCGAGATTGTGCCAATGCACTTCAGCCTGGGTGACAGAGTGAGACTCCATCTGACAATAAATAAAAAATAAATAAAAATAAACCCTCTGTATATCCAGAGGAAAGGAACATCCTTATTTCTGAAGACACAGGGACACAGAGAAGATGCTGAACAAAGAGGCCTTGTGGCTGGGCTCAGTGGCTCTTGCCTGTAATTCCAGCCCTTTGGAAGCCCAAGGTGGATGGATCACTTGAGGTCAGGAGTTCAAGACCAGCCTGGCCAACATGGTGAAACCCTATCTCTACTAAAAAAAAATATATAAAAAATTAGCTGGGCATGGTGGCATGTGTCTGTAATCCCAGCTACTCTGGAGGGTGAGGCGGGAGAACTGCTCAAACTTGGGAGGCAGAAGTTGCAGTGAGCTGAGAGCATGCCACTGCACTCTAGCCTGGGTGACAGAAGACTCCATCTTAAAAAACAAAAAACAAAAAACCACCACCAACAACAACCAAAAAAGAGGCCTTGCTAAATTTGCCCCCAGCGTATTACCATTATATCACACCCTCTTAGTCTATTCATTATGGTCGATTTATTTATCAAATCTAGCATATAACCTACACAGGTTGGCTGGGCATGGTGGCTCATGCCTGTAATCTCAGCCCTTTGGGAGACCAAGGTGGGAGGGTCACTTGAGCCCAGGAGTTTGAGATCAGCCCGGGCAACCTAGCAAGACCCCATCTCTATAAAAAGTTAAAAAATTAGCCAGGTCTGGTGGCATGTGCCTGTAGTCCCAGCTATTAGGGAGGCTAAGGCAGGAGGATTGTTTGAGCCCTGGAGGTCAAAGCTGTGGTGAGTTGAAATTGTGCCACTGCACTCCAGCCTGTGTGGCAGAGTGAGACCCTGTCTCAAAAAACAATAATAACAAGAACAACAAAACCAAAAAAATAAAAAGTACACGGGTTTACCCTTTTCTTTCCTTTTTTTTTTTGAGACGGAGTGTCGCTCTGTCGCCCAGGCTGGAGTGCAGTGGCAGGATCTTGGCTCACTGCAAGCTCTGCCTCCCGGGTTCACGCCATTCTCCTGCTTCAGCCTCCTGAGTAGCTGGGACTACAGGTGCCTGCCACCACGCGTGGCTAATTTTTTGTATTTTTAGTAGAGACCGGGTTTCACCGTGTTAGCCAGGATGGTCTCGATCTTGTGACCTCGTGATCCGCCCACCTCGGCCTCCCAAAGTGCTGGGATTACAGGTGTGATCCACCATGCCCTGCGATTACCCTTTTCTTTTCTTCAGGTCTTAATTTTTTTTGTTTGTTTGTTTTGAGATGGAGCACTCTGTTGCCCAGGCTGGAGTGCAGTGGCACGGATCTCAACTCACTGCAACCTCTGCCTCCCAGGTTCAAGGGATTCTCCTGCATCAGCCTGCTGAGTAGCTGGAATTACAGGTGCCTGCCACCATGCCTGGCTAATTTTGTATTTTAGTAGAGACAGGGTTTCACTCTGTTGGCTAGGATGGTCTCAAAGTCCTGACTTCAAGTGATCCACCTGCCTTGGCCTCCCAAAGTGCTGGGATTGCAGGTGTGAGCCACTGCGCTGGGCCAAGGTCTTAATTTTTTAATGAAATCTCCTATGGGATGTAAAACTTATATTAAAGAAATCTGTGGCCAGGTGCAGATTTTATATATATATAGTCAATATGAGGGCGCACGCAGATTGCAGTCATGAGCCACCACACCCAGCCTCTCATTTTACTGTCATTCAGTTTATTTTGTTGTGCTTTTCTAATTTCTTTAGCTGGATGCTGAGTTGATCAATTTTCTTATTTGTAATTTTTAAAATATATATTTTTATAAACAGAGTCATGCTCTGTCACCCAGGCTGGAGTGCAGTGGCTTGATTATATATATATATATTTGAGACAAGGTTTCAGTTTGTCACCCAGGCTGGAGTACAGTAGCACAATCTTGACTCACTGCAGCTTCAAGCTCCTGGGCTCAAACCATCCTCCCACCTCAGCTCCCCAAGTAGCAGGAACTACAGGTGAGTGCCACCATACCCAGCTACATTTTTTTTGTATTTTTTTGTAGAGACAGGTTCTTGCCATGTTGCCCAGGCTGGTCTCAAACTCCTGTGATCAAGCAATCCTCCTACCTCCACCTCCCAAATTGCTAGGATTACAGGCATGAGCCACTGTGCCAGGCCTTGATTATATATATATATATATATTTTTTTTTTTTTTTTTGAGACGGAGTCTCGCTCTGTCGCCCAGGCTGGAGTGCAGTGGCCGGATCTCAGCTCACTGCAAGCTCCGCCTCCCGGGTTTATGCCATTCTCCTGCCTCAGCCTCCCAAGTAGCTGGGACTACAGGCGCCCGCCACCTCGCCCGGCTAGTTTTTTGAATTTTTTTAGTAGAGACGGGGTTTCACCGTGTTAGCTAGGATGGTCTCGATCTCCTGACCTCGTGATCCACCCGTCTCGGCCTCCCAAAGTGCTGGGATTACAGGCTTGAGCCACCGCGCCCGGCGATTATATTTTTTATTAAAACATTTTGTTGTTTTTCTAAAGATGGGGTTTTGCCATATTGCCCAGGCTTGTCTCAAACTCCTGGCCTCAAGTGATCCTCCTGCCTCAGCCTTCCTAGTAGCTGGTATTATAGGCATGAGCCACAGCACCTGGCCTTATTTTTAATTTTTCAATACAAACATTGAAGACTAGATATTTCCCTCTAAGGACCGCTTCAACTGTACCCCACAAGTGTTTCCAATACTATTGTTTAGCCCACAGTTGAGATTGCTGGTGTATATTGGTTTATGGCAAGTAAACTAAATTTGTTAGCACTTACTAACTGTATGTGACTATGATAATCACTTTAGGAAGTGGAGAACCTGCAGGAGATGCTGCTCACATCCTTCCTCCTACCCATTAGGTAAAGTAAACCTATTGCATATTTTAGTTGTGGCTCATTTCCTCAAAGTTGTCCAAACCTAATAATGTTCCCTGTGATAAGGATCTTAGAATCAATAAGGATAAGACAATGCCAATAACAAGCAGTGAAGCAAGTGACCCAAAACACGAACAATGAAGATAAACAGTCCCAGCTCCAAGATACTTACTTAAGTAGCAAGGAGCGTATCAAGGAAAACGGCAGTTTTCTTCATAAACGTACTTTTAACTTGTTCTCTACCCTCCCTTGAAGGATGAACTAAAAATTATAGCTTACTAGTAAAATGAAAAGGAAGAGCTCTTTGGCCAGAAGTATTTTTGGCTCTTTGAGCCATGTGATTTGGAATGTTGTCAAGGGCAGCTTTTCATGTTTTGTGCAATTATAGTCAAGGCTGGAATCTATAATTTGTTCTAATTTTCCATGAGTATTGCCCTTGCCACCATTCACTCTCTGCTATTCCACAATTTCTAAGATCCATATTTGGGTGTATATAGTACAGGTAACTAGGCAACTTGGGAGATGTTTTCTTTTTGTCTGTTAGTGTTATGAAGATCCAGAAGAATGAGGAAGGATTGCATTCATTTATATATCATGTGTATTTATACTAGGTTGAACAATATGAAATTGCTGATCTTTGACCATTTTTATTTCACTGTATTATTTTATTATTTATTTATTTATTTATTTTTGAGACAGTCTTACTTTGTTGCCCAGGCTGGAGTGTAACGGTGTGATCTTGGCTCACTGCAACCTCCGCCTCCTGAGTTCAAATGTTATTCTCCTGCCTCAGCCTCCCGAGTAGCTGGGATTACAGGTGTGTACCACCATGCCCAGCTAATTTTTGTATTTTTAGTAGATAAGGGGTTTCACTATGTTGGTCAGGCTGGTCTCGAACTCCTGACCTCAAACGATCCACCCGCCTCAGCCTCCCAAAGTGCTGGGATTACAGGTATGAGCCACCGCACCTGGCCTATTTTATTTTTTTGTGACAGGGTCTGGCTCTGTCACCCAGGCTGGAGTGCAGTAGCAAGACCATGGCTCTCCGCAGCATTGACATCCTGGACTCAAGTGATCCTACCACCTCAGCCTCCCAAGTAGATGGAACTACAGGTGTGACCCCACCATGCCTGGTTAATTTTTAAAAGTTTTTTTGTAGAGATGAGGTTTCATCATTTTGCCCAGGCTAGTTTTGAACTCTTGGGCTCAAGTCATCTGCTCGCCTCTGCCTCCCAAGGTGCTGGGATTATAGGCATGAGGCACTGCACCAGCCTTCAACCATGTTTTTATGTCTTTATTTTTGAGACATGGTCTCCCTCTGTTGCCCAGGCTAGAGTGCAGTGGTGCAATCATGGTTCACTGTAGCCTCTACCTTCTGGGCACAATTGATCCTCCTGCCTCAGTCTCCCGAGTAGCTGGGATTACAAGTGTGCCACCACACCTGGCTAATTTTTGTATTTTTTTTGTAGAGACGGGTTCTTGCCATGTTGCCCAAGCTGGTCTCAGACTCCTGAGCTCAAGCAATCTGCCGCCTCAGCCTCCCCAAGTGCTGGGATTACAGGTGTGAGACGCCGTGCCTGGCCAACCATTTTTAACCTATGACTCAACCTTGTATAATTAGAAGCAAATCCTAGGTCATGGTCATGAAAACTCCCTTTTCTGATAAGAGAAAGAAAAAAATGGAGAAAATTAAAGTAGTTGTGTCTTATGTTGATAACTTAAAACTCAAGGCTACTAACTTTTTTCCAGTCTTCCCTTTCCCTTTCCTTTTCCCTTCCTTCCTTCTTCCTTTCTTCCTTTCTTTTTTTTTTTAAGCCTCTGAGGGCAATCAGAATGTTAAACTTTTGGCCAGGCACAGTGGCTCACACCTGTAATCCCAGCACTTTGGGAGGCCAAGGCGGGCGGATCACGAGGTCAGGAGATCGAGACCATCCTGGCCAACGCGGTGAAACCCCGTCTTTACTAAAAATACAAATAAAAAGAAAATAAATATTAGGCGGGCGTCTTCGTGGGCGCCTGTAGTCCCAGCTACTCGGGAGGCTGAGGCAGGAGAATGACGTGAACCCAGGAGGCGGAGCTTGCAGTGAGCCGAGATCCTGCCACTGCACTCCAGCCTGGGCGACAGAGTGAGACTCTGTCTCAAAAATAAATAAATAAATAAATAAATAAGCCTAGCATGGTGGCACGCGCAAAAACAAAACAAACAAACAAAAAGAATGTTGAACTTTTGATAAGCAGGTTAAGTCTTAGCAGGAAATAAGCCCTTTTTTTTTTTTTTTGAAATGGAGTCTTGCTCCTGTTGTGCAGATTGGAGTACAGCGGCATGATCTCAGCTCAAGGCAACCTCCACCTCCCAGGTTCAAGCGATTCTCCTTCCTCAGCCTCCTGAGTAGCTGGGATTATGGGCGTGCAACACCATGCCCGGCTAATTTTTGTATTTTTGGTAGAGATGGGGTTTCGCCCTGTTGGCCAGTCTGGTCTCAAACTTCTGACCTCATGATCCACCCACCTTGGCCTCCCAAAGTGTTGGGATTACAGGTGTGAGCAACCGTACCTGGCCAGATTTTCTTCTTTCTTGACAGGAAATGATGATGCTATTTAGCAGAATAGCCTTTGAGAAGTTTTGGTAGCGAAATGAGTGTCCTGCTAGGGGGCTGTGAGGCTCTGAGGAAAAAGCTGTCCGTCTGTGCACAGGCATGCTCTTGGCTGGCACACTCTCCACCAGGGTCCCTGGCCAGGTAACTGGAATCAGTTGAAAGACTTTTTAGATATTTGCCCTGGATCATGTTGCTGGCAGCAGCCACTGCTCACCAGGCTGCCCTTGCTGCACTTCTGTGCGGGGTGAAGTGGGGTGGCAATGAGAAAACACATCAACACGTCTATATAACACAGGAGTCCCCAATCCCTGGGCCATAGACATGAACTGCTCTGTGGCCTGTTAGGAACTGAGCTGCACAGCAGGAGGTAAGCAGTGGGTGAGTGAGCATTACTGCCTGAGCTCTGCTTCCTGTCAGATCAGCGGAGGCATGAGATTCTCGTGGGAGTGCAAACTATCGTGAACTGCGCATGCGAGGGATCTAGGTTAGCGCTCCTTATGAGACTCTCACTAATGCCTGATGTTCTGAGGTCGAACAGTTTCATCCCAAAATGATCCCCAACGCTGTGGAAAAATCGTCTTTCAGGAACCTGGTCCCTGGTGCCAAAAAGGTTGGGGACTGCTGATATAACATATAACTATGTATGTATATGTACGCATATAGATTGTGTGTGTGTGTATATATATGTAAGCATATAGCATGTAGGTGCAAAAGTAATTGCACACACACACACACACATACATGTATTTTGAGACAGAGTCTCTCTGTGTCACCCGGGCTAGAGTGCAGTGACACGATCTCAGCTCCTTCTGCCTTGACTTCCCAAAGTGCTGGGATTTTGGGCATGAGCCACCACGCCTGGCCTTCTTTTTGAAAAGGGCATCTCTTATTTCTGAATGATTGCAGAGATTTCAGTTGTGAGTAACTGTGTCAGACAGATATTGCTTTTAATCCTGATGGATTAATAACAGGCACCTAATTCATTCTAGGTCACTAATATTTAGGGCAAGCATAAAAATGGAGGCACATTCCAAGTATGTAAATACTATAAATCAAGTTAACAACTGTTAAAATATAATTTGTCTTTGTAAATTGATAAATATAACTTTATGGTGGCTCATGCCTATAATCCCAGCACTTTGGGAGGCTGAGATGGGTGGATCACTTGAGGTCGGGAGTTCGAGACCAGCCTGGCCAACAACGTGAAACCCTGTCTCTACTAAAAATACAAAAATTAGCTGGGCGTGCTAGTGTGCACCTGTCATCCCAGCTACTCGGGTGGCTGAGTCACAAGAATCGCTTAAACCGGAGAGACGGAAGTTGCAGTGAGCAGAGTGTAGTGCAGCCGCTGCACTTCAGCCTGGCTGACAGAGTGAGACTGTCTCAAAATTTAACAAAACACTCCCTCCCAAACCAAACCAAACAAAAAAACTTTTAAAAGCCACTTTATAATAACAAAATAGAATGTGTTAACTTTTTTTTTTTTTTAAGAGAGAGGGTCTGGCTCTGTCACCCAGGCTGGGGTGCAGTGCATGATCACAGCTTACTGCAGCCTCTAACTCCTGGGCTCAAGTGATTCTCCTGTCTCAGCCTCCTGAGTAGCTGGAGTTACAGACACACTCCACCATGCCTGGTTTATTTTAAAATTTTTTGTAGAGACAGGATTTTGCTATGTTGTCCAGGCTGGTCTTGACCTCCTGGCTTCAAGTGATTCTCTCTTTTGAGCCTCCTAAAGTGTTGGGATTACAGGTGTGAGCCACAGCACCAGGCCTAAAATGTGTTTAAAACTATGGCTTTGGCTGGGCGCGGTGGCTCATGCCTGTAGTCCCAGAACATTGGGAGACCCAGGTGGGCGGATCACTTGAGGTCAGGAGTTTGAGACCACCCTGGCCAACATGGCAAAATGCCGTTTCTATTAAAAATACAAAAATTAGCTGGGTGAGGTGGTGTGCGCCTGTAATCTCAGCTACTTGGGAGGCTAAGGCAGGAGAATTGCTTAAACTTGGGGGAGCAGAAGTTGCACTGAGCTGACATGGTGCCACTGCACTCCAGCCTGGGCAAAAGAGCAAGACTCTGTCTCTAAATAAATAAATAAATAAATAAATAAAATGATGGCTTTTATTGACAGAAATTTGCTGAACTATTTGATATTATTAAATCTAATTATTATTGCCTATATGTCTGAGCATTCTGTTAATGGGCTACTGATGTCTGGATGAAACAAAAAGACATACATAGCTCATATATGTTTTTGTAATTTTTTTTTTGAGACAGAGTTTCACTCTTGGTGTCCAGGCTGGAATGCAATGGTGCCATCGCAGCTCACTGCAACCTCTGCCTCCCAGATTCAAGCGATTCTCCTCCCTCAGCCTCCTGAGTAGCTGGGATTACAGGCACCGGCCATCACGCCTGGCTAATTTTTTGTATTTTTAGTAGAGACAGGGCTTCACCATGTTGGCCAGGCTGGTCTCGAACTCCTGACCTCAGGTGATCCACCTGCCTCGGCCTCCCAAAGTGCTGGGATTATAGGCCTGAGTCACTGCGCCCAGCCTGTTTTCATAAATTTATTTTTCTTACCTCCACTTCTGCAGAATCATTATGTTGTTATAATCAATATTTTTGGCAATGACCTAAAGAAACAAAGAAACAAGGAACATGCTGGGCGCGGTGGCTCATGCCTGTAATCCCAGCACTACAGGAGGCCAAGGCAGGCAGATCACAAGGTCAGGAGTTCAAGACCAACCTGACCAATATGGTGAAACCCCATCTCTACTAAAAACACAAAAATTAGCCAGGCGTGGTGGCACACCTGTAATTCCAGCTACTCGGGAGGCTGAGGCAGGAGAATCACTTGAACCAGGGAGGCGGAGGTTGCAGTTAGCTGAGGTTGTGCCACTGCACTCCAGTCTGGGCGACAGAGCAAAACTCCGTCTCAAGAAAAAAAAAAAAAAGGCCGGGCGCGGTGGCTCAAGCCTGTAATCCCAGCACTTTGGGAGGCCGAGACGGGCGGATCACGAGGTCAGGAGATCGAGACCATCCTGGCTAACACGGTGAAACCCCGTCTCTACTAAAAATACAAAAAGAAAAAACTAGCCGGGCGTGGTGGCGGGCGCCTGTAGTCCCAGCTACTCGGGAGGCTGAGGCAGGAGAATGGCGGGAACCCGGGAGATGGAGCTTGCAGTGAGCCGAGATTGCGCCACTGCACTCCAGCCTGGGCAACAGAGCGAGACTCCGTCTCAAAAAAAAAAAAAAAAAAAAAAAAAAAAAAAAAAAAAAAAAAAAAAAAAAAACAGAAACAAAGAACATATAATTGTATCCAAATATTAGTTGGGTAGGTTTTCTTTTTCTTTTTTTTTTTTTTGGGACAAGGTCTTGCTTCATTGCCCAGGCTGAAGTGCAGTGGCACAATGTCAACTCAACCTCCGCTTCTTGGGCTCAGGCTAAATAGGTTTTAATTTAAAATATATATTAAAATAGACAATATAAAAAGTAAATTTATTTTTATTTATTTAGGTTTTTGAGACAGGGTCTTACTCTGTCACCCAGCCTGGAGTGCAATAGTAAAACTATGGCTCATTGCAGTCTTGAACTCCCAGGCTCAAGCGATTCTCCCATCTCAGACTCCTAAGTAGCTGGCACTACAAGTGCCACTACCAAGCCTGGTTAATTTTTTTTTTTTTTTTTTTTTTTTTTTTTTTTTTGAGACAGAGTCTCGCTGTGTTGCCTAGGCTGGAGTGAAGTGGAGCAATCTTGGCTCACTGCAACCTCCGCCTCCCGGGTTCAAGTGATTCCCGTGCCTCAGCTTCTTGAATAGCTGGGATTACAGGTGTGTGCCATCATGACCAGCTAATTTTTGTAGTTTTAGTAGAGACGGGGTTTCACCTTGTTGGCCAGGCTGGTCTAGAACTCCTGAGCTCAATTGATCTGCCAACCTCAGTCTCCCAAAGTACTGTGATTACAGGCCTGAGCCACCATGCCCGGCCTCCAGTTAATTTTTTTTTTTTTTTTTTTTTTTTGAGACAGAGTTTCTTTTTTTTTTTTTTTTTTTTGAGAAGGAGTCTCGCTCTGTCACCCAGGCTGGAGTGCAGTGACCAGATCTCAGCTCACTGCAAACTCCGCCTCCCGGGTTTACGCCATTCTCCTGCCTCAGCCTCCTGAGTAGCTGGGACTACAGGCGCCCGCCACCTCGCCCGGCTAGTTTTTTGTATTTTTTTTAGTAGAGACGGGGTTTCACCGTGTTAGCCAGGATGGTCTCAATCTCCTGACCTCGTGATCCGCCCGCCTCGGCCTCCCAAAGTGCTGGGATTACAGGCTTGAGCCACCGCGCCCGGCCGAGACAGAGTTTCTTTCTTGTTGCCCAGGCTGGAGTGCAATGGCGTGTACAACCTCTGCCTCCTGGGTTCAAGCGATTCTCCTGCTTCAGCCTCCCAAGTAGCTGGGATTACAGGCGTGCGCCACCACGCCTGGCTAATTTTTGTATTTTTAGTAGAGACGGGGGATTTACCATATTGGTCAGGCTGGTCTCGAACTCCTGACCTCGTGATCTACCCACCGCAGCCTCCCAAAATCCTGGGATTATATGCATAAGCCACCGCGACTGGCCCACAGGAGTATACTTTACTCAATTGTTAAAAGCTGTAAATAGCTCAAAAGTTTCCTTGACTCTGAAAAAACAAAGGATCAGCAACGTTTTAAGCAAAGTTAAAAAAATGACTTTTGACTTCTTCAGTTTAGTTCATGCAGTTAAATTGATTGATATTCATGAACATTTCAGCTCTCCATGAGTCTTGGAAGTTTTTTTCCTCTATTCTAATGTTACAATTTCCAAAGTTATCAGAAACTTGCATTTAAGAATATCTGTCAGCTGGGCGCAGTGGCTCACGCTTGTAATCCCAGCACTTTGGGAGGCCCAGGTGGGTGGATCATCTGAGGTTGGGAGTTCGAGTCCAGCCTGACCAACATGGAGAAACCCCGTGTCTACTGAATACAAAATTAGACGGGCGTGGTGGTGTATGCCTGTAATCCCAGCCACTCCGGAGGCTGAGGCAGGAGAATTGCTTGAACCCAGGGAGCGGAGGTTGTGGTGAGCTGAGATCGTGCCACTGCACTCCAGCCTGGGCAACAAGAGTGAAACTCCATCTCAAATTAAAAAAAAAAAAAAAGAGTATCTGTCAAAGTCCTGTAGTTTATTATAAACCACCTTCTAAAGAGGATTAAAACAAGACAACAATTGACTGTGGATGACAAAAAGTCCTAGGACAGCCACTATTACAGTCACAAGTTACTGAGAAATTATGGTCACTTTTGTGGTATACAACAATTTCACATAACAATTATAATTATTAATAACATACACTAAGTCATATTGGAATTATAGGAGTTTTTTTTATAATTTTGCAACACATACTAATAACACACTTACACAAATACAGCCCCAAGTAAGCAAAACACCATTTCATATTTGATAATGCTTCCTGTATGATTTTTATACTAAATAAGCCAAATGTCACTGTTGCATTAATGCATTATTGATGTAAAATGCAATTCTTGATAAAACCTTATAGATAAATGTAGCCAATTTTATTTAGTTTGACCACAAGGTAAGATTTTCATAGCCTTTTATAACCCTTTACAACTTTTATTAAAGAGCAGATCATAGGCAGGTTTTGCCTAAGAAAAATCTGTTGTGCTTTTATTCCAATGTTTAATTTACAGAAAAACTGAATACCCTTTAATTTTAGCCAATGTGTTCACACACAGAACTTTTTTACAATTAATTTTTTTTCACGAATCTTCCATAACTTGTTTAAACCTTTAGATTTTTCCTATCTCACTCAAAACAATTCTTTAACCCTTTAATCTAGGCAAAAAAAAAAGAAAAAAAAAATTCAACATTCCCATGACTTCTTATCTTTTACCAAAAACACATTTCACTTTTTTTTTTTTTTTTGAGACGGAGTTTCGCTCTTGTTGCCCAGGCTGGAGTGCAGTGGCCAGATCTCAGCTCACCGCAACCTCTGCCTCCCAGGTTCGAGCAGTTCTCCAGGTTCAAGCCTCCTGAGTAGCTGGGATTACAAGCATGCACCACCACGCCCGGCTAATTTTGTATTTTTATTAGAGATTGGGCTTCTCCATGTTGAGGCTGGTCTTGAACTCCTGACCTCAGGGGATCCACCCGCCTCGGCATCCCAAAGTGCTGGGATTACAGGCGTGAGCCACCGTGCTGGCCACATTTCACTTTTTTTACACATCTTGCACGTATAACTGTTTTTTTACTAGTCCCAAATATATGTTACACTGTTAACTCTTAGCAACTTTTACTTTTGGTGAAAACCTTGGTAAGTTCAGAATTTTTTTTTTTTAGATGGAGTCTGGCTCCGTCGCCAGGCTGGAGTGCAGTAGCTCAATCTCGGCTCACTGCAACCTCAGCCTCCTGGGTTCAAGCAATTCTCCTGCCTCAGTCTCCCAAGTAGCTAGGGCTACAGGTGCGCACCATCACGCCCAGCTAATTTTTGTGTTTTTAGTAGAGACAGGGTTTCACCATGTTGGCCAGGATGGTCTCGATCTCTTGACCTCGTGATCCACCTGCCTTAGACTCCCAAAGTGCTGGGATTACAGGAGTGAGCCACCGCGCCAGTTGAATTCAGAATCTTAATTATGTGCTAGGTATGGAGCCTCTGACAGCAGACAGAAGTGCAGATAAGGTCTGACTCTTTTCATTGTCTAACTTCATGTGTCCCAGGCTTTATCTAGCTATAAAGCAGGAAAGTTGTACAGTTAAGAGTTCTAATGGCATTTTATGAAGCATTTAGGAGACCCAGGAACATTTAAATTCTACATTTCTTGCATAAATTCTTTTTTTTTTTTAAAGCAACCGGTCATTTTACTTTAGGACAAGTATTTACCATACAACCTCCTTTCTTATATAAAATCTCTTCTTTTTTTTTTTGAGACAGAGTCTCACTCTATCGCCCAGGCTGGAGTGCAGTGGCCCGATCTTGGCTCACTACAACCTCCACCTCCCAGGTTCAAGCGATTCTCCTGCCTCAGCCTCCTGAGTAGCTGAGATTACAGGTGCCCAACACCACTCCCGGCTCATTTTTGCAGTTTTAGTAGAGATGGGGTTTTGCCATGTTGGCCGGCTAATCTAAAACTCCTGACCTCAAGTAATCCACCCTCCTCGGCTTCCCAAAGTGCTGGGATTATGAGTGTGAGCCACCACACCTGGCCTTAAAATCTCTTTTCTTTATAACTTTCTTTGCATAGCTAGGGGACATGGCTAATTCCACATATCCCAGTCTTTATCTAGAATCTAATACTCCAAAGTAGGTAAATTGAACAATTTTCAAAAGACAAAGAAGCACTTTATGACCTTAAAGCATTTAGTAAACTTAATATCTGACTTGCATAATTTAGACCAAATGCTTACTTTTTTTTTTTTTTTTTTTTTTTTTGAGACGGAGTCTCGCTCTGTCGCCCGGGCTGGAGTGCGGTGGCCAGTTTTCAGCTCACTGCAAGCTCCACCTCCCAGGTTTATGCCATTCTCCTGCCTCAGCCTCCAAGTAGCTGGGACTACAGGCGCCCACCACCTCGCCCGTCTAGTTTTTTGTATTTTTTAGTAGAGACGGGGTTTCACCGTGTTAGCCAGGATGGTCTCGATCTCCTGACCTCGTGATCCGCCCGTCTCGGCCTCCCAAAGTGCTGGGATTACAGGCTTGAGCCACCACGCCCGGCCACTTTTTTTTTTTTTTTGAGATGGAGTCTTGCTCTGTCACCCAGGCTGGAGTACAGTGGCGCGATCTCGGCTCACTGCAACCTCTGCCTTCCAGGTTCAAGCAAGTCTCCTGCCTCAGCCTCCTGAGTAGGTTGGATTACAGGCGCCTGCCACCATGCCCAGCTAATTTTTGTATTTTTAGTAGAGACGGGGTATCACCATGTTGGCCAGGCTGATCTTGAACTCCTGACCTCAGCTGATTCACCCGCCTCGCCCTCCCAAAGTGCTGAAATTATAGGTGTGAGCCACCGTGCCCGGCTGATATTTTTATTTTATCAATAATATTTAAAACTCTCTTTATTTCCCAAAGATTATTTAAGTCACATGAACTAGAAGACATTATACTTTTTACTTTTCTGACAAAATATTTGATTTAAGCTCTTATTATTTTAAAATCAATTAGTTAAGTTCTTTCATATATAAACATCACACACACAATACATATAAATACACAGACAGAAGATAAATGACTCATCCCCTAAGCTGGGAATTGAACCCTGAACCCAGGCCGCCATTGTGAAAAGAGAAAGTGTGGCCACATGGCTAGAGGGTCAAGCTCCCAAGGACATACAGACAAGAAGGAAACCTCATCCATTTTTTGGGGGGAACTGCAGCAACCTTTGTAACTGACCAGTGTGCGAGGCCATCTTGAAAAGTAGGCTTACAGGTATCCTAAAAGCCTGTGTTCTATCCTAACGTACCCCTCGTTATGACAGAACAATACAGAAAGACACACGAAGCACACTAGATTCACTACAGCTTAAGACTAGCTTCACAAATGTTTTTTTCTGATTAATTAAAACTTTACAGGAGATAGGCCGGGTGCGGTGGCTCACACCTGTAATCCCAGCACTTTGGGAGGCCAAGGTGGGCAGATCACCTGAGGTCAGGGCTTCAAGGCCAGCCTGGCAACATGGTGAAAGCCTGTTTCTACTAAAAATACAAAAATTAGCCTGGAGTGGAGGCACGCGCCTGTGATCACAGCTACTCTGGAGGCTGAGACAGGAGAATTGCTTGAACCCAGGAAGCGGAGGTTGTGGTAAGCCAAGATTGCACCGCTGCACTCCAGCCTGGGTGACAGAGCGAGACTCTGTCTCAAAATAAAAAAGCAAACAAAAAACTTTTTTTTTTTTTTTTGACAGTCTCCCTCTGTCGCCCAGGCTGGAGTGCAGTGGTGCGATCTCTGCTCACCGCAACCTCTGCCTCCTGGGTCAAGCGATTCTCCTGCCTCAGCCTCCCAGGTAGCTGCATTACAGTGCGCACCATGGGCCCGGCTAATTTTTGTGTTTTTAGTAGAGATGGAGTTTTGCCATGTTGGCCAGGCTGGTCTCAAACTCCTGACCTCAGGTGATTGGCCCACCTCGGCCTCCCAAAGTGCTGGGATTACAGGTGTGAGCCACCACGTCCGACCTACAAACAAAAAACTTTACAGACTGGGTGCGGTGGCTCACACCTGTAATCCCAGCACTTTGGGAGGTCAAGGTGGGCGGATCACCTGTGGTCAGGTGTTCGAGACCAGCCTGGCCAACATGGCGAAACCCCATCTCTACTAAAAATACAAAAAAGTATTCAGGCATGGTGGTGGGTGCCTGTAATCCCAGATGCTTCGGAGGCTGAGGCAGGAGAGTTGCTTGGACCTGGGAGGAGGAGGTTGTGGTGAGCCAAGATTGCGCCATTGCACTCCAGTCTGGGCAACAAGAATGAAACTCCGTCTAAAACCACCCACGCCCCCCAAAAAACCCTAAAAAAACAACTTTACAGGAGATAAACAGTGATTTTTGTATCATTATTCAATCAGTCTGCACAGAGACAGAAAGAGGAAAGCATTGCCTGAGGTCGAATGGGGAAGGTGAGACACTCAGTGAGGCCAGATAAAGACCTACCCCTTGCAGCGACACTGAAAAGTTCAGGCGGCCACTTGTTGGCTGTGAAGGGATCTTTTCCAGCAGTCCCATCAGCTCTCAAGTTTCTCCTTTTAGGAAGGAAAAAGCTCCTCATGTCCCACGATCCTGTACATACCTAATCCTGTCACCCACAGCCATCACCAAAAAGGGCAAGACAAATTAATTCAAAGAGAAGGGCAGTTAATATCCCATAGTGCCAAACCCGTTCTTAGCCGAAAGGGACTTTACCGAGAGGTGCTTTACTGAGAGGGACTTTTAACTCCCTAAATCTTAGAAGGGATTCTAACTTTCCTAAGTCGGGCCTCTAACCCAAGGCGGGTCAAGCGTCCTTGCCTATTATTATTATTATTATTATTATTATTATTATTATAATTTTGAGACAGAGTCTCGCCCTGTTGCCCAGGCTGGAGTGCGGTGGCGCGATCTCGGCTCACTGCAACCCCCACCTCCCAGGTTCAAGCAAGTTTCCTGCCTCAGCCTTCCAAGTAGCTGGGATTACAGGAATGTGCCACCAACGCCCAGCTCATTTTTTTTTGTATTTTTAGTAGAGATGCGGTTTCACCATGTTGGCCAGATTGGTCTTGAACCCCTGACCTCAAATGATCCGCCCGCCTTGGCCTCCAAAAGTGCTGGGATTACAGGCATGAGCCACTGCACCTGGCCAGTGTTTTGTGCTTACCTGTATTTTGTGCTGACTTCCTCTCTCATCCTGTAAGTTAGAATGCCTAACCCTTTGTGAATGCAGCCAGGTAGGTCGTAGCCTTATTTTACCCAGGTCTATTTCAAAATGGAGTTGCTCTGGTTTAAATGCCTCTGACAGGTGCATTGGCTCTCTAGTGGCACAGGTGTGAAAGCTCAGAGAAAGGCCCTACTTGGGTGGGTCTAAAGCAGCGTGGATTTGCCTATACTATGGGTCTGGAATTTGGTTTATTATCAATGTATTGCCCAAGTTCCAGGTGATAAATAAAATCTTAGTTTCTTAGAATTGTTTGGTAAAAGGTGAGTACTCAGTGGGGGCAGAGTGATGGTGTCATGCCATCATGATACTCGTTGTATGATACAATTTTAAAGATCATGTGCATGTGTCTCTTTCTACTGCAAGAATTTAATGACATTTTAATTTTTTTAAATTTATTTTTATTTTTATTTTTTGAAATGGAGTCTCGCTCTGTCACCCAGGCTGGAGTGCAATGGCATAGTCTTGGCTCACTGCAACCTCTGCCTCCTGGGTTGAAGCGATTCTCCTGCCTCAGCCTCCCGAGTAGCTGGGATTACAGGTGCGTGCCACCACGTCCGGCTATTTTTTGTACATTTGTAGAGATGTGGTTTCACCATGCTGGGCAGACTGGTCTTGAACTCCTGACCTCAGGTGATCTGCCTGCCTTGGCCTCCCAAAGTGCTGGGATTACAGGTGTGAGCCACCGCACCCGGCCATTTAATGACATTTTTATTATGAGCTAAGACATTTTTGTAACTACAGTATCCTTCCCATTACTTTGTTATCATATAGAATCAAATTAGGCACTATCATTTCTTCACCCTGGTTCAAATAATATTATTTTGCTTATTTATTTGTTTGTTTGTTTATTTTAGAGACAGTCTTGCCATGTTGCCTAGGCTGGTCTCCAGCTTCTAGGCCCAAACAATCCTCCTGCCTTGGCCTCCCAAACTGTTGGGATTAAAGTTGTGAGCCACCACACTCAGCCAAGTTTCAAAGAATATTTTGTCAATCTTATATGTCATCTGACTGTTGTTCACTGATTAAGATTTAGGCAATGGGTTTCTTTTTTTGAGATGGAGTCTCGCTCTGTCACCAGGCTGGAGTGCAGTGGCAAGATCTCGGCTCATTGCAACCTCCACCTCCCGGTTCAAGTGATTCCCCTGCCTCAGGCTCCTGGGTAGATGGGACTACAGGTGTGCACCACCACACCCAGCTAATTTTTGTATTTTTAGTCGAGACGGGATTTCACCATGTTGGCTAGAATGGTCTCGATTTCTTGACTTTATAATCTGCCTGCCTCAGCCTCCCAAAGTGCTGGGATTACAGGCGTCCAAAGTGCTGGGATTACAGGCATGAGGCACTGCGCCTGGCCGGGAGTTTCTTTATTCCATTTCAGCAGGGCCAGAAATGTCCATGCAGGCCTTGGTGTGTGATGGGACAGACAGTTGTCTAAGGCCTGCACTGAGGCACAATGAATGCAAGTTCTTCCCATATCCGAGTCAGGGATTTTCTGGGAAACAGTAGGGGACAACAACTTTCATAACTTTATATGCTTATGTACACTGAATTTATATGATTATGGACATATATAATTATGTACATATTTGATTATGTACACTGAGAAGATTAAGCCAACTCTTTCAAACTCGTGGGGTTTACTTCTTGAAATTGAAAGGCCTCAGAAATAAGCCTCAGAATCAAGGTCCCTCTCTGACTTTTCCCAGCCTTTCTGTCTCTTTGATCCTCTTTCTTTCCCAGGAACTCTCTCTGGAATTTCCTTATCTAACAAAGCTTCTTTCCAAAATAAATGCAGTTGTCTTAAGACCCCTCTCCCTAGGAATCTCATCAGATAACCAGGAACGATCAACCACTAGAGAAGAGAAGAGACTGGGAGTCACCCAGATAGACTTTTCATCTATTTGTATTTTATTATGTAAATTTTAAATTATTACTAATTTTTTTTTTTTTTTTTTTTGAGATGGAGACTTGCTCTGTTGCCTAGGCTAGAGTGTGCAGTGGCGCAATCTCAGCTCACTGCAACCTCTGCCTCCTGGGTTGAAGCGATTCTCCTGCCTCAGCCTCCCAAGTAGCTGGGATTACACGTGCCTGGCTCATTTTTGTATTTTTAGTAGAGACGGGATTTCACCATCTTGGTCAGGCTGGTTTCAAACTCCTGACCTTGTGATCCACCGGCCTTGGCCTCCGAAAGTGCTGGGATTGCAGGGGTGAGCCACCGAACAAGGTGGAGCTTTTAACTATTCTTCTGACAGCAGCCCTGAGAGATTACCTGGGACACTTTATCTGCGTAATAGGACAACATTGACAGCCCATGTGGTGGTTCACGTGTGTGCGTAATCCCAGCACTTTGGGAGGCTGAGGCAGGTGGATCACCTGAGGTCAGGAGTTCGAGACCAGCCTGGCCAACATGGTGAAACCCTGTCTCTACTAGAAATACAAACATTGGCCGGGCATTGTGGCACGCACCTGGGGAGGTGCTACTGGGGAGCCTGAGGCAGGAGAATGGCGTGAACCTGGGAGGTGGAGGTTGCAGTGAGCCGAGATCATGCCACTGCACTCCAGCCTGGATGACAGGGTGAGGCTGTCTCAAAAAAAAAAAAAAAAAAAAAAAAAAAAAAAAAAAAAAAGACAATGCTTGTTCACAGTGATAGTCCACCCCTCACCTTCCTGCTGCCTTCCCCAGTCCTCAAAGGAACTTTGTCCCCAGCCATTGTTCTTTGGCTCATTCATTTCCTCTGGAAATCATTTACTCCTACAACCCCTGTCTCTCTTTCCCCACAGAGAAGAATATAAGCAGGTGGGCCTCATTGGGTTACTGGGTAATCACAGTCCTGTGATTTTCTTCTATGCACGTTAAGTAAATTTCTTATGCCTTTTTCTCCTGTTTATCTGCGTTTCGTCAGTTTATGTTCTGCAAACCTTCAGTGGGTGGAGAGGAAGCTTTCCCTCTGCCCCCAGTGTGGCAACAGCCCCGACTGGCACAATGCTGCTGCCTTGCTTTTGACGCCCCCCACACACCCCCGACTCCCCCTTTCTGCTCTGTGGAACGCCTCCAGCCCCTGCTAAGGCTGACTTGCCCATGGCATAATGTCACCTCAGGTTGGGGGCCTTTCAAAATGCAACCCCAGACAGCTCTCCTGGGAGCCCATGTCTGGAACGTAGAGCTGAGCGTCTCTGGCTGACGCTGGAGGATGGGCAGGCTGCCCATGATGCAGCCCCTTTCCTGCTCTGCCACAGCCTTGACCTTTAAATTTCTCATTCTCTTTTCTTCTTCCAGTAAGCTCTAAGAGATAAGTGTTCGTCTCTCCCGGTGTTCCCCTAAAAGCACCTCTCACTGGACTGGGGTGAGCAGAAAGCGCCTTTGCTCTGCAGTTCCTGCAGGGGGCGCTTGGCACCTCACTTTGGAACCAGAGAACTTGTTTTGTTGAAGGTCTTTGAGCTTCGATTGAAATGGAGACAGAAAGGACTTCCATGTTCACATCCTATTACAGACTCCAGAATAAATATGATCATTTTCATTTTACAGGAGGCTCAGAAAGGCAAGTCTGTGGTGGAAGTGGTTGAGCTGAAATCTGAGCTCAGGTTTGCTTGGTCCTGTAGGTTATAGGAGAAACAGAAATGATATGCCCTGTTGTACCCAGGGTGGCCACATCTGAGGCTCTAAGACAAATAAAAAATTACCACCATAGTGGAAAGACTAAATTCCCATGTACAACCAAATCAAAGTCTTCATATACGGTTAGAATAAAACACAAATTTCAGAAAAATGACCCACATACATTTCAGTTTATTAGTGAGTGAAGATGTGTTTTAGAAACTGGTTATATAAATAAAAAAACCACCATCCAAGGGCTCTAAGATTAGCCAGGAGGCTTAATAGTATCCTAATTTAAGAGTCACTTGAAGATATTTTCTAAGATTGCTGTTTCTGTTGAGATGTAAAATGGCTCTTAGCCTAGATGTTAAATTCAAGGTAAAGTGAATAGGCAGAGTTAGAGTAAAAGGAGGCCTTCCTCTCATTGTGCTTGGATTCTGGTGGTTCCTGTGTAGAAATTCATTTGCTGAGTACTTATTATGAACTAGGCACTTTACTAGGCACTGGGGAAAGGAAGATGAACATGATGTGGTTCCCTTCTTTAAGGAGCTCAGCTGGTGAGGAAAAAGCTGCAATCCCTGTTACATGTACAATGACAGAGGAAAGCTTGGGGACTTGGGGGATGCAGGGGCAGACACTTCAGAATGGCCCTAACCAAGGCTGAAGGGTAAGGGATGGCTTTCCAAGGAGATGACACTAATCTGGGTCCTGAGAAATGCACAGGAGTCATCCAAGCAAAGAAAGATCTTGGTTTGTGTTCTTCCTTGTGTTGTGCTGGGCCCCCAAATGGGCAAACTGGGAAGGCACAGTCACCGAGAGACTGAAGAAAAGACCTGGAGACAGTGCATAAGACATAGAGTTTAGGCCGGGTGCAGTGGCTCACGCCTGTAATCCCAGCACTTTGGGATGCTGAGTGGGGAAGATCACCTGAGATCAGGAGTTTGAGACCAGCCTGATCAACATGGAGAAACCCCGTCAACCCCGTCTCTATTAAAAATACAAAATGGGCTGGGTGCGGTGGCTCAAGCCTGTAATCCCAGCACTTTGGGAGGCTGAAACAAGCGGATCATGAGGTCAGGAGATCGAGACCATCCGGCTAACATGGTGAAACCCCGTCTCTACTAAAAAATATAAAAAATTAGCCAGGCGTGGTGGCGGGCGCCTGTAGTCCCAGCTACTCGGGAGGCTGAGGCAGGAGAATGGCGTAAACCCGGGAGGCGGAGCTTGCAGTGAGCTGAGATCCGGCCACTGCACTCCACCCTGGGCGACAGAGTGAGATTCCATCTCAAAAAAAAAAAAAAAAAAAAAAAAAAAAAAACAAAATTAGCTGGGCGTGGTGGCGCACGCCCATAATCCCAGCTACTCAAGGCGCTGAGGTAGGAGAATCTGTTGAACCCAGGAGGCAGAGGTTGCAGTGAGCCGAGATTGTGCCATTGCACTCCAACCGGGGCAACAACAGTGAAACTCCATATAAACAACAACAACAACAAAAAAGACATAGAGTTTATTCAGGGAACTTACGTATGGAGTATCCAAGAGTGGCAGGCTGGACAGGAGTTCCACTGCCTTTTGTGGAAAGCATGCAGGTTAGTAGGAACTCCCACACAGTAACCTCTACTTAGCAACCTCCACGTAGCTTAAGACAAAGGCCATCGGTTTATTTATTTTTTTCTTTTTTTGAGAAGGAGTCTTACTCTGTCTCACAGGCTGGAGCACAATGGTGCCATCTTGGCTCACTGTAACCTCTGCCTCCTGGGCTCAAATGATTCTCATGCCTCAGTCTCCCTAGTAGCTGGGACTATAGGCACATGCCACCACGCCCGACTAATTTTTGTATTTTTTTAGTAGAGAGGGGATTTCACCATGTTGGCCAGGCTGGTCTCGAACTCCTGACCTCAAGTGATCCACCTGCCTCGGCTTCCCAAAGTGCTGGGATTACAGCCGTAAGCCACTGTGCCCAGACTAGGCCACTGGTTTCTTGTATGACTTGTGTTCCAAGGAACGAGGCCAGGGTCCAGGTGTTCTTCATGCCCCCATCTGTGTCCCTGCTCTGAGCCTTCATACCTTCATAAGTATGGCATAAACATCCAGGTTGGCCTTTCCCAGAGTCCATAGCTCAGAACAGTGAATAAATATTCACCAAAGAACATAGGGTCGGCCGTGTATGGTAGCTCACGCCTGCAATCTTAGCACTTTAGGAGGCTGAGGCAGGAGGATTATTTGAGCCCAGGAGTTCAAGACTAGCCTGGGAAACATAGTAAGACCCGTGTCTCAATAAATAAATAAATAAAAATAAAAATAAAAAAGGCCTGGTACTGTGGCTCACACCTGTCATCCCAGCACTTCGGGAAGCTGAGGCAGGCAGATCACCTGGCTCTGGTCTCATTCGAGACAAGCCTGGGCAACATGGTGAAACCCAATCTCTACCAAAAATACAAAAATTAGCTGGATGCGGTGGTGTGCACCTGTAGTCCTGGCTACACGGGAGGCTGAGGCAGGAGAATCACTTGAGCCTGGGAAGTGGAGGTTGCAGTGAGCTGAGATCACACCATTGCACTCCAGCCTAGGTGACAGAGTGAGACTTTGTCTCAAAAAAATAAAGAGAGAGAACATAGGGTCATTCTCAGGGTATGCTTTAATTATTGTTATCTGGAAAGATATCCCCACCATATACCCTCAAGGTTTGTTTTTTTTTTGCGATGGAGTCTCGCTCTGTTGCCCAGGCTGGAGTGCAGTGGTGCGATCTCTGCTCACTGCAAGCTCTGCCTCCCAGGTTCATGCCATTCTCCTGCCTCAGCCTCCCAAGTAGCTGGGACTACAGGCGCCCACCACCATGCCCGGCTAATTTTTTTGTATTTTTTTAGTAGAGACAGGGTTTCACCATGTTAGCCAGGATGGTCTCGATCTCCTGACCTCGTGATTCACCCGCCTCAGCCTCCCAAAGTGCTGGGATTACAGGCATCAGCCACCACGTCTGGCCTACCCTGAAGGATTTTAAACAGAGCAATGAAATGATCAGATTTGCATTTTGGAACTACTTACCTGGGCAGCAATGAAAAAGGGCATCACTGCCGGGCGCGGTGGCTCACGCCTGTAATCCCAGCACTTTGGGAGGCCCAGGCGGGTGGATCATGAGGTCAGGAGTTTGAGACCATCCTGGATTACAGGGACAGAAACCCTGTCTCTACTAAAAATACAAAAAATTAGCCGAGCGTGGTGGCGGGCACCTGTAGTCCCAGCTACTCGGGAGGTTGAGGCAGGAGAATGGTGTGAATTAGGCAAGTTAGGATTAAGTTTGGCTGTTCATGGCAGAAATCCCAAAGTAAAAGTGGCTTAAACAAGAAAGAAGTCTATTTCCTCCTTATGTAAATGTTGGCAGGTCAAAGCGAATATGGCGGCTCCACAATCATCAAAGATCCTACCTTTTTCTTCTGCCATGATCTTATGGTCCAAAATTGCTACTGCAGCTTCAGTCATCACATCTGCATTTTAGCTAGTAGGAAAAAGAAAAGGGGATAAAAAAATTTCTTTGCAAAGACCATTTCTGTTTATCTCCAGTTGGCCAGACCTTAGATACATAGCTATACCTTGCTACAAAGGATGCTGGGAAATGTAGTCTTTTCAGGGTGGCAGTTTCTTCCCTTAAAGATTGAGAGTTTTATCATTATGGAAGAAAGGAAAAGCAAATATTGGAGGACAAGGGGCAATCAGCAGTCTTTGCCAGTGGATTTGATGTTTGGTCTTGGATCCTATGTTTAAAACGAGTGCCATGAATGATTCTGAAATGTGTCTAGGATTAAGAACTACCACAAAGACAATGGAGAGCCACTGAGTATTTTGGAATGGAGGAGTGAATAAATATCACTATTAAAAAAAAAAAAAAGATGGCCGGGCATGGTGGCTCATGCCTGTAATCCCAGCACTTTGGGAGGCTGAGGCGGGCGGATCATGAGGTCAGGAGATAGAGACCATCCTGGCTAACCCGGTGAAACCACGTCTCTACTAAAAATACAAAAAAATTAGCCAGGCATGGTGGCGGGCGCCTGTAGTCCCAGCTCCTCGGGAGGCTGAGGCAGGAGAATGGCGTGAACCCGGGAGGCAGAGCTTGCAGTAAGCCGAGATAGCGCCACTGCACTCCAGCCTGGGTGACAGAATAAGACTCCGTCTCAAAAAAAAAAAAAAAAAAGACAAGGTAGTCTTGTTCATTTGGAATATATGGTTTTTACGTTTGTTTGTTTTATTTTGTTTTATTGTTATTGTTTTGAGACAGGTTGTTTTGTCCCCCGGCTGAAGTGCAGTGGCACAATCAGAGCTCACTGTAGCCTTGATCTCCTGAGCTCAAGCAGTCCTCACATCTCAGCCTCCCAAGTAGCTGGGACTACAGGCATGAGACACCATGTCTGGTCGAGGTTTCATTATGTTGCCCAGGTTGGTCTTGAACTAATGGATTCAAGTGATCTTCCTGCCTTGACCTCCCAAAGTGGTAGAATTACGGGCGGGAGCCACCATGGCTGGCCAGAACATGTTTTTAAGGAGGAATGAGAGGTTGAGAGACATGTTAGGAAGCAACTGTGAAAGTATTCAAATAAGCCTGGCTGAGCTGGCTCATGCCTATAATCCCAGCATTTCGGGAAGCTGACATGGGAGGAATACTTGAGTCCAGGAGTTCAAGACCAGCCCGGGCAACATAGGAGACCCTATCTCTTCAGAAAAAAAAAAAAAAAAAAAAAAAAAAAAATTAACCAGGCATAGTGGCACATGCCTGTGGTCCCAGCTACTTGGGAGGCTCAGATGGGAGGATTGTTTGTGCCTGGGAAGTTGAGGCTGCAATGAGCTGTGATCACGCCACTGCACTCTAGCCCTTGTGACAGAGCAAGACCCTGTCTCAAAAAAAAAAAAAAAAAAAATTAAAATATGATAGAATAATAATTGAAGTCTAAGACAACAGAAAAGAACTATTTAAAAAAATGACTGCAGCCAGGTATGGTGGCTCACGTCTGTAATCCCAACACTTTGGGAGGCTGAGGCGGGTGGATCATGAGGTTAGGAGATCGAGACCATCCTGACTAACACGGTGAAACCCCGTCTCTACTAAAAATATAAAAAATTAGCCCGGCGTGGTGGCAGGCGCCTGTAGTCCCAGCTACTTGGGAGGCTGAGGCAGGAGAATGGTGTGAACCCAGGAGGTGGAGTTTGCAGTGAGCAGAGATTGTGCCACTGCACTCCAACCTAGGCGACAGAGCGAGACTCCATCTACAAAAAAAAACAAAGATTGCAGGCTGTGGTGGCTCACATCTGTAATCCGAGCACTTTGGGAGGCCGAGGTGGGCAGATCACCTGAGGTCAAGAGTTTGAGATCAGCCTGGTCAACATGGTGAAACCATGTCTCTACTAAAAATACAAAAATTAGCCAGACCTGGTGGTGCTCACCTGTAATCCCAGCGACTTGGGAGGCTGAGATAGGAGAATCGGTTGAACCCAGGAGGTGGAGGTTGCAGTGAGCCAAGATTGCGCCACTGCACTCCAGCCTGGGTGACAGAGTGAGACTTTGCCTCAAAAAAAAAAAAAAAAAAAAAGACTGCAAACGGAAGCAAAGATGCATGAGGATTAAGACACTGCAACATTCAATGCTTGAACAACTAAAATAGGAAAAGCAGCATGTTTATGAAAGGAAAGGGGACACTTGCTGTTAGAGAATGTTGAGCCAAGGATGAAAGGGGAATATCAGAGAGAAACATCCAGGAGGCAGGTGGTGACGTGGAGCTGGAAATTCCAATGAGAAACTGGCACAGGTTTTTGGGCTGTCCTTAGAGAGGTGACAGGAGAAAGCATGAGAAGAGAGACATGAATATGTCTTGTGGACAATGGAAGCAAGTGCAGACCTGTATATGTAATTAATTCTTGCTTTTTTTTATTTTTAATTTTTATTTTTATTTATTTATTCTTTTTAAATAGAGATGGAGTTTTGCCATGTTGCCCAGGCTGGTTTTGAACTCCTGGGCTTAAGCAATCTGCCCGCCTTAGCCTCCTAAAGTATTGGGATTATAGGTGTGAGCCACTGCACCCAGCCAATACTTGAATTGAGTTTGGGGTGGTACAGGAAGAGCTGGGAAGAACTGGAGTGAGCCACTGGCTTCGGGGGGAAGCTCAGGTTTTAGTGAGGAATGAGGTCCATCTGCAGACTCCTTTTCAGACTGCCAGTCATGCTCAGGGGGCAGATCCTCCCTCCACAGGGGTTTCTCACATAATCAGTCAAGTGGGAAACTGGAGAATTGCTTGGAAAATATCCCCATCTGTGTCCCTGCTCTGAGCCTCCTGTTACTGGTAAAATGGCATGCAGGGAAACGGATCAATTCTTTCTGTTGACTGGCCTAGAGTGGTCCTGCTGTGAGTCAAAAGGAAAGGTGTAAGAGTATTTACCAAGATGTCTTCCTGGGAGCCCTCTGATGTTACAGTCACCCGACCTTTCAGTAAATGGCCTTTATTTAACTATTTCTCTCAGCCTACAGGACTTGCCCATTAAGTCAGGGAAAGTATAAAGTAGAATTGTGAAAATAAATGCAAAGCCCATTTTCCAGCCTCTGCTTGGATCCAGGTTTAAAATAATACTGGCCAGGTGTGGTGGCTCATGCCTGTAATCCTAGCACCTTGGGAGGCCAAGGTGGATAGATCACCTGAGGTTGGGAGTTTGAGATCAACCTGGCCAACATGGTGAAACCCTGTGTCTACTAAAAATACAAAAATTAGCCGGGTGTAGTTGTGCATGTCTGTAATCCCAGCTACTCGGGAGCCTGAAGAATGAGAATAGCTTTTTTTTTTTTTTTTTTTTTTTTTGAGACGGAGTTTCGCTGTGTCGCCCGGGCTGGAGTGCAGTGGCGCGATCTCGGCTCACTGCAAACTCAGCCTCCCAGGTTCCCGCCATTCTCCCGCCTCAGCCTCCGAGTAGCTGGGACTACAGGCGCCCGCCACCTCGCCCGGCTAGTTTTTTTGTATTTTTAGTAGAGACGGGGTTTCACCTTGTTAGCCAGGAGGGTCTCAATCTCCTGACCTCGTGATCCACCCGCCTCGGCCTCCCAAAGTGCTGGGATTACAGGCTTGAGCCACCGTGCCCGGCCGAATGAGAATAGCTTTAATCCGGGAGGTGGAGGTTGCAGTGAGCCGAGACTGTGCCACTGCACTCCAGCCTGTGTGACGGGAGGGAGACTCCATCTCAAAAATAAATAAAAATAAAATAATAGCAATACATTCTTTATCTATTAGAGATGACAAGGCTTGGTTTGGTGGCTCACATCTGTAATTTTAGCACTTTGGGATGCCCAAACAGGTGGATCTCTTGAGCCCAGGAGTTCAAGACAAGCCTGAGAAATATAGAGAGACTCCATCTCTGCAAAAAATACAAAAATTCACCAGGTATGGTGGTACATGTCTGTAGTTCTAGCTACTTGGGAGGCTGAGGAGGGAGGATCACTTGAGCCTGGGAGGTGGAGGTTGCAGTGAGCCAAGATTGTGTCACTGCACTCCAACCTGGCTGACAGAGGGAGACGCTGTTTCAAAAAATAAAACAAACAATAGGCTGGGCGCGGTGGCTCATGCCTGTAATCCCAGCACTTTGGGAGGCCGAGGTGGGAAGATCACCAGGTCAGGAAATCGAGACCATCCTGGCTAACACAGTGAAACCCCATCTCTACTAAAAATACAAAAAATTAGCCGGGCGTGGTAGCGGGCGCCTGTAGTCCCAGCTCCTCAGGAGGCTGAAGCAGGAGAAGGGCGTGAACCCGGGAGGCGGAGCTTGCAGTGAGCCGAGATCGCGCCACTGTACTCCAGCCTGAGCAACAGAGCAAGACTCTGTCTCAAAAAAACAAACAAAAACAAACAAAAACAAACAATAACAACAACAAAAAGAAATAATAAAATGTTCTTAACCTACCATACCTTTATGCTTCTAGTTCTTTTGAGATTGAATTCTTTATAGAGACACATGATTGCTAACACTAGTGTTTGGTGTTTGTAATTCCCCAGATCTCTGGGTTTGGATGATACAGAGTAACACTGTTCAATATGGCAGCCACTAGCCAGTGGCTATTGAGTACTTGAAATGGGGCTGCTCTGACTTGAGATATGTTGTAAATGGAGAACACACAGAACTGTAGATCTCAAAGATTAATATGTGTATTAGACAGACTCTAAAATGACTCCCAGTAATTCCTGCCTTCCGGTATTCACACCTCTGTGGAATCTCCTTCCCGAGTGTGGGCAGGAATGGCGATTTGCTTCTAATCAGTAGAATACGACAAAGATGATGGGATGTCACTTTCATGATTATGTTACATATGATTGTAGCTTCCATCTTGTTAGAAAAAATGATTATGTTACATTACTGTAGCTTCCATCTTGTTAGAAAACTTTCTCGTTTTAAAAAACATTTTAAAAAAATGTTTATATTTTATTTTTATTTATTCTTTTTTTTTTTTTTTTTTGAGATGGAATCTCATTCTGTCACCCGGGCTGGAGTGCAGTGGCGCGATCTCGGCTCACTGCAACCTCCGCCTCCCAGGTTCAAGTGATTCTCCTGACTCAGCCTCCTGAGTAGCTGGGATTACAGGTGCCCACCAGTATACCCAGCTAATTTTTTGTATTTTTAGTAGAGATGGGGTTTCACCATGTTGGCCAGGCTGGTCTCAAACTCCTGACCTTGTGATTCGCGCCCCCCCCTTGGCCTCCCAAAGTACTGGGATTATAGGCGTGAGCCACTGTGCTTAGCCTTTGTTTTTTTGAGACAGGTTCTCACTCTGTCCCCCAGACTGGAGTACAGTAGCATGATCGCAGTTCATTGCAACCTCTGCCTCCTGGGTTGAAGTGATCTTCCCATATCAGCCCCCACAGTAGCTGAGACTACAGGCACATGCTACCATGCCTGGCTAATTTTTTTTTTTTTTTTTTTTTGAGACAGAGTTTCAAAACTCTGTTTTGAAGAGTCTCACTTTGTCACCCAGGCTGGTGTGCTGTGGTGCAATCACAGCTCACTGTAGCCTTGAATTCCTGGGCTCAATCGATCATCCCACCTCAGCCTCCTGAGTACCTGGGACTACAAGAGTGTGCCACTGTGCCCACTTTTTTAAATAATTTGTAGAAACAAGCTCTCCCTATGTTACCCAGGCTGGTCTCAAACTGCTGGGCTCAAGTGATCCTCCTGCCTTGGCCTTCCAAAGTGTTGGGATTACAGGTGTGAGCCACCATGCCCAGTGCAGACTCTATTGATTTATCCCTTGCTGGCTTCCATGAGCTCATTCACCACATAGAAAGGCCCACATGGAGGAGAACTGAGAGTGGCTTCCAGCTGACAGTCACCAGGGAAACTGAATCCTGCCAACAACCATGCAAACTTGGAAGTGGATCCTTCTCTAGTTAAGCCTCAGATGAGACCTCAGCCCTGGCTGACACCTTGATTGCAGCCTTTTGAGAGACTCTTACACAGAGGACTGAGCTAAGCTCTATCCTGATTCCTGACCCACAGAAACTGTGAGATAAGCTGCTAAGTTTGTATTAATTTATTATTATTATTATTGTTATTATTATTTTTTTTTGAGACGGAGTCTCGCTGTGTCGCCCACGCTGGAGTGCAGTGGCGCGATCTCGGCTCACTGCAAGCTCCGCCTCCCGGGTTCCCGCCATTCTCCCGCCTCAGCCTCCGAGTAGCTGGGACTACAGGCGCCCGCCACCGCGCCCGGCTAGTTTTTTGTATTTTTTTTTAGTAGAGACGGGGTTTCACCGTGTTAGCCAGGAGGGTCTCCATCTCCTGACCTCGTGATCCACACGCCTCGGCCTCCCAAAGTGCTGGGATTACAGGCTTGAGCCACTGCGCCCGGCCTGTATTAATTTATTATATACTGCAATAGCTAACTAATGTTGTGCCAAAAAAGAATGTAAACTATCTCATCAATAATTAATATTGATGACTTGTTGAATAATATTTTTAATATTTGAGTTAAATACAATATTTTGTCAGACTTAATTTTATCTATTTCTTTTTACTTTTTTATGTGGCTACTAGAAAATTTAAAATTTACTTATTTATTTATTTTTGAGACAGAGTCTTGCTCTGTTGCCCAGGTTGGAGTGCAATGGCACGATCTCAGCTCACTGCAACCTCCACCACCCTGGTTCAAGCAATTCTCCTGTCTCAGCCTCCTCAGTAGCTGGGATTACAGGCACCCACCACCAAGCCCGGCTAATTTTTTTATTTTTAATTTTTTTTTTGTAGAGATGGGGTTTCACCATGTTGCCCAGGCTGGTCTGGGATGCCTGAGCTCAGGTGATTTGCCCACCTCGACCTCCCAAAGTGGTGGGATTACAGGCATGAGGCCTGGTGCCCGGCTGAAAATTCAAAATGTAAAATCTGTGGTTTGCATTGTATTTCTATTGGCAACATTGGTATAGATCTCCAAGGAGACAAGAATTTCATGTAGCTTATGTAGCCCAGCATACTAAAGGGAGTTGGCAATCGCATCCTTAGCATCACCTCTCACTTACTAGGGCATGCTATGCAAACAGAAAATACTCTACCACTTCTGGAAAAGAATGTTTCACTCCTTTTTAAGTTGGGTGAAGCTGTTGTTTAATCTTTTGCCCAAAGGTGAAATCTGCAGTCTTCTTACTTTTGGATACCACTTTCAGGGTTTAATTTGTTTCAGATTAACAGCAGGTGGCAGATGCAATAAAAGGGGGAAAAAATTGCAAATTAAGCATGATATTTTGAATTTCCTTATTTGCTACAGCAGCTACACATTCAGGGAATAAATGCTAATTATTTTGAATTATTTGTTTATGCATTGTCAAATGTTTGCCTTTTACTGATTAATGCTCCACAACTTACACTAAATCCTTTGTGGCTAATTAATAAAGTTGTAGTGGCATGACTAGTGACTCTGAACTCTAGAGGACTCTTTCGCACAGGACCCCACTACCCCAATCCCCTGGCAATTGCTGCTGTCCAAAGCAACTGATGCTAATGTGGGTTGCTACAAGCCTCCAGTGTGTTAGGACAGAAAAAAAGTGTTGAGAATAACTTTAACTGAGACATTTGGGTGCTCAGGGAAGGGTAACTAGTTGTTGCGCCTTTAAATTTAAACCAGCATTTTAAAATCAATCTTCCTTCCTTCCTTCCTTCCTTCCTTCCTTCCTTCCTTCCTTCCTTCCTTCCTTCCTTCCTTCCTTCCTTCCTTCCTTCCTTCCTTCCTTTTCTTTCTTTCTCTTTTTGAGATGGAGTCTCACTGTATCATCCAGGCTGAAGTGCAATGGTGCAATCTCGGCTCACTGCAACCTCTGCCTTCTGGGTTCAAGCAATTCTCCTGCCTCAGCCTTCAGAGTAGCTGGGATTACAGGTGCACACCAAGCCCGGCTAATTTTTGTAGTTTTAGTAGAGACAGCGTTTCACCATGTTGGCTAGGCTGTTCTGGAACTCCTGACTCAGGTAATCTGCCCACCACAGCCTCCTAAAGTGCCGGGATTGCAGGCATGAGCCACCACGCCTCGCCTGTACCTTTCTTTAGAGGAGAGTTTGAGAAGTTTAGGGAAGAGTAAGGAACTTCCAGCAGCAATGCCACTCAGTATCTTCTCTATTGTCTCAAGCAATTTAGCCAGCAAAACAAAACAAGTAACCACAAAACAATGCTGTTTGATATTACTTCATCCAAGTACTTTCCCAAGTGTGTATCAAACATTCCTTCACACCACATATAGAATTCTCAAGAAAGAAGAATTTTAAAGAAAATATTGCCTTCATATTATTTCTAGTGGTGCTTTCAGGCCCCTTGGAGACTGGCACACTGGGCACTGTTTGGTAGTCTTCACTCTTAATTTGACTCTGGACAGTCAGGTGTGCAAGATCCTCACTCAGGTGAATCTCTCATGAACACGTTCCTTTTTTTTTTTTTTTGAGACAGAATTTTGCTCTTGTTGCCCAGGCTGGAGTGCAATGGTGCGATCTCGGCTCACTGCAACCTCCATTTCCGAGGTTTAGGCAATTCTCCTGCCTCAGCCTTCCAAGTAGCTGGGATTATAGGCACGCGCCAATGCACCTGGCTAATTTTGTATATTTAGTAGAGATGGGATTTCACCATGTTGGCCAGGCTGGTTTCGAACTCCTGACCTCAGGTGATCCACCTGCCTTGGCCTCCCAAAGTGCTAGGATTACAGGCGTGAGCCACTGTGCCTGGCCACATGTTTTGTTTTTCTTTTCTTCTTTACTTATTTTTATCCTTTTCTTTTTTGCCTCCTAGCCAGTGGATTTCAAACATTTTTTTTTTTATATATATTTTAAGATTAGGTTCAGGGGATAGGTGGGCAGGTTTGTTAAATTGGGTAAACTGCTTGTTGCTGAGGATTGGCATACAAATTATCCTGTCACCAAGGTAGTGAGCCTATTATCCCATAGGTAGCCTTCTAACCCCCACCCCTCCTTTTCCTCCTCCCTCAAGCCATCCCCAGTGTCCACTAACATGGGTTTTTGTTTTGTTCCGTTGTATTTTGTTTTTTGAGACAGTCTCGCTCTGTTGCTGAGGTTGGAGTGCAGTTGCCCAATCATGGCTCACTGCAGCCTTGACCTTCTGGGCGCCAGTGATCCTCCCACATCAGCCTCTCAAGTAGCTGGGACTACAAGCACACTCTCCCACACCTGGGTAATTTTTTTTTTTGGGGGACGGAGTTTTGCTCTGTCGTCCAGGCTGGAGTGCAGTGGTGCGATCTCAACTCACTGCTACCTCCACCTCCTGGGTTCAAGCGATTCCACTGCCTCAGGCTCTTGAGTAGCTGGGACTACAGGCATACACCACCATGCCCGGCTAAGTTTTTGCATTTTAGTTAAGGCAGGGTTTCACCATGTTGGCCAGGATGGTCTTGATCTCTTGGCCTCGTGATCCATCCGCCTCAGCCTCCCAAAGTGCTGGGATTACAGGCGTGAGCCACCGCGCCTGGCCTTGGCTAATTAAAAAATTTTTTTAACTTTTATTTTTAGTAGGAAAGAAGTTTTGCTGTCTTTTCCAAGCTGGTCTCAAACTTCTGAGCTCAAGCAATCATCCAACCTTGGCTCACCAAAGTGCTGGGATTACTGGCATGAGCCACGGACCCAGCTCTGACAAACATATTTATTGAAGGTAATTAAAGGCCAGGCGCCCGTGGCTCACACATGGGGTCTCAGCACTTCGGGAGGCTGGGGTGGGTGGATCCATTGAGTTCAGGAGTTTGAGACCAGCCTGGCCAACATAGTGAAACTCCATCTTTACAAAAAATACAAAAATCAGCCCTGTGTAGTCGCGCATGCCTGTAGTCAGCCACTCGGGTGGCTGAGGTGGGAGGATCACTAGAGCCCAGAAGGTGGAGGTTGCAGTGAGCCATGCCTGGGCTACTGCACTCCAGCCTGGGCGACAAAGTTAGACTTTGTCTCAAAAAATAAAATGAAATAAAATATATATATAAAAAACTCAGAATACAGCATTTAAAAAACTAAAAAAAAAAAAAAAAGTGGTTAAGAGGACTGAGTTCATGTTTCAGGGTACCATATTCTGTGGTCACACTGTGTATTATAAAATTTCAAAACAAAAGAGGTGTTCCTGGCCCAGCCAAGTTCCAGTATATATTCAGAGGAGTTTACATGCAGAACAGTTTTAGCCTATGTACGTAAGACTGGTTATAGAGAGACCAGCAGACCTCTACATCTTCTGATCTCACCTTCATGCATGTAGATTTTATCATGTGCCCAGTGAAAATTTCAGGACCTGGACACGTGTTCTGACTCTCCTGGAAAAGACTGCATCTCTGTCTGCTTTGCAGCCTGACTGCAGTGACTTGATTCTACATCCTTCGGATGATTAGGCTCTATTGATCTAACCAAGAGACACCTGGGTCTAGTTTGTCCTCACCCTGAGTGCACTCTGACATGTGTCACTCCTACAGATGGGCAAAATGTATAACGAACAATTTAATTCATAAAAGGAGAATCCAAATGGCAAATAAATATCTGGAAAAAAAGGTTAATCTCATTGATAGTAAAAATACAATTAAAAATGAAATCTTTATCACACCACTGCACTCCAGCCTGGGTGACAAAACGAGACCCGTTTCAAAATAAATAAATATAAAAATGGAATCTTTTTCTTCTATGAAATTAAAAAAATATATTTTGCATTATAATTCTCATAGTTAGCAAAGGTTTGTGAATTAGACAATCTTCCACACTGCTGTTGTGAGTGTACATTTCTGGAGGACAATCTGGCAGTTTACATCAAGACCCACACTTTCAATGTACATGACATTTTCTAATTTATGTATTATTATTATTTTTATTCAATTAATTTTTTTTTTGAGGCAAAGTCTCACTCTATTGCCCAGGCTGGAGTACAGTGGTACAGTCTCAGCTCACTGAAACCTCTGCCTCTCAAGTTCAAGCTATTCTCCTGCCTCAGCCTCCTGAGTAGCTGGGATTACAGGCACACACCATCACGTCGAGCTGATTTTTGTATTTTTAGTAGAGATGGGTTTCACCATGTTGGCCAGGCTGGTCTTGAACTTCTGACCTTAGGGGATCTGCCTGCGTAGCCCTCCCAAAGTGCTAGGATTATAGGTGTGAGCCACTGTGCCTGCCCTATTAATTTTTATTTTATTTTTTTGAGACAGAATTTTTTGAGACAGGATTTTTATTTTACTTTTTTGAGACAGGCTGAAGCACAGTGGTGCGATCTTGCCTCACTGCAGCCTCGACCTTAGAAATGTATTCTAGGAAAATAACCAGAAACAAAAGCAAAACATGTGTATAACAGTGTTTCTTATGAGATTATTTACAATAAGAGCAACTGTCCAAATAAAAAAATATTGTATAGTCATTATAAAGTGTTTTTAGAAAACATGTAATGACCAATAAAAATACAGTAAAACCTGGCAAAAACTTTTTCCTAAGATAATGCAAATTCAGATTGGCTACCATCCTCACCAGATCCCCTTCTCTAATGAGATACACTAAAGAAAACTCTTATCTTCTAGGATGTGGGGAATGCAGAAAGAGGACAAGGAGAGTTGGGGAAAACAGAAATCCCTTCTCAAAAGCAAGGAAGCAGGGAGTTCTGCCCCAGGGTTCTCCTAGCTCCACAAGATTCCAAGCCTTGCCACTGTGGTCCTGAAGGTCCTGTCAACCCTGAACCCAGAATCACCTCCACTGATATGTGGTGCAGATAAATGCCACCAGGGGCCTCAAACTGAAGCCAGGATCTGGTTGGATCTGGATATTGCAGAAATCCTGGCTGACCACCTGCATAAGTCATCCCAGATATTTCATTAACTTTGTAGGAATGTGACCACTAATTTTGTGATTTTTTTTTTTAATGTTTTCTATTACGTAAAAAAAAAAAAAAAGCAAGATAGAAAACTTTATAGGCCTGGCTCGGTGGCTCATGCCTATAAGCTCAGTGCTTTGGGAGGCCAAGGCAGGCAGATTGCTCAGATTGCCTGAGTTCAGGAGTTCAAGACCAGCCTGAGCAACATGGTGAAACCCTGTCTCCACAAAAAAAAAAAAAAAAAAAAAAAAAAAAAAAATTAGCTGGGTGTGGTAGTGCACGCCTATAGTCCCAGCTACTTGGGGGGCTGAGGCAGGAGGATAGCTTGAACCCAGGAGGTTGAGGCTGCAGTGAGCTGAGATTACACCACTGTACTTTAGCCTGGGTGACAAAGTGAGACCCTGTCTCAAAAAAATAAAATAAAAATAACATTTGCTCCTACTTCAGCAAAACAAACAAGCAAACTCTCTTTCTCTATATATATGTGAAAAGAATATATTTTAAAATGTTATTAGTGATTGCCTCTGATTCGTGGGCTGTGGGTCATTTTATTTTTTAAAAATTTATCCTTATTTATTTATTTATTTATTTTATTCCAGATAGGGGTCTTGCTATATTGCCCAGGCTGGTCTTGAACTCCTGGGCTTAAACAATCCTCCCACCTCGGCATCCCAAAGTGTTAGAATTACAGGCATAAGCTACCATCCCAGACCTGTCTATGGGTAATTTTAATATTTTAATTTTAATATTTTTATTATGCTTTTCTGCATTTTCCAAATTTTTTTTCTTTTTTTCCTTTTTCTTTTGAGACAAGGTCTCACTCTGTCACCCAGGCTGGAGTGCTGTGGCACAATCACTGCTCACTGCAGCCTCAACATCCTGTGCTCAAGTGATCCTCCTGCCTCAGCCTCCCAACTACAGGCATGTGGGACCAACCCAGCTATTTTAAAAATTTTTTCATAGAGATAGGGCCTACTTATGTTATCCAGGCTGGTATTGAACTCCCAGGCTCAAGGAGTCCTCCTGCATTGGCCCCCTAAAGTGCTCGGATTACAGGTGTGAGCCACTACACCCAGACCAAATTTTTCTCTACTGCACGTGTATTACTTTTATAATATGAACAATAAAAAATATACAAAAGAACACCGAAGGCTGGGCATGGTGGCTCACGCCTGTAATCCCAGCACTTTAGGAGGCTGAGGTGAGTGGATCACCTGAGGTCAGGAGTTCAAGACCAGCCTGGCCAACATGGCGAAACCCTGTCTCTATTAAAAATACAAAAAAATCAGTCGGGTGTGGTGGCAGGTGCCTGTAACCCCAGCTACTTGGGAGGCTGAGGCAGGAGAATTGCTTGAGCCTGGGAGGTGAAGGTTGCAGTGAGCCAAGATGGTGCCATTGCACTCCAGCCTGGGAGACAGAGCGAGACACCTCAAAAAAAAAAAAAAAAAAAAAAAAAAAAACAAAACAACAACAACAAACAAAAAAACACAAAACATATATATATATAAAGTTTTTTCTTTTATAAAAGTGGAGACAGGGTCTTGCTATGTTCCCAAGGCTGGTCTCAAATTCCTGGCCTCCAGTGCTCCTCCTTGCCTTGGCCTCCCAAAGTGCTGGGATTAGAGGCGTGAGTCACCATGCCTGGCCAAGGTTTTTCTTTTTTAACTCTGAGATCTACATACGAATATGTGGTTCACAACAGAGAAGTCCTTATTCAACCTAGCTAATTAAATTCATGTGCTCTCCTTTTATTGGCTGACTATTACAGAATGCTTTTTCCTCAGAGTGGCATCTTAAAACTATATTGAATAAGATGTCAGCCAGCATCTGCTTTCGATATTATTGAGAGGAATCTTGGAACAAGTATGTTAACAGATTTAAAAAGGATTTCACGAAGTCTGAAAATGTGATCGCTGTTTCAAGTTCAATGTAACATTTCATTAAGTATACCATTGTGAGGCCTGGCACGGTGGCTCACGTCTGTAATCCCAGCACTTTTGGAGGCCGAGGCGGGTGGATCATGAGGTCAGCAGTTCGAGACCATCCTGGCTAACACGATGAAACCCTGTCCCTACTAAAAATACAAAAAAAAATTAGCCGGGTGTGAGCTGGGCGTGGTGGTGGCATGCGCAGGTAGTCCCAGCTACTCGGTAGGCGGAGGCAGGAGAACTGCTTGAACCTGGGAGGCGAAGGTTGCAGTGACCCGAGATCGAGCCACTGCACTCCAGCCTGGATGACAGAGCGAGACTCCATCTCAAAAAAAAAAAAAAAAAAAAAGTATACGGGTATAAAATATACATATACTTTCCCACTTTTCCAATTTCATTATTTCCCAGCAAAGAATCATTCAGGGTCTGCCTGCAAATGGCAAATGATGTAGCACTTCTGTGGTCTGAAGACTCTTCTAGGAGGTAGAAGTGGGATTTCACTTCTGCTAGAACTTAATTACTTCAATTAAGCCTGGACTCTGCCTCCTGCACAGGGGTGGAAGGGGGGTCTTAGAAAGGTCCTTTTTATGGGGCGAGCCCACCCAACTCAGGCCATTCTCTGAGGCAAACTCTGCCCACCAGAAGCTTTCTTCCCCCATAGACTATAACTTGAGGCTCCGGAAGGAAGAACAAAATGTGGAAACTGATGCTATGCCAAATGATTTCTCATGATTTTTTCTGCAGCTGGGTTCTTAATTTTTCTTCACTTTTACTGAAAGATTTTTTGTGTGTGCCATCTGGACTGAGAGAATTTGGTCTCACAGTTGTCATAGGATGGATGAATTGGGGCAAACTCATATTTCTGCTTGAGAACTCGCCAGTGATGGAAGGAGGGCTCCTGATGAGGAGGAGGGCGATTCTGAGGCCCCAGGGGCTGGAGAGAGTTCCTTTCCACCTATTTGCTTTGTGGGAGTTGGGAAGGTAAAGGACACAGAATATATTGACTTATTTACTTATTTAAATTCCTTTATTTGTGAATGAGTGATGGTACAAGCTAACGTAATGAAAAACGTATCTCATTCGCTTCTGTCCTGGCCACACAGTTTCTCTCCTCAGTGGCCAAGACAATTTCTTGTGTTATCTCTTTGGAAATATTTTCTCTGTCAGGCTTCTGTTTTTGTTTTTTATTCTTAAAATTTATTATTTATTTATTTTTTGAGACAAGATCTCGTTCTGTGCCCAGGCCAGAGAGCAGTGGTACCACCTTAGGTCACTGCCGCCTCACACTCCTGAGCTCTAGCAATCCTCTTGCCTCAGCCTCCTAAAGTGCTGGAATTACAGGTATGAGCCACCCCTGGCCAGTTTTGGTTTTTTAAACACAAAGTACCTTACTGTACACACTGCTATGTATCTTGCTTTTTTCACTGAAGAATTTATCTTGGATTTCCCCTATAGTATAGATTATGTTCCTTTATTTTTAATGACTTCATAATATTTCATGATATAACTGCTGCAACAAATCCCTGAACATATGTTATTCTGCATTTGTAGAAGTTTATCTGTAGGTTAAATTCTTTTTTTTTTTTTTTTTTTTGAGATGGAGTCTCATCTCTGTCACCCAGGCTGGAGTGCGGTGGCACGATCTCGGCCCACTGCAACCTCTGCCTCTTGGGTTCAAGCAATTCTCCTGTCTCAGCCTCCCAAGTAGCTGGGATTACAGGCATGTGCCACCATGCCTGGCTAATTTTTGTATTTTTAGTAGAGACAGGGTTTCACCACGTTGGCCAGGCTGGTCTCGAACTCCTGACCTCAGGTGATCTGCCCGCCTCGCCCTCCCAAAGTGCTAGGATTACAGGCGTGAGCCACTGTGCTCGGCCAGGTTAAATTCTTAAAATAAGGAGAATGTGCATTTTTAATATTGAGATATGTCAAATTCCTTTCCATAATCCCATCAGCATCGATGAGAAAAATTTTTCTTACATCCTTGCCAACACAAGGGAGACACCGAATTTAAATTCTGGCCAAAGAGATTAAGAGTTGCTTCTTTATTTTATTTCAAACACCACAGGATACTTAGAGGTAAGCATCCTATTATTCAATTTGCATCTGAAAACAGTCACAATTCTTTGTCTTTACATTGGTTTTCTGGTCTCAATGAGGCTTAAGATAATTTGAGTGACTCTACAGGGGGAAAAAAGAACTAATAGTCAAAGAAAATCATCGTGGTTTATTAGCTTTATAAGGATTCCAAAATGCAGGGCTTTTTACATTCAGCACAAGAGTTGTTTTTGTCTTCCTGACAGTGAGCCCGTAGGGTCCCAGTGGCCAGCAGGGGGCAGCATGTACACACAGAGAGTCCGGCTGGGACGCCACCAGCTGATTCAACATACTGCAGCTACTGGACCTAGGACCTCATCAGTCAGAAATGCAAACTCACTTTGTTACCTTTACTGCCTTCTCATGGTTGGCAGTGAAGCACGAATCTCGACTAAAAGACCAGGATAAATGGAAATATTCAGTGCCAACCAAGTGCAGGGTGGCACGGAATTAAGAGGGAATAAGAGGGCTGGGTGCAGTGGCTCACGCCCAAATCCCAGCACTTTGGGAGGCCGAGGCGGGCAGATCACGAAGTCAGGTGTTCCAGACCAGCCTGACCAACATGGTGGAACTCCCTCTACTAAAGATACAAAAATTAGCCGGGTGTGGTGGTGTGCGCCTGTAGTCCTAGCTACTCAGGAGGCTGAGGCAGGAGAATCACTTGAACTCGGAAGGCAAAGGTTGCAGTGAACCCAGATCACACCACTGCACTACAGCCTGGGCGACAGAGCGAGACTCCGCCTCAAAAAGAAAAAAAAGAGTATTATGAACACAACTAAGAATAGCATCATGTTGTAGAATAGAATTTAAATTAAATATTTGGTTATTCCAGCCCCTATTTGTGCTATAAAGCACAGAAGGAACACCTTTATTGGATTCACATTATATTTCATACCTATTTTGCCAAAAAGTGCTAAAAATGTCAACTAGTTAACCCCTGAGTCTTCTGTTCCTCTAGAAACAGGATTTATTATTTTATCTTAAAAAGCAAATGAACCTGTTTCCTTAATATTAGTCCATTCAACCAGCAAATACTGATTGCATGCCAGGTGCAGTGGGTATTGGGTAGACAAGATATAGCCTTTTGGGAGGTTAAGGCAGGAGAATGGCTTGAACCAGGGAGGTGAAGGTTGCAGTGAGCCACTGCACTCCATCCTGGGTAATGGAGTGAGACCCTGTCTAAAAAAAAAAAAAAAAAAAGAGAAAGTGGTGGTGCAGGATTCAAATCCAGGTCTGACCCCAGAATCTACCATGTTCTGTGCCAGTCTGGTCTGAGGTCTGCACTTAGAAATTGTAGGCATTGGCCGGGCGCGGTGGCTCAAGCCTGTAATCCCAGCACTTTGGGAGGCCGAGACGGGCGGATCACGAGGTCAGGAGTTCGAGACCATCCTGGCTAACACGGTGAAACCCTGTCTCTACTAAAAAATACAAAAAGCTAGCCAGGCGAGGTGGCTGGTGCCTGTAGTCCCAGCTACTCGGGAGGCTGAGGCAGGAGAATGGCGCAAACCCGGGAGGCAGAGCTTGCAGTGAGCTGAGATCCGGTCACTGCACTCCAGCCCGGGTGACAGAGTGAGACTCCGTCTCAAAAAAAAAAAAAAAAAAAAAAAAAAAGAAAGAAAGAAATTGTAGGCATTGTCCGGGCTTGGTGGCTCACGCATGTAATCCCAGCACTTTGGGAAGCTGAGGCAGGCGGATCACCTGAGGCCAGGAGTTCGAGACCAGCCTGGCCAACATGGTGAAACTCCGTCCCTACTAAAAAAATACAAAAATTAGCCAGGCATGGTGGCAGGTGCCTATAATCCCAGCTACTCAGGAGGCTGAGGCAGGAGAATCGCTTGAACCCAGGAGACAGAGGCTGCAGTGAGCCAAGTTTGTGCCACTGCACTCCAGCCTGGGAAACAAGAGCGAGACTTCATCTCCAAAATAAAATAAAATAAAAAAAAGATATTGTAAGCATTGCTCCTCCCTCAGTATACCTCAGAAGAGAACCAGCATCAAATGAGGGAGTTTTTCATACTACCTTATGAAAGCTATGAAAACTGAAAGTTATAACTTTTCACACATACATCAATTTATGCAATCAATCTGTTTCAAAATCATTCTATGCCACACTTTCTCTACAAAATGGAAATTGGCTATGTGTCTCAACAAAAAGTTCAGGATAACTGGTAAGAGTCTCAATTTGGTTTAGTGGCATGAGTTATTACTGGCTAAGTTTTTTTTGTTTTGTTTTGTTTTGTTTTTTGAGACAGAGTCTCTCTCTGTCGCCCAGGCTGGAGTACAGTGGTGCAATCTCGGCTAACTGCAACCTCCGCCTCCTGGGTTCAAGCGATTCTCCTGCCTCTCCGCCTCCTGAGTAACTGGGACTACAGGTGTGTGCCACCATGCCCAGCTAATTTTTTTGTATTTTTAGTAGAGACAGGGTTTCATCATGTTAGCTAGGATGGTCTCGATTTCTTGACCATGTGATCTGCCTGCCTCGGCCTCCCAAAGTGCTAGGATTATAGGCGTGAACCACCGCGCCCAGCCATGGCTCAGTTTTTATTAGCAAAAAACTACGAAAAACCAGGAGAAGCAGATGAATAATAGGAAGAAAGAATCACAAACCAAAAGAACTGCAAAGGAAAAATCAGGCAGTTTTCTTGAGTTTCTAGCTGTACAGGAAACAGGGTAGGGTGGAAACCTGTAGAGAAGTTTCTTACCTGGGTTGGGCCTCCAGTTGTCAAAGACCTGGGCAACACCTCCAGTAGGATGCCCAGGGGGAGCTCCTGGGCAGAGGTGAAGGGCTTTGCTCTGTGAATTATCCAGTCTCATTAGTTGGTGATGAAATGGTTCACAAAACACAGATCCCAAGTGCCTTGCCAGTTTTGGGAATTATTTGGAGACTGATATTCTTTTACGTATCACACAGCGGCAGAGAAGGTAATTACCTTCTAGTTCCTGGCACCTTCAGTGGAAGAGTAAATATTAAGTGAGAGCTACTACTCTGAGGCAGGCAGTATTCTAACACTAATATATACAATAACTCTTTAATAACCAATTAGTAATGATGTTATTATCTCCATTTTATAGATAAAGGAACTGAGGCTTTTTTGTCTCCAGCAAAATTAGCAGAGCCACGGTTTGAACTCTGGCAGTCTGTCTTTAGAGGCTGTCTTATTCTAGGAATACCACTAGTTAGTTCAACAAGCAGCTTGTGGAGGACATACTATGCTCCCTGCCTTGGAACCCGGCACTCCTGAGTCACAAACAGTCCATATTTTCACCCGGAAAAGGAATGGAGAAGCTGGGCCAGAGTATTTATTCTTTCTTTCTTCCTTTTCTTTTTCTTCCTTTCCTCCCCTCCCTCCCTCCTTCCTTCCCTCCCTCCTCTCTCTCTCTCTCTCTTTCTTTCCTTCATGCAGAGTTTTGTTCTTGTTGCCCAGGCTAGAGTGCAATGGCCTGATCTCTGCTCACTGCAACCTCCACCTCTCAGGTTCAAGCTATTCTCCTGCCTCAGCCTCCCAAGTAGCTGGGATTACAAGGTATGAGCAACGATGCATGGCTAATTTTGTATTTTTAGTAGAGACGGAGTTTCACCATGTTGGTCAGGTTTGTCTCGAACTCCTGACCTCAGGTGATCCACCCGCCTCAGCCTCCTAAAGTGCTGGAATTACAGGCGTGAGCCACCACGCCCGGCCAAAGTATTTCTATATAATGTGGTACCCTGTTAAACAGGAAAGTCCACTTGTGGTCGACAGAAATTCTTGTGTTCCCAAGCACATCTTAAACGTGCTTGGAAAGTTACTGAGCTAAAGTGACTGACCTTCAAGGCACAAACCGATTCAGTCACTATTCAGTCAACAGACCCATTGCAGATTTCATTGTCGCTTTGCTTCCCTGAAACTTACTTTGTTTTAATGAGACTGTTCTGAAAAAGTGAAATTTAAACAAATTTAGAATCTTCCTACTCTGTGGTTTGCTTTAAAGACTGAAAAATGCTTGGGCTAAACCTTAAATAAAAAGATCAAGTCTTGCAATTAAAAGTTGAACCAAAAATGCTAACGAGAGTGTTCTGCAAAAGTGAAATTTAAACAAATTTTCAACCATACTAGGTTTGGTCTCTGCTGTTTGCTTTAGAGACTGAAAAACACTTGGGCTAAACCTTCAATAAAAATATTAAGTCTTGCAATTAAAATTTAAACTCAAAATACTCCACCAGTAAAATTACTTCAACTTTTATTGTGTGCTTGAAAGTTTTCACAAGATGGATAGGAAAAAAGTATTCCACCAAAATCTAAAGAGTAATGACGAATCTCCTCTTTGTGCCAGTTCATTAAATTGCCTAACGGCAACTACGGATAAGTAAATGCCTTTAACCCGAACGGTTTTGCTCTTTAAACGAATGACGGGCAACAGAGACCGAAAAAGTGTATCCCCAGGAATTCGAGAGGGACGATGAATTGTAATGGTACCGCCAAGAGGGGAGGCTCCTGCCCCCTGAATAGAACCAGGGAGCAGAGCCGCTCCGGGTGGGCGGTAGGGGCTTCAGGGCCGCGGAGGGGATCCCCTCAGGGCGGGCCGTCTCCTCGCCCGCCGCAGGCAAGAGCGCGGGGGACCAAAACCCTGTAGTTTGCAGCGTCCGGCAGCGGGTCAGCGCCCAGCGAGCGGCTCCCCAGCTCCCGGGAGGATGCGGACCCGGGACGCCCCTGTGAGCTCGCTGCGCCTGGCTGACACGAGGCGCTCAAAAAACAAAGCAAGGACTTCGGGGAGGGCGCGGCCGCGGGGCCGAGCGCGCAGATCGCTCCGGACCCGGGCACCGCCGGCGAGACGCGCCGACCAGCAGGGAAGGGTTCGCGCTAGGCGGCGCCCGGGTCCAGTCGGCCAGGGTGAGCGTCCGGCCCGCGTCCCCGCCACGCCCGCTGCGTTCCCCTTTCCTCTGCGGCGGGCGGAGAGATAACCCCGCCCGAGGAGCCCCGGCGCCCGCCCCCCATGCGGGTCGCACTGGAATTCGCAGCCCCTCTCGGGTCTCCGGGGCACATTTTGCAGTCTGGGTGGCAACGCACTTGCTCCAGGACCAGCTGCTGCCCCGCCGCGGCGGAGGCGCGGACTTTTCTTTTGGGGGGTAAGATGGCAGGTCCCGGGAAACAAAGGAAACTTGGGCCCGGCCCCCAGCGCGGCGTGTGTGGCTCGCGTGTGTGCCCCGGGTCCTGTGTGGAGTCGCTGGGCGCCGGTGCCAGCCTGCCCGCAGCCCGGAGCCGGCGCGGGGAAACCAGCCGGGTAACAGCAGCCGGCGGCGTCCGCCCACCTGCGGCGGCGCCCGCCCGGGGGGCTCCCTCGCGGGCCGGACCGGCGGCGGCGGTGACGGTGGCGGTGGCGGTGGCGGCGGCGGGGGAGGGGGCGCGGGGAGCCCAGAGCAGGGCGGGGAAGGCTGGGAGGCGGCGGGCGGCGGCGGAGGGGAGCCGGGGTGGGCGGGCGGCGCCACGTCACGGCTATTGTGGCTGTCCTGGTATATAAGGTCCCGCTGGCTCGCCGCGCTCCCCACCTTGCCTGCGCCCGCCCGGAGCCAGAGGTTCTTCAGGCACCCAGCATCCAGCGAGACGCGCAGCGCACCGACGGAGGGGACATGGGCAGAGCAATGGTGGCCAGGCTTGGGCTGGGGCTGCTGCTGCTGGCATTGCTCCTACCCACGCAGGTGAGGCCCTGGCGCCCGGCGGGGCTCGAGGGCCGTGCCCGGGGTGGGGGCGGGGGAGATGGACCAGGTCCCGGGGGACCGTCCTGCGCCCCTACTTCGGGCCACAGACAGGGACCGGGAGAGAATCTTGCTTAGCTGACCAGGGGAGAGGGCCATGTGGACCCCATTTTTCCACTCCCTTGCGTGCTGCCCCCCCGGTCCCACGGCCCTGGGAACAATGCAGCTCCGCGCGCGGGCTGAGAGGACTCTGCCCCACCCCAGGTTCCACGCTGTCCCTTCCCAGGCGGCCAGGTGCCTGCTTCCCACTTTCACCCAGAGGCCCGAGGTGCCCGCAGGGATTAGCGCCTGGAGAGCTCAGGCTCCCGGGCGACGTCGTCCCTGGGTCCCCTGAGGACCCGCTTCCCACTTCTAGTGTCTTCGCGCTCCCCGAGCTCTACACAAAGAGAGGCGACCGTCCCTTTCGGGGAGGACTGCTCACGCCCATCCTCCACCCTCGCAGTTGGATTGGGGATCCCGGAGAAGCTACGGCTATCTGGCTCTTTTTAAATCCCAATCCAGGGAGGTTCGGCGCTGGAGCCGAGGCGGGGACCCTCTCCTGACGCTGCGCTCTCTGCGAGGCAATCTTTCACGTCCATTGCTTGTCATCTTAGGATCCCCATGTTATTTTAGCCCAGATTGGCTAGTTCTGGGGAGGCAGCATGGTGGGACGATTCTGTCCCGAGTCCCCGCCAGGCTTTGTCCGGGTCGCCGCTACCAGCGCCTTCTCCCCAGACCCTCTATCCGGGGAATCTCGCCCCGGGTGCGGGTACCGGGGACCGCGCATAGCTGCCTCGAGGGTGAATGGATGCACGGTGCCGGCGAGGGAGACCGGGGGCTGGGCCTGGGAGACCCTAGCGGGGGCGGGGGCGAAGAAGGTACGTTTGTCTGGGGCAGTTCGGGTTTGGAGGATGGGAGTGATGGCGCTCCAGCGCCTTCGGTTGGGGTTAATAGAGGACTGTCTTTGGGGCTTCTCCCCCAAAAGTTGGGCGCGCTGGGTCCTCCGTCCCCAGACATCGAACGTCTGGGCTCACCTGGGAGTGCAGCCTGAAAATGTGGAGCGCTCTTCCCCACCGCGGGCCGGGTAACCGTACCCTATTGTCTTCTCCCAGTCCGCTGCGCTCCCAAGCCTTCCTCAATTCTTTGATGGGGGAGGGGCGCGGCCGCGAGAAATCGGCCCCCTCCACTCCCCGCCCCATCTTCTCTCCCACCAGATTTTTTCCTCCAACACTGTGAGAAGTTTTAATAATGCGAATAAATCTAGCTTGGGAGAGAAAATTTTGTTTAGTGTCAGTTTAATAAATATAAATTTTTGTTGGTATAGAGGATCTTTAGATCCTCAGATTGATACACCGGGTTTTAAAAAGAAAATATCACCTGCTGCACTAAAACTAATTGTATGAATAAAGAACAGGTTACTTTCAGGGATCCCAAACAAGGTATCCAAAACAGGCACCCTGTTTTAAGTAAATTACCATATTAATGCTTTTCTTTATTGGGAGTGCCGTTTCCTGATGGGACACACTAAATCTTGCACACAGTAGGTGCTCAATAAATAAATTTGACTTGATACAGATTTTTTTGTTGTTGTCACTAATCTATTTTGGATAGAATTTGTACATTTCTTTAGTCAATATTTGTTTAATGACCTTATGGATTTTACAACAAAAGGAGCTGGTGCTGATGTAGGAGGGCTTTATCTTTGGATTAATAGGCAGCCAAATGTACATGGGGCCCAGACTCTCGCCTGGTGCCATGTCCTCCCTCCCGCCTGTAATCAGAAGCCCTTGTAAACCCTCCCTTGCAGTGAGGGCTGAAAACTCCGATCTGCCTTTGTTCCATGACAAAGGAGAGATTATCACGTGCCCTACTGGACTGTGCATTTCGTGGCTTGAAAAATCAGTGGTGAATGATGCCACTCAGACGCTGGGACACTGGGAGAACCTTGGTTCTTGGCCACAGCACTGAACTTAGTGACCAGTGAGGCTGCTGCTGGTGAAACTTAACACCATACCCTCTCGTTGTCTTTTGTGAAATCGTTCCGACCTCATGGTGTTTTCTTAAAGTCATTCTGCCTTAAAGGAAAGACTCATTTTCTCTTTCAATTTAACACAAATATTGTGGCCATTTTTTAGAAGAATTATTTCAAATTTCAAGGGAGAAGATAAGACTGCAGTTCCCCCTTAAGGAAAAGGCTAAGTTTCCAAGGCTGTATTAAATGAGTATGTGAAAGTTACCCAGCAAATCCAGGATAGACACTGACCCAATTAATTCTAGTTCCATAAGTCTCAGTTACAATATTTAAAAATCCCCATTTTTTTGTGCAACTTTAAAATCTCTCCCTTTCTGGGAAAATAGACCTTATTGCAATGCCATTAAGTCAATATAATCTTGGAAACCGAATTAGTTAACTTGGTCCTTTTTTCCTTTGCAAAGAAATAAAAACAAGAGTTATAGTTATTGAATAACTTTTTTGTTCTTGTTGCCACTTGGCATTTTTGAGGCATCTCTAGGTAGTTTGTTTTGAAACTAAAGAGAATGACCTTGGTGGGCTGAGCAAGAATTTAGAATTTAATGATGTTGGGTAAGAACAATGGTAAGAGAGCAATCTAAGAATATATCACCTACTTGAATTTTATATTAGAGTATGCGGAGGTAGCTGTGATGTGGAAATTTATCCATGTAACTTTTTATGTATTTTAGATTTATTCCGCTGGAGTGACTTCTACACCACTTTCAAGTACCTCCTCCCAGAATACTTCGACTACCCCGAATCCAGCTAATACCACCACCAAGGCGGTTGGTGGTGCCCTGCAGTCAACAGCGAGTCTCTTCGTGGTCTCACTCTCTCTTCTACATCTCTACTGTTAAGAGACTCAGGCCAAGAAACATCTTCTAAACTTCCCCATCTTCTAAACCCAATCCAAATGGCGTCTTGGCAAGGAAAAACAGGTCTTCATTGAATCTACTAATTCCACACCTTTTATTAACGCAGAAAATGTTGAGAATCCCAAATTTGATCTGCTTGAAGAACATGTGAGAGGTTTGACTAGATGATAGATGCCAATGTTAAATCTGCTGGTGTTTCATGTACAAGATGAAGGAGAGGCAACATCCAAAATAGCTTAAGACATGATTTCCTTGAATGTGGTTTAAGAAATATGGACACTTAATCCTACCTTGAAAATAAGAATAGTAATAAAGGATGTGATTGTGGAATGGAGATTCAGTTTTCATTTGGTTCATTAATTCTATAAGGTCATAAAACAGGTAATATAGAAAGCTTCCATGATTCTATTTATATGTACATTAGAAGGAACTTCCAGGTGTTACTGTAATTCCTCAATGTATTGTTTCGACAGCACTAATTTAATGCTGATATACTCTAGATGAAATTTTACATCGTTGAACTATTGCTGTTCTCTTGGGAACTGAACTCACTTTCCTCTTAAGGCTTTGGATTTGACATTGCATTTGACTTTTTACGTAGTAATGGACATGTGCCAGGGCAATGATGAATGAGAATCTATCCCCAGGTCCAAGCATTCTGAGCAACTTTTGATTATCCATATAGAGTCAAATGGTAGGCATTTCCTATCATCTATTTCCATTCAACAAGAGCACTACATTCATTTAGCTAAACAGATTCCAAACAGTAGAATTCTATTGACCGTGATTAATTTCAAAATACTTTTTATTATTATTATTATTTTTTAGATGGAGTCTCACTTTGTTGCCCAGGCTGGAGTGCAGTGACATGATCTCAGCTCAGTGCACCCTCTGCCTCCTGGGCTCAAGCAATTCTCCTGCCTCAGCCTCCCAAGTAGCTGGGATTACAGGCATCTGCCACCATGCCCGGCTAATTTTTGTAATTTTACTGGAGACAGGGTTTCACCATGTTGCCCAGGCTGGTTTCGAACTCCTGACCTCAGGTCATCCACCTGGCTTGGTCTCCCAAAGTGCTGGGATTATAGGCTTGAGACCCCGCACCCAGCTGTCAAAATGCTTTTTATATCTGCATATGTTGAATACTTTTTACAATTTAAAAAAATGATCTGTTTTGAAGGCAAAATTGCAAATCTTGAAATTAAAAAGGCAAAAATGTAAAGGAATCAAAACCGTAAATCAAGTATTTGGGAAGTGAAGACTGGAAGCTAATTTGCATTAAATTCACAAAAACTTTTGTACTCTTTCTGTATATACTTTTTTTCTTTAAACAGTTGTGGATCAGAATAGCCACATTTGGAACACTTTTGTTATCAGTCAATATTTTTAGATAGTTAGAACCTGGTCCTAAGCCTAAAAGTGGGCTTGATTCTGCAGTAAATATTTTACAACTGCCTCAACACACAGAAACCTTTTTAAAAATAGACACTCCCCGAAGTCTTTTGTTCGCATGGTCACACACTGATGCTTAGATGTTCCAGGAATCTAATATGGCCACAGTAGTCTTGATGACCAAAGTCATTTTTTTCCATCTTTAGAAAACTACATGGGAACAAACAGATTGAACACATCTGAAGCTACTGTGTGTGTGAATGAACACTCTTCTGCTTTATTCCAGAATGCTGTACATCTATTTTGGATTGTATATTGTGTTTGTGTATTTATGCTTTGATTCATAGTAACTTCTTATGTTATGGAATTGATTTGCATTGAACACAAACTGTAAATAAAAAGAAAGAAATGGCTGAAAGAGCAATCTTGCATTTTAAGTTTTTCCAGTATGAGGAATACTTTGTGGGTAATCATGGTTCTATGAGCCTGTTAAAATTTTTAAAAATAATTAACAAATTTTTGGGATTTTTTTTGGAGAGACAGGGTTTTACCATATTGTCCAGGCTGGTCGTGAACTCCTGGGCTCTAGTGATCTTCCTGCCTTGTCCTCCCAAAGTGTTGGGATTACAGGCATGAGCCACCACTCCTGGCCCCAAGTCTGTTAATTTAAACCATAGGGATATACCTCAGTATTTTTCTTTTTCTTTCTTTCCTTTTTTTTTTTTTTTTTTTTTTTTGAGACAGTTTTACTGTGTTGCCCAGGCTGGAGTGCAGTGGTATGATCTTGGACATTTAAACTGAGATCCAAATGACAAGACAATTGTAGGAGGATCTGAGGAAAATTCCCTGGTAGAAGGAACAGCATGTGCCAAGTCCACGAGCCTGCAGCAATTTTTCCCCTATTTACAGGTCCACAGATCCTTTTGGTTATCTATCTATCTATCTATCTATCTATCTATCTATCTATCTATCTACCTACCTACCTACCTACCTACCTACCTATCTATCATCTGTCTGTCTATGAGATGGGTCTTACTATGTTGTCCAGGCTGGTCTTGGACTTCTGGGCTCAAGTGATCCTCCTGCATTGGCCTCCCAAAGTACTGGGATCACAGGCCTCCCAAAGTGCTGGGATTACAAGCCACCATGCTTGGCCCTCTTTGGTCATCTAAATTGTCACTTCCATATGCTCCTTTCACGCCCCTGAGTTCCTCTGAGGCCCTTTAAGTGCGTTCCGAGGTGACTGAGGGACAACCTGGAAAGGCAGGCTGGAACTTGGGAGTATGTGGAAGTTGTAGTCTACAAGTTTCCTTCCTTCCTTCCTTCCTTCCTTCCTTCCTTCCTTCCTTCCTTCCTTCCTTCCTTCCTTCCTTCCTTCCTTCCTCCCTTCCTCCCTCCCTCCCTTCCCTCCCTCCCTTCTTTCCTTCTTTCTTTCCCCTCCCCTCCCCTCCCCTCCCCTTCCCTCCCCTCCCCTCCCCTCTCCTCTCCTCTCCATTCCTTTCCTTCTTTTTTGAAATGGAGTTTTGCTTTTGTTGCCCAGGTTGGAGTGCAATGGCACCATCTTGGCTCACTGCAACCTCTGCCTCCTGGGATCAAGCAATTCTCCTGCCTCAGTCTCCTGAGTAGCTGGGATTACAGGCATGCGCCACCACATCTGACTAATTTTTTAGTTTTAGTAGAGATGGGGTTTCTCCATATTGGTCAGGCTGGTCTCGAACTCCCGACCTCAGGTGATCCACCTGCCTTGGCCTCCCAAAGTGCTGGAATTACAGACATGAGTCACCGTGCCTGGTCTTGCAAGTACACTTTCTTCAATGAACTTCAGTTCTGCTTTTAGGGTCTTTCAATTGATGGAATAAGACCCCCTTAGATGATCTTGGTATCTATCTATCTATCTATCTATCTATCTATCTATCTATCTATCTATCTACCTATCTATCGATCATCTATGTGTACCTATATATACACACACACACAAACATGAGGAAGAAATATAACTATTACAATTCTCATTTCTACAATGGGTCATGTGGCTGTAGCTGGTTTTGCAGTTACCTTCTTCCATTATCAATTCCGTATTAACTTGGCTGTCAGTAAACATCTCAGCTGGTCATGCTTCTAAGCCTGGCAAGGTGAACCAAATCTTTGCTTGAATTTTATTGTGGTTTCCCATTGATTGTATTTTATTTTATTCTTGGAGACAGAGTCTTGCTTTGCTTTGTCGCCCAGGCTGGAGTGAAGTGGCATGGTCTCAGCTCACTGCAACCTCTACCTTTTGGGTTAAAGCAATTCTCTCTCTCTTTTTTTTTTTTAGAGACGGAGTCTCCCTCTGTTGCCTGGGTTGGAGTGCAGTGGCCGGATCTCAGCTCATCGCAAGCTCTGCCTCCCGGGTTTATGCCATTCTCCTGCCTCAGCCTCCCGAGTAGCTGGGACTACAGGTGCCTGCCACCTCGCCCAGCTGGTTTTTTGTATTTTTTAGTAGAGACGGGGTTTCACCATGTTAGCCAGGATGGTCTTGATCTCCTGACCTCGTGATCGGCCCGTCTCGGCCTCCGAAAGTGCTGGGATTACAGGCTTGAGCCACCTCGCCCGGCCTGGTTAAAGCAATTCTCGTGCCTCAGGCTCCCAAGTAGCTGGGACTACAGGCACGCACCACCATGCTCAGCTAAGAGACAGGGTTTTACCATGTAGGCCAGGCTGGTCTCAAACTCCTGACTTCAAGTAATCTCTGTGCCTCAGCCTCCCAAAGTGCTAGGATTACAGGCGTGAGCCACTGTGCCCGGCCTCCCACTGACTTTAGCGACAGGCCATAGTAGTACTAAGAGATGCCCTAAGGCATCTGTATTTCAAACATACTTTTCCTTAACTTCCACTGTATAGTAGCAACCCAATTTCCCCATGGTAATCAGAATTAATCACTTCAATAGTACAGTAACTCCCTTCTTTGCCTTTTTTTTTTTTGAAACGGAGTTTCACTCTTGTTGCCCAGGCTGGAGCGCAATGGCACAATCTCGGCTCACCGCAACCTCCGCCTACGGAGTTCAAGTCATTCTCCTGCCTCAGCCTCATGAGTAGCTGGGATTACAGGCATGTGCCACCATGCCAGGCTAATTTTGTATTTTTAGTAGAGACGGGGTTTCTCTATGTTGATTGGGCTGGTCTTGAACTCTCAACCTCAGGTGATCCACCTGCCTCGGCCTCCCAAAGTGCTGGGACTACAGGCGTCAGCCACCATGCCCAGCCCTTCTTTGCCTTTTGATGCAGAGGCTTGAGGACCCCAAAGTGATTGGATGACAGTCTTAACTTCCAGTTCAGTGGGATCATTGCTGTGTTTCCAGGTTGGAAGCATTCTTCCATTGGAACTACAACCTCTAGACCAGCAGAGGTTAAAGTAGTAATAATTTTGTTAGTGAATCACTAGGGGTAATGGTAAGTGGTGTCACTAAATTTCCACTCCTTGATTCCTGGGCCTGCAAACCTGGGTATGGGAGAAACAGCACCATAGTTAGACCATATATAGCTTCCTGGAGGACACTGCCCAAGTCCTGCAAGGTATTGCTGTCTAGTTGGTCCTGTAACTTGTTTCCAAAATGCCATTCCTCTGTTCTGTCACATCAGTGGCTTTATGAGGGACACACTATACTAAGATCAGTACATTCCATCACCATGGGCCGTCAGCACATGTCATTGGCTATGAAGTGAGTTCTCTGGTCAGAAGCAGTGCTGTGTGGATTACCATGATGGTGGTAACCATTCTATAAGTCCACGAATGGTAGTTTTGGCAGAAGCACTGTATGCAAGAAAGGCAAATTCATATTCTGAATAAGTGTCTATTTTACTAAGAACAAATGCTGCCCCTTCCATGATGGAAGAAGTCCAGTGTAATCAACCTTCCACCACATAGCTGGCTGATTACCCTGGGGAGTGGTGCCACAGAGGAGACTCAGTGTTGGTCTCTGCAGCAGCAGGTTAGGCACTCCCCAGTGGTTGTAGCCAGGTTGGCTGTGGTGAATGGAAGTCTATGCTGCTGGGCTTCTGCCACCATGAGCCCACTGGACAATGACAAGAATGGCTGGAGAAAGAGGTTGATTGATATCCACAGAATGGGTCCTCCGATCCGCTTGATTATTAAAATCCTCTACTGAGGTCACACTTTAGCGAGCATTCACATGAGACACAAATATCTTCACATTGTTTGCCTATATACCTCTATCCTTGCATCTCTTCCCTGTATCTTCTTGTTACAAACTTTCCAGTTATGTCTCTTCCAGTTCCATTCAGCCAACTCATGGGTCATAGCCTGAATGCCAGATTCCTATCTCTGGCCATTTCTCCTTTCAAGCAAAATGAACAACCAAGTGCACTGCTTGTAATTCTGTCCACTAGGGGTATTTCTCTTCACCACTGTCCTTCAGGGATGTCCTTGAGGGGTTTGTAGAGCTGCAGCTCTTCACTTTTAGGTAGATCCTGTGTATTGTGCAGTACTTTCTACAAAGCAGACCCAAATTTTTTCTATAAATCAGACTCAATTTTTGTCTTTCTCAACCAACTGATCATAAGGAACTCTCCATGAGGAAAGAGGTACAGGCTGAGAGAGAGAAGGTCACATAGCAGGAGTAGGGACCATGGGCATCTGGCCCCCTTCCTCATATAATTTACTCTTGTCTTTAGGGCCTGCTTGAGCCAGTCTTTTTTTTTTTTTTTGAGACGGAGTCTCGCTCTGTCACCCAGGCTGGAGTGCTGTGGCCGGATCTCAGCTCACTGCAAGCTCTGCCTCCCGGGTTCACGCCACTCTCCTGCCTCAGCCTCCCAAGTAGCTGGGACTACAGGCGCCGCCACCTCGCCCGGCTAGTTTTTTCTAGTTTTTAGTAGAGACAGGGTTTCACCGTGTTAGCCAGGATGGTCTCGATCTCCTGACCTCGTGATCTGCCCGTCTTGGCCTCCCAAAGTGCTGGGATTACAGGCTTGAGCCACCTCGCCTGGCTGAGCCAGTCTTGTATATATCACTTTCATTTGACAATGAGTGCCGCTGTGCACACCCAACTTTATGGTCTGGTGGGTTAGACACCATTTTGTCTAACCCACCAGATCATGATGGGCAGCTCAGGTCCCATGGTAGCCCATGGTTAAGGAGTCAGTCTCACTAAAGCACAGTAGCAAGCCAGAAACTGTTTCTCCAAGAAGAGGCGTTGTCTACAGATAATTGGCAAGGCTTTGCTTTGAAATCCTAAAAGTCACCATCATGCCAATGCTGGATCATTATCATATAAGCAACAAAAAATTTGGGTGAATATCTTACAAAGTAATGATCGACAGGGTGGGCTGGTTCATGCCTGTAATCCCAGCACTTTGTGAGGCTGAGGTGGGTGGATCACCTGAGGTCAGGAGTTTGAGACCAGCCTGGCCAATATGATGAAACCCCATCTCTACTAAAAATACAAAAATTAGTTGGGCATGGTAGTGGGTGGCTGTAATCGCAGCTACTAGGGAGGCTGAGACAGGAGAATCACTTGAACCCAGGAGGCAGAGGTTGCAGTGAGCCGAGATGGCATCATTGCACTCCAGCCTGAACGATAAGAGTGAAACTCCGGCTTAAAACAAACAAAATAATGATCAGTCCTCACAGAGGAGAAAATTAATAACTTTTTTTCCACTTGTCTTTGAAAATGGTTTTAAACTCATTTGGGTTATTTTGTTTATCAGAATTCCATTCTGAGGTTATATTTTTAATAATATTCACACTTAAATACTAGTCATATGATTTATGGCTAAATTGAGTAATGAGTATCCATTGTATGAGTGTCTCTTCAACAAATTTTAGCCTTAGAAGATAAAAGCAAACAATGTAAAAACGAAAATCTAGTTGAAGTATTATCCATAAAGGAAAGATGAACAAAATCTATCTAGAATGAAGCATTCTAAAGACACACACCCAATGCCACCACTGTCCTTAAAATAGAACTCAAATATTTAGTTAACTGAAAAGTTGTGTTTTTCATGTCTCATAGGCCTCATTTGGGGTTGGCTTGGTTATCTTTGGATTCCTCACTCAGTATAAAAAAGTATTTTTTTTCTAATTTTGGTAGGATGGCACTTTTTGAAACAACAAAATCACCATCATGGGTTCCTTCTCAGTTTCTCTTCAAATTGCATCTGAACTAAAATCAATGCATTTCTAAGAAACTTTAGGAAGTATCCACATTTACGATTTTGCAAAGAAATATCTCTGTGAGCCCAAAGGATCTGAAGTGACTTAACTGTCATGCCTCTTAGCAACTAACTGGCGGATGGTAGGGCTTGTGGAAATCTAACATGTCCAGAAGTGAGCTCATTAACTTCCTTCACAGACCGACTCCTTTTCTATCCAGAACACTCACTTGTTAAGTCGCTTTCATTACAGGCCTGGGAGCTGCCTTCCTCTTCTCTCTCCCTCTCCAGTCAGCCATGAAATCCTGTCATTTCAAAGTCGGAAGTATCTAGGTGTCCTGCCTTTCTTCTCCCTGCACCCCACTGCCTTCCTCTAACTTGCATCTTCTGTCCCAGTTGCACCTCTCTGTCCCCATCTCTCCATCCTGTGGTTATTCTCACCCGTATCTTTTGAAATGTAGATCTGCTCACTTTGTTCCTTGATTTAAAACTTTGGTTGGCAATATTCAAAGAAAAATAAATTGTTTTACCAAAAAGACACCTACACTTGTATGTTCATTGTGGCACTATTCACAATCGCAAAGACATGGAATCAACCCTGGTTTCCATTAATGGTAGATTGGGTAAAGAAACTGTGGTTCATATACACCACGGAAAACCACACAGTCATAAAAAAGAATGAAATCATATTCTTTGTAGCACCATAGACACAGCTGGAGGCCATTTTCCTAAGCGAATTAATGCAGAAACAGAAAACCAAATACCGCATGTTTTCAGTTATAAGTGGGAGTTAAACATTGGGTACACATTGACACAAAGATGGGAGCAATGAACACTGGGGATCTGAAAAGTGGCGAGGGAGGGAGGACATGAAGGCTTGAAAAATTTCCTATGGGGTACTATACTCACTGCTTGGGCGATGGGGTCATTAGAAGCCCAAACCTCAGCATCACATAATATACCTTTATAACGAAACTGCACGTGTACTCCCTGAATCTAAAATAAAAATTGAAAAGATGAAAAAAGAATACAAAACTTTGGCGGGCTACCCTTTGTCTAGAGGAGACAGAACAGAACCCCCTGTTCACAGCCTGTAAGGGCTTTCATAATTTGACCCAAACACAAATTTTCAGCCCTATGGCCGGCCACCCTGAATTGCTCACCATTCTTTGAATCAACATCTTTTCATGCCTCTGTGACTTTTAGTACATTCCCTTATCCGCTCAGTGTGGCGGAAAGGTGTGGACGCTAGAGCCAGGCTGCCTCAGTTTGGCTCCCAGCCCAACTAGTACTAAAGGACTTCAGGCAGTTACATAAATTCTCTACAGCCCAGGAATCCTGTCTGTAAAATGGGCTTGACAGTAATGGTACCTATCTTATAAGGTTGTTGGGAGAATTAAATGAGGTAATACACAAGATCTTAGAGTCTGGTACATTGTGCGTGCTTCATAAATGTTGGCCAGCACATTATTTTCTATTGCTGTGTAAAAATTATGTTGTCCTGATTGTGAGCTCCTTGAAAGCAGGAGCTGTGTCACATTCATTTCTGGATTCTTGGTGTATGACTAAGAGTAGGTGCTCAATTAATGTTGAGAAGTAAAACAGCCAACAGTAATATCTTAATACCAGGGTAACTTAGTACCACGGTAACTGGTGGAGGGGAGGGCAGACCTTGGATACTGTATGAGGTCATGGGGGAAGTCTGAGAGGATGGTGGGGACTATTTCTAAGCAGGCTGGCCTCTTAGGGCTGCTCAGTCTTCTTTAGGTAGGCAGCCCCCTGGTCCATCTATAGTAGTGGTTCTCAACCCCAACCACATATTAGAATCACTTGGGAAGTTTTTTTTTTTTTTGACAGAGTCTGGCTTTGTTCCCCAGGCTGGAGTGCAGAGACGGGAACATGGCCCTCTGCAGCCTCAGCCTCCCAGGCTCAAGTGATCCTCCTACCTCAGCCACTCAAGTAGCTGGGACTGCAGGCGTGGGCCACCACATCCAGTTATTAGAATTTTTTTCTTTTTTTTTTTTGGTAGAGATGAAGTCTCGCCATGTTGGCCAGGCTGGTCTTGAACTCCTGTGCTACAGTGATCCCTCTGCCTTGGCCTCCCAAAGTGCTAGGATTACAGGCCTGAGCCACCCTCCCCGGTCTTGGGAAGTTTTCTTTTTTTTTTTTTTTTTGAGATGGAGTCTCACTCTGTCGCCCAGGCTGGAGTGCAGTGGCACAATCTCAGCTCACTGCAACCTCCACCTCCCAGGTTCAAGTGATTCTCCTGCCTCAGCCTCCTTAGCAGCTGGGACTATAGCTGCGTGCCACCACGCCCAGCTAATTTTTTTGTATTTTTAGTAGAGACAGAGTTTCACTGTGTTAGCCAGGATGGTCTGGATCTCCTGACCTCGTGATCTGCCTGCCTCGGCCTCCCAAAATGTTGGGATTACAGGCGTGAGCCACCGCACCCAGCCCTGGAAGCTTTTTTAAAATAGTGATGTCTGCCACCTCTACCCACCTAGGAGACTCTGATTTAGTTGGTCGGGGTGGGGCTCAGTCATCTGTAGTTTTTGTTTTTGTTTTTAAATTGACACATAACAGTTGTACATATTTATGGGGTTCAGCGTGATATTTCGATTCATATGCACAATGTGTAATGATCAAATCAGGGTAATTAGTATATCCATCACCTCAAAATTGATCATTTCTTTGTGCTGGGAACATTCAAAATACTCTCCTCTAGGCCAGGTGTGGTGGCTCACACCAGTAATCTCAGCACTTTGGGAGGACGAAGCAGGAGGATTGCTTGAGGTCAGGAGTTCACGACTAGCCTGGGCAACATGGTGAGACCCTATTTCTACTAAAAATACAAAAAATAGCCGGATGTGATGGTGTGTGCCTACAGTCCCAGCTACTTGTGAGGCTGAGGTGAGAGGATCACTTGAGCCCAGGAAACAGATGTTGCAGTGAGCTGAGATTGCACCATTGTACTCCAGCCTAGGCAACAGAGCCAGAACAGGTCTCAAAAAAACCTACAGCCGGGCGCGGTAGCTCAAGCCTGTAATCCCAGCACTTTGGGAGGCCGAGACGGGCGGATCACGAGGTCAGGAGATCGAGACCATCCTGGCTAACATGGTGAAACCCCGTCTCTACTAAAAAATACAAAAAAAAAACTAGCTGGGCGAGGTGGCGGGCACCTGTAGTCCTAGCTACTTGGGAAGCTGAGGCAGGAGAATGGCATAAACCCAGGAGGGGGAGCTTGCAGTGAGCTGAGATCCGGCCACTGCACTCCAGCCTGGGAGATAGAGCGAGACTCTGTCTCAAAAAAAAAAAAAAAAAAAAAAAAAAAAAAAAAAAAAAAACCTACAAATACAAACAACCCAAAATAACAAAACAGAAGAAAAATCCTCTCTTCTAGCCACAGTCGTGTGTTGCTTAACAACAGGCATCTGTTCTGAGAAATGAGTTGTAAGCCAATTTCTTTGTTGTGTGAACACCACAGGGTGTATCTACACAAAGTTAGATGGTATAGCCTATTATGCATCTGGGCTATATGCAGTAGTCCATTGCTCCTAGGCTACGAACCTTTCCAGCATGCTTCTGCACTGAAAGGCAGTTGTAGTACATTGGGAAATATCTGTGTATCTAAACATAGGAAAGGCACAGTAAAAATCCCATCTTATAACGTGTGGGACCACCGTCATACAGGCAGTCTGTCATTGACTGAAACGTTATTACGCAGCACAGGACTGTATTTGAAAATATACAATAAACTATTGTTAGCTAAAGTTGCCTTAATCGGTGGTTTTAAAAGTTCACTAGATGATTCTAAAGTGCAGCCACATTGAGAAGCCCAGGTGGGTGTGGGTAGGGTTACCTCTCCTCTCATACCAATGAGCTGGCAGGGGTTGTTGATTCAGACATGGTTCAGACCCTTGGCTTCAAATCCTTGTGCCTAGTAGGGGTACACACATCAGGGTTGTGCTTGGAGGTAAGTGAGGTCATTTTCCTCCAGTCTATTATTGGATTTCTACCCAATCAAAAATGGAATTGAAGTGCCTCTGCTCTGTGTCCACAGTGATCTCCTTCCTAAGGCATAGAGGGCACCCCTTCCTTCTGAGCCACAGGCACACTGTGCTCCCTCAAGCTGAGGAATAAATACTTAAGTTGTGCAGATAGAACATTGAGCTTTAACTGGAAGATGAGTAAAATGGTACCGCAGATTAGAAAGTGTGGTTACCACCACAGGAGGGTATGGTTGAATGGACACATGAATTCATGCTACAGTTGTCTGTGTCCAGTGCCTAAGGCATCACTGTCAGGGAATCCCAATCACAGCCCTGGGTCTACCAACTTGCTGCATGGCCCCTGAAAGCATCTTTGGACTTCCAGAGGATTGCATTTTTTGGAGGTACTTTTAGTTTTATTTTTTTATTTTTTCATCAAGACAGGATCTTGTTCTGTCACTCAGGCTAGAGTGCAGTGGTGTGATCTCAGCTCACTGCAGCTTCCGCCTCCTCAGTTCAAGCGATTCTTGTGCCTCAGCCTCCCGAGTAGCTGGGGCTACATGCACATGCCACCACACCTGGCTAATTTTTGTATTTTTAGTAGAGATGGGGTTTTGCCATGTTGGCCAGGCTGGATCTCGAACTCCTGATCTCAAGTGATCCACCTGCCTCAGCCTCCCAAAGTGCTGGGATTACAGGTGTTAGCCCTTGTGACTGGTCTCCAGCTTTAAAATACTAAGATTCCGTACAAATTAAAAACAAAATTCCATGAATTAAAATGTTTTCTTTCTGTGAGCTTTGGTGACCTTGCTGTCTCATCCATGAAAAATTGGGCTCAGTGCTCCCAAGTTGAGCCTATACAAATTGATGTAAATTCCTTGTCATTATTCTAGGAGATCCTGGGCATTCATCGTATCCATTTATTCTGTTACCTGGTTGTCATATGTGCCATTTACCGTTTTTTATGAAGACTTGGAAAAATGTCCCCTGGTGATATATTAGCACAACTGACTGCCTCATTGGTAGTTGCGGTTCATCTTAAATGAGACTGCAACAACTTTGAACTGTTTGGTGGGGCAAGACAACCAGTGACACAACCCTTGTTGAGACACGACTGTGACTGCAATCAGCAAACAGGGTTTCCTGTGTAGCTTCATGTTACCGCTATGTGTTATCAGCATGCATTTGGTTTTATATTTACTTATTACTTACTTATTTACTTTCATGTTCTGCCCTCCAAAGTATTTTCAGTTAACTTATAAAAATATGCATTAAGCAACAGGTTACAAATAGATTAGGAATTTGAGGTAGAGGACAGGTAAAAGTAGAAAAAAGTCCATGAGTTCATGGGTAGGATTCAAGGATGTTTGCCACAGGGTCCTGAATAACTGCTACAGCTGATGGGAGGGAAGGCCTATGATTAGAAACAGAAGCTAAACCGCCTTTGCATTAAAAACACACGACTAACCCAGAAGTGCTGAGGTCTGAGGAAAGATTCTCATATGGGTCCTGATAAAGGGGCTTCCAGGTGAAATGTGAGCACTGTTATTGGCACCATCCCTGCAATGACGGCAGCAGTCAGATTTTATAATTTTCATGAAGACAAGTGACACAGCAAATACTTAAGCAGAAGCAATATTACTAGCAGCTAAAATAGTGCTAACCAAATATGCAGCTCTAAAATTGAATATGTATAGGAAGAACCCTGATTATTTAGAGGAATACATGGACAACATTTTCCATGAATATTATTTCTTATAATTTAGCCTTTTGATAAGGGTTGAACAGAAAATTATAATGGCAAACACCACATACCAGTCACTATTCTCAGGGTTTTTACACGTATTTGCTCACTTAATACTCACAACATTTTTATGGAATCAGTGCCTTGAGCATCATGATCTTTTTTCTACAGATGTGGAAACTGAAAGACATTGGGTCGCTTGCCCAGGGTCACCCTGAGAAGCCCATGTTGGGTGGCTCCTTGCTGTTGGCCACTGCACTAGCATTTCCTTTGTGAGAGTTTAAGGGATTCTCTTTGACAAGATCTTGGAGTTTGGCTCTTCCGTTTGCTGTTAAGAGCAAGCGCATAAGCTTCGGCACCTAATCAAGTCCAGGGTGAAGCTGACATCCTATCATGACCATAAAGGAGCCAGCTCATGGATAGTGAACAGCCCATGCCTACACTGGGCATAATTACTTAAAAATAATTTTTAGGCTGGGTGTGGTGGTTCATGCCTGTAGTTCTAGTACTTTGGGAGGCCGAGGCGAGTGGGTCCCTTGAGTCCAGGAGTTCGAGACCAGCCTGGGTAACATGGCAAAACACAGTCTCTACTTAAAAAAAAAAATTTTTTTTTAGTGTGCACATTTTTTTTTTTTCTTTTTGAGACCGAGTCTCGCTCTGTTGCCCAGGCTGGAGTACAGTGGCGCGATCTCGGCTCACTGCAAGCTCCGCCTCCCGGGTTCACACCATTCTCCTGCCTCAGCCTCCCCAGTAGCTGGGACTACGGGCACCTGCCACCACGCCCGGCTAGTTTTTTGTATTTTTTTAGTAGAGATGGAGTTTACCGTGTTAGCCAGGATGGTCTCGATCTCCTGACCTCGTGATCTATCCGCCTCAGCCTCCCAAAGTAGTGTGCACATTTTTAAAGCTTGTGATATACACTGCCCTACTATCTACCAGAAGGGTGTTAGCAATTTCCATTCCCACCAGTGTGCAGTTATTTTAGTTAGAAAATTTTGTGAAAAAGATATTAGCAATTACTCATGTATAGTCGTTAATACTTTGATGTATAGAACATTATATATAACACATAAAACATATCCTATACATATTCTCTCTATAAAATATGTTCTATGTATCTATATATGCTATCTCTAACTAACATACGGAGTATGTGATCAATAGAATGCCCAACTTTAAGTAATTTAACTTGCAGTATACTTTCAAAAATAAAATTTTTATAGTTTTTGGAGAAAGAGTCTCCCTCTGTTGCCCAGGCTGGAGTGCAGTGGCTCAGTCTTGGCTCACTGCAGTCCCTGGCTTAAGGGATCCTTCCACTTCAGCCTCCCAAGTAGCTGGGACTACAGGCAAGTGCCACCATGCCCAGCTAATTTTTTAGTCTTTTGTAGAGAAGGGGTATCACTATGTTGCCCAGCCTGGTCTTGAATTCCTGGGCTCAAGTGATCCTCCCACTTTGACTTCCAAAAGTGCTGAGATTACAGGCGTGAGCCACCATGCCTAAGATTATTTCAAATAGTTTCCTAAGTAACCAGGCCTTCCTCGAGACAATCTGCTCTGTATTCCTCGAGACAATCTGCTCTGTAAGTTATCAATTAACATCTACAAAACACGAATTTGGGGCTGAGAATGTTTGATCTTCAGCCATTTTCTCTGCCATTTGTATTTCTTGGCAATAAAGCTATGCCATTTGTATATAAGATGACCTTGTCTTTCTGTTTTCTCTGAGAGGAAAATGTGATGGTTCATGTTCTGCTTGGCTTCCAACAGTCACTCCCTGCCTTTCTCTGTCCTGCTGTCTGTCCCATGACACTAATTGCCTGCCTCGGACTCCTTTGGCCTCTGGCTACTGTCTGGGTCAGTTAATGGGAAGCACTGGCTGGAGATTAGAGGGTGGAAAGAGAGGCTTGGGGTATTTTACCTCCTCAGCAACTGGGCTTCACTTTGGTAGGGGCTGTCTTCTTCTGTGTCCACAGTTCCTGTAGGAGGGTCCCTCTCTTCCAATTCCAGTCCTGTCCTGGAACCTGAGGGATCCCAGGGCTTTTCAATGTTGCTGAACATATTGGTTCCCCTACTAGTTCCCTTATTGGTTCCCCTATTCCTGCCAACATTTTTGCAAGGAATTCTGTCCCTTGGCTCTCCTCAGTTATACCTTTTGGGGTGCCATCTGTTTGCAGGGTCCTGCTTGTTAAAGGGACTGTATTCGTCCCAAGGATCAAAGTTAAATACAATAGACACGGGACCTTTAAACCCCTACTTTACCTTCTCACATCTTCTCTGACCCCTCTTTTTTTTTTTTTTTTTTTTGAGATGGAGTCTCTCTCTGTCATCCAGGCTGGAGTGCGGTAGTGTGATCTTGGCTCAATGCAACCTCTGCTTCCTGGGTTCAAGTGATTCTCCTGCCTCAGCCTCCCGAGTAGCTGGGATTACAGGCGCCCGGCTAGTTTTTGTATTTTTGGTAAAGACGGGGTTTCACCATCTTGGCCAGGTTGGTCTTGAACTCCTGACCTCGTGATCCACCCGCCTCGGCCTCCCAAAGTGCTGGGATTACAGATGTGAGCCACTGCGCTGGGCCAGGGTCCTGCCTGTTATAGGGACTGTACTCATCCCAAGGATCAAAGTTAAATACAAGAGGCAGGGGATCATCTAAACCCCTACTTCACCTTCTCACAATATCTTTTCTGATCCCTCTTTTTTTTTTTTTTTTGAGACAGAGTGTCACTTTGTCACCCAGGCTGGAGTGCAGAGGTGTGATCTTGGCTCACTGCAACCTCCGCCTCCTGTGTTCAAGTGATTCTCCTGCCTCAGCCTCCTCAGTAGCTGGGAGTACAGGTGCCCGCCACCAAGCCCTGCTAATTTTTGTATTTTAGTAGAGATGGGGTTTCACCATGTTGGCCAGGCTGGTCTCAAACTCGTGACCTCAAGTGATCTGCCCACTTTGGCCTCCCAAAGTGCTGGGATTATAGGCTTGAGCCCCCACGCTGGGCCTCTGATCCCTTTCTTTATCCCTAGGATAAAGGCAGTGGTCCTGAGTGGAGTTTGCATTTGGGGACAGGCTCCCAGTGAGCCTCAGGGGCCTGTTTAAGCCACTATGGCTTAGTGCAGCCTGTAGCTGGCTCCTGCCAGAGTTAGACTGGGAGTATTACAAATTCTTTGATGGAATTCCTGGCTGATTTATCACCAGTATGATACACACCAAACCATGGTCTACAGTGGAACAGCCCATCCTAAAACCCACTAGCTTCTCATTGAGAATATGGGCCTGAGAAGCCAGACTTGCAATTTATCATGGAGGACTTTTAGTTTAATTTTATGTTAATTTTATTTATTATAATTTTTTTTTGGGGGGATGGAATCTCACTCTGTTGATCAGGCTGGAGTGCAGTGGTATGATCTTGGCTCACTGCAACCTCTGCCTCCCGGGTTCAAGCAATTCTCCTGCCTCAGCCTCCCAAGTAGCTGGGATTACAGGTGCCTGCCACCATGCCTGGCTAATTTATATATATATATATACACACACACACACACACACACACACACACACACACACACACACACACACACTTTATATATATACACTTTTTTTTAAGTAGAGACGGGGGTTTCACCATGTTGGCCAGGCTGGTCTCGAACTCCTGACCTTGTGACCTGCCCACCTCCGTCTCCCAAAGTGCTGGGATTACAGGCATAAGCCACTGTGCCTGGTCTTTTCATTACAATATTATTCAGAAAGGTGTTTAAAAATAATTATAGCATACATTTATATCCTGACACCTTAAAGCAACTTCCTAAAAAAAAAAAACAAACTTCAAATGACCAAGAGAAATTGTCAAGGATTTTAAGTTGGATCCTTAAGTGATTAGGTTTGTGTTGAGGGATTTTAGTAAAAAGATTTGTGGTTTCCAATAGAGAGAAAAGCAAAAACCACCAACCAACCAACCAAGCAACCAATAAGCAAGCACTCCCTAAAATTTAAATACTGGATATATTTTTTGGTGTGGTGGGGGGAAGGAGAATACAGAAAAGTACATGGGTTAGTATAATAACCTGGGCTTTCATAATCAGGATAAACAAATGTTGGTGTTTTGTCATGTTTGCTTCAGTTCAATATGTTTTTAGAAATACCACATGCAGACCAGGTGCAGTGGCTCACGCCTGTAATCCCAGAACTTTAGGAGGCCAAGGCGGGCAGATCACGAAGTCAGGAGATCAAGACCATCCTGGTAAACATGGCGAAACCCCATCTCTACTAAAAATGCAAAAAATTAGCCGAACATGGAGGCATGCACCTGTAGTCCCAGCTACTCGGGAGAATAGCTTGAACCCGGGAGGCAGAAGAATCGCTTGAACCCGGGAGGCAGAGGTTGTGGTGAGCTGAGATTGTGCCACTGCCCTCCATCCTGGGCAACAGAGTGAGACTCCATCTCAAAAAAAAAAAAAAAAAAAAAAAGAAGAAGCAACTATTATAAATAATTTGATATGTACCCAATTTATGCTAAGCTAGTACATACAGTAATTTATTTATTTTAACTCCTATGAGTATTCTATTGTATCCACAATTACATAATCGCACCACAATTTATATTTCTAATTTTCTGCTGGAAAACTTTTAGGTTTCTTTCCAATTATGATCCTACAAACACTGTTGCAATGGCCCTCCTAGTACATGTCTCATTGTGCATATATTTTACAGTGTTTGTACCTAGACATGGAGTTGCCAGGCCGTGGGGGTGTGCTCATTTCCAGTTACACTAGATGGTAAGAACTGATTGTGTAGTCAACCGGCTGATTAGCGTTGCCTTGACTGAACCTCCAGATGGCTGTTAAATAGATTTCTGAGGTTTCTCAAGAAGAATTGGCATGACTAGGTGCAGTATGCGATTTCAATTCTAAATACATGCCCAGGTATAGTGGAATGACTAGAATGAACAGTCACCTGCAACTGAGACTAGGCAGACCTCTAGTAGTATTTACGTGATGTGGTACTTCTGTGTAGCGTTTAAAAATAATTTTAAGCTGGGTGCAGTGTCTCACGCCTGTAATCCCAGCATCTTGGGAGGCTGAGGTAGGAGGATTGCTTGAGCCCGGGAGTTTGAGACCAGCCTGGCCAATATAGTGAGATCTCTAAAAATTAGAAAAAAAAAAATTAGCTAGGTGTAGTGGTGTGCACCTGCAGTCCTCGCTACTGGGGAGGCTAAGCAGGGAGGATTGCTTGAGTCCACGAGGTCCAGGCTGCAGTGAGCTATGATTGCACCACTGCACTCTAGCCTGAGTGACAGAGCAAGAACCAGTCTCAAAAAAAAAAAAAAAAAAAAAGAAAAAGGAATGATAATAATGATTTTAAAACCTCAGAAATATGAATATATCATGCCCCAAGAAATCTCTTACCAAATGTCAGAGTTAAACAACAACACTTTTATGCACCTTTGGTATAAAATCTCCAAAACTAGTCTAAACAAATCTCAGAAACAGATGGTGTAAAGTCCCTGAAAAGAGTGACTTTATATTGGAACAGAAGCACAAGTGGTCAGAGAGCAGTCAGTCATAACTGTTTTCAGTACCATGACTTTCCCTATTCTTTTGGTAATGCCTTTGAACAACTTCACTGAGTTTGGTTGTAAGTGATCTTTATATCAAGGTCAGCTAGTTCCTTGGATCAAATTGCATAAGGTCCTGTCTTGCATTCATAATGGCACTCTTGTGTCTATCAACCTCAGTTCATATTTACATGGACATAAAGGGAAGGCATTACTTTTTTTTTTTTTTTTTTTTTGAGACAGAATTTTGCTTTGTCGCACAGGCTGGAGTGAAGTGTCACTATCTCGGCTCACTGCAACCTCTGCCCCACCAGGTTCAAGCGATTCTCCTGCCTCAGCCTCCTGGGTAGCTGGGACTACAGGCGTGCACCACCATGCCCAGCTAATTTTTGTATTTTTAGTAGAGATGGGGTTTCGCCATGTTGGTCAGGCTGGTCTCGAACTCCTGCCCTCAGGTGATCCACCTGCCTTGGCCTCCCAAAGTGCTGGTATTAAAGGCGTGGGCCATCACGCTCAGCCTAAGGGAAGGCATTTACCTGCTTTCAGATGGTTTAGTGTTTGAATTTTCTGACAAGAAGTTGGTGTTATTTCCCTTTTATCTGGATCACGTTCTATGCTCAGCAGCTGCACTAGAGACAATTTTAAAATAAAGTACATGCCGTGTAGTCTACTGCTGCTTAAGATTTTGTTTTTTATATGCTGCAATTCCTTTCTTACAACCACAGCATAAGGTAATCCAAAGTTCCATTTCATATTTCTGCTTGTGTCCTTATTTTAAAAGAAAAGGAACAGGATTTCTTCTAGATTGCAGTTCCTATTTTGAGTGGAAATATTTTCACTCTTTTGTTCCAGCCCCGAGAAAGAAGCCAGATCATCTCTAGTTAAGAGTTCTTGGCTAGCCAAGGGAATTCTCTCATATTATAGGTCCTCAGCATGCATGACTGGGCCAGTAGATTCTTTCTGAGTGGCTTCTGGGAATGAAATGGAGCTGCTGAGAAAATGTAGAACAAAATTCCAATATGGAAAATTACCCCATAAAGAAGTGACTTGTAACTTAAGATGTAATGTTACCACCTGATTTCCCATGATTGCTTTTGTGGTTGACTTTATATACTCTTTTTCTCCCTTAAACTCTTCCTACTTAATAAAAATTAATTACAAATAAAAATGAGTGATGATCACAAACTATAAAAGCAACTGTGAAAAATGACATCTAGAAAATTTTGCTTCACGTTCTCAAAATTTGTGTTTTGGAGTCATTCTCAAATAACTCACCATAGAAGCAAATTTCTCAGACAACAATGATAAAGAGAAATATTGAAATGAAAATACATAAATAAAGCTGCTTTTCACAGAAAAGTTTTTATTGTGGTGTAAAATATACGTAACGTAAAATTTACCAACTTTGTTTTCTTTTTGAGATGGAATCTCACTCTGTCACCCAGGCTGGAGTGCAGTAGTGTGATCTCGGCTCACTGTAACCTCCGCCTCCTGGGTTCAAGTGATTCTCCTGCCTCAGCCTCCCAAGTAGCTGGGATTACAGGCACATGCCGCCATGTCTGGCTAATTTTTGTATTTTTAGTAGAGACAGAGTTTCATCATGTTGGCCAGGCTGGTCTTAAACTCCTGGCCTCAAGTGATTTGCCCACCTCAGCCTCCCAAAGTGCTGGAATTACAGGTGTGAGCCACCGTGCTTGGTCCCATCTTGTATTTTTTTTTTTTTTTTTGAGATAGAGTCTCGCTCTGTCACCCAGGTTAGAGTGCAGTGATGCAATCTTGGCTCACTGCAAACTCTGCCTCCCGGTTTCAACTGATTCACCTGTCTCAGCCTCCCCAGTAGCTGGGATTACAGGCGCCTGCCACTGTGCCTGGCTAATTTTTGTATTTTTAGTAGAGACGGGGTTTCACCATGTTGGCCAGGCTCGTCTCGAATTCCTGACCCTGTGATTCACCCACCTTGGCCTCCCAAAGTGCTGAGATTACAGGCGTGAGCCACCGCGCTCAGCGCCCCCCCGCCCTTTTTTTTAGAAGCAATTTTACTCTTGTTGCCCAGTCTGGAGTGCTATGGCACGATCTCGGCTCACCACATCCTCTGCCTCCTGGGTTCAAGTGATTCTCCTGCCTCAGCCTCCCTAATAGCTGGGATTACAGGCATGAGCCACCACGCCCCGCTAATTTTTATATTTTTAGTAGAGATGGGGTTTCACCATGTTGGTCAGGCTGCTCTCGAACTCCTGACCTCAAGTGATCCACCCGCCTCAGCCTCCCAAAGTGCTGGGATTACAGGCGTGAACCACATACGGCCTTTTTTTTTTTTTTTTTTAAGACAGAGTTTTGCTCTTGTTGCCCAGACTGGAGTGCAATGGCTCAATCTCGGTTCACCACAACCTTCACTTCCAAGGTTCAAGTGATTCTCCTGCCTCAGCCTCCTGAGTAGCTGGGATTACTGGTGCGTGCCACCACGCCTGGCTAATGTTTGTATTGTTAGTAGAGACAGAGTTTCGCCATGTTGGCCAGGCCGGTCTCGAACTCCTGGCCTCAAGTGGTCTGCCCATCTCAGCCTCCGAAAGTGCTGGGATTACAGGCATGAGCCACTATGCCCTGCCCCATCTTGTATTTTTAAGTGTACAGTCTGTGGCATTTACATTGGTCTGCAATCATCACCGTCATTCATCTCTAGAACTTTTTATCTTACAAGGCTGAAACTGTACCCACTAAACACTAATGCTCCCTCCTCATTGCACACCCAGCCCCCATTGCTCTGGTCCCTGGCAAATACCACTCTACTTTCTGTCTCTGTGAATTTGACTACTATGGTATCTCATATAAGTAGAATCATATCTGTCCTTTTTGTGACTGACTTATTTCCTTAGCATGATGTCCTCAGGGCTCATTCACATTGCAGCATGTGTCAGAATATCCTTCCTTTTTTTATGAGATGGAGTTTCGTTCTCGTTGCCCAAGTAGGAGTGCAATGGTGCGATCTCGACTCACTGCAACCTCCACCTCCCGGGTTCAAGGGATTCTCCTGCCTCAGCCTCACGAGTAGCTGAGATTACAGGTGCGCACCACCACACCTAGCTGATTTTTTGTATTTTTGGTAGAGACGGGGTTTCACCGTGGCCAGGCTGATCTTGAACTCCTGACCTCAGGTGATCTGCCCACTTTGGCCTCCCAGAGTGCTGGGATTACAGGCGTGAGCCACTGCGCCCGGCCAATATCCTTCCTAAGGCTGAATGACATTCCATTGTGTGTATATGCCATATTTGTTTGTCTAGTCATCCATTGATGTGGACTTGGGTTGCGTCCATTTTTTGGCTATTGTAAATAATGCTGCTGTTAACATGGGTATACAAATATCTGTTCTAGTCCCTCCTGTGAGTTTTGAGTCTATATTCAGATGTGGACTCAGTTCCCTAAGTAGTTGGGATTACAGGCGCCTGCCACCATGCCCAGCTAATTTTTGTATTTTTAATAGAGACGGGGTTTCACCATGTTGGCTAGGCTGGTCTCAGACTCCTGACCTCATGATCCGCCCACCTCAGCCTCCCAAATCCTTGGCCTGGGATTACAGGCGTGAGCCACCGCGCCCGGCACAGTGTTTAATTTTTTAGGGAACTGCCATACTGTTTTCCATAGAAACTGCACCATTTACATTCCCACTAACAGTACACAGGGGTTCCAGTTTTCCACATCCTCACCAACACTTACTTTTTTAAAATAATAGCCATCCTAATGAGTATAAAGAGCCATGGAAATCTTTAATGTCAACACATATACAGGTATATTTTATCTTCTTGAGAGATGTTTAGCTTGTTTTTAGCTTTTTACTGTGAAAACAAATCTATGATGAATAAAATCCTTGCCTGTACATCTTTGTGATTGTGGCTTATGGTCAGCTTGTATTATGTTACTAAAAGTTGAATTGCTGGATTGAAGGATATACATTTACAATATTTATTGCCATTTATACTTTGAGGGTTTCTTTCTTTCCTTCTTTCTTTCTTTCTTTCTTTCTTTCTTTCTTTCTTTCTTTCTTTCTTTCTTTCTTTCTTTCTTTCTTTCTTTCTTTCTTTCTTTCTTTCTTTCTTTCTTTCTTTCTTTTGAGACAGAGTCTTGCTCTGTCATGCAGGCTGAAGTGCAGTGGTGGGATCTCAGCTCACTGAAATCTCCGCCTACCTGGATCAATCAATCCTCATGTCTCAGCCTCTTGAGTAGCTGGGACTACAGGTATGTGCCACCATGCCTGGTTAATTATTTTTTTGTATTTTCAGTAGAGACAAGGTTTCACCATATTGGCCAGGCTGGTCTTGAACTCCTGACCTTATGCAATCTGCCTGCCTCAGCTTCCAAAGGGTTGGGATTACAGGCGTGGGCCACTGCTCCCCACCTACTTTGAGGGTTTCTAATCCTCACACACAACGCTCCCCCAACAAGGGCAGGTATTATTAATTAATTTTTTTTTTTTTGCCAGCAAGATGGGCGACAGCTGATATCTCATTGTTTTTATTGTGTTCTTTAGTTTCTAATAAGGGTTAATATCTTTTCATCTTTTTATCTCAATCTTTAATTAAATGAATTGAAAATTGCAAATAAGTGGTTTCCCAAGGAAAACTGGGGTACTATTACCAAAAGAAGGATGAATATATGACATACAGGCAAAAGCAACACTCTTTCGTAGTTTTAATTTTCTTATTTTAATATTTGATTCATCCAGAATTTATCTTAATGGCTTTATTTTTCCAAATATTTAGCTAGTTTTCACAACATTATTTACTTGGTCCATATTTTCTCCACTGATTTGAAATTTTTTGTTTGTTTGTTTGTTTTTGTTTTTTGAGACAGAGTTTCACTCTTGTCACCCAGGCTGGAGTGCAATGGTGTGATCTCGGCTCACTGCAACCTCTGCCTCCCAGGTTCAAGTGATTCTCCTGCCTCAGCCTCCCGAGTAGCTGGGATTACAGGCGACCCACCACCATGCCCTGCTAATTTTTGTATTTTCAGTAGAGATGGGGTTTTACCAAGTTGGCCAGGCTGGTCTCGAACTCCTGACCTCAGGTGATCTGCCCGTCTCAGCCTCCCAAAGTGCTGGGATTACAGCCACTGTGCCTGACCATTTTTTGAACTGTGTATTTTGATATATTGATTTGTCTGTCATTTCTTGTGCTAGTACTACACTGCTTTACTTACTGTAGCTTTATCATCTCTTTCAGTGGCTGATAGGACAAATCTGTTCATTTTTCTTTCCTTCCTAAAATTCCCTGTTGTTTTCACATGTTTTTTCTTCCAGCGCAGTAGTTCTCAACCTTGGCTGCACATTGGAATCACTCAGGGAATGTTAATAAATGCTGATAACCTCACCCCACTCCCAGAAGTCCCAGTTTAATTGCTAGGGGTACAGTATGGGAACAGAGTTTTAATAGCTCCCCAGATGATTCTAAATGTGTAACCAAGTTGAGTACTACTTTGCAAGATGAACTTTAACACCATTTTCTTCCATTTCTGCTATGATTTTTATTTTTATTGCGTTGAATTATAGATTAATTTAGAGATAATTGACATCTTTATAATACCGTGTTTTTCTATTTCATTTGGTCACGGTTCTTTAGCTGAAAAAATCAGAAAGAGATTTTGGCTGATGCTATGGACTGAATGTTTGTGTTTCCCTCAAATTCATTCATATGTTGAATCCTAAATCCCCAATATGATGGCATGAGGAGGCGGGGCCTTTGAGAGGTGATTAGTGTTCTCATCAGGCAAGGAATCTGCCAGGCACCTTGACCTGGGGCTCCCAGCCTCGAGAATTGTGAGAAATGAATTTCTGTTGTTTAAGCCACCCAGTCTATGGTTACTTGTTATAGCAGCCTAAACTAAGACAGCTGACTTAAAGGAAAAGTTGAAAGAAAGGATTTTCTGAAAGGATTTGGAGTAGCTCAGAGATGTGGAGAAAAGCTGAAGAACTAGATGTGGGAATGGGAAAATTGAAGCAGCTATTGGACTTGAAGCAGCTGAACTCAACTCCACTTACATTCTTAGCTCCTCCAGCTTTCCAGCTTTCAGGTATTTTGCTTGAATTTCAGATTCTGAAAAAGAATTCAATGGTCCTCCTTTGGGTAGCTCATCTACTCCTTGCCTGGAGGATGCTTGGAGTGACAGTTGCTACAAGCCTGCACATGGTGGGGAACCTAGAGAAGGGAAATCAGTAGCCAGGATGTTGGGGCGGTGGTGAAATGACAGTAACAATGCAACAAAAATAGCCATGCAGTATGCTGGTGTGAGCACGGCATTTCTCTTCACTTATATTTTCTTCAGTGTTCCTTGATGTTTTATAGTTTTTCTTATTTAATTTGCATATTACTCATTTAGCTAATTTGTAAGTGTTTCATGCATGTTATTTCCTTTGTGACTAGCAGCTTTTTGTTATTTTATTTTGTTATTATTTATTTATTTATTTTTTTGAGATGGAGTCTTGCACTGTCGTCCGGGCTGGAGTTCAGTGGCGTGATCTCAGCTCACTGCAACCTCTGCCTCCCAGGTTCAAGTGATTCTCCTGCCTCAGCCTCCCCAGTAGCTGGGATTACAGACATGCTCCACCACACCCTTCTAATTTTGTATTTTTAGTAGAGATGGGGTTTCTCCATGTTGATCAGGCTGGTCTTGAACTCCCGACCTCAGGTGATCCACCCACCTTGGCCTCCCAAAGTGCCGGGATTATAGGTTTGAGCCACTGCGACCAGCCTTGTTTTTTAAACTAAAATGTTTTCCATTTTAGTTCACAAACTAAGTACATAAACCTTATTCTTTTTTTTTGTTCTTGTACATTTTGCCAGTTTATAGATATACTATAATGTATCTCATTTGTCTTCTACTATATGGGTTGTTTTTGATCTTTATCCATGTGTGTGTATATGTGTGTGTGTGTATACATATGTGTGAGTGTGTGTGTATATATGTGTGTGTATATATATATATATTTTTTGAGACGGCGTCTTGCTTTGTCACCCAGGCTGAAGTGCGGTGGCACGATCTGCACTCACTACAAGCTCTGCCTCTCGGGTTCATGCCATTCTCCTGCCTCAGCCTTCTGAGTAGCTGGGACTACAGGCACCTGCTACCACGCCCGGCTAGTTTTTTGTATTTTTTTTTAGCAGAGACAGGATTTTACCATGTTAGCCAGGATGGTCTCCATCTCCTGACCTCGTGATCCACCCGCCTCAGCCTCCCAGAGTGCTGGGATTACAGGCGTGAGCCACCACGCCCGGCCCAGACATTATATATTTTTATATTTGTTAATCTTACAAGTGAAAAAGGGGTCTGTGAGATTTAATTTGTATTTCTCTCATTATGAGTACAGCTGGTCACCTTTTCATATTTTAAGAACCATTTAAAATTCCTTTTATGTAAAGTTTTGCCAATTTTTCTATTAGGTTGTTAATCTTTCTCTTATTGTTTATAGGAGCTCTTTATATTTTAGGGAAAGTAGCCCTTTATTTTGATGTGGCCACAAATAATTTATTCCCACATTTTTGTTTGACAGTTAACTGCTTCTAGTTAACCTTAATGATCGAAAGGTTTTTTTTTTTTTTTTTGGATGTGTGAGCCAAAGATTTATTTCTTCATTTCTTGCATTTGAAGTACTCTTTGATGACATCCTTGGCCTGAGACTCCTTGCCATAGTCCTTAACTACTACACAACTGCAACCAACAAACTGTATGGGGTTTCCCCTCTGTCAGTTTTACAGAGCCCTTCCCATTCCTCTAGCTTCTTGTTGTCATGAACCTTAATTAGGTTGATTTGGTGTTCAGCACAAAGGGCCTCCACCAACTTGACATACATAGGCTCATTACAGTTGGACGCAAGCACACAAAGATGGGCTTGGCCCTTGTCTAAGGCTTTGGCAGCTTTGCGAATTCCACGAGCTAGGCCTTCCTGAATGAGGGCGGTCTTCAGCACCTCTTGTAAAGCAGTATTAACGTGCATTACCCCTCCAGCAGCAATGCCTTCCTCGGCCATGGCGTTGGGTTACGGGTGAAGCTGAATCTTGAAGGCACCCAAGCCTCCGCCTCCGCGCGACTTGACGGCGGCAGGGAAAGATCAATCGAAAGGTTTTTATACCTTGCCATGAGTGCATCAATTGTAAACTATTTTATTTTATTCTTTTCTTTCTTTCTTTCTTTTTCTTTTTTTGTGACGTAGTCTCGCTCTGTCGCCAGGCTGGAGTGCAGTGGCGCAATCTCGGGTCACTGCAACCTCTGCCTCCCGGGTTCAAGTGATTCTCCTGCGTCAGCCTCCTGAGTAGCTGGGACTACAGGCACCCACTACCACACCTGGGTGATTTTTGTATTTTTAGTAGGGACGGCCACCATATTGGCCAGGCTGGCCTCGATCTCTTGACCTTGTGATCCACCTGCCTTGGCTTCTCAAAGTGCTGGGATTACAGGTGTGAGCCACCGCACCCGGCTATTTTTATTTAGAGACAGGGTTCTGTTGCCCAGACTGGAGTGCAGTGGTATAATCATTGCTCGCTGTAATCTCAAACTCCCAGGTTCCAGCAATCCCTGCCTCAACCTACCAAGTAGCTGGGACTACAGATGTGCACCACTGCACCTGGCTAATCTGTGAACTATTTTAATTCTGATAAACATTGCTATTCCTTTAATAAATTCTTCCCTTTAGTTTCTTCCCTTTTCTGGATTTCTATTAGTTGGATTGTAGACCTCTTTGATTAACTCTCTAACCCTCTAATTTTCTTATCTTTTCTCATATTTCTCATTATTCCTGGAAAATGGGTTAAACTCTTTTCTCTCTCTCTCTCTCTCTCTCTCTCTCTCTCTCTCTCTCTCTCTCTCTCTCTCTCTCTCTCTCTCTCTCTCTCCCTCTCGATGGAATCTCACTCTGTCACCCAGGATGGAGTGCAGTGGCGCCATCCTGGCTCATTGCAACCTCTGCCTCCTCGGTTCAAGTGATTCTTCTGCCTTAGCCGCCCGAGTAGCTGGGATTACAGGTGCCCACCACCATGCCCGGCTAATTTTTGTAGTTTTAGTAGAGATGGGGTTTCACCATGTTGGCCAGGGTGGTCTCGAACTCCTGATATCAGCTGATCCACCCGCCATGGCCTCCCACAATGCTGGGATTACAGGCGTGAGGCACCTCGCCATGCCTATTTTCTAATTTGTTAATTAATGTCTTTTCAATTTGGCAATCATATTTTAAATTTCCTGGAGCTATTTCTTGTTTTCAGAGTGTTCTTTTTCCATAGCATTGTGTTCTTGTTTTTTTTTTTTTTTTTTTTTTTTTTTATGTACCATTTTAGTTTTTATTAATAAAATAGAAACCTAAACTCAGACAACTGCTTTATTCTTGCATCTAATCTGACCATATATTGGAGTAGCAATTCTTTATAAAAGGACTTAGGTGAGAACTGTCAATACATCAGTTCCATCAAAAACTCTAGGTTGGAATATCTTAAAAAGAGTAAATTAAATATGAGAAAGCACAGAAATCTCTCCCTCAAACAAGAGGGGCTTCCTTTAATAGTCTTTAATATAGCTCATTTGCAATTGTATGAAAATCCATCACGATCAATCATTTTGCACAATCCCTAAAGGATAAAACTGAGGGAACTCATGGATAATTTTCACAGCTTCATTGTAAAGTCCAAGATCCTTTTGGAAGTGAATTTCTAGAAATGGAGATATGGATTATGGATTCTTGTATTTAACAAAAGGATGATTATCTTCTTTAAATTGGACATAAGATGTACACAAGATGGTGGCCTTGGCGGTTACTTTTCCAACCACTTCCATAATTCCAGAGATTTCTTCATCAAGGGGTTCCATCAACTCGATGGTTCCATTTTTTCCTTCTCCATCTGAAAGAATAAACATTTTTCCAGTGGGATGAATCTTTTCCAGCCTCCCTACGAAGCAGACAGGCTTGTCGATGAACTGAGCTAGCATGCCGGCGTTGATGCGCGACCTCGGTAACTCCATCGTGTCCACCATGATTATGGTCCAAGATTGTGTTCTTGTTTTATGGATGAATTATATTTCTTGTTTCTCTGAGGATATGTATAATAATGTTTTGAAATTTTTCCCATATGTAGAACCTTTAGTGAGCATCTGCCATGCAGAGTATTGTGCCCAATGTGAGAATCCTCCACTCCAGTCCCAACTCTAGTTGGTATCTCTTTGGTTGCCATGGTGCTCCCACCTCTCTTTGATACTCACTTCCTGAATACATGTGACCCCTAGAGGCTGGGATCCCCAGTATCAGCCCCAAGACCACCCCCAAAAGCAGCAGGCCCAGGGTCCCTGGGCAAAGGGATCTTCTGTCTCCAGAGGGGTCGAGGGCCAGAAGCAGCTGTGAGGCTCAATGGGGGTGGAGAACTGGGGCCCTCAGGATTTCCAGATTATCAGTGGGAACTTACAGGTGGTCAGGGTTGCCATGGAGAGAGTGACCAAACTCTGTATGCCCAGGGTACTGAGGGTGCCATGCAGGAGGCCACAAGTGAATCCAGGAACTTGGGAGCTTCCTCCAGATACTGCAGGCCCAAGATCATTGGGATGAGGAGTGGAAGCTGTTGTCCTGAAAAAAGTAGGTCCCTTGGTGATTGGTACACAGGCTGTCCATCTGTTGGAACACAGCCGCCCACAGATTTTTGCATATGAATTTGAGGACACCCAGCTCCTCCCTGAGATGAGCATCTCCAGGGGCAGTCTCTTGCCTAGAACCTGGCTCACACAGAAATCCATGCTCTCCAGGATCAACAGGCTTATCTTCTGTCCCATAGCTCTGGGTTTGTGATCCCACAGCTCTGCTACCATCTCCATGTGTAGAAACTCGAACAGCACAGCATCTACCATGTGTCAGCCTCATGCCCCTAATCTGAAATTTTTATATATTTTTGAGACAGCATCTTGCCTTGTTACTTAGGTTGGAGTACAGTGGCATAATCACAGCTCACTGTAGCCTCAACCCCCTGGGCTCAAGCAATCCTCCCACCTCAGCCTCCCAAGTAGCTGGGACTACAGGTATGCGTCATCATGACTGGTGGAATTTTTTTTTTTTTTTTTTAATTTTTGTAGAGATGGAGTCTCACTATGTTGCCCAGGCCAGTCTTGAACTCCTGAGCTCAAGCAATCCTTTCACCTTGGCCTCCCAAAGTGCTAGAATTATGTGTGAGCCACCACAGCTAGCCAATGTTTTTTAAAAATTAATAAATACATACTGTGTTATCTGTTTTCTCTAAGATCCTTTAATTCTATTTCTTTGTTTTGCTCTTTTTCTTCCTGTTAGTGGTCCTCTTCAAATGTCTGATAATTCTTGGACAGCCAAGACACAAGTACTCAAAAAGCTGATCAGAAGTTCTAGGTGTTTGTCAGAGAGGGGAAGAAAGAACTCATTGACTGGTGGAATTCACTGTAGAGAGAGAAGCCAGCAAACAAACTTTTTTTTTTTTTGAGAAATCCCAAATGTCAGTATCTGTAGGTGTTTTTCTTGACTTGGTCAGTTTCCACAGAAAGGTACCCTCTCATTTTCTCCCTGGGAGTATATGTCTGGCTGTCAATGTTTCGATTGCCAGAGGGGAAAGAGGGTTAGAAGACTCATTCGAAACTCCGACTTTCTTTTTCTTTTTCTTTTTTTAAATTATACTTTAAGTTCTAGGGTACATGTGCACCATGTGCAGGTTTGTTACATATGTACACATGAGCCATGTTGGTGTGCTGCACCCATTAACTCGTCGTTTACATTAGGTATATCTCCTAATGCTATCCCTCCCCCCTTCCCCCACCCCACAACAGGCCCTGGTGTGTGATGTTCCCCTTCCTGTGTCCAAGTGATCTCATTGTTCAATTCCCACCTATGAGTGAGAACATGTGGTGTTTGGTTTTCTGTTCTTGCGATAGTTTGCTGAGAATGGTGGTTTCCAGCCACATCCATGTCCCTACAAAGGACACGAACTCATCCTTTTTTATGGCTGCATAGTATTCCATGGTGTATATGTGCCACATTTTCTTAATCCAGTCTGTCACTGATGGACATTTGGGTTGGTTCCAAGTCTTTGCTATTGTGAATAGTGCCACAATAAACATATGTGTGCATGTGTCTTTATAGCAGCATGATTTATAATCCTTTGGGTATATCCCCAGTAATGGGATGGCTGGGTCAAATGGTATTTCTAGTTCTAGATCCTTGAGGAACTCCAACTTTCATTAAATCCTCATTTCCTTATAGTCTGTTACCCCTACCTTTGTGTACCTGTACCTGCCATGTTTAAACCTTTCATGTCCCAACCCTGCAGAGATTAATAGACCTTTCACTTTTGCCAGAGTTTGGGAGTAGAGGTTGCCTAGCCTGGCATGGGAGGCAGTGAGAGTGTCCAGGGGACCTCACTGCTCCTTACACAGACTTTCTGCACTCCCTTTTCTTTTCTCAGTCCCGCACAACTCCAGCATTCAATGGTAGGCTCCTCCCCCTACCTCAGGGAATCTTTTTGGTCTGAGGTGAAGGGTAACTCTTCCTTATTTATCCTATAACCACCCAAATCTCTTATGTGTTCATTCCCTTTCTTCAAAGCCTCGACCTTTGAAATTCAAAAGCTGAGGAGTTATACCTCTTTTCTCTGCCTTCTGCCCTCATACTCCTTACATAATGATCTGCTTGACTGATTGGGACCAAAAGTCAAATGGTAAGAGAATACTTGGAAAAAAAAAATCAGTTAAGACTTCAAAAAATATTGTCCTATTGCACTATTATTATACAGTACTGTCTTAGTTCAGACTGCTATCACAAACATATCATAGACTGGGTGTTAAACAACAGAAATTTATTTCTTACAGTTCTAGAGGCTGGGAAGTTCAGGATTAAGGTGTGGACAGATTCAGTTCTTGGCTTATTGTGCGGACAGCTGCCTTTTTGCTGTGTCCTCACCTGGCAGAGAGAGAACATAAATCTCGGATCTCTTCTTATAAGGTCACTAATTCCATTCATGTGGGCTCCACCTTCATAATTTAATTATCTTCCAAAGGCCTTATTTCCAAATACCACTACATTGGAGATTAGAGCTTCAAGATATGAATTTGGGAGGTGGACATCAACATTCAGTCTGTAGCAAGTACCCACTAGGTGAGGTCACTGTTAGGTACCTCAACTACATTTTCTATCAGTCTTCTCAACAACCCATTCTATAGATGAAAACTGATGTTCAGAAAAGTTAAATAACTTGCCCAAAGTCACACAGTCAGTATGTCACAGAGCAGGCATTTGGTATCTGATTAAACACCAAGCTGATGTCCTTTCCACAGTAGCAAGTGGCCTCCTGTGAGTTCATAATAAACCTTTGAAAGTAGCAACCAGAATCTAGGATTTCTTCTTGTTTGACTAGATAACAAAAGGAATTTTGATTATGATTCTTCAAGAGTACTTACTTATTATGTCTCCTTTCATTGGTTGTTAAATTTTACCATACATCATCTAGTTTTCTAGGTTATTTAGAGACTGGCGCATGCATTTCAGCAAATCAAACTTATTTGGGAAAGCACATATTTGTGTTATTCAGCAGTATCTGTATTTACTATCCAAACATCTGGCAATTAACTTTCAGTGCTGACACAATTTCCAGCAAATTACAGAGCACTTACAACAGTGTATAATATGACACAGAATTCCTGGTTTTAGTGAGATTCTCCTAAATACCTGGTAACTGAATCAAACCTCTCAAAAGCCACCATTGGTGGAGGTGGGTTCTGTGCCTCAAAGATCCCTTAGGGACCTCAGGATTTAGCACAAAGCCAGTCAGTTCCTAGCCATGTTCATTTCTTCATTAGATGCTCAGAATCAGGAAGAGAGACAGAAGGGAGAAGGACTAATCCATTCATTTCATTTAAAAGGAAGCCACAGAAGCCAACACAGATACAAGTGTTGTTGGCTGTCTGAGGTCTCCCCTGGCTTAGTGAGACTGTATTATTTTCAGCTCTGCTGCAAGAACTACTGCCTTCTCCAGCCCTGTCAGCACCTCTCCCCATTTGAGTCTTTACCAAGAAGTCTATCTAATCTACTAAGAAGTGATAGTTTGGAACAGGTATAAGCTAGAGGTGAATCCATTAGCTAGAGTGATTATCCAGACTCAAGGAAAACTGTAAGTAGGGAAGTTTGCTATGAGGCTCTCTTAGCTTTCCCTTCGGGATTCATCTTGCCATCTCTCTTTCGTTTACCACTTTTGGGTGGCTGCCTAATGTTGAAGTCCCGTAGGAATTCTTTCCACCAGATCTTCCTCTCACTAAGTTCAGATGAACAGTAATATGTAATTAAAGTGTAACGTTTCAACAAGCAAGTCTCCAGAGCCAAAAGGAAACTCTAAAATAGTGGCATTTCAGGCATCACAATAGGAAAAGAGTTGGGTGCCTTCAATTCATATTTGCTGTGACCCCAGTTGAGAGTTGGGATAATAAACAAAGGTAAGTTCCAAAAAATTCAGAACATCCCGAGTCCTCTAGGATGGGCCTCCAGAATCTCCTTAAAGTCTCCGCAAATTTAAAGCCAAAACTCCGTGTCTTCTAAAACTCTGAATTTGTCTGGTGTCTCTGGTTAGGAGTGGTCATATGACCTAAGAAAGCCAACACATCCTTCTACAGTGGGTAAATGGCTCCCTCAGTTCAGACCTGTTGGATCAGCTGCCAGGTCAGCACCCTCTCACTGGAGAAGCAGAAAATCCATGGGTTTTGCTGTTTAGTTCAGAAAAAAAAACAGGCTCTCCTTCTGTTGTGAAAAATTTCAATCTGCAAAGGCATGTGTTCCTAAAATGACTGATCATTCAAGGTTTCAGTTGCTGCTATTGTTTTTTAGAATTTTGTTTAATTTAGTGCTGTTATAGGTAATCATTTTGCTACTGATCACCTTTCACTACTGAGTATTTCATTTTTTTAGGCATGTGATAAAAATTCAGCAATGATAAGATTTGTGTGGGGAGGCTGAATGAATAATTACATTTATGCATTTGTTGTGGCTAATTCTGTTGGAGTTATGTTATGTGTGTGCTCATGCGTGACCTATTATTTTAGTTTTGGAGCCCAGTTTTAGTTTTGGGGATTTACTGCAACTGTGAGTGACTCCATGTTATACATAAATGTGTCTTTGTTGGCTCCCTCCACCTCCCTTCTCTCTTCATGTTTCTTCTTTTTTTTTTTTTTGAGACAGTCTTGCTTTGTTGCCCAGACTAGAGTGCAGTGTCATGATCTCGGCTCGCTGCAACCTCCGCCTCCCAGATTCCAGCAATTCTCCTGCCTCAGCTTCTCAAGTAGCTGGGATTACAGGCGTGTGCCACCATGCCCGGCTAATTTTAGTATTTTTTTTTTTTTTGAGACGGAGTCTTGCTGTGTCACCCAAGCTGGGGTGCAGTGGTGCGATCTCGGCTCACTGCAACTGCAACCTCCGTCTCCCTGGTTCAAGCAATTCTCCTGCCTCAGCCTCCCAAGCAGCTGGAACTACAGGTGCATGCTGTCATGCCCAGCTAATTTTTTTGTATTTTGGTGGAGACAGAGTTTCACTGTGTAGCCCAGGCTGGTCACGAACTCCTGACCTCAGATAATCCGCCCGCCTCGGCCTCCCAAAATGCTGGGATTGCAGGCATGAGCCACCGTGCCCGGCCCAGGTTTCTCTTACATGTCTTTGGTTTTAACCTCCCCCCAGATGACTCCCACTTCTATATCTACATACCTGACCTGACTACTGGTTTCTCGCTGTGTGCTGGGCACTTCCTCCTGCAGGCTCGCTGATAACTGAAACACGGACTTCCCCTTCATCTCCACGAACTCTTCATTTCCCCAAGCCAGCAACTGCTCCTTCCTATTGCTTTCCGTCTGCTCCTGCCCTCTGCCCTGCAGTTTACCCAGTTCAGGGCTTCCTCACAGGCAAAGTCTGCCTGGGCCAACCCACCTGGCAGGGACCTCCTGTGAGATGGGACCCAGGATGCAGGGTTAGGCAGGGACATTTGGGATTTCAACTGTGCCCTGGTTAATTATGGGAATGTGGCAATTTTCTTTCCTTCTATGAACCTTCATTTTCAGTGAGACTGTCCTGATCTACCCCATGGAGTAGCTGATGGGATTATGTAAACGTTTATCTGAAGCTTTTGAAATGTTTGCCTCCGTTCCTACTCTTTACCGGCGTTCTCCAAAGTGGGGTGTGAGCATGGGGCCCCTGATACTTCTTTGGAGCACAGTAAGAAGATACTAAAATATCTATTTATATTTATTTTATCTAAAAATGTAAATTCTGCTTTGCTAATATTCAATGTTTGTTTTGACTCCTGGCACTCACCCCTGTGAATTGTACTAGATAATATGATCCTTCTAGTACAACTGAGGGCCATGGTGCCTGTGTCAGGTGTGCTGTTGGAGAGGCCTCAACTCAGAGGGGGGTGGGTGGCACCCTCCTGTAGCCCCTCAGTGCATTTTGACCACTTGTAGCTAATGTGAGCCCACTTTAGTGGATTTATGGGTTATGCTTTCTAATTTAACGAAAACATCCACCTGATCCATGGATAAGTGACTGGGAAGAAACTGTGGTTGAAATAGAACTAATAATGCAAGCTTAGGAAAGCACGGGAGTGGTCAAGGGGTCCCCTCTTCTAATCCTTGTCTGAGCTCTTTTTCAGTCCATGTCTTCCTGAGATATAACATCCTATAATTCAAGAAACAACTTGGGAGCTAATTTGGTCCCACCAAAATAACTGGCCAATGATCTTTCTGTATGGATGTTATTTTCAAGGAATTCTACTATTTTCTATTTCAGAGATTGACCTTATCCTCCATCTCCCCAGTTCTGGGTCTCTCTCCTGCTGGTTCACAGGTGTGACATTGTGTGGTAAATATGCTTTCTTTTTTTTTTGAGATGGAGTCTCGCTCTTGTTGCCTAGGCTGGAGTGCAATGGCACGATCTTGGCTCACTGTAACCTTTGCCTTCTGAGTTCAAGCAATTCCCCTGCCTCAGCCTCCTGAGTAGCTGGGATTATAAGCTTATGCCACCACACCCGACTAACTTTTGTATTTTTAGTAGAGACAGGGTTTCACCATGTTGGCCAGGGTGGTCTCGAACTTCTGACCTCAGGTGATCTGCCCACTTTGGCCTCCCAAAGTACTGGGATTATAGGCGTGAGCCACCGCACCTGGCCTAATATAATTTCTATAGAGTGCATGACATGGGCACAATGGCCATATGTTAACGTATTTTTAAATTCGACTAAACGTTATATTTTAAAAATTATTAAAGTAATATATATTCAATATAGAAAATGTAGTTACTATGGAAGAAGAAAGTAAAAACTAAACTCATAGCACTTGGGATAGCAGCTGACAGCTGACATTCCTTTCTGTGCCTATCTATTTCTTTTTGTCAAAAATAGATTGTATTGGACACCCTATTCTGTAAACCACTTAAATGTTTTTATGTAGTAATCCATCCAAGGATTAGCTAAATTAAAGCTACTCCAGAATTGTCTGAGAACAACTGAAAGGCTAAAAGTATCTCCTTAATCCAAATTTTGTGGTCACATTTTCTTTTATTAATTTTCTTAATCTTTTGCTCTTTTCATGGGTTAGAAATCAATGTTATTTATTTGTCTTATGTTCCTGCAGAATTCTCAGCCTGGAAATCAGCTTCTGGGAAAGATTTCAGTTTTTTTTTTGTTTTTTAGTCTTCTTTTTTTTGAGACGGTGTCTTACTTTGTCACCTAGGCTAAAGTACAGTTAGACCATCACAGCTCAGTACAGCCTCGACCTTTTGGGCTCAAGCAATCCTCCCAATGCAGCCTCCTGAGTAGCTGGGACTATAGGTACACACCACCACATCCATCTCATTTTTAAATTTTTTTGATAGAGATGGGATCTCACTATGTTGCCCAGGCTGGTTTTGAACTCTTGCACTCAAATGCTCCCTGCCTCAGTCTCCCAAAGTGCTGAGATTATAGGTATGAACCACTACACCTAGCAAGATTTCAGGGTCTTTTGCAACCTCAGTAATCTCTGTTTTATGTAAGAGGCAAGAAGCCCTGCCAGGTAGAGAGAATAATGATAGCTATTGGTCACTCTGCTGTTCTGCTGCAAGCTTCTCCTACTTTTCTTTTCTTTTTCTATTGACTTCTAATAATATGAGTGGTTCAGACCACAGACTGGACATGTCCAAAACAAGGGAGAGAAAAAAAAGAGGAGAGGGAAAGTAGGGAGTCCTGATGAAATAGCCCATGTGGAGTAATGCAGCATGCTCATGTATTGAGGCAGAAGAAAAGCAATTCTTTTTTTTTCTGAGACAGACTTTTGCTCTTGTTACCTAGGCTGGAGTGCAATGGCCCAATCTCGGCTCACTGCAACCTCTGCCTCCCGGGTTCAAGTGATTCTACTGCCTCAGCCTCCCGAGTAGCTGGGATTACAGGCATGTGCCACCATGCTTGTCTAACTTTGTAGTTTTAGTAGAGATGGGGTTTCTCCATTTTGGCCAGACTGGTCTCGAACGCCTGACCTCAGGTGATCCGGCGGCCTCAGCCTCTCAAAGTGCTGGGAGTACAGGCATGAGCCACCACGCCTGGCTGAAAAGCAGTTCTTTTAAGTGAAGACTCACACTGCAAAGGTAATTGCAACCTTGTTCCCTTTTGCTTAATAGTGATTTTTTTTCATGTATATGAACCATATCTCAATTATTATGCTTTTGAGAGGGCAAAGACTATGTCCTTTTCATCCTTTTGATCCCCGTATTATCGAGTACAGTGATTTTTACCAAGTAAACACTCACTAAACATTTGTTGTTTGTGATGACAATGATGATAACAGGGTAGCATGCACAATAAAATACAGAATCTCCACACACAAAAAAAGCAGTTTTAGCTAATTCACAGATGACGCGATTGACTAGAATGAAAACTCAAAAGAATCAACAGACATTTATTGGTGCTGATAGGAAAATACAGCCAGTTTGCTGGGTTTATATGGAATATCCAAAAGTCAATTGATTTTTTATAGTTTTATGTGTTGAATGGTGGTTTCCAAAAGATATGTCCGCATCCGAATGCCCAGAACATGTAAATATACTTATATAGTAAAAGAGTGGATAGTACCTCTTATGACAAAAAAAGGTGTTTACGTTAAGGATTTTTTTTTTTTTTTTTTTTGAGACAGGGACTCACTTTGTCACCCAGGCTGGAGTGCAGTGGCACAATCTTCACTCATTGTAATCTCCACCCTCTAGGCTCAAGCGATCCTCTTGTCCCAGTCCCCCAAGTAGCTGGGACCATAGACATGAGCCACTGTGCCTGGCTAACTGTTGTATTTTTTTGTAGAGACAGGGTTTCCATGTGTTGCCCAGGCTGGTCTCGAACTCCTGAGCTCAAGCGATCCTTTTGCCTCAGCCTCCCAAAGTGCTAGGATTATAGGCATGAGCTACCGCATCCAGCAAGTTAAGGTTTTTTGAGAAGAGAAACTTGTCTTAGATTATTCAGATGAGTCCCAAGTCCAGTGACTAGGGTGAGACACACGGAGGTTAGACACACACAGGAGAAGGCCATGTGGAGACAGAGGCAGAGGTTGAAATGATGCAGCCACAGTCTAAGCAGAAACGCCAGGGCAAGCCAGGCGCAGTGGCTCATGCCTGTAATCCCTGCACTTTGGGAGGCTGAGGCCGGCGGATCTCCTGAGGCCAGGAGTTCGAGACCAGCCTGGCCAACATGGTGAAACCCCATCTCTACTAAAAATACAACAACAAAAAATTAACCAGGCATGGTGGCGGGCGCCTGTAATCCCAGCTACTTGGGAGGCTGAGGCAGGAAAATCACTTGAACCCAAGAAGTGGAGGCTGCAGTGAACAGAGATTGCACCATTGCACTCCAGCCTGGGCAACAGTGCAAGACTCCGTCTCAAAGGAAAAAAAATAAAGAAATGCCAAAGAACCTACCAGCAGCTGGAAGAGGTGAGGAAGAATTTTCCCTTACAGCCCCTGGAGAGAGCATGGCCTTGCTGGATTTTGTATTTTTAGCCTCTGTAACTGTGACAGAATAAATTTCTGTTGTTTTAAAGCCACTAAGTCAGTGGTAGTTTGTTATTGCAGGCTCAGAAAATTAATATAAGAGTGTCCAGAAGAACAGAGTGCTGCGATTAAGAACATGTGCTCTGGAGTGAGACTTCCTTTGTCAGAATCTCCACTCCACCAGTTACTAGTTAGGTAATGTAAGGCACACTAGGTAACAGCACAGGGCTTGCTGTGAGTCTAGAGCATGTAGACCTGTGAGTGGTATATTGTGAACATGGAACACACGCTAGTCATTTTTATCATCATCCTCATTACTAACATTATTATTATCACCAGCATAGTTAGAAAGTGCAGCATGAGGCCGGGCACAGTGGCTCGTGTCTGTAATCCCAGCACTTTGAAAGGTGGAGGTGGGAGGATCGCTTGAGTCCAAGAGTTCAACACCGGCCTTGGCAATATGTTGACACCTGTCTCTACCAAAAATTAAAAAATTGGCCAGATGTGGTGGCATGTGCCTGTAGTCCCAGCTATGTGGAAGGCTGAGGTGGGAGGATTGCTTGAGCCCAGGAGGTTGAGGCTGCAGTGAATCATGTTTGTATTACTATCTGTATTTACCACTATCTGTATTTTGTAATAATAATTCCCCTGCTGTTCTAAATAATTTAATCACATATTGTTTAGTTTTTGCCTGTTTATAAAGGGTACATATTTGTCTCTGACTTTTTTTTCTTTTTTATGAGACAGAGTCTCACTATGTTGCCCAGGCTGGAGTGCACTGGCATAATCCTGGCTCACTGCAACCTCTGCCTCCCGGGTTCAAGCAATTCTCCTGCCTCAGCCTCCTGAGTAGCCACGACTACAGGTGCCCACCACCACGCCCAGCTAATTTCTCTACTTTTAGTAGAGATGGGGTTTTACCATGTTGGCTAGGCTGGTCTTGAACTTCTGACCTCAGGTAATCCATCTGCCTCAGCCTCCCAAAATGCTGGGATTACAGGTATGAGCCACCGTGCCCAGCCGATCTTCCAGTTTTTTTTTTGAGATGGAGTCTCACTCTGTTACCAGGTTGGAGTGCAGTGGTGAGAGCTCGGCTCACTGTAAACTCCACCTCCCCAGTTCAAGCGATTCTCCCATCTCAGCCTCCCGAGTAGCTGGGACTACAGGCACATGCCAGCATGCTGAGCTAATTTTTTTTTGTATTTTTAATAGAGACAGGGTTTCACCATGTTGGCCAGGATGGTCTCTAAATGCTTACTGAATTGAGAAAGGAAATTTATATACATGTATTGAGAAGTGTTTTCAGAAAATGCATCCCTGAAAAAATCCATCCTTTAAGTGACTTACATTACATTTATTATTTTAACAAACTGTTAATCAACAAACTTTTTTTTTTTGAGACGGAGTTTTGCTCTTCTTGCCCAGGCTGAAGTGCAATGGCGTGATCTCCGCTCACCACAACCTCCACCTCCCGGGTTCAAGCGATCCTCCTGCCTCAGCCTCCTGAGTAGTTGGGATTACAGGCATGTGCCATGATGCCCGGCTTATTTTGTATTTTTAGTAGAGATGGGGTTTCTCCATGTTGGTCAGGCTGGTCTTGAACTCTTGACCTCATGTGATCCGCCCGCCTCGGCCTCCCAAAATGCTGGGATTACAGGTGTGAGCCACTGGCCTGGCCAACAAACACTTTTTAAAAAATACATAGTATCTTAAGAAAATCATCCACAGAAGATGAAGTTAGTAAGCCAGTGAAGCCAAAATCAGAGTTTAAAAACAATATATATAAGCAAGTATCTTCTCAGGGGAGTACTGTATGAGATGGTGAAGAGGAGACGGTGCGACTGATACATTCTGATTCTGGATGTTTGTATCTCTAACTAGCTCAATGTTTTTTGGGTTTTTTTTTTTTTTTTTTTTTTTAGCTGAAGTCTGAAAGTCTTGCTCTGTCACCCAGGCTGGAGTGCTTGGCACAATCTCGGCTCACTACATCCTCTGCCTCTCAGGTTCAAGCAATTCTCCTGCGTCAGCCTTCTGAGTAGCTGGGACTACAGGCACGCATCATCACATCTGCCAATTTTTGTATTTTTAGTGGAGACGGGGGTTTCACCATGTTGGCCAGGCTGGTCTCGAACTCCTGACCTCAAGTGATCTGCCCTCCTTGGCCTCCCAAAGTGTTGGGATTACAGGCAGGAGCCACTGCGCCTGGCCAAACTACCTCAATTGTTAGCTCTATTACAAGTAGGAGAAGGAATGGTAAAGGCCCTATGAAGCAACTAAAGAAACAGGGACACATGCTCTCAGATGGGAGGAGGGAAATTCAACGGCCGTGCTGAAATAAGAGAAGTGGAAGAGGCCGGGCATGGTGGCTCACGCCTGTAATCCCAGCACTTTGGGAGGCCGAAGTGGGTGGATCATATGAGGTCAGGAGTTCCAGAACAGCCTGACCAACATGGAGAAACCCTGTCTCTACTAAAAATACAAAATTAGCTGGGCATCATGGCGCACACCTGTAATCCCAGCTACTTGGGAGGCTGAGGCAGAAGGATCGCTTGAACCTGGGAGTTGGAGGTTGTGGTGAGCCGAGATTGTGCCATTACACTCCAGCCTGGGCAACAAGAGCGAAACTGCATCTCAAAACAAAACAAAACAAAAACAAAAACAAAAAAAGTGTAATCAGAAATGCAATGTAAATCACTTAAAGGATGGGTTTTTTAGTTTTTTAGGGTTGCATTTTCTGAAAACACTTCTCAATACAAGTATATAAATTTCCTTTCTCAATTCAGTAAGCATTTATGGAATATATACCATATGCCCACCCAATGTCAAGGGTGAGGATGTTCCAGGGAATGAGTGTGTTACAGTGAAAGAGTCATCAGTTTGAGACTATTGATGTTTTCGTTAAGAAGGCTCTTATAGGTGACCTTTCGTATCTGATTTTTAAAAGTAACAAGGTTCTTTTTAAGTTTTCATGATCATCAGGTTAGGTTTCTACCATAAAGTAGTAGGCTTATATTGTTTGGACACTATAAACAGCTTTTTTTTTTTTTTTTTTTTTTTTTTTGAGACAGAGTCTCACTCTGTCGCCCAGGGTGGAGTGCAGTGGCGCAATCTGGGTTCACTGCAAACTCCGCCTCCCAGGTTCAAGCAATTCTCCTGACTCAGCCTCCTGAGTAGCTGGGTTCACAGGCAGCCACCATCATGGTCAGCTAATTTTTGTATTTTTAGTGGAGACAGGGTTTCACCATGTTGGCCCGACTGGTCTCGAACTCCTGACCTCAGATGATCCGCCTGGCTTAGCCTCCCAAAGTGCTGGAATTACAGGCGTGAGCCACTGCACCCGGCCTAGAAACAGCTTTTTAAGTTAGTGTGCTTTTAAAAAATTAAAAATGGATGGTTAATGAGGAAACAAAAACTTCAATTAATCAGAGGTGTGGGTACAAATGTTTGACTGACATGCCTATTTCATTTCGATTTAGACTTCTTTTTCAAAGAAAATTTTTGACTAGAGTGTTTGCTTATAGGAAGAGCCTTATTGCTGAGTCTTTTTTCAAGTGTAAAAAAAAGTCCCACATTGGAAGAAGAAGAGGCTAGAACGACCCCTGGACCGACCAAGCCTGCTCAGCGCTGTATCCTGCGTCCAGCGCCTGTGTCCCACCACTGTCACCGCCAGCATGCCCAAGAGAAAGGCTGAAGGGGATGCTAAAGGAGATAAAGCCAAAGGGAAGGACGAACCACAGAGAAGATCCGCGAGGCTGTCTGCTAAACCTGCTTCTCCAAAACCAGAGCCCAAGCCTAAAAAGGCTGCTGCAAAGAAGGGAGAGAAGGTACCCAAAGGGAAAAAGGGAAAAGCTGATGCTGGCAAGGAGAGGAATAACCCTGCAGAAAATGGAGAAGCCGGCCGGGCGCGGTGGCTCAAGCCTGTAATCCCAGCACTTTGGGAGGCCGAGACGGGCGGATCATGAGGTCAGGAGATCGAGACCATCCTGGCTAATACGATGAAACCCCGTCTCTACTAAAAAAAAAAATACAGAAAACTAGCCGGGCGACGAGGCGGGCGCCTGTAGTCCCAGCTACTCGGGAGGCTGAGACAGGAGAATGGCGTGAACCCGGGAGGCGGAGCTTGCAGTGAGCTGAGAGCCGGCCACTGCACTCCAGCCTGGGCGGCAGAGCAAGACTCCGTCTCAAAAAAAAAAAAAAAAAAGAAAATGGAGAAGCCAAAACAGACCAGGCACAGAAAGCAGAAGGTTTTGGATGGAGAGGCCAAGTGAAGTGTGTGGATTTTTGATAACTGTGTACTTATGGTGACTGTACAGTTTGAAATACTATTTTTTATCAAGTTTTGTAAAAATGCAGAATTTTGTTTTACTTTTTTTTTTTTTTTTTAATTATGTTGTTAGCATACAGAACACCTCATTGTTGTTTTTGGGGGAAGGGGCATATGTCACTAACAGAATGTCTCTGAAGCTGGATTGATGTCGAGAAAACACCTTTCTCTTCCGGTTTTGAGAGACTTCCTCTTGGCTCCCAGGAGGAGGGATTCCCTGACTTTGACACACGTGGCCTCTTGGCACAAAAGCCTCGTGGTATGGAAAAACAAATTCGTTTTTATGTCCTCTTCTCCCTTTCTATTTTTCAGCATAGACTTAACTCCCTTAAGCCCAGACATCTGTTGGGACCTGACCCCCAGTCATTGCTTACCAGTGTGTCAGGCAATCTGGACTTTCCAGTGATGCTGCTGAGATGGCATCTGTCAAAAGGGACAGCGGTTCCATTTCTAGATTGAGGATCTTCAGATAAATTCTGCCATTTTCATTTCACTTTCTGAAAGTCAGGGTTGGCTTGTGAAAAGTTGTCAAAAACATGCTAAATGTGAAATGTTGACCCTCACTCTAAACTTTCCCTGTTCAGAGCGTCAGATGAAGACTTCATTGGGTTTTATAGTGGCTTTCTGATTGTTGGTAGTCCATTGAAGAAGGGAGTTTGAAAGTTGTATACTGTTAATGATTGTCTGCCCATGTCCTGCCTGAAATACCATGATTATTTATGGAAAGTATCTTTAATAAAGCTGGATACAGTTTGGCTTGAAAAAAAAAATGTTCCACATCAGTATAACTGGGAACACAATGAATAATCATTAAGAAGTATAACAAGCATTTATGTGTGACATACGGACTTTCTAACTTCAGAACATTTGGAATTAAAGACATGTTTAACATGACCATTAAAATGAAAATAGAACATTAAATTCTATATTGAAGGAAGGAGAAATAAGTAGAGCAAAATCTAAGCTAATGTTTTACTCTGACTTATGTATAAATTTCTCTGTAAGCTTCCTAGTAGTCAAGCTATGATGGCATAGGTTATAGGCTATAAACTAGAGAATTCTCATTATTTGCAAACAGAGAGATAAGTTCCTTGGGATAAAATATTTTAAGTTTTTTTTTTTTGTTTTTTGTTTTTTGTTTTTTTTTTTTTTTTTGAGATGGAGTCTTGCTGGGTTGCCCAGTCTGGAGTGAGAGTGCAGTGGCCGGATCTCAGCTCACTGCAAGCTCCGCCTCCCGGGTTTACGCCATTCTCCAGCCTCAGCCTCACAAATAGCTGGGACTACAGGCGCCCGCCACCTCGCCCGGCTAGTTTTTTGTATTTAGTAGAGATGGGGTTTCACCGTGTTAGCCAGGATGGTCTCGATCTCCTGACCTTGTGATCCACCCGTCTCGGCCTCCCAAAGTGCTGGGATTACAGGCTTGAGCCACCGCGCCCGGCCTTTTTTTTTTTTTTTTGAGACGGAGTCTTGCTCTGTCGCCCAGGCGGGAGTGCAGTAGCCAGATCTCAGCTCGCTGCAAGCTCCGCCTCCCGGGTTTATGCCATTCTCCTGCCTCAGCCTCCCGAGCAGCTGGGACTACAGGCGCCCGCCACCTCGCCTGGCTAGTTTTTTGTATTTTTTAGTAGAGACGGGGTTTCACCATGTTAGCCAGGATGGTCTCGATCTCCTGACCTCGTGATCCACCCATCTCGGCCTCCCAAAGTGCTGGGATTACAGGCTTGAGCCACCGCGCCCAGCCTAATATTTTAAGTTTTAAAAATATTTAACTTGAAAAACTATCATGTAGTTAATTATACAAGAAATATTGAGCCACATATTTAACCATGGTTTCTGAAAGATAGATAAATATTATTCATATAGGTGATTTATGTATTTTTCTTCAACAAAAGCCTAGATTGTAGTATTTAGATTTTACAGAGTAAGGTTTTTTTTTGTTTTGTTTTGTTCTCTGAGGGGGATGGGAGGTGGAGATTGTATTAGTGAGGATCCTTGCAGAAAAGAGAAGGTAATTTGAGTTGATAAAGGGACTCTTTACAAAGATATATGTAGGATGCAGGGAAACCATAAGGAATTGTGCAGTTCTGTGGGGCTAGTAACAAGGGATACTGTTACCCTTCTAGATTTGAAAGGGATACAGAGAAGATGCCATCACCAGAAGAGAACTTGGAGACAGAGACTGAGCAGAGAAGGCTCTTGGACAGGAGTAGTGACTTTTAGTCAAGAGATGAATCCAGCCTGTGGTACCCCCACAGAGAGCCAAGGAAATAAATACCTTTAACTTTCCACCCACTCCCTCTGATCTCTTGCTGGTACTTTTCCTTGACTGAATTCAACTAGAAGCTAAGGGCAGGCACAGGGAGTCTGGTGGTGCTTGTTAGCCTTCTGGTGCAGAGAAAAGATGAAGAAAGGACATATGGAAGCTATCAAGCCAGGAGGACATATTGGAAATTGGGGAGCTTTATAGAGTTCACCCTTCCCCCATTTTGATAAGCCTCCCTGGGTAGAGCAGAAAGGGACTTGCCCTTCTGCCATTCCCACTCAGACTTTGGTGGAGAATCACTGCAGTGTAATGAGAGATGGTCATTCTGTTAGCTGCATGTAAGGAAAAAATGTTGAGAACCAATGATCTTTAAGAAAGGATAATATCACTTTCCTTAAATCTTTCTTTTTCTCACATGGATTTTACATTGGAGCTAAGTCACAGCTCTGAAATAGAGAAATTTAATAGAATGTGAAGACAGTCCTTAAGCTTAGAATATTAGATGCGTTATGAGTCAGTGCCCACAGGCAGAATTAGATAACCCTTGGGGAGAATAGATTCCCTTCCCCATAACCTGTGGGTAGATCTCACCCTATGTGAAGGTGGATACACTAATAGGGGCCTCTGAGGACTATGTCTGGTGACCTGACATCTGGATGTTGCTTTGATTGCTCATAGATAAGTGCACCCCAAGCCCAGACAACTTGAAACCTATGTATCCCTATAGCAGCAGTAATTATAATAACAGCCAGGCCTACAAAGCCAACTGCATTGCCAATGAGGCCATTTAAAATATTGAAAGATACATTCTAGAACTTATGAAATCTCTGGCCTAATCTCCAATATCATATGTGCTCTCCAATTTGAAAATCCACCATTTAAAAAGTAAAAACAAAACCAAGTATAAAAAATGTAAATACAGGTCTTATTTGTTTGTTTGTTTGTTTTGTTTTTTTGGCAAAGAGTCTTTCTCTGTTGCCCAGGCTGGAGTGCAGTGGTACAATCTCAGCTCACTGCAACCTCCGCCTCCTGGGTTCAAGCGATTCTCCTGCCTCAGCCTCCCAAGTAGCTGGGGCTACAGGCATGTGCCACCACGCCCAGCTAATTCTCGTATTTTTAGTAGGGATGGGGTTTTGTCATGTTGGTCAGGCTGGTCTCGAACTCCTGACCTCAGGTGATCCACCCACCTTAGCCTCCCAAGGTGATGGGATGACAGGCATGAGTCACTATGCCTGGCCCACAGTTATATTTTTATGCTTAAACTTTATATAAATTCAAATGTTTCTTTTTTTATGCCAAAATATAAATATTTTTCAGACTTAATCGTGTGAATGGAAGATTGTTTGGTTCCAGCACAGCACTGAGGAGTAAACCGAATTTATTGAATTCACATTCTGTATTATCTTCTTGTGCTGCTAGGGAAAAAAGCGACAGGTTGAAAAAGTTATGAACTTCTCGTGTGTATTAAGACAACATTTGAAGGCAACTGACTTTAGATAAGACAAAATAATCAGTATAGCCTGTGATGTTACTTTAGTTTAAATCCAGTGTGCTCTGAAGCTCAAACAGAGATAAAGAGCAAGAGTAGGATGAATGTTTTCATTGAAGTCCTAACTTCAAATATTGTGAGGGTCTCAGGAGGTTATCCAGTCTGTTTCCAGCCTTTGGCAGGATTACAGTTAAACTGGCTCAGGCAGATGGCAATCCATCTTATTCCTAAAATTGTCCACTCAAGGAATTCCACATAACTCTTTCCATTGTCCTTTTTATAACCGTATTTTTCTTTAAATCCTCACGGAATATGCATATAACAAATGGAAAGCATAAAGCAAAGTACATGTGACCCTCTTCCCATCATGAAGGGGGCAGAATTATATGCTAGTATCTATGATGATTTGTAAACAATACCAGTCCTAGACAAATCTCTCTTCTTTATCCAGCCTCACAAATATTCTGCCCTCTGAGTAGCCCTTGTCCCTTTGCCCCTCTTGTTTCCCTTTGTTTCCTCCTTTCTCCCCTGGTTCAGAATGCCTAGGAGAGTTTGTATAAGATTCCTAACGCCCTAGAAATAGGAAAAGCAATCATGCCTCAGGCCATAGGGATGTTGTCAGCACCATGGACAGCGGCTTATCAGGCGCGGCAAGCATTGTACAGAGGTATAACTTGCCAGTAGAGTATGTTGATGACCTTTTTAATATCTTTGAAAGTCTTCATCAATTCATTCCCCTTCTCTTCTTAGCCTTCTATTTTATTGAGGTAGATGACGTTAAGACTTCAACTTTTCGGTGCAGGCAGAGGAGCCCACATCTCAGTAGTCTATGACAAGGAGGGGCTGATGGGAGGTTAACTCATCTAGGCCTGCTGAAGTTAATTCATCACTTGGCCCTAGGGTTCAGGGAACAAAATACAGAAGGTAATGAAGAACAGTGGAATCAGCAAGAGGGGTAACTCCTTTCTTCTCTTACAGATGCTTCAATTAAATCTATTTCACAAAGGATTAGTGGCCCCTAAAATATGCAATTATGCCATTCTTCACATCCCCTATGTTACTGGTTAGAAAACATTTGCTGTAACTTTATATCCACTAAAAATTAGCTATTCAGTCTTGGCTATGTCACCTAAAATCTCTATCTAATCTTGGAGAAAATTTTACAATACTTCTCAAAATTTTAAATGCACATATTTTTTGACCCTACAACTCCAACACAGAAATGATTCAACAGGCTGGCATGGTGGCCCACACCTGTAATCCCAGAAGTTTGGGAGGCCAAGGTGGCAGGATCACTTGAGACAAGCCTGGGAAACATAGCAATACCTCATCTCTACAAAAAATTTTTAAAAATTAGCTGGGCATGGTGGCACCTGCCTACAGTTCCACCTGCTCAGGAGGCTGAGATGGGAGGATTCCTTGAGCCCAGGGGTTTGTTGCTGCAGTGAGCTATGATCACACAACTGCACTCCAGCCTGGATGACAGAGTGAGACCCTGCCTCTTAAAAGAAAAAAAATACGTCAATATAAGACTGTTTAAATAAAGTATAAGTTTATACAATCAAATATTAAGAAGCCATAAACAAAGTGGAAATTCACTATATACTCATATGAAAGATCTCCAGGATATATTAAGTTTAAACAAGCTGGGTTCAGAACAATGACTATATTAAGATATTATATAAAAAGAAGAAAAATCATGTATAGCCATCTGTACTAAGCATACAATATCTCCAGGAGGATATTTATTAGAAATAAGAAATAGCAGTTTCCTCTAGGAAGGGAAATTGGGTGGATAGAGGTGAGAAGTGGAGGGGAGTTTTTTTCGCCATACACCTTTATGTACTTTTGGAATTTTGAATAATGTGAATTCATCAACTATATAAAAATGAATAAATAAATTTAAATAAAAATGAAATAAATTACCTGTCACTCAGTTTCTTTCTCTGTGAAATGGATATAGTCATATCCATTTGATTGTCCTGAGAATCAAATAGAATAGTGTATGTAAAGATGTTTTGAAAAATATGCATTCTTCATATATGATGTTTATTGCTAGTATTTTAGTAATGTATGGACAGTTTAAGTTCTCCACACGCCTCCTAAATTTTGGAGTTTAGAATTGAACATAACTCTGAAATAATGATAATAAAAAGTAAATTAAATATTTGTGAGGTATTTTAGGCTTTTTCACTGTAGTGTGGCTATGATATAAAAATATCTTTATCCTGCACTTCCTTTTGCAGTCTTTTCCTTCATGCAGTTAGAAGAATTTTTGCCTTTTAATAATGGGTACTTTTCAGCTGCCTTAAAAGAAGGTGAGGCATGCTCAAGCTGATTGGAAGGGCTTAATTAGATTATTCAGTAACTTGTAGAAAACTGCAGTGTATCAGAAAAGGGAAAACAGCTGGATCATTAAAATGCTCGTGGAACCCACTGTGACACTGGAATGGGAAATCCTTTGTTGGATATGTAGAAGGAAGAAACACTATACTTTCTGGGAAAAAAATTTTGGGGGTCTTGTCACAACAGATTTAAAAAATAATTTTAAAAAGCCAGTTTAGAAGGCTTTCTTGTCAGTCCTAAAAGACAGAAGGAGATTTGAAAGGTGGTAGTACCCCTAAAGGGATGTGTTTTGAAAAAAGGAACTCGTTTCCCACATTCCAAGGGGTCCCCTGAGACCATCCTACACCTCATTAAATACATGAACAAGCATGAGACTTGGAACCTCTGTAGAGACTTCTGGCCTAGCCTGGCAGAAAAAATGATGAGAGATTTGTGGGCTTTATGAAGTGGATCACAGCATAATATAAAACCAAAACAAATCACCTCAGGCCCTACCAAGGGAGAAGACTATTAAAAGAGGAAAATAAACCCACCATCTCAGTTCATTTTTTTCTCCTAAGGAATATTTTTTTTTCTCCACACATTTATGCCAAGAGAAGCCAATTTATTTTCAAAATGTCTTCTTCTTTTCCCTTCTTTCTTTTCCTCCCTGCGCTATTCCTCCCTTTTTCCTTCTTCTCCTCCATTCTTTTTCTTTCTCTTTTTCCTCCTCCTCTTCTCCTTGTTCTTCTTCTGTACTAGGAGTTAGCAAACTTTCCCTGTAAAGAGCCAGAAAGTTAAATATTTCAGGATTTGCAGACCAAACTGTCTCTTGCAACTACTCAACTCTGCACCATGTAGTGCAAAAGCAGCCTAACAAGACATAAACAAATGGGCAAGCTATATTCCAGTAACACTGTGTGTAAAGACAAACTATCGGTCAAATTTGTCCCTCATAACGTAGTTCATCTGCCCTTGTTCTACGTTATAATAGTTTAAATAAAGTTCACAGTGTAGCAGGACAAGCTGTAGACAAAACCCCTCAGACAGCGAGTTAAAGAAGGAAGGGTTTTATTCGGCTGGGAGCTTCGGCAACACTCACGTCTTCAAGAACCGAGCTCCCCGGGTGAGCAATTCCTGTCCCTTATGACGGCTTACAACTCTAAGGGGGTCTGCGTGAGAGGGTTGTGATCGATTGAGCAAGCAGAGAGTACGTGACTGGGGGCTGCATGCACCAGTAATCAGAACGGAACAGAACAGGACAGGGATTTTCACAATGCTTTTCCATACAATGTCTGGAATCTATAGATAACATAACCGGTTAAGTCAGGGGTCAATCTTTAACGAGGCTCAGAGCGCGGCGCCGGGCTGTCTGCCTGTGGATTTCATTTCTGCTTTTTAGTTTTTACTTCTTTATTTGGAGGCAGAAGTTGGGCATAAGACAATATGAGGGATGGTCTCCTCCCTTAACAGAAGAGATATAATCATCACTATTAGGCACAACAGAGTAGCTCTCTGGAAGAAAATACATTTGTACCCATACCTCACACTTCTTTAAAAAGCTCAAAGGTGATTTTTAAAAAAAGAGTAAATAATAACAAGACTAGAAAAGAACATAGAAAATTATTTTAATACATCAAAATAGGGCAAAATTTTCTTAAAATTATTTTAAAATGATAGATTCAAGTCAGGAGACAAATGATAAGCTGGAAAAAATATTTGCAACTCATGTCACAGATAATAGAATAACCTCCTTAACATATTGATTTCTATGAATCAATAAGAAAAGTAAACACGCACTCAGAAGAAAGGTGGGACGTCTAGAATTCACAGCAAAGGAAATACAAATTGTTGTTAAATATTTTAAAAGAAATGTTCTACATCATTCATAATAAGAGACACACAAATTTATACTTAAATACCATTTTTGCACATCAGATAGGCAAAAATCCAGATATTTGATAAAACACTGGGTTGACAAGGCCTTCCTTTATATTGTTGGTGAAATGTAAATTGATACAACATTTATGGAGGGCAACTTGGCAATACCAATCAAAATTTGAAATGCATGTCTTTTTTGATGCAACAACTCACTTTATTTTATTTTATTTTATTAATTTTTTTTTTGAGACGGAGTCTCGCTCTGTCGCCCAGGCTGGAGTGCAGTGGCCAGATCTCAGCTCACTGCAAGCTCCGCCTCCCGGGTTCCCGCCATTCTCCTGCCTCAGCCTCCCGAGTAGCTGGGACTACAGGCACCCGCTACCTCGCCCGGCTAGTTTTTTCTATTTTTTAGTAGAGACGGGGTTTTTTTTTTTTTTTTTTTTTGAGACGGAGTTTCACTCTGTCACCCAGGCTGGAGTGCAGTGGCCGGATCTCAGCTCACTGCAAGCTCCACCTCCCGGGTTCACGCCATTCTCCTGTCTCAGCCTCCAGGGTAGCTGGGACTACAGGCGCCGCCACGTCGCCCGGCTAGTTTTTTGTAGTTTTTAGTAGAGACGGGGTTTCACCATGTTAGCCAGGATGGTCTCGATCTCCTGACCTCGTGATCCGCCCGTCTCGGCCTCCCAAAGTGCTGGGATTACAGGCTTGAGCCACCGCGCCCGGCCAACTCACTTTAAAGAGCTTAGTCTATAGGTATCACTGGGCATATGCAAAATGTCTATACAATGTTAGTTATTGTTGCACATTTTATAACAGTAGAAATAGGACATGACATATGTGTCCACTAATAGTGGATTGGCTAAATCTCTTAGGGCATATCTGTATTACCGAATATTATGTATCTGTAAAAAAGAATCACTTCTTCTTAAAAAACTGTGCATGATATGTTTATGGTTATTTAAGAAGGGAAGCATAATATATATTTGTATCTGTTTGTATAAAAATTCTCTGGAAGGACACACAAGAAACTAGTAATGGTGCCTCCCTGTTTAAAGGGGAGATGGGAAGAATTATATGGATGAATGACAGAAATAAGGAGAAGATTTCTCACTATATGGCCTTTTAATTTTTTTCATTTTTGAATCATTCAATACTATTATTAATATTAAAAAATAAAGTCCAGTAAAAATCACCTAAACTTGGTTTTACACACACACAGCGATGCACACATACACTTTTGTTATTTTTAGACTCATTGGACATTATACTACTTTGGATTATGCTAGTAAGTATATTTTAAAATATCTACTTAATCTTGAAAAAGTCTTCTACTTTGTGTGTGGGGAGAAGACTAAGAGGATAAACCTTCTTTTTGTATAGTCCCAACTAATTAATCAGAGTAGGTACAGAGAAGACTAATAAAAGCCCAGTGACGGAAAGACTAATAAAAATCAATATGTTATGAAGAGGAACTGGGCTGTGTTGGAAAGCAGTGAATTCCCTATCACTGGACTTGTTTAACTTGAGGGGCTACTGCGGAAAGAGTAAAAACTCTGAGTTCTATTCCAATTTTGACAGTTTACAATTATAAGAAAAAGGTGAACACCAGGTATTTTATCATAAGCAGTAACATTCTTCGAAAAAAAAACAACAACACCCTAGAGATTCATGTTTTTTGTTTGTTTGTTTGTGTTTTGGAGACAGGGTCTCACTTTGTTGCCCAGGCTGGAGTGCAGTAGCCTGATCATGGCTCACTGTAGCCTCGACCTCCCCAGGCTGAGGTGATCTTCCCACTTCAGCCTCCCAAGTAGCTCAGACTACAGTTGTGCCACCATGCCTGGCTAATTTTTGTATTTTTTGTAGAGACAAGGTCTTGCTATGTTGCCCAGGCTGGTCTTGAACTCCTGAACTCAAGGAATCTGCCTGCCTTGGCCTCCCAAAGTTCTGGGGTTACCAGGCATGAACTATTGTGACCAGCCCCAAAACTAATTTCTAAAGTGCATAAGGCCAGGTGCAGTGGTTCACACCTGGTAACTCCAGCACTTGGGGAAGCTGAGGTAGGTGTACTGCTTAAGCCTGGAAGTTTGAGACCAGCTTGGCAACGTAGTAAAACCTCATCTCTCCAAAAAAAAAAAAAAAAAGCCAGGCATGGTGGCTCATGCCTGTAATCCCAGCACTTTGGGAGGCTGAGGTGGGTGGATCACCTGAGGTCAGGAGTTCGAGAGCAGCCTGGCCTACATGGTGAAACCCCATCTCTACTAAAAATACAAAAAGTAGCCAGGCACGGTGGCGGGCACCTGTAATCCCAGCTACTTGGGAGGCTGAGGCAGGAGAATTGCTTGAACCTGGGAGGCGGAGATTGCAGTGAGCTGAGATTGTGCCACTGCACTCCAGCCTGGGCAATAAGAGTGAAACTCCATCTCAAAAAAAAATTCACTCAGGAGGCTGACGTGGGAGGATCACCTCAGCCTGGGGAGGTCGAGGCTGCAGTGAGCCATGATCAGGCTATTGCACTCCAGCCTGGGTGAGAGAGTGAGACTGCTTTTTTTTTTTTTTTTTGAAAAAAAAAGAAAAAAAAGAAATTAATTTGGGTAACAAAGAAGGTACAAAGAAGGTAATGATGGTGGAAGGAGAGCAGGATCCTTGGGGATGGAGCAGGCAGTTAGCCTGGGTTAGGAGGAGAGCCCAAACTCAAGGACATGCAGATAGTCACATCAAATTAAACAGCCCTCGTAGATGAGCAGGATGCAGGTTTCAGGGTTTTGCTGGCAGAACAGAACAGAGTGAAACACAACACACCACTTTCCAGAACACTATGCAATGTGTAGATGGAAAGCAATTTTTAAGGAAATGACTGGAAATTATTGACATTGATTATGAAGTCATCCCTGTTTGTCAGCTGGTGAAACACCTGGCAGCTAATGCTTCCAAGCACTCTAATTTAAAGTCTGCTTTAGCTGATGTTCATACCCTTAGCTGGATATAATAGCTAATACAGTAGAAGACACTTAGTTAATTTTTTGATGAGAAAAATGCTGGACAAAAGGCAATGCTTTTACAGTAGGCATTTGGAAAGGTGAGAGAGGTAGTATGGAAAACCCTTCTCTCACCTTCTTTGCTTTTTTTTTTCACATCCCTTTTCCTCCTCCTCCTCCTCCTCCTCCTCCTCCTTCCCCTTCCCCTTCCCCTTCCACTTCCTCCTCCTCCTCCTCTTCCTCTTCTTTTTCTTCTTCTTCTTCTTCTTCTTCTTCTTCTTCTTCTTCTTCTTCTTCTTCTTCTTCTTCTTCTTCTTCTTCTTCTTCTTCCTCTTCCTCTTCCTCTTCCTCTTCCTCTTCCTCCTTTGCTGCCCAGGCAGGAGTGCAGTGGTGCAATTTTGCTCACTGCAGTCCCCAACTCCTGGGCTCAAAAGATCCTCCCACCCCAGCCTCCTGAGTAGCTGGGACCATAGGCACACACCACCATATCCGAATAATTTTTGCATTTTTCTATAGAGATGGGGTTTTTACCATGTTGCCCAGGCTGGTCTTCAACTCCTGGGCTCAAGTGATCCACTTTCCTTGGCCTCCCAAAGTGCTGGGATTACAGGCATAAGCCACTGTACCCAGCCTTCTTTTAAAGTTATGTCCTGGTTAGGCACAATGGCTCATCCCTATAATCTTGACCCTTTGGGAGGTCAAGTGGGTGAATCCCTGAGCCCAGGGGTTTGAGACCATAAAAATACCTGAGAGAATGGCGGAGCTGCACAACAGGAGGAATCAGAGTCCCTGAATGACTGTGTGGAGCAGAACTGTGTCCTCAAACTCGACCATTCACCTCAACACTGTTATGGGAATGAACAATACATTTCTTTGCTCTTTAAGCCATTGTATTGTTAGTCTCAATATAGTAGCTCAGCCTTTGCCCTAACTAATAAGGGTGATGATAGCAGTCGTCTTACCTACTTCATGAGATTAAAAAAAAATCCGGATCCTGCACAACTTCATGGGATTTTTGTGAAGATCAGATGAAAGAAAATGGTTAAGGCTGTGCACAGATGTTATGGTGCCATCTTTACTTGATTATTCAACATTAAAACGTCCTCCAGCCTCAGTAGCCCTCTGTAAAATGGAGACACTGGATTTCATGATGCCTAGGATTGTGGTGCTCTTTTTCTGACAGGAAAGAAACTGCCTTGAGATAAAGAATTACATAAAAAATACAAAATGGCTAACAGATTTTGCTAATTACCACCAACCATGTCTGGATCATATTTGGGAACTAGCAGCCAATGTAAACAGTGGGAAATGAGTGGTTATTGAAAGCAACTGTCACATTAGATAAACTTAATTTATAACTATTTCTCAAACTGGTGGCAATCCCTAACGTGTCCATGTGAGCTACAGTACATTAAATGTCATTAATTGTTTAGACTCTGCCAGAAAGCCAGTCTAGGGTGACAGGATTTATGGTAGAAAATCCTGTAGTGGCACAAAATCTACTAAACCACATTAGTTGGGTGAGAAACAAGTATTACTCTCAGTTGATTTTCATTTTACATAGAAGTTCTTTCATTTCCAAAGTATAATGTATATCAAGTCCTTATATTAAAAAAAGGAAGGCTTCGTAATAGAACAAGTCCACAACTGAAGTAGATGTGAGCAGACATTAAGAAAAAATAAAGAGGAAAGGAAAGAAAATGATTGACTACATTACATAGGCCCGCATAGCCTTGGAGTTTTTGTGTAATGTTTTGTGGGATGAGAAAATGGAATCTTTCCCGTTCCTTCACATGGGCAGAGGAGGTCTGATGTGCCAGATGAAGTGGCTTAGAGGCCTCTGAAAAGAAATATTTTCACATCTCATGGACACTGCTTTCATTTGGTTGTCAAAACGTAGTGCTGGAAAGGAACGCCATTGGTAGTTCCCATTAGGAAAAACGCCAGGAGGCACTTCCAGGTTGGAAGAACGATGCCACGAACTGGAATCAGCTGTGATGGATTCTGAAATGGTGGGAAAGGACATCCTGGGGAAAAAAAAGACAAAAACACAAAACCTGTGAAAATGTACAACATGTAGCAGCTGAGAGTAATGCAATAGAGTTTCCTTGAAGCACACACACCGACTCCTCTGAGCAAGCATGTTCCCAAGGCCACCTGTTTCCTTTTGATACTGGCAGCTGCTTCTCTCAGCAATGGCTTAAACAGAAAACCAACAGGAATTATTTAGGCAGGAAAATGGGATTATCTTAGGTGCTTAATGAGAGAAAAGATCTGAGTTTGTTTGTAATAAGAAATAAATATTAATGGGTTGGGGCACATTTGGGAATTTTCATCATGGTAATAAATGTCAAAGAGAAATGTTTTCCTTTATCATTAGACCTCAGACTGATTTACCCAAATACAAAGTTGTCTTTTCCCAATGAGAAAGAGAAAAATAAAACTAAATGAAGTGAGTAATTAAACAGGGAAAAGAAAAACAAAATGAGACTGTATTTTACATACGGATCATGAGGTTCTCTTTGGGCTGAAGAGGATGAACTGTTATGAGGATTCTATGCTGTGGGGAGTTGATGGAATGGATTTGTGACAGATGAGAGAGATGGGGATGAACGTGCAACTCATTTAGACACCTCCAGTTTCTCGTTCAACATTTTGCTAAAGATTAGGGGTAAGAAATCAAAACAGAGCCAAGTCCCACAGCTCCGTATGGAGAACTACAAAGCCTGGAACAAAATATGCTTACACTTAGTCTTGTTTGGAGTTGATTTGATTTGTATACATTTGAGTCATTGTATTAGAGTTTCCAACTCTAGTTTTCCATATGTATATATTGAATATATGTATATATAGAATATATGGTATATTCTATATTCTCTCTATATAATATATATTCATATATAATACATTATATAAACATATCATATATTCATCTATACTATTTTATCTATTATATACATATATTATATACCTAAATATATATTCTCTACATATCACATATTATATATATTCTATGTATACATATCATATATATGTATTATATAAAAAGATATTTATTATAAAGAATTAAGGAACTGGCTCAGGTGATTATGGAGACTAAGAAATCCCAAAGATCTGTAGTCATAAGGTGGAGGCCCAGTAAAAATGATGGTATAGTTCTAGCCAGTGTCCGAAGGCCTGAGAACTAAGAGAGCAGATGTTGTAAGTTCCAGTCTGAGTGCAAGCCTGAAGGCAAAAGAGGATCAACGTCCCAGCTTAAAGATCATCAGGTAGAGAGAATGAACTCTCCCTTACTGTTCCTTTTGTTCTATTTAGGCTTTCAACAGGTTGGGTGAGGCCCACCTACGTTGATAAGGGCAATTTGTTTTATTCATTTTACTAATTCAAATGTGGATGCCATTCAGAAACACCCTCACAGGCACAGCCAGAATAATGTTTAATCAAACATCTGGGAATCCAGTGGCCAGAAAGATGATGCATAAAAGTAACCATCACAGTCATATTATGGAAATACTGAATTTAGTATCTTTTTTTTTTTTTGAGATGGAGTCTCGCTCTGTTGCCCAGTCTGGAGTGCAGTGGCAGGATCTCAGCTCACTGCAAGCTCTGTCTCCCAGATTCACGCCATTCTCCTGCCTCAGCCTCCCAAGTAGCTGGGACTACAGGCGCCCGTCACCTCACCTGGCTAATTTTTTGCATTTTTAGTAGAGACGGGGTTTCACCATGTTAGCCAGGATGGTCTCGATCTCCTAGACCTCGTGATCTGCCCGCCTTGGCCTCCCAAAGTGCTGGGATTACAGGTGTGAGCCATCGCACCTGGCCTGAATTTAGTACCATTTTAAGAACTTAGTACGTGCCCTAACGATCACACAGGACCTTCATTTCCCACCCCACACTCTCAAATACTCCTTTATGAAATTAGTATCAGAGAATGAGGCAGGAGGTAAAGAGGAAAACAATGACAACTGTTCTCCCTGCCCTCTCCTTTTGTGTCACCGTTTTTTTTTTTTTTTTTTTTCATTCCAAGAGACAGTGTGGAAAAGGAAAGAGAAGGAGGCAAGTATGAGGAAGAACTGTCCGATTCTATTTTACAAGTAGAGGAAGAATGAAAGGAACTCAGAAAGGACTGAGTGTTCTCCCCACTGGCTCAGATAATGTCATCTGCTGGGTACCCACTAAGTAGTTTTGTGTCATATTTAAGAAATATGACACAAAAGGCAAGCCAAAGACCCTAGCCAAGAACACAGAAAATATGACACAAAAGCCAAGCCAAAAACCCTAGCCAAGAACACAGATTTCATCCTCTGTTTTCTTCTAGTTGTTTTATGGTTGTAGCTTTTACATTTTGGTCTATGATCTGTTTTAGTTATTTTTTTTTATATGGTTTGAGGTAAAAGTCCAGGTTTCTTTTTTCCCAAATGATCATCCAATTATTCTAATACCACTTATTGACAAGATTCTTTCTCCATTGAATTAAACTGGCATCTTTGCTGAAAGTCAATTAACTACATACGTTATCTGTGGTTCTATTTCTTTCTCTTTGTTTGAGATAGGGTCTCACTCTGTTGCCCAGGCTGGACTCAAACTCCTGAGCTCAAGTGATCTTCCTGCCTTGACCTTCCAAAATGCTGGGATTACAGGCATGAGCCACTGCTCCTGGCCTATAATAAATCTTGAAATCAGGTAGTGTATAAGTCTTTCAACCATTCTTTTTCAAAATTGTTTGCCTATTCTATGTCGTTTGTATTTCCACATAAGTTTTAAAATCAGCTTGTCAAGTTCTACAAAAAATTTTCTGGAATTTTATTTGGGATTGTTTTGAATCTATAGATCCATTTGGGAGGAACTGATATCTTAATAATATTGAGTCTTCCAATCCATGAATAAGGAATGCCTCTCCATATGTTTAGATCGTTCTTAATTTCTCACAGAAGTGTTTTGAAGTTTTCGGTTTATATGTCTTGCACATACACTTTCTTAAATGTATCCATAAGTATTTCACATTTTTTATGTTATTTTACTCTATTGCTTTTTAACTCATTTTTAAATTGTTCATTACTATTCTATAGAAATATAGTTAATTTTTATGTATTAACCTTGTGTCTTTCATATTTGCTATATGTACTAATAGGCACAGATTTTAAAAAATCCATCTCAAGGCGTTCTACATTGATAATCATGTTATCTGTGATAAAGGCGGTGTTATTTTTTTTCTTTTCAATCTGGGTGTCTTTTATTTCTTTTTTCTTGCCTTATTTCATGGGCTAGGACCTCTGGTACAATGTTGAATAGAAGTGGTTAGAATGGACGTTCTTGCTGATCTTCAGGAGAAAGCATTTAGTCTTTCACCATTAACTATGATATTAATATTAATGATAAGTTTTTCTCAGATGTATTTTGTCAAGTTGAGGAAGTTTATTTCTAGTTCTAGTGTCCTGAGGGATTTCATCATGAATGGGTATTGAATTTTGTAAGTGCTTTTTCAGCATCTATTTCTTTCTTTATATATATATATAAAGATATAAATATATATATATTTTAAGAGACAGGGTCTCTCTATGTTGCCCAGGGTGGTCTTGGACTCCTGGGTTCAACGATCCTTCTGCCTTGGCCTCTGAGAGTGCTGGAATTACAGGCATGAGTCTGTAATTTGGACTTTGGCATCTATTAAGATGACCAGATGGGCCGGGCATGGTGACTCATGCCTGTAATCCCAGCACTTTGGGAGGCCGAGGTGGTCAGACCACCTGAGGTCAGGAGTTTGAGACCAGCCATGGTCAACATGGTGAAACCACATCTCTACTAAAAATGCAAAAAATCAGCCAGACGTGGTGGCGGGTGCCTGTAATCCCAGCTACTCAGGAGGCTGAGGGAGGAGAATCACTTGAGCCCGGTAGGCAGAGGTTGCAGTGAGCCTAGATCGCGCCATTGCACTCCAGCCTGGGCAACAAAAGTGAAGCTCCCTCTCACGAAAAGAAAAAAAAAAAAAAAGGCCGGGCGCTGTGGCTCACGACTGTAATCCCAGCACTTTGAGAGGCTGAGGTGGGCGGATCACAAGATCAGGGGATCAAGACCATCCTGGCCAACATGGCGAAACCCCATCAAGACTAAAAATACAAAAAGAAAACTGGGCATGGTGCCACGTGCCTGTAGTCCCAGGTACTCAGGGGAGGCTGAGGCAGGAGAATTACTTGAACCCGGGAGGCGGAGGTTGCAATGAGTTGAGATCGTGTCACTGCACTCCAGCCTGGTGACAGAGAGAGACTCAAAAAAAAAAAAAAAAGATGACCAGATGGTCCCTCCTGTCATGAGCTTTCATTATGTTGGTAAAGACAGACACAAAACAAATGAGAACAAAGAATGTGATGTGTGAAAGCTAGGGAAGCCCAGGGTGCTGAGAACCTAACAGGCACCTAGTCCAGTCAAGGGTCAGAAAGGTCTTTTTCAGGAAGTGCAGTTTAAATTGAGACTGCAAGAGAAGTAGGAAATAGCTAGGTGAAAGGAGGTACAAAGCAAACAGGAGCTGAGGTCACAGGACTTGTGTTTCAAATCTGGCTCTGCTGCTTTCTAGTTAGGTGAAGAGGGGAGGGTTCCCACAGAAACGCTGAATTACGTCTTGGAGTCATCCTCTTAGCATGTAAGAGACAACTTCATGAACTTTCCTCTTGATGATAATGTGGAGGTGTCACTTTTTGTTTTCAACCACTCTGTGAAGTCCTATAAGTATTTTTTACTTTACCTTAGCAATTGTTTGTTTGTCTTTTGGTGAACAATGAGATTCCAGTAATCTATCTGATTTCTGTTCTGTCTCAGGCACCTGGAAGTTCAGAGGCAAATCTGAGCCTCTGTGTAGTGACAGAGTAGGGCCTTATGCAAACATTTGTTCTAATTCTCTCCTGGTCATAACCTTTTAAAACATTTTGCATGTTTTTGACTTTATATTTTATTAAATATATTTCTTATATCCTATAGACTACTTAAATATTTTATGGAATAAAGTAGATTATAAACAAAAAATAGGTTACATAGAAATACACAAAAACTGTAGAAGGGCACAAAAATAAAAACTTTAGAGAAACCACTCCTTTATTACTAAGTTTCTGGGTCACCTAACAGGCCCAGCTGCTTCTCCTTCCTTCTATGACAACTATGTGTCCTGTCCAAAGCTTTCCGACTCACCCTGTTCCTCAGGTTTTCCTTCTCCTTTCAGGCTGCCCCAGCACATGATTAACTGTTGCTCTCAAAGCAAACACACAGATCTTTTTGCTTTAAGCATTTTGAAAAGGTTGTGCTACCAGAAAGTATACTAGGAAGATGATAGAAGAAGCAAACATGAGGAAATTAGAAAGCTTCCAGAAAGTTCCCAAGGCCTTACTTGTTCCTGGTCCCTGACCTATGCTTTCTCACTTTCTTTCAATATAGTACTTAGATGAGCCTTTTGAATTTCTGTTCAGCCTTTTCCTCCCACAGTATAACTCTTAAAACTCTCTTCCTCATGCTGTGCACTTGGCCCCTTTAAAGGCTCATCTTCCACCCCAGAGGCCCATGAGGACAATCAAGGCCAGACAGTGGCTGCCTCCCATCTTCATAGTAACTTGCTTTTATGAAGACCTCAGGACTTGAGCAGCCCAAGAGGAGTAAACCCCAGTGGGCATTTCCTTGCATCCTGTATCTCTTATTTTAATCTCTGTGACTCCCCAAGGTCAAGGCTCTGCATCTTAGGTGCTAAATGATTGTGGTTTTGTTGTGATGGCCGCTGGAAGCTCTGTAGTCATCAAGGCAGCAGTGCTAGAACCTGGTAAGAGTGCTGAGGTGAGAGAGCGGGTGGGCAGGGAGGGTGATGCTGGCATTGCTGGGGCGGGCGAGCTGGGGCCTTGGTGCATGTTAGTATGGAGGGCTTCTTCTACCAAGTTTTCAGAGCCCTGGGTGGAATGGTGTAGTTCCTGGGTTTCTGCCCTCATCTCCTGGAACTTGCTGAACCCCTCTTCTCTGGCCTGGGTCTCCTTCCCCAAACCAAACAGTACATTAATATGGCTTCTTCTACTCAAAATCATGCTTCAAAAGTGCCTTGTGACCAGTCACTCTAGCCAAAGAAAGCAGATGGAGTCTTTCACTAGCAATTCTTTATAGGATCTTATGTTTACTCCGTCTTTGGAACACTCAGTCTTTCCTGCCAGGTGCTAAATCCTCTTTATGTTGTGCGACACCCTAAATAAACAGTATATATGCCAATGGGAGTGAATTTCCCAGGGGAATTCTGATTTTGTTATTCTTTCTTCAAGCCATGTTTTGTTTTTAAAAGACATCAAATTTCCTTTCTTTGCTAACAAATTCCCATCTCTTACCTTTCATTAATAACTAACATTGGAACCAAAATGGAGAAGCTTTGCCTCAGAAAGCCCTATGGGTAAGATTCTCAATACTGAGAAAAATAAAATCTAAGCCACCCCCAACTGACTGAATGAACCCCATCTTGGCCAAGGGGACCCCAAAGAAACCTTGAAACCTGAGTTCCTGGCCATGATGGGATGGGAGGTCAGATATGCCTCATTATACCCCCTCCCTTGATAACTGCCGTTAGTCTTTCTTCCCTAAAGGTTAAACAGAAACCAACCCTTTTGAAAGCCTCCACTGTGGATATCATCCAACTCCCTGACACTACCCCTGCCCTTTTGTGGTTTTGACACACTGATAAGCCTGCCTTCCTGAGAAGAGAACACTGCCTGTGGAGTGGTCCTGGCCAGTCTACAGATGATATGGACTGAATACCTTCGTGTCCTCTGCTTCACCTTTTGACATTAGAAGGACCAAAACTCCACCCTTGGATCCATGAAGAGCATGAAGTTCAGTTGCACAGGCTTGTGTTTCTCCTTTCATAACTATTCATGACTCATCTTATAGTTTACTCAATATGTATATTTGGCCGCCCTGCTCAGCATAAATTCCTGTTTCCTTTACTCCTCCCTTGAAGTGCTGTTTCTGGCTTCTGACTGGAAGCTACACTTCCCAGCCTGTTAGAACAGTCACCCTGCAAACTGCAACCCTTTATGATAAATAAAGCTCTCCTTTCCAAATTTGTGAACCTCATGATTCCTCAGTTGACAGTGTGTTAAAATACCTACCAAGCAGTGCTGCACCAAATAGCTGTTGAATATTGAATCACTAAGAAGCAGCACGTATACCTTGGGCAAGCAGCGTCTGGCCTCTGTTTATTTCCCTGAGCTGCAACTAGAGGGACGGGGCCTCCTAGGGGAGTGTAGCTCCTGGTGAGGTTCTGTGAGTGCCCCATGTCATATTTGTGTTCTGGTGAAATTTGGTTAGCGTCAACACTCAGGAGGAAGTTTTAAGAACAAAGGGAAATGTGACAAAAGATCCATGGGTAGGTGTTCTTAGAAATCCAAAGAGGCCATTAAATAAAAGCCTGTTTCCTTTATTTTAGGCTACTGGCATATTTTTACACATAGAAAATGACAAAACAGAGTTACAAAATTTAGCCATAAACACTTTCATGCATACAACCATAATATTTTGTGTTTAATTTCCTTTGACAATAATGTTGTGTGTATAATTCCATTTGACAGTAGTATCAAAAGCAGAACTACATGGACGGTGGGGTCAGGTTAAATATGCACCCCCCCTTTCCCTCTTCTCCTCTCTCTACCCTCACCTCCTGTGGCTGTCATCACCATGATAGGCTCTGGAGGGAGGTAACGAGGTTTGGTGAGATTTGGTTGCCAGGAAACCACACTACGTATATGATCAGTCTCTGAGTTCTCTGTCTTTCTCACCCTACCTGTGAAATTCTTCACAGAAATTTAGTTTTTTACATAGGTAACATATTCACATAGTTCAAACACCAAAAAGTACAAAAGGGCATAAAACAAAAAGATTCTCTCCCACCTATCCATCATCATTCAGTTCCTATCCCCAACAAGTAGCCACTGTTCTTTCTTTTTTCTTTTTTGTTAACAACTATTTTAGATCCAGCTCTATATTATTTCTTTCTTGTTTGTCCTTTTAGATTTTTTTATGAATAAGTAAGTCATAAAGACATATTTAATTCTCCCTCACTTTTTCTACATATGTGGCTGTCTGCCTTACCCATGTGGGTGTTATATGTTTTGGTATTTGTATGTGTGATTTCTTATATTGATTCATTAAGACCCTGTTTATTCTTTTATTGCAGCTAAAGATTATTGCATTGTAAGTATTTACTGCAGTTGATCAAATCAGTTCCCTTTTGATAGACATTTAGGTTTTTTCCAATCTGGCTATTCTGGACAATGTCTCATAAATAAACCTATACAATGTGTTATTTCCCATGTGTGAACATATGCGGAATACAAATTCCTAGGATCAAAAGACATGTATATTTGTACTTTGGATAGTGCTAAATTGTTTCTCACAGAAATTGAACCAATTTATACTCCCACCAACAATGTATGAGATTGGGTTTTTGCAGCCTGATAAGTGAAAAATGCTATTTCCTTGTAATTTTCATTTTCATTTCTTTATAATGGGCTTTTAAAAATTTTTAAAGAGCTAGTCATTGTTTCCCTTTAATAAACCCCTTTTTAAATGTCTGTACCTTTTTCTATTAGGTTGTTAATATTTCTTATTGATTTGATTTTTGCCAATCTATCATTTATCTTCTGACTTTGTTCATAATTTTTGGGGGGGAGAATGTGTGTTTTAGAATTTTTAAATTTTTATTTTTATTTATTTATTTTTTATTTTTGGAGACAGAGTCTCGCTCTGTTGCCCAAACTGGAGTGCAGTGGCGCTATCTGGGCTCACTCACTGCAACCTCCGCCTCCCAGGTTCAAGCAATTCTCTTGCCTTAGTCTCCCGAGTAACTGGGATTACAGGTGCATGCCACCACAACTGACCAATTTTTGTATTTTTAGTAGAAAGAGGATTTCACCATGTTGGGCAGGCTGGTCTTGAATTCCTGACCTCAAGTGATCCTCCTGCCTTGGCCTCCCAAAGTGCTGGGATTATAGGTGTGAGCCACTGTGCCTGGCCTAGAATTTCTAAATTTTTTATATAGTTAAATTTGTTAATCTTTTCTTTTAATATTTTTGGATTTTGTGCTGTAGTTAGAAAGACCTAATCTTTTTTTTTTTCTTGAGACAGAGTCTTGCTCTGTCCCCTAGGCTGGAGTGCAGTGTTGTGATAATGGCTCACTGCAGCCTCGACCTCCTGAGTTCAAGTGGTCCTCCTGCCTAAGTCTCAAGAGTTCCTGGGACCGTAGGTGCAGCCGCAGCACTTAGCTAATTAAGAATAATTATTTATTTATTTATTTTTTTGGTAGAGATGGGGTCTCGCCATATTGCCCAGGCTGGTCTTGATCTCCTGGCTTCAAGTGATTCTCCTGTCCCCAAGTGATTCTCCTGCCTCGGCCTCCCAAAGGGCTGGGATTACAGACATGAGCCATTGTGCCCAGTATATCTTAACATTTTAATATACTTATTTTTATAATAATGTTTTTATTTAGATGGTATTTATCCTGTGTAAATTTATTTTGTGTAAATTCCATCTAAACGAATGGAATGAAACGGAACAGATGTCTATCCAGTTGTTCTGGTAGTTGGTAGCTTAAGCATGACCTAGTAGAGGACACTCCCTTATTCACTGTGGCAGTCTCATTTCTGAGTAACATGGGACCTGATCAAGGAAAGCCCCGAGGCAATTCTCCTATTTGCCTAAACACAGAGAAGAGCCCCTCCCATACATTCACACCATCCTGCGTCAGAGACAGTCTCCTGTCCAGGGATGCGCTTCAGTGTTGGCCACTTACCCCTACCACGCTCTGGCTCTGGCTCTACTCAGCGAGTGCAGCAGCTCAGAACCACCACACTCAGGGGTGGAATTAGGCTTTGGGCTTGAATAAATAATTAGAAATTGGCTGCTGAGAGAATGTCCCTGCTGATTGCTTGCTCTGGAATTTTTCTGGGTGGCACACAGAGTTTTATTACCCAATTAAAATACAGCAGATAAAGTAGTGCAAAAGGGAGATGGAGTGGGCAATAAATCTGCTGTGGAATGGGCTGTGGAAGGCCCACCCCGAAAGGCATGAATTTATGGTTCAGGGAGAATTGAGAAAGAGTAATCTGGTTTCACCAAAAGGAATCACTAGTCAAGCTATTCTTCAAGGGAGACTTGGGGAGGAGGGATGGGGCAGGGGGTGGGGGATGTTGGAGGCATTGATAAGTTTTCCAAGTTTTGAGTGAAAGTCCTGGTTGAAAGGGAAATGGAGGATGAGTGAAGGCAGCCACAGGTAATGCGAACAAGCTCTCCTGGTGAATGACAGCCTTTTGTAACATGCTGAACGCTGAAATCGGTATTTCGGGTTTTGGCGGTGCCCACCATGGCCCATTGCTACATAACCTGAAAGATCAGGTCAAAGTGAATTTTTAAATAGCAATGAAGTAAGCCGAGGAGGGATTATCGTATTAACTACACAGTGGAATGTACTTTTCTTGATCTCAGTTTCCTAGGGCTGCCATAACAAAGTGCTATGACTGGGTGGCTTCCATAACAGAAATGTGTTGTCTCACTGTTCTGAAGGTAGAAGCCTGAGATCAAGGTATTGGCAGGGCTTGTTCCTTCTGTGGGCTATGAGGGAAGGATCTGTTCCAGGTCTCTGTCATTGGTGTGTGCATGGCCACCTTCTCCCTGTGTCTCTTCACGTCATCTTCCCTCTATGTATGCCAGAGTCTAAGTATCATCTTTTTTTTTTTTTTTTTTTTTTTTTTTTTTTTTTTTTTTTTTTTTTTTTTGAGACGGAGTCTCGCTCTGTCACCCAGGCTGGAGTGCAGTGGCCAGATCTCAGCTCACTGCAAGCTCCGCCTCCCGGGTTCCCGCCATTCTCCTGCCTCAGCCTCCCGAGTAGCTGGGACTACAGGCGCCGCCACCTCGCCCGGCTAGTTTTTTGTATTTTTAGTAGAGACGGGGTTTCACCGTGTTAGCCAGGATGGTTTCGATCTCCTGACCTCGTGATCCGCCCGTCTCGGCCTCCCAAAGTGCTGGGATTACAGGCTTGAGCCACCGCGCCCGGCCTAAGTATCATCTTTTTATAAGGAAATCGGTCATACTGGATTTGGGCCTGCTCTGATGACCTCATTTTAACTTCTTACCTCTGTAAGGATCCTATCTCTAAATCAGGTCACATTCTGAGGTACACAGGGTTAGAAGTTCAACACATAAATGTTTTTGGTGTGTGGTGTGAGGGTGGCCATAATTCAATTCACAACATTTGATTATGTTGAAAAATAGCAATTTTCCTTTACAAATATATATTATATATGTATTACATATGCACATTCATCCTTTTTTTCTTTTTTTTCTTTTTTTTTTTTTTTTTTTTGGGATCAGGGTCTTGCTCTGTCACCCAGGCTGGAGTGCAGTGGCGTGATCATAGCCCATTGCAGCTTCTGCCTCCCGGGTTCAAGCAATCCTCCCACCTCAGCCTCCTGAGTAGCTGGGGCCACAGGCATGCACCACCGTATCTGGCTAATTTTATTTATTTATTTGTTGTAGAAATGGGGTCTCCTTATATGTTGCTCAGGCTGGTCTCAAACTCCTAGGCTCAAGTGATCCTCCCACCTCAACTTCCCAAAGTGCTTGGATTACAGATGTGAGCCAACACACCTGGCTTATACTTTCATACATAACACACACACACACACACACACACACAGAGCACACAAAACACAAGCAAGTAGAATTAACTGCGCTGTTCGTAGGACCACTCAGTGAAATGTGTCCTGTGTTCTATCATGATTCCCCTCAGGTATATTAAGTTCAAAGCTGAGAAAAGCTCAATTTTCTGATTATGTATGCAGCACCCCCCTCACACACCACCCAGCCCCAGAGCTTATTGATTTGTCTTTCTCACAGTTCTCACAGCGCTCATTTTCAGGGCTGAGTTTCAGCTCCTGGTGAGGCCCTGTAACTGCAGCGTTAGGTACATTTGTTCCTGATTCAGGGTGAAGGGGGTAAACATTATTTGTTCTTACCTTGAGAGTGCAGAGGTAAACATTTCTTCCCAGAAAAGATGAAGAGACCCCTGAGGTTCCCCCTGGCTTTCCTTTCCATCTTGCCTACTGCTGCCAGATACTGTGTTGGAGACCAGTTGCTTCAGCACTCAGACCTCCTGAAAGGAATTTATAAAGCGTGTCCACATGTGAATTATCACATATATCCAAGATTTTTGTTGAAACCATCCACCGCCGTCATCTGGCCTGGAGCTTGGGACCTGCTGCATTTCCAGCCATCGAACAAAGAGAAGCACCGATGCTGTAGGAGTTGTCATTGAATTGTGTCAACTTTAATGTCCTTGCCTTTGTTCTGCTGCAAAGCAGATTAATAATGAAGATAAAAGTCTGTGTGTCAGGTGCTCTGGAGCTTGACTGTGAACCCCAGCTGGCATCTGTCATGGGGTAAAACTAGCTTCTCACAGCCCAGCTCACAACGGCTGGTCCTGGCAATGGTAGGTCCCCGAGCCTTGACGCCATCCTTGATTGCTTGTTGGTATAAACCAATTATAGTTATTTATTTATTTATTCACTCATCAAATAATTACTGAGCTGTTACACTGTGCTAGACACTATTCCAAGTGATAGGAATACAGTAGGGATCAAAACAGAGATCTGCCCTCGTGGACTCATGAAGCTTACACTCTGGTTGGGTTAAACAATCAGCATCGTTGGCCGGGCGCGGTGGCTCAAGCCTGTAATCCCAGCACTTTGGGAGGCCGAGACGGGCGGATCACGAGGTCAGGAGATCGAGACCATCCTGACTAACACGGTGAAACCCCGTCTCTACTAAAAAATACAAAAACTAGCGGGGCGAGGTGGCAGGCGCCTGTAGTCCCAGCTACTCGGGAGGCTGAGGCAGGAGAATGGCGTAAACCCGGGAGGCGGAGCTTGCAGTGAGCTGAGATCGGGCCACTGCACTCCAGTCCGGGCGACAGAGCGAGACTCCGCCTCAAAAAAAAAAAAAAAAAAAAAAAAAATCAGCATCGTTGATAAGGTGGTAGGTGTTAAAAATAATAGAGCAGGGTAAAGGGGATCAAGAATGGGGGTTTTACAGGAGAGTGGTAAATATTTATTTATTTATTTATTTTTGAGATGGAGTCTTGCTCTGTCACCCAGGCTGGAGTGCAGTGGTGTGATCTCGGCTCATTACAACCTCCTCTGTCTCCCAGGTTGAAGTGATTCTCTTGCCTCAGTCTCCTGAGTAGCTGGGATTACAGGGCCTGCCACCACGCCAGGCTCATTTTTGTATTTTTGGTAGAGAGGGGGTTTCACCATGTTGGCCAGGCTGGTCTCAAACTCCTGGCCTCAAGTGATCCGCATACCTTGGCTTCTCAATGTGCTAGGATTACAGGTGTGAGCCATCACGCCTCGCTCAGAGAGTGGCAAACTTTTAAAGCAGTATGTCTCATTAGGAAGGTGATATTTGAGCAGACTTGAAAGCGTAGGAGCAAAGGGAAACCTTCCCCATCACCCTCTGAAGACTCATTGAAAATCACTGACAAAAGGCAGATTAATTGGAAAAAAGGTGTACAAATTTATTTGATCATAGTTTTATGTGACATGGGAGTCGTCAGAATGAAGACCCAAAGATATGGGGAAACTGCCTAGGTTTATGTATAGGTTCAAACAAAGTGTGGACAGCTGTGTAGAAATGTGATTGGACAAAAAAAGTATGACCTAATGGTAATAGACTGGGTGGGGAAACAGCAAGGCTTGTCTGTTCAGATTATTCTTGGCCTCTTTGTGTAGCATTCCTGACTTGGGTATGGGGCAGGGCCCTCTCTGGAATAGGGGTCTTATGACCTATAGTTAAACAAGGTAGGTGAGATCATTTCTGTATGGCCAGTTTTTAAACAGAAAGGTGGGGGAGGGGGGAGTTAGAATGCTATTTTCAGGTTTTATGGCTGGCTTTGGAGAAAAGGGGTTCAGTCTCTATGACCTGCCTTGGGGAAGAAGGATTCTAGCTTCTTTGGCTGGTCTTGGGGAGGATGAGGGACCAGGGACAGGAGGGCAGGAGAAGGTTAGAGAGACTCTTTAGTTTCTGAGGCTGTTTCTGAGGGCTTCATTTTGGGGTATGATTTTCTGAGGCCCTACAAAGGAGAGGAGGAAGTTAGCCTTGAGGCTATTAAGGATTTCAACAGAGGAAACAGCCATGGTCCCTAAGTCCCCAAGCTGAAGCAAACTCAGTGAAGGTGTGAAAGATTGAGGAAGCCATTGTGGCTGAAGGGGAGTCATCCCAAGGGAGATGAAGTAAGATGGGTGGGGAAAGACATATCCTGCTAGGCTGTTAAAAGGATGTTGGCTTTTATCTTAAGAGAAAGGAACACTATTGCAGTGTTTTGAGCTTAGGAGGAAAATGTGCTGACTTATTTTTATAAATATCATTCTGGCTGCTCTGTTGAGAATAGTAGTAGGAAGGCAAGGGTGGATGCAAGGAGGGCAGGTTGGGAGGCCATTACTATTACCCAAGATCATGGAGGCTCACATAGGGAGGAGTCCTGGTGGTGGTGAGAAGTGGTCAGATTCTGGATATATTTGCAAGGGATGGTCTACAGGATTTCCTGATGAATTGGATGTTGGAATGAAGGCAGATGTCATGGAGAATACCATGGGTTTTGGCTTAAGTGTCTGGAAATGTGGAGTTGCTGGAGTTGCCATCATCTGAGGAGGGGTGGTTATGGGTAGAGCAGATTGTGAAGGAAGATCAGAAGTTCATTCGTGGACACAGTGAGTGGGAGACACACATTAGTTCTCATGAGAACCGAGCAGAGGTGCTAGGTATGCTGTGTGACTTCAGCATTCAGTCCTGGAAAAAAATGTCACATTTAAATAAGTGTGGTCCCAAAAGGCAAAGAAGATAGATACACAGATAGATACATATGTGCTTATTTTCTTCATTCAGGTCTCTTCAAGGTGATAAAGAAAACTGTCATACTCCCTAGCAGCCCTTCTCAGGTTCCGTGTTTTTGTTCCACAAGCCATGTCATAACCCACATTTTACAGCCTCTTTTTGGCCACTATATTACCTCAAACACTCTCTCCCCAGCCTCAGTGTGTTGGCTCCCAGCTGTGGGATCTCTTCAGGTTATAGCTTGACTAAATCTCTTTAAACTTGGAGAGTAACAGAATACGCCACCCCAAAATGTGCCATGTTGGCATAAGGATTATTTTGAGTTAAAAGCAATAGAAAAGATCCAGATACAAGAAAAGCTCTACACTCCCTCTATTTTTATAAAAGCAGGACATACATTTGGAAAGGTGCCCTACCTCCCCTCTCTCCCAGGAAAGACAGAAGTTATATACCGAAGACAATTCTAGACCTTTCAGCCCAGAGAGAGCACAGGAAAAATCTACATAACAAGCCTTACTAATTAGTCTTTATCTTTCATTAGTTCCCCCAGATATCTGCCTCTCTATAATTTTCCACCTTTAGAAACCCAAAAAGTTCTTTTCCTTTGTCTTGTTCTTTCTCTAAAAATGTACTGTTCTTTCGTTAAGATACTGTATAAGCCCAAGTTCCAACCACCCCTTTGAGTTACTCATCACTGAGTTCTCCCATGTGTATGTTCGATGCATGCATTTATATAACTTCTGTTTAGCTTCTGTTGTTAATCTGTCTTTTGTCAGTCTAATTTATAAGCCCCCAGTTGGAGAACCCAGGAGGGTAGAGGAAAAAAGGTTTTTTTCTTCTCTAAAAACTCTTCCTCCTCCTTTGACTTCCTTATCATATAAACTCCAGGAGGAACTGTGCAGAGTGGCCTCTCCTCAGAGGCTGGGTGTAGCTGGGAGGAAGGGAAGTTGGACCAGAAATGTTGGGATCCTCTTTGGTGAATGAAAGGAGCAGACAAGTTGATGAATACACCAATGTTAATACATTTTGTTTTCCTATATACATACGTGTGGATGAGTGGCGGCCCTTGATCTGTTGAGGCTCTCACCATGCCTGGGCCATCTCAGGTCACCACTATAGCCACTATCTGGATAAGATCAGGAGAAGTGCTCACAGAGTACATAAGTGTAAACTATTTTACATGTTTGCATTTAAGAATAATACCTTTAAGCTCCCCAATCCCCACTTTCTACCAGTAATGAATAATCGTTTTCACTGATTTGTCATTTTTTAGATTCACAGAGTGAATTCCATGTGCCCTGTAGAAGGCAAGGATGTCCCATCTGTTACCCATCAGAAAACAATTCACCACTGTATTAGGCCATTCTTGCATTGCTATAGAGAAATATCAGGGACTGGATAATTTATAATGAAAGAGGGTTATTTGGTTCATGGTTTTGCAGGCTTTCAGAAAGCATGGTGCTGGCATCTGTTCAGCTTCTAGAAAGGCCTCAGGAAACACAGTCATGGTGGAAGGCAAAGGTGGAGCAGGCATGTTGCATGAGGAATGCAGGAGCAAGCAAGTGAGAGTGAGGGGCAGGTGCTACACACTTTTAAATGATCAGATCTCATGAGAACTATCACAAAAACAAAACCAAGCCATGGGAGATCTACCCTCATGATCCAAACACCTCCCACCAGGCCCCACCTCTAGCACTGGGGATTACAATTCAATATGAAATTTGGATGGGGCAAAATATCCAAAGTATATCATTCTGTCCCTGGCCCCTCTCAAATCTCATGTCCCTCTTACATTGCAAAATCCAATCATGCCTTCCCAATAGTCCCTGAAAGTTGTAACTCATTCCAGCATTAACTTGAAAGTCTAAAGTTTCACCTGAGACCAGGCAAATCTCTTCTACTCACGAGCCTGTAAAATAAAAAACAAGTTAGTTAACTTCCAAGATACAATGGGGGTATAGGCATTGGGCAAACATTCCCATTTTAAAAGGGGAAAATTGGCCAAAAGACAGGGGCTACATGCCCCAAACAAGTTTAAAATCCAGCAGTGTACTCATTAAATCTTAAAGCTCCAAAATAATCTCCTTTGTCCCACATCCAGGGCATACTGATAAGAAGGGTGGGCTCCCAAGGCCTTGGACAGCTCTACTACTGTGGCTTTTCAGGGTTTAGCCCCTAAAGCTGCTCTCAAAGGCTGGAGGGGAGCACTTGTGGCTATTCCAGGCACAGGGTGCAAGCTGTCAGTGGCTCTACATTCTGAAATCTAGAGGACAATGGCCCCCTTTTCATAGCTCCACTACACAGTGCACCAGTGGGGAATCTGTGTGGGGCCCCCAACCCCACATTTCCCCTCTGCACTGCTGTGGTAGAGGTTCTCTGTGAGAGCTCCACCTCTCCAGCGGACTTCTGCCTGAACACCCAGGCGTTTCTGTACATCCTCTGAAATCTAGGCTGAAGCTGCCAAGAATCCAACACTTTGCGTTCTGTGTACCTATAGGCTTAACACCACATGGAAGCCACCAAGGCCTATGGCTTGTGCCCTCCAAAGTAGCAGCCTAAGCTGTAACTGGGCCCCTTTGAGCCCCAGCTTGAGAGGGAGTGACCTGGATGTGGGGAGCAGTGTCCCAAGGCTGTACAGGGCAGTAGAACTCTGGGTCTGGCCCACACAACCATTCAGCCCTCTTAGACCCTAGGGCCTGTGATTGGAGGGGCTGCCATGAAGATTTCTGAAATGTCTTTGAGGCCTTTTCCCCATTGTCTTGGATATTAGTACTTGGCTCCCTTTTAGTTATGCAAGTATCTCTAGCAAGTGGTTGTTCCACAGCCTGCTTGAATTCCTCTCATAAAAAAACTTGTTTTTCTTTGCCACATGGCTATGCTGAAAATTTTCCAAACTTTTATGCTCTGCTTCCTGTTTAAGTATAAGTTCCAATTTTAAGTCATTACTTTGCTCCTGCATCTGAAATTAGGTTGTTAGAAGCAGCCAGGCTACATCTTGAACACTTTGGTGCTTTTATTCTGCCAGATGCCCTGGTTCATCACTCTTAGATTCAAACTTCCACAGATCCCTAGGGCATGAACAGAGCAGCTAAGTTCTTCACTAAGGTATAACACATATAATCTTTGCCCCAGTTCCCAATAATTTCATCATTTCCACCTGAGACCTTCTCAGCCTGGACTTCACTGTCCATTTCACTATCGGCATTTTGGTTATAACCATTTAATCAGTCTCTAAGAAGTTCCAAACTTTCCCTCATGTTACTGTCTTCTTCTGAGCCCTCCATACTCTTCCAACCTCTACCTGTTACCCAGGTCCAAAGTTGCTTCCACATTTTCATGTATCTTTATAGCAATGTCCCATTCCTTGGTACCAATTTTCTGTATTATGCTGTTCTTGCATTGTTATAAAGAAATACCTGAGACCTCCAGCACTGGGGATTACAATTCAACATGAGATTTGGGTGAGGACAAATATCCAAACTATATCAATCACACATTTATTAAATATATGATTTGAGCCAGGCCCTGAAAGGACTAGATGAATTGGACACATGGTCTCAGCTCTCCAGGGGAAGGGAGCAGATAATTTCAGTATCCAATAGTAAGGCTGTGATGAAAGGGATCTGTTCCCCTAGCCAAACAAGGAACTAATGAGAGTTATATGGAAATTTGTAGCTAAAAAACATTATGAAAGTATAAGAAATTCTAAGTAAATTTATCAAGATATTGTCCAAAAAGACTGTTCACTACTTCCAGCTGCCCCTTTTCTGCTCTCAGGGTTCCATGTACCCATTAATTGTAATCATTCACAGTGGCTGTAGACTACATGTGTGTCTTTCCCACCCAAATTTAAATTTATATGTTAAAACCTAATCCCCACTGTGATGGTATTTGAAGGTGGGGCCTTAGGAAGATGATTAGGTCATGTGGGCAGAGCACACATGAAAGGGATTAGCGTTCTTTTAAAAGAGACCCCCAGGATGGATGTGGTGGCTTATGCCTGTGATCCCAGCACTTTGGGAGGCTGAGGCAGGTGAATCACTTGAAGTCAGGAGTTCAAGACCAGCCTGGCCAATGTGGTGAAACTCTGTCTCTATTAAAACTACAAAAATTACCTGGGCATGCTGGCAGGTGCATTGCACTCCAACCTGGGTGTCTGGGTGAGACTCTGTCTCAAAATAAATAAATAAATAAATAAATAAATAAATAAATAAATAAAAGAGATCACCCTCCCCCTGCACAAGAGGTCCCTTGCCCCTTTGTCCATATGAGAAGCTAACAGTGAGAAATTGATCTTCCATCTATGAACTAGGAAGTGAGCCTTCACCAGAGACTGAATCTGGTGCCTTGATCTTGGACTTCTCAGCCTCTAGAACTGTGAGCAATAACTTTCTGTTGTCTATTGGCTGCCTGGTCTATGGCAGTCTGTTACGGCAGCCTGAACTGACTGAGGCAGTGTACCTGCTTGCTTCAGAGTGGAAAGATGGCCTGTCTTGTTCACCAGGGTTTCTCCAGGATCCCAGCAGATCAGGAATTGGGTGACCTGTTGATTGGATGGACAGGTGGGAGGATGAGACTTTTATTAACAGAAACTATGCTATCTGTTGTTTTGAGTATATCTGTAAGTTTTAAAAGTACTGAAAGATCACTACTGAGAGTTTTCTTTCTTATTCAACTCTTTAAAACTTAGTTTAGTGAGGGATTTTTTTTTTCCCAATGGGACCACATCACTTCTTTTAATAGTGAGGGTTAATAGGAAATAAGTTTTGTATCAGAGAAATATTCCTTATAGCTATTTTTGGGGAAAAAGTATTGTGTCAAACTAGGGCTACTCTATTTTCACATTGATCAAAAGACACATGTAAAATTTTTAAAAGAGAAAGGTAATTTCTGTATTCATTTTATTTAACAAGGTAATTGTATTTTTCCTTTATGAATATTATATAACATATAGGAATTTAAAAAAATTTTTGATGTATTTTCTTCCAATAATTTTTCTTTGTCTAGATCTTGTTTTGCTTTTAACTATGCCCATTTTAAATAAAGTTCTTCAGTGTGAAGATTAAAACCCTGGAAACCAGTCTGTTCACTCTCTAAAATGCCTTCTTAAGATTTTGAAAGATTTATCCAAAGAAGAAAGTTAGGCAACATAATTAAATGGGCATAGTAACTGGGTCAATTCATGGTGATAAAATCCTCCACACAGTGAGAATAAAGCCTAAAGTGATACTCAACAAATAGAACATAAACATAGGGAGTTAAATGGCTGATACTAAGAGGTGAAGAAGAAACAAGAAGCCCCACTGGGCCTTTTAAGTGTACCAAAGTTAGAGCTACCCTCGTTAATCTGTGAGAATCAGCAAGATTCCCAGGTAGTTAAGGGAAGTATCCAGAGAAAAAGGTATGCTGGAAGAGTTAATGATGTCTTTGCATCAAATTAATATATAAAATGGAATTAAAATAAGTCTCCAAGACTGGCAGCATTTATCTCAGTGTCAGCAGGAAGTCAGAGAGCCAAGAATCTAAATTGTTCCCCAAATGAAGACATTTGTCATGGAAAACAGACTGCTATACACTTGGTCGAGTCTGCACCTTCCTTGTCAGCTGATGTTGAGAAAAACTCAGGTAGGTGGCCAGGCGCGCGGTGGCTCATGCCTGTAATCCCAACACTTTGGGAGGCCGAGGCCGGTGGATCACGAGGTCAGGAGATCCTGGCTAACACGGTGAAACCCCCGTTTCTACTTAAAAAAATACAAAAAAATTAACCAGGCGTGGTGGCGGGCGCCTGTAGTCTCAGCTACTCGGAGTAGGGGCTGAGGCAGGAGAATGGCGTGAACCCGGGAGGCGGAGCTTGCAGTGAGCCGAGATCAGCCACTGTCCTCCAGCCTGGGTGACAGAGCAAGATTCCGTCTCAAAAAGCAAACAAACAAACAAACAAACAAACAAAAAACAAAAAAACCCAGGTAGGTGTTTGATAGCAAACCTTTTGAAAAAGAAAGGAAAATTCCATTTTGGTGGCAATCATCTTTGGAGTCATCCCAAATGGACTTTATTAGGGACAACTGATGACCAACACAAGACTGTTTCTTCAATTACAGCCTAACTATGGGCAGCTCAGGTGGGCTCTAGAGTGGGTGCAGACGGTGATGTCAATGATTAGAGGTGGGGATATAAGGAAGTCACCTGAAAGTTCACCCTGGACTCCTCTCCTAATTGGCTGTTACTACATGGGGGCAGCTAGCACTTGATGTCCAGACGTCTGAGCCTGCAGGAAATTCTCCTGGGTTCCACCAACTCTACCTCTGTTGACAGGTGTGACCACTAGCCTTAATATTTGTGGCTGTCTGTACTCATTCCTCCACTACCACAGAACTTGCTCATCTCCTTCTGCGAGTGAGTGCAGACTTTATCTACCTCATAACTCAAAAACAAAAAAAAAATTCCATAGACTTCATGGCAAATGTGTTCACAGAAAGCAGTTTTCTTCCTGATAAACAAAAACATTGTCCTAAATAACCATAACACAACCATCAACATCAGGAAATTAACACTGATAGTTTGTGTTGGGAGAAAACTTTTTCCTCTACTGTCTTAGGTTTGGATGATGGGGGCCCCCACAAATTAACAATAGACAGATGAACCAGAGAAAAGTTTATTTACACATGTAGGAGTTTTCAGATTAAGCTAGAGAACAGCTAGATAGAGGGGTGTGTAGATCTACTTACTAGCGAGTGGTGTTTACAGCTTCAAAAGATGGAAGGTTTGGATGAGGCTATTTTACACAATCTTCTGGAATGGCCAGTGCTCAAGGTCAGGTCTCAGATTGGAGGTGCGGGAGGTGAAGGAGCTGTGGCAGCTAACCTTCCTAAAGCTCTCATAAGGAAAGGCCAGATAAGATGTCTTTCTGCATTTGTTGTAGCTCAGATTTTTTTCACTTTGAAGGAATCTTTAGATCACTTACGCGGATTGTCAGTCCACCACAGTTACTGCCGTCTAATCCCAAGTCTCTGTTCAAGTTTTGCCAATTGCCTCAATAGCATCCTTTAGTGCAAAAGGATCCAATATAGGATTGCTCGTGGCATTTAATTTTGGTTTTCTTCAATCGAGGAGTTCCTTCAGGATCTTGACACTTTTGAAGAGTACAGGCCAGTTATTAAGGCAAAACTTAATTAGTGTATATTTATTCATCTATTCATTAATACATTTGTTCAGGATCGATATTAATTGATCATTTATTAATACTATATGCTGAGCCCGGTCAGGCATTGGGGTATAAAGTGCATGAGATGGAGGTGGGCTTTTCCTTAGGAGAGGCACCTAGAACCTTTCTCTTTTTTCAGATGAGGTCTCACTCTGTCACCCAGGCTGGAGTGCAGTGGTGCCATCTCGGCTCATTGCAACCACTGCCTCCCTGGCTCAGGGTATGGAGAACTCTCGCCTCAGCCTCCCGATTAGCTGAGACTACAGGCGCACACCACCACACCCAGCTAATTTTTTTGCATTTTTAGTAGAGATGGTGTTTCACCATGTTGCCTAGGCTGGTCTTGGACTCTTGAGCTCAAGCGATCCACCCACCTCGGCCACCCAAAGTGCTGGGATTAAAGGTGTGAGCCACTGCACCTGGCCCTCAAATCTTCTTCTCCTTCTCCTTCTCCTTCTCCTTCTCCTTCTTCTTCCTCTTCTCCCTCCCCTCCTCCTCCTCCTCCTCCTCCTCCTCCTCCTCCTCCTCCTCCTTCTTCTTCTTCTTCTTCTTCTTCTTCTTCTTCCTCTTCTTCTTTGAGACCAACTCTTGTTCTCTTACCTAGGCTGTAGTGCAGTGGCATGATCTCGGCTCACTGCAACTTCTACCCGCCCTGGGTTCAAGTGATTCTCCTGCCTCAACCTCCTGAGTAGCTGGCATTACAGGCACCCACCACCACACCCAATTAATTTTTGTATTTTGAGTACAGATGGGGTTGTTCTCAAACTCCTGACCTCAGGTGATCCACCCTCCTTGGCCTCTCAAAATGTTAGGATTACAGCCATGAGCCACCTCACCTGGCCTTGAGTCTCCTATAGTGTGTTCAGATATAGAATGTCTAGGTTCACGTTCCAGCTCTATTACCTACTTCATTAGGTCTTGGGCATGCTACTTAACCTTTCTATGCCTTACGAAAAGAGGGAAGGTGAATGAGAATACCCATCACACAAAATAGAGATTTGTTTGGAATGAGTTAATACCAGCATCTCTTTTAAAATATCAGCACTCTATGTCTGAAAATTAGACATTTTGTGCTATTTGGGCTCTATTTCATGTTACTCTAAAATAAAAAAAAATTATAATACATTACACATCAACCCCAAATCCCCAACCAATTTTCTAAAGCATAACTAAAGGACACTAAGACACTTGAAGGGAATCAGGATATGCCATCCCAAAAATGCCACTTTTGGCATAAGAGTTATTTTGAGCTGAAGGAATTTCATTTCCTGAAATCTCTTATATGCCTAAAAGCAGAGCCTCCCCAAAGAACCCAATTGTCGTAAATTCCCTTTCCAAGAGCAACTCTAATCTTCCTTCTGTGTGCCAAGAAGTTGGTCCTCAAATCTCCTTCTCCTTCTCCTTCTCTTTCTCCTTCTCCTTCTCCTTCTTCTTCTTCTTCTTCACCTGTACCTGGGCAGACATTGGTACAAACTATCATATCTCTCATCTATTCTAAGGGACCATTTAGCTTTCAAAAAAATCATCATATTTCTATAAGTGCCCTTCTTTCTACCTTCCTTTTCTGCAAACTCATTTGTTCTCCCAGAAGTATTCCCTTCTCCTCTCTATCCCCTATTAACATGTATATAAGCCCCAAATTCTAACTGCCTCTTTGAGTCATATTTTTCTGTGACCTCCCACATACTTACTTGAATAAAAATCGGTCTCTTCTCTTGGTAATCTGTCTTTTGTGAATTTAATTTGTAGGCCTCAATCAATAAACATAAAAGGTTACAGAAGGCTGGGCACAGTGGCTCATGCCTGTAATCCTAGCACTTTGAGAGGCCAAGGCGGGCAGATCACTTGAGCTTAGGAGTTCAAGACCAGCCTGGGCAACATAACAAAACCCCATCTCCACAAAAAATATAAAAATTAGCCAGGCGTGGTTGTGTGTGCCTGTAGTCCCAGCTTCCCAGGAGGCTGAGGCAGGAGGATTGCTTGAGCCTAGGAAGTGGAGGTTGCCGTGAGTTGAGATCATGCTGCAGCATTCCAGCCTGGGTGACAGAGGGAGATCCTGTCTTTAAACAACAACAAAAAAGAAGGCTATAGAAAGTGTTTTCTCCCACTCACACACCTATATATTAGAAACGTTTAAAACATTAAACATCAGAAAATTAAAACAGTTGCTTTATGTGTATTACCATATCTTCCATTGTAATCACTATTTTTATTTTTTTAACTCCTTTTCCATAATTCTCTTTAAAGCTATCAACTTTTCTGGTACTCATTGTACAGCTCTAGGCAGAACAATGGCTCAAAATGGAAAGCACTGGGAAGTGTTTTCAAGACAATCACCTGTGCATAGCATAGTATGACTCATGCTGAGCATGAGGCTCTGAGGGTCACTCTTAGCAACAGCAACATCCAATATCTAAAGACTACATCATAACATGTGTGTTCCCGGTACCTTTTGGGATCATATCTACTGTATAAACAAGTGGACTCTGTATTGAGAGATACATACATTCTACGAAGTTTGGGTATTAAAAGCAAAAGGTGTTTCCGGGAGATACTTGGCAGGCTATATTTGTGCTCAACACAGCATCTGGCACAAAGAAAATATTCATTATTGCCAGGCACGGTGGCTTACACCTGTAATCCCAGCACTTCGGGAGGCCGAGGCGGGTGGATCACCTGAGATCAGGAGTTCAAGACCAGCCTGGCCAACACAGTGAAACCCCGTCTCCACTAAAAACACAAAAGAATTAGCTGGGCATGGTGGGGCGTTCCTGTAATCCCAGATACTCAGGAGGCTGAGGCAGGAGAATTGCTTGAGCCCTGGAGGTGGAGGTTGCAGTGAGCAGAGATCACACCATTGCACTCCAGCAAGACTCTGTCTCAAAAAACAAAGAAAGTATTCATTATTGTTATTTCACCTTTAGGAATGCTACATTCCAGTGGGGAAGGTAGGCAAATAAACACAAGATGGATAAGAGCATTACAGATTAATAAATTTTCTTTTATTTATTTATTTATTTATTTATTATTTTTAAAAATTTTACCCTAAGTTCTGGGATACATGTGCTGAACATGCAGGTTTGTTACATAGCTATACATGTGCCATGGTGGTTTGCTGCACCCATCAACCTGTCACCTAGGTTTTAAGCCCCGCATGCATTAGGTATTTGTCCTAATACTCTCCCTCCCCTTTCCTCCCATCCCCCGACAGGCCCCGGTGTATGTTGTTCCACTCCCTGTGTCCATGTGCTCTCATTGTTCAACTCCCACTTATGAGTGAGAACATGCAGTGTTTGGTTTTCTGTTCCGGTGTTGGTTTACTGAGAATGATGGTTTCTAGCTTCATCCATGTCCCTGCAAAGGACATGAACCATTCTTTTTTATGGCTGCACAGACTGATCTGTTTTCTGAAGAGAATGAATACCATGACAGAGAATAATGGGTAAGGGAACTTCTTCAGGTATGGTGGTCAGGATGGCCACCTTAGAGAGGTGACATCTAAATATAATCCTGAGGGATGAGAAGTTGGCCATGAGGGGAGACAGGGCAAAGCATTTCAGACACAGGTAAGAACAAATATAGAGGCAAAGATGAGAGAAAGCTGCTGAGGAGACAGTGATTGGAAAGCGGGGAGTAAGGAAAACTCTGAGATGAGGCAAGAGAGACAGGCAGGGCCAGGTCAAATGGAATATTGGAGACTACTGTACAGAGTTTGGATTCCATTCTAGGTGCAACAAGAAACCATTTACAAATTTTAAGTAGAAGCCTGATATGGTTTGGCTCTGTGTCCCCACCCAAACCTCACGTTGAATTGTAATCCCCAATGTTGAGGGAGGGACTTGATGGGAGGTGGCTGGATCATGGGGGTGATTTCTAATGGTTTAGCACCATCCCCTAGTGTTGTCTCATGATTGAACTCTCATGATATCTGGTTGTTTAAAAGTGTACAGCACCCCATCACACTTCATACTCTCTTCCTCCTGCTCTGGCCATGTAGGACATGCCAGCTTCCCCTTCACCTTCTGCCATGATTGTAAGTTTCCTGAGGCCTCCCTAACTGTAATTCCCATACAGCCTGTGGAATTGTGAGCCAATCAAACCTCTTTTCTTGTTAATTACCCAGTGTCAGGTAGTTCTTTATAGCAATGTGAGAACAGACAAAGCCTGAGCAACATAGTGAGACCATGTCTCTATTTAAAAAAAAAAAAATAGCTGGTCTTGGTAGTGTGTGCTAGGGGTCCCACCTGAGGTAGGAGGATTGTTTGAGCCCAGAAGGTTGAAGCTGCAGTGAGCTGTGATTGCTCCACTGCATTCTTGCCTGGGCAACAGAGTGAGACCCTGTCTCAAAAACAAAGCAAAACAAAACAAAAATCCAAAAATAGTTTTAAGTGAAGAGATGACATGATCTGACTTATGTTTTTAGATTCCTTTTGTTGAGGAGATTGGGCTAGTGGAGATTTCAGGTGAAAGCCAGAACACCAGTTAATAATATACTCTATTAACTCAGGAAAGAGATGAGTTGGTATTGAAGATGGAGAGAAAAAGCCTGGAATGAAGATTATTTTGGAGGAAGAATTACTGGACCTGATATTGGGTGAAAGAAATGGGTAAGTCAGGGATGATGCTGAGGTTTCTGGTTTTCATTACTGGGTGCCATCTACATAGAGAGGGAAGAATAGATATAAGGAAGTGCACAAAGGTATCTCTAAAGCCTGGACAGGTACACACACACACAGGTAAATGGATAGTTATGTTTCTCATGTCTTTTGGGAGGTATCATTATTTATAGATGGGAGTGTGGCCGCAACATGTTGAGGTGGCTTTGAGGTTCTAACCCACATGATACTAGAAAGGGCTGAATTCTGATTATTTGCTTCCACCTATTATAGTACATGATGAATTTTGCTCTGGTCTCTCGTTATAGTCCTTGTTGTGGTACATGGCTTTTTGTTTATTTAGTCATCATGGTTGGAAGCATGAAACTTGTGAGCTATTCTGGCTCTATAAGCTGAATATCAGAGAGGATTATGATCTCTCCCATCATTACCTCATAGCTACAGTGTGTCTCTTATTGCATGTTTTTAAAAAATTATTTATTTATTCATTTTTGAGACAGCATCTCACACTGTTGCCAGGGCTGGAGTGCAGTGGCGTGATCTTGGGTCACTCCAACCTCCGCCTCCTGGGTCCAAGCAATTCTCCTGCCTCAGTCTCCCGAGTAGCTGGGAGGTGCCTGCCACCATGCCTGGCTAATTTTTTGTATTTTTAGTAGAGACAGGGGTTTCACTATGTTGGTCAGGCTGGTCTCGAACTCTTGACCTCGTGCTTTGCCCACCTTGGCCTCCCAAAGTGCTGGGATTGCAGGTGTGAGCCACCACACCTGGCCCTTATTACATGTTAAACAGAGTAGTGGCAGATAAGAATAAATGACCTTTTTGAAGAGATTAAGTGTATGATACTTTGGGATGAATGGTCCACTGAGGGTTGTAGACCACTACTGAAAGGTAACAGAATATGACACCTTAGCCTAAGGATTATTTTTAGCTGAAGGCAATTAAGAAGAAACAAATATAGGAGAAACTCTTCCCCCCCCCTGGCCCCACCCCAGTTTACCTAAAAGCAGAACATAAATTCGGAAAGATAGTCTCCCTTTCTTCTCTCCAAGGAAGGACAAAGGTTAATCACCAGAGACAACTGTAGACTTTTATCAGCCCAGAGAAATTGGTAAGGGATCAGAAAAAGCTATATAACTCACCTGACTAACTATCCCTTATCTTCCATTAGTTTCCCCCACACATTTAGTGTCCCACAATTTGTCACTCTAGAAGCTCAAAATCCCTTTCTTTGTCTTGCCACTTTTCTACATATGTATTTTTTTTTAATTCTTCTTTTCTTTTTTTGGAGATAGAGTCTTGCTCTGTCACCCAGGCTGGAGTGCAGTGGTGTGATCTTGGCTCACCACAACGTCCACCTCCTGGGTTCAAGTGATTCTACTGCCTCAGCCTCCCGAGTAGTTGGGACTACCAGCATGCACCACCATGCCTGGCTAATTTTTGTATTTTTAGTAGACATGGAGTTTCACCATGCTGGCCAGGCTGGTTTCAAACTCCTGACCTTGTGGTCCACTCATCTTGGCCTCCCAAAGAGCTTTGATTACAGGCATGAGCCACCGCGCCCAGCCCTGTTGTTTTGTTAAAATGCTGTATGTGTCCAAGTTCTAAACACTAAGTACTCATCTCTGGGTCCTCCCATGTATATATATGATGTGTTAATAAACTTTGTTTTTCTCTTGTTAGTCTGTCTTTTGTCAGTCTAATCTACAGGGTCCCAGCTGAGAACTTAGGAGCTCTTTTTCCTCTTCCACACAGAAAGTTTACACAAAAGAGCACTAGCAACAGGGTAGTTATGATGCAGAGAGAACCGAAGAGTGGCTCACTCACTAGGTGTGCTAGCTTAGCCAGGTTAGTAGCTTCGCTGACTCTGGCTTCTCCAGCTGTGAAATATTTTTGGGGGGCATGGAGGAGCAGAACAAAAATTAAATAAGAGTATAATAATAGAATATTCTAGGTTGTGTTACAGAGCTAAATAACTCTGAAATTCAGTGGCTTCAATGGCTTGGTACAACCAAAGTTCATTCATGCGTGGGCCAATGGGGATTATTTTTCTGGAGACCCTGGGATCCAGGTTCCATCTTCTTGTGATGTAACCTCAACATGTGACCTCCAAGATTGTTAGGGAAAGCAAAGAGAGGATGAGGACTGCATGATCTCTTTTTAATGTTCAGACCTGGGAGTGGTTTATGTCATTTCACCCATCCCCACTGGCCAGTACCGAGTCACATGGCCTCAGTAAAACTGCAAGATGAGCTGGAAAATGTAGTTTCCCAAGTGCCCAGTAAGAGAAAAACAAAATGGGATTTGGTGAAACGGTGATACTTTATCAAATGTAGGTAAATGTATTTTATAAAATATTATCTCCAACTTTTTCTGATAATGATATTTTGAAATGACCAAAATGGGAAAAGAAGTTAGGAGGCAAAGAGTATAAATGAACCACAAGATGGATAGCCTCCCTCTGAACAATGGAAAAATAATTTTTCTTTCTAGAAGGCACGGAAAAGAGGCCTGTAGGGTGGAAGGTGGAGGACTGAGGGACTAAGAATTGGAATGAGATAAAATATTGTAGGGAAAGAAAAACATTTCCTTTACCCTCTTGAGCCTGTGAATTAAAATGGCAAAAGGCAGATTAACAGGAGAAAAAGCATACAGATCTTATTTGATGTTAGTATTTTTACATGGCATGGGGGCCTCATAGAAAAGAAGTGAAAACCCCCCAAAAAGTGGTTAGACTCAGGGTTTATATACTATTTTAGCAAAGGGTGATAAGTTTATATACGATTTTAGCAAAGGGTGGTAAGTTTATACACGATTTTAGCAAAGGGTGATGAGTTTATATACTATTTTAGGAAAGAGTGATAAGTTGTGTGGAAGTCACTAGAAAAGAAAGAGGTTTGAGCTTCTGGGGCAGTAAATTGTGGGATGTGACTTGGAAATGTCTGGGGGAAACTAATGGAAGATGAGCTGTGTTTGTGCAGACTCACCTTGGCACAAAGTGAGACTCAACTTGTGCAGACTCAACTTTTCATCTCTGGTGATAAGAATGTTCTCTTCCCAGTGTTGGGAACGTATTTTTCTCATGGGAAATGTATGCTCTGGTTTTAGGCAGAAAGAGGAAGGGCAAAGAGTACTTGTTTTTCAATTGCCTTCAGCTCAAAATAATAAAAAATAAAATAATAAAATAAAAATAAAATAAAAAATAGTAATAAAAAATAAAATACTAATAAAAAAAGACAAAGTGGTGTATTTTGGAATGGCACGTTCTGATCTCCTTCAATGTCTTAGTTGGTAAGGTTCACAACTGTGATGAAAGGCTGGAGAAGGAAGTTTTATGTCTGAACTAAAAGCAAATGCCATTTTTAAGAGCCAACAACTTTGTAGCCAACAGAAAGGTAAAGTTTAAAACATTCATCTGAAGGCAGGAAGTTCCCAATGAAGATCTTTTTTGCAAGTAAAAAGAAAGAACTATTGCTGGGAAGCATTTCCAAGTTAAATGTTAAGGATGGTAAGTGGCAATAAATGGAGATTTGCAGGGTGACTTCTACAAGTTAGAAAAATGAAACAGTGTAAACAGTGTATTATCTTCTGTGATTTGAAGACATGGGGTAAGCATTCTGGACCCAAGGCTCTTCAGTGGGATGTGTCACCTTTCAAGATACAGCCATCTTGGCAATATGCCTTTAGGAAGGAGAAATCAGGATCCTTGAAGGCTCCTTCTTAACCTTTCTGAGCTTCTCTCTCACCACTGCCCTGGTCAGCCTGCTGCAGCCACAATGGATTTTTGCCATTCCTCAATGATTCCAGCTATGCTCCTATCTCCTGGCATCCACTCTAGCTCTCTCTGTCTGGAAAGCTCTTGGGTGAGATGTCCAATCTGCCAACCCCCTCAGCTCCTCCAGTGCTGCCTACTCTATTTAATACTTGTTCACTCTAACACATTTGGAGAGGTGGAAATGGGTGATGTCTTTCCCAACCTATTATAAGGGTCACAGCTGACACTATAAGTAACAAAAGACAGGTTAACAAATATAACATGTTTAGGCCAGGTGCAGTGGCTCACGCCTATAATCCCAGGACTTTGGGAGGCTGAGGCAGGAGGATCATCTGAGGTCAGGAGTTCGAGACCAGCCTGGCCAACATGGAGAAACCCCATCTCAAATACAAAATTACAAAGTTAGCTGGGTGTGGTGACACATGCCTGTAATCCCAGCTACTTAGGAGGCTGAGGCAGGAGAATCGCTTGAACCCGGGAGGCGGAGTTTGTGGTGAGCCGAGATCGCGCCATTGCACTCCAGCCTGGGCAACAAGAGTGAAACTCCATCTCAAAAAAAAAAAAAAAGTATATATATATATATATATGTGTGTGTGTGTGTGTGTGTATGTTTTACATGACATGGGAATCTTCAGAAATGAAAACGCAAAGACCCAGGGAGAAATGTGATTGGACAAGAGTGTGATCTAATGGTTATAAACAGAGGGCAGGGCAGCAAGGTCTGTCTGTTCAGGTTCTTCCTGACCTCTCTGTGTAGCATTCCTTCCCCCTAGATATGGAACAGGACCCCTCTGGAGTGAGGGCATTAAGGGAGAAGGGAGAGAGTGACCTTTCCAGGTTTTATGACTTGCTTTTGGGGAGAAAGGTTCTAGTTTCTATGACCCCTCCTTGGGGAAGAGAAATCATCTGGTTTCTATGACTTGCTTTGGGAGGATAAAGACAGGCAGAGGACAGGAGGACAGGAGAAGGCCAGAGAAACCTTGCTTCTGAGGCCTTCCAATCTTCTTTGGTTCCAAGTATTCAGCTCTCCAAAGCACCATGCTTTTGTTAACTGTCCAATGGGTTCACCTTGCCCACTGCCTAGACAGAGCTGATTTATTAAGACACAGGAATTGCGATAGAGAAAGAGTAATTCACACAGAGCTGACTGTGCAGGAGACTGGAGTTTTGCTATTATTCAAATCAGTCTCCCTGAGCATTCCGGAATCAGAGTTTTCAAGGATAATTTGATGGGTAGGGGGCCAGTGAGTCGGGAGTGCTTATAAGTTGAGTCAGAGATGAAATCGTAGGGAGTGGAAACTGTCCTCTTGTGCTGAGTCAGTTCCTGGGTTGGGTCCATAAGACCAGGTGAGCCAGTTTATTGATCTGGGTGGTGCCAGCTGATCCATCATGTGCAGGGTCTGCAAAATATTTTAAGCACTGATTTTTGGCTTTACGTTAGTGACGTTATTCCCAGGAGCAGTTTGGGGAGGGTCAGAATCTGGTAGCCTCCTGCTGCCTGACTCCTAAACCATAATTTCTAATCTTTTGGCTAATTTGTTAGTCCTACCATGGCAAGTCAGTCCCCAGGCAAGAAGGGAGTTTGTTTTGGGAAAGGGTTATCATCTTTGTTTTAAAGTATAAACTAATTTCCGGCTGGGCATGGTGACTCATGCCTGTAATCCCAGCACTTTGGGAGGCCAAGGCAGGGCATCACTTGAGGTCAGGAGTTTGCGACAAGCCTGGCCAACATAGTGAAATCCCATCTCTACCAAAAATACAAAAGTTAGCCAAGCGTGGTGGTGCACGCCTGTAATCCCAGCTGCTCGGGAGGCTGAGGCAGGAGAATTGCTTGAACCCTGGAGGCAGAGGTTACAGTGAGCCGAGATGGCACCACTGTACTCCAGCCTGGGTGACAGAGTGAGACTCTGTCTCAAAAAAAAAAAAATTAAAAAAAAAGTATAAACTAATTTCCCCCCAAAGTTAGTTTGGCCTATGGCCAGGAATGAATAAGGACAGGTTGGAGCACGCAAGATGGAGTGAGTTAGGTCAGATCTCTTTCACTGTCTCAGTTACAGTTTTGCAATGGCGGTTTTGCTTTGGGGTATTGTTTTCTGAGCTCCAACAATTCAAACATACTATATAGTTTACTTTTTGTAATGTTTACTATTTGCCTTCTCCCATTGGAATTCCAGCTCCATAAGGGCAGTGATTCTTTTGTTTTTTTCCACTGATCTGTCCCAAGCACTTACTAGACTTGCAAAGTATTCATTGAATGGAATCAAGCACACAAATTACTATCTCCTAATGGGTTAAGTGGCACAGAGGTTTGTTTTCTCCTGAAACAACTGCTGTGAACAGAGTTCTTGTGGAGCCAAGAAACCAAGATGAGGGGGAAATTAGTATGGACATTTAAAGGGTCTTTTTGTATTGCTGATTTTGTATTTCAAATTATTATCATCAATGGCGTTAACATTATTTAAACCATAATTTTTAGCTTCTAAAGTAATTTCTTTGAGGTGTTTTTTTTCCCTTTTAAAACAACTGAGCTCTGTAAAAAGGATAAGCTTCAGTTTCAGCTTAAGAGAAAAACCTTTAGGTAGAGATAAAATAGAAACCAGCACCTCCATTTGATCTTTCCCTGCCTGGTCTGTTTGAAGAGCGGCTGTGTTTGGACAATGATGCATAATGAGATCATTTCTGTTACTGCTTCTGAAGGACTTAGCTTTGCTGTGTTTTCCTTTGGGGTTTAAGAACCTGGACATTTTAGAATGCTTTTTAAAAATTAAATACAGAGTTTCAGTTGCTTTGATGGGGTTTAAAAGGGACAGCAAAAAAGGCCGTTGAAGTAATTTTAGAGCTATACTTGAACAGCTACTGAATACTTGTGAAAACATAAATCCATATTAAAAGAGTCAACATTTTATACACAAACTGTATTTTGATGGTTTCGTTGTGGTGGGGGCGGTGGTTATTTTGAAACGTTACCTTTCCTCTAGAAGCACTAAACATTTTATTTGAATGAATGCCCAAATGATCACCTTTGCCAGCTAGTCCAGGCATTGAGGGTGAAATTTGCATTTGTTTAGCAACTCTTCACTTCCTCAGCATGAAAAAGAACACTTTTATCCTCTAAGTGTGGTTTACATTTTTGTGTCCTTCAGGTGCACTCCAGAAGATTTGGGAGATATTGACTAAGAGATATGTGTTAGGCACAAGGGGTGCATTCCAGAAGATTTGGGAGATATTGACTAAGAGATATGTGTTAGGCACAAGGGGTGCATTCCAGAAGATTTGGGAGATATTGACTAAGAGATATGTGTTAGGCACAAGGGTCTAGTGCCTCGGGCTCTGAGCCCTTCTGTTTTTCTGTTTCGGGCATAGCACATGGAGATGCAGCATTTAGAAATATAAGTGCCACTCTGTATTGGGCATTATATCAAAATTAATTGCATCACCAGGTCCTAGTCATCAATTTTAGCATATTCAAGTTCTGTGAGTGTCGTGTGACATTTATTTATAATTTTGTTTCCACTTGTAATTCTTTATCCAATAACACTGGTCGATTAGCCCCCTGCTGCTGCTTGATTAGAATGTCAGCCGTAATAAATAGCTCCTCCACTACGTAATTACTTTGTGCCAGCAATCAGAATTTTAGTGAGCAAATTGGTGAAAATGAGAATGAGATTTCTCATCGTAGGCTTAGCCTGATTATGTCACCCGCAGCTTTGGGTAGAATCACTCCCTTTTTCAACAATGTTAATGGGACGCTCATAAAAATATTCTATAACCTTATGGACAGCAACCTGAAGGGGTTTTCCTTGAGGTGAGAGATCTGGAATTGACCATTTGTGATGGTAGAAGTTACCTTGCATTCTAAATCTAATCAGATAAATTGTGCTGATTGCCTGAAATAGACACCTTAGGCAGAAGTCTCAGAGCAGTACTTGAACCAACCTGCCTGTCATGCTAGAGGATCATTTCTGAACCGACTCTATCCCGTTTCTTTGAGTAACTCCCTCCTGTGCAAACAGGAGCTGCGTTTTACATTTGTGTTCTCAGCAGTAAGAGAGAGCCCCACTTTGCTGGGTGGCTGAGAGGCCTGACGTGCTAGGTGGCTCATGACTCCCATGACAGAAAATTGTCGTTACATGCTGGGAGAATTGTAAACAGGATAACAGAAGGAAAGAGAAAACAAAGCAAAGTCAGATTAGCCTGAAAAGCAATTTAAAGGTTAAATTTTCACAGAAAAAAAAAAAAAAATTACAATCTTGAGGCCCGGTAGAAAATTAGTATTCCTGCCTGTAATTCCAGCACTTTGGGAGGCCGAGGCAGGCATATCACCTGAGACCAGCCTGACCAAATGGTGAAACCCTGTCTCTATTAAAAACACAAAAATTAGCTGGGCATGGTGGTGGGTGCCTGTAATCCCAGCTATTCAGTAGGCTGAGGCAGGAGAATCACTTGAACCTGGAAAGCAGAGGTTGCAGTGAGCTGAGATTGTGCCACTGTACTCCAGCCTGGGCGACAGAGTAAGACTCTGTCTCAAAAAAAAAAAAAAAAAAAAAAAAAAAAAAGAAAAAAGAAAAAGAAGAAAAGAAAATTAGTGTTTTCCAATCCTGAAAGTTTCTAAAAATTTATCTTTAAGCAATTTCACATTTTATTGGTTAAATGGCAAAGAAGTCAGAACATGTGACAATTCAGTAGTATTTATTGTTCATAGAAACAAATGTTCTGTTTTAACAGATTCATTCATCAGTTACCTGGAAGAAGTATCTAGTAACAGGGAAAGAAAACTCCACAGGAGTTTCAGATACCCTTCCCCCTTTAGCATAATACTAAATATCGTGCCACCAAAGTACATTTATTTAGCTTATGATAGAAATTGTGGGGGCAGATGATAAAAACAGTTAAGAATTATTGACGTCTGTCAATAAGGGGTCTTCTTCAGCATTCTTTAATAACCTGACTGTACTGGGTTGTTCTAGGTAATTATGGAATGGACCCCAGGATGTAGCTGGGACCTTCCAGCCGGGATCCTTGAAGTTAGCTACAAGCCCATGTTGAGGTCGCCAGCAACTGAGGCAGACAGAGAGAGAGAGAGAGAGAGAGAGAGGGAGAGACAAAGAGAGAGAAAGAGAGAGAGACAAAGAGAGAAAGAGAGAAAGACAGAAAGAGAGAGAAAGAAAGAGAAAGGGGGGAGGGAAAGAGAGAGAGAGAAAGAAGAGAGAGAGATACATTATTTTACATACAAATACAAAAGTGTTGATGTAGTTGTTATAAGAAATATCAGAATTTTTTGAACTCTTCTACATTTATTTATGGTTTTATTTTATTTTGAATGATGTGGGTAGGGGATAGCAGGCAGCAATTCGCCCTCTAGATGAATCCTCATGGCTTTGCCCCACCAGCTGATTATTGCTAATTTTATAGGGGCCACTCATTACAATGTAATAGGGGCTATTTCCTTCTATTTTACTGTACCTAATAGAGACTGGTCCAAAAAGGCACTGAGAGTAAGCCAGCAACAAAACGCAACTCCTGAGACCTATATTTGGCAACAGGGAAAAGCCAACAAATGAGTAAGACCTACCAAGGAGTCTGTCCTGTTTCCACAGGGTAACCAGGGCAAATGTGAGACTGTACGGTTTAGAACAAGACTGCAGGCTTCTCTTTTGGAATCACCATGTCTTGGGTCTCCATTACCTCAAGTACTTTCTTGGTCTTTCTGAGTCTTCCCTGCGTATGTGCACACGTGATTGTCGTCAATGCTGCAACGTTCCCTCTTCTGGTAGTCTGGGATGTGTCAGATAACACCACCAATTTCTTTCTTTCTTTTTTTTTTTTTTGAGGCGGAGTCTCGCTCTGTCGCCCAGGCTGGAGTGCAGTGGCCCGATCTCAGCTCACTGCAAGCTCCGCCTCCCGGGTTTACGCCATTCTCCTGCCTCAGCCTCCCGAGTAGCTGGGACTACAGGCGCCCGCCACCTCGCCCGGCTAGTTTTTGTATTTTTGGTAGAGACGGGGTTTCACCGTGTTAGCCAGGATGGTCTCGATCTTCTGACCTCGTGATCCGCCCGTCTCGGCCTCCCAAAGTGCTGGGATTACAGGCTTGAGCTACGGCGCCCGGCCCACCAATTTCTTTAATACAGTCCAGAGATGAGCCAATTTGGAAAATAATGAACTAAATTGTAAGATCTAGTCATATCCCTTCTTAATTCGCTTAGATTTGATTTATTAATCCTTTTTGCATGCAGTATTTATGGGCTGATGAGGACCAGCTGGTCCAGCAGCTTCTCAGCCACAGGTTTCTTAGGCCCTGTGAATGAAGAAAATGGGCAACTGAGTAGTACTATACCCACCCTTGCGCTTGGAGCTCTTTCTCTCTGAGAGTTTAAAATCTGCTTACAGTTTCCATATTCTTATATGATGCTTGTTAGGACTCAGAAAATGATATCTTAAAACGAAGGCCTCAGAAGCAAAAGTTTTTCTCTGACCTTTTCCTGACCTCCTGTTTCTGGCCCCTCATTTTCCCCTAAGGCCAGCCATGGAAAGTAGAATTCCTCTTCCCCAAGGGGGGTCATAGAAACCAGAACTGCTTTTCCCCCAAAACCAGCATAAGACCAAAGCATATTACTCTAATATCCGCTCCCCTGCCTTTTTGTATAAAAACTGGCTGTAAAGAAATTATTTCGGCCAGGTGCAGGGGCTCATGCCTGTAATCCCAGCACTTTGGGAGGCCAAGGCGGGAGGATTGCTCAAAGTCAGGAGTTCGAGTCCAACCTGGGTAACATAGTGACATTCTGCTCTTAAATAAAATAAAATAAAAATAAAAAAAATTAGCAGGAGACTGAGACAGGAGACTGAGGCAGGATGATTGTTTGAGCCCAGGCATTGGAGGTTGCAGTGAGCCATGTGCTTGTGCCTTTGCACTCCAGCCTGGGCAACACAGCAAGATCCTGTCTCAAAAAAAAAAAAAAAAAAAAAAAGAAAAGAAAAGAAATAAAGAAATGATCTGATCTACCTTGTTTGACTGTAGGTTATAAGAACTCTATTCCAGAGAGGGTCCTGCCTATACCCAGAAGGCAGGAATCCTGCACAGAGGCCAAGAAGAACCTGAAAGAAAATGTTTTGCTGGGTTTCCCTACTGAGTCTGTTACCATTAGCTCATATCCTTTTTGCTCAATCATATTTCTATACAGCTGTCCATACTTTGTTGAACCTAAGCATAAAAACGAACAGTTTCCCCTATATCTTTGGGTTTTCATTCTGAAGCCTCCTTTGTCCCATAAAACCATGATAAATACATTTGAATGCGTTTTCTCTGATTAATCTGATTTTTTATCAGTCATTTTCAGGGAAGTCTTCCCCTTTGCCCCTATGTGTTTCATTCTAGGCTTTGCAGAGGCTGGAGCACTTCTATTTCTGGGCCCAGTGCCAGAGCTGTTAGTAATCGATTCTCTTTAGAACTGGAATTGTCAGGTTGTTTCAGGACTCTGGTTTGCTTGATTTCCTTCCTAGGACACTTCAGAGTTTCGATACAGAGGTTCCTTTTCTCCAGTTTTCAGAAATAGAGAAGACCTTTCCAAGAAAACAGGGAGGAAAAAGGATAGAGAAGCCACTTAATGTAGAAGAATAAATAGATCTTTTATCTATCAAAACAGAAAATTACAACAAATGTAGTTTAATGATCTGAGCTGGCTTTATTGCTGTAAACCAAAAATAAAATTCTAAGCCCCCCAAGCATTTGAATGGACCCCTCCTCTCAGCCAAAGTTAACCTGTAAAACTTATTCCAAAGTTAAGCTGTAAAACTAGTTCAGGCCATGATGGGAAGGGGGAGTTGGATATGCCTCATTACAATTAACATCAACACAGACCCTAAGACTGACAGAACAGGCACTTTAAGTCTGATAAGAAACATTTACAATCTATTCTCTCTGAAGCCTGCTACTTGGAGGCTTCAACAACATAAAATCTTGGTTTCCACAACCCCTTATCATAACCCAGATATGCCTTTTTAAAACATATTCCAGATCTTTTTTTTTTTTTTTTTTTTTTTTGAGACTGAGTTTCGTTCTTGTTGCCTGGCTGGAGTGCAATGATGTGATCTTGGCTCACTGCAACCTCCACCTCCTGGGTTCAAGCAATTCTCCTGCCTCAGACTCTGGAGTAGCTGGAATTACAGGCACCCACCAACACACACGTCTAATTTTTGTATTTTTAGTAGAGATGGGGTGTCACCGTGTTGGCCAGGCTGGTCTCGAACTCCTGACCTCAGGTGATCCGCCCACTTTGGCATCCCAAAGTGCTAGGATTACAGGTGTGAGCTACCGTGCCCTGCTTAAATTTCAGATCTTTAAGTAGTAACTGAATGAACTGCCAGTCAGAAAATCTTTGAATCTGCGTATGAGCTGGGATCCCCCGCTTCCGGTTGTCACGCCTTTCTGGACTGAACCAATGTACATCTTACATGTATTGATGGATGTCTTATGTCTCCTTAAAAATGTATAAAATCAAGCTGCAAGCCAACCACTGTGGCCACATGTCATCAGGACCTCGTGAGGTGTATCATAGGCACGTCCTTAACCTTGGCAAAATAAACTCCTAAATTAATTGTGACTTGTCTCAGATACTTTTTGGTTTACATTGTGATTCTAGAATCGGGAAATACTTCATCCTACAAAACAGAGTAAGTGTTCCAATGGGCTGAACAGTGGGGGCTGGCTTTATAGACAGAAAAGGCTGAAGAAAGCAGATTGGTCATTGCAAAGTTACTTTCCTTGTAAGGCAGAGACAAGGAAACAAAACAATAATAGAAAGATAATGGATGAGTTAGCATCAAGTTACTTTTGGCTACCCTTTCTGTGTAAAGATTAAAGCAGAGGGAACTTATCATCATTATTATGCCAATTAAAGATTGAAACTGGCCTGTTTTGGAAAATGACTGTTATCTATCCTGATTTCTTGAAGGTTAGATAACAACTTAGTTTAGTAACTTGGAAACACTGCATGAGTGACTCCATTTTGATTTTTAGTCTGGTCTGTTGGGGCCTAGCACAGGAGCTTAGTCCAAAACAGTAGACTTCTCCTTTTGTAGTTCATAAGTGTGATGATTGGGTGTTCATGATTGTGTGTGCAATGTGCCTCCCTCTAAACCTTTTTGACATGAAAAAGGAAAAAAAAAAAGAAAAAGAAAAAAGAAAAGAAAAAACTAATAAAGAAGAAAGGAAAATAAAACAATAGTGTCCTATAATTTTATTTAATAAATAGGCCACGGAATGGGATAAAATATTTGCATAACACAGATCTGATAAAGTACTGGTATCCAAAATGGGCAAAAGACCTAAAAAGACACCTCACCAAGGAAAATACAGGCTTATTTTATTTTATTGCACTTCACTTTATTGGGCTTCACAGATACTGCATTTTTTTTTTCCCCAAAGTGAAGGTTTGTGGCAACCCTGCATTGAGCAAGTCTATTGGCCTCAATTTTCCAACAGCATGTGTGCGCTTTATGTCTTTGTGTCTCATTTTGATAGTCTTTGCAAAGTGCAAGGTGAAGCAGCAAGTGCTGATGGAGAAGCTACACTAAGTTATACAGAAAACCTAGCTAAGATAATTGATGAAGGTGGCTACATTAAACAGATTTTCAATGTAGATGAACAGTCTTCTGTTAGAAGAGGATGCCATCTATGACTCTCATAGCTAGAGAGAAATCAATGCCTGGCTTCAAAGCTTTAAAGGACAGGCTGACTCTCTTGTTAGGGGCTAATCACTTTAATGTGGCTGGTCACTCTAAGTTGAAGCCAATGCTCATTGACCATTCTGAAAACCCTAGGGCCCTCAAGAATTATGCTAAATCTTTAGTTGGGCATGGTGGCACATGCTTGTAGTCCCAGCTACTTGGGAGGCTGAGGCAGGAGTATCATCTGAGCCTGGGAGATCGAGGTCGCAGTGAGCTATGATCATGCCACTGCACTCCAGCCCGGGTCACAGAGCGAGACCTTGTCTCAATTAAAAAATAAAATAAAATAAAATAAAATAAAATAAAAAGAATCTTGCAAAATCGACTCTGCTTATACTCTATATATGAAATAACAAATCCTGGATGATCATGCGTCTGTTTACAGCATGGTTTACTGAATGTTTAAGCCCAGTATCAAGACCTACTACTCAGAAAAAAAAAAAAGAGAAAAGTTCTTTTGAAATATTTCTGTTCATTGACAATTTGTACGTAGTCACCCAAGACCTATACAAGGAGATTAATGTTGTTTTATACCTGCTAATACAACATCCATTCCACAACCTCTGGATCAGTGAGTGATTTTGATTTTCAAGTTTATTTAAGAAATACATTTTGTAAGGCTATCACTGCTACAGACAGTGATTCCTCTGGTGGATCTGGGCAAAGAAAAACTGAAAACCTTCTGGAAAGGATTCATCGTTCTAGATACCATTAAGAAAATTCATGATTCATGGGAGGAGGTAAAAATATCCACATTAATGGGAGTTTGGAAGAAGGTGATTCCAGTCCTCAAGGATGACTTTGTGGGGTTCAAGACATCAGTGGAGGAAGTCACTGCAGATGGTGGTGGAAATGGCAGAGAACTAGAATTAGAAGTAGAAACTGAAGATGTGACTGAATTGCTGCAATCTCATCAACAAATTTGAAGGAATGAGGAATTGCTTCTTATGGATGAACAAAGAAAGTGCTTGTTTGTTTTGTTTTGTTCTGAGATGGAATCTACTCCTGGTAAAGATGATGTGACCATTGTTGAAATGATAACAAAGAATTTAGAATATTACATGATCGTAGGTAGTAAAGCAGCAGCACAGTTGGAGAGGATGAAAGAAGTTCTATTCTGGGTAAAATGCTAACAGACATCTTTGCATGCTACAGAGAAATCTTTTGTGAAAGGAAGTGTCAATCGATGTGGCAAACTTCAGTTTTCTCTCCTTTTTTAAAATATCAGGGCCACTCCACCTTCTAGCAACCACCACCCTGATCAGTCAGCAACTACCAACATTGAGGTAAAACCCTATACCAGCAACACAATTATGACTCACTGAAGTCTCAGATGATTGTTACCATTTTTAGCAATGTTTTTAAATTAAGGTATGTACTTTTAAAAATACATGGTTCTATTGCATACTTAATAGACACTTATAATATAGTGTAAACATAACTTTTATATGTGCTGAGAGACCAAAAAATTCATGCAACTTGCTTTATGGAGATGTTCACTTTATTGTGGCAGTTGGTACTGAACCCACAATATCTCTGAGGTGTGCCTGTATGCCAATGGCAAATAAACAAATGGGATACTGCTATACCCTACTAGAAGGTGTAAAATACAAAACAGTAACAACACCAAAAGCTGGCAAGAGTGTGGAGCAACAGAAACTCTCATTCATTACTGGCAGGAATGCAAAACGGTACAGCCACTTTGGAAGAGAGTTTGGCAGTTTCTTAAAAAGTAAACATTCTCTTATCATAAGATCCAGCAATTGTACTCTTTGGTACTCACAAATGAATTAAAAACATGCCCCCACCAAAACCAGCACATGCTTTATTCTTTATTGCCAAAACTTGGAAGCAACCAAGGTGTTTTTTTTTTTTTTTTTTTTTTTTTTTTTTTTTTTTGAGACAGAGTCTCGCTCTGTCGCCCGGGCTGGAGTGCAGTGGCCAGATCTCAGCTCACTGCAAGCTCCGCCTCCCGGGTTCCCGCCATTCTCCTGCCTCAGCCTCCCGAGTAGCTGGGACTACAGGCACCCGCCACCTCGCCCGGCTAGTTTTTTTTTTTTTTTTTTGTATTTTTAGTAGAGATGGGGTTTCACCATGTTAGCCAGGATGGTCTCGATCTCCTGACCTCGTGATCTGCCCGTCTCGGCCTCCCAAAGTGCTGGGATTACAGGCTTGAGCCACCGTGCCCAGCCCCAAGGTGTTTTTTAATAGGTCAATGGGTAAACAAACTGTAGTACATCTATACAGTAGAATATTAGCACTAAAAGGCAATGAGCTAGCAAACCATGAAAAGACATGGATAAACCTTAAATACGTATTGCTAGGTAAAATAAGCCAATCTGGAAGGCCACAGCTACATACTATATCATTTTAATGATTAATATGCAACATTGTGGAAATATGGAGATAATAAAAAGAACAGTGGTTTCTAGGAGTTTGAGGGAAGGAAAGAAGGGAAGGATTAATAGTTTGAACATGGGATTTTTAGGGCAGTGATACGATTTGGATCTGTGTCCCCACCCAAATCTCATGTTCAATTGTAATCCCCTATGCTGGAGGTGGGGCCTGGTGGAGGGTGATTGGATCACGGGGGCGGATTTCCCCCCCCAGTGCTGCTCTCATCGTAATGAGTGAGTGCTGGTTGTTTAAAACCATCTGGTGTAGCACCTCCCGCCTCTCTCTCTCTTGCTCCTTCTCCGGCCATGTGAAGTGCTGCTCTCTCTTTACCTTCTACCATGATTGTAAGTTTCCTAAGTCCTCCTCAGAAGCAGAATCCACAATGCTTCCTGTATAGCATGGAGAGCTGCTGACCAATTAAACTTCTTTCCTTTATAAATTACCCAGTCTCAGGTATTTCTTTATAGCAATGTGAGAATGGACTAATACAGAAAGTTGGAACTGATGAGTGGAGCATTGCTATAAAGGTACCTGAAAATATGGAAGTGACTTTCCAATTGGATAATGGGTAGAGGTTGGAAGAGTGTGGAGGCTCAGAAGAAGACAGGAATACGTGGGAAAATTTGGAACTTGTTGAATAGTTGTGACCAAAGTGCCAATAGTGATATGGACAATGAAGTCCAGACTGAGGAGGGCTCAGGTGGAAATGAGGAACTTATTGGGAACTGGAGCAAAGGTCACATGTGTTATATCTTAGCAAAGGACTTGGAGGCATTGTGACCCTGTCCTAGGGATCTGTGGAACTTGGAACTTGAGAATGATGATTTACGGTACCTGGTGGAAGAAATTTCTAAGCAGCAAAGTGTTCAAGAATCAGCCTGGCTGCCTCTAACAGCCCATGCTTATATGTGTGAGCAAATAAATGACCTGAAACTGAAACTTATATTTAAAATGGAAGCAGAGTGTAAAAGTTTGGAAAATTTGCAGCCTAGCCATATGGGATAAAAGAAAAAACCCACTTTCAGGGGAGGAATTCAAGCAGGCGGCTTGAATTGTATCTTAGAAATAACCAGAACAGATAACTTAGAAATTTGCATAACTAAAAGGAAGGCAAATGCTGATAGCCAAGACAATGAGGGAAATGCCTCAAAAGTATTTCAGAGATCTTTGCTGCAGTCTCTCCCGTCACAGGCCCAGAGGCCTAGAAGAAAATAATGGTTTCATGGGCCAGCCAGGCCCAGGGCCTTGCTGCACTGTGCAGCCCCAGGACAAGAAGCCCTGTATCCCAATTGCTGTAGCTCCAGATGTGGCTCAAGGACATGAAGCCCTGCATCCCAACTGCTCTAGCTCCAGATGGGCTCAAAGCCCAAAGGTACATCTCAGTCCACTGATTCATATGGTGCAAGCCATAAGCCTTGATGGCTTCCACCTGGTGTTAAGCCTGTGTGTGCACAGAATACAAGACTTGAGGTTTGGAAGCCTCTGCCTAGATTTCAGAAGATGTATGGAAAAGCCTGGATGTCCAGGGAGAAACCTGCTACAGGGGCAGAGCCCTCAAAGAGAACATCTACTAGGGCAGTGCAGAGGGGATATGTGGGGTTGGAGCCCCTGCACAGAGTTCCCAGTAGGACACTGCCTAGTGGAGCTGTGAGAAGAGGGCCATCGTCCTTCAGATTCCAGAATGGTAGATTGACCATCAGTTTGCACCCTACACCTGGAAAAATTACAAACACTCAACACCAGCTCATGAGAGCAGCTGTGGGGGCTGAACCCTGCAAGACCCAGGGGTGGAGCTGCCCAAAGCCTTGGGAGCCCCTCCCTCATACCAGTGTGCCTTAGATGTGAGACATGGAGTCAAAGGAGATTATTTTGGAGCTCTAAGATTTAATGACTGCCCTGCTGGATTTTGGACTTGCATAGGGCCTGTAGTCCCTTTCTTTTGTCTGATTTCTCCCTTTTGGAACAGGAGTATTTACCCAGTGACTGTACCCCCATTGTATCTTAGAAATAACTAATTTGTTTTTGATTTTACAGGCTCATGGGCAGACAGGACTAACCTTGTCTCAGATGAGATTTTGGACGGTGGACTTTGGAGTTAATGCTGGAATGAGTTAAAACTTTGAGGGACTGTTAGAAAGGCATAATTGTATTTTGCAGTGTAAGAGGAACATGAGATTTGGGAGGGGCTTGAGGTGGGATGATATGGTTTGGATCTGTGTCCCCAACCACATCTCATGCTCAATTGTAATCCCCAATGTTGGAGGTGGGGCCTGGTGGGAGGTGATTGGATCATGGGGGCAGATTTCCCCCTTAGCGCTGCTCTCATCATAGTGAGTGAGTGCTCATGAGATCTGGTTGTTTAAAAGTGTGTAGCACCCCCTACCCTGCCCTTACTCATTCTCTGGCCATGTGAAGTGCTGCTCTCTGTTTATCTTCCACTATGATTGTAAGTTTCCTGAGGCCTTCCCAGAAGCAGAAACTGCTATGTTTCCTGTAAAGCCTGCAGAATTGTGGGCCAATTAAACCTCTTTCCATTATAAATTACCCAATCTCAGGTATTTCTTTATAGCAGTGGGAGAACAGGCTAACACAGGTAGTGAAACTATTCTGTATGACACTTGTATTAGTCCATTCTCACGCTGCTATAAAGAAATACCTGAGACTGGGTAATTTACAAAGAGAAGTTTAATTGCTCATAATTCTGCAGGCTGTACAGGAAGCATAGCAGCTTCTGGAGAGGCCTCAGATAACTTTCAATCTTGGCAGAAAGCAAAGCGGAAGCAGGCACATCTTACAACGGCAGAACAGGAGGAAGAGAATGGAGGGCCTATACACTTTTAAACAACCAGATCTCATGATAACTCTATTATGAGAACAGCATTAGGGGGATGGTGCTAAACCATTAGAAATGGCCCCTGTGATCCAATCATCTCCCACCAGGCTCCACCTCCAGCATTAGGGATTATAATTCAACATGAGATTTGGGTGGGGACACAGATCCAAACCACATCAGTACTGTAATGGTGAATATGTGCCATTCACCATTGTATGTATGTGTAAATTCATACAATGTATAACAACAAAGAGTGAGCCCTAATGTGACCTATGGACTTTAGTTAATAATAATGTTTCAGTATTGCCTTATGAATGATTACAAATGTCCCACACTAATGCACTAAGGGAACTGGAAGGGGTTGTGGGAGGGTTGCATGGGAACCCATAATTTCCACTCAGTTTTTCTGAAAAACTTAAAACTGCTCAAAACGTAAGTCTATTAATCAAAAGAAAACAAAAAGATAGATCTGAAAAGAGTGTGGGAAGAAGGATGCCATGAGGGGAGACAGGGAAAGTATGACCAACATAAACATGAATCTTTCTAAGTAACCATATGGCATATTTCTGATGTAGTGTTTCCTAGCACCCAGGAGTCCAGCAGTTTAGTTTATACCATTAAACTTAAATGGATTTAAGTTACTGGTCAATTGAACAGCAGTCTGGTGTTCACCATCTTAGGACTACTAATGGTATCACAGATTGCCCTCTAACGGAGTTAGGGGAAGAAGAAAAGAAGTTTTCAACTGAGTTTATAGGCAAGGAAGAGAAAAGCCCAGAAGCCTTTGTAGTACATAGCACTTGAACAGCTCTTCAAATAAAGCTTCTGAAGTTCTGGAGTTGTAGTTAGAGCTGTCAGACTTGAGCAACCTTGAAATAGAATGATTATGAGATTTAAGGTGGTGGTTTGTGCTGCATTGACAGTATTTATCCCACTCATCTGTGTGCACGTGTGTGTGTATGAGAGAGAGAGAGAGAGATGGGAGACAGAGTGCCTGCCTGAGATCCAGAGAGACCAAAAGGAAGGATAGGTTATGTTCATCTTCACTAATTCCTTGAAGTGGCAGAGTGTTAACCTGATCTGGCTTTTCTTTTATATTTATTTCATGGAACTACCAATATCTCTTAATCAACATGTGTTTGTATTCACATTTTTTAAGGCCACTTCCTGCTTCTTCCCCTTTTCACAGTGACATTTTTTTTTAAAAAAAGAAAATGCTGTTAATACATTCAAAATGTTTCCTCTGTTGCCATGTTGCTGTTACATTGTTTACTAATTTTTTCTCCTCCTTCTTAATGGTATAACTATCCTCTTCTGGATAAATGGAGTCTAATAATATTCATCCTCTGCCATCTGGTTTATCACTGGCTTGGAGACACAGCTCTGGGATTTTAGGCAGCCTCAGTCTGAAATGACCCAAATATCGTAAGGGTAGTCAAAACAATAGAGTGATCAATTTTCACAACTTTGTACCAGACAAGTTTAGAAGGCAACTGCTACTTTTTGAAGAACAGAAAACACGTGAATGTTGTCATGGAGAACCAGAAGTCTAGGAGAGGATGTGGTTCTTGTCCCAGCCAAATGTGTGATCTTGAGAAAATGACTTAACTTGCCCAAGACTCAAAGGCTTTATATGTAAATTAAAGACATTTTACTGCTGAAAGGCAGAGGACTGGACCTTTGTTCTGTCCATATTTGAGGCTCTGTCAGTACCAGAATATAAGAAACGCTACCCACCCACATTTATAGATTTTAAATTTCTCCAAGGCACAGTTGGGTCATATTTCCCTTGAATGCCCCCACAGCTCATGGCACACTATTAGTCATCTTAACAGCTACCCTTTGCTGAACAATTTATGAGCCCCGTGCCTGCCTGGGGACTCAAACTTGTTGAACAGTGGTTATTAGGAGAAGAGAAGGAAGGGAGTAGGCCACAGAGTGGGGCCTACAGCCTACCCAAGGGCCTCCAGCTCCTTAGAGCAGGCAGCTCTCTGGTGTTAGCACGTACTTCCCAGGATCTAAAGGAGAGTGGGAGGGAGACAAAGGCTTCAAGATCTTTCTCTCCTCAGGCCATGCCCCAGCACATACACAGCTTCAGGGGAGAGGCAGCTGGAAAACTGTGTCCATGGCAGAGGCAGCTGGAAAACAAGTTAAGTATTTAAGTTTTTTTTTTTTTTTCCTGAGACAGAGTCTTCCTCAGTTGCCCAGGCTAGAGTGCAGTGGTGCAATGCCGGCTCCCTCCCTCTGCCTCCTGGGTTCAAGCGATTCTTCTGCCTCAGCCTCCTGAGTAGCTGGGATTACAGGTGTGTGCCACCACGCTCGACTAATTTTTATATTTTTAGTAGAGATGGCGTTTCATGGTGGCCAGGCTGGTCTTGAACTCCTGGCCTCAAGACATCTGCCTGCCATGGCCCCCCAAAGTGCTGGGATTACAAGCTTGAGCCACTGAGCCTGGTTCATCATTTTCTTCTAATACACATACAAAGCTGAGCTGTTGGGCTGCTTGGGTTGTGGATGGAGAAAAGCATCAGAAAAGTATCCAAATTAGGATGAAAAAGTTCAGTAAAAGGTGGGAGCAGAGATGGAGAGGGCAAGAGTGTGGGGGCAAGATGAGAGGGACTTTGGGGAGCAGCTGTCTTCATGACAGGCCTAGGGGAGAAGATTGTCCAGCTAGGATTTGAGAGTGTTTCTCTGTGTGTTATGGGAGTGTAATTCCTCTTTCTGGGCTAACCCCTTGCCCTGAGACTTCCAGGAAATGTAAAATGATTCTTTAAGATATTTTACATTCAGATTTTCTTATTTTCTGCCACCTGGTGCTAAAATGGGCTTAGGGATGGCCCAGGCTTAGGTTGAACTGGCAGGAAAAGTTTTTCTCAATAACCAGAATCAAGCGGCTCTGCAGACAGCCCTCAGTTTTCAAAGGATCTTGCCAATGGGAAGGATTATGCATAGTGATAGGTGAGTTAATATGTAGCAAAGCCTTGCAGATGGTTGGAAATGCAGACCCAACAGATTCTTCCCTCATAAACAGTCCCAACAGCTTCTTTCCTCATCTCTAATGAATATTTGCAAAGCACCTTCCCATTCATTGTTCCACCTTTGTTCCCATGATAACCTATTGAACCAGGCATGGTAAACTAATACACCTCCTACTTAGTAGACAATGTTCAGTGACCTGCCCAATTCACGGAGCTAAGAAGGGCCAGACCTGGGCAAGAACCCAGGTCTTCTGACTCCATTTATCTTCATTTGTCTAGGCTCCTTGCCATCTCAATCTGTCTACCAACAGCAGCACCCCTTCATTGTACCTCCCTACACTCCCCTCCACCCCCTTGATCATCCCAGGCTTGAATATGGAAGTTGAGGTTTCAGGTCCAAGTGCAACAAGAAACATAATGACTAAAAAGCCCAATATTTGCATGTTGCATATATCTTTTTTTTTTTTTTTTTTTTTTGAGACGGAGTCTTGCTCTGCCGCCCAGGCTGGAGTGCTGTGGCCGGCTCTCAGCTCACTGCAAGCTCCGCCTCCCGGGTTCACGCCATTCTCCTGTCTCAGCCTCCCGAGTAGCTGGGACTACAGGCGCCCGCCTCGTCGCCCGGCTAGTTTTTTTGTATTTTTTAGTAGAGACGGGGTTTCAGCGTATTAGCCAGGATGGTCTCGATCTCCTGACCTCATGATCCGCCCGTCTCGGCCTCCCAAAGTGCTGGGATTACAGGCTTGAGCCACCGCGCCCGGCTGTTGCATATATCTTAATGGGAGACATATAGCTTTTTGTTATTAATGGGACCTGGGCTCAGTAAATTTGGGGTGATATAACTTACCTATGCATTATAAAATCCAGGAAATAAACCACAAGATAAATACCTCACCCTTCCCCTTCTGCCACGCCTTATAATCAACCTGTTGTGGGAAATAACTGGAAGTGAGGCATTAGTCCCCTGAATACGTAGAACATTATCTTTTTTATTTTTATGTTTTAGAGACAGGGTCTGGCTCTGTCACCCAGGCTGGAGTGCAGTAGCATGATCATAGGTCACTGTAACCTCAAACTCCTGGGCTCAAGCATCCTTCCACCTCAGCTTCCTGAGTAGTTGGGAGTACAGGCATGTGCCACCATGCCTGGCTACATTAAACATTATCTTGACATTGCTCCCTAACCATATAAAGCAAAATACTTCAAAATCATCAAGGCATATTTGGAATTCTCCAAGCATATTCAAAGTAAGTATTTGTCTCAGGCCTGTTTAGTATTTCTATCAGCAACTTGAAAAGTAATGTGAAAGGAAAGTTCATAGATTGTTCATATGGCCAAAGTTGAGGGAGATGGCTCATTTACTGTGTGTAATTATGGGGAGGCAAAGCTGTAATGCCAGGAATGGAGGCCACATCTTGAGCAGCTTCTGTGTTCATCCAACATCTGCACCTCTCAGGCCCTAGACCTGCTCATTTCCAAGCAGTTTCATCTTCTTGGATATCGTGGCCACATCCTGGACCTTGCTATTACTCAGGACTGCTTCAGCTCATACACTTCCAGCATCATGCTCTCTAAGCACAGTCTTTCAGCTCTTGCTTTCTGACTCTCTATTTCACCTATTCTGACCTCATCCACTCCTTGTTGCTACCAACTTCCTTTCTTTCTACATTAGTGAGTCCCACCACTTCCTACTTAGCTTCAAGTCAGAAACTTGGACTTTCCCCTCCTATTCCCCTTACTATCCCAGACTTGAAATATTGAAGGAGTTCCGAATATACTACCTCACCCTTATGCCAGTTTGCCATAAGGATTGTTTTGAGCTGGAGGCAACTCAGAAGCAGTCAATGTGGAAAGAGCTTTTTGCCTTCTTTCTCTCTGTCTAAAAGCAGGACATACATTTCCCTTAGTGAAGGTGTTTCCCCTCCTCTTTCCCATATCAGAGAAGAACAACCCTATCACTGGAGACAGAAAATTGGCACTAAGACGGGTCCACACAAACAAACATTACTAAGATAAAGCCCCAGCTGTCATTAGTTTCAGATCACCATCAGATCTCATGAGACTTATTCACAGTCATGAGAACAACAGAGGAAAGACCTGCCCTCATGATTCAATTACCTTCCACCAGGTCCCTCCCACAACATGTGGAAATTCAAGATGAGATCTGGAGACTGGGCACAGCAGCTCACACCTATAATCCCAAAACTTTGGGAGATTGAGGTGGGCAGATCACCTCACTTCAGGAGTTTTAGATCAGTCTGACCAATATGATGAAAACCCGTCTCTAATAAAAATACAAAAAATTAGCTGGGCATGGTGGCAGGCACCTGTAGTCCTGGCTACTTGGGAGGCTGAGGCAGGAGAATTGCTTGAACCCGGGAGGCAGAGGTTGCAGTGAGCTGATACTGTACCACTGCACACTGCACTCCAGCCTGAGTGACAGTGAGATTCCATCTAAAAAAAAAAAAAAAAAAAAAAAGATGAGATTTGGGTGGGGCACAGCCAAACCATATCATCAGTGAAGCCCTACCTTCAGGCCAGGGAAGGCCTGAAGCCTGGAGGCCAGGCTGCCAGTCCTGGGGAATGGAAGGGGAACTTTTGGTGCTTTTTCTGGGGCCTGGCCATGGCTGCTCATGGATCAGTCAGCATGGTTTTGAAGACCATAAAAACCCTGGACTCAGCCAGAGCAGGGGAGACATCAGGATGACCAGCTGCAGAGAGGAGCTACCCTCTCCAGGGCCTCCTTTCTGCTGAGAGCTGTAGACAACAGGATAAGCAGCTGCAGAGAGGAGCTACCTTCTCTGCTGAGAACTGAACACTCATCAGGATGACCTGCTGCAGAGAGGACTACCCTACTGCAGGTCTCCTGTGAGCTGTTCTAATGCTTAATAAAGTTCCTCTTTGTCTTGCTCACCCTCCACTTGTCTGCATACCTCATTCTTCCTGGACATGGGAAAAGAACTTTGGCAAAAGTGCCACTAGCACTTTTTTCAGCCAGAGAAGCAACACCCTAAAGATTCCATAACATCAGGAACCTGACTAATAAATATATGCTGATTGAATAAATGTTTGAAACAATGTCACAGGAAGACAATCAAGGAATCTCCTAGTATAACTGAATTGTATAGCAGGGCAGGAAGAGTTTATCTAGTCCTGAGGATGTTTGGCCTGGAGAAAAGAAGATTTAGGGAGGATAGAAAAAGTGTCTGCAAGCATTTGAAAAGCTGCCATGTAGAGGAAGGGAGGCATGTTTTCTGGTGCTCCTGAGCAATGAACCTCAACAACAGTTTGGGAAAGGTGGCAGGAGACAATGTGTGTAGTTGGAAAAAGTTGCAGAGCAACTTACAAAAAAGAAAATGCAGCAAGTATTTTTGTCTAGTGGGAATTGGTGGGTGTCAGAGTGAAAAAGGCACAGTTTGGTAAGGTGGGAAAAACTCTGAGTCGTAGGAAGACTGGTGTTGGTTGACAATAAGAAAGTATATTCCATCCTCCAGGGAAGAGGGTCACTCAACACAACAGAGACTGCTTTTTTTTTCTTGGTTTTGGACAGAGTCCCATGTAGGGTTGTGAGATTGGATCAAAGGTCTCTGAAACCCCTTTATGCTTTCAGAGTGAGATCTGTCTTCTCTGATCACTCTGTCTCTCCCTTGCCTCCAATTCTCTCTCCAGAGTCAGTTGATCTCTTGTTTCTGGGCCCCTGAAGTCCTTCCCCAGTTTAGATGACATGGCCACTGATCATGGGTGCTGGGTGTGCCACTCAGCTCTCCCTTCTGGCCATAGGCATTCACCTTTTCCCAGCTCCAGCTGCAGTGGTGTTGGCTGTGGGTGAATGGCTCATGGCTGGGCTCACAGCTGAGTCCCTCTCTAGAATTTGCCTCTGTGGAAGGAAGCTGCCTTACTCAACCCAAGTTTTCACCCCTCCCTCAAGGACAGCTCTCATCCAATGACAGATCTATGCTGAAGGAAGAAGAGCCCCTTGCCTCCGTTTGGGACATTTCCACAGGGTCTTCATATGGGTTCTGAACCCACTGTTGCCAACTGCATCACTATTCAACTTCTCCCTCTGCCTAGTTTGGCTTCTCTCACTCCCTCCTCAATATGTGTAGTTCCTGGGAGCACGACTCCACACTATTCCTTTCTAATGGTGCCTTAGCAAAGTATCACAAGCTGGGTGGCTTAAAACAACAGAAACATTATAGTACAGTTGTGGAGGTTAGAAGTCTCAAAGCAAGTCACTGGCAGGGCCTTGCTCTCTCTGAAGACTCTGGGGGAGAATCTTCTCCATGCCTGTCTCCCAGTTTCTCATGTTTCCAGCAAGTCTTAGTGTTTCTTGGCTTGTAGATTTATCACTCTAACCTCTGCCCGCATTGTCACAGATGTCCCCCATGTATATGTGTCTGTATCCACATTTCCTTCTTATCAGGATATCAGTTAGCCCACCCTAACCTGGTATGAATGCATCTTAAGTACATCTGCAAATAACTTGTTTCCAAATAAGGCCACATTCACAGGAATGGGAGTTAGGACTTCAACCTCTTACCAGGAAGAAGGGAATCATAGCCACCCAACAGGTTCACCTTGCCCATGGCCTAGACAAAACTGAATTGTCAAAACAAGGGAATTGCAATAGAGAAAGAGTAATTCATGCAGACGTGACTGTGCAGGAGACTGGAGTTTTATTATTTCTCAAATCAGTTTCCTGGAGCATTCAAGGATCAGAGTTTTTAAGGATAATTTGCTGGTGGGGGGCCAGTGAATCGGGAGTGCTGATTGGTTGGGTCAGAGATGAAGTCATAGGGAGTGGAAGCTGTCCTCTTGTGCTGAGTCAGTTCCTGAGTGAGGGCCACAAGACCAGATGAGCTAGTTTATCATTGTGGGTGGTACCAGATGATCCATCATGTGCAGAGCCTGCAAAATATCTCAGGCACTGACCTTAGGCTTTACAATAGTGATGTTACGCCAAGGAGCAATTTGAGGTGGGCCAGACTCCAGACTCTTGTAACCGCCAGCTGTATGACTCCTAAACCATAATTTCTCATCCTTCAGGTAATTTGTTAGTCCTACCAAGGCAGTCTAGTCCCCAGGCAGGAAGGGGATTTGTTTTGGGAAAAGGCTGTTATTGTCTTTGTTTTAAAGTTAAACTATAAACTAAGTTCCTCCCAAAGTTAGTTCAGCCTATGCCCAGGAGTGAACATGGACAGCTTGGAACTTAGAATCAAGATGAAGTTGTTTAGGTCAGATCTCTTTCACTGTCTCAGTTATAATTTTGCAGTGGCAGTTTCAGGATCCTTGGTTTTTAGTCTTACTTGGAAGACAGAATTCTGCCAAGCAACTAATTTACTTAAAAAAGAGAATTTATTGAAGGAAGATAGAGAGCAGAGAGTTTATTTAGAGAGCCAGGACACTCTGAAAGATAAGCCTGAGCAGGCTGCTGAAAGAGAGTGAGCCAGCAGCAGCCCGAGAACTCTGCGCTGGGTTTTTATGATGTTGATTTTTTGTTTTTTTCTTGATGTTCCCACCTCTGTCTTAAGTCCCTGCCTTTTTCATACCTAGTTCCCACCCCAGGCTTGTGGGACTCTCGCTTACTAGTGGTGCACGCGTGTGGGTTCTGTGTTGGATAGGGATTCTACGTAATGGCTGCATTGCTCAGTACTGCCACTCAAAGAATGCTGTACAGTGGTCAATATTATTGTGCCTGCATTTCTCTTTGGAATTTCTCCTTTGCCCTAACAGCATGTAGCTAGTGACAATCTGACAGGTGAACTGAAGAGTAAGCAATTACTGGGGTCTTAAGGGGTATTCCTTTCTGCCAAGGTATTTTCCCTCCTCTCTACTCACATCTCTTACGCATGTTTTGGGTGATCTCTGGGGTGTGAGATTTTCCAGGCCTCCTTTTTCTCAGGGGCTCCCCCACCTGCTCATGTCTAGCTATCTGCCTACTCTAACAAATCTATCTTTTGAGAGGGTACCATTCAACCCAAAACACCAACAAATTATCTACTTGCAGATCTCTCTCTCAGAATCTGTTTTCCAGGAAATCCGACCTGTGATACCACTCAAACCCTAGTTTTCTTGTGATTCTGGATTCTACACCCACAGCCATGACTCACCTTCAGCCTGGAGGCTAAAGGAACTCCATCTTGGATGCTAATCTGCCATATTGACTTTTTTTTTTTCTGAGACAGAGTCTCACTCTGTTGCCCAGGCTGGAGTGCAGTGGCATGATATCTGCTCACTGCAACCTCTGCTTCCCGGGTTCAAGTGATTCTTCTGCCTCAGCCTCCCAAGTAGCTGGGACTACAGGTGCACGCCACCAGGTCCAGCTAATTTTTGTATTTTTGGTAGAGACAGGGTTTCACCATGTTGGCCAGGATGGTCTCAATCTCTTGACTTCGTGATCTGCCTGCCTCAGCCTCCCAAAGTGCTGGGATTATAGGCATGAGCCACCGCACCTGGCCAGCTCATTTTTTTTTTTTTTTTAAATCATAAAGGTAATTCATGTTCATTAAAGGGAATTTGTAAAATAGAAAAGACCAGATAGAAAAGAAGTCTTAATAATTTTGAGTACAGAATCCCTAAAAAATGGATATGCTGCAATTTATATAACCACTCATCTGTTGTTGAACGTTTAGGTTGTTTCTGTTTTTTCACTATTATGATGCTGCTATGAATATCATTGTGCCTAAAAATTTTTTTTTCTACATTTAGAATTTCATTAAGATTGATGTCCACAAGTGTTAAAGGAGATGAAGCTTTTCCCCCCAAAGTAACATTTTTTCTCATTATAAAATAGTACATGATTGTTGTGCACACTGGGGGAAGGGGGATGGACTTTCTTTTTATTTCCAGAAGCTGCCTTCAAGTTCTTTCCTGCCTCAGGGCCTTTGCATTAACTGTATCCTCTGCTGGGAATGGTCTTCTCCCTGATTTTCCCATGGTTGGATCCTTCCATCTTTCAGACTTAGCTGCCACCTCCTCAGAGAGGTTTTCCTTGACCTGAAATTCAGAGGCACCGGTCAACTCTGTCTATCAAATCATTCTATTTAACGTTTCTTGGAATGATCAGCTTTTGAATTTTTTCTTGCTTATTTGGCTATTTTCTGTCTCTCGCCAAGGCAACAAGAACCTAGTCTGTCTTATGCAAAAATCATAACATCAGCACCTGGCACTGTGCCCAGCATATAGTAGCTGCTTCATTAACGTTTGCAGAATGAATGACCTTCAGATCACAGGTTCACAGGCTACTCACCAGGGGTTCGTGCCCCTTCCCTCTTTCCTTCTCAGTGGAATTTGAAGCACTTACTGGTGTCAAGGAAGCAAGTCTTATCTCCCCTTTCCACCTTCTATGAGTTTCCTTTGGCCACTCAGAAGCTGACTCACTGTGGCTATAGGAGAAATAGTAGTGGATTTTCAGAATTTCACCCAGTGAAAAAGAAATGTAGAATATGAGGAATCGTTCAAAGTATTAGGTTGGTGTGAGTTTACTGACAAACTCAGTGTATGCTTTAAGATTAATTAAAAGTTTATTTGTAATTTTAATTAAAGGTTACCTAGTTTTTTCCAGAAAGGTCTGGAGTTGGGGTCATTAATAAACAGGTTTCCCCTTTGTTGAGGCTTTGGTCAACACCTTTCCAGGTGTGCAGATGATTTTTGGTCCAATTACACTAAAAATAAGAATTCTGAATTTGGCTATGGCTATTTATGCTGTACCCAGTCTGTTCAAAGATAAATACTAAATGAGGTAAAGACTCAATTTTAACTGCTTAATAAATCTTTAAGTAGTGTAATGGCATAATATTTACTAAAAGTGGCAAATATTGATGAGCGGTAAAGTAAATATTACTTAGACTAGCAGTATAGCTAGGCAGTCATGAGTTGAATAAAGCAGACGGTGACTGTGGAAAGATTGAAGAGTACACAAGAAGACATTTAATAAACCTCCAACCTGAAAATTGACATCCATTAATTTTTTATAAAAATATTTTTAGAGAGTTGGGTTTCATCCCTGTTTTTCTTCATCAGAAGGAGGACTTCAGGAAGGTTGTAGTGAAAATATCAATTTCCTTTCAAAGTCCTCTAAATGATAGTATTAGATATGGTAACTCTAGTTTAGTACTTGTATAAAGTTTATAAAGTTATGTGACCCTTTTATACCCATATCTGGGGTCCCTTAATAGAAACCTTGTTTCCTTATTCAAAGTTTTCAGAGGAGTTCAGTACTAGGACTATTAAAGAAATTACTCGGCTGAACATTGCAAAGTCAAATTGACTGCTGCTGTCATCAAAGATGAAGCTTGGCTGAAATCTCAGCATTTTGTTTGCCTTGAGATTTCATGAATTATGCCCACACTTGGCATAGTATCACAAACACACTAAGCATGCAGGAGTACTTGTTGAATGAATAAATGGTTTTATATGCACTCTGTATTGACGTCTGGCATATGGAATCATGCCATATTTTCAGGTTTTCATTTCCGTAAGCCGTTGCCATCCAGATTCTTCTTCACCAGAGCCTTGTATTTGGTTGTGCTGGTCTACTTACTGTTTCTGAGGCATTATGCACACTCGCCGTCTGCTCCCTTGATCACACTGGGCACTCTTCCTATTTTCTTCCCACTGTTTGCCTCAATCTTATCCTCCTTTCAAGATGGTAGGTCAAGCCTGAGATCTTATGAAACCCTCCTCAGCCCACAGTGATTTATACTCTTCTTTTTTTTTTTGAGTCGGAGTCTCGCTCAGTCACCCAGGCTGGAGTGCAGTGCAGTGGCATGATCTCGGCTCACTGCAAGCTCTGCCTCCCGGGTTCACGCCATCCTCCTGCCTCAGCCTCCCAAGTAGCTGGGACTACAGGCGCCCGCTGCCATGCCTGGCTAATTTTTTGCATTTTTAGTAGAGACGGGGTTTCACCGTGTTAGCCAGGATGGTCTCGATCTCCTGACCTTGTGATCCGCCCGCCTCGGCCTCCCAAAGGATTTATACTCTTTATCTCTCCTTTGTTGCTTTTTTATTCCCTCACTGGCCTCCTGTTATGGATCAGAAGAATCATGTACCATCAATGTCAATCCAGCTTCTAATCATCCAGGAACATTTACGAAGAGTGGCTGGATTAATGTCCTAAGGAGGCTATAACAATGTACCACCACCAACTGGGCGGGGTGGGAGGGGGCTTAACCAGCAGCAATTTATTGTCTCATAGCTCTGGAGACTGGAAGTCAGATCAAGGTGTTGGCAGGGTTGGTTCCTTCTGAGGGCTGTGAGGGGGATTCTGTTCCGTGTCTCACTCCTCACTTCCGGTGCTGGCCATCTCTGGCATTCCTTGGCTTGTGGAGAGATACTCACGGCACTGGCTGCCTTCACCTTCACAGGGTGTTCTCCTTCCCTATGTGCATGTTTGCCTCTGTGTCCAAATTTCCTCTTTTTATACAGACACCAGTCATATTGGCCTAGGGCCCAATCTAATGACCTCATTTTCCAGTTAGGTCTGTAAAGACCCTATTTTCCAATTAGGCCTGTAAAGACCCCAATTAGGTCACATTTGAACTACTGGAGGTTAGAACTTCAACATATCTTTTTTGGGGGTAGACAATTTGACCCATGACAGTGGCCGGTGCAAGAAGGAGCTTCATTGCAAATTTATCCTGGGCATCAAAGCGTTTGCTCCTGTGGTTTTTGGTTTGGGGCTCAAAGGTGAAACACTAAGTTATTTTCTCTGTGGCTCCTTAGTACCCATTGCCTGTGCTGCCCTGACGGTGGGTTCATGTTTCATCTGCTTTAGAGGATGAAAACCTACAGCATTAGGATGACCTTCCTGGGGCTCTAGAAGTGATTTTGTGTGCAAAATATTAGTTTTATTTACACAGATTACATTGTTTATCATTAAAAATCTTTAATGGTAAAGATTTTAAGATGTTGTAAAGTAACTTCTTAGTTTTATTTATGAAGATTAACCACTATTAGTTGTTAGGCCATAGAATATAAATGGTAAGAGTGTGGGCTCTAGATCCAGACAGCCCAGGTTCAAATCCCTGTTCTGCCTCTTACTAGATGTGCAACCTAAGGCAAACTTCTTTTTTTTTTTTTTTTGAGACGGAGTCTCGCTCTGTCACCCAGGCTGGAGTGCAGTGGCCGGATCTCAGCTCACTGCAAGCTCCGCCTCCCGGGTTCACGCCATTCTCCTGCCTCAGCCTCCCGGGTAGCTGGGATTACAGGTGCCGCCACCTCGCCTGGCTAGTTTTTTGTATTTTTTAGTAGAGACGGGGTTTCACCGTGTTAGCCAGGATGGTCTCGATCTCCTGACCTCGTGATCCGCCCGTCTCGGCCTCCCAAAGTGCTGGGATTACAGGCTTGAGCCACCGCGCCTGGCGAGGCAAACTTCTTAACCTCCCTGTGCCTCAGTATCTCCATCTACACAATGGAGATAATGCAAGCCCTGGCCTCATAAAACCATTGTGCAGATTAAAAGACTGAGTACACATAAAGCTCATAGCACAGTGTCTGGCACAGTGCTCAACAAACGGTAGCTACTGGTATATACACCTTCTATATGTGCCTGCCTGTGCTCGGTGCTAGGTCTACAGAGGTGAAGACACAGTTTCAGTCCTTCCAGAGCTTGAATTATGAAAGAATTTATAAATATATGGATTAAAAAACACTACAAAGGCCAGGCGCAGTGACTCACGCCTGTAATCCCAGCACTTAGAGAGGCCGAGGCAGTTGGATTGCTTGAGCTCTGGAGTTCGAGACCAGCCTGGTCAACATGGCGAAACCCTGTCTCTACAAAAAAATATTTAAAAAGTAGCTGGATGTGATGGTGCACACCTGTAGTCTCAGCTACTTGGGAGGCTGAGGCAGGAGGATTTCTTGAGCCTGGGAGGCAGAGGTTGCAGTGAGTTGAGATTGCACCACTGCACTCCAGTCTGGGTGACAAAGTGAGACCCTGTCTCCAAAAACAGAACAAAACAACAACAACAACAACAACAACAACAACAACAACAACAACAACAACAAAAACACTACAAAAGCCAGAACCATGTCAGGGAAGCAGACAGAATGAAAACCTGCCTGTGTGGTCTACCAAGTGAGGTGGAGGCAAGGGTTCATCACTCTTTCTAGAAACTTGGCAATGAAGAAAGAGAGATACAACTTCATTATTGGAGGAGGAAGAGTAGAGAAAGAATTCTTAAATCTATAATTCTCATTGAACATGGGGTTTGTATCTTTATATATTTATAGTCCCCCAAATATTAACAGGTTGAATTCAACGTGGGTTAAATAGGTTTGAAATTGGGAATGCACAAAACTGCCTTCCATAGGAAATGGAGAAATCCCACCAAAATCTACTTAACCTACATTGTATCTGTGGGGCAAGATGGTGCCAGTCTTGCTGTAGAATCTCCCTCAGTGTGAAGCTCACTGGTGTGTAGAATCTGTCACCAGAGAAGACCCATTACTTATTTCCATGAGGATCCTTAAGAGCATCATTATGGGGAATACCAAGCACAAACAGAACCCTTTACAGGTAGACTCATTCACTGTGTAGAACTCAATGTCATATAGAGTCTGCCAACATCTTCCTATAAGAAAATAATCTCTCAGCATTCCAACCAGCTTTTGACTGGAGCACATTTCCATCTCCTAGATTCCAAGTGTTGCTTCCATGGGCTTGTGTCCCCGGTGGGATTGTGCCTTCACAATGAGGAAGAGGAATGTAATTGCCCAACAGGTTCTTCTTGCCCATTGCACAGACAAAACCAATTTGCTGACACCATGTTAGTGCAGTAGAGAAAGAGTTTAATTAATGTGGAGCTAGCCAACTGGAAAGACTGGAGTTATTACTCAAATCACGAGAACTCAGAGGCTAGGGTTTTTATGGATAATTTGATGGGCAGGGGGCTAGAGAATGGCTGCTGCTGACTAGTTGGGGATGAAATCATACAGGTGTGGAAAATGGTCTTCATGCACTGAGTCTGCCTCTGGGTGGGGACCACAGAACTTGTTGAGTCATGAATCACTGGTCCAGATGGGGTCAGCTGATTGCCAGAATGCAAAAGTCTGAAAACCATCTCAAAGACCAACCTTAGGTTCTACAATAGTGATATTACCTATTGGAACAACTGGGGAAGTCACAGATTTTGTGATCTCTGGCTTCAGGACTTCTGAGCGGTAAGGGATGATAGAAATTATGCCTACATTTTAGCAGAATTCAGGCTCTTCCCACAATCCTAATTTTGTGGTCTTTGATTAGCTTTACAAAGGTAGCTTCAGTCTCTGAACAAGGAGGGGATTAGTTTTTCTGTTTTTTTTTTTTTCTTTTTTTGTTTGTTTTTTTTTTTTGAGACAGGGTCTTACTCTGTCACCCAGGCTGAAGTGCAGTGGTGCAATCTCAGCTCACTGCAATCTCTGCCTCCTGGGTTCAAGTGATTCTCCTGCCTCAGCCTCCTGAGTAGCTGGGATCACAGGCACCTGCCATGACGCTCCACTGATTTTTCTATTTTTTGGTAGAGATGGGGTTTCACCATAATGGCCAGGCTGGTCTCAAACTCCTGACCTCAGGTAAGCCACTTGCCTCAGCCTCACAAAGTGCTGGGATTACAAGTGTGAGCCACCACAGCCGGCCAAGGGAATTAGTTTTATGGAGGGACTATTAGCATCCTTGCTTCAAAGTTAAACTATAAACTAAATTCCTCCCATGGTTAACCTGGCTTACGCCCAGGAATGAGCAAGGATAGCCAGGCTGTGAAGCAAGATGGAGTCAGCCATGCTGGATTCCTCTGACTGTTACAATCTTTGCAAAAGTGGTTCCAGGAATGAAAGCATAACATAAGAAGACAAGAGGATGAGGGAAGCAGGACTGATGTGTGTCTGTGTATATATACACACTTTTTTTTTTTTTTTAGATATAGCCTCGCTTTTGTTGCCCAGGCTGGAGTGCAATGGCATGATCTTGGCTCACTGCAACTTCTGCCTCCCTGGTTCAAGTGACTTTCCTGGCTCAGCCTCCTGAGTAGCCAGGATTACAGGTGTGCGCCACCATGCCTGGTGAAATTTTTGGGGTTTTTTTTTTTTTTTGAGACAGAGTTTCACTCTGTTGCCCAGGTTGGAATGCAGTGGCACGATCTTGGCTTACTGCAAGCTCCACCTCCTGGGTTCCTGCCATTTTCCTGCCTCAGCCTCCCAAGTAGCTGGGACTACAGGCTCCTGCCACCACACCTGGCTAATTTTTTTGTATTTTTAGTAGAGACGAGGTTTCACCGTGTTAACTAGGATGGTCTCAATCTCCTGACCTTGTGATCCGTCCGCCTTGGCTCCCAAAATCCTGGGATTACAGGTGTGAGCCACCACATCCAGCCTGATGTATATATTTTAAAATTATTATTATTATTGTTTGAGACAGATATCTTACTATGTTGCCCAGGATGGTCTTGAACTCCTGACCACAAGTTATACTCCTGCCTCAGCCTCCCAAAGTACTAGGTCTCCCTCTGTTCCTCAGACTGACATGCAGTGGCATGATCATAGCTCACTGCGACCTCACACTCTTGGGCTCACACAATCCTCCCAACTCAGCCTTCCGAATAGCTAGGACTACAGGCATGTGTCACCATGCCGGTTATTTCTTAAAGTTTTTTGTAGAGACAGGGTCTTGCTATGTTGCTTAGGCTGGTCTTAAACTCCTGGGCTCAAGACATCCTCCCACCTTGACTTTCTCAAAGTGCTGGGATTATAGGCATGAGCCACTGCACCCAGCCAGGACTGACAAGATTTGAAAATTGTATGTGCTTTGCACTTTGGCTATCATGATAATCTGGAGAAGTGGTTTTTATTTTTACCATTTTTAACAATGAAGAAACTGAGGTATGACTGTAAAATATTGGCCAATTGTAGATCCACTTACCAAAACAGTAATACCTTATAATGAAAGCATTGCACTTAGTGGTGTGAGGGAGCCAGCTCAATGCAGCTCACAAGATCTGATTCTGGTATCAATTCCCAACTCTGCATCTGGTGACATCTTGTTGGCAGCTTGAAACTGGCCACCATGAGAGCATTTACACCATGGAAATAGACACATGTTACAAATGCTTTTTCTTCATAGAACCAATTGTTAAATGTCTGCTGACACACTATTCGCTACAATCTAAATGTGGGGTGCAATGTTAATTAAATGTAATTGCTCATTGAAGAGATAGTGGCAACCCAGTTGGAGGCAGAGGGGCAGTGGGGATGGTGCAGAATTCCAGTGGCCTAGGCAATGCTATCTAAGTGTGTCATCTGTAACTGCTAGTGGTGTAATTTCCTCTTTCATCTCCACTTCCTTCCCACTTTCCCCATATGCGGCTCAAGCTTGTGGTGTGAGATGCGTGACTTCCTTAAGATACAATTGAGAAAGTAGGCTGTTTGGGAAGCAGGCTGGTGGTCTGTTCTATGGAGAAGCAAAAGGGGTAGCTTGCTTAGATTGAGAACCATGGTCTCCATCAGAAAGGACTGAGTAGGACCTTTGTCCCAGGAAAAGACTAAACAAGGAATTAATATCTTCTCCCCATTTGGGGTCTAGACCTACAAAGGTTATTTATTTACTTATTTGTTTATTATACCCAGTTCTCTTACAAAAAGAAAAACTTCAGTCTCTCTTCTGCTGGATTCTGGATGCCGAAGAGTCTGTTATTTTCTTGAAGGTGAGGAGGTGGATGATGATTTGTTAAGAGCCTTCTGTCCTCACCAGCCCCGCTGCCTTGCTCTACTCTAAACCTAGGAGTTCAGGTCAGACAGAAACAACTTCAAGACTTAATCTGTCCAGCAGCTCTGAGGGCAGAGAGCAGTCTGAATTGAGTTAGGAGGAAGCTGTGGGTTGCCATCACCCATAGTTTTCAGGTCTTTTGTGAAAGACTTAAGGTGACCATGCTTTCCAAAGACTTTAGTATACTGTATATATACTGTAACTTAGGCAATAGCCTCTTCTTATGATCACTGTTAACACAAGTGACTTCACTTACAGTCTTTTCTCTGGGCACATGTGCTATTTATTGCTTTTTAATTGGGGAATTAGGATATGCTTTAAAATGCCAAAATTAAAAATTGGGGAAAGATATATAGAAAATTGTCAGCAGTGGACACTAGAAATTCAATATGTTTTACATATTTGTACATTTCTAGATACTGTCAATATCATCTTTTCCCTTTTCTTTATTTCCTGGGTTAGTCATTTTAATACTGCAGCTAGTGTCTGGGAGGCCACCATTCAAAACAAAAGCTAAGATCTTTAAAATAATTTACATTTAGCTACTTGGTTCCCTCACTGCTGTCTCATCCTCTGCCCACCCATGATCATCTTCCTCCTGAATCCCATGTTCCTCATACCCTTGCTTTCCTTTTCATAGAGTTTTATTGCATGTATTCCTAAAAAGTGTATATTTTTATTGTAGTTATCCTAAATGTTACGAAAAGGGAGTGGATAATATTGTATGTAATCTTTTGGCACTTTAGTTTTTAGTTACCATTTGTTAAACCAATGAGATTTGTCCAATTATTTGGTTCATTCATTTTGCCCGCCATCTAAATGTTTTACCAAAAGTCTTTTGTACATTTTAATAACAAATAGTTTAGATTTAAAAAAGTAATGTAATTGTCAAAAGGAAATTAATGTGTATTAGCAGATTTAAAAATAAGATTTGTATACTGCTTTGGTGGGAAGTGATATTGCCCCTTTCCTCTTAATGCCCAAATTTTTCAGATCCTGAATTTTTGATGCCCAGTTGTATTAGTCTATTTTCATGTGGCTAGGAAGAAATATCCAAGACTGGGTAATTTATAAAGGAAAGAGGTTTAATTGACTCACAGTTCTACGTGGCTGGGAAGGCCTCAGGAAACTTACAATCATGGCAGAAAGGGAAGCAAACATATCCTTCTTCACATGGCTGCAAGAAAGAGAAATGCTAAGTGAAGTGGGGAAAAGCCCCTTATAAAGCCATCAGACCTCATGAGAACGAACTCACTATCAGGAGAACAGCATGGGGGAACCGCCCTGATGATCTGATCCCTTCCCTTGAGGTCCCTCCCACAACACGTGGGGATTACAAATTTGGGTGGGGACACAGAGCCAGACCGTATCACCTGTGTTAACACTTTAACGCACTCCCTTTTCTCTTTGCTTTCTAATCAAGAAGCCAAGCTTAATGTAGGTATTTATGTAAAGTGTAACATACCAGAAATAACTTGAAAGGTAGTATAACAACATTCTGCATGATTTGTATAAAGTTTACATTTTAAAGATACCAAGGAATCTTTCAACTTTATATTTGATTATACTTTGCAAAACATTATGCATCTTAGAACAACTGAACACCCAGTATTTTCTCTCACCTTAATCTACCATGGTCCTCCAACTCCCAACCAAATCTGTACTACTACATTGTTTAGGTCATTAAAATTTCTAAATCATCTTAACTCTTTTATTTGCCATTTTAAATATTTGTGTTTGGTAAGTTATACACAAATGTTCTTCTTCATTTGTAATTCAAAACAGCATTTTACAGAGTGCTCAAGCAATTCAGTGCTGAAAAAAATTTTCCTGATATCTATGGTAACCTGTGGAGAACTCTCTGAAAGGACTCTCTGGGGCCTCTAGGCTTTCCTAGAAACCCAGTTACTTTAGGTTGGCTGTCCTCATGACCCCTGCCCAGGAAAGGCCCGAGGCCTGACTAGTCCCCCAAGGAGCCAGCCCCTTCCCGAGGCACCTCCCTCCCAAGGAGACACATCCAGGTGGCATGGAAACTTTTCAGTAAATGCTCAAAAGTGAGAGCTGACTCCCTTACCTTGGAGGGGACATTCAGGGATGGTAAGAGATAAGAAGTTTCTAGGAAGAAAAGAAAGGGGAAGTGAGAAGATAAAGTCTTCAGATAAGAAGCAAATGAGAAAAGCATTTTCTGCCAAATTGTGAAAAGTGAAAGAAATGAAAGCAAGCTTGCTTTGGAGCCAGAACTAAACACTAGGCAAAAAGAAACGACGTTTGCCATAAAGGGTTTTGTAACAGAAAAAACTCAAAGGTAATCCATGATATTGGTCCAGGGATGCCTAGAACAAGGTCTGCTTAGGTGACTGGAAAAGACACTTGCCCCTGTGATGAAATTTCAGAGGCGCCAGGAAGGTTCCCTGACCCCTAAATGCCTCAACTGTTTGGTTTATGACCTGCACAAAGTCCTGAGGCTGAGAGGCTCGTGGGATAGAGATCCAGCTTGCTCTCCACTAGTTAACCTGTGTCCTAGGGCTGCTTTCAGCAGGAGGAGGGGGGACCCCTGTGTCAAGTGCTGTGTGTGCCCAGAGGAGGCCTCTTTCTAATCCCTACGAAGCTCTCCAATTTCAGAAAAGCAATTCATAAAGAATGGGTCATCCCACCCATTTATTATGGGTAAATAAATTTATTATGGCAGAACCATGAGACCAGGTTGCTGAAGGGGATCTTGAGTTTCCTCTGCAATGTTGCCCAGGGAGGGCATGGAGCTGAGAAATGAGGAGAGAAGTTAAGCAGTGGAAGCAAGAGCAGCTGGGGCCTGCCAGGACTGAGCTGATGATGTTCATGATTGGCTTCCATTTGGAACTGAGGCTACCCACGGCTTACTATTTGAGAGAAGGCCACACCAAGGCCTGGGAACAGCCAGCTATGGGCAGATCAGGCCAGCATCTCCTAAACCAGCCTGTACCTCCACTTCTCTGTGCTGATTTTTCTTCTACTCTCTCTAATGCTTATTAAAGTTTCCCCAAGACTCTACCAATTCCAGCTTGTTAGAGCAATAAACAGTAGAGTATTGGGTCATGGTGGAGGCAAGGGGACACAGGATGAATCGAGGCTTGTAGGTACTGCTAGCTTTCCCTACTTGCAGAAGTTCCTCTGGAAATCATCATTATCATCATTATTATTTTTTTTCTTTTTGTTTTTTGAGAAAGGGTTTTGCTCTGTAGCCCGGGCTGGAGAGCCGTGGTGCAAACATGGGTCACTGCAGGCTTGACCTTCTGGGCTCAAGCGATCCTCCTGCCTTAGCCTCTCAAGTAGCTGGGACCACAGTTGTCAGGCACTATACCTGGCTAATTTCTTTGATTTTTGTACACGGGGTCTTGCCATATTGCTCAGGCTGGTCTCTATCTCCTGGGCTCAGGCAATCCTCCTAGGCCTTGTCCTCCCAAAGTGCTGGGATTACAGGCACTTTTTATTAAGGGAGAGGCTATTTCAGCTCTCTTTTCAGACTAGAGAATGCCTTTTTCAGGGCTTTTTGATGGTGCTGTGCCATTGAATACTTCCAACTTGGAATAATCACTGAGTGATGACTTTCCTCAAAGGTTTAAGAAAAATTACACTAAAATAAATAAGCAGGCCATGTGCAGTGGCTCATGCCTATAATCCCATCACTTTGGGAAGCCAAGGTGGGAAGATCGCTTGAGCCCACAAGTTGAAGACCAGCCTGTGCAAAAAAGCAAGACCTTTTCTCCCCACAATATTTAAAAATTAGCCAGATGTGGTGGCACACTTATAGTACTAGCTACTTGGGAGGCTGAGCCAGGAGGATGGCTTGAACCCAGGAGTTCAAGGCTGCAGTGAGCTGTGATCATGACACTGTACTGCAGCCTGGGCAACAGAGCAAGACCCTGCCTCAAACAAAACAAACAAAATAACAAAACAAAACAAAACAAAACAAAAAAAACTGGTTGGGAATACTTACAATATTAGAAATACAGCAGTTATTATTTCTAGGTTCCTGGGCTGTAAGGCTTTCAAGTTTTTTCTGCATGCTTTTCTTCATTTTCTAAAATGTAAATTAAAGATGTTTCCAATTCACTTTCCTGTCAGATTAAAATCTCAGGTTTTGCCTTTAAGGTTTCATTTCTAGAAGTGGTTCAGAATATAAATGCTGAAGTTAGCTCAGTTGCAGTAACTGGGGATTTCCTCTAGTCTCTGGCTGTTCGTGTGGAAGTTGTGTTGTCATTTCTTTCCTTTCCTTTTATTTTCTTAAGCCATCACAGAGACACCTGACTATCTTGGCAAAGAAGCATAACAGGACAACTATTGTCTATGAAGAATTTTAGCCAGGATTTCCCCACTCTGCTCCTCATTTTTGTGATTTTGTTGGTTCCTTTGATGAGAACTTTTTCTTGAGGTTTTAGGCAGACTTAATTTAAAGCATTGATCTCATCACACTTTTTTAGCTTCTGGTTAAAAATAGAACATCTCACATAATTCTCAAGGAAAATCAGTTCTGTCAGATCTCATTGCTAATTCACAAAGGGCACTTGACTGTTCAAATAGAAGAGTATGGGAATTGAATGGATATTTCCGAAGTTACCATTTTTTAAAGGAATTTAACACCCCATCTTGGTCAGCCATGTGGATCTGAATCAGTTAAACTTAATCCAATGGAGATAAATTTGATTTTGCATGAATTAGAGCAGCATTTGCAAAAAAGCTCTTGACAGAATGTTTTATTCATATTCAGTACCAGCATCTTTTGCTTTTCTTTTAAGGTTGGTAAGAAAAGGATTTCAATCACACATTGTAGGCAAATGTCTTATGTGCTTTAATGTGTAAGGAGCATAAGTTGTTATTATGATAAGGTTAATAAGACTTTTCATGTAGTGCATTTTGGTTGACATTTAGTCCCAATTGAGAAAAACCTAAAATTAATTTTTGTAAGAAATGAGACCAGAGTGGCTAATAAGGCTTAAAAGTGGGACTAATGATACTATAATCAGATTGATGAACTGTTAAATATCTGATGTGAAAACCATATCATGAAATGGTAAGAAAGAATCTGCACAAAAGTCCTTTTGAATTTGCTCCTTGTCCTTTATTTTACAGTTTGTTCTAAAGGCTTTATGACCTCAGCTTCAAAACACAGATCCAAGGTACTTACCAGCTGGTAACTTTTATTTCTTAATCAACTTAGCTTTCCTGAGAAGGACCAAAAAGGAGGGGCAAAATCATTTTTTTTTTTACCACCTATTCGTCCAGGGTAAGATATTGCTGATTCTATTTGGGTAAATGGATGAGCCACGAGCCTGGTTGCCCAGGACAATGATGCTGAATTGGGGGGCTGAAGATCTCGCTGACTTGAATGATGTACAATTAATTTTCAAATCTGTTTTTGGTTAAATTGCTGCTTATATGGGATGTAGCAGACAGGCAGGGCAAAAATGGGATTGTGAATCTCAGCAGGGTAGGATAGGTGTGAGAATTAATTTTTCACTTAGGTTAAATTCATCCCATCATCCCTGGGCCAGGAAAGCTTGCGCCTGTGTCCTTGTCCGCGCATTTAGTCCTCAGGATCTGCACGGGTTCCACGGAGATCATGAAGGACATAAAACGCTAATTCAATTTTTGCTTTTTTCTCTTAAGAGGCAGAAGTTAGAGGTAGGTATTCTATGGAAGGATTTCCTGAAGTTCTATGAGAGATAATCTAAAAATCTCTAAGAATCCAAACCCAGGAAAAACGTTGGTCAATGTCATCAATTTGATGACACTGATGAGGTCCACAGCCCTGTACTCACTGCTCCCGTCTTTGTTAAAGAACAAGTTGTTGAAGTAAAGGGTTGTAACCTCAGATTTAAGTTTTAAAAGGATACTGAGGAAGAAAAAATCAAGGAACTCAACTTCATTAAAAAAAAATTTGTTTGCTCTGTGAAAGACACTGTCAAGAGAATAAAAAGATAAGCCATACACTGGGAGAAAATATTTGCAAAACACATATCTGATAAAGGACTGTTATCCAAAATATAAAAAGAAGTCTTAAAACTCAACAAAAAGAAAACAAACAATTTGATTAAAAAATGGACTTCAGACCTAAAGAGACACCTCATCAAAGAAGTATACAGTTGACAAACATAGGAAAAGAAACTCCACATCATATATCATTAGGAAATTACAAACTCAAATGACTATGAGGTATCAATACACACCTGTTAGAATGGCCAAAATCCAGAACACTGACAACACCAAATGATAGCAAGGATGTGGAGCAAAAGGAACTCTCGTTCACTGCTGGTGGGAATGCAAAATGGTCCAGCCACTTTGTAAGTCATTTTGGCAGCTTCTTATAAAAGTAAGTCTTCTCTTACCATACAATCCAGCAATCATGCTTCTTGGTATTTACCCAAAGAAATGAAAAACTTATGTCTCCATAAAAACTTGCACATAAATATTTATAGCAATCTTATTCATAATTGCCAAAACTTGGAAACAACCAACATATCCTTCAGCTGATAAATGAATACATAAATTGTGGTACATGCAGACAATGACATGTTATTTAGTACCAAAAAGAATTGAGCTGTCAGGCCATAAAAAGACATGGAAGAAGCTTAAATGCATATTACTGAGTAAAAGAAGCTAATATGAACAGACAATACACTGTATGATTAACCATATGACATTCTGGAAAAGGCAAAACTATGTAGACAGTAAAAAGATCAGTGGTTGCCAGGGGTTAGGTAGGAAGGATGGAGGAATTAATAGGCAGAGAACAGAGCATTTTTAGGGCAGTGAAATGCCTCTGTATGATACTATGATGGTGAATACATGTTGTTACGCATTTTCTCAAACCCGTAGAACGTACAACACCAGGAGTGAACCCTAATGTAAACTGTAGACTGGCTGGGCGCGGTGACTCAACGCCTGTAATCCCAGCACTTTGGGAGGCCGAGGCGGGTAGATCATGAGGTCAGGAGTTCGAGACCAGTCTGGCCGAGATGGTGAAACCCTCTACTAAAAATACAAAAATTAGCCGGGCATGGTGGCACACGCCTATAGTCCCAGCTACTTGGGAGGCTGAGGCAGGAGAATCGCTTGAACTCGGGAGGCAGAGGTTGCGATGAGCCGAGATTGTGCACTCCAGCCTAGGCAACAAGAGCAAAACTCTGTCGAAAAACAAACAAACTATAGACTTTGGTGATGATTTGATGATGATGTGTCAATGTAGATTCATCAGCTTTAACAAATGGACTATTCTGGCAGGGAAATGTTCATAAGGGGAGAGGCTCTGCAAGTGTGGGGAAAAGGGTATGCAGGAAATTTCTGTACAAAGAAAAAAAAATAAAAGACACTGAGGAGTAGGGTAACAAGGTACAAAGCTATCTAAACTATCCAGGCTCATTGTTTGGATGTGGAATTTGAGGCTGAAGATGGTGGAAGCAGTAGGTAGGAATCAGAGGTGGACTTAGACAAGAAGCAGGGTTGTCAAGGGAGGATAAACATAGGAAAGTCTAACCCAGAGGAGAATTTTTTGTGTGTTTGTACATGCAAAAGGTACATGCTGTAAACATCCAAAGATGCTCGTGGCATGATAACTGATATCACTTTTATTTGGGAGGTGGGAGAAAGGCATAGTTTAATTATATGTAATTAAACCAGGCAATTTCCATTCCCCTCTGCCCCACCTTCCCAGCGTAAAGGGCACAATTTAACCCAGAATTTTTATTTTATTTTATTCTATTCTATTAAATTAATTAATTAATTTTTTTTTTTGAAACAGGGTCCTGCAGTGTTGCCAAGCCTGGAGTGCAGTGGTGCCTTCTCAGCTTACTGCAACCTCCACCTCCTGGGCTCAAGCAATCCTCCTGCCTCAGCCTCCTGAGTAGCTGGGACTACAAGCATGCATCACCATGCCCAGCTAGTTTTTTGTATTTTTTGTAGAGATGGGGTTTCACCATGTTGCCCAGGCTGGTCTTGAACTCCTGAGCTCAAGTGATCTGCCCACCTTGGCCTCCCAAAGTGCTAAGATTACAGTCGTGAACCACTGCGCCCCACCTGAAAGCAGAATTTTGAAAAGTGATTTAATGCACTGAAAATAATATCAACATCTATTGGCTGGACAGTGGGCCCCTGAGAATATTGCTCAGTCACCCACAGTCACTGGGGGCTGGAGTTGGAGATTTATCTCGTTTTCGTCACCTTGAACCTCTCTAAATGCTCCATGCTGGTGCATTTCTTAGCAAGAAACCTGCTGCATCCTAAGCTTCTCCAGCCTCCTGGAAGGGGAATCCCTCTTGTGAATACAGCCCAATTGCCCCCACTCCCCTCGCCCCCAGACCCACCTCCTCATCTGGGTTCTCACTTAGCCTGCTAAGTTGGTACACTCAACAGGCTGCCTCATTCTACAAGGTGGAATTTTCACCTTGAAAGTCCTTCATTTTCTAGAGGCTGGTTCAAGACAGAGATGAAGAATCCCAGCAAAGATGCGGGTGTCTCTGATTCTGACCTCACCGGCTGTCCTTGGGTCTTTCACCGTTCCCAGCTCCCTGCCAGCCTACTGGGACAATCTTTCACACTGCCCTTCTGGCCCCCAACTCATACCACAACCTGAAGGGCAGGTCAGCAAAGGAACTTTACAGTCATCCCTACAAAAATAGGGGAGAGGAGCTGGTAGACAAGTCCACAGGGATGACCAGAAGCTCTGGGTAGAGAATCTGAGACAATCTTGTCTGGTCAAACCCTCCTCCCCATGCATTGAGTATAATGACTCAATGTGGATTTTAAAAAATGTTTTAGGGTCAGTTGTGGTGGCTCATGCCTGTAATCCCAGCATTTTGGGAGGCCAGGGCAGGAGGATTCCTTGAGCACAGGAGTTCGAGACCATCTTTGGAAACATGGTGGGACCCTGTCTCTACAAAAAGTTAAAACAAAATAGAGTAAAAGTAAAAACATTTTTGGCCAGGAGTTATGGCTCACACCTGTAATCCAACAATTTGCGAGGCCAAAGCAGGGGGATCATTTGAGGCCAAGAGTTTAAGACCACCTTGAGCAATGTAGAGAGACCCTGTCTCTATTTTAAAGAAATGTTTTAAAAACACTTAAAGAAAATAAACCCAGGCATGGTGGCTCATGCCTGTAGTCTCAGCACTCTGAGAGGCCAAGATGGGACGATTGTTTGAGCCTAGGAGTTCTAGACCAGCCTGGGCAACATGGTGAGGCCCCTTCTCTACAGAAAATACAAAAATTTGGCTGGGCTCAGTGGCTCATGCCTGTAATCCCAGTACTTTGGGAGGCCGAGGCTCAAAGGTGGATCCTTTGAGCCCAGGAAGTGGAGACTGCAGTGAGCTATGATTGAGCCACTGCATTCTAGCCTGGGTGACAGAGCAAGACACTTTCTCAAAAAAAAAAAAAAAAAAAAAAAAAAAAGAAAGAAAGAAAGAAAGAAAGAAAATAAATACAGGCATACCCTGTTTTATTGCACCTAACTTTATTGCACTTTACAGATACTGCATTTTTTTACAGATTGAAGGTTTGTGGCAACCCTGCATCAAGCAAGTCTATCAAAGTTAAAAAAAAAAAAAAAAAACCAAAACCAAAAACCTCATGCAATGTTAAACACATGTAAAATAATACATTTAGGTTGGGTGCAGTGGCTGATGCCTGTGATCTCAGCACTTTGGGAGGCTGAGGTGGGAGGATCGCTTGGGCAATCGCTTGTGACGGCAAGACCCCGTCACAATTTTTTTATTTTTAAATTAAAAAAAGACATTTATATACATATAACTCAAAGAAGATTAAACATTTTTTATTTGACAACGTCTCCTGTACAATTTAACATACCAAATAAGACTAATATATCTCTCTTGGACTTCCAAGGGCCCTTCCGTTGAATGTCAAAAACCTAGTTTGAGGTAAAAAAACAATTAATTTAGAATACAAAATTTGATCTTGGGAAGGCTGTGAAGTGTATCAAAAGTTTAAAACACTTGATTAAAATAGAATACAGATCACTGTAAAGTAAAAGTATTCATTTAGCCAAGTGATTATTAAAAGATGTCAGAAAATAAAAACATTACTCTTTGATAGAGGGAAGACTCAATTTTCCAAACAAAAGATCTAATAAAGACAGCAGGAAGCAAACTGTCTTCCCTTTTTTTTTTTTTCAGTTTACTCAAAAGGTGAACCAAAGTCTTTTGTTGTCTCTTGTTAATATTACATAAAAATCTTGTTTAAAAAAGAAAACCAAATTCTACCTTTGCATCAGTTATATTATTAACACTAAACAATTTCAATAAAACCTTATAAACAAATCTATCAAATCCATTTAATCACAATTAGCTTTACCACACAACATAAGATTTCTATAAACTTTCTATAACCACTTGTAAAATATTTTCCCTCATTTTCTTTCCCCCCGACTTTCTGTATCCATTCAGTTTATCTGTCTCATTTTTCCATTCTTTTATTTATTCTGAAACAACTTTCAAATAACTTGCAAACTACACAAAATCACTTTTTTTTTTTTTTTTTTTTTGAGACAGAGTCTCACTCTATCGCCCAGGCTGGAGTGCAGTGGCCGGATCTCAGCTCACTGCAAGCTCCGCCTCCCGGGTTTACGCCATTCTCCTGCCTCAGCCTCCCGAGTAGCTGGGACTACAGGCGCCCGCCACCTCGCCCGGCTAGTTTTATGTATTTTTTAGTAGAGACGGGGTTTCACGGTGTTAGCCAGGATGGTCTCGATCTCCTGACCTCGTGATCCGCCCGTCTCGGCCTCCCAAAGTGTTGGGATTACAGGCTTGAGCCACCGCGCCCGGCCACAAAATCACTTTTTAAAGTAAAAACATATCATACTTCATATTTTCCTTGATAAAACGTTGTACTTTCCTTCTATACTCTGTATACAGAATTATTTCCCTTTTTATCTCCTTTCACTAGTCAGAATTTTAATTCTTAGTAACCTTCATTCACGGTGAAAACCCAAGAAGTAAGCAAGTTTTAACTGTCAGTCACATAATAACAATTTATGAATACACATTTTATGATTTTTAGAAGCACAGGCTTTCTAATGGAACAATTTTAAAATGTGGAGCAGAACATATTTGCTAACAGATCTAACTATCTTTTGTTTTTCCAAAATAAAAAGCCTGCTGAAGGCGGTAGCTCATGTCTATAATCCCAGCACTTTGGGAGGCTGAGGCAGGCAGATCACTTGAGGTCAGGAGTTCGAGACCAGCCTGGCTAACATGGTGAAACACCATCTCTACTAAAAATACAAAAAGTAGCTGGGCATGGTGGCATGTGCCTGTAGTCCCAGCTACCCGGGAGGCTGAGGCAGGAGAATTGCTTGAACATGGGAGGTGGGGGTTGCAGTGAGCTGAGATCATGCCACTGCACTCCAGCCTGGGTGACAGAGGAAAACTCTGTCTCATAAAACAAACAAACAAAAAGCCAAAAATATGTAAGCTTAAACCCATATTTAGTAATTAATAGCTTAACGTTAGATCTTATTGGAAATACTCTAGATATTTAATGAATATCCATCATTTAATTTTGCTTGGCAAAATTCTAAGCGTATAGCTACCAAAAAGATTTGAGAAACCTTTTTAAGCAAACATATTAGAAAACATGATCATTATTAAAAACTTCATTTTAAAACTTTTATCTCATGTGCATCTATTTTATTTTAACAATTTAAATTTTGCTTAATTTTAACAATGATGTTTGGAAGATTTTATGAGACATTAGACAAATCTAGCCATTATCTCAAGTTAAATCCTCTATTAACCATTTTATATTCCTGTATGTTAGGCAAGTATCATAAAAGCAGAAACCTTAAAGTTAAATACCCCTATATTTTGCTAATAGCAAGAAGTTATTTTTATTAAAGCAAACATATGACTGGGCCTGGTGTCTCACACCTGTAATGTCAGCACTTTGAGAGGCCAAGGTGGGAGGATTACTTGAGCCCAGGAGTTGAAGACCAGCCTGGCAACATACTGAGACACTGTCTCCACACACACACACACACACACACACACACACAAAGATAATTTAAAAAAATAAAAAATAAAAAATGCCAGGCGGTGGTGCATGCCTGTGGTCCCAGCTACTTGGGAGGCTGAGGCGGGAGGACTCCTTGAGCCTGGGAGGTTGAGGCTACAGTGAGCCATGATCAAGACACTGCACTCCAGCTTGGGTGACAGAGAAAGGCCCTGTCTCAAACAAGCAAACCAACCCAATAATATTAAATTAGTCTTACAAATCAAAAGACTTATTCAAGTCATGTGAACTTGAAAAATATTTGGGCTTATTTATTTAATTAATGAGTACTCATTTATCTTTAAGTTAATTTGGAACCATGTAGACAATATACAAATATGTATAGACATATACACATATGTAGATACATCATATAACATACATATGTCTATATGTATGCATCTAAAGGCCAAAGAGATCAAGGAGTTGAATGCAAAAGAGAGTAAAGCTTTAGACTTGAGAGATGTCTGTCCATTTAGAATTCTTGGGGATCCATCAGGAAAGACAGAGTTTCCTCTCAAAAAGAAGAGTCTGTGGTATGTTTTCTGTTTTTCTCAAGTGGTTCCAGGGCATCTTCTCTGACCACAATGGAATAAAACTAGAAATCAATAACGAGGAATTTTGGAAGCTATACAAATACATGGAAATTAAACAATATGCTCCTGAATAACAGTGGGTCAATGAAGAAATTAAGAAGAAAATTGAAAACATTTTTGAAACAAATGATAATGGAAACACAACTATCAAAACCTATGGGATATAGCAAAAGCAGTACTAAGAGGGAATTTTATAGCTATAAGTGCCTACAACAAAAAAGAAGAAAAACTTCAAATAAACAACCTAACAATGTATCTCAAAGAACTGGAAAAGCAAGAGAAAACTAAACCCAAAATTAGTTGAAGAAAAGAAATAATAAAGATCAGATCAGAAATAAATGAAATAGAAACGAAGAAACAATATAAAAGATCAATGAAAAGAAAAGTTGGCTTTTTAAAAAGGTAAACAAAATTGACATTTGGCCAGACTGAGCAAAAGAGAGAGAAGACCCAAATAAATAAAAACAGAAATGCAAAAGAAGACACTAAAACTGATACTACAGAAATTCAAAGGATCATTAGTGGCTACTATGAGCAACTATATGCCAATAAATTGGAAAATCTAGAAGAAATGGAGAAATGGCTAGACACATACAACCTACCAAGATTGAACCATGAAGAAATTCAAAGCCTGAACAGACCAAAAACAAGTAATGAGATTGAAGTCATAACAAAAAGTCTCAGAGCAAAGCCTGTGACCTGATGGCCCCACTGCTGAATCCTACCAAACCTTTAAAGAATGAATACCAATCCTACCCAAACTCTTATGAAAAATAGAGGAGGAAGAAATACTTCCAAACTCATTCTATGAGGCCAGTATTATCCTGATCCCAAACCAGACAAAGACACATCAAAAAAAGAAAACTACAGGCTGTTATCCCTGATGAATATTAATGCAAAAATCCTCAACAAAATGCTAGCAAACCAAATTCAATAACACATTAAGAAGAACATTCATGATGACCAAGTGGGATTTATCCTGGGAAGCAAGGATGGTTCAACATTTGCAAATCAATCAATGTGATACATCATATCAACAGAATGGAGGACAAAAACCACATGATCCTTTCAATTGATTCTAAAAAAGCAATTGATAAAATTTAATGTCTTCTTGATTTAAAAAGAAACCCTAAAAAAATCTAAGTACAGAAAGAACATATCTCAACATAATAAAAGCCATAAATGACAGACCCACAGCTAACATCATGTTGAATGCGTAAAAACTGAAAGCCTTTCCTTTAAGATCTGGAACATGACAAGGATGCCCACTGTTACCCACTGTTACTCAACATAGTACTGGAAGTCCTAGCTAGAGCAATCAGACAAAAGAAAGAAAGAAAGGGCATCCAAATTGGAAAGGAAGAAGTCAAATTGTCTTTGTTTGCAGATGATATAACCTTACATTTGGAAAAACCTAAGGACTCCACCAAAAAAACTATTAGAACTAATAAACAAATTCAGTAAAGTTGCAGGATACAAAATAAACATACAAAAATCCATAGCATTTCTCTATGCCAACAGTGAACAATCTGAAAAAAAATCAAGAAAAGAATCTCATTTACAATACCTATAGATAAAATTAAATACTTTGGAATTAACTTAACCAAAGAAGTGAAAGACGTCTGCAATGAAAACAATAAATCACTGATGAAAGAAATCGAAGAGGATGCACAAAAAAAGGAAAGATATTAGGAAAGGCATCCAAATTGGAAAGGAAGAAGTCAAATTATCCTTGTTTGCAGATGATATAATCTTACATTTGGAAAAACCTAAGGACTCCACCAAAAAAACTATTAGAACTAATAAACAAATTCAGTAAAGTTGCAGATAACCAAACCAAATATAGAAGCTTAGAAAAAAAATATAATAATTTGATTAAAATGTACAAAAGATTTGAATAGACATTTCTTAAAAGAAGACATACAAATGGCAAACAGGTATATGAAAAGGTGCTCAACATCATTGATTATCAGAGAAATGTAAATAAAAACTACAATTAAATACTATCTCACCCCAGTTAAAATTTACATTCCCACCAACGGTGTACAAAATTTCCTTTTTTTCCCCATTCTGGTGAGGATGTGGGGGAAAAAAAGGAAATTTTGTACACCGTTGATGGGAATGTAAATCAGTACAACCACTATGGGGAAGAGTTTGGAGGTTTCTCAAACAACTAAAAATAGAGCTATCCTATGATCCAGCAATCCCACTGCTAGATATATACCCAAAGAAAGGAAATCAGTATATCAAAGGGATATCTGTACTCCTATGTTCACTGTAGCACTATTCATAATAGCCAAAATTTGGAAGCAAACTAAGTGCCCATCAACAGATGAATGGATAAAGAAAATGTGGTACATATACTCAATGAAGTAGTATTCAGCTGTAAAAAAGAATGAGATCATGTCATTTGAAATGACATGGATGGAACTGGAGGTCATTATGTTAAGTGAAATAAGCCAGGCTCAGAAAGACAAAGTTCACATGTTCCCACTTATTTGTGGGAGCTAAAAATTAAAACAATTGAATTCAGGAAGATAGAGAGTAGAAGGATGGTTACCAGAGGTTGGAAAGGGTATGTGGGGGATGGGGAGGGAAGTAGGCATGGTTAATGGACACAAAAAAAATCATTAGAAAGAATGAAGAAGAACTGATAGCACAACAGGGCTAAAATTATTATTGACTATAGTCAATAACACATTTTAAAATAACTAAAAGAGTATAATCAAAATGTTTGTAACACAACAAATAAATGCTTGAGTGGATGGACACCCCATTCTCCATGATGTGATTATTATGACTTTCATGCCTGTATCAAAAAAATCTCATGTACCCCATATAGATATATATCTGCTGTGCACCCACAAAAACTAAAAATAAATAAAATAAAACACATAGAAATAAAGTAAAAAGTGAAAGTTTCCATTCTCTTTCTTTTTCATTCACCCCTGTCTTCTTCCCAGAGGGAAACACCGCTGGCATTTGAAATGAGTCCTTTCAGGGTTTTTCCTATGCAATATGAATGAACAGCAATTAGGTCTTTTCATGCTAGATTGCTATAACCACAAAATGGAATCCAGAAGCTTCTTGGACCACCAGAATATGCCACTGAATTATTAATAGCAAAGCCTGTAGACGTTGAGGCTCTGTTCTTTTCATTTTTTTCTGTCACTTCTCTATTCTCTCTGAAAATGTAAAGTGCTAACAAATATGTATACAGCGAATCTTCACTTGCTCTGAAACTCACACGTATCAAAATTCATAGCGTTTAATGATCTCCTTTCCTCCTCCACAATTCCTGTGCAGCCCTCTGTTTAAAGGCACTCTTAGCCAAGACTCATCAATATAAAGCTCTGGGTTTCTAATTTCAGCCTGCTTTGTGTGTTAGATGTGTACTTCTGTACACTTAAAAACAATCCTAATTATTGAAAACAAGCAAACAGGTAGTAGTCTTTCCCATGATCCAAATTCCCAAAACTTATTGTGAAATAACTGATTTGAGAACTTCCTGATTTTGTTGCCTCAGGGTGGAGACAGTCATAACCTGGATTTTTTGCATTCTATACCCATTCCTTGGTCATGCAGGCTGCATCCAAGGTCCTCAGAAGAAGCCTCTTCCCGTTATTAAGAGATAGACTCAGCATTTCCTTTTTTTTTTTTTACAAGGGTCAAATTCCCTGCAGAAACCACATGCTTGTGTCTCTCAGTGTCTAGCATCTTGGCTGAAATGGGAACCTTATTAAGATTGGGGTGGCCATTCCAGGCACCGCGTGCTTGTGTCTCTCATTGTCTATCATCTTGGCTGAAATGAGAACCTTGTTAAGGCTGGGATGGCCATCTTAATGTACTGTTTCTTTCAAAGGATGAAAGACACGGGAAGGTGGGAGACTGCTACTTTCATGAGAAATTTTTGAAGCGGCTTTTGAAATTAATGACAACACAAACAAGAGGCTTCCTTCTACAGTCTTGATCTGAGGCTGCCAGAACAAAGCAAAGTTAAGGAACCCTCGGGGCATGAATGTCAATAGGAGATCTCATCAAAGATTCCATGGGAATTGAGAAATAAACCTTGTAAAGAGGCTCCAAGTCTCTTCTGGAATCTCAGTTATTATTATTGCTCAAGGAACCTTAGAGATTTTCTAGCGTAACTCTGATACTCCCTAGGTAAGAAAGGGAAAACCCGAAGAGGGGAGAAGACTTGTCAAAAGTCATGTTAACTGGAGCAAGAGCCCACAGCTCTCGCTTTCTATCCTGGTTGATTGGCTGATCAAAAAGTCTGTTTATGATGCTTTCAAGTTCCTTCTCCTTTGAGTTTTTGCTTCAAAATTAGTGAAGGAAGTTGTATATATTGCTTTTCTTACATTAGTAACCATGCTCATTTCTGAGGTGAGTTTTATTTGTGGCTGCCAAATAGTACCTGGAGCCCCTCTAGGTTGGTAGGTGTGGAGTACTGACTAGGAGGAACACATGGGCACCCGAGGTAACTGCGCATTCAGAGGGAGGAGACCTAACCAGGAACACAGACGTGAATGTTAACACGTTCCTCGGAAGAGGTCAGCTTCACGTCTGGGGGGCACATGGCTGTTGCAGTGTGTGCTGTGTCTCAGGTTCTAGGCCCCAGTGTTGATGTTGTCTTAGAGCTGTGGCAAAGCTTGCTTTAGGCTTGGTGCTGTGGTTCATGTCTGTAATCTCAGCACTTTGGGAGGCCGAGGTGGGTGGATCACCTGAGGTCAGGAGTTCTAGACGAGCCTGGCCAACATGATGAAACCCCCATCTCTAGTAAAAATACAAAAAATTAGCCAGGCATGGTGGCACGTACCTGTAATCCCAGGTACTCAGGAGGCTGAGGCAGGAGAATCACTTGAACCAGGGAGGTGGAAGTTGCAGTGAGCCAAGATCATGCCACTGCACTTCAGCCCGGGCGACAGAGTGAGACTCTGTCTCAAAACACAAACAAACAAACAAACAGATGAACAAGCAAACAACTTGCTTCAAATCAGTGGAGGATAGATAATTCAATAAATGGTGTTGGTTTAAATGACTATTCCATTGAAAAAAAAGTGTATCACTGATTTTTTCCACCGAGCTTGGTGGCTTGTGCCTGTAATCCCAGCACTTTGGGAGGCAGGTACAGGCAGCTTGCTTGAGCCCGGGAGCTCAAGGCCAGCGTGGGCAACATGGTGAAACCCTGTCTCTACAAAAAATGCAAAAATTAGCAGGGCATGGTGACACATGCCTATGGTCCCAGCTACTCAGGAGGCTGTGGCGAGAGGATTGCTTGAACCTGGGAGTTTGTGACTACAGAGTGAGCCATGATCATGCTACTGCACTCCAGTGTGGGTGACAAGAGTGAGACTCTGTCTCAAAAACAAACAAAAAAGTATCATTTTAAAAATTTCTTATGTCGAAATAAATTCCAGTTGGACTGCAAACTTAAATGTGTCAAAAAACAAAGTTATGATGAACTTAAAGATCTCAGCTGACTTTATTGCGATTCTAAACTCAAACAACTCTTCTTTCCATAAACTAGAAAGTGTTCCAATGAGCTGAGTAGAGGAGGTTAATTTTATAGACAGAAAAGGACTGAAGAAAGCAGAAGAAAAGAACAAAACATAGATTGGTCATTTCAAAATTACTTTCCTTGGGAGGCAGGAACAGAAAAACAACAATAGAGAAATAATCAATTGGTTAACATTCGATTACTTCGGGTTACCTTTTGTTTTTTGGTAAGGATTAAAGCAGAGGGAACTTAATTATCCTGATTTCTTAGAAGGTCAGAGAACAACTCAGTTTCCGTTTAGTGATGTGGAACCTGAGCACAAGTGGCACCATTTTGATTTTTAGTCTGATTGGTTGGGGCCTATTAGAAGAGCTTAGTCCAAAACAATGGTCTCTGTGAAAGTTGCAGCTGCTAGGATGAAATCACCGCTGTGAGACCCAGACAAAATAGGGTCAAGAAGGCCCAAAGGAGAGTAGGCTCATGCCTACATGTCTGAGATAAGAACTGTTTCCAAGGCCTTTCTAACCCTTTCATATTCTTCACGCATCTCCTGCTTTGATAAGGTTTATCACTAGACATTCTTTAGGACTGCATTAAAAAGAGCACTCGCCCAGTGACTGCAACAACTGTGGCTTTGAATCTTTGGAACCAATCAGTTCTGTTTCTAATCAGCATATGTAAGTCTCTTTTTGCTAATTAAAGCTCCCTTTACTCTTCCCTCATCAAATGCACTGGTGGCTTGCCATTTCATGTGTTCTGGATTATAACCCTTATTTCTACTCCTGAGTAAACCCTAGATATTTAAAGATAATTTTTCTCTAGTGTCTTTTGTGAGGTTGATACCTCTTACAGTTTTTATTTAACAAGGGTAAGATAGTTAAATGATTTTTAAAAATATTAGAAATAAACATGAAATAATTATATAATTTGATTATCTCAGTGGATCATGACTTTCTTAGTTCATCTATGACAAAATTAGAAGCTGCAAAAGAAAAGACCAGTAAGGTTAACTACATAAAAAATTTAGATTTCTGCATAGCAAAGAATTACCACAGAGATATTCAAAATACAAATACAATTTTTTTTTTTTTTTTTGAGACAGAGTCCCTTACTCTGTTGCCCAGCCTAGAGTGCAGTGGAATGATCTTGGCTCACTGCAACCTCCGCCTCTCAGGTTCAAGCGATCCTCCTGCCTCAGCCTCCCTAGTAGCTGGGACTACAGGCATGTACCACCATGCTGGCCTAATTTTTGTAGGCTTAGTAGAGATAGGATTTCACCATGTTGACCAAGCTGGTCTCCAACTCCTGACTTCAGGTGATCCACTCACCTCGGCCTCCCAAAATGCTGGGATTACGGGTGTGAGCCACCATGCCTGGCCCAGAATACAAATAAAAATCTAAGGAATATATTTTATACACATCATCAACTAAAGAATGATAAGGTTCATAAATTTGGAAAGGAGACCTTCATTTCTCCTAAAGGTTTGCAGATTGCAGGGTGGCCATTCTGACAGGCTGGGAAGCATAGCCTCCAGTCAGAAGCCAGTAACAGGCACTTCATGGGAGGGGTAACAGGAATGGCAATTTATGCTGAGTGAAGTGGCTGGATATACATAATTAACAAGCTATCAGAGGAGTCATGAATATTTATGAAAGGAGAAACATGCACATGTGTAATTGAGCTTCGTGCCTCCTCATGGGTCTGAGGGTGGGGTTTCTGGCCCTCTGACTTCAACAGGTGAAGCAGAGGACATGAAGAACCTTTGTGTGCAGCCCCTGTAGACTGGCCAGAATCACTCCTTGGTCAGTGGTATCTGATAAGAACCGCCAAAAGGAAGAGGCAGCATCAGGCAGCTGATTGATATCAGCTGTGGAGCCAGTCTTTCAAAAGGGCTGGTTTCTCTTTAACACTTAGGGAAGAAGCCTAATGGTGGTTGGTGAGGGACAGAGTAGAATGAGTTGTTCTGATCTCCTACCTCATCATGGCTGGGAACTCAGTTTTCAAGGGTGTCCCAATAGCCAAGAGGGATCCATTCAGTTGGTTGAGGGGCTTAGGATTTTATTTTTATTTCTCTACCCTTTCACATGTACACACACATAAACTCATATATATAGGAGACAGAGCTAATTTACCGAATGTGTTTTTAAAAGTTTTGCAACACAATAAGAAAAGGACCTACAACACAACAGGAAAAAGGACAGGGCAAAGGACAACTAGAGGCAGACAGAGGATTTATAAGCATAAGGAGAAAATGACCAGTCACATGAATAATTAAATAAATGCTAATTAAAACTTACCAGCAAGATAATATTTTTCACATATTAGGTTGTCAAAGATCACAGTTTTTATAATAAGCACTTTAGGCAAGGCCGCAGGGGAAGAGGCACTCTTAAACAGTTGGGAGAGATGTAAGTTGGTGCAAGCTCTTTGGAAGGAAAATCGACAATATTGACGAAAATTTAAAATTCAAACACATTTTGACCTAACACTTTCTTTTTATGGAATTATTCTAAGAGATTTATGTATAAGGATGTTCATGCAGCAATGTTTGTTACACAGAAATTGGAAAACACCTAAATGATTTTCAATATTGAGTTGGCTAAATACATTATGCACTCCCCCTGCCCTCATGAGGAAATACTGCAGGATGTAGACATATACTTTGTGACAGGACATCTGCACAGGGATAGTCATGGAAGCACATCTGTAAGTAGCAAGAGATGGAGCGACAACCCCAGTGTCCTTCAATGGGAGTCTGGTTAATTGGACTGTGGAATGAATTGGCAGTGATGAGGAGCAGCTACCAGGATATGGTGCTGGAGGCAGATGATATCAGGTATACAATGCACTGCTATTTGTGTGGCAAACACAGAGACATGTATATGTCTGCATGTCTTAGTCCATTTGGGAGGCTATAACAAAATATCAAAAACTAAGTGGCTTATAAACAACAGAAATTTATTTCTCAGAATTCTGGAGGTCACGAAGTCCAAGATCAAGGGGCCAACAGATCCAATGTCTGGTGATGGCCTGTTTCCTGCTTCATAGATGGCACCTTATCACTGGGTCCTCATATGGTTGAAGGCACTAGCTAGCACTTTCAGGTCCCTTTTATAAGAGCACTAATCTTAATCATGAGAGGTCCACCCTCATGACTTAATCATTTCCCAAAGGGCCCATTTCCCAACACTATCATTACTTAGAGATTTGGTTAGAATTTCAACATATGAATTTTGGGGGCATGCATGCATTCAGATGATAGCAACCACCTTGGAGAGAAATCACAGGAAGAGGGTGGCTGTGCCCGCCTCGGGAGAGAGGACCTTGGTGTCTACAGAACAGGATAGAAAGGAGAGACCTGCTTTTCATTGTGTACTTATTTGTTCATTTTAAATTTAGTGACATATATATGCATTACCTATTCAAAATAATGTATGAATTAATCTGTCAAAAAAGAAAAAAGAAAAAAAGCAAAGTGGCTGGGCACTGTGGCTCACACCTGTAATCCCAGCACTTTGGGAGGCCAAAGCAGGTGGATCACCTGAGGTCAGGAGTTCAAGACCAGACTGTCCAAAATGGCAAAACCCTGTCTCTACTAAAAATACAAAAATTAGCTGGGCATGGTGGCAGGCGCCTGTAATCCCAGCAGCTCGGGAGGCTGAGGCGGAGAGAACTGCTTAAAACCCAGGAGGTGGAGGTTGCAGTGAACTGAGATCATGCCACTGCACGACCGTTTAGGTGATCATTTAGGTGATCTCCATCCTGGACCATAGAGCAAGACTCCATCTCAAAAAAAAAAAAAAAAAAAAAAAAAAGCAAGATGTGGAATGATGTTTATTATATGGTCTTAGTATAAATTAGGTGAGATATATGAAGTATATGCATACATACACATAAAGATTTTTCTGGAAGATGATACAAAATAATAAGGTTGTATCTTGGGCAGTGGACTGGGGAATTGAGTGAGAAAAATTTCTTTTCGTTGTACACTGTTTTGTCTTGTTTGAATTTTGTTTTTTGGTTTTACTGTATGAAAAAACTAGTTGCCTTTACAAAGTGTAATAGTGCACTTAGACACTATACGTGTTGGACTAATAGTCCAAATATATAGTATTCAATGAAAAAAGCAGTTGTGAAAGCACATTTGTGGTTGCTGCCTCAGGGCCTTTGCACTTGCTTCCATAGATTTCCATGTCTGGCTACCTATTGTCATCTGGCTTTCAGCCTAAACGTTGCCTCTTTTAAGAGGTTCATCATCCTTTCCTTAGTAATCTCCAAGTCACTGTTCAACTCATTTCCTTATTTAACTTAAAAAAAAATTGAGACAAGGTCTCGCTCTCTCACCCAGGCTGGAGTGTAGTGGTGTGATCATAGTTTGCTGCAGTCTCAAACTCTTGGGCTCAAGCGATCCTCCCACCTCAGCCTATCTAATTTTTAAAAAATTCTTGTAGGAATGGGTCTTGCTATGTTGCCCAGGCTGGTCTTGAACTCTTGAGCTCAAGTGATCCTCTCACCTCGGCCTCCCAAAGCACCAGCATGAGCCACCACGTCCAGCCTTAACTTTCTTTAAAGTGCTTATAACCCTATATGCTGATTCTTCCTCCTTCCTTCCTTCCTTCCTTCCTTCCTTCCTTCCCTCCTTCCCTCCTTCCCTCCTTCCCTCCTTCCCTCCTTCCCTCCTTCCCTCCTTCCCTCCTTCCCTCCTTCCCTCCTTCCTTCCTTCCTTCCTTCCTTCCTTCCTTCCTTCCTTCCTCTCTCTCTCTTTCCCTCCCTCCCTGCTTGCTTGCTTTCTCTCTCTCTCTTTCTTTCCTTTCTTTTTGCCTTACTTGAATGTGAGCCTCAGTAGGCAAGACTTTATAGTCTGTTAGTACTGTACATAATACAGAGGTGCTTAAGTGATAGGAGGAATAAATAGAATTGTCCCATTTTTATAAACATTATTTTAATAACAGTGAATATAAGTATATATAGACAAAAGTGAGAAAATGTGCACCACATTGTTGATAATAGTTGTTAGTTGCTTATGAGGGGTGGGAGGACAGGATGTATTACATTCTAGTTTTTACGTTTCTATAATGTTTGGATTCTGAATAGTGAACATGTGTTGCTTTCATATGTTTATTTTAGTTTCAAAACACATCTACCTACAAAGAGTGAGCAAGGTTTAAAGAGAACAGTCTGGATATGCACTGCATATATGTTAGCTAGTAGCCACGTGTGGCTATTGAGCACTTGAAATGTGACGACTGCAACCCATAAACTAAATTTCAAATTTAATTAGATTAATTTAAATTTAATAATTGATAACTAAGTGCTTCATTCAGTTATTGGAACACTTCTAAATATGCTTGGAACAACTTGGGTGTGTGAATCTACTTTTTCAGGTATAAATTTCATAACATCCATAGTCAGATCACGTTTTTCTTTTTTTTTTTTTCTTTTTTTTTGAGACAGAGTCTCGCTCTGTTGCCCAGGCTGGAGTGCAGTGGTGTGATCTTGGCTCACTGCAGACTCCGCCTCCCGGGTTCACGCCATTCTCCTGCCTCAGCCTCCTGAGTAGCTGGGACTACAGACACCCGCCACCACGCCTGGCTAACTTTTTGTATTTTTAGTAGAGATGGGGTTTCACTGTGTTAAGCCAGGATGGTCTCGATCTCCTGACCTCGCAGATCACGTTTTTCTAATGAAAATGTAATGTCCAAATTGAGATGTATGGAAAATCTAAACTACACACTGGATTTCAAAAATTTAATACGAAAAAGAATGTAAAATATTTCACTATTAATTGTCTATATTGACATGATAACACTTTGGGTAGATGGAGTTAAATAAAGTATGTTATTAAAATTAATTTCACCCATTTCTTAAAAATGTGCCTGCTAGAAAACTTGAAATCTCATAAGTGGCTCCCATTCTCTTTCTACTGGACAGTGCTGGTCTGGATGGTGGAGGAAGCTGGCAGAGAGAGGTTAGAGAAATGGAGCAGAAAAGGAAGGCTGACTGTAGAGCAACCCCAGGCCTGGGACTTTGGAATATGTTGTACTAAGGCTCATCCCAAGGCCCTGCTCTCCAAATTCACAGCTGCCAGAGAATCAGGAGCTTGTGCGGAGCCTGCGATTGACTCACCGTGTGGCCTACATGTAAATAGCAAGGCACCTCCTGACCCCTCCTCCTGCCTTCACTTGGTGCTTCACTTGGCTGCTGGTGGATGAGCTGACTGGGCCACCCTTCCCTCCCCCACTCCGAAAGCAGTTCCCTGAGTGTAACCCAGCCTCCCTTCTCCAGGCCTGTGCTTTCTTGGCAGGGAGCATTCAGGAGGCGAAGGAAATGGAACACTGATTACAACAGGTGGCTTTTTGCAGGCAGCAGAGGAACCACGTGGCCTCTACTAGGTTCACTGCTCCTCCAGGAGGCTGGGGGCCAAGGGGTAAGGACCTCATCAGAGCAGCCTCTTGGTCCCAGGACCCATTTTGGCTATTACAAATTATTGCTGACCCCAGAGAGCTTCAGTTTATATAGGTTCTATTGGTTGAGTTTTACCATATTCGAAATTAAAGCTGAGAAAATTTGAAAACACAGACACATTCCATCATTTGTCAGAGCACTGACGACATCAGAGCAGCACGTTGCCTCTGGAAAATTCCACTGGATACTAGTGAGAGACTAAGAGTAAAAAGAACAGGCCGGGCATGGTGGCTCACGCCAGTAATCCCAACACTTTGGGAGGCTGAGGAGGGCGGATCATGAGGTCAGGAGTTCGAGACCAGCTTGACCAACATGGTGAAACCCCATCTCTAGTGAAAATACAAAAATTAGTCAGGCATGTTGGCATGCACCTGTAGTCCCAGCTACTCAGGAGGCTGAGGCAGGAGAATTGCTTGAACCTGGGAGGTGGAGGTTGCAGTGAGCTGAGATCGCGCCACTGCACTCTAGCCTGGGTGACAGAGCAAGACTGTCTCAGAAAAAAAAAAAAAAAAAATTACAAATGTCCTTATAGTATTCTTATGAAAGTAGTTTTGACCTTGCAATCTTCCTCCAGGGATCCTTGGACCACACTTTCAGAACCTTTTAGAAACCCTGTTACAGATAATGAAACAGACAGTTGGTAGATTGTGACAAAACCAAGCACACAGACCCGGGCTCCTGACACCAAGCCTGGGCCCTTTTAAAGCAGTCTGTGTCCCAGTGAAATGCTATCGCCTGGTGTCTCCTCTCTCCCTCCAGCCCCACCCCTCACTTCGCCAGCCTACCTACCTGGGCTGCTGCGCTTGTGCTTGACTGTAAATAGCCATTCAATCTTGAAATGTGTTTCACCCAGGCGCCTCATTTCCTGGCTTTGGAGGCAGGTATGTGATCACTTGGCTGAGTAGTGCTGATGGGATTTGTGGGAGCTGGCTTTAGAGCAGAGGCCATTTGGAAATGGGACTTCAGGCCTGAGACTCTTAAGAGGTTCTGCTTGGCAGCCTGGACAAGAAGTAGAGTTTAAGAAAAGCATCCTGCAGAGTTCACAGAAGGGCTCGGCCCCTGCCTATCACTAAGGCACATAGTTGGTAGGGGCAGCAGGAGCCCAGCCAGGCTCCTTCAGCCTCTTGCTCTTACCTACCTTCAGCATCGCAGTTTCCACTGCAAGTTGGCAGCATTACAACCGGGGGAGAGGAAGCATCTCTAATGTTCTGGACTACTGCTGGGCGTGGTGGCTCACACTTGGAAACCTAGCACTTTGGGAGACCAGGTGGGCAGATCTCTTGAGCCCAGGAGTTTGGGACTAGCCTGGACAACATAAGGAGACTCCATCTCTACAAATAATTTTTAAAAATTAGCCGAGAGTGATGATGCATGTCTGTGGTCCCAGCTACTCGGGAGGCTAAGACAGGAGGATCACCTGAGCCTGACAGGTCAAGGCTACAGTGAGCTGTGATGGCGCCACTGCACTCCAGCCTGGACAACAGAGTGAGACTCAGTCTCCAAAAGCAAAAAAGTCTGAACTAAACTAAGCTTGGAGAAATGAGGCCCTAGTGAGGTGGGCTAGGAAGAAGTCTGCCTTTGAATTTTACTCTGGGTACTTCGCACACATTAGCTGACTTAAATCCCACAACACTGTGAAGTGGCTATTATCTCCATTTTACAACTGGGGTAATCGGGGCTCAGAGAGGTTAGCTCACCTGCCCATGGTCACACAGTTGCTAAGTTATGGAGCCACACTCTACTCCATCCGACTCAATGCCCAAGAACCCTCACGTAGAAGCCTCCTCCTGACTTTTGACTCCTTACCCCAGCTAGTTTTGGAAGGAATCCTCCAGAGTTACCTAATCTCTTTGGGGATCTGACAGATTTAAAAAAAAAAATGTGATGGGTCAGGAGATGGGATTCATGGCTTTCTTTGAATTCTTGGTGAAGTTTGTGTAGGTAACTTTATACAATTTTTTTTTTTTTTTTTTTTTTTTTTTTTTTTTTTGAGACGGAGTCTCGCTTTGTCGGCCAGGCTGGAGTGGAGTGGCGCCATCTCTGCTCACTGCAACCTCGCCTCCCGGGTTCAAGCAATTCTGCCTCAGCCTCCTGAGTAGCTGAAACTACAGGCACATGCTGCCACGCCCGGCTAATTTTTTGTATTTTAGTAGAGACGGGGTTTCACCGTGTTGCCCAGGCTGGTCGTGAACTCTTGAGCTCAGGTAATCCACCCACCTCAGCCTCCCCAAGTGTTGGGATTACAGACGTGAGCCACTGTGCCCGGCCAATTTTATACAAAATTAATCTGACCCAGCCTCATCACTCCCATTAGCACCTCTGGAGAACTAAGGAATTTAGTTCCTTATTAGATGTGGATACATTCAGGTCAGGGGCATGACTAAGAAAATGTTAAATTGACTTATCCTCAGGGTCTCTGGGACCATGTCTTGGCTGCAACTTGCTGTGTGACCTGAGAAAATCACTGATTCTGTGAATTTCAGTCAGTTCATCTGTAAAAAGGTTTGGACTGACTTTATCTTCTCCCCCCGCCCCCTTTTTGTGGAGAATGGTGTCTCGCTATATTGCCCAGGCAGGTCTTGAACTCCTGGGCTCAAGCTATCCTCCTGCCTCTGCCTCCCTGGGAGTTGGGATTACAGGCATGAGCCACTATGCCAGGCAGACTGAATTTATTTTCTGCTTAAACAACAACAACAACAACAACAACAAAACTCCTGAATTTTTTTTTTTTTTTTTTTTTCTGATGGAGTCTTGTTCTATCACCCAGGCTGGAGTGCAGTGGCGCGATCTCGGCTCACCACAACCTCCTTCTCCTGGGTTCAAGCCATTCTCCTGCCTCAGCCTCCTGAGTAGCTGGAATTACAGGCGCATGCTAGCATACCTGGCTAATTTTTGTATTTTGAGTAGAGATGGGGTTTCACCATGTTGGCCAGGCTGGTCTTGAACTCCTGACCTTGTGATCCACCTGCCTCGGCCTCCCAAAGTGCTGGGATTACAGGTGTGAGCCACCGTGCCTGGCCTGAATTAATTTTAAATTCCATATGAAAGCAGAAGTGAAGATCTGCCTTGGGCAAATCTTCCCCCTAGCCTCCCCTCCCCACTTTTGGGAGATGAGGGCCACCCCTTCTGGCCTGACTTGCCTCCGTCCGTTGGCTTCTCTGGGTCAGATCACAAAAGCCAGAGCTATGGGTACAGCCAACGTGCTGGACTTGTCTCTCCAGGGCTAGCAACTCTCATGAGCTGGTTTCAGGCACCAACTGCCTGGCAGAAGATGGGGTTGGGCAGGAGCAGACACAGATTGGGTTCATTTGAAAGAGTGGAAAGTGATATTCTGGGGAGGTAGGGCGAAGGGGGCAGGCCAGGAGGAGAGGCCTCATTCACTGGGGGGGCTGAATCAGGAGGGTCAGGGCCCTGAAAAGACCCTGAGAGTTGGAGCCAACCTGGAGAAGAGACTGACAGAGAGATGTAGGTGTCCCTGGGTCAGGGGATCCAGTGATGTGATGGGCAGTAAGAGTGCCCCCAGGGCTGTCTTTGTGAGAATTTCTCTTCTTTTCCAAGTAGATGGGTAGGTAGTACTGTTGATGGGTTTCCTGATTCAGTCACTCCCTGCTTCATTCCAGAGATGGTTATCAGTCCGCTGGGAATCGGCTAACGGGGCCGCACTGGACTGTGGAAGTCAAGTTGACCTGCGCAAAACACTGGGTCATGCCCTCCCTGGATGTGTCCTCTGGGCCTCAGTTTCTCCATCTATAAAATCAAGTCCAAATGATGTAACTGGTCATGGGGCTCTAAAAATAAAGGAGGCATAGGAGGTCCTCATTATCAGGGGAAGAGTAGTTCTGGGGCTCAGCTACTCACAGGTATCCTCTTAAAATGCAGACAACATGTCTCAGGAAACAGAGAAGAAAGGTTCCATTGCGGCTTTGTCTTGGAAAATAAAACTTTAGTTTCATGTTGTGTTTGTATTACCCACCATGTATTCTTGGGCTCTCAAGTCAACAGAAACTGACATGAGGCTAAAAGAGATTTCCCAGACAAAGCTTCACTGGAGCTTATGCCTGGGTATAAGGGAGGCAACAAGACAGAGAGAAAGAGAGACAGAGAGAGAGAGGATTCCTTGACTGACTCCCCAGAAAGAGCCGGTATGGCTTTTTAATTAGGCATTATGCAGGAATTGACACAGGGGCAGGGTGTGTGGGCTGAGCTAGGCAAAGCACACGAGGGGTGGAGTTTGCAGAGCTGCATTATCTGGTTGTGATGATTGTCTTGAGCAACGGACTACCTGGTGGTCTGGCCAGTGGCAACAAGGCTGTAAATCAGTTGTTCAGCATTCCTTCCAGAGATGGGACACTTCACAACCACGGTTATCTTCTAAGGCCAGTTCCCGGAATTCTTTAAGTAAAAAGTATGGTTAAACATTATGGTAGCAGTGATGTAGTGGTGTGGGGTTTATGGTCAGCAGGAATGCTCTGTGGGGGGTGAGCTGAAGCCAAGTTCTGCCTCTCTGTCTCATGCCCCACTGAGACACTTTATCCTCCTTCTTCTTAAGGAAAAAGGCAGCAGTATAGTCTTCTGGAGCTACTTTCTGCTTAACAGGGTTGTTGTCCTCGCCCAACCCTGGAGGCCACAAAAATCTCTTGATTTAATGTTTTATAGGGGCTTGGCTCTTCTTGGGATGGGAGGGTTTGGAATCCTTGCATGACTATCAGCTTGACATGGAATGTTGAAGCCTGGAAGACACAAACGTTTATAACTGTCTGCACCCTGGTTGAATATAAGAAATTATTTTAAAAATCAAATCCTATCCAGTGATAATTAATAAAATGCTTAAGCCCAGTTTAATAATGCTTATAAGAAAAGATTAGATGCCATTTAGAATTTAAGTGAATAGACTGGAAAATGAGTCTCCTCTTGCTTGAAATATAAGGCAAACAGACTTTTAATAAGTATTTCTATGGTAGCAGAAGAAAAACAAACATTAATGGTGAGCATAATCTATCCAAATGTTAGACTCAAAGCATCTTTAGCTACAAAGAAGGAAGGTAGTGGTACTCGCACACATTCTTCTTACCTGTACCACCAGAAATAAGTTTAAGCTCGTTGGACCTCGGGAAAAAGACAGTAGCAATTCTATTATGTTGAAGTTAGAAAAATGGAAGAAAAATTCGAAAACATTACCTTGGGGACTTGTAACCTGGAAAGGATTTAAGATTCAATCCAACTTGTCTGATAGAGTGGTTGTTATGATTTCAGTACTTTTGCCTTTGCCGAGGAGTGTTTTGTGTCCATTTATGTGATTTATTTTAGCATATGTGCCATGTAACAATGAGAAGAATTTATATTCTGTTGCTTTTGGGTGGAGACTTCTGTAGATGTCTATCAGATTCCTTTGATCCTGATATCCTGATATGGTTTGGCTGTTTCCCCACTCAAATCTCAACTTGAATTGTATCTCCCAGAATTCCCACATGTTGTGGGAGGAACCCAAGGGGAGGTAATTGAATCATGGGGGCCAGTCTTTCCCATGCTATTCTTGTGATAGTAAATAAGTCTCATGAGATCTTATGGGTTTATCAGGGGTTTCCACTTTTGCTTCCTCCTTATTTTTCTTGCTGCCACCATGTAAGAAGCACGTTTTACCTCCCACCATGATTCTGAGGCCTCCCCAACCATGTGGAACTCTTAAGTCCAATTAAACCTCTTTTTCTTCCCAGTCTCAGGTATGTCTTTATCAGCAGTGTGAAAACGGACTAATGCAGATCCAGTGCTGAGCTCAGGTCCTGAATATCTTTGTTAATTTTCTGTCTCAATGATCTAATATTGTCCGTGGGGTAATAAATTCTCTCACTATTATTGTGTGGAAGTCTAAGTCTTTTTGAAGGTCTTTAAGAACTTGCTTTATGAATCTGGGTGCTCCTGTGTTGGATGCATATATGTTTAGGACAGTTAGGTTTCTTTGTTGAATTTAACCCTTTACCATTATTAATGCCCCTCTTTGTCTTTTTGAATTTTTGTTGGTTTAGTCTTCTTTGTCTGAAATTAGGATTGCAACTCTTGCTTTTTTTTGTTTTCCATTTACTTGGTAGATTTTTCTCCATTCCATTATTTTGAGCCTATGTGTATCATTGAATGTGAGATGGGTCTCTTGAAGACAGCATACCATTGGGTCTTGGTTCTTTATCTAGCTTGCCACTCTGCCTTTTAATTGGGGCATTGTACCTTTTAATTAGCCCATTTACATCCAAGGTTAGTTTTGATATGTGTGGATTTGAGCCTGTCATCATCGTGTTAGCTGGTTATTATGCAAACTTCTTTGTGTGACAGCTTTATAGTGTTACTGGCCTGTGCACTCAAGTGTGTTTTTGTAGTGGCTGATAACAGTCTTTCATTTCTATATTTAGCTTCTTTCAGGAGCTCTTGTAAGGCAGGTCTGGTGGTAACAAATTCCCTCAGCGTTTATCTGAAAAGGATCTTAATTATTCCTTGCTTCTGAGGTTTAGTTTGGTTGGATATAAAATTTGGGTTGGGTTTTAAGAATGTTATATATTGGCCTCCAATCTCTTCTGGTTTCTGCTGAAAGGTCCACTGCTAGTCTGATGGGCTTCCCTTTGTAGGTGACCTAATCTTTCTCTCTAGCTGCCTTTAATATTTTTTCTTTCATTTTGACCTTGGAGAATCTGATGATTATGTGTCTTGGCAATGATCTTCTTGTGAAGTATTTTACTGGGGTTCTCTGCATTTTCTGAATTTGAATGTTGGCCTCTCTAGCTAAATTGGGGAAGTTCTCATTGATGATATCCTGCAATATGTTTTCCAAGCTGCTTACACTCTCCCCATCTCTTTCAGGGACACCAGTGTGTTGTATATTTGATCTCTTTACATAACTCTATATTTCTTAGAGGTTTCGTTTGTTCCTTTTTCCTTTTCACTCTTTTTTTTTTTTTTTTTTTTCTATTCAGTCTGACTGTCTTATTTCAGAAAGCTGTCTTCAAGCTCTGAGATTTTTGCCACCACTTGGTCTATTCTGCTATTAATACTTGTGATTACATTATGAAATTCTTGTATTTTTTCAGCTGTATCAGGTTGGTTACATTCTTTTCTGTACCAGCTATTTTTTTCTGTCAGCTCCTGTATCATTTTACTGTGATTCTTAGCTTTGTTGGATTGGGTTTCAAGGTACTCCTTTATCTAAGTGATCTTCATACCTTTCCATATTCTTAATTCTATTTCTGGCATTTCACCTGTTTCAGCCCAGCTAGACCCTTGCTGGAGAGGTGGTGTAGTCATTTGGAGGAAAAAAAGGCCCTCTGGTTTTTGAGTTGTCAGAGTCCTTGTGTTAGTTCTTTCTCATATTTGTGTGCTAATGTTTCTTCAATCTTTGAAGTTTAAGATAATTTTTAAGGCTAACCATGGCATTATTATGCCTCTTTTTAAAATTTAAACTTCTTAAAAAATTGTTGAGAATAAGATATCTCTAAAGTCCCTTTTCTTTTAATGGTGTTCTTAATTCCTATAATGACTCATTCCAAAAGTCTTTTAAAGCCCAATGATAATTTTTCAGGTTTTAAAAATCATATAAGCAAGAGGTTTTTCTAGAAAGAGGGTAGAGGAGGCATCTCCATGACCCCCAAGAATTCACTCTCATAAATGGGCATAAGATCAAAGAAGATGAAAAATCCCCTAAGACAAAACTCCCCCTACAGCTTGACACATTTGGACCAACAGTGTGCTGATGAATCTCAGAATCCTGGTCTTTAATGACCAGCCACCTGACATGACTCCAAAAATTCTCACTCTCTGGATGGCAAAGACCAAGGATACCCCACATGGTCATATCATGTTCCCAAGGACATAAAACAAGATGAATAGGAAACTTCATCCAGTTTTTGTTTCAGAGACCTGCAGTAAAGCTTATAACTGACCAGTCTGCTGGGCAGCCTCAAACAGTGGGTTTATGGAAGTCCTAGGCCTGTGTTCTATCCTGTAATACCTCTTTCCATGACAGAATGACACAGACAAATCCTTTTTCCCATTAATCAAAACTTTACAGAGGAGACAAACAGTAATTTTCCTCATTCATTCAACTGGTTTGTGCAGAGAGACAGGTCAGAAGCCTGACTGGTAAGAAATTCTTTAGCCACTATGCCAGAAATTTGGGTTTCCTTTCACTGAGTCACTTTAGTGACCCTGCTCACTGTGACATAGCTGTGGGGGCCAAGCCATGTTACCAATAAAAAAAAAAAAGGAAAAAAAACACAAAAAATCTTTTCCATTATGGGAACATAGGCAAAATTCTCTCAAATTACTCTACTTAGTTGCAGGTTAACCATTTGAGCTCTAAACTTTTCTTACTGTACAATAAGAAACCAATACTGATGGTCACATTCAGGTGTCACTGGTGCCTTCCTGAAGGCCAGCTGGACATCCTTGGCACCCTGTCTGAGGCCGTCTCCCCAAACTGACAGGACTACACATTCAGTCAGACAGACAGACCTGCTAAAACATTACAGGCCTCACTTCCCCACCAGAAGTGAAAAAGGGAAGTAAAATTATGATGGGTTTTGAATAGAGAGGGTCAGGGTGCCAGAGAGAGAGAGACAGGAAAAGAGAGAGAGACATTTTTTCTTGGTACTCAAACCCAAACCAACTTAGGCCAGAGGAGGGGTGTGATCCATTCCAATGCCCATAGGATTGATCAGACCCCATAGTCAACCATTTTAATCCATCCTGCAGGGATGTTATTCAGGCAACCCAAAGCAGTAAGGATTTGGAGAAGAAAGGCAAAGCAACCGGGTGAGAGAAAAGATAGAAGGGGAAAGGAGAAAAAGAGAGAGCGGGGGGCGGGGGGAAGGAGAAAAAGAGAGAGCGGGGTGGAGGGGGGGAAGGGAAAGGAGGAAAGCATTTCCTGATGGAAAGGCAAGGAAGTCCAGGAGGCTGGAGAAAGACTCACGATGACAATGAGTCAGTAGTTCAGGCAGCTGCTTGTCAGCTGTGAAGGGATCTTGTCCAGCCGTCCTCTCAGCTCACAAGTCTTCCCCTTGGGATGAGAAAGGCTCCCTACATCCTGTGATCCTGGATGAGCCCCCAAAGAATATGTTACTGACCATGGGTTCTTGGGCTCTTAATGCAATAGAAATTTGTGCCTGAACATAAGGGAGGCAGTGAGAGAGAGAGAGAAAGATTCCCTGACTGACTCCCCTGAAAAGAGCCAATAGGGCTTTTTTATTAGGCAAAGTGCAGGAATTGACATCAGGGGTGGGGTATGTGGGCTGAGCTGGGCAAAACACATGAGGGGTGGGGCATGCAGGGTAGCATTATCTGTTTGTGATGGTTATCTTCAGTAATGGGCCACCTGGTGGTTTGGCTGGTGGCAACAAGGCTGTAAATCAATTGTTCAGCATTCCTTCCCAAGATGAGGCACTCTACAGCCTTGGTTATCTTCTAAGTCCAGTTTCTGGATTTTTTTTTTTCTTTTTCTTTTTCTTTTTGAGACAGGGTCTTGCTGTGTCACCCAGGCTGGAGGGCAGTGGTGTGAACACAACTCACTGTAGCTTCAACCTCCTGGGCTCAAGCAATGAGTAGTTGGGACCTCACATGTGCACCACCATGCCCAGCTAATGTTTCTATTTGTAGAGACAAGCTCTCACTATATTACCTAGGCTGGTCTTGAACTCCTGGGTTCAAGCAATCCTCCTGCCTTGGACTCCCAAGGTGCTGGGATTACAGGTGTAAGCCACTGTGCTTGGAAATGGAATTCTTTAAGTAAAAGGCATGGTTGAACATTATGGCATCAGAGAGGTAGTGGTGTAGGTTTTGTGATCAGTGGCAATCCTCTAGTGGGAGTGAGCTGAAGCTAAGCCCAATCTCTCCTCTGTCTTATTTGGGAATAACTTTTCCCTCCAGCCATTAAACTAAAATATATTATAGTCACAACTTACCCTGATTCTTTAAACAAACCAAAAATGTTGACTGTTAGAGTTTCAATTGTTTCTCTTGGAATAATTGTTTTTTGACAAATTCATACAGGGGTATGGTACAATCTTTAACCATGTGTTTGATTTTCATGGTACATTCATAAACAAGGTCATTTCTTTGCAAAAATATTCCAGAGCTTTATTAGTTTTCCCAAGGGTTCAACTCAAACCTTTGATATTCAAATGATCTCTTTTGAAGCACATATCTTGTCATCACCCTAGAATTTTCTCTTCTCCAGTTGCTAACTAGTATAACTTTCCCAGATTCTCATTTGTCAATGGCTTCCAGTGTCTGATTTGAGCAGTTTACCAATAACACTTTCACCTACTTTACAAAAAATTTATATTTCCCAAGATTTGCCATTATTTGCATTTGTGCATGTATACTATGCAAAACAGCTGACAAAGAGCATAACTCATTATTGCTGAAGGGGTAATGGCTAGTGTTAAAAGGGAGGAAGAGGTGGCAGAGTAGAGATGAAATAGAAAAGTGGTCAGTTCCTTTAGTGAATTTTTTTGTGTTATGATGACTTTCGCTTTCTCTGGGTAGTGTTATAACTGAAACTTAGGTAGGAATGCTCCTATCGTAAGGACCATGAGAAAGTATCCAGTCAATTTAGATAAGGAAGAGCAAATAGGTTTCACCTAGTATACCAACTCTGATTGGTTGATAGTAGCTGACTAAAGTATTATGTTGAGAAGGATCCTGAGGCTCTTTCTGGCCTTAGCAGGGAAGAGCACTATGATTGATTACTGATGCTTGTTGGAATGTTGAAGGGGTAAGTGACAGTCTCTGTGCTACATAGCTGACATAGCTTATAGTATATATTCAGCAAGTGGCATTTTTTCTCTCTTATAATGTGGCAGTATTGAGAGGGATATAAAAATGGAAAAATATGATCATTTCTCAGAAGTTCACAGTCTGAGGAAAGAGAAAGAAGCCAGAGTTGGTTGAATATTCTGGTGTGACTGCTTGGCTGTTGGGTCGGCCAGATGATCAAAAAGAAGCCCAGTGGTTATTGGGGACGTATATAACATTTTTGTTGTAATGATGTTTGCATCTCTCTGCTGGCCTGCAATTATGGAACTGTAGATACAAAACAAGGAAGTGGGATAAGGCAGAAATGTTACCTCTTACGATAGCTCTGGAGTCAGACCGATTTGGGTTTAATTCTAGCCCCAATATTTATTGTGTGCTATTGGAAAAATTGCTAAGTCTCTCTAGACCACAGTTTCCTCATCCGCAAAATGGGCATAATTATAGCAGCTGCTACATTACATTGTTTTAAGGGATGTGTGTGTGTAGCAATTTCCTCCTTCCTAAAATGGGTATGGCTATTTTTCTCCCAGAAAAGAAGTGTAGTTAAGTATATAGTTAAGTTAAGTATATAGTTAAGTTAAGTTAAGTTAAGTATAGTTAAGGTAATGCATGTGAAGTGCTAGGAGCTTTCCTGTCACCTAACCCTGGGGTCATCTAGATGTCAGTAGAGCCACAGAGGGAATTTACAAATGCAAAAGAAGCTGGTGAGCCATTGGGGTTAATGCTCAGGATTCTCAGCTCTGTCCTTCCTGTTTCTCTCCAGGAATGCGGTAGTTGTTCAAGCAATAATACTCCCATCTCCATTAATTATCTTAAAAGCTAATCAGAAGATACCAGGAAATGCAGCATTCTCTGAGTGCCTAACCTTTGCTGAACTCTTAAATGCTTTTGTTTGAGAGAAAGTTGTATTAACTCAAATCTATTCAATCTTCCAGGTTCTACCTTCTCTGTTTCACCCAAGCTAGGAGTATACTTATTCTCCAGCCTGGGAGGGAGCACTTGAAAAAAGCTGGGAGAGGGGGATGGGGAATAGGGAGACTGAGGGAGAAGGTTAGTTATTTAATAGTCTGAAAGTCAGTGGTATGTTTGTTTTGCCATCTCATTTTGAGATTTTTCTTGTTGACATGAAGAGTTAGATTTTTTGAGCATGAAAAAACAAAATTATTTAGAAGCAAAGGAGAGCAAAGACTGAGCAGGCCACAATTTAGAATATTAGCAATGACTTTTGAAGTCAGAAGGGTAGTAAGATAAATGAGAATAGTAAGATGTCTGCCCCAACATAAATTGTAGATGTAGATACCCTTTGTAAATCTGGCTCACTTGCAATTCTGTCTTAAACTGTGACGGCATCAGTTATGGGGCAGAGTTGAAGGCACTGGAAGGGAGTAAGGCCTTGGGCCCATGGAAGCAATGGTATCAAGTTGAACTGTCTTCTGGGCTCCTGAGGCCAATGGACCTGCCACCTACCAGTCTGGGCGCCGCCACTTTCTAGTTGTATGACATTGAGCTATATCTCTCAAAGCTTTAGTCTCCTTGACATAATAATGGTGCTATTAGTCAAGCCAGGCTAAGCCATGCTGCTGTACTTCCACTAAATAATGAATAATTAATTGTAATGAACATTCAGCATTTTAGAGTTTACTTTCTGAATTTCAGGAAATAAGGAATCCAAACCAGGGTCCAAGCCAGGATTCAGGCACAGGTTTGTCCACTCAAAATCCCTTTCTTTTTATATTACATCTCACTGATCTTACAGAAGAAGTCATGGGGTACCATAAACAACTGCTGCTCAACCAGACTGAAAGCAAAGTAATTATCTTGGATGGTCCTGGTGCAGCCTCTTTGGAAAACTAAACAAAAGAAAATTTACTTATGTGACATATACTACCAAGTACAATTTCTGGAAAGTGCTCATTACTCTTTGCTAATTGGAAAAAAAAAGATTTTTTTTTTTTATTGCTTAGGCTTATTTGGCATTATCTAGACTCATATGGGCCTTAGGCTTATAAGGATAAAGGCTGAGAATGTATGAAAGCACCTAAGAGGGAGGGGCACCTGTGCTCTTTCAGTCATGCAGAAGCCTGGCCCTGTTTCTCTGTACCCTGCATTACTATTTAAACCCTCCCATTGTGGCCATAGGGGCCATTGCCTAGCGAGTAGAAGTGGGCACTGAGCTGGCTATAGTATTACTTGCCAGATCTTAACTACCCAACCCTTCTCAGCTCTTCTTTTTGCCTAACCTGCTGCAAGGCAGTGCTTTTTAGACTTTAATGTGCATGCAAAGCTTCCAGGGATCTCATTCAAGTGCAGATTCTGATTCAGCAGGTCTGGGTTTGGATCTGAGATTCTGAAATTATATCAGGCTCCTGGGAGGTGCCAATGCAGCTGGTCCTCAGACCACATTTTGATTACAAAATAACATTATCAGCTTTTCAATCTAGAGCAAATGGAGCATCTTGAAGTCTTATAGTTCTAAAAGAGACTTTAAAAAAATAATATAATGGCACCAGGTGTGGTGGCTTACACCTATAATCTCAGCACTTTGGGAGGCTAAGGCGGGTGGATCATTTGAGCCCAGGAGTTTGAGATGGGCTCAAGTGGGCAACATGGTGAAACCCCATCTCTACAAAAAAAATACCGAAAATTAGGAGGGTGTGGTGGTACACACTTGTCCCAGTTACTCAGGAGGCTGAGGTGGGAGGATTGCTTGAGCCTGGGAAATCAAGGCTGCAGCGAGCCTTGATTGCACCACTGCACTCCAGCCTGGGCAGTAGAGCAAGACCCTGTCTTAAAAAATAATAATAATACAATAATGAATTCTACCAGCCATGCACAAATAATTTACTAAAACAGTCTACTCTTTAAAGATACTCTTCTCCTCAAATAGTGTCAGTATACTGTGTCCTGATAATGCATTCAGTCAAACTCCATGCTAGGATTTTTTTTGCTCGACTCTTTTCCCCTGTGTTTTATTTCCACATGTGCCTGTATCAGTTTTTGCCTAGTGTTTCAAATGTAAGTCTCTTAGGGAGCAGTGCTCTAATCTGATCTCCACGTTAACCCTTGGCTGCTGATGGATGGAAAATGAGCCTGGCGGAGCACTATAAGATGAAGGGCTGGTATTCCTCTGTCTGCCACTCACCGTGAGCTCTGGTCTTGGCAGCTGGCTGCAGTTGTAAAGTCTGGCTCATGAAATCATGGTTTCCTGACCAGGTCCCCTCTCTTCACACTGGAAACAAGCTTCATCCAGCACCTGACAGGGCAGGATCTATTCACAGCTTCCACTATCTTGTTGCTTCTGTGAGACCATGGACTTCAGCTGACAGCAGGCGCTCTGGAACTTTAGCCCCCCATATTTTTGTTTGTTTTCCATATTTTTGTTTCCTTCCCAGCAGAAGGCAGGAGGGCTGGATCAAGCAACCACTGTCCTACTCCTGTCAGTCAGACATTAACGTCCCTTCACAGGCAAGTATGGGAAGTTCTTTTACCCACGTCCCCTCCTCTTCCCACCCCCGACTGTGAACAGCTGAAAGGCAGCCAGAAGTTAGAAGACTGTCACAGAGAAATCCGCAAGATGGCTTTATGGACATCACCCAGGTATTACTTTCTTACTGAGTCTCAGAGCTGTAATCAAATGCCTTCTGATGATATTCATCGTGCAGATTCGGGAAGCTTTGTGTGTCTCATTGGTATCCCACAAAGGGATGGTAAAGGAAGGGTATGAGATGAATGTGCCATTTGGTCTTTATCCCCCTTGCACACATCTAGGTGCCATGGCAACCACCTCACTCTGGAGACAGGTCTACCAGGGGCTTTCCTATAGGTCAGCCACAGCCCTAAATAGCTGCTTCAGGGACAAGACAATTTTAAAAGAGTTTCCCATCAATCACTAAGACCTGTCATTTTCTTCTTCAAAATGCTTTTTGCGTGCAACCCCTCCCCAACTTTGCCTGCCTGCTAGCATCTCAGTCCAGCCCTCCCACCTGCACCCCCTCTCGCTGTGCCTTGAGGCCTGCCTCCTTCTGCACGTGCTTGTAAGAAAGAGCTCCCTAAAGCATTGCTCTCCTTGGGCTGTTCCTCCACTTGGAAACCTAAAATAGCTTCACATTGCCTTGGAGATCCAGCAAGAATACTCCCGCCTGTTTCCAGGCGCTCTGCAATCTGGTGTTCCCATTTTCATTCACTTCCTGCCTCTTCAGTGGTGGCTCGGGCCAGCCTGCCTTCCCTGCTCTCCTCTCCTCGAGGCGAGAATTCTGGACCCAGGGGTATTTCAATTTTGTTCTTCAGATCCTCTCAAAACACCTTGTCCTTGTCCTTCCTAGTGCCCTGCACAGCTGTCATGAATGTATAGATTTCATAGGAGTTTGTTTGTTGTCTGGCCTCCTCAACACACTGGAGCCCTCGGAGGGCAAGCACACTGTATGAATCTGCTAAGGCTGCCATAACAAATTCCACAGACCAGGGCACTTTAACAGTAGAAATTAATTTTCTTGCAGTTCTGGAGGTGGGTAGTCTCAGATCAAAGCCTCAAGAAGCAGGTTTGGCTTCTTCTGAGGCCTCTCTCTCTGGCTTGCAGGTGGCCTTTGGTGTCTCTTTGTGTCTCCAAATCTCCTCTTATGATCACACCAGTTAGATTGGGTTAGGGCCGACCATAAAGGCCTCATTTTAACTTCATCGCCTCTTTAAAGCCTTATCTCCAAATCCAGTCACATTCTGAGGTACTGGGTGATTCGGGCTTCAACATATGAATTTTGAGGAGACATAATTCGGCCCATAAGAGGTTTGATGCTCTCTGGCTCATGTACCTGCAGCACCAAGCCCATGTCTGGACATGGAAGGTAGGACTCAGTACAGGTTTGTGGTTGGAATGACGTCTCTCTCTCTGAGATGTCCTGCTCCTCACCCGCCAGTCCTTCCAGGCTCAGTTCCAGCCCTGCCCCACATGAAAACCCTTCTTAAGCCCTGAGCGACTTTCTTCTCAGAATGTCTCCAGTTTGCACATATGCACAGTCTCATCTTGCTAACTCTTTCAAGGGTTTTAGCTTAACCCTTAACTAGCATAGACCACTGGGCTGTCCCTTCCACAGATCAGCCAACAAATGGACTGCTCTCAAACAAACTCCCCTCCCCCACGTGAATGGTGGTTTTTCCCTTAGGATCTGGATCCACCATTGATTAAAATCTTCATTGAGGAGGTCCTTGAGGGAGGACAGCCAGTTCCAGGGAGAGGCCCCCATCAAAATCACCTGGCCCTCCAGAGTAGAGCTGGAATCGAAGCTGTGAGTTTGGGTACTTGAATCCATAAACCATTAGGCTGGTGCAAAAGTAAATGTGGTTTTTGCATTAAGAGCAATGGCAAAGATGGCAATTACTTCTGTACCAACTTAATATGTTTCTTTTGTCCTAGAAATAATCACAGACCAAGATGAGAAACACAATCTACTCGTCAGCTTTTCCCAAATAATGGATTGAACCATTTTACTACCTCAAAGCATTTCAAATCTGTGTGGAGATTTTGTTTGGTTTCTAACCATTATTTTCTTGCCAGGCTGGGGAGCAAGTCTTCTGAGATTTAAAGAGTTAAAGCTGGTTATGTCTACACATTCCCGGGTAACTTAATTATTGACCCAGCTTGTAAATCATTCATAGCTTTCCAGAGGTATCTATATACTTCTGCTGGCAGCAAGTGCAATCCTGGGCTATTTGTGGAATGGAGGTTGGGGTCAGGGAGAGTGTGAAAAATTAAGAATAACAACACTTCCTTTCCTTCCTGAACTTTAATTGCCCCTTTAAATAAAGCCAAGGTTTTCTTCCCTTGCCACCTGCTCAGAGCACCTCAGTTAACTGCCAAGAAGGCTCTGGTTTCACTTGCCATTCTCCATGTCTTGCCACTCCAAGGATACTAGGTGACTTTGGTTTCATTTAGGAGTGAAGTCGCTGGGATCAGCCGTCTTGCCTGGAGTCCCCCTGGGTTACAGCCAGGGCTTTAGGAATGCAACATCTTACATTTTAGGCAACTCTTCTAATCCTATCCCTTAGGGGCTGGATAAGAAATAACAGCTTTCAGCTGGCCTGCCAGTGAGGCATCTGGGTGGGTTTGTGGTTAACCAAGGCCACACACCCAGTGAGCAACAAGATGGGGTTTAATGGTAGCCGTGTCTGGTGGGGGCCACACCTCTGTGGTGTCTGGTGTCAGCCAGGCCTGCCTACTTTCAAATGAGAGGAGTGGTCCAGTCAGGGCTCCCCGGCTGCAGGGTCAGGTCCAACGCCTGTGAAAACAGACACCCAAATAATCAAAGACTTGCATTCTTGTGTCTAAATAGCAGTTAATCCTCACTCCTTTGAAGGAGCAGAAACCACAGGTGACAGTGAAGCCCTCAGTAGAATTAGCCACCTGGTTTGTTTGTCCCCAAGTCCTACAGTTCTCAGAGCCCAAAGGAAGCTTAACAGCGTCTTGGTTCATTTTACAGATAAGAAAAATGCATGGAGGTCAGAATACTTTTATTGCAAATTAATACAATCTGGAAAAAGGCTATTTTATTCAAACCAGAAAAGAAATTAATGGCAAGAGACTTTTTTTTTTTTTTTTTGAGATGGAGTTTCGCTCTCGTCAGCTAGGCTGGAGTGCAGTGGTACAATCTCAGCTCACTGCAACTGCTGCCTCCCGGGTTCAAGCGATTCTCCTGTCTCAGCCTCCCAAATAGCTGGGATTACAGGTGCTTGCCATCACGCCTGGCTAATTTTTGTATTTTTAGTAGAGATGGGGCTTCACTATGTTGGCTGGTCTTGAACTCTTGAACTCAGGTGGTCCACCCACCTCGAGCTCCCAAAGTGCTGGGATTACAGGCATGAGCCACCACAACCAGCCTTAAGAGACTTTTTAAGGTAAACAACTGAATATTTTAAATGCCAAAAGCTGATGTCATAACTTATTAAAGCCAGAGGCGAATCTTTCTCAACTTGTTCAGTCAACATAGTCCAGTTTCTAGTCAGTTCCAGCCCAGTGTGTCTGGAAGCACATTTTCCCTCTGGGGAAAACTACTGGCCTAGCTGGGCCACTCCTTAGGGCTTCAGAGTTGTCTCTTTGTTTTCCTTGGATGTGTAGTGTGGCTCATTGTGTGGGGTGGGGAGGAATCCAGAAGAGGAGATCTGCAGGGGAATTTTCAAGAAGCTTTGAGTGTTTTACAGGCATCTTCGCAGACCACACTACAAGGTATGGCTTTGTGACTAGCCGTCCTCTTACAGAGGCTTCTAAGAGCCTGAGATTTCAAAATCAAACTTGACAGGCAGGCGGTCTCAAAGCCTTGCGTCAACCAGCCACACACCACCTTTCTCAACAACCTAATTTTGCACCTTTGGAGAACATCTGTTAGAATCAAGCAAACCCTTTTTCCAAATTCTGCTCTTGCTTGTTACCATTTCTGGTCAGTTGTTTTTACGTGTTATTTTATTTAATATTCATGAAAATCCTATAAGTTAGGTTTTATCATCTCCAATTTTCACATGAGGAAACCGAAGCTCTGCGCAAGTGAGAGCTTTCTCAAGCTGCATAATTAGTAGCATCACCAGTGCTGTCTTCATTCCATCATGCCATTTAGCAAAGCCCAGTACTCTATAATTTTAAAAAGACTCTCTTGACCCTAGTGTAGAACTCTGTTTGGATAAACAGATGACCAGAGAATGTGGCCTATATCAAGAGACTTCACACTGCAATTTTAGAGTTCTCTACCTGTAACCTGTGTGTGTGTGTGTGTGTGTGTGTGTGTGTGTGTGTGTGTGTGGTGTATACACATTACTATTGCCTCTTCTCCTTCTCATCACTTTCCCACCAGGATGAAGTCCTTGTCTGGCTTGAGGATGAAGTCTCTATCTGAAGGCTGCAGAGCTTTGTCTGTTTGCTGGGGAGAGCTGTGGGCCTTTAAAGTATACCGCTGTGCTGAATTGTTTTGGGGTAGGGGTAGGCTTGTGAGGTAAGGGGAGAATCTTGTTTACTCACACTCAGTCCCAGAGACTGTGCATCTTGCCCTGGCTCAACCAGTTCACAGAGGCCTGGATGAGTTTTATGCAAGAGAGGTCTTTATGGAAACACAGATGAAAAAAGCTGCCTGAACACACACCAGAAATGCCACTGCGGGTGGTTAGGTTCTTGCGCTTCTCTCTCTGTACGCCTTTTTGGCTTTGAGTAATTTGAAGGGGCTCCAAACCCCAGTTCCTTACCAGGCCTCTTTCTTCCACCGGTTTCAAGGCTTCTGCCAAGCTGAAAAGGTGAGCCCAGAAGCCCTCTTTCCTCAAGCAGTCCTGCTCCATCCCAGCTACATCCTGGGTCAGGACACTAAGAACCCACCTCAGAGTGGATGTACAAGAACAAGATTTTACTTAACATTTTGGCTTTTTAAAATTAAACTTAGATGAAAACTGGCTTTACAGATGGTGGAACACTGGTGTGGCCCTAAGAGCTGGCTTAGTTGGGGTTTATGAGGGTTATATGAGATGATGTTTTCCCATGCCTGAGTTAGGGTGTAGTCTTTACATGAGGGAAAAGTTCTTTTATCGGACCGTGCTGCAAATGATTTAACACTAAGTCTATTGTTCACACTGTCAAAATTAAGAAATATGATTGTATTCATGTTGGGATTTATAATTTATTATTTTATTGTCATTTTTGTTTGTCACATTTATTAATTCAAGTTTTATGTTGCCTCATCTTAACTTTAAAACATGTGCTATTGCTGGGCACAGTGGCTCTTGCCTGTAATCCCAGCACTTTGGGAGGCCAATGTGGGTGGATCACCTGGGGTCAGGAGTTTGAGACCAGCCTGGTTAACATGGTGAAACCCCCGTCTCTACTAAAAATACAAAAAAAAAAAAAAAAAAAAAAAAAAAAAAAAATTAGTGGGCCATGGTGGCGGGCGCCTGTAATCCTAGTTACTCAGGAGACTGAGGCTGGAGAATTGCTTGAACCCTCCGTCGGGAGGCGGAGGTTGCAGTAAACCGAGATCGTGCCATTGCACTCCAGCCTGGGCAACGAGAGTGAAACTCCGTCTCGAAAAACAAACAAACAAAAAATAACAAAAAATGTGCTGTTTAATATCTCATACTTATTCTCTTATGATAAAGAAATCATATGTCAACCAACAAAAGATGGTTGAAAGATGAGTTTTTTTTTAAGAATGTGTGGCCGTATATTCATTTGAGCCTCTGAAATGGGCTCCCTGTCCCTGGTTTTGGTGTAAATTAAGTTTCCTTATCATTGTCTGGCAGAGAGGGAGCTAAATGGAATAAAGATGGGAATGTCTGCTGGCTTCCTCCCTTTCCCAGATAACCAAAAACTCACGCTATGATGGCCTGCCAAATTTCCTCCCTTCTTTCCTCTCCCAAAGAGGAAGTGTTTTCATTCCCTTTATCACTGGGAGAGAGGCGATATCAACGACTATAATGAAAGGGTAGACATAAGAGAGGAAGTAAAGAGAGGAAAATGCAAGTGTGGAGCTCAGCCTAGAGAAAGCCCTCGGGGAATTGTGGCGAGGGACAACCTCAGAACAAAAGCAGCACATATGAGTGAAATGGGTGCAGAAGAAAGGGAAATTCGTAAGTGTTGCTGTATACTCTATATTTGCCTTCTCTTTGTGGTTTCCAAGAATCTCAAAATAAATCATTTGAGTCTTTGAAATTCTTTCTTGTGTCAGGCTGTATTCCTTGACTATCATCTTGAGACTGAACTATTTGGATCCTGCCTTTATACAGGTTATACCCCAGAAATATTCCTGTGTTCCCTGCTTTTCCGAGGCTTTCTACTTTGCTCCATTCAGAGGTACAGTATTATATTTCACGGCATCAGGATTTGGCTGTCCTGCAGTAGATCACGGTAATTTGGATGGGTCTACAATAAGTCTAGACACAGTTCACCTCAGGGGTCATTTAATTAACCTGATGAATCCAAGAGGAACTGTTTTAGTACTATGAGTGAGAAATTTTCCAATTGGAGTTTGTTTAAATAATGAGGACATGTGGAATATATTCTAATTGTATTGGCTAGCTAATATCTGTTAGATGAGCTTTAGAATATTTCAGGTTTGGGGACTGGGCATGGTGGCTCACACCTGTAATCCCAGCACTTTGGGAGGATGAGGCAGGTGGATCACCTGAGGTCAGGAGTTCGAGACCAGCCTGGCCAACATGGCAAAACCCTGTCTCTACTAAAAATACAAAAATTAGCCAGGCATGGCGACACATGCCTGTAATCCCAGCTACTTGGGAGACTGAGGCAGGAGAGTCACTTGAACCTGGAAGGCGGAGGTTACAGTAAGCTGAGATCGTGCCACTGCACTCCAGCCCGGGTGACAGAGCAAGACTCCATCTCAAAAACAAACGAACAACCCAAAACATTTCAGGTTTGTTCCATCCTCCTGTCCAGAGAATCCTAAGAAGCCTACCCTTGTCTTGTAGAAATGAAGTTAGAATTGTCTTTTACAGGGAACAGTGATTTTGCTGGTGGCCTTTCAACTTAAATTTTTTATTAGAAGAATCGCCAATGCCATAATCTGTCAAAAAGATGTGGCAGCATGTTTATCTGTAACAGACATATCTTCAGTCATTTTTTCCCTGTGTGTTTAACTCGAGAAGTTGTTTGTATTATTTATGACTTTCAAAAATGCATTCTTGGGCAATGTTCACAGCTCAGTCACCAAGAGCACTTGTGGAGTCCCAGAGAGGTGCTCTGCTTCCCTGAGCTGCCAAAGCCTCAGAGTTGGGACTTCTCTCCCAGCCTTGTGGAAATGGTACGCTCTTAATTTCGGGGCAACTTACTAACATTTCAGGATCATCCAGTTTTTCCTCTCATCCTCTCATTCACTGTTCAGATGTTTGTCACCCCAGCAAGCAGTTTGTGAATGATGAGTTTTAAGTCATGGATAAACTGGAGACTTATTTGTGGTGGTTATAGTTTCCCTGCTTCTTTTTGGACAGGAAATAGAAATTTGTCTGTATTTCCTAATGTTTTCTCTGCACTCTTTTAATGATTTAACTGAATTTTGTCTTTGCAAGACCTCATGCTCCAATTCTTTGGCTTTTTCCATTATCCCTAGCATTTCCCCCTCCTACCTTCCCAACTCTTCTCCTGGGGTTATATATAGCTGGGGTTATGTTAAATTTTTACCAATCCCTCCAAAGGTCACCTAATCCAGGAAGACTCTCCTGATGACCTTGGGTTGGGTTAAAGGGATTATGCTTTTTTCCAGACTTCTTTGATGCATATTTTGTATTCTGTGTATAACTCACTTCCCCCACCAGGTTGCAGGCTCTAGGGAGTGGTGTCTGGATGTCACCTATTCTCCTTCTTACTGGGAAGCACCATCCAGGTAGTCAAACGCAGACGATGACTTTGGTAGGAGCTGGGGCTGCAAGCTCCAGCCAGGATCAGGGGAGGTGACAGGGCCTGAAGGATCAAGCGAAGCCAGAGTCCACAAGGAGGACAGAGGATCAAATACCAGGGTATATATGGGTAGATGTGAAATCCAGAGGGCCCAAAGGCAGGGATTTGAGTCAGGTCTTCAGAACTTAGAGTCTGGAGTTTGAGAAATAAAATAAAAGTGAAAGGAGATTGGGATCAAGCCTCTGGAGGGAGGAAGGAAAATGTCTCAGCGATTTTCTTGAACCATACACAGTGTGTGTTGGAGTCCAGTTGTAGAGTAATACATAGGACAGAGAGGAAAACAATGCATAGTTGGTTGAATAAATAAATGCTTAGACATTTACAGAGATGCTTCCTATTTGAAGAATAGGCAGGATATTTGAGTGTAAGAATTGAAGGTCAAAGTCACCTAGGACTTGTTTTTCAGGCCAGAGAATACATATTTCTGTGCACCTCCAAAGGTTATTTTAATTTCTTACTCATCGTTCACCCCTTCAATCAATATGCAGTTAAAACTTGATCTTCTGTTCAATCAACAAATATCAAATTCGGTTGGTTATAGTGTCTCCGAGAAGTAATCAATACATAATTCTGTATCAGTCAGGGTTTGATCAAAGATGCAGAACCAATGTAAGTGATATAGAAAAATGGATGGCAGAGTCCTAGCTTTGCCATAAGGGAGCTGGGGGGAGGCCATCTATGCCCATCATTGCCCCTCTGGTGTCTACTGTTGACCTGAAGTCCTATGGGTCAGACAAACACACAGTTGGAATGGGAGCTGGGTGTGGATAAGAACAGGGACAAACACGACACCACAAAGACGGAATGGAACCCATGAAGACAATTAGAAACCATGAAGACAGACTAACTGGAACCCATGTATCTCTCTCCCATCCACTCCAGCCTCAATTCTGCATGACCTGCTGGAGAAGCTGGAGCCCTTTGCCATGGAGCTGTACTTGCACCTGGCCCAGGACTCAGAGAAACAGATGGAGGAGATCTGGAAGGAGCTGGAGGAACTGTGGGTCTGGACACGCACACCACGTCAGCAATGATGTTTGCCAGCTGCCACAGCACCTGCTGCCCTGTTGCTACATTCAGGGCATAGGAAATATGGCCACTACTCCATGCCCACCTTCCAAGTCTGATGCAAAATGTGTCTTGTGGCCAACCATAACCTAGAACTACACAGTGAAGGGAATTCTTGGAAACATAGCTTCTGTTAAGCTCAGTTGTCATGGTACAAAGCCACCACAGTGTATTCCTTGTAAACTTGGCATTCACACGCACTTTTTAACCATGTTTAACTTCCCAGTAAAGACAATAGCAACATTATGCTTTTGCCTAACATGATGCAACTTTTCTTATATTGCCTAAAACATGCTATTCTCTCCTGCAAAGAGGTTTAAGTCTATCTATCTTTGGATGATGTTAATCCTCCTCTAGCCAAGTCACATTTCCCCTTTGCTATTCTGTAATTTAAATACTGAGATACAGGTTACTTACCATGAACACATCTTATATTAGATGCTAGGTGAATAAGAGAGAGGTAATTACCTTCTTTAGACAATCAAATATTTTTGACCAAAGCTAGACTCAGTAAAACTTTTATTTTGAATTAAATTATGAGCCTACAAACCTGAGGACTTCCTTCCTGAGCTTAGGTTGGCTATTTCGTCTGTTTTTTAATGCTGTCAAACTTGTCCTGAGAGGAGTCAGGCACCCAAGCCAAGCCTAAACTGTGATCCTGCAATGTAGCTTGGTCTATCTGATGGGCTTATGTGTGGTGAACCCGTTGTGCATCTATTTACCCAGGAAAACCAAAATTGTGCTGTAGAAGCTTTGAACAAGATCGCACCACTGCACTCCAGCCTGGGTGACAGAGCGAGACTCCATCTCAAAAAAAAAAAAAAAAAAAGAAGAAGAAGCTTTGAACAGAGGCCCCAAGGGGACACAGGTTTAGCGATTAGGAGGAAAGACACTGTCTTGCTAAACCCAGCCCAGTCCCAGGGTTTAGATCTGACCTTCGAAGACAAGGAAACTGCAGTCAGAATGGGTAGGGGGCGTACAGTTTGGGCAGATGCAATCTGCTTTGGGACTCATGTGGCCAAATGCGACATAGAGCTGGAGAATGGACAGTCTCCCCATTTCTTACAGAATATCCTGTATAAATGACGCACACTGTAGCTCCATTTGGCATGCCTGATGTGTCTCGGCTTCGGGGGAACGTGGAGGTGGTATCCTGGGCAGGAGGGCATAGGCCTTTAGGAGACTGATGACAAAGGGGCAGCCCCAGGCCTCCCCGGTGGCTTGCAGGAAGCAACAATTTCAAGCAGGCTTGAGTGGGAAAACATGTCTGAGATTTCTCTGAGACACCTCCTGGGGACACCCCTTGGGGGGCAAGTATAAAGGAGGGGCAAGAAAGGAGGTGAGGAAGCACAAGGACCTCTGTGCTGATAGAACCATTCTGTATCGTGATCATGGTGGTGGTCACACGCATCTACACAGGCGATAAAATGATGCAGGCACACACACACACACACACACACAAATGAGAGCATGTAAAACTGATGAAATATGTAGGTTGCACCAGTATCAATGTTCTGATTTTGTACTGGATGTTAGCATTGAGGGAAGCTAAAAGTACACAGGACATTAAGTCAAGGAAAAACAATAATAGTAATAGAATTAATATTTTTTGAAAACTAACAATATGTTAGGTGCTTTGCATTTTTTTTTTTTCTGTTTAATCCTTACAACACTCTTATGAAATAGATGTTGGTATTACCCATTTTTATAGACAAGGAAACTGAGTCCCAGTCATGTGAAGGTCACTCAACTAGGCTGTCTGTGTCAGAGTCAGAGCCAGAGCCAGGACTTCTAACATTGAAGTCCTTAAGGAAAAGGTTTAGATTGCAGTGACATGGGGGATAGGGTGGAATACAAAATTCAGCACGAAGAAGGACTTCTGAGCAGTTCTGTGCAGGAGTGGGTGGAGCTTGCCGGCAGGGTGAAGTGCTCCAGAGGAGAGCTTTTCTCAGAGCAGACTGGACAGATGCAATCTGTCATGGCCCTGTCTTTTGGTTCCAGGCTACATCCACCTCTTAAATGACTTGGGCTTTCTCATCTGTACAAAGGGGAAAATAAATTTTATCTCATGGGTGGTTGTTAGAATTGCAAGAGGTATAACAAAGGGTTCCAAACCTTCAGCCTTCTGGAAGTCACACTTTCTTTAATATCCACATCAAATGGCTCAAGCCTCCGTCTGAAATTACATGGGGAATCATGCTTCCTCTCAACATTTTCAAAGATTCTCCAGGGCCTTCGCATTTGCAGAGCCTGCCTTCCCTCCCATTCCTGCTCAGACCCAATTTTCTGTTGCCCAGGGTGGTCCTGGGTCCAGTGTTTGCTCATCAAAGCCACTGTCCTCTCTCCACACTGCTTCCTCTGTGCTGGAGTTTGCCCCTTTTTTTGTTATCCAAGCAATACCAACATCTATTCACAAATGTTATGGTGGGCAGTGTTGGCACATCTGGCTGACTTTCACCGCAGATTTGGGGTAGTAGAAGAAAATTACAGTTCTACTTAACGCAGCACAAAAACATGCCACTAGAGCTTGTCTAGTCACACTAGACAAGCTCTTACAAATTTCTAACAGGTTGTTTTAAGTTTTTAAGTACCAAAACCTCCTTCCTTTTTTGCTGCAAAGTCCCTTCTGTCTTCAATAACCATCCTCTTTCTTCAAGTGCTAGGACCAATTTGGCAACCCTCCATCATTTTATTATGCTGAGTAGTCCAGCTCTTTTTTATCTTTTTTCTGTCTTCCAGATGAGGCCCTGGGGACCACCCTTCCTAAAGCAAAAGGGAAGGGATGCATCTGTCATTTTCCTCTGTGCTTTGGCCTGTGTGACCATGGGACAGTTATAGAGCCACTGTGAGCCTCCATTTACTCGTCTACTATTTACTTGTGTACTCTGGAAGTGGATAGTAACAGTACTTAACCCCCAGGATTATTGTAAAGATACAGTGAACATAAATCACTTAGACTGCAGCAGAGCTTTGTGTCTGTTTATTCGTATGATTTCTCTGACTTCAAACCTTCTGGAGACATTCAACTTTGTTTCTCCTCTTATTAGGCAGTGAGAGTTTCTGCTGCTTCCGTCCTCCTGGCCAGAGGGAGGTAAGTACTGTCCATCAGGGCACGTTCTTGAAGCCTTTGCCTCTGTTGTGGGTGGTCCTTTTTTTTACTGTGGAAGGCAGGAGAGAGTCTCAGTGACCAGGCCTAGCCCTGCCCAGGACAAGAAGGTAGAAAGTGGAGGCCACAGTTTCTGTGGTCTGTCGATCAAGTGTTTGAATTGTATATTGACTCCATAGGAGATTAGATCATAGGCAGTCACATGGCCCTGGAGACTTGGAGTAAGAACTGATGAGGGAGGCTCAAATGTTTGATGCATGGTTTCCTTTGAGAACAACTGGGAGAGGGTGGAAGGAATAGAATGGCATAGAAGCAAGGAAATGGATTTTAACAGTAGGATTTAAAGTGTCTATGACTACTGAAGTGTGTTGTGGATGAGATTTGGTGCATATGAAAAAGTACTCAGCGATGCTGTTCAGGGCCTTATGTAAGCAAGAATGGAACAGAGGGAGAGGGAGAGCTCAGCAGCCTTGCTGAGACAATGGAGGCATGTGCACCAGAGCCAGGGTCAAGTGCGGCAAAATCTACTAAAGGTTCTTCAGAGGCTAGCCCAAAATAGGATGGCCCCTGAAGTTCAGCAAATCTTGGTGTTCCACTCACCCCCTCCGCTGATGTAAGGTGCAGCTCCCTCTTTCCCCAGGGGCCCTTCCTCTTGACTGTCTCCCCCAGGATGGGGGGATGGCTATGCCCCGCTGGTTCCTGACCTTCTCCTGCTCCATTGGAGACCATTATGCTTAAGCATTGATTATCTGTGTCCAGTCAGTGTTTTGCAGCATTCCTGGCACAAATGGCCTGCGTGTGTGCTGAAGTGGAAGGAAAGGACTCTCAGGGGCACATTCTGTGGTCCAGGAGAACACAGAGCTGGCCTTGTCTCTAGCTGTTGGCCATCTGTGTTCCCCGGAGCAACAGAACACCAGGTGCAGAGCCCCAACATGGGGTTGGAGCTTGGAAACCTGGCTGGAAACAGAAATGGAGCTACCCTGTTGGGTGGGGGACTTGGACAGGAGAGTGAAAAGTCTCCTGTTTCTGGTGGGTGGGGAGTCTGGGGGTAGGGGTCTGGGTTCTCTCAGATGGCCTGTAGAAGAAGGGAAGATGCTGCAGAGAGGAAAAAGCCCCCACAAGGGACCAGATTCTGCACCTCCAGGTTCTATTTGATTTAGGGAATGAAGGAGGGAGAAGAAAAGAAAGAAGAAGAGGGGGAAGGAAGCTGCTGACTACTTGTTCTGGGCTAGATGCCACTCTGGGCTTCAAGAAGAGGTACAAAACACTGCATGGCACCCAGCATGCAGAAGTCCCTTGGTCAATACAGCTGTTATCATTATGGTTGACATTACTGCTTAATTTTCACACCACCACCATAAGGCAGGTATTATTATACTATCTCCATTTTGTGGATGACAAAATTGAGGTTCAGAAAAGAGAAGCAATTGGTGTAGGGGGTTCAAAATTGAAACACAGCCTATCTGACTCCAACGCCTGTGTGTCCAAGCCCTGTGAAAGGCAGAGATGTAGGTGTTCCACCAGTACCTGGCAAGGCAACAACTGGTGATGGTAAAGGGTCAGTATGGGGTGGAGTTGAGTGGGGGTAAGGGAGTTAGGGAGGGAAAGAAGCCCACTCACTTGAAAAGTTCCCCAGGGCTGGGCTGCCGTGCAAAGCCACTCACCTGGAAGTATGGGACTAAGGGAGGCCAGAGGCAAGACTGTCCTGGCTGCCCCCACAGGCTTAGAGCTAGGAGGCAGGTGCTGGGTGTCGGCAGGAACAGCAGCCTCTAGAAGAGAGAGAAGTAGCCTGGCATCCGGGGGAGCCATACCTGGGATGGACAAAGGTGGGCACGGCTGCTGAGCCTGCAATGAGTAGGTGGTCCTGGATTCTTCGGCAGGTGTGGTGCGGCTTGGTTTCCAGCAATCGTGCTGGTGGGTGTTCAGCCAGTGACTGTATGTGTATATCTTTGTCATTGTTGTTGCCAATATTATGGTGATCACATTCTCTGATTTTTATGCATTTAGGTTAAAGGAATCTAGAAAAACACGTGAATCAAAATAAAACTTGATTCACCTTTCCAGGTCAGAGTTACAAGTGTCAAAACTCTCAGGTGGGATCTGCCCGTGATGTTCTGACCGCGTGCCTCTCTGCAAGGAAAGTGGTATGTATTGTTTTTTCCAGCAGTGGAAATACAAATGATTCACTCTGGAAACCATGGCTGTTTCGCTGATAACAAATTTGTTTGCTGATAAATGATTACCCAGGAGCCAGAATAGAGACCCAGAAGTCAAACTGCAAAAATTAAGTTCCCTCTGTATGCAGAATATTGTGCAAAATGGTTATGGGTAGTACAATGGATGTGAGTGTGTAGACCTTGTACAATAGAGCTTATAGGCTAATGGAAGACAGGAAGAAACAACAGGACCACATAAAACTGGAATGCAGATGGGATCTGTGCTACTTACACTAGCCATGGGATGATAAGAACAAGATAAGAGACATGAGGAAGACTTCTTGAAGGAGGTCCTCAAGCCATGTTTTGGAAAAGAGAACTCAAGATCTGGCAGAGAGAAAGGAGCAAGGTAACTAGGAGATGTCTTGGAGGAGAGCAAGGTGAGGCTGAAACTGCCCTCACTGTTGGTTTTAATGCTGCTTTTGTCTTACTGGTCGATTCAGAGCATTCACGGTGCAAGAGAGATAGGGACATTTGATTTAAGAAATAGAGCAGGATCTCCTAAAATTAAATCTGAATTTTTGACGGAGTAGAGGTCAGAGCTATGTTTTGGAAGTGTTTGGGAAATTGTTAGTTTTGTTCCCAGGATCTGATGCTTTTGTGGTTGAATGTTCCATGTGAATGTTTTCTCTGCCCATGCAAACAGTAGGTCTCCCAGACAAATATCTCAGTGGTGCCAGCGCTTCATTTTCCAAATGTAGGAGGATCTTTCTAATACTTCCTTTGTAGGGAACTGAAACTGTTGGAGGCTTGTAATCATATCTATATTTTAAAGAAAGTTTTTTTTTTTTTTTTTTTTTTTTTGAGACGGAGTCTCGCTATGTCGCCCAGGCTGGAGTGCAGTGGCCGGATCTCAGCTCACTGCAAGCTCCGCCTCCCGGGTTTACGCCATTCTCCTGCCTCAGCCTCCGAGTAGCTGGGACTAAAGGCACCAGCCACCTCGCCCGGCTAGCTTTTTTTTTTTTTTTGCATTTTTTTAGTAGAGACGGGGTTTCACCGTGTTAGCCAGGATGGTCTCGAACTCCTGACCTCGTGATCCGCCCGTCTCGGCCTCCCAAAGTGCTGGGATTACAGGCTTGAGCCACCGCGCCCGGCCCTTAAAGAAAGTTTTTTAAATCAACAGACTATACGGAAATGTATTCAAAACTCTGTTAGTATTATGGTTGGATATTAATTTTGAAGTATTATATAGTTTTTTCCTCCTGTATTTCTTTCTTAACCCTCTCACCTACTTCTCTTCTTTTTATTTTGTTTTTGTTTATTTATTTATTTATTTATTTATTTATTTATTTATTTATTTTGAGACAGAACCTCGCTGTGTTGCCCAGGCTGGAGTGCAGTGGCACAATCTCCACTCACTGCAACCTCCATCTCCCAGGTTCAAGTGATTCTCTTGCCTCAGCCTCCCAAGTAGCTGGGATAACAGGCATGTGCCACCACACCCAGCTAATGTTTGTGTTTTCAGTAGAGACAGGGTTTTGCCGTGTTCGCCAGGCTGGTCTCGAATCCTTGACCTCAGGTGATCCCCTAGCCTCGGCCTCCCATAGTACTTCTTGCTTTTTTGAGCAAGGTTAGTCTGTCCTCATTGCCTTAATGAAGGGATGGTCAACAGGGGTCAGAGATATAGAAGACCATTTTCCTGGCTTTTGAATTTTTAAAGCCCTTGTGTATGAAGGAAGGACTCTGACTTATACAAGAGATTTAGGAGAATATGTGGTGCTCCACTTGAAATTCCCTGTTCCCAGTCTCTGGGGACTTGCAGGGAGGGAGCTGGGTCACAGAGAAAGTAAGAACTGTATATTCATTAGGGAATTCTTGAATGTGGTATTGTGTGTCCTGGGTGAACTGGAATGGAACCCACTGATTAGCTTGTCTACGTTTCTGTAGACTAAGGTTGGTACCTGCAACTGTCTCATACTAAATGGTAAATATTTTTCTTCCAGTTGATTTGCCTGGGGTTCTCATTAACTTTCTAGAAGATTTTGGATAGAACTCTTGGCTATTTAATGTCACAAGTTTTAGTTCTGCTCTTGCCTTTTGGGCTCAATGTTGCATTCCCATAACTCTCCAAATTACTGAAAAACAATTATTGGAATAACCCAAGTTTGCATGAAGAGTAAACACAGCAAAGAGTTGCAAAAACAGCATGTGGTGGGTCATGGCCAAATCTGCCCATGGAAAGCCCCTAAGTGGATGTGGGTAGAAAATTCTTAGGTCCTGCAGTGTAAGTGCAGGTAAAGGGAAGTTGCTTAATATAGAGCACTGGCACAGAAACAAAGAATGATTTTATGTAAATGTTGTGCAGTAAGTACCTTAGAACCCCAAACTGGGGCATAGGCCTGGGGGATGTGGCTTATTGGGTTAAAGAAGGATTGTCTGAAATGGTGAAATACATCATCCTGGGGGCTGGCATGCCCTTTCTGGAGGGGAGAGGAGCCTTTGTTCTGGGTTTCTGGGGCCTCGTAGATTCCTCATCCTGAGAGCGGCTGCCAACAGCCACCAGATGTGTCCAGTTTAGGAACAAAAGGGGGACTCTGGCAGGCTGGCTGCTATGCTGTATTTGTGGTCATTATTATTATTATTATTATTTTTTGAGATGGAGTTTTGCTCTTATTGCCCAGGCTGGAGTGCTGTGGTGCAATCTCAGCTCATCTCAACCTCTGCCTTCAGGGTTCGAGTGATTCACCTGCCTCAGCCTCCTGAGTACCTGGGATTACAGGCATGTGACACCATGCCCCTCTAATTTTGTATTATTAATAGAGATGAGGTGTCCCCATGTTGGTCAGGCTGGTCTCAAACTCCCAATCTCAAGCGATCTGCCCACCTCGGCCTCCCAAAGTGCTGGGATTACAGGCGTGAGCCACCATGCCTGACCTTGTGGTCATTATTTTTAAATACTGTAGCATAAGTAATGGAATATGTGTGTAAACCGATTAATCCTAATCTGCTTTTACTCTTTAGGGTTGATTAATTAGTGGATAACATAAACAAGTGAACTCTAGTCTGTGTCAACAACTGAGTTTCCTTTATTTGCACACAAAAGTGTTAAAAGTAATTGTTGATTTGGCAAACCAGCAGATTTTTTTGTTTGGTTAGGAGTAATCTAATAGGACTAATTGCCTTGTATGAATAAGGGATAAAAATGATCAAGCCCAATAGTTATGCCATCTGTGTAGGGCTAGGGGTCTAGAGCCCACTGGTGTGACATCTCCAAGGATAAGACCAGTCTCCCCTTGCCCCCCACCACCTAACCATTGGAAACTGGTCTTTGTGTTTGCTTCAAAAACCTATCTCCAACATCTGCAGGCTGGGGCAAGAGTGCAAATGGAGACCCACATAGCATATGTTTAAATATCTAAAAGCTATAAATCCAGCCAAGAAACCATAATATAGAACATATTCTATCCTCTTGCTTTGAAAAATATATATTCAGAGGGACCTAGAATATCAAGTTTGGATATAGAATTATTGGACTCAGAGTTCCATCTGCTTGTCCCAGTGTCTCTGTTCTCTCTCTGCTCCCAGCTCCATCCCTCATCCTGTATTAAAGACACCCCAGTCTGCATAGCCCATTCTTTATAAATGACTGCCTGGTGGCCTAGGGATGAGGACAGCCATGAGACAGATGACCTCAGGACTCAGACCCCCTGAAGAGGCTGAAGTGGGTTCAGGGCCCTTGGGATCCTGGGCACCAAAGAGTGGTCTAGGTGGGGTATGGTCTTCCACCGGTGATGAGTCACAGGTGCAGACACATTCCCTGGGCCCTGTGACTCATCACCTGTGGAAAGAGGGTGCCTAGGAGGGGGCAGAAAGAGACCCTTTAAAGGACAGAGCCTAGGACAGCAGCCCCCTCTTGCCTGCGCATTTCTGCTGTTTTTTGTTTGGGGGAGCCAGAGGTTGCAAGGAGAGAGAGAAAGAGAGAGAGAGAGAGAGAGAGACAGCGTGCAAGAGAGAGAGCGCAAAAACTTCTTAGCAAGGTTTTTAAAGATTAGTATAATCTGGTATGTAACATAGATCCCTGCATTTGATGAAATGTGGTCTGAGCTGAGACTTGCATTTACTGCAACAGCTCCACTTGGTAGCAAGCTAATCGGGGTGGGGACCTACAGTCTCTACTTGTGTCCAACCACAGGAGGTGACTGATTTTTTTATGGGGAGATCACGACTTACTGATAAAGAACCAAGCATGCCTCAAGAGTTTTGTTTGCGCCTGTTCCCCTCCTCACTGGACTTGACACATGCTAAATGATTAGTTGGGTGTAGTAAGAGCGTCTGTTTCTTATTGCACATTTGAAAATGAAGTTCTCAAGTGGGTAGTGTAAAGTCATGAATCTAATTCATAGTACCTCTCTCTCAGTCCACCACGCACCCTTCAGCAAGCACTCTCTTCCCACTGGTCTTTGAGCCTCATTCAGCCCCAGCTGGTGAGTTGAGGAAATACACCTAGGTGAATGTGAGCTCTGATAATCCAAGGGCTTTCAGAGAACCACAACAAGCCAGGAAAACCACCACGTTTTCCATGGAGGCAGCAGGGAAAGGGAGGAGGATGGGTCTGAGTGTCTGCTAGATTCTAGACTCGACTTTGTGAGAATTTACCAGTGAATTTGTACAAATCTCTTTCTTCTTTCTTCTTTCTCAGTTTCTCTGTCTTAAATGATGAGTGTGAATTAAATGGCTTAAAGTCCCTTCTAGTGCCAACATTCTTGGGTTATTTGGCTCTCATTGGCTATACTGCCTTCTAACATAAGCAAATGTAAAATTCCCTCTTCCCCATTCAGCACAAACTTCATTCTCAAAGCACAATGGGGAGCCTGTATCCTGGAGGGCCCTAAGAAAGGAGCCAAGTTCATTTGCTGTGAGTAGATGGGGACAGGAGTCCTTCTACCAATCTCTGTGTGGCTGGCCCAGACCGCCTGCTCAGCCAGGCAGTGCTCCTGTAAGAGCAGAATAATTTTCATTCCCCTCACATTAGTTTAAGCAAGCATTCACTTTTGTGTCTGCATGTCAGTTGATACTCAGCGGATCGTGTGGTTTATAGCTGGATTGATATCATTTAAATCTGGAACTCTTTTCCTCTGGCCTCAATAGCCCAAACAACTTCTATGCCTTTCCTCAGCTCCCTCCCTTTTCAGGAAAAGTGATGAAGAGTTCAAAGAGAACTCAGTAAGAGGCAAGTTGCTGCAGCAAGCTTTCCCCAGCTGTAATGTTCTCTCAGACGTCAAGGCTGTTCCCTGTTCTTAGAGGTTGTTCCAGATCTTAGATAGTCACTATGCCCAGAGGTAAATACAGCTGGGGCAGCAGCCAGAGGGAATGATCCTCCAGCTGCCTGCTGCTGTCCTTAAGTGTGGCTGTCACGAGAGGCACAAGTCTGTGGGGGAGACTGAGTGCCTAAATTGCGGGAAGAAAGATAAAATGCCTCAGCCTTGTTTATGTCCTAAATTGGTAGTCTGACTTGGTGAGCTACAGATTATGAGAAGGTTGCTTTGCAGACTATGAGGAGTCACCAAGCAGCTCTTCAATGGCAGAGGTGAGCCTGGTATCGTGGCGTCCCCTTCTCTTCCAGGGGCTCGTCCCACCTTCCTCTGTTTCTCGTGTTCACATTGATTCTCCTGCCTGATGCTCTCTCCCTCCCTCTTATGCCTGGGTCAGCTCAGGCCCTACAAGTGTTTCTCATCATGATACCTCTCTTCCCTGGAAGCCACCCCTAAGTTCCTGCTTCCTGCCTGTGAGTATGCTAGGGTGCTGTCAGCAGGACTGTGGGGGTGGAGATGCCTGATACCTTTCACCTGAAGATAAGAGGTGAGCAGGCAAAATGCCTGAGTCTGTCTTTTCTGCTATAGCAAAATACCTGAGACTATATTGGGATAAAATTTTTTTTTTTTTGCTATAAAATGTTTGTGTAGTATCAATAAAAGATGGCCCTGTAGTGATTTGTCTTTGGTGGAGGGGGGGAAATGGCAGGGGAGAAAGATTGTGTTTCAGAAGAAAATTATAGTATTATATTAACCTTGGATTCCTGGGTGGTCAAGTGTTCACCCATGGTATGAAGCTGCCCACAACGTCCCTCCTCAGTATGAAGCAGCCAAAAAGATTGGTGACCAGATTCCTCATGATGGAGAACTGTACTGGTCTGTTTTCACGCTGCTGATAAAGACATACCTGAGACTGGGCAATTTACAAAAGAAAGAGGTTTAATGGATTTACAGTTCCACATGGCTAGGAGACCTCACACTCATGGCAGAAGGCAAGGAGGAGCAAGTCATGTCATACATGGATAGCAGCAGGCAAAGAGAGAGAACTTGTACAGGGGAACTCCTCTTTATAAAACCATCAGATCTCATAAGGCTTATTCACTATTACAAGAACAACACGGGAAAGACTTGCCTCCATGATTCAGTTACTTCCCACAGGTCCCTTCCACAACATGTGGGAATTCAAATGAGATTTGGGTGGAGACATAGCCAAACCATATCATTCTGCACCTGATCCCTCCCAAATCTCACGTCCTCACATTTCAAAACCAATCATGTCTTTCTAGCACTACCCCAGAGTCTTAGTTCAGCATTAACTCCAAAGTCCATAGTCCAAAGTCTCATCTGAGACAAAGCAAGTCCCTTCCGCTTATGAGCCTATAAAATCAAAAGCAAGTTAGTTACTTCCTAGATACAATAGGGGTATAGGCATTGGGTAAGTAAAGCCATTCCAAATGGGAGAAATTGGCCAAAACAAAGGGGTTACAAGTCCCATAGAAGTCTGAAATCCAGTGGGGCAGTCGAAGCTTAAAGTTTCAAAATGATCTCCTTTGACTCCTTGACTCCTTTGCAAGAGGTGGGTTCCCATGGTCTTGGGCAGCTCCACCCCTGGGGCTTTGTGGGGTACAGCCTCCCTCCTCGTTGCCTTCATGGGCTGGCACTGAGTGTCTGCAGCTTTTCCAAGCACATGATGCAAACTGTCAGTGGATCTACCATTCTTGGGTCTGGAGGATGGTGGCCCTCTTTTCACAGCTCCACTAGGCAGTACCCCAGTAGGGACTCTGTGTGGGGACTCTAACCCCACATTTTCCTTCTATACTGCCCTAGCAGAGGGTCTCCATGAGGGCCCCAACCCTGCAGCAAACTACTGCCTGGGAATCCAGACATTTCCATACATCTTCTGAAATCTAGGCAGAAGTTCCCAAACCTCTATTCTTGACTTCTGTGCACTTGCAGGCTCAACACCACATGGAAGTTGCCAAGGCTTGGGGCTTGCACCCTCCAAAGCCATGGCCCGAGCTGTACTTTGGCCCCTTTTAGTCATGGTTGGAGCAACTGGGACACAGGCACCAAGTCCCTGGAATGCACACAGCAGAAAGACCCTGGGCCCAGCCCGTGAAACCATTTTTTCCTCATAAACCTCCAGGTCTGTGATAGGAGGGGCTGCTGCAAAGGTCTCTAACATGCCCTGGAGACATTTTCCCCATTGCCTTGGGGATTAACATTCGGCTCCTTGTAACTTACGCAAATTTCTGTAGCTGGCTTGACTTTCTTCTCAGAAATGGAATTCTCTTTTCTATCACATTGTTAGGCTGCAAATTTTCCAAACTTTTATGCTCTCCTTCCCTTATAAAACCGAATGCCTTTAACGGTACCCAAGTCACCTCTTGAAAACTTTGCTGCTTATAAATTTCTTCCATCAGGTACCCTAAATCATTTCTCTCAAGTTTAAAGTTCCACAAATCTCTAGGGCAGGGGCAAAATGCCTCCAGTCTCTTTGCTAAAACATAACAAGAGTCACCTTTGCTTCAATTCCCAACAAGTTCCTCATCTCCATCTGAGACTACCTCAGCCTGGATTTCATTGTCCATATCATCAGCATTTTGGTCAAAGCCATTCAACAAGTCTCTAGGGAGTTTCAAACGTTCCCATATTTTCCTGTCTTCTCCAAACTGTGCCAACCTCTGCCAAAGTCGCTTCCATATTTTTTCAAAGTCGCTTCCATATTTTTGGGTATCTTTTCAACAGCTCCCCACTCTATCGGTACCAATTTTCTGTATTAGTCCGTTCTCACACTGCAGCTAAAACATACCAGAGACTGAGCAATTTACAAAAGAAAGAGGCTTAATGGACTTACAGTTCCACATGACTGGGGAGGCCTCATGATCATGGCAGAAGGCAAGGAGGAGCAAGTCATGTCTTATATGGATGGCAGCAGGCAAAGAAAGAGAACTTATGCAGGGAAACTCCTCTTTACATACCCATCAGATTTCATGAGACTTATTCACTATCATGAGAGCAGCACAGGAGAGACTTGCCTTTATGATTTAATTATATCCCACTGGGTCCCTCCCACAACATATGGGAATTCAAGATGAGAGGTGGGAACACAGCCAAACCATATCAAGGAGTGATAAATAGAAAGGGGGGTGGAGGACTGAAACCAGCCCAATTGTCCTATAGAATTGATGTTTCCAGTTTCTTTGAATAAACATAGAAATTGATTCTCCCAGTCTTAAAACTTCAGAAAGTTACATTTGTCTTATCTGAGTTTCTTTCTCAGGAAACCAACAATTAGCCCTCCCAGATAGTGGCAAGGAACTAAAACTTACCAGATCTTGGTATCTGGACATTGAGACACAAGAGCCCCTCACCTATCATGACTGTCTAATTGGCCACCTGCTTCCTTACCCCTCTTGAATTCCTATTTTCCCACACACGGCTTCATTTCTTCCCTGCTATGTAAACTCTCCATTTTAGTCAGTGGGGGAAATGGATTTGAGAGTGGTCTCCCATCTCCTGGGCTGTAGCACCGAATTAAAGCCTTGTTCCCTGGCAATACTCTTTGTCTCAGTGATTGGCTTTTTGTGTGGCAAGCAGCAGGACCTAGACTGAACCTCTGGCATTTTGGTAACAGACATGTGTATATTATGTGATGCTGAGGTTTAGGGTATGATTGATCCCATCAGCCAGGTAGTTAGCATAGTACCCAATGGTTAGTTTTTCAACCGTTGCGGCCTCCCTTCCTTCTCCCACTAGTAGTCCTCAGTGTCTATTGTTGCCATCTTTGTGTCCATGAGTACCCAATGTTTAGCTCCCACTTACAAGTGAGGACATCAGTGTCTGGTTTTCTATTCCTGCGTTCATTTGCTTAGGATGATGGACTCCAGTTGTATCTGTGTTGCTGTAAAGGACATAATTTCATTCTTTTTTGTAGTTGTGCAAATATCACTTACAATTTGTAAATGAAGAAAATAGGCTGGGTATGATGGCTCACACCTGTAATCCCAACACTCTGGGAGCCCAAGGCAGGAGGATTGCTTCAGCTCAGAAGTTTGAGACCAGTCTGGGCAACATAGTGAGACCCCATCTCTAAAATAAATAAATAAATAAACAAATAATGATTCCATACTCTATCATGACAATTTAACTTAGCTAGGTCATGTTACACTAAACATGGACAATTTTAAGGGTTATCTTGTATAACATTACTCACTAGCAGTTGATGCAGATGGAGAATATTTAGCTGAAAGACTTAAAAATGCTTTATTCCTGGCTATTCGAATTGTGGTTCATGGATCAACAGCATCAGCATCACCTGAGAGCTTGTTAAAGTGCAGACTCTCAGATCCTACTCAGACCTGATAAATCAAAATCTGCCACCTAACCAAATTTCCCACATGATTTGTAGGCATATTGAAGTTTGAAAAGCAAAGTGGCCACCCATCAGAATGACCTGATATATTTTAAAATCTAGTTACCTGGGTTCCATTCCCAAAGTCTGTTTCACCAAATTTGGAGCAGAGCCCAGTGAACTATGTATTTTTAAAAAGTATCCCCCAAAACAGACAAGTTTGGGAACCATCACTCTAGCCAATCATCTCTATTCTGCTGATGAAGAAAATGAGGCACAGTGTGGTGAAATGATCTCATCAAATTAACAGCAGATTAAAATCCAGGCCGGGCACGGTGGAAGATCACTTGAGCCTAGGAGTTTGAGACCAGCCTGAGCAACATGGCAAGACCCCCATCTCTATTAAAAAAAAAAAAAAAAAAAAGCCAGGCGTGGTGGTGCACACCTGTAGTCCCAGCTACTTGGGAGGCTGAGGTGGGAAGATTGCTTGAGTCCAGCACATTGAGGCTGCACTGAGACATGTTCGTATCACTGCACTCCAGCCTGGGCGACAGAGCAAGACCATCTAAAAAAATAATAATAATAATAAAATAAAATACTATAAAATACAGATCCCCTGACTACTAGACCAATTTAGCCTATGCACACACACACACACACACACACACACACACACACACACAATTATCTTATTACATATAGTTGAAACGACTGTGCTTATGGAATTTGTTCCAAGAAACAGAAGAGATTTTGCTTGACACAAAACTGAAGCTTAGCAGCAATATGAAGAAATTGGAGGACTTGAGACTGGTTCTCAAGAAATGTACATTCAATGGGGCAAAGAAGATACTGGGCGATCCAATAAATAAAAACAAATGTAAGGAAAGGAACTCATGAATGCATTTGCCACTCCACACTCGTCTGTGTTGGAATTGTTTCCTTCTCTACAATCCCACAGAATTTTGTTTCTGTTTCCCTGGTGGGACTACTTCCAAATTCTTTATGTGTTGAGCTTTGTGCCTGGCCCATGAGTAACAAAGTACCAAACTTTCTTAAAGATCTTTGTTGCCAGCCTGTCAGTGTTTTGCAATAGCATTTGAGGACTGGAATGCCAGGGAGAGGATGGAGTGGTATTCACATAGTCATGTGATTACTTATTGCTCAATATGTATGCTATGGACTAAATGTTTATGCCCTCACCCAGAATTTATATTTTGAAGTCCTAATTCCCAATGTGATAATATTTGCACTTGGGGCCTTTGGGAGGCACTTTGGTTTAGATTAGGTCATGAGAGATGGGGCCCATATGATGGGCTTCATGCCCTTGTAAGAAGAAGAGACCAGAGCCCCCTCTCTCTCCCATGTGAGGGCTCTGCAAAAAGGCAGCTTTCTGCAAACCAGGAAGAGGGCCCTCACCAGACAATGAATCTGTTGGCAGCCCCTTAGGCTTCTCAGCCTCCAGAATGGTGAGAAATAAATGTTTGTTGTTTAAGCCACTCAGTCAGTGGTATTTTGTTATAGCAGTTCAAACAGACTAAGATAATGTACATTACATTGAACTAAGTGGTGAGTAGAATAGCAAGCTTATAAAACTCAGGCCCACCCTAAGGATATGCCAGTGGGGGGGAGGGGGAAGGGGAGGGAGAGGCGGAGGGGGGAGAGGGGAGGGAGAAGGCAGGGGTAGCTTGGATATGGTGGGCTGTAGGTCCCGAGCCCTGCCCCGTGGGGAGGCGACTGAGGCCCGGCAAGAATTCGAGCATGGCCCCGGCGGGCCAGCAGTGCTGGGGGATCTGGCACTCCCTCCACAGATGCTGGCCCGGGTGCTAAGCCCCTCATTGCCCGGGCTGGTGGCACTAGCAGGCTCCAAGTGTGGACCCGCCGAGCTCATGCCCACCCAGAATTCGCGCTGACCAGTGAGCACAGCGTGCAGCCCCAGTTCCCGCCCATGCCTCTCCCTCCACACCTTCCCGCAAGCAGAGGGAGCCAGCTCTGGCCTCGGCCAGCTCAGAGAGGGGCTCCCACAGTGCAGTGGCAGGATGAAAGGCTCCTCAAGCGCCGCCAGAGTGGATCCCGAGACGGAGGAGGCGCCGAGCTAGCGAGGGCTGCCAGCACACTGTCACCTCTCACTAGTAGGCAGATGATTCATGGTCTCTTAAAAATATATTCAAGATTACAAGACGAGCCGGGTGCAGTGGCTCACGCCTGTAATCCCAGCACTTTGGGAGGCTGAGGCTGGTGGATCACAAGGCTAGAAGATTGAGACCATCCTGGCTAACATGGTGAAACCCTGCATCTACTAAAAATACAAAAAAAATTAGCCAGGCATGGTGGCAGGTGCCTGTAGTCCCAGCTAGGGAGGCTGAGGCAGGAGAATGGTGTGAACCTGGGAGGCAGAGTTTGCAGTGAGCCGAGATCACGCCACTGCACTCCAGCCTGAGTGACAGAGCACACTCCATCTCAAAAACAAACAAACAAACAAAAAACTTTGTGTGTAAACAGGAATTAGATTCCCAGCTCAAATAATTAAAAATAGGTTTTTCACCCACCAGACTGCCTGGCAGCTCTTTAGAAAGTTGTGTGACATATGAACAAATTCTTCCCTATATGAGACTGTACTGTACATCACAGGCTGTCCAGCATCGACCCCACTCGTGGATGCTAGTAGTCCTCCTGCCCACCACTCAACACTATGACAGCCAAAAACGATTTCCAACGATTTCTGCATTTCCAAAGCCCCTGTCAGGGTAGCAAGACTCCCGCTGAGAGATCCTAGTAGAGATGGTAAGTGGAGGCAGAGCAGAACCTCTTACACTTCCATGTGCCCTTGAATGCCCCCACGGATCTCGGTAACATGCAGATTCAGGATGTCTGGGGCGGAGCCTGAGAATCTGCATTCCTACCAGCTATTCTCAGACCCAGACTGGCGAGATCAGAGGAAGAAGAAGTGACCTTGGGTTTAGGTGGCAAAGACTTCACAGAAAAGAAGGGAACATAAACAAGGTTTTGAAGAATACATGGAGGTGGAGCTGATGACATCCCACGAGGTGCAGGCTGCTGGCAGGCAAGCACACTGGACCAGCAGAGAGGGATCCGTAGCAAACTGTGCCCAAAGTGAGCAAACAGCCTTGAGCCAACAGCGACAGCACTGCTGGGCACAGAGGGTAAAAATAACAACTCCCTACTGGGGTCGAGTCTGCCAGACCCTGGCGAAGTTCATTTCTTTCAATAAATCCAGCAGCTTCCCCTTTGATAAATACTGTCACGGCTGGAACATGTGATGCTAACAAAATATGGTTTTAATTTGGGGCCCACTGCACTCAAGGTTAAATACTGCGTGTGTGTATACACAAGCAGACTCACAGCGGGCCAAGTTAATATGCCTGGGCTGAGAATGGCTAAACCCATGGGGATTCAGTTATACAGATTTTGCTGCTCTGAAAAGCAACCTAATCACCATCATCAATTCTAATGCGCTAAGACTTCTTAGGAACATGGAAGCTTTTAAAGTTCAGCCATTTTGTGTTTGCATCCAGTGCAGACGCAGGGGCACATTTGTTTTCCTGATATTTTATGCCTACTTTATTGTCATATGTTGTCTGACATTCAGAAGATAACATGCTGTTTTAATCAACAGCTCAACACTGCATTAAAACATGATGGTCCATAGCTTTGTAGCAAAGGGAGGTGAGGGGTAGGAAATGAGAATCAGAGTTTAGCAACAGACCGAGGCTTGTTCTGGTGGGATTCATTCCTGGGAACACAGAAACTCTCAGAGTTTTTGTTAGTCCGTTTGTGTCAGTTTTGCAGCAGCCCAGTGAAAGAAGGAAACTGGCTAAACAAGTTTCAGTTTGGCCTCTGCGGTGGACCGCTGCTGGTAACTGGAACTCCAGGCCATCATGAATAATGAAGAAGTCTGCTTCTTCAAGAATGCAGGTCACAGCAACTGCACCAAGGCAATTGCCCAGCAAACCAAAGATTACAGCACCTGGCCAGTAATCTTATGGGGGAAACAAACACAGTGGGAATGCAGTGAGCAGCAGGTGTCCTCAGGGCAGTAGGAGAGCAGAGAAGGTGAAGAAGCAAGGTGGGTAGTGGGAGTGGGAACCCACCTGAATGTCCCCAGTGCAGGATGCAGAACAGTTGGCCCTTCCAGAGAGCAGCTCCTCAGGAAAGTGAAACTCAGGGAAGGGAACTGGTCGTTTCATGAAACAAGCAAGGATCAGAATAATTTCCTGGAAGGACTAGGGGTTTATCACATGGGGAATAGCAATATGAAGGGAGCTGCAGGAATTTTTCCTTCCAGGAGGCACCTGCCCTGTTGCATTTTGAAATTGGTTAAAAATGTATTTCTATTTTATTAGTATTTATTCGTAGGGACAGAGAAAGCCTGAGATCCTGTGAGCAGTGACTTCCCAGTTAGTCACTGGTCAGCTAGAGGCTATCTAAGGTGGAAAAGCTTGGTGCTAATACTTAAATTTTGCACACCCATGCTTGTTTTTTGTGGCAAAAGTGAAGCCTGTTTATTGGAGAAAAATGTAAGTCCCTAAAAAGTGCAGACATTGTTTAAAAATCAGGGAGAGTCCTCCTAGTTATGAGGGGAAGTCCTTCTTTAGGCTACTCAAAACTTCAAATTAGAAGGTGCTTAGGAGCAACCAATGAGGACTGAGTGAATTAGGGATTCCCAAGGTATTTTCCACTGGTCTCTAGGGTCCTCTATGTTTTCTCTGGCATTCTGAAAGGAGAGATAAAAGGCAATTCTCCCTACCCTAAAAGCTGTTAGTTGATTTGGAGCCATGGGGGATGCTGGTCAGATGCTGCCTAAGCTGAGCGAACATTCAGGGCATGGCTGCACTTGGCACTGGCTTCTTTTTTCCTTGGATTGCTTCCTCACTAATGGAAAGAATTGAGAGAAGGGCCTGGCAATTTTATCTGGAAAAATAATTCAGATTTCTAATGCTATAGAGATTATGTACCATTAGAAAGGGCAGGGGAAAGGAGGATTTGTTCCTGCATATTCATTCCGGTGTTGAAATTCTCTAGGACAAGAGGTCAGTGGGCATTGAACCCAAACCAAATTTAGCAAGTGGAATAAGCCTCTAATTGGAGGCCTGGATTCCACATTAAAAGCTATTCTCCACCTGATACCTTTTAAAGATACCACTGCAGTGTGTAAATTTCATGGATTTCACTCACTGCAGGTCCCCAAGCATGCTAACCATGAAGCAGTGATACCGCCCAGCACCTGCTTCCAGCAGCCTGGAGCCAAGGGGCAAAATGGAAAGAGTCAGCATTTCTCTTTCAGGTTCTCTGCTTCTCCAATGTGTAAGCTTTTAACCCCCACTATGCATCTTCGTTCCATTCTCCTCCAGTACCCATTTTAGTGAGCTTCTGTTGTTTCTGCCCCAGGATATCTCTAACAAAGAACCAAGATATTTATCAGGAGAACTTCTCCCACTCTCCTCGCAGTCCTTGGGGATCCGAAGAAATGACACTTCTTAGTCTGTGGGGTGGAGCATGTGAATCACACCTGGACCAATCATTTTATCCTGACCACATGACCAATTCAGGGATGGGAACATGACCCAGGTGGAACCCATGAGAGGCAGTGAGATCTTTCCAGGTACTTCTAGGAAAGAGGGTCTCACTTTTCCCTCTATAATGTGCACCACAGAAAATGTGTGGCTGAAGCTGCTACCATCCTCTTGTGGCCACAGGAAGCTGGGATTAATTGTAACAATGCAATTGGCAGATCTCAAAGCTGAGAACAAAAAAAGCAAAAAAACCTGTGTTCTAATAACACTATATATGAGCCCTAAATCCAGCTATGCCTGGAGTCAATCTTACCGTGGAATTTTAACCTAAGCTGGTTGATAAATTATCTTTTCACTTAAGGCAAAATCATGGCAGATTTTCTGCCACTTGGCAAGAAGAAGACAGATACACCCAAGAAGCTCCTGTCCTTTCTCATTAACCCGTATTAAAACCCACTTTCAGGAAAGGATTCTCCATTCTAAATTATGAATAACTGATAATGCTTCAAAGTATGAGTCTTTCAAGAAAGTTTTCAGCTTTCAGGATTTGTTCAGCAAATACTGAGCCCCTTCTCATGCAAATAGACATGGCAGTGTATGCTAGGAGGAGAGTGTAGCCAAGTTTACCCATCAAACTCAGTATTTCAGTGCCTAATTTTGGCCATTCAGATAAGTTCTAGCTTCTAGTAATGGCCAAGTAAATTACATCTAACTAACCCTTCTGCCAAAGACAATGGTAAATTCTGGACCCAAAACACAATGAAAACAACAAAACCTGTTTGAAGGTCCTTGAAACCAGCCAACATGGTTTGGTTCTGCAGACGAAAACTGAAGAAGACATGACCCTTGAAAAAGGAAATCACATATGGCGAGATACACATTTATCAGGTTTTCCTTTGATAGCACTATCCATTTCCTGTAGTGGACACAGGTAGAGCTCAGCAGAAACTGGCAGTTCTACTGAGCTTTCTAAAGTTAGAGGTTAGAATTTGGGGCTTCTACAGTAGCAGGAGATTGGGAAGGAGGGAATCTCACAAAGGAGGGAGTCTCAGATTGGGGTGCTCCCAAATCTGTGTACAAACTTCCCTGACTCCTAAACTGTGCCTCAGGGTGAGGTTCAAGGAGCTGAGGGAAAAATAACAGCTGGAAGACTAAAAGGGGGTGTTGTCTTGCGTTGAGCAGATGGTGCTTAGGGTTTAGTTCTCACCAAGTTAGAGGGCTCTGGAGAACACCTAAGGCTTTCCACTGAGACCACACAAGGAGTAATGATTACTCACCAGGACTAAAGCCTATGCCCTAGGAATAAAGGCAAAACCAAAATAGGCCCACCCTGACAAAGCCTAAAACCAACTCTTCACAGCTGTGTTATGTAATATAGTAACCTCTAGGCACACATAGTATTTCACATTTAATTAAAACTAAGTAAAATTTAAAATATAGTTCCTCAGTCACACTAGCCACATTTCAAATGTTCGTAGACACATGTGGTTAATGGCTATTATACTGGACTGCACAGACCACAGAATATTTCTATCATCATGGAAGTTCTATTGAATGGCATTGCTGCATAGGATCAAGAAACTATGCTAGTAATTGAACCGCTTGCTAGAACAAATGTCAAATTTTTTCTAAGGAAGATAGCAGGCTCCAAAGTCTTTTTAATATCATCCAAAATTATCAGCATACAATTTTTAAAAATTACTAATTGTTCAAAGAATCAGGAAAATGTAACCTACAGTGAAGAGAAACAATAAGCGATAAACATAGACTCACAAGTGACCCAGATGTTAGAATTACAAAAGACTTAATAACTATAATAAATAAGTTAAAGAGTCTATAGGAAAATACATCTGTAGTAGGTGAAGAGATGGAAAATTTTAAGACAGCTATGGAAACTTTAAAAAATAACCAAATGGAAATCCTGAAACTGAAAGATACAATATCTGACATTGAAAATGCATTAGTTTGGAATTAACAGCATAATGAACACAACAAGAAATCAGTGAGGCCGATGTAGTGGTTCACACCTGTAATTCCAGCACTTTGGGAGGCAGAGGTGGGCAGATCACTTAAGGTAAGGATTTCAAGACCAGCCTGGCCAACATAGTGAAACCCTGTCTCTACTAAAAATACAAAATTTGGCTGGGTATGGTGGCGGGCACCTGTAATACCAGTTACTCGGGAGGTTGAGGCAGGAGAATTGCTTGAACCAAGTAGGCAGAAGTTGCAGTGTGCTGAGATCACGCCACTGCACTCCAGCCTGGGTGACAGAGCAAGACTCTGTCTCAAAGAAAACCCCAAAAAACATAATAAATAAATATATAAGAAATCATCAGTGAACTTGAAGACAAGTCAATGGATATTATTTAGTCAGAGTGAAAAAAAAGATTAGAGTAAGAAGAAGAATAGGGCCTAAAAATCCTGTGGGATAATATCAAGCAATCTAACATATATATATTTAGAGCTCCAGAAAGAGAGGAGAAAGAGAATGAAGTAGAAAAAGTATTCAAAGAAATATTGGCTGGAAAGCCAGGCCCAGTGGCTCATACCTATAATCTCAGCACTTTGGAAAGCCAAGATAGGAGGATTGCTTGAGCCCAGGAGTTTGAGACCAGCCTGGGCAATATAGCAAGACCCAGTCTCTACACAAAAATTAAAAGATTAGCCGGGCATGGTGGTGCATACTTGTAGTCCCACCTACCCAGGAGACTGAGGCAGGAGGCTCACTTGAGCCCAGGAGGTCAAGGCTGCAGTGAGCTGTGATTGTACCACTGTACTCCAGCCTGGGTGATGAGTGAGACGCTGTCTCAAAAAAGAAAAAAAAAAAAAAGAAATATTGGCTGGAGAATCTTCCAATTTGATCAAAAACAGTAACCTCAGCAAACTCCCAACGGAATTATTTCAGCCGTTTAGATGTCTCTGACCCAAAATCCAGCCCCACCCACTCACTGACAAGATATAAGGTAATATATGGACCAAGAATTTCTGCAAGGATAATAGGGCCTGAGATGAGGGTACAGATATTCAGAGGCAGTGCTGACACTGAAAAAATTCCACAGGTTTTTTCTCAGAGTCTTGCTGACTCCAGAAAACAAGTCTAGAGTATATTTTTCCTACTGAAGGATCTGACAGTCCTCCTTCAGGCCATCCTGAGATGGGCTTCATAATATTTTGAAAGTATTAGGTTGATTTGATTTTAGCTTCAATTCTATTTAAAGGGAAAGGTATATTTAGAGAATAGATTTCTGGGAGCTAGAGAAAATGAGGCAAAAAAGAGCTAGAGTACAGCTAACCCAAAGCATTGACAGCCCCTTATCAAGAATCGGGTTGAGTGGAAGGAAGAAAAAGTTGGCAGGATTTACCCCGGCAATGATGCACACATTCTTGGTGGGGGCCCTTAGTTACATGGGTCAGGAACTAATAAATCCCTGTGGCATTTTTGATGCTTTCTGTGGCAAGTAACAACAACAACAATCACCACAATCATAACAATTTATCAAACTGACTTAAACATAAAGAAATTTGTTATTTCACAAAACTGAAATTTTAGGACTAAACTCAGGACTTTTAAGTTGCACCTTGAATGGCTAAACAAAGTGTTGAGTTGCATCCTTGGATGGCTGAACAAATCCGGAGCTGGTTAATTTCAGAAGCTCAATGATGCCAACATGGACCCTTGCTCTTTCCTTCCCTTTTCCGCTCTTCTTGTCAAAGGTTTCACCTTAAGGTCATTTCCCTTCAAGTGTAAAGTATACATGTGCATACCTGGTCATATCTAGCAGGAGAAAGAGAAAGCAAGAAAACTCTTCCCTTGATCAAGGAGTGTAAGTCCTTCGCTTTAGTCTGATTTAACCAAATTAAGTTGTACCTATAAGGAAAAAGGTAATTTTTTACCTTGTCTCAGGTAGTAGCAATGAGATTTTAAAACTGATACTGGTTGGGTACCTTCAAGTCTGTGTTTCTACACAGTTTCCTAACATGGGCCTTTGATATTAGGGAGATTCTGGAGTTACATATCTTGATAATTTAGGAGTAAATCTCCCTTAGCAACAGTTAATTATGCCTTAATTTATTTTGTGTTGCTAAAGAGCAAATGATGAACCCATTGAGTTGCTATTGAAGCTTTGATTTGAATTTATTAATTCCTGATTGCCTGTATCATGGGACTTTCTATAATATTAGACAATCTTCCAGTTCCTCAAATGAGGCATGTTCTAATAGGCAGCAACTGGTGTGTTTGAGACCATTTGTAAGTATTTCAGGTGATAGACAATAATACACATAGTGCTAATGATAGAGTCAATCCAGTCACAGAACCACCCAGAAAATATTGAGGGCTCTAACAAAAGGAGCAACAAAATCCAAAACAATAATAACAAAACAAAATGAAAGAGAGAACACTGAATTTGATGAATTAAAAATTATGAGGAGATTTTTGGTTGGAAATATTCAGATGGCAGTAACTTACGCGACTAAGCCATCCTGCTGCATAGTGAAACCAGTTTGCTAAGTACCTTTTGTTTTGTTTTGTTTTGTTTGAGACAATGTCTTACTCTGTCACCCAGACTGGAGTGCAGTGGTGCCACTATGGTTCACTGCAGTCTCAATTTCTCAAGCTCAAGCCATCCTTCTGCCTTAGCCTCCTGAGTTGCTGGGACCACAGGCACATGCCACCACACCCAGGTAAATTTTAAAAATTTTTGGTAGAGATGAAGCCTCACTGTATTGCCTAGGCTAATCTCGAACTCCTGTGCTCAAGCAATCCTCCCACCTTGGCCTCCCAAAGTGCTGGGATTACAGGTGTGAGCCACCGCACCGGGCCCAAAGTACATTTTTTACACCTGATTGGATTTGTGTTCTAGTTGGCCTATCCACTATGTGGTATGAGTATACTTCCTGGGTAATGAGAAAAATAATAATCTAGAATGCTAGATTAGAATTAGTAATCATCTTGACAAATGGATAATCACAAGTGTCTGCCACTATTTGCCAGAATTAGTTTCTAGATTAGAATTAGTAATCAAGTCACAGTGAAAGAAAAAAAGAGTTTCTGGGAAGGCAAAAGGAAAAGTTGGTAAATTCACTTTTACTGTTTACATGTTGACTTGTTTTTCTTAATGTTAACTACAGAATTTGTTTCATCATCCAAGGTGCAAATAAAAGTCCTGAGAGTTTAGTTCTATGTCATCTCTTTTATAAATAGCAGATGTCAGTTACACTACTGTGCACCTGTTAACCTTGGAGGCACCCTCACTACCCACTAACCCCCACATTGCTCTGGAGGTACTGAGAATGGGTGAAAGCAGAGGGTGGATACCCAAGCAGAAGTGAAGCAGAGGTAAAATGGCACAGAGAAAATCACTGCAGGACAATACAAAGTCAAGGTCAAATGATGGGATGAGACAGAGACATAGAGAAAACCATCCAGAGAACACTGGCCTAAAGCAATCCTTGGTGGTGGTGATGGGGGTGGGCGAGGGGTGCTTTTAAAACCATGGTGTTTGGTAAACTGGGAAATAAAGAGATGAAGGTAAATATCATGCCAGACTCAGCAAACAGCAGCTAGAACGAAAGAAGCCCAAGGACAGCCCTGAGCATGGAGAAAATAGTGCTGGGTAGGCATTGTTCTCTAGAGCCAGAGCACACACACAGAGGGCCACCACTGAAAGTGAAGGACAATTAGAGTTGGGAGTATGTGTGCATCTTTGAAAAAGGAATAGCGCTTTCTAGAGACAGACGCTGATTTTGAAATCATTTTAATGGCAATTCTTTTCACAAGCTGTGACCCAAACATACTCAAGTTGAAGCATCACCTCTTTTTGCCTGGTGACTTCTGCTGCCTGAGCTTATCTCAGGAGATCTTGGTATCTCAACCCTGATATTTTCTCCTCCATCTCCTTGCCTGAATTAAAACTCTTCTTTACCCAGAGAGCACTGCTTTTCTTGTAGCCCTCTTAAGTCCTTTTCCACACCCTACATACCCAAGATTAGGATGTGGGTGTGGCTGCCTCCTCATTCCCTAATGCATCCCCAAGCATTCTTGTAAAAATGGCTGCTCCTCTGAAGTTCAGGTAGTGTTGTTCTTGTCCACTGGTCTCTGGAAAATCCTTCTTGTTCCCCAAGGACTTTCCCTTCTTGCTCCTAGTATTCCCTCACACCTCAACCTTGTCATCCTCCGGAGAAGTGTTACTGTATCCATGGATGACCTAGTCAACCTTCTGGCATCTCAATGCCTTAGTCTACTTCACCACTTCCAGCACCCACCTCTCAGTGGCACCTGGATCTTGTCACCTCTTCAATCTCTTGCTCTGACCACAACTCCCTCATTCCAGTCCACTTGCACACCTGCTCTGTGCCTCACCACACAAGGTCCTTAGACCTCGCCACTCTACTTTTCCTTATCCATTAACCCACTCTGCCCTTGTTTCTCTTTGAAGTCACATTAGACTCCATAGTCCATTATCTCAGTCATTGTCTTGCCAATACCCTAAACTTACTGGCCTATTTTTTCCTTTCATCACATCCACCTGGGCAGGGGGGAATCCTAGAAGAACTCAACTGCATACTTTATTCTTTATGTCTCTATCCCTAGGCAGCAAAACATGACTAGAGAGAAATATCCCAGCCTACAACGTGCACCCAGTCACCACCTTCCCTGACTCTCAAACCTCCTTCACCCCTAGGGAATCTCACTGTCTTCCTCTTGTCCCTCACCCTTCTATTTCTGAAATGACCATTTTAAACTTTCTCCACTTCTCAAAGCTTTGAGCCCCCATCTCATTGCTCACTTCAGCAGATGTCTTTGTTCTTGCTTCACAGAGGAAATAGATGCCCTCTGGTGGCAAATACCTCACTTCCTGCCACCGGCTCCTATAAACCAACCTGCACCTCTGTAGCCATCCTTTGCTCTTCCCATCTGGCAAAATGGAACTGATGTCTGTCCTCCTACAAAGGTCAAGTCTCTTTTTATGCCATATATTCCAGCCTTCTTAGGAAAGGTACGTTATAAATCCTCCCCTTTTTCTATCTTTGAATTATTCCTCTCTAATGGGCCGTTTCCATCAGCATGTAAACATGCTCCAGTCACTCCCATTCTAAAAAACTCTATTCCTGGACTCCAAATTTTCTGTTCAGTTCTGCTGTTTTTCTCCTCCCCTTCACTCCTAAACTGATTGGAAGAGTTGTACATAGTCATTGTTTGCCCTTATTCGTTGCCCATTTACTTATCAGCCTCCTCCAGCTGGCTTCCTTCCCTACTCCTCTATTAGAACTTTTTTTGTTGAAGGACCCAGTGACCTCCATGGCCCGAAATCCCATGGGTACTCCTCAGTCTTTGTATTATATGATCTCTCAGCCTACTTCAACAAAGTTGACCCTCCCTTCTTTTGGAAAAAGCTATTTTTCTTGGTATCCAAGCTACCACACTCTCCTGGGTTGTCTCACTCTCTGGCTCTCTTTCTCTGTCCCTTTGCCAGCTTTTCCTCTTCCACCTGACCTTTACACGTTGGAACTCCTCAGGTTCAAACTTAGATCCTCTTCTCTCACCCTAGCTACTTTATCCGTCTCAATCACTCATATGGCCTTGCCTCTATGCTGAGAGCTTTCAGATTTATACAACAGTCCAGACTTTCCTCCAATCTCCTGAGCCATGTAAGTACCTGCTTTGCACAAGCACCTCATACTAAGGTTGTTTAGAACATCACTGCCTTTCCTAATGTGTTTAAGATTTTTGCATTTTCCCCTCCAGATTAACGCTCCACCCAGGAGGCTGACATGGTTGACTACATCCACTGGCTTCCTTGCCTCTAGCTTTGCCCTGGGTTTGGCCACTGGGGATCCCTGGCAGGAGACTGGAAATTAGGGAGAGAGTGAAGTCAAGGTGATTTTTCCCTTAGCTCTGTTTCTGTGAGGTTGCCACAGGCTGTCTGAGTCTCTGGACTGAAAGTCACTGTCTCTCTTCTCTTTATGCTCCACTGCTAGCTCTTGGTTTATCACCCTCTCCCTTGGGATTTCCCTGTGCCCTATCTACACCACTGTAGACACCTCCCTCTTTCAGTCATCCTAGCTTGAATGTACCACCTGTTTCTTGCTGGTAATGAGACTGATACTAGAAGTTTTACTAGTAAATAGATCCTCAAAATGGGATTTGGGATTGGGTTGATCATGTTTGAGGAGCTGAAGGATAACCATGTGGGAAGTGGGGAGGTTTGAAGGATGAACATGAATACTAGTAATCTGCATGCAGTAGCATTATGCACATTATCAGTGGTCATAGCATGGATGAAGAGTAAGGGGAAGGCAAGTATTTCAGAAAACCATCAGGCTGGGTTTTTCCTCTGCTCTCTCACCACAACACAACAATCAGTACAGAAGACTTCCATGACCAAATGTGGGAGGGGATGGGTTCCTCACATATCAAGCAGTGGACATCAGCTGGGTGTCTTCCAGTTAAATCTGACACTACCTGGAAATAGTGTCAGATTCCACAGGTTGAGGGCTCAGTCTCCAAGACTGCAACTTTCCTCCCATCTCTCCACATACTGGCCACAAGTCCTGGCCTCCAAAACTTCTGAATAACTGGCTTCCAGTTGAGGTTCCCAAGAAACCCCCTTTGGGTTCCATTAATTTGCTGGAATGGCTCACAGAACTCAGGGAAACAACACACTTACCAGTTTATTACAAAGGGTACTATAAAGGATACAGATGAGAAGATGTGTAGGGCAAGGTATGAGGGAAGGGACATGGAGTTTCTACGCCCTCCCTGGGCACACCGCTTTCCAGGAAGCTTCATGTGTTCAGCTATCTGGTAGCTCTCCAAACTCTGTCCTCTTGGGTTTTTATGGAGGCTTCATTACATAGACATGATTGACAGCTGTGTAGAAATGTGATTGGACAAAAAGTGCATTATCTAAACTCAACAAAGCCCATCTATTTAGACTTGACTTGGTCTTTCTGTGTACCATTCCTTCCTCTAGGGTATGGGGCAGGACTCTCTCTGGAATGAAGGTTTTTTGACCCACAATCAGATTAGAGTCTTGCCTTGGGCAGGTGAAAGAAGGAGAGGAGAAGGGCAGAGAGAGAGAGATCTGTTTCCTGAGGTCTAAAGTGCTCCAACATTATAAAACGACTATGGGAGTTAGGAACCAGGAACTAGGGATGAAAACCAATATATGTATCATAATACCATAACAAGACACTGGGAGATCAAGTGACTGTGGCTGTTTTTGTTCATCTTTCCTGTCATAACAGAACACCACAGACTAGGCAATTTAAAAAGAATAGAAGTTTATCTGGCTTATGGTTCTGGAGGCTGGGAAGTCCAAGATTGAAAGGGCTGCATCTGGTGAGGGCCTTCTTTCTGTGTCATAACAAATTGGAAGGCATTAGAGGGCACCCAAGAGAGGGCAGGAGAAGAAACCAAATTTTCAAGATAATTAACCCACTCCTGTGATAACTGCATTAATCCATTCATTAGGTTGGTGCCCTCATGATCTAATTACCTCTTAAAAGTCCCACCTCTTAATACTGTCACAGTGGCAATTAAATTACAACATGAGTTTTGGAGGGGACATTCAAACCATAGCAGTGACACTTCATTGTTCTGTCAAAGGTAGTGATTTTAAAGATTATGGAGCCAGCTGGCTATGTCTTACAGTTATGGTGAGCATATATAGACAAAAAGATAAATTAAGAGCTGTAGCTATATGTTGAAGAATACTTGTGTGTAGAGTCAAGCCTCTATGGAAACCTTGAGGGGATCACAACAATCTATTGTTGTTGCAGTTCACAGTCAAGCCCTGGGCCTCATTGCAAGGGCTGCAGAATTTCTGTGGCAATTAAAGATTCAACCTTGCCAGGTCTCTAATACTAATGAAAGGCACTAGTAGGACATAGATGAGGATGAGAAATTTGAATCCTAAATTTCCCAAAGGCCTCTTTCTGGAAAAAAATAATTTTCAGTGACTACACCTGGAACTGTTGCCTCAGGAACTGATGCCTAGTCTCAGACCCACTCCCTCTCTTCTTTTTGCCTCTGGTTCTATAACAAGAATTAGATTCCAACATAGCCCAGAAAGAGAGATATATAAGACCTTCTCCAGGGTGATACAGACTATCCACAGAAAGAGTTACAAGATCTTGACAAATGGGAGCCAGAGGAGAATATGTAATGGGGAGGTTTTTGGGGGTGTTAGAAGAAGGGGGAAACTATGTAAGGCTCTATCAGGCTAAGTTTATGGACATGGGACATCATCTAGGATTCACAAGTTGCTCAAGCACCAGGAAGTTGTGTTTTTAGTCTGCTAGATTGGCTCAAAGCCTGGAGCCAATGATGGCCTATGGTTATTTGTGTTGAAATTGTATAAATTCAGTGAAACCGCCCATGTAATTTCCTGCCATATATATATATATATATATATATTTTTTTTTTTTTTTTTTTGAGACAGGATCTTTCTGTGTCATTCAGGCTAAAGTGCATTGGTGTGATCATAGCTCACTGGGCTCAAGGGATCCTCCCACCTCAGCCTCCTGAGTAGCTGAGACTACAGGCAGGCACCACTATGCCCAGCTAATTTTTTATTTTTTGTAGAAACAAGGTCTTACTATATTGCTTATGCTGGTCTTGAACTCCTGGATTCAAAGGATCCTCTTGCCTTGGTCTCCTAAGTGCTGGGATTACAGATATGAGCCACCAAATCTGGCCTCTGTCCTAGATTGTATAGTGTAAGGAGACATACCCAGTAACTGGCTGAACCCCCATGTTTGCTCCCTGAGGACTATTATGGTAGGAAGGACCGAAAGAAAGCCCCAGATACTAGCCACCACTTCTCTGCCTCCACTCCCAAAAGAAAACCAAAGCAATATTGTATTTTTGTCGCCACTGGATAGCCCAAAAAAGCATACCTTTCCGGCTTCCCTCTTACCTTCAACCCTTTACATACCTTCCTCAAACTCTTCAAAGGATACTCTCCCAAGAGCCCTGTTCTGCCGCAGATTCCACTCCCCTGCTACAGCCTTCTGCTGTCTTTACAGGAACTTGCCTCTCCCTGATTCCAGCTCGCTTGAGACACTGCTCGTTACCCCGTAATCTAGACAGATTTGTAACCACCCATTATTGGCATATTTAATTTATCCTTAAAATGAAAACATTTTTAGAAATCATGATAGTAAGACATGTTGATTGTAAACCACTGCAACAATACAGAATAATATAGAGCAAAAACTAAGTTTCTTTTCCCTTTCTCTTCTCCAGAGATAATCAGCATTTTCTATTAATTTGCTCACATACAATCTGATATAGGGCTTTGTTTATTACAAATATAATCACACTCTGCTCCTATTTTTTTGTGACATGCTTTTCTCACGGAACAATATATCATCACATCATAGTATGTTATATAGATCCACCTTATATATGTTTCTTAATTTAACTTTTTACTTTGAGGCAATGGTAGGATCACATGCAGTTGTAAGAAATGATTAGCACAGCGTGATGGCATATACTTGTAGTCCTAATGATGTGGGACAATTGCTTGAGACCAAGAGTTTGAATCCAGCCTGGGCAATGTAGAGAGACCCCCATATGTATTTTTTTAAAATGTTACAGAGAGATTCCCTGTTCCTTTTACCAAGTTGCTCCCATGGTACTATCTTGCAAAATTATGGAACAATACCAAAACTAGGATATGATATTGACGTTGATACAATCCATCAATCTTCTTCAAACTTTTCCAGTTTTCTCTGTACTTATTTGTGTGTGTTAGTTCCATGCAATTGTATCCTGAGTGTGGGTTCATGTATCGACTATCATAGTCAAAATACAGAGTAGTTCCTTCACCAGGAGAATTTGTCCTGTTACCCTTTTATGGCCACATTCTCTTCTGTCTTGCCCCTTCCCCACATCTCTAACCCCTGACAACCGCTCATCTGTTCTCCATTGGTATACTTTGGTCATTTCAGAAATATTAGATAAATAGGGCCTGGCATGGTGGCTCATGCCCATAATCCCAATGCTTTGGGAGGCTGAGGCGGGTGGATCACTTGAGGCCAGGAGTTTGAGACCAGCCTGGCCAACATGGTGAAACCCCATCTCTATTAAAACTACAAAAATTAGCCGGGTGTGGAGGTGTGCGCCTGTAATCCCAGATACTTGGGAGGCTGAAGCACAAGAATCGCTTGAACCTGTGAGGTAGAGGTTGCAGCGAGCCAAGATTGTGCCACTGCACTCCAGCCTGGGCAACAGAGTGAGGATCTGTCTCAAAAAAAAAAAAAAAAAAAAAAAAAAGCTGTATAAATGGATTCATTTAGTTTGATTTGGTTTGGTTTGTAACCTTTTGGGATTGCCTTTTTCACTCAGCATAATTTCTTGGGGATTCATCCAAGTTGGTATGTGTTTCACCTTTTTATTGCTCAGTAGTATTCCATGATTTGGATATACCACAGTTTGTTTAACCAGCATTCAAGAACATCTGGATTGTTTTCAATTTTTGGCCATTATAAATTAAATAAAATTGCTATGAACATTTATGTACAGTTTTTATGTGAAAATAGGTTGTTGCAGTTTTTTTCCCCTGGGATAAGTGCCCAAGAGTACAATTGCTGGGATATATAGTAATTGCATGTTTAGGGGGAAATGGTCATACACATATTCTGCAGATGTAAATGTAATGTAGGGCAATATTTTAGGAGAGTAAATTGGCAGTATTAGGCCAGGCATGGTGGCTCATGACTGTCATTCAGGAGGCCAAAGCTGGAGGGTGGCTCAAGCTCAGAAGTTTGAGACCAGCCTGGGCAATGCAGTGAGACACTGTCTCTACAAAAAAAGAATTTTTTAAAAAATTACCCAGGCATGGTGGCACACTCCTATAGTCCCAGCTACTCAGGCATGGCGGTGCAGAGGGTGGGGAGCAGTGGGAAGATTGCTTGAGCCCAGGATGTTGAGGATGTTGTGAGCTGTGATGGTGCCACAGCACTTCAGCCTGGGTGACAAAGTGAGACCCTCTCTCAAAAACAAAACAAAACAAAACAAAACAAAAAACTGGCAGTATGTATCAATTTTTAAATTGCATATAAGTTTTAATTCAATTTTGCTGTTAGAAACCTATTTTATAGGAATATGTACGTATTTGCTAAGAAATATATGTACCGGGATGTTCATTGCAGCATCATTTGCACTAACAATTTTTAAACAACCAAAAGATTCATATAAAACTACATGTCACAGCTTTATTTATTTATTTATTTTTTGCCACTCAGCTGAGTGAAAACTGTCATCTTATTTTAATTTGAAACCCCTGGCTGGGTGTGGTGGCTCACATCTGTAATCCCAGCATTTTGGGAGTCCAAGGTGGGCGGATCACATGAGATCAGGAGTCAGAGACCAGCTTGACCAACACAGTGAAACCCCATCTCAACTAAAAATACAAAAATTAGCTGGGCGTGGTGGTGCACGACTGTAGCCTCAGCTACTTGAGAGGTTGAAGTAGGAGAATCACTTGAAGCTGGGAGGAAGAGGCTGCAGTGAGCTGAGATCATGCCACTGCACTCCATCCAGCCTGGACAAGAGAGTGAGACGAAAGAAAGGAAGGAAGGAAGGAAGGAAGGAAGGAAGGAAGGAAGGAAGGAAGGAAGGAAGGAAGGAAGGAAGGAGAGAGAGAGAGGGGGAGGGAGGGAGGGAGGGAGGGAAGGAAGGAGGGAAGGAAGGAAGGGAAAGAAAGAAATGCCTTCTGTAGGAGCTAGAATTACACGACTTTTCATTATTTGTATTTCTTCTTCCGGATCTCATCATCATGTTCTCTGCACAACACATTTGAGTGGTTGGCCTTTTATGGTCAACCGTAACCATTTTACAGGCAGTTTTACACAGTTGTGGGTATTATCCTTTATCTGTTGTTCTGCTGCTTGATCTTTGCAACACAGAACTTTTAGATATCTGTGTAATCACATCTGTCACATTTTCCTTTAAGTCTTCCTGTGGTGTTTGGGAAAAGCTTTTCTACCTCCCATCCTGGTTTTATCCTTATTAGAATTGGGCTATACATACTAGTTTGTAAGTTGCCTCAAACTCTTTTTGAAAGAAGCAAGGGATATATAGATCCTATAAATAAATACATGTGAGGCATGATAAATCATTTTTATTTATTCATAAATAAATAAAGAAACCATCACATTTCTTGAAAAATATAATTCTTGCTGTGCTGTATATATTTTCAAGTGATGCTGGAAGGAGTATTATATTATAACTTTAAAGGATTATGAACACCAAAGGGAAAGGTGCTGTTTAAACACATTGCTAATAATATGTTTGCACATTTTGCAACTGCTCAAATTACATTCACGTGGATCAGCAGCATGACTTGTACTGGCTTCCTCTGAGAAGGACGGAGAGTGAGAGGAGTTCAGATTACTATTGCCTGAGAAGCTGGTTAGGCAAGGAAGTCGTTTATCTTGCTGTGGACAGAATAAAGGACTCACCATCCAGCAATTTATAGTTGATCACAGTTGTGTTGCCTAGTGGTGGGGTGCAAAATGATGCAACGTATTTGGTTAAAAGACAAACACAAATATTGGAGTTATTTAGTAAGATCCAAAATTTAAGTTGATTTAGCATTCACAACAAAAATGAAGTCATTTGAAAAAACCAAAAATGAACAAAGAAATAAAAATGGAGATTTAGTCCACATGTCGCGGGTTGATGTTTCCTTGAAAAGAGTGGTCAGAATTTTTGAGCCTAAAGCAACCACATATTAAAGTAATTTAACTAATGTAGACATGTTATCCGCTTACCACAAAGAAAATAAATTATAGCGGGCTCTAGACTGATGGCTAAAAAGCCAATTCTCCTAAAATGGAAGGATATTGATGGTGCTCCCATTATGTAATCGGTACAGTATGTCAGTCCTAGTGGTCTGGCTAACCAAGGAAGGCTCTGGTTTCAAATGAAAGCACATTTAGTAAAATTCAGTATAATTTTTTCCTAGAACTACTTTGCTCAATTATGGCAAGATAGATTCTACTAATCACAGACTGCGGAGACTTGGAGATTGAGCATGGTTTTTTGGATTGAAATACTTTTTATTTTATGTGTTTGGTCTTCTGCAGTGCCTTAGGGAAGATGGGTCAGAGAGAGTAACATGGTTCTTTCTTCTTTTATTTAAGAATTTAAGTGATCATGGAGCTGGAACAAACTTCAGTGCCCATTTAGTCAATTGCCTTCATTTTATAGAAGAGGAAATTGAAGAATAAAGGTTGTGATTTTCCTAAGGTCATGTAGTGAGTTCATGACAGAGCCTTGATTATACTTAGGTCTTGTGACACCCAGACCAGTTTTCTTTCCTTTGTAGAAAAATGCATGCTCCAAAAGTCCAGGCTGACCCAATATTGGGTAACTCAGACATTTTCATAATTTTTCCAGATATAAAGCTATGTTATGTCCATTGAACAGTGGAAGTAACTCTTCCAAGTAAAAAATGGATCCAAAAACTAGATCTCTGAACCATGCGATTAAGGCTTTTGTCTTTTTTTTGTCTTTTCTAGAGCAGACTTTGAGTCTTTGCTTCAGATGCAGAACAAGATGTGGCAACTTATTGTGGAGAACCGGGTCCCTTGTGCCCGTGCTGTCTCTTTTTTCTGGTGGCTTTGTCATTTGGAACAATGCATAGTAGACTGTAGGCTGAGAAACTGTGAGCTGAGGTAGGAGTGTCATCTAAGAGTGGGAAAGGGTGTCTAAACGCTGAATGGAGCATTTTAAAAGTTAGAATTTGCTATTTTCTTTTCTCTTATCTTTTTTTTTTTTTTTTTTTTTTTTTTAGAAATGGAGTCTTGCTTTGTTGCCCAGGCTGCAGTACAGTGGCACCATGGCTCACTGCAGCCTTGGCTTCCTGGGCTCAAGTGATTCTCTTACTTCAGCCTCCCAAGTAGCTGGGAATACAGGTATGTGCCACCACCCTTGGCTATTGTTTTTTTCTTTTTTTCATGGTACAATGGTGCGATCTCAGCTCACTGCAACCTCCACCTTCCACGTTCAAGTGATTCTCCTGCCTCAGCCTCCCAAATAGCTGGGATTACAGGCATGCACCGCCATGCCTGGCTAATTTTTTTTTTTTTTTTTTTTTTTTTTTTGTATTTTTAGTAGAGACAGTGGTTTCTCCATGTTCGTCAGGCTGGTCTTGAACTCCCGAACTCAGGTGATCTGCCAGCCTCGGCCTCCCAAAGTGCTGGGATTATAGGCGTGAGCCACCACACCCAGCCTACCCTTGGCTATTTTTAAAATTTTTTGTAGAGATGAGGTCTCACTATGTTGCCTGGGCTGGTCTTGAATTCCCAGCCCCAAGTGATCCTCCTGCCTCAGCCTCCCAAATTGCTGGGATCACAGGTATTTTCAGGTATTGTGATTTATGTATTTTGAAACCTATACTTTTTATCCTCAAGTCTCAGACATTTGCTTAGGCCTTTAGAAGCTCACACCTGAAAAAGAGTGCCATACCTAAGCTGTGATCTTCCCCCCGTTCCACCGTCTCCACCTCCCACCACCTCCACCCAGGATCCCCTCACACAGGTTGTACCACACTGCAAGGGGATCCCAGAGTGACTCAGACATGCCAAAAATGACAAATTAAGAAATTTTGTGCGAACAGGTGTGGTGGCTCACACCTGTAATCCCAGCACTTTGAGAGGCTGAGGCAGGTGGGTCACGAGGTCAGGAGATCGAGACCATCCTGGTAAACATGGTGAAACCCCATTTCTATTTAAAAAATACAAAAATTAGCTGGGCGTGGTGGTGCGTGCCTGTAGTCCCAGCTACTCAGAAGGCTGAGGTAGGAGAATCGCTTGAACCCAGGAGACGGAGAGGTTGCAGTGAGCTGAGATCATGCCACTGCACTCCAGCCTGGGCGCGACAGAGCAAGACTCCATCTAAAAAAAAAAAAAAAAAAAAAAGAAGAAGAAGACATCTTATTCAAGTCCATTTGAGAAGCGGTGAGCAAATTGACTAGGCCTTTATTGTTGCTGTCGAATTCCCTTTCCTTGCTCACCCTATAGGCCCAGGCCAGTTTCCTTTCATTCGCCCATAGCTATTAACACAATAGTGTGTATTTAATGCTGTTGAAGGTAGGCCTGTAGTGAACATGTGGCATTTCTTTGGCTACTCAACATCCATTCCTCCTTCCTGATGGCATGTGATTTCTTTTGGGGAGTTACTTATTCCCGTGGATGCAGCCTTCGTGGGGTATAAATCCAGGCGTCTGCTCCCCACGATGGAAGATTGTGAAGTGGACAGATTCTGCTTCCTCCAGCCCTGAGGGTGGGCATGCGGCCTAAGCTCAAACAAATCTGATAAATGCTTCTGGATCTTTGAACTTTGAACAAGTGACACAAGGACCACAGAAACAGTTAACAGGGAAGCACACTGACTGAGCTGCCTGCTCCTGGCCTTCTGGATCCTCCTCGGTTCCTGCTCATCTCTAGGCCTGGCTCTCAACTCTGTCAATTCTGTGGGTCCACAAATATCCTTATGTACATTCCCACTTGATCATGCTATTAGGTTGGTGCAAAAGTAATTGTGGGTTTTGCCGTTACTACTTTTAGTAGACATTACTTTTAATGGCAAAACCTGCAATTACTTTTGCACCAATAGCTCAGGCTAGTCTCTGTTACTGGCAACCAAGTATCCTGGTCTGAGCTCCCTTTCTGACTGGATCGTCAGACATGGGTCTGCAGTATTGTCTTAACACCCATCTGGAGTGTTATGTTAGAATTAGCCTAAATGAGCCCTTTTCCCCACTGGTTACACCCTCCCACCACCCCCAGAATTGGCTTTCTTTTAGTTGGTACTGATACAAGATAAAAAATATTTCTCTAGCTTTCTAGCCCCACAGTTTCTCATTATTAAGATGAAACAAAATGAATACTCATCAGAACTGCATTTCCACATCTATCACTGATAGGAGGCCTCTATTCTCCTGCCAAGGACCCCCAGCTCAGGAATTTACCTCTCGTAGCAAATGTACTGCAAATTTTTCTCTGCCAGAATAGCTAAAATTGAAAAGACTGACCCAATGTGAAGTGACTACAACTTTCACACATTTGCTGGTAGGAATGAAAAAAGATATAATCACTTTGAAAATCTATTTGATGGTTTTTAATAAAGTTATGTACATGTCTACTCTATGAAACAAGAATCCCACCGCTAGGTATATGTCCAAGCAAAATTAGTGCGTATGTTCACAAAACCTTGTACAAGAATGTTTCAGCAGCTTTATTCAAAATAGGAAACAGTTTTTTGCAAAACTGGAAATAACTCAAGTATTTATCAACAGAAAAATGGATTAAGACATTGTAGTAAATACTAAGCAATAATAGAAAAGGACAGATGACTGATATATGCAACAACATGCATGAATCTCAAAAATATTATATTGAGTCGAAAAGTCTGGGCTCCACATGGCTGCATTTACATGAAGCTCAAGAATAGGCAAAACTATTCTAGGGTAACAGAAGTCAGAAAAGTGGTTATTTTTGGAGGAGTATTGACTAGAAAGAAATGCAGGAGCCTTCTAGGGGCACTGGAAATATATTTAATCTAGGTGGTAGTTTGGTTACATGAGTGTATACATATGTAAAATGTATTAAGCTGTACATTTAAGATTTGTAGACTTGTAGACTTTATTGCATGTATGTTACAGTTAAATGAAGAAGATTAAAAAATGGAAAAATGACTATATGGACATCAGCAGTTCTATAATTTCAATGTATTTTGTTAATTCTGCACCTAGTCAAATTAGATTTATACTCCAATCCCATTGGGAAGGTTTGAAACCTTTGGCACTTTCCCCTCCATTCTTTGTTTGCATAGAGGCATTAGGAAGCAAATCTTTTCCCTTCTAGAAGTGCTTTTATGTTCAAAGGAAGAACATTGGGAGAAAGTAATGATTAACACAAAGGAATGACTAGGTTAATGGTAGGCTTTCAGGCACCAGTAGAGGAGGTATTTCGGGTCAAGGGAGGGGCAAGAGAATCTTCTGGAGTATACCATACTAAATGGATAGAAATGAGTAGTAAGCTCTTAGTAGACGCTGGATCCACTGGTGCAACCAACAGCCTTTGCTGTTTCACTCCTGTGATGGAAAAATCAACCTACTTGTTTCCAATGGACAGGAGGAAGGGTTTGTCTTCTGGGACCAGTATTTCCCCTGAAAGCTGGCAGAGAGGATGAGAGAATTACCTGGGGCAAAGCAAGCAGCTTTCCTCACCCCCCACCCCCACCCTCCATGTTGAATACCAGAGCACAGAGTAGGAAAAGGAGAGGTGAGCTCAGGAAACAGTGATGTAGGGTGCAAGTGGAAAAGTACAGGAGAAAAGGAATACAGGGAAGCACCCAAGGGGGAGCAGGCAGGAGACACAGCAGAGGCATGGGGAGTTCAGCAGAAAGCACCATGAAAACAGATGGGGCAAGTGGAGGAGCCTGCTGTCTGGGAATCTCCTTGCCCCTCATGGAGCAACTGGGCAGAAGTGGCCTCTTGGCTTCTTCTTTCAAGTCTCCAAACCCTCACTCCCACCTCTATGCCTACAACAGCATAGACATTTTCTTTTTTTTTAATTTTTAATTTTATTTAATTTTATTTTATTTTAGACAGAGTCTTACTCGGTTGCCCAGGCTAGAGTGCAGCGATGCAATCTTGATTCACTGCAGCCTCCGCCTCACAGGTTCAAGTGATTCTCCTGCCTCAGCCTTCTGAGTAGCTGGGATTACAGGCACCTGCCACCACACCCAGCTAACTTTTTTGTATTTTTAGTAGAGACGGGGTTTCACCATCTTGGCCAGGCTGGTCTTGAACTCCTGACCTCAGGTGATCTACCCGCCTCGGCCTCCCAAAGTGCGGGAATTACAGGTGTGAGCCCCGCGCCCGGCCAGGCATTTTCTTCAACCCTCATCTGATCACATTATTCCCTAGATTAAAATTGTTTGGTAGCTCAACATTGTCTCCTTAAACAAAATCCAAGCTCCTTAATGTGTCCTACAAGAGCCTTTTGTGACAGGTCCCTGCTTCTCTAGCCTCATTGATTTTGTGAATAATGAGTGAATATGTTTAGTACATTTTAGTTATAAATTCTCTTTACAGAATCTGGCTGTAAAGTTCCACTTTAAGAACCCTAGAAGGATATTGGTTGTATTTATATAACCCAACTCCAGGAGGAGGCCGTGACTGAACTCCTGTCTGTGCAGCAGGTGCCCTGGAAGGAGCTGATTCCACCCACCAGGATGACCTGTACTCTTACCTATTGAGTGGGGCAGGAGGCTGGGGTTACCTAATAGAGATTTGAATGAATTACACCATCACTCTATGACTCTCATCAAGGACCCTGGTGCTGACAGAGAAAGTCCTCTCTTTTATTGTCCAAATCCTGGCCACCCTTCAAGACCCATTTCAAATACCACCTCAGTCTCAGGAATAAGGATTTCTGGTATTTTGGCAGCATCCCTGGTTTGTAGGGATGAGGAAGATTTGGTACCAGAAGTTGACAGGCCTTGGCATGAGGAGGTGCAAGTGGTCCAAGGTCCAGTCTTCAGGGCCCACAGCAATCTGTCCCCCTACTGGGGCACAGAGGTAGGCAGTTCCAGCAGCAAACAGTAGCTGAAATAGAATGAAAGCTTTTGTCAGGTTGGTTCTGGGTGACCATTCCCTTAGAGCAGGAACCTGCCTAGGGATATGAAACTAGGTTCAGGTGCCTGAGGTAAGATGCAGGCAAGACAAACGCAGGGTGTCAGGGCCCCAGCCTGGGTTAGGAATGTGAGTCACATCCCAGTCATGCAGGCCAAGTCAATCCACCAGTCATGGCTGAGGGAAGGCAGGAATTCTGTGGGTCTCCAGGTGTTAGGGGCCCAGTGGATGATGCTGCATCCATGAACTATCAAAAAAAAAAAAAAAAAAAATGCTTGATTCAGCCTGACCAGCTGCTAGATTGGCAAGGCTAAAGTCATTCTAGCCAGAGCTCAAGAACTAGGTGTGGCTTAGCTTGAGGGCAAATGGTGCTGTGAGCTGCAGCTGCTCCTGGTTGGGGAGGCAGGGGCTGGACCTCCTCCTGCCCTCCCCATGATATGTGTTGGCACCTCTCCTCACTCAAGTCTACATGCTCTTCCTGTAAACCACCTCTGCAGCATGAAGCACAGGGCCAGGCACACACAGGAAATGAGAATCCAGTTGGATGCAATTGCATGTAGCTCCTTAGCAGTGCAGGCCTTGGTGTGCGCTGAGCTCTGTAACCCAGCCCTTTCCCATGGTACTGATAGCACTGATCAGGACCCCTCTTCCTCTGTGTGCAGTAGAAGGTTGAAACAGCCACTCTCCATTCTTGCTGGGAGGTAGCCTGGGACCAGTAAGGAAATGGAGGACAGTACATTATAATCCATACATACCTTCCCCTGCCATCTCAGCGTCTATTCCTTCTGCCTTTCTGCCCCCGACATCAGCGGAAAAACTTCATCTGGTTGCCATGGAGACCAGCCACTGACTCTAGAGTGCCTGTTTATTAAAGATGAAAGTAATATATGCCTGGTTAATCTGAGCAGCTGGCAGAGAGAGATTTGGCTATTAGTAAATGAAGGCACTAATTTTGAGGCATGATCACTCATTTAGGAGAAAGAGACAGGCTCTGCTCCGTCTTCTGAGTGGAGCTGGGTAGTAGAGGTAAGGTCTGCCCTAGGCAAGCATTTCTTGTTTGGGTTTTTATGTTTATTTTATAACGGGTATGGTAACTGTACTTCTTTTTCCCCTTATTTCCTACTGAAAATATATAGCCTTTCAGTAGTGTGATAGATTAATTAGGCTTTGTGGGCAGGCCCAGGAAACCCAAGCCCTCCTATGACGTCGTTTCCTTTGGAAAATGCATTCTGGATTCCAAGCCACCTACTTACAAATGAGGTTGTCTGTTTATTCATTCAACAGTCTCCACCAGGTGTGCGAGAGGAAAAGAGGCGGTGTTGAGCCACATGGAGGACTTGATGTGATTCATGTGTGCTTAGACAGGTAGGAGAGAAGCCGTCACCTTCCAAGGGAGTTGATCAATTAGGTGGGAAGGGTGATGACTTGCGTGATCTTTAAAAAATTGGTCCATTTGTTTTTACTTTTTGTTCTTTTCATTTTTTCAATAGTAAAATCTGAGAGAAAATTTGAATTCTGAGACTCATTATATTGATTCACCAAGTACTTTCTAAAATCAGGTAAGTAGCCTGTGTTAATCCCTGCTGGGTTGTGAAGAAGAGCACACTCTCCTTCCCCACACTGCAGTGCGTTGGGATGAGCAAACCACCTGGGAGTGGTACAGGGAGAAGGCTACTGGCAGCTGGCCCTCAAGTGCAGAAACAAGGTTCCAGCCCCAGCGATCTCGTCATAGTCCAGCCAAGTCTCTCACCCTTTCTGACCTCAGTTTCCTCAACTGAAAATGAAGGAAAGAGCAAGCTAATCTTTTCCAATTCAAAATATTCTTTTGTTCTTGAAGAAGACTGTCAGTGCAGAAAGGGCCCCTAACCTGGAACAGCTGGGCAAGGGTTAACCCTGGTATTAGGTTACCGTTAAGCAAGTACATCCTGTGCCTCTGGTCAAATATGTCTCAGGCCAAAGCCGCTACTTGTCTCTAGTTAGTCTCTCTGCATCAGCACCCAGGCATTCACGTGGTGGTCTGGGCAGGAGCTCCCACTCTGTTTTTCCTGAGCTGCCTAGTCCATGGGAAGGAAGATATATGCAGCTAAGGAATAGGAAGTGGATATTCTCAGTGCCTTCAAGATATGATGCATCCAGAACCTAGATCAGCCAGGAGCTGCAGAAAAGAAGCTTCAGGGCAGCAGGCCTCAGAACTGCTGCTAGCCAATCCCCTGAAGCATTTATTTCTCACCCTCTTTGTGCCTAGGGCAAGTAGAGCTACTGCTGTCTGGTGCCACTGTAATGCTTTCTCCTCCTCTGAGTTCATCCTGGAAACATTTTCTCCCATAAGACACACACAGGTCTTACGTTTACATGTTTCACTGAAAGAAATTTGATTCCATTGATGGGATGACAAGGTAGATCATAAATGAACACTTTTTAAACACATCTTTAAAAAAATAAGTTTATGCCAATTGTACAAAACAATAGGGGAAAGGAAATAATATTCATTTGTTTATCCATTCATTGGTTTAACAATTACCTACTGTAGGCACTTATTATGAGCCAAGGATTGTTCTAAGTATAAACCTGCCCTAGAGGATCATATATTAATTTTTCTTAAAGTCAGCTTTATTGAGGTACACTTTCTATACAATAAAATTCACTCATTTTAAGTGTAAAGTTTGATGCATTTTGACAAATGCACGGGGTAGTATAACCACTGTTAGGATCAAGATAGAGAACATTTACATCACCCTGAAAAGATTGCTTGCGCTGCTGGTAGTCAATCTCCTACCCTCCCCCCAGCCACTGGCAACCACTGATCTGATTTCTGTCACTATAGTTTTGCCTTTTCTAACATGTCATATAAGAAGCATATATTTTAGCAGTGAATACAGCCAAATGAGTAAATAGACATTTGCATTCCCAAGTGAGGCAAGAGCTTTGAAATGGGACATACAGGCTGTGCTATGGGAGCATGTAAGCTAAGTTGAGAAGGGGGTTCTAAGCTGAGATCTGAAGGGCCAGTAGCAGTTTTTTAGGCGAAGAGTGAGAATAAAGAGTGTTCCATGCTGGGAGGCTACTGTATGCAAAGGCCAAGAGGAGACAGACTGCAAGGCGGATTCATCTAGGACCTGCAAGTTTTCACAGCTCAAGGATGGAGTAGGAGAGAGTAGGAGTGGCTAGTCAAGACTTTGAAGAGATAAACCAGTTCAGACAAAGAAGTTCTTTCTGAGCATTGTTTGACCTTTATTCCCAGTGGGGAGCGACGGAAGGATCTTCAGCAGAAAAGTGACGGGATCAGATTTGCATTTTAGAAGGATCACTCTCCCTGCATGTAGGGAACAGACGGAGGGCAAGGCAGGAGGTAGGGCCCCCCTATTAAGAGGCTGGTGCAGTGATCCAGATGAGAGATGCTTAGAGCCACCGCCAGGGGAGGGGCAGGCAGTGAGAATGAAGAGAAGTGGATAAGTATGGGAGAAATACAGGAAGCAGCAGTAACAGGACTTAGTAACTTACTGGATAGTGGAGAGGACGCGAGAGCAAGGCCTCATGGAGGATTCCTTGGTTTCCAGCTTGGACACCTGGGTGGGAGATGGTGGCATCAATGAGATAGCAACTTCAGTGGAGCAGGGTTGGAGGGGTGGGGAGAAGAGACAACAGGTTCTGTTTTAGACATGTTGAATTTGGGGGTGTCTAAGAAAATGATGTCCAGCAGACAGTTGGGTGTTCAGGTCTCAGGAAAGAGCTCTTCACAGAGCTTATTCTTCTCTAGTCTCTGTAAACAGGCTTCCAGGTTCTTTCATAGAATTTCCTTGCAGAAAAAAATCAAAGGATTTGTCCTGTCAAGTGGAATGTTTATCATATGAAGGGGATTGGCTTCTTGTGTAGTTTGGTCTAGAGAGATTTGTTTCTATGTTACAAACTTTTGAAAAACCGGAAAAATTCAGTGATATCCAACTTTGATGACATCTCTTCTTCCCCAATACAATCTATCTATTGACATAATAATCTTGAATATCTTGCAGATGAGGAAGAAAAAATAAAGTCAAATGAGCACACCGAGGCCAACCAGATCTGAGCTTTCTAATCTTAAATTGCCTGGGGGTGTGGATGTTATGTGTCTACTGACATTGGTAGATTGTATATGGTTGCCTTTATAAAATGAAGCCCATAGAAATGTTTCAGTAAACAGAGTCCTTCAAGTGAACTAAATGTCAAAGGAAAATCTTTCCCTTGCCATCTTCCTTTTCTCTTTTAAACAGAAAGATCCTAAAGAAGCTGTATTAGTGCCCTCAAGAGAAACAGAAGCAATAGGATATATAGATCTATATGTTGGATCCTATATATAGGTATAGGATATATAGATGTATATATCCTGTATATAGATATCAGATATATAGCTCTATCCTATTGATCTATAGATTGAAATATAGGATATATATAGAGAGATATGCATAGGCCTGATATATACACATAGGCCTGATGGCTGAGGCCAGAAGACAGATGCCTCAGCTCAAGGAGAGAGCACATTCACCCTTCCTCTACCTTTTGACGCTACTTGGGCTCTCCACGGGTTGGATGGTGCTCACCCACATTGGTGAGGGCAAGTGTTCTTTATGCAGCTACCAATTCAACACCCTCATGACACACCCAAAAATAATGTTTTACCAGCTGTCTGGGCAAACCCTTGGGCCAGTCAAAATGACACGTAAAAGTAGCCATCATAGAAACTCATTTCAATGTTGTTTTGTTTTATTACAGGAAGACTGGAGAAACCTAATCTTAAGTGCTGCCACTGGGACAAAGAATAGGAACCAGACACAGTGCTGTTTTAGGGTGGGGCAGAATTATGCTGAGGGAAAAGTTATTATCACTCTTTAAGGCCAAGGAACCCACAATTTTTAAAGAAGCTTCTAGAAATTCTACCTAATAGAAAATAAAGATAAACTTCTGTAAGGAATTTCGTTCTTTTCAGAATTCACAATCTGAAATGTAGAAGCTCATTCCTTCATGGTTCTCATAGATATTTAGTGTGACTGAGGGGTCAGTGGATCCATAGCACTCAGGCCAGGCTTCTCCCGAGTCCTTTTCTTCGGCACAGAGGGAGTGACTCACAGATCCTCTACCCCCAAAGGCGTTGTTTTCTCATCTCAACAAGAATCCTGCGGCTGTCATTTTATCAGCACATGTCACTAGCTTCTCAAGTGAGACTACTCTTAAGTGATCTGTGTTTGAAGAGTGTCTTTCCCTTTCTCTTCCGTAACTAAGAGGATGAAAAAGTACACTCACTCCCTGTATAAAAGCTGTGTGTTGTGAGCAGTCATCTTGCCTGGCTGAGAACTCTAGGATCATTTTCTCTGCTCTCCGTTAGGCTGACACTCATAGCCAGTCCTTCTGTTTATTAGCCCTCTGAATCTATTTGAAAATACTTTTGCTTTCATTATAACATAAGTCACATTCTTCTTGCATCTGCCACTGCATTTTCCAAAAGGGTTGTGTCAAGGGAAATTCAACACTCACCGTTCTCATTATTTGCCCACCAGCTTGCTCACTCATCAAAAGACCAGAGTTATTTGATACTTCAGAAGAGTATTTCCCCCCTTAGATGATGTGTCAAGGGAAAGGGAGCTGGCCCCAGTGTCAGGTGACAGAATTTTCTTCACATTTCTGCTGTTGACTCAATAAATGTCCTTGGGCAAGTCACGGAGTCTCTTCATGCTTTGGTCTCTGGGGATAAAATCTGCCAACCGCAGCGTGTGTATTTGAACCTCAGTGCCCTCTGGAATAAAAATAGGAGGGGACCAGGTGTCCATGTGACCCCAAGCTGATGGGAAGAGGATGACCACAGGATTTCAAAATGTCCTTGAGCTGTAAATTCTATAATAGGGTCAGGCCCACCAGTAGCCTTCAAGCATTGGTACAGTGGTGTGTGGTTAAGTTCTAGTACTTGAATTTTTTCAGCAGAAAGGAGGCACTGTGTCAACCTCCCACCTATGGATATTCTATTTGCTCTGTGTCCCCGCGTCTCTGCATTTCCCTGCCATATTACTCACTACTGGTCGTTATTACTTGCTTGATCACTTGTCTCCTGGTCTGTAAGCTGTTTGAGGGAGGGGAGCATGTCTGCCCTTTGCAACACTGTACCCTCAGTGTGGTACACAGGAGCACATGCCTGGCACATAGAAGTTATGTAAGAAACATTTGCCAAGTGGACAAATGAATCGTGGTGCCTGGCCTCTATAGAAATCCCTTTTCTGCATCATTAAGGTTCCCAAGCCTGGCCAAGAAGTAGTGGGATCTGATCAGCCTCATCTCCTCATAACCCTACTTCCTATCATGTTATAATGAAAGCAGATCTCAGCCCAAATGCTGGCACACATACATATTTATTAGTAAGAAGATTCAAAATCATTCACGCAGCTGGTTCTGTAAGCTTGGCAAATTTCCAGACCTCTGACCTTTTCAGTGTTTTGTCCACACTCTACATGAAAGGGCCTCTTAAGAGTGACAGGGCAGTATTCTAAAGACCAGATTTTAATTGCACCAGGTAACTGAATTGTCTGAATTCATAGCTGAACACAGGACAAGGTCAGAATCACATTTCTTATGCCATTTAGAAAGATGACAAGTGAAGGGCTGGCCAAAATCTTACACCCAGCTTATGGAAGAGCAGAGACCGTCCCTAATGCTTTCTCCAGTCCACTTGTCTTGAACACCATTAGGTTCAACAGGAAAAGCCCATTTCTCACATCCTTCATGTTAATGAACTGATTACTAATTTTACCAATGAGAAGCCATTTTTATTATTTATCGTTATGATTTTTATCATTTTGTTAATTAGCCAAGCTTCTGCTGTTGACTCCAGATAAAGACAGTTAAAGCACTTGGGGTAACCACCTAAGTAAATTTTTTCATGGTGAACCAATGGAAGCAACAGAAGCAGCTCAGACTTTTGAAGAATGATGAAAAAGACCCATGATGCCCTGTTCCTTGAAAATGAAGAAAAGGGTGACTTAGCCCTACAGAGTTTTTTTCTTTGCATGTTCTTACCAAACCTCAGGAGATATTCAGTCTACTAGCTGGCTTCCCCATGTGGATCTCAGTCTATGGGATGTAACTGGGAGTAATTTGCCTTCTGGGTTCTCTTACAACCTCCTTAGCTATGTAGGTGATTTCAGGCCCAAGGGGGAAGACATCAGATGAGCCCAGAACATTTTGATTCTACTGACCGAGGTTCCTCACCTCCCTCCCTTTGTTTCTGATAAATACACATATTAAGGTCAGCTGAAGAGTCATCTGTGATGACTACCCTGAATCCTTACTCCTCTGAGTTTCTGTCTTCTATAGCCTCTTAGCCATGTTGCAGGTGAAGGTCTCAAGTTATCTGCACCACTAGGAATCTTTTGTATTATTGTGACTGATACATATCCTCAGAGTTGTATCAGTGTTTTCCCCTACACACACATGCACATACACGCACCACACACTATGCACATTCTGTAAGACGGAGCCTCTATTTTTGGTGTCTCCTTAGCCCTCCAGTTTCCCACTGGGAGTAGTGGTTTTCTCCGAACTTGAGACAACTTGGAGATCCTGTCTAACTTTGGTTGCTCTTCCTTGTCAGACTGGAACTTACTCTTAGTACAGTACAGCCAGTCACTGGCTCTCAAGGAACTCATCACCCTGAACTATGCCTGACAGGACCAGAACACCATCATCTCGGGGACAAACACCGCCACTTTAAGTTCCAGCTCCCTTTCTATCCTCATGCATTTCAAGGAAATCACTTGTCTTCTCATCACAAGCAGCCAGAAAGAGCAGACAGTAAAATACAGATAAGACGGGCACAGAGGGAGATGGGAGGTAAGTCTCTTGGATAACTGCAAACTTCACCCTCATACAATGGGCCCCAGTAAAACAGTGGGCCTTAATAAGCACATTCCTTTCCTTTCAGGTGCACTAAGATAGGGAAGCTAAAGGCAGACTGGGGGGATATGCCTGCAGCTGCAGAAAGATGTATGGGAACAGACACACAATTCTCCCTCCCAGATAAGCACAACAAAGAGACACAGAAGCAGTCCAAGCCTGTTATAAACTCTCCCACCCTGAATCTTTAAAAACTCTTAGTCTGCAAGAGAGTGTGGCTTCTGACTAACTCGGTCAGAAGTCCCTCCAAGGTTTAAAATAAACCTGTTAACTGTTAAGCCACCCTTCGTATTTCTTCCCTCTTTCTTTAATTCTTACAATGCCTTCCTGATGGCTGACTACCAGGAAACTCCTTGGATACAATACTCAGCCTGAAGCTGCTGACTCCCCTGGGTGTTGCCCTCCTGACTACCCATGGAAGAGCTAACCCTGTTGACAAGAGCTTCCCCCAGCTCTAATCCTACCTGGTTTTGGTTTCGTTTCTTTCCCTACCATCTGGGCAGCTATATTGGCCCAATGAATTTGACTTATAGTATTATCATAGTATAGGGCTAATTTTATATGTATTTATTTCCATGGTAAACAAGTTACTCACATTTTCTGTCATTCCCACTAACCTTGCTAGGGACAGTCCAAAGGAGCAGCTGTAAGTGAGGATACTTTGCTGTGTATGACCCTGTCCCTAGAGCAGATTGGTTCAGGGTTGACACCTGGCAAAAAGGCAGTCAATAGGTTGGTCAGCAACTTTTCTCATAACTTGATGCACACATAAAAGCTGGGTTAAACGCCATTTCTTCCTTGGAAATTTAACCAAAGAAAGGTCAAGAAAAAAAAAAAGGACTTGGTAGGATGCTTTGAAATGAAAAGATAAGAATTGGAGCTACAACAGGTTATAAGAAGCCCCCGTTGCAAAATATTGAAACTATGAGCAAGCTGTAATGATGGTGGAGAGAAGAGTTTCAGGCCAAGGGAAAGAAGCAGCTCAGGGGAGACTGAGCTAGGCCAGTGGACATGGCCCCCTAACTCCTGCCACAGAGCCCTGGAGTCTCCTGGAGCCAGAGCGGCTCCTCAGTACCAGGGCAGTGAGGCCTTTCCCTTCCAATGCCTCTTCCTGCCTTCCGTGGAAGGCCAACTCCATTAATGTTTCACATTTGCTCTTACAAAACATCCCCCTCCTAAGCTAACCTAGATAAGTCTGCTCCTTACAACCAAGAAAACTCGCCTACTTTACTGGATTCTCTCTGTGTGCAGAGATGGTGGCATATATCTTTGAGCTTTTTGCTCCTAATATAATGCATCATAAGGGTGAATGATGAGTTCTCAGTAAATGAAAGTTGAATAAACGAATTTTTGAAAGTCTGAAGGAACAGACAAGTTCATACACTTACTGTTTGTTGTAAAGTCTTCAGTCTGGCTTTCTGGAAGTTGAACAAAAGATGGCTACATTCCTAGCATCCCCACCAAGCCTTTTCCTAGTCCATGAGTTTAGAGATGGACTGCAAATTTTAAACAATACAAATCTATAATCAGATTCAAAATCTCCCTCAAGAGGATAGATTCTCTACTCCTATTCTCAATCCAGTTTGTTGAACTGATCAACACACACACACGCACACGCACTCAAAATTATTTTAATATATGGATAGTCCTCAGTGTTGTTGTTTTGTTTTGTTTTGTTTTTTTGAGATGGAGTCTCGCTCTGTCGCCCAGGCTGGAGTGCAATGGCGCGATCTCGGCTCACTGTAAGCTCTGCCTCCTGGGTTCATGCCATTCTCCTGCCTCAGCTTCCTGAGTAGCTGGCACTGCAGGCGCCCGCCACCACACCTGGCTAATTTTTTTTCTATTTTTAGTAGAGATGGGGTTTTACTGTGTTAGCTGAGATGGTCTCGATCTCCTGACCTCGGGATCTGCCCGCCTTGGCCTCCCAAAGTGCTGGGATTATAGCCGTGAGTCACCACACCCGGCCAGTCCTCAGTGTTTTTAACACCTGAGTTTGTGGTTCTAATTGTCTGATTGAGTTAAAAATTAACCAGAACTGGTTTGAGATCATCTTCCTGCTTGGAAGTTATTTCATCAATTCATTCTTTTATAACATTGTAAAAAAGTAACTTATGACAAGGAAGTAGTAACCTTTTCTTCCAAAGATATATAAAAATAAATTTGGTTATGAAGATAACTTTTGAACTTGGAGTTACTGAAAATTATTTACCATCAGAGAAATATGTACTGGTCCTAAGAATAATGGTAAAAGCCACGGCCCCTACTCTGGCAGCTGCTGGGCTGGTGGTAGAAGTTGTCTCATCTGCTTTTCCCCACCTTTCTGGGAGCACTAGTAGCTTTGACTATCCACAGCTATCAGGAGAGGGAGAGTTCAGCCTAGACCAGGGGTTGGTCTCAAACCTTTACTGCAAAGGGCTGGACAGTAAATATTTCAGGTTTTTATGGGCCTCATAGTCTCCACTGCAAGTATTCCACTGTGCTGTGGTTGCACAAAAGCAGTCATAGACAATATGTGAAGGAATGAGTATGATTGTGTTCCAATAAAAGTTTATGGATGCAGAAATTTGAATTTTATATAATTTTCATGTGTCCCAAACTATTATTCTTCTTTTCAGCCATTTAAAAACGTAAAAACCATCCTTGCCTTGTGAGCTGTATCAAATCAGAGGATGAGAACATGGATGCAGGTTTGGGGTCCCTGCTTCCTACCCTAGCTGAGTGCTGGGGGAACAGGCTGTAGAATAGACGCCTCAGGTCAACATGCAGGGCTCCCAGGGTGGAAAGACTAGGGTCTCCCTTCCCAAGGTGAGTTCTGGAGTGACTGTGAGCCCTAGTGAAGCTTCATGTCCCTCATGGTACCACAGCAGCAGAGCAATGGTGGCCAAGAGGCCTGGACAGAACACCGTGGAGCCAGCTCTGTGACAGGCCCCTACAAATGATAAGGAAAAAGAGTCGAAGCTCCTGAGCCTCCATTTCAAAGTAGAGAAAAAGATGATGATGGGTGGCCAGCAAATTCAGAGAAGGCTAGGTTGGAATGCGAGATCTGCCTGGACTCTACAACCAGAGGCCATTACAAGATGGGGTCCCCTTGGCCAATACAGTAGGGGCAGCAGCTGATGCCCAAAGACTGCATGGGATGGAGGAGGCTCTCCTCAGAGGAGAAGTAGCCTGCCTCCATGCCTGTGGGTTCCCTAGAGCTGGTGAGGGGTAGGAGAGAGGGTGCTCATTGTCTGTTTGTGCTAGAGGTACAGGGATAGTTGTACACAGAAAACACTCCAAACTCCTCCAATGCCAGAACTAAAATGGAGTGCATCTTAGAAGCAGTATCTACCTTTCTTTAGAGAGCATTTTAGTCCATAAACAAGGGATATTTAAAAGCCACACAAAGCTAGGTGCTGTGGCTCACGCCTGTAATCCCAATGCTTTGGGAGGTACTGGAGTTTAAGACCAGCCTGGGCAACATAGTAAAACCCCACCTCTTAAAATAAAAGCCACACCCATCTCTTCCCACTGGACTAGGGGTCTTCCCAGACCAGCTGCAGGATGCCTGACCTCCCGGGGGGCTGCACATCCTGTCTGAGACAGGGTGTCACCAGGCAACAGCAGGAAACCCAGCCAGCCTCCATGCTCTGGACACTTCTTGTGTGGTGATGACTTTACTCTGGAGAGAGGTGGCCACACTGAAGTGCTCCCCCTTCTGCAGGTCAGCTTCCACGACCTAGAAGAGCTCTGTGAGTAAGGCTGTGGTCTCAGGAAGATTATTCCAGAATCCCTTCAAAGTATTTGTTTAAGTTTAGAAACAGTGAGGCCTGGAAATGATAAAATTGTCCACATTTGACTGCCATTAATTCACTTTTATGAGAAGCAAAGTCTTTGATTTCTTTAAGCCTCAATTTCTTTCTTCCTTTTTTTTTTTTTTTTTAAATTTGATTTTTTGAGACAGAGTCTCGCTCTGTCACCCAGGCTGGAGTGCAGTGGCGTGATCTTGGCTCACTGCAATCTCTGTCTCCTGGGTTCAAGCCATTTTCTTGCCTCAGCCTCCCAAGTAGCTGGGATTATAGGTGTACGCCACCACACCCGGCTAATTTTTGTATTTTTAGTACAGATGGGGTTTCACCATGTTGGCCAGGCTGGTCTTGAACTCCTGACCTCAAGTGATCTGCCCGCCTCAGCCTCCCAAATTTCTGGGATTACAAGTGTGAGCCACTGTGCCTGGCCTATGCCTCAATTTCTCCCTGCCTCACTATAGTTACGTCATATTTATTTCTCTAAGTCCCTCCTCAACAGATTTTATTCTACTACTGAAATCCAGTCTGCAGAACCTAAAAGTTGTATAGTGGATATGAAATTTATATAACCACCATAGTTCAATATCTCAGGGGTAAAAATAAAATGTGACTATTTATTTCCACAAAACTGAACCTATCCATTCAGGATAACTTTTGCTTTAAAACTCACGACTCCTTGAATCAATAGTCAATTTCTGGATCTTTCCCCTCCTCCTAGGTCATCTTCTCCCTGAAGGCTGTCGCAGTTCCTGTGCGGAGAGAGAGGGCACTGCAGCACCCAGGCGCTGCTGAGAGGGAGCTTCTGGCTCACACTATTCTCTGCCTTCCATTGGCACTGACTCAGCCGAAACTTGGCAAATCTTGTCCTCTTAGTCATGCGCTGGCATCTACCACTTGTGCCCAAATCCACCATGGCCTCACGTCACCAGGCCCACATATTCCCAGGTTCCTTTGGCTCTGCAAGCCTGTGGTGCTTGGGCACGCTTGGGCATGCTTGGCTGCTTTTTCTTCCCCCTGCTGTATTGCGGGGGCTTCTGAGACACTGACTTCCTTGGCCTCTCACTCAATCCTTACCAGATGGGGGCTTCTCTTATATGCTTGCAGAGCCTCTGGCTCACACCCAGGGAAGTGAAGCATAGTTCCCTCTGCACCCAGTTCTTCTTTGACTAAAATGGGTTTTTATTGCCCACCCCGCAAACTCAAGCAAGACCAATGGTGAGGACAGAATTTGGGACCGTCTCCAAGACATTCATTAATATCTATTTTAATCTCTTGTCACAATTCTCTCCCCTCAGACATGCCAGGTCTTAGATGACATGACTTAAATTAGAAAGATGTCAAATATCCCCAAATTAACTTATAAAACTAGTGCAATCCCAGTTAAAATCCTAGCTGTAATTTTTTTATAGATACTTGATATACTTATTCTAAAATGTGTAGGGGTTCTCACCGTGGTAGCACCTATACTAAAATTGAAATGATATGGAGAAGATTAGCATGCCCTCTGTGCAAAAGTGGCATGCAAATTTGTGAAGCATTCCATATTTTAAAAATAAATAAATAAAACGTATAGGAAAAAATAAGTTCCACAGGGAGCTAAATCAAATGGTACAATAAAGAGGGGAAATTGCCCACCAGATAGCAAGACAGCCTACAAAGTTGTTTTGAATGTGGCAGTTGAGTGGAATAGACGGTTCACAGGTAGCTCTGCACTTGCCTGTGAATTTCGTACAATGTCGAGTTGGCTCCACAGTTTAATTAGGGGGTGGATGGATTGTTTAGTAGATGGTGATAGAAAAATAGGCAGAGAAAGAAAGGATAGAGAAAATTAAAGTAGGATCCATATCTAACCCCACATATAAAGGAGTTTCCAACAGACAAGAGACCTAAATATGAAAGATAAGATCATAAGGTTAACAGGAGAAAAGCATTGCGACCTGGAAGGGGTAAAGAAATCCTTAAACAAGACTTCAAAAGTACAAGCCACAAGGCAAATTGATAGATCGGATTACATCACAATTAAGTATTTCTGTGAACAAGTGACATTGCAGTTGAACTGAAGAGATGATGACAGATTGGGAAGAGATTATGAGGCCTAAAAGTGACAAAGGGGATGAATATCTAGAATATATAAAGAACTCCTGATAGTATCCCAAAAGAAAAATGTGTGACATATTCAGACAATTTACAATCACTCAAGGCTGTGTAAGGCTGTAAGGCTATTTCACAGCTATTAGCATAGAGAATTTAGAGAGCTCGAGAATGCCAATGCTGGCAGAGGTGTGGGAATAAGGTTTTCCTGCTGCTGGTGGGAGCACAGGTTGGAGAACGATCTGGCACTAGCTAATCAAATTAAGTGTCTACTCAGGGGGCATAGGTCCCTTAGAAATTCTCACACAGGTCCATTAAAGGGGTATGTAGAAGAAGGGGTCAATCTAGGATTTGTGGGGCTTGAAGTTTATATAATTTGGGGAACCCTGTTATGATATTGTGATATAATAAATAAACCATATTTGGTCCCTGCCACTGGTTCCTGACACCTGGCTCCTAAAACCTTTGGAATCTCCAAAGAGATAAGTGTCTTTTTGTAAGCAAATGAGATGACTGGTGGCTGGGAGCTCCTAGATAGCTGTGGGATGGAAGCTGGTCACCAAAAGACCAAGGCATGATTAGGGAATTGGGACTTTCAGCTCCAGCCCCCAATGTCCAGGTTGGGGAGAGGGACTGAAGGTTCAGGTGATTGCTGATGGTCAATGATTTAATCAGTTATGTCTATATAATGACTCCTCCATGAAAAAAAAAAAAAAAAAAAAAAAAAAAACCAAAAGGACAGGGCTTGGATGAGCTTTTGGATAACAAAACATGTGGAGGTACCTGGAGGGCATGCTTGGAAAGGGCATGGGAACTTTATGCCCCTTCCCACATACCTTGCCCTGTGTGTCTCCTCCATCTGGCTGTTCATCTGTATCCTTCGTGATATCATTTATAATAAATGGATAAACATAAGTAAAGTGTTTCCCTGAATTCTGTTCACCACTTTGGCAAATAAATCAAACCCAAGGAGGGGGTTGTGGGAATCCCAATTTATAGCTGGTGGTCAGAAGCACAGGTCACAACCTGGGGCTTTTGATGGGCATCTGAAGTTGGGGATAGGAGCAAACTTGTGAGACCAAGCTCTTAACCGGCGAGATCTGATACTATCACCAGGTAGACAGTGTCAGAATTAAACTGAATTAGAGGACATCCAGCTGGTGTCTGCTGGAGAATTGCTTGGTACGTGGAGAAATATCTCATCAAAGAAACATTCTATGTTGTGTGAGTATAGGAGGAGAAAAATAGTTTGGCTCTTTTTCCCCTCAGATCTGTTTAAGAAAAAGAACATAAATGATGAATACACAATTAGGTATGGAGCTTTGGAAGAAGCTTGTACAAGTGAGGAGCCCCAAAGCTAAAGCTTTATCAGCATCTCTGTGGATTAGCCTCAATTTATGGGGAGGTTCTCGGCAATGTTGTATGTAGAGTGAGGAGATGAAAGCTTTTAAGCCAATTCGGTTATCACACCTCTTGGGCTCATTGGGATAGATAATTGATGATACTATCTCAGCCTTCTCTTTAATACTAAAACATATACATAAACCTAAAAAAATAGTCCTCAAGTAATGGGCACCCAGATCGCCAAACTGGCTCAAATAATCTCCCATCACTAAGGCTAAGGGCTGCTGGGTGTAAACATGCCAGACCCATAGAGATAGGGTTAGGAAGTCCTCACGCCTCTGGCGAGGCAAGATCATTCAGTTATACCTGTTGAGAGAAAATATTTTGCAATACTTCCAAGTTCATTTATTTTTAGACATGCCTGTCTACTAAGGAGAGTGTTTGAAAAAAGAAGCTCCGTGAAATCTTCTGTATGTGCTGGGGCTTGCTCCACTCTGTGAACTGTGCCCCCAGGGTGTGTGCTGAGTTCACCTGCCCCAGCCAGTTTTCTGGGAGGGGATCTCCAACCTATTTCTAATGAGGGGCAGTGAAAGCTGGAAACACTGGGCTTCCCTATGAAGTAAGGGACTCAGAGAAGGGGAAGAAGCTAAAGGAGCATCAGTCTCTCCTGAGTGGAGCTAGTTCTAGAGATGGCTACTGTAGGGGATCAGAATATGCCACCCTAAAATTTGTACTTTGGTGTAAGGATTATTTGAAGCTGAAGACAATTGAAAACAGCGGACACCAAAAAAACACTCTCCTTGCCCCACCATTTGCCTAGAAGTAGGCTTAGATGCTTAATCACCAGACTTTTTTTTTTGTTTGTTTTGTTTGAGATGGAGTCTCGCTCTGTCGCCCAGGCTGGAGTGCAGTGGTGCAATCTCGGCTCACTGCAAGCTCTGCCTCCTGGGTTCACACCATTCTCCTGCCTCAGCCTCCCGAGTAACTGGAACTATAGGTGCCCGCCACCGTGCCCAGCTAATTTTTTTGTATTTTCAGTAGAGACAGGGTTTCACCGTGTTAGCCAGGATGGTCTTGATCTCCTGACCTCATGATCTGCCCGCCTCAGCCTCCCAAAGTGCTGTGATTACAGGTGTGAGCCAACGCACCTGGCTTTTTTTTTTAATTAGCCCAGTGACAGCATGAGGGGAATCTATACCACAAACCTTACTAAGACAATCCTGACTTTCTATTAGTTTCTCTCATATATTTATCTTCCCACAGTTTTCTGCCCTTGTGTCTTAGTCTGTTTCCTGCTGCTATAACAGAAGCTGCAGATTGCATAATTTATAAAGAAAAGATATTTATTTGGCTCATAGTTCTGGAGGCTGGGAAGTCCAAGGGAATGGCACCTGCATCTGTCAATACTCATTCCATGGTTAAAGAGAGGAAGGTGGAAGTGAGTCCATGAAACAGACAGAGAGGAAATCTGGCCAAACTCATCCTTTTTTATCAGGAACCCACTTTCAATAACTAACCTACTCTTATGATAACAGCATTAATCCATCCATGAGGGCCGAACTTTCATGACTTAATCACTTCTTAAAAGCTCCACATCCTGCAATAAATTATTTTTAGAGATGGGGTCTTATTATGTTGCCTAGGCTGCTCTTGAACTCCTGGGCTCAAGTGATCCTCCCACCTCAGCCTCTCAAAGTGCTGGGATTACAGGCATGAGCCACCATGCCTGGCCCTGCCATAAATTTCAACATGAATCTTGGAAAGGACGTTGAAACCACAGCACGTTGGAATCCTAAAATCCTTTCCTTTGTCTCATCACTTCTCTACAAATTTATTGTTCTTTGTTAAGATGTTATATAAGCCCCAACCTCTAACCATCCCTTTGACTTGCTCATCACTGAGTTCCTTCTGTGAGGATGTTCATTACACATGTTAACAAACTCTGTTTTTCTCCTGTTTTTTAGACTGTCTTTTGTCAGTCTCATTTGCAGGCCCCCAGCTGGAGAACCCAGGAGGAAGAGGAAAAAAGTTTTTTCCTCCTCTACACTCCCCATGCATGACTATAGAGTGAGGAGGAGGCAGCAAGCTATGTGACCGCAACCGCAGCGCAGAAACAGCAATGAAAGGACTGATGATCCAATAAGGACCAAGCAACATTTCTGCAGCTGTGGTCAGTGTGAATCTGGCTTGTTTGATGCCCAGAGTGAATTCGTTTTTATCAATCTTCATCTATACAACAAAATTATCTTCAGTAATAATCATAAAAATGGAATAGATAATAACAATGTCCAGGAAAAAAACAGTCAGTAAATGTTAAAAATTGAACTTCGTATATACTGTTATGCCAGAAAAAAAGAAAAAAGAAGTGAAATAAATATTATAGTAAAATAAAAAGAAATAGATTAAATATTTTATAACATTAATATGATTTTTGAAAACAGGGAAAACTTATACCTACATGTTCGTTGTAGTCTGAGATAACATTACAGTTTATAACAAATAATAATAAAGAAAATTTCAAAATAAAAATATATTATGTCCAGGCACGGTGGCTCACACCTGTAATCCCAGCACTTTGGGAGTCTGAGGCGGGCAGATCACCTGAGCTCAGGAGTTTGAGACCAGCCTGGCTAACATGGTGAAACCCCGTCTCTACTAAAAATACAAAAATAAAATTAGCCAGGCATGGTAGTGGGTGCCTGTAATCCCAGTTACTCAGGAGGCTGAGGCACGAGAATCTCTTGAACGTGGGAGGTGGAGGTTGCAGTGAGCTGAGATTGCACCATTGCACTCCAGCCTGGGCAACAAGAAAGAAACACCATCTTAAAAAAAATATATATATATATATATGTATATATATATATATGCATTTAAAAATTAGTAAAAAATGTCACGTGTGAACTAAAATTTGTACTTGCAACCAAAAATGGAGGGGAACGGGGAGTGACTCTGCATAATGGGTATGGAGTCTCCTTTGGGAATGATGAAAAGTTTTGCAACTAGACAGAGGTGATGGTTGTACAACATTGTTAATTTACTAAATGCCATGGAATGTACACTTTAAAATTGTTATTTTTATGTTCTATAAATTTAACCTCCATTCTAAAAGAGTTTAAAAAATACCATACCTTGAAGTGCATGCTCTGTTTCACTGCTACATTTTTTAAAATACAAATAAAAACTACAAGTGGTCACGTGGAATGGCAATATTGAAGCAACTGAAGTTCTATTTCTTTGTCTTTACAGTCATTGTTTTCTCTTTGTTTCGACTGCATTATGTAAAGGCAGACATATATAGTACCCAGGAGATGGATAAACAACTGCCTTGGTGGAAACCCAGAAAAACTCTGACCTTTCTGGGCTTATCCTGGTGCCACTGAGACTGTGCATGTGAGACTGTGTATATTAGGAGACAGTACGACTAACAGGGAGTTCCAAAATTCACTTTCATGTAGAGAACAATGCATATCAATGGATAACTAATACAATTTGCTAATTTGCAGCTTACATGTATTTAATTAAAACTCACAGAAATTGTTTAGAATTTAAACCCAAAACCTACTTTGTGAGGAAGGCGTTTTATCACAGCCATTATGTAGAATTGCCCATTTGTGGGCAATTGTCAGTTCATGGGCTTTTCATAAAAAGTAGATTACCTTTTATTTGGTTTTATTATTGCTTATAAACCTCTACTGTCTGCACCTGTAGCAAACCATGCATCTGGCTCCCCTCCCACCTTCTCACCTTGGAACACCATCAGCTGTGGGCATCTACATGTAGCAGGAAGCATCACTGAGTAAGCTGAACTACACGTCAAGGGTAGACACCGCACTGTCCATCCAGCCTGCTCTGAACTGGCCCTGGGAAGGCGTGTCTGGAGAAGCTGTGTTGGAAGGATTAGAATAATACACATCTCCACACGTACCCACTCTGCATGGGCTGCCTGAGAAAACTGCGTACCAGATTGTGTTAAGAGTTGGAGAGTACAGATGCAGGTTTTAAGAGCCTGTTTTTCTGTGCCCTCTTCAGGAAGATTTAAGTGGATCCTGCTATAGAAAGGTGCATTCATGAAGGCTGCCTGCAGTGGACCGAGTGGTCATTCCACTTGGGGTCAAGATGGGGTTCATGACAAAGCAAGTAACAGGGCACCAGGGAGGTGCCCCTGGCCATATTGGATGGAGTTCAGGACAGAATCCAGTGACAAGGAGGAATGAAGTACCTGGTCAGTGCTCAAGACAGAGTCTCATCCTTTTTTTTTTTGTTTACTTTTCTCTTTCTTTCTTTCTTTCTTTCTTTCTTTCTTTCTTTCTTTCTTTCTTTCTTTCTTTCTTTCTTTCTTTCTTTCTTTCTTTCTTTCTTTCTTTTTTTTTTTTTTTTTGAGACAGTCTCACTCTGTCACCCAGGCTGGAGTATAATGGCACGATCTCGGCTCACTGCAATCTCTGCCTCCTGGGCTCAAGCGATTTTCCTGCCTCAGCCTCCAGAGTAGCTGGGATTATAGGCGCCCACCACCATGCCCAGCTAATTTATTTTGTGTGTGTATTTTTAGTAGAGACAGGGTTTCACCATGTTGGTCAGGCTAGTTTCAAACCCTTGACCTCAAGTGATCTGCCTGCCTCGGCCTCCCAAAGTGCTGGGATTATAGGCATGAGTCACGGTGCCCTGCCGGCCCATCCTTACAACTTGCCCATCATGCCAACATGATAGCATGTTGTAAGTCCATGTTATGTGTGTGCCTGGTGTGTGTGCGTGTGTGTGTGTATGATGCATTGGGGGGTGGCATTGCTGCTTCAGCTCCCTGGGTTCACCCCAGCCTCAGAGCACCAGATTAAAAACAACTCAAAAAATTCTAGTCACCATCTGCTGGAGCAGCTGAGGCTTCTGGTCAGGGACTCGGTCTGCAACAAAGGAGCAGCTGAGCAGAACTAGACCAAGTTACCAGCCTCTACAGAAGCAATGAATTCTGGCTCAGGAGTTGAGAGCTATTTACTGGTAACGTTTTACCTGGTCTTACAATTGAAGTTTGCCTATCAGGTATGGAAAAGGAGAAAACTTCATGAGCCAATGTGGAAAAGAGACATTTTGTGGCCCCTTTGGGGAACTCTTGACTGTGGCATGGATCTATGGCCTGAAACGGTAGAAGAAGAAAACAAAGGAGAAATTTGGCATCAGGTTGGCAAGAGTCTTGAATGCTTGCCACAGAGTTGGGACAATGGGGAACAATAGAAGGTTTGTAAGCAGAAGAAAGGGGGAATGAAGTGTTTTAGAGATACAACTCTGGAGGCAGTGAAAAGGAAGAACTGGGGAGGGGAGATGTTGATTGGAAGCATCAAGACCTATTATGAAAGTGCCTGCAGAAGTCCTGGAATAGATAACAAGGGCTTGGGCTGGGGGTACAAGAATGAAAGGCCCAGATAGATCCCTGCTAAACCTAGTGTGAAGCTAAACAGATCAATGCACTCATCAGATACACCCATGGTGGGGACTATGGCAAGGCATAGACAAGCACTTCAGCCAACATGATGGTCAGGGATGTCATGCAGAGATGCTCCCTGAACTGCATTCTGAAGGATGATTCAGTGAGCTAGGCAGGAAGGCACCAGGCAGAGGGAGCAGCACGTGCAAAGGCATGGAGACCCAAGAGAGCATGGGGCCTTTGACCTGCAAGAGATTTCCTGTGTGTGACTGCTATATAGGGTAGGTATGGGTAGGGGAGTGTCAGCAGGAGGATGACTTACAAGGGGCTTGGTTGGTTTACTGTTGGTTGGTTTACCCGTGCTGATTGGTTTACTAAGGGCAAAAAGGAGCCATTGAAGGTGAAGGTTGAGCACGCCCAGATTTCTTCTCTTTGTGCTCTATTCTTTAAATTGTATTTTATGTGGCAATCGATTTACTGGTATTTTTCCCCCAGTCTAGATAATTATTAAGTGTATGGATTTTGCCAGTATGAAATGAATCTGCTCTGTGGAGCAAATTGTTTGGACAGAACAGCCTTCAAACTTTGTTTCTGTCCTGGCAGCCAGAAGGTTGCAATATGAGCTGAATTTGGCCCTAAACTAAGTCCTGGTGGCTAATTAACCATGAGTCAAGGCTGAGAAGTGGAGTGGCTTGTGCCCTGCAGTCGTCAGAAAAGGCACAGGGGAGCGCTACGTGGACTTGAGCTTAGCATCTCCGGTTGCTCAGAGGGCAAAGTGTCCTGCGGGAGGTAAATTGCGGTAAAACAGTTTAAAAAGTGAGAGGAATAGGAGAGGTGAAGCTTAATTCCTGCTGGTTTCGCAGTGATGGTATTACGCTTAGGAGTTGAAAAATGATTTCTCTAGCCCATAGAAACTCAAACTCACTGAAAGAGAAAAACTTGGCATTGCTTTAGCAAAATTCAAGTAGACGCTACATTCCACTGGAACAATCTAGAATGCCTGTGCTAGTTTCTTCTATATTGCAGGTTGCATTCTCTGGCAGGCCTGCTTCGCTTGGCAGCACCACTTTTAAAGAGAAATGGCTGCGTCTCCAGGTTCTATGCCCCAGGCTTGCAGAGAAAAGAAATAAAATTAAAACAGTATTTGAACTTTTAAAAATATTTAAATTGCTGGCTCATTTCAGATTGGCATTTCTTAAAATAATGGTCTCTACTCACCAAGCCACTGCCAAGGGACCCACGGTGGCTGTCCTGTATCCTTGGATTTGATTAGAAGAACTCTCCTTGCTCATCAAGGCTTTCCATAGCTGTCTCTCCCATTTATCCTCCACGCCTGTGAACTTCTGTCATAAGTTCTAGTCCAGCCCATCATCTCACTGGTTTCACTGGACACCAGGCACTATACTTACTTTTTCTTTTCTTTTCTTTCTTTTTCTTTCTTTCCTTTCTTTCCTTTTCTTTCTTTCTTTTTTTTCTCTCTCTCTTTCTTTCCCCCCCTCCCTTCCCTCCCTCCCTCCCTTCCTTCCTTCCTTTCTTCTTTGTTTGTTTTTTTTTGAGATGGGCCCTCACTCTGTTGCACAGGCTGGTCTCAAACTCCTGGGCTCGAGTGATCCTTCTGCCTCAGCCTCTTGTGTAGCTGGGACCACAGGTCCATAGGCATATGCCACCACATCTGGCTAACTTTTTGATTTTGTGTAGAGACGGACTCTCACTTTGTTGCCCAGGCTGGTCTCGAACTTTCAAGCCATCCTCCCGCCTCGGCTTCCCAAAGTGCTGGGATTGTAGGTGTGAGCCACCATGTTCTACCTGTACTTGCTTCTATTTTTGCATTCTGTTAGATTGTGTTCCTCATGACGTAAAGAATGCAAACCCAGTAGAATGCATTTCTATTCTTGCATGCTACCTTGCATTCTTGTTTATAAAGCTTCCCCTAACTTCCTCCCTCCTTCTCCACCTGCTCAAATATGTCAATGTTCAGACTTGGACCCAACCCTTCTGTTGCTGACTGTACTGGTGGCAGTCCCTTCTGCCTGCCAAACAGGACCTCAGTGCTGTTTAGGGGTCCAACTCTCTCCAGCTAAGGGGAAGGTGATCTGGCCACAGCTCAAGATAATTTCCAACTTCTAAGTCAACTATCATGGTTCCATCCCCTGACTATGACTAGCTGGGGTGGGCAGGCTGGTTGGTTTGTAGAACATCCTTCAATTTCCAATTTCCAATTCAATTTGCCTGATTATTTCCTCATTCCTCATGATTAGATTCAGGTTAAACAATTTGAGGTCGGAATATGAATAATCTCTTGATTAACCGAGAGGGTAACTGGTATTTATCATTCCTGAATCCTCTAAAGTGTGAGGGGAGCCACAGAATCCATGCCCTTGGGGGCATCTTGTTTATTTTTATTTTTGATTTCATAAACTTTGGTTTTAGGTTTGAGGGTACACGGGCAGGCTTGTTACATACGTAAACTCGTGTCACCCAGGTATTGAACCTAGTACCCAATGGTTATCTTTTCTGATCCTTTCCCTCCTTCCATATTCTACCCTCAAATAGGCCCCAGTATGTTTTGTTCCCCTCTATGCGTCCATGTGTTTTCATCATTTAGCTCCCACTTATAAGTGAGAATATGTGGTATTTGGTTTTTTGCTTCTGCATTAGTTTGCTAAAGATAATGACCTCCAGCTCCATCCATGTTCCTTCAAAAGACCTGATCTCATTCTTTTTCACAGCTTCATAGTATTCCATGTTGTGTGTATAAGTACCACATTTTCTTTATCCAATATGTCATTGGTGGACATTTAGGATGATTCTGTGTCTTAGCTATTATAAATAGTGCTGCAACAAACTTTTGAGTGCATATGTCTTTATGGCAGAATGATTTATATTCCTTTTGGTATATACCCAGTAATGAATGGGATTGCTGGGTTGAATGGTAGTTCTGTTTTTAGCTCTTCAAGGAATCACCACACTGCTTTCCACAATGGCTGAACAATTTACACTCCCACCAACAGTGTATAAGCATTTGCTTTTCTTTTTTTTTTTTTTTTTTTTTTTTTTTTTTTTTTTTTTTTTTGAGACGGAGTCTCGCTCTGTCGCCCAGGCTGGAGTGCAGTGGCCGGATCTCAGCTCACGGCAAGCTCCGCCTCCCGGGTTCACGCCATTCTCCTGCCTCAGCCTCCCGAGTAGCTGGGACTACAGGCGCCCGCCAACTCGCCCGGCTAGTTTTTTGTATTTTTAGTAGAGACGGGGTTTCACCATGTTAGCCAGGATGGTCTCGATCTCCTGACCTCGTGATCCGCCCGTCTCGGCCTCCCAAAGTGCTGGGATTACAGGTTTGAGCCACCGCGCCCGGCCGAAGCATTTGCTTTTCTCTGCAACCTTGCCAGCATGTTATTCTTTGACTTTTTAATAAAGACCTAACATTCCAACAGGTGTGAGATGGTATCTCATTGTGATTTTGATTTGCATTTCTCCCATGCCAATGATGTTGAGCTTTCTTTCATATACTTGTTGGCAGCACGTAAGTCTTCTTTTGTAAAGTGTCTGTTCGTGTCCTCTGGGGGACATCTTTTTTATAAGTGAGTTTCTAAATATATACCAGTCATGGGGATCCTGTGATGTTGTGTTTCTCGTCCAAACTAGTGAAGCCACTTGCATTGAGAGAGGCCCTTACCTCTCCAGGCCCTTGGCAGTCCTGCATTATCCACAGAATGCCCAACCCAGGGCCCCACAGTTAGGCCTGTGCTGCTGCCAGGGATTGCTGTGGGTGGAGATGGCAAGGGCCTGACAGATGCCTATGTTATTGCCACCACCCCCAGGACAAACTTCTCCAGGGATTCAGCAGAGGCTCAGCTTGCAGCCTCAAGGGCTCTCTGGCTCTACCTCCTTTCTGCCTGGAGGCTCCTAGCCCTGGCCCTCAAAAGGCTGAATACTGAAGGGAATGGGGCCAGGTACTTTTACAGTACATCACATAGGCACAGGATAAATGTTTTGAGGGAATCAAGGGTAAGGAGGTAGAAAGAGCTCTAGTGATAATTGACTGTTTTTCAGATCAATGCCATGAAATAATACGAACAGCAAGAGGAAATCTGATTGTTGGTATTTTGCTTACCAATATTCTGGAGCTTCAGGCAAAATTGCAAAGGAGCTATTATTTTTCTTTGGTGCCTTCAAGCCTCCCCTTCTGGTCCCTCACAATTGTCCTTCCTTAGACTTCTAGAGCTCAAAATGGCTTATGTCAGGAATTAGCTTCAGTTTCTTTGTTCACACTGAGGTGTATATAGCTAATAACATTTTAAAGTGTTACTTCTATGGAGATGTTGGTATTTTGCCAGGTTCCACAGCCAGTAGAAGAGATGCAGCTTAAAATTCCTTGCATCTGCCAGATGGGGAAAGTATGTGACTCTGTATATGGGTCTCCCCTAAAATTCATTTATTTGTTCAATAAATATTTATTGAGGCCTATTATAGCAAAACTTAGGGAAATAAGGTATGCATATAAAAGTACCCGGGAAAGAATTCACACGAATGGGCAAAATGTGGCAGGGAGTGTTACATGTCTTGTCTGAGATTACCAAATTTACTTCTGACAATCAATCCATAAATCACTCAAGAACCAGAGGAAGTACTGGAGACCTGTTTACTCAGTCTGTGATCTGCATTTACAGTGTAGTTTGGATAGCAAGAATAATAAGCATGAAGCAATTAGCCAATTGTTATGGATAGAATGTGTCCCCCCAGCAAATGCACATTTTGAAGCACTGACCCCCAGTGTGATAGCATTTGAAGATGGGGCCTTTGGGAGGTAATTAGGGCTAGACGGAGTCATGAAGGTGGGCCCTAGTAGGGGATTAGGGCCCTTGTAAGAAGAGAAATCAGGCTGAGTGCGGTGGCTTACGCCTGTAATCCCAGCACTTTGGAGGCTGAGGTGGGCGGATCACCTGAGGTCAAGAGTTTGAGACCAGTCTGGCCAACATGGTGAAACCCCGTCTCTACTAAAAATACAAAAAATTAGCTGGACATGGTGGCGGGCGCTTGTAATCCCAGCTACTTGGGAGGCTGAAGCAGGAGAATCTCTTGAACCCGGGAAGTGGAGGTTGCAGTGAGCCGAGATCGTGCCATTGCACTCCAGCCTGGGCAACAAGAGAGAAATTCCATCCCCAAAAGAAAACAAAACAAAATGAAAAACAAAAAAAGAAGAGAAATCGAAGCTTGTTTTCTCTCTCTCTCTCTCTCTCCACATGTGAGCACACAAAGAAGATTGTCATGTGAACATACAATGAGAAGGAGGCTGCTTGCAAGTCAAGAGAAGAGGCCTCAGCATGAAACCTGCCTTACTGGCACTTTGGTCTTGAACATCCCGGCCTCTAAAACTGTGAGAAATAAGTTTCTGTTGTTCAAGCCACCCAGTCTATGGTATTTTGTTATGGCAGCCAGAATTAAGACACCAATGAAGCAAGATAATCAGTAACTGGATACTTAACTGTGTGGTATGAAACACAGGGGCTTTAGTAGAGAAGAAAATTGGACTTTCTTGGGGACATCCTTACTACTTCAGCTCATGTATCACACTTTAGCTTGTTTCTGTCTTTGGAGGAGGCTGCACATTTTAAAAATACCCCCAAAAGTACAAAGATGAATGCTACAGCCCCTGTGTTCTCATTATCCAGGCTTAATAAATGTTAGCCGTTTTCCACTTTTGTTTCATACATGAGTTTTCTACAAAATGAGGACAACACCTTAGATAAAGCTGAAATTCTCCACGTTTCATTCTGCATCCCTTCCCCCAAGGGCTTCTTTTGCTCAATAAGGGACTCATGAGAGTCATCAGTGTTGTGTGAGGCAGCTGTTTGTTCATTTCTGGACCAAATAATGTTCCATTGTGTGACTGGACATACTTAGTCTATTTGTTCTACCGCTGATGAGCATGTGAGCTGTTACTATTTTTTAATCATTACAAATTATCTTGCTAAAACATTTTTGTACATGGCTTTTGGTGACCAAATGGACTCATTTCTCTCAGGTATGTAGCTCAGAGTGAAACTATTTTATCGTAGTGTATGCTTTATATTTAGTGCTTTACAATTCCTGATTAAGAAATCTTTGCCTGCCCCTAAGGATGTAAAATTATTCTCTTATGGCCTGGCTCAGTGGCTTATGCCTGTAATCCCAGCAGTTTGGGAGGCCAAGGTGGGAGGATTGCTTGAGGCCAGGAGTTCAAGACCAGCCTGGGCAACATACTGAGACCCTCATCCCTACAAAAAAAAAAAAATTGTTTAATTAGCTGGGCTTGGTGGTACCTGCCTATAGTCCTAGCTACTCAGGTGGCTGAGGCAGGAGGATCGCTTGAGCTCGGGAATTCAAAGCTGCAGCAAGCTATGATCATGCCACTATATTACAGCCTGGGTGACAGGGTAATCTCTAAAGAGATACAGCTATTAAAAATAAATTTTAAAATATAATAAATTATTCTCTTATGTTATTGTCTAGAATCTTTATTATTTTACCTTTCAGATTTAGATCTACAATCCACCTGGAATTGATTTTTGTATATGCAGTGAGAGGTAGAGGTCAAGTTTTGCTTTTTCCCATATGACTATCTTATTAACTTAACATCATTGATGTAAATGACCACTCTTTTCCTACTATGCTTCAGTGCCACCTTTGTCATAATTAAGTGTTCCTTCAAGTCTGCTTCTGCTTCTGAGTCTCTAATTTCTGTTCCTTTGAGCTATTTGTCCTGGGCTTTTACTGCACACCTCAGATTTGTCCCAACAAGGACTGAAGAAGGTGGGTTATTCGTCCACCAATTCCTATTACTCATTGATGAAAAGTTGCTCCTGGGGACCTGAACTCCCTTGCACTTCTGCTGTGCTCCGGGAACTAGCCAGGAATAGCCCTATGACTAGGGAAAGTCTCCAGGATCTACTTCTCCACTCACACAATTGTTGGCAGCATCCAGTTCCTTGTAGTTATGGGACTGAGAGCTTCAGATTTTTGTTGATTGTTGGCCGGAGACCACCCTCAGCTCCCAGAGGACACCCACAGTTCTTTGCCATTTGGGACTGCCCAACATGGCCACTTGCTTCCGCGTAGTCAGCAAGAGAAAGAAAGACTAGCATAGTGGGCACTACCCTTCTATGGAATGTAATCATGCAATCATGTATACATAATCACATGTATCTTACCACCTTTATTTCATTTGCGTCACAGGTCCCACACTTATGGGGAAAGCATCACCCAAAAGTGACAATGTCTAGAGGCAGGAATCATGGAGGCTTCCTTAACTGTCTGTCTGCAACAACAGGTACGGAAGCAATCTGTCAAGCTGAAGGTAACTGCCAGGGTGTGCCACATAGAGACTGGCAAGACACCGTCAGGGCCTACTGTATGTCTGTATTCCAAACCCCTCTTGAATTTCAGACTCATATATACAATGGGCTATGAAACATCTCCTCTTGGACAGCTAATAAGCATCTTGTTGGCATGTCACAAGGTAAACTTAATCCACGCTTCCCTACCTCAGTAACAAATAGAAAAAAGCCATCACTCTTCCAATTGTAACACTCCTGCAGTTGTCTTTGACTCCCCTCTGTCTTGTAACTCTGTTGGTTCTGTTTTCAAGATAGATCCAGAAACAGAAACTGACCACTTTTTACCCCTCTACAAACTGCCAACCTGATCTGAACCACCACGATCTCTGATCTGTTTCTCCATTTTAATCTCTATAGTCAGTAGCCAGAGAGATTCTGTTTCAATAAAAGTCAGAAAACTGCAGTTCTCAGGTCAAAAATTCTCCAGTGGTTTCCCAAGTTCCTCAGAGTTCAAACCAAAGATCTTCCATGCCTGCAAGCCCTACACGTCCCCAGCCACAAGCCCTGTAGCCCATCCCCACCCTTCTCCCCTCTTCACTCTGCTCCAGCCACACCGGCTGCCTTGCTGTTCCTTGACCATGTGGAGCACATTCCCACCTCAGGGGCTCTGAACTTGCCATTCCCTCTGCTAGAATACTCCTCACCCAGTGAACACATGGGTCACTCCTTCAACTCTTCCTGGTCTCTGATTAAATGCCCCCTTGTTGGTGAGGTCGTTCCTTCTCATCCAACATAGCACCAGACCCAATTCCCTTTACTCTGCTTTATTTCCCTCCATAGCAGTTATCACACAATGTGACATATTATGTCTTTATTTCCTTTTTATTTTTCTTCTTTGTAGAGATAGGGTTTGGCTACATTGCCCAGGCTTGTCTCAAATTTTGGCCTCTTGCCTTGGCCTCCTGAAGTGCTAGGATTACAGGTATGAGTCACCATACCTGGCCTGTATTTATTTTCTTATTTATTGTTTTTCTTCCCCTCCTAGAATGTGGGTTCCCCAAGGCTAAGGACTTCATCTCCTTTATTCACTACTGCTTTCTCCAGATACAGCCTAGAGCAATACTTCACATGCAGGAGATGCTCAATGAATAGTTATTGAAGGAATGGATGCAGTGTCCCAGAAAAGACCTTAGAGTCACCTGGTCTGGTCTCAATTCAGAGAAGGACCAGGCTGTTGTCACACATTTAGTAAGTGGCAGAGCTGGGACAAGAATCTAGGTTTCCTTTTTCTTTTCTACACTGCTCTTCCCACTCTTCTCTGTTCTATGCATAGGTGAAAGCTCAACACCATCAACTGATAATTAAATAAAATAATGAGGAATAGGAATGAATGTGTTCCTGAAAGTTTTGCTAAATAAAATGTTGCCACTCTTTTAATCTATTAATCGATTATCCAAAGCAAATGTCAACAGTGAGTAGAAGGCGGCAAGGCATGAGTTATTGTAACTGATAAAGCAGGAGTGGCGCAGTGGGGGGTTGGCGGGGTGATAGATCAAGTGAGTCATGGTCCTGCCCCAGGGAACCATGGTCTGAGTTATCTGCAAGGTAAATGACTCTGGTAAATAACTCAGTTTGTTCCTTTGATTAACAGGGGAGGGATGGATCTAGCAGCTCTGCTCAATGGCTCCTTTCATTGTGTTCTTTACCTGAGCAGTGGCTCCAAGAGCCACTCTTAATAAAGCCAGTGTCTAACCTACAAAGCCCGGAAAATAAATCTCTCCTCTGTGCGGGGGCTTAGGCTCCTTTTGCGGAGAGAATGCATGTAGAGAAAAATGTTCTCCACCCGCATCTTCTTCCATCCCTTTCCTTGTCCAATCCCTCACCCTGCTTTTTAGTAAACTCTGCTCTGCTAAAATAATTTAATTAAGCTAAAACAACTTCTTAGGTTCCCTGGTCCTTCCCTTCCTTCCCTTCCCTCCCTCCCTCCCTCCCTTCCTCCCTCCCTCCCTCCCTCCCTCTCTCTCTCTTTCTTTCTTTCTTTTCAGATGGAGTCTTGCTCTGTCCTCCAGGTTGGAGCGCAGTGGTGTGATCTCGGCTCACTGCAACCTCCGCCTCCTGGGTTCAAGCAATTCTTCTGTCTCAGTCTCGCTAGTAGCTGGGACTACAGGCATGCGCCACCATGCCCAGCTAATTTTTGTATTTTTAGTAAAGATGGGATTTCACCATATTGGCCAGGCTGATCTTGAGCTCCTGACTTCAAGTGATCCGCTCGCCTCAGCCTTCCAAAGTGCTGGGATTACAGGCATGAGCCACTGCGCCCAGCCCCAGGTCATTTCTTTTTGCCACCTTGTTTTCATATGCTTTCCTTTCTCTGCACTCTATTCAAACACATTTTCTGTAATGGCTGGACATTGAGATGGGAGGCAAACTAAAGCAAAAATTGTACTATTTTATTTGCATTTTTTTTTTTTTTTTGAAACGGAGTCTCGCTCTGTCGCCCAGACTGGAGTGCAGTGGCGCGATTTCAGCTCACTGCAACCTCCCTCTCCCGAGTTCTCGCCATTCTCCTGCCTCAGCCTCCTGAATAGCTGGGACTACAGGCACCCGCCACCACGCCCAGCTAATTTTTTTGTATTTTTTAGTAGAGACGGAGTTTCACAGTGGTCTCAATTTCCTGACCTCGTGATCCGCCGGCCTTGGCCTCCCAAAGTGCTGGGATAAAGGCGTGAACCACCGCGCCTGGTGCTTATTTGCATATTTCCACAATTTCTCCAGCAATATGATAGACTGGAATAATAGAGTGGTTTAAGATGTCAGTTTTAAAAATTAATTAATATTTAATTGACAAATAGAACTGTATATATTTATCATATATAACATAATGTGTTGAAATACGTATACATTGTAAAATGGCTAAATTAAGCTAATTAGCATGTGCATTATCTCACATACTTTTTTTTGTGGTGAGAACACCTAAAATCTACTCTTAGTGATTTTCAAGAATACAATACATTGTTATTAACTATAGTTACCATGTTGTACAAAGATGTCAAATTTATAGGCAGGATATGTCAGAAAGTTATATCTGCTAATTTAAAATAATTCTGGGCTGGCACAGTGGCTCACACCTGTAATCCCAGCACTTTGGGAGGCCAAGGTGGGTGGATTACCTAAGGTCAGGAGTTCAAGACCAGCCTGGCCAACATGGTGAAACCCCGTCTCTACTAAAAATACAAAAAATTCACCGGGTGTGGTGGTGAACACCTGTGATCCCAGCTACTCGGGAGGCTGAGGCAGGAGAATCACTTGAACCTGGGAGGTGGAGGTTGCAGTGAGCCGAGATGGCACCACTGCACTCCAGCCTGGGCAACAGAGGGAGACTCCGTCTCAAAACAAATAAATAAAATAAAATAATTCTGCATAAACACTATGATATACCTATGTGTAAATTAACTCTAATATCACTCTAGGTGGCATGGATAGCATTTGCAAGAACCTAATCAAGAAACCATGATCTCGAAATGGTTATGTAAGCTTTATAAATATTGTTATAGATATCTACAGCAGAGGGTGTGTTTAGCTAATTTTAATTGGCTAAACTAATAGTCTTCTAGCTATGAGGTTGGAGAGATTGCACTAGGTCCCGCCATCCTTGCCTGGGAATAGTACACCTTTGCAGCAAGCCCATGAGCCATACACCTTGCAGCAGTGCCCCAGGTCCAGAGGCCCATCTGGCCCTGCCTCCTTCTCCTGCATGAAGGGCTCTGCTGCCTGATCTTCCCAGAAGCCTGACTGAGCTGCTGTCAGAATAGCATGGTATCTGTCTCCTTCTCATGCAAGGTGCTTGTTAGTATCTCAGTGTGGGGGGACTTAGAGCCAAGACTAGAAGAAGGGTTCTATGATAATTTTGGGGCCTGCTTGCTAATAAAGCTTTGTAAGTTTGTCAGAAACTGGCCCAAGACTAGCTTTCATCATAATGAACCATCTGGGAGCAAGGATATATATATATATATATATATTTTTTTTTTTTTTTGAGACAGACCCTCACTCTGTCACCCAGGCTGGAGTGCAGTGGTGTGATTTGGCTCACTGCAACATCTGCCTCCCAGTTTCAAGTTATAAATTGGCTCAGGTCAATTTGCAACCCATATCTTCAGCTGTATATATGTATATTTTTTCTTTTTTGAGACAGAGTCTCGCTCTGTCACCTAGGCTGGAGTGCAATGACATGATCTCCGCTCACTGCAACCTCTGCTTCCTATGTTCAAGCGATTCTTGTGCCTCAGCCTCCCGCGTGGATGGGATTACAGGTGCACACCACCACACCCGGCTAATTTTTGTATTTTTAGTAGAGAAGGGGTTTCACCATGTTGGTCAGGTTTATCTCGAACTCCTGGCCTCCAGTGATCCGTCCACCTTGGCTTTCCAAAGTGCTGGGATTATAGGCGTGAGCCACCGTGCCCGGCTCTATATTTTATTTTTATTGTTCTTGATGAAGAGTAAAAAACAAATAAGCCCTAGAGGTTAGTGGAGGGTGGTAAGAGGTAAGATTTTCCTTCAAATTTGTCTTTCGATCTACTTAAGGATTCTAACGTTCTGGACTTCTTGATGCCTGTTGCTTCCCTCATCTGGGAACATGACGGACCCAAATGGAACTTGGGTTTTCTCAGGTAATATTTATTTAATAAAGGAGAATCCTTTCAATGGTAGATGAAAGTCAGGCCTGGAGAGAATCTAGGCCAAATAATCAAAATATATTTTTCACCTGTGATTTTGGCGTAGAGGCCATGGGTACCTGATGGGGTTACAGAAGGAAGAGAATGAGAAGAACATCGTCACAAAAATGTTTCTCCTGGCCAAGGCACCCCCTGAGTAGACAGGCTGGGGCATCCTTCTGCAGGAAGGGTTTGGGCTGATGAAGGCTGCTTCCCAGAAAATAAGTGATGACCAATCAGGAGAGGTCAGGTTCCTAAGGGCCAGATGCAGGAGGACGTCCTCACTTATAAGACTGAGGAAGTGGTGTACGTGCAGACTGACTTACAAAGTTTTACTGAGCCAGTCAGCTCCAAAACACAAAGAGATACATTTTTGCCCTTACACTTTTAGGGTGGGTAGGCCTCCCCCAAATCACACACTTAGAGACCATGCCTCCGACCATTCTGTCTTTTGGCCTGGTGTGTATATGAAGGAAGAGGCAGCTACAGGCAGGCTTTGTTTTCCCTTTTTCAGTTTGGAACATTTAGGGGCAGATAACTTGGCATAAAGCAAACATAATTACATGTCAACTTCAAAGAGGGAAAATATCACGTACTTTAAATTCCGTAACCTGCCATGAAGGAAATTTTTCATGTTGACCTAATTTTATTTCTTATCTACCTACCATAGTTCAGAATAAAAATGTTGGTTGATTTTATAACTCAGTGCTTTTATTGGAAAACAATGTTTTTAAGTGGCAATATACTTCTGCATAGAATATACATTGTCCCAATAATGTATTTTACAGTAACTGATAACTATGGATAATGAATGGCCACTTTGGTAGGGAATTTAACATCTTTTTAAAAAGCAAAACTATAGGCTCATTCATTTTTGTCTTTATTTAATTTTTTGTATTTTATTCTTATTATTACTCATTTATCATTATTAATCATTGTTTCTTTACCTTCTTGTTTTCATGCACTGACTCAATCAAGTATCCAAGTTTCTGGTTACAGCAATATTATTTTCACTCTTTCATTAATTTCTGGTTTATTTTATTTTAGGTGCCAGAGAAGACACTGCAGGGTAGAGATCAAAGGAATCTTAGTAATTGTTCAATCCAATCTCCACACTTTAAAGATGAAGAAACTGGTATTGAGAAAAATGCACAGCTTACCCAAGGTTGCACTGCCGGTTAGTAGCAGAGATGAATTTAGAACCCACATCTGATGACTACACCATATTGCTCCCAGTTTCCCTGTCTGTTCCACATGCAAAAGTCTGATTCTTCACTTCTCCTTTGAGTATATAGACTTTTAATATTTTTGTATGTCAAGATGGAATTTTCCTCATACAGAGCCCCTGCCTTTTCTCCTCCCTTCACATCTTGCAGGATCTTTAACAGAATTTAAAAGGAATTTTTTGTTTTGTTTTGGTGTATCTGATAAAAGTCAAGGGAGGGAGAGGGCCAGTATAAGCAAGAGAACTCTTTGTCTATCTTGTAGATGCTGTAGTCTGAGGTGTCAGAAACACACAAAGGTTTGAAGAACTGGTACATGCTCCCAGGTGGGAAGCCAGGACTCTTGGCAGGATCTTGAGGACAAGGCAAAGGACAATAAGAGAGTGAGGGGATCCTAGAGGTGAAATCAAGGAAGAGAAACTAGAGACAGAGAAAGAAACTGGCTATCCGTCCAAGATGGATCCTGTGTGGACTGATGGGAGGCTTGGCACTGTCCTTTGGTAGACTTCATGTGGTTGAATACTTGGCCAATGGAAGGAATTTCTTTTTTGGTAACAGACTCTGTGCGTACAGTTATGGATCTTAATTTATAATAAAAGGTTACATTGAAAATTGAGCATATTGGCAACTTTGGGCTTTAATATTACTACTGTGCTATTTAGGTCCCAACCATCATTTTAATCTGGGCATTCTTGAAACAGCTCTCATTATTGGTATGTCAAGCTGTCTCATAGGGCATCTACTTAGCAAAAGTGGAGTGAAGTGTTCAGGATGCATAAATGGGGTGAAGCTTGTGGTATTCCATTCCTTTTTGCTGAAGCCACTCCTACCAGCTGCTTTCTAGATTATTCACCTTATATGAGCATGGTGCAGTATAAAAGTTGTAGACTTTGGTCTCAGACGGATCTAAATTCTAATCTTAGCTCACTACTTCCTAGTTAAGGACAAGATTTCTTTAACCATCCCAAGTCTCAATTTTCTCATGTCTAAAATGGCAGAAATAATGTGTACTTTGCAGGGTTGTTGTGAGAATTAAACAATATGGGTAATGCACTTGGGACAGTGCTTCACACAAAATTGTCAATAAATGGTGATCTTTCTTTTCCTGGCACTACAAAGCTGAGGAGAGGAGGGAGGGAGATGAGTGTCTGGAGGAAGAAAGGGTAGGAGTTTCTTTATCTTTGAGTGAAGAAGTGTTGGGGGGTTAGTAGGGATATAGGAATAGTGAGATGGCTGGGAAGAAAAAAGAAGGATGAAAAGAGGAAAAGAATAGGATAAAAGAAGGATACGGTGGAGAAAATGGGCAAGGGCCCGAGAAAGAAGAGCGAGAATGGCAGTGATGGTGAGCATTGGTGGAGTGATGGAAGGTTCTCCAGCCCCGGTCAAGCTTGTTAGAAGTGCAGAGTCTCAGGTCCCTCCCCAGACCCTCTGAATCATGATTTGCAGTTTAAGGAGAAGTCCCCAGGTGATTCCCATATCCATTAATTCTGCAGAGTTGATGTTTTCATCTGCTGTGGGTGGGGGATAGGGGGCAGATGTAGAGCAGATTCAAATCAAGAGGAAGTCCCCAGGGCTTTGGGTTATCTCTAAATTTATCAGGAAGACTTCCCAACGAAGTGGGTTGAGATCCAGGATGTGTCACTTTCCTTTGTATTCACATCTGGCTGGTATGGACACAGGTTCTGCAAACCAGAGTCAGGCTGTGGACTCAGGGATTCTTGGAAATTCTCTTCTGAATCCAAAGTAGCAGGTGTGGAGGAACAAGGAAGTGGAGTGGTGAACATTATTTGCCTATAGAGGAAACAGGAAGAGAATGGAGATTGTCCTTTTAGACACATTTGGCAAGTGAGGTAGTCATCCTGCACCGCACCCTCCTCCCTACCCCTTCAGCTCTCGGTGTCCTACCTTTTCTCTGAGCAACAGAAGCACTTTTGTCTGCATTTAGGTTGCTCATCGCTGGTGCTTTGGAAAGAACACTGGGCTAATGCCCTCGGGCAAGCCACTTCACCACCCTGATCCCAGTTTCCTGATATGCAAGAAGGGCTGAAAATTGTGATGGTAGGTGCCCAGGGTTTCCCAGTGCAGTGGGGACTGGAACTGTGGTCTTCTGGTGACTATTTCTGCCTGATGGTACTCTCAAGTCAGCAGCTAGCCAGGTGATAAAAGGGAAAGAAGCTGCTGGGTGTAGAATAGAAAAGTGCTGGGCCTGGGGCCAGTGGAAGAGCAGGAACAGTCGCTGTTCAGTCCTGCTACTTGTCAGCATGAGGGAATTTGGGTCTAGGGTAGCCAGACAATCTTTTCTTTTTTTCAAGAAAAACTAGAAGTCCAGACTTTTCTGTTAGATTTTCTGAGTTTTAAAGACTGACTGTGAATTCATTAAAAACACACACACACACACACACACACACACACACACAGACAATGAGAAAACCTGCTGCTCATATAAAACAAATCTGAGGGCTGTTTTGAAGACTGGCAGTGAATTCATTTAAACACACACACACACACACACACACACACACACACACACACACACAATGAAAAAACCTGCTGCTCATACAAAACAAATCTGAGGGCTGCAGCAGCTCACAGGCTGCCAGTGTGTGACCTCTTTCCTAAGTCTTTTAAAAGAGGAGAATTGACATTTTCATCAGACTTGAAATAGGTAAACAGGACCAAGACTCTGGAATAGCTGCTTGCTCCTGTATGGCAGGCCCTGGCAACGCCTGCCCCAGGGATATGAAAACACGGATTTGGCTGGGCATGGTGGCTCATGCCTGTAATCCCAACACGCTGGGAGGCCTAGGTGGGTGGATCACCTGATGTCAGGAGTTCGAGACCAGCCTGGCCAACACTGTGAAACCCCGTCTCTACTAAAAATACAAAAAAATTAGCCAGGTGTGGTAGTGCACACTTATAATCCCAGCTACTCAGGAGGCTGAGAGGCAGGAGAATTGCTTGTATCAAGGAGGCGAAGGTTGCAGTGAGCCAAGATCGAGCAATTGCATTCCAGCCTGGGCAAGAGCAGCGAAACTCCGTCTCAAAAAAAAAAAAAAAAAAAAAAACAAAACCACACACACACCTGGATTTGTCCTTCTTGATGGACACAGTTTGAATAAAATAAAGTTGCCATACCCTTTCCATTGCAACTAAACATAAAAATACAAGAATATTCAATAAGTCACATACTATGGGATGAAAAGAGCATGTTATAATTAGTTTATTAATCACTGTCACCCTCTTGTCATGTGCTGATACATGAGTAATGTATGTTCAGAGTATTGATTGCATCCAAGCCAGGATTCCTTTGTGGCATCAGCTGAAGGACATGGTGACCACAAAGGTCCACCTCAAGTTACTACCTTTTGTGAATTGATAATGGGGTGCACAGCCAGGTGTAATTCAAGCACATCTTCCCACAGGCAGCGGGTGTTTATGGCTGCACTGCAGTCGCTGTGTTGCTTTCAGCCTTAATGGGAATCTTCATTGAAACAGAAGCCTAATTCCATTTAGGTTAATAATTTGCTCACTCAAGCTTCTTTCCCAGAACTAGCCTGATTTTTACACCTTCTGAGGGGAAACTGGCAGTGGTTCCTCACTGCAGGTGGATATCTTATCAGGTAAAGTAGGGTTAGGAAAGACTTACATTTTTACTCCAAGCCATTTCGATTGCTTTTTTTCATAGTGAAAGTGTAGTAACTCTCTCTTATCTCTGCATGCACTGGTGCTAAAAATGTGTAGGACCACAGTAGTTGGCATTTGTCTCCCAGATAGGCCAGCCTGAAACTTGGGAGTGGAATGAGCTTGTATTCAAGCTGGTGTTAACCAGGACTGTAGCTATTCATTCCAACTCTACTCTTTTCATCCAGGCTGTTGAATGATCAATGGCTATGGAAATAATTTACAGGGCCAAAAGAGGGTTCTGGGAATGTGATAATTTGGATGCAATTTCTATCTTTCCCACCCCCCACTCCAAAAGTTCTTCCTCTCTGGACTCAAACAGCTGCTAACTCCTGTGGATGGCTGGGTGCCAGTGAGGTCTCAGGCTTTGGTGGGTTCCAAGCAGACAGAATTGTAAGCTTCCTTCTTCCAGTGGGCTTGGCAGGTGCCTAGAGAATAATGTCAAAGGTGAAGAAGGGAAGGCAGTCAATCCTAAGTGGAGAGGGGCTGTCAGGGCTAATGTCAACACAAGCCTAGTGTGACTGTGCTGGGTTTTCCCAGCTGAAGGGGCCAAGGAGGAGCTGAATGGGAGCCTGAGTCCTCCACCTGGAAGCTAGGGCAGTGTGAGAAGTTTGGGAGGTTTCCTGCAGGTGACTAGCAGAGTGCTGGCAGCTTCTACAATTCAGTCTGTGGGGACCTTCTGCCACCTGTGGGGCTCCCACCACTTAGAACACATAAGCTGCCACACCCTGAGTGGGGCTCCCACCACTTAGAACACATAAGCTGCCACACCCTGAGACCTATGAGCCCATAAAAAAAAACACCCCATTTAAAATGGGCCAGCAGCCAGAGACAGGAGAATCAGTTGGAAAAGCAGAACACACTCCCAGCAAACTAAAGCTTGGAGAGGAGTGTCTGAGTTGGGGAGGGGTGCGTATAGGAGCTTCAGTGAGAAAATAGCAACTTTTGGTGGGTGGAAGGAGAGGGAGAAATAAGATTCTAAGGGGCTAACGAGGGGGAGGAGAGAGAAAGTAAAATGATCCTAAAGCTCTCATCTTGTTAAAGTGAAGGGATCAGGAGGAAGCGGAAGCGTCTCAGTGGGGTAAAAGGTGAGTATTGGTGAGGATAATAGTGTCTTGTTTTCAAATGCTGGTAGAGAAGTATGTATCAGAAAGCAACCAGGAAAGAATGATTTGTTCAGGCAAACTAATATAAGGGAAAGAAAGAAAAAAACACTGAAAATAAATTACAGAAAAAGTAGGTTGGGCTGGGCACGGTGGCTCCCACCTGTAATCCCAGCACTTTGGGAGGCCGAGGCCGGTGTATCACTTGAGGTCAGGAGTTCGAGACCAGACTGGGCAACATGGTGAAACCCCATCTCTACTGAAAATACGAAATTAGCCAGGTGTGGTGGTGCATGCCTGTAATCCTAGCTACTTGGGAGGCTGAGGCAGGAGAATTTCTTGAACCCAGGAGGTGGAGGTTGCAGTGAGCCGAGATCATGCTACTGCACTCCAGCCTGGGTGACAGAGTGAGACTTTGTCTCAATTAAAAAAAAATAATAATAAGTTGGAAGAAATAAAATCAAGTACTGTATCAGTCACACACAAAATGTGAAGACTACATTCTTTCTTTAAAAGACAAACTATTCCACTGGATTAAAAAAGCAAAACCTATTTATATAAGGAACATAATTAAAATATAGTAATAAAAAAGGCTGAAAAATCAAAGAGTAGGCAAATGCAAACAAAAAGAAAGACGTAGAAATGTTAATGCATAGTGGAATTTTAGAAGAAAAGCACTACAAGGCGTTATTATGTAACGATAATATAAGTAATACTATCATTAAAGAAAATATAACAGTGAAAAACCTTTGGGTACCAAACAATATAGAAGCCAAACCTAAAGCAAAAACAATCAGAAATGCAACAACAACCCAACAAAACTGTACAGTGAAGGTGAGGGACTTCAGAATATTCTCTCATGAGTGAATAGGTCTAATAGATAAACAATAATATTGACTTAATGGCTATATGTAGACATTATATCCCTCAAATAGAGAGTATCATATTTCGCTGTGTTTATGAAACACTAAAAAGAAAAAAAAAATTCTGTATTTGATCATAGAGAAAATACATTTTTAAAAAGTGAGATCTAACAGATTACCTGATCATAATTCAATGAATTGAGATACAAATAATATAACTTAAAGATTCTCAATGGCATGGAAATTGAGAAATGTGCTACTAGATAGCAGGTGGATCAAAGAGAAAATTTAAAGGAAAATTACAAACTATAAAGCAAAGAAAAGAATAACTTATACCAAAACAAGCCACAGTAGAGGCTTACTCAGAGGAACGTTTATAGCTTTACATTTTTTTAGGAAGAAAGATGAGAAATAAAGAAACTAAATATTCATCTTAAGATACTAGTAAAAGAGCAATAACTAAAAGGAAAAGGAAATTAACAAAGATAAAAACTTACATAGAAAGCAAACCAAAAAAATATATAGAAAGAAAGTATAAATCAAAATGTGGCTCTTCAAAAAGACTAATAAGATAGATAAATTCCTCAAGAGCCTGATAAGAAGAAGGAGTAAGAGAAGAAAAATATGCATGAATTAGAATGAGAAAGGAGATATAATTCAAATAAAGACTAACAGAATCATCAGAGACTACTATAAGAAACTTGGGGAACAAGTATAAAAACCTGATGAAAATGAAGGATTTTCTAGCAAAATATGAATTAACAAAATGAATACAAGGAAATGTGGAAAACTTGAACAGATCAATTACCATAGAAGAGATTGGAAATGCAACTAAAAAATCTACCATTGAAAAAAGAAGGCCAGGTGCGGTGGCTCATGATAGTAATCTCAGTACTTTGGGAGCCCAAGGCAAGCAGATCGCTTGAGCCCAGGAGTTTGAGACCAGCCTGGACAACATGGTGAAACCCCATCTCTACAAAAAACACAAAAATTAGCTGGGCATGGTGGCGTGTACCTATGGTCCCAACTACTCAGGAGGTTGAGGCAGAAGGATCACTGGAGTCCGGGAAGTCAAATCCGAGTGAGCCGTGATTGTGCCACTGCACTCCAGCCTGGGCTATACAGTGAGACCCAGTCTTGAAGGGAAGGAAAGGGAAAAGGAAGGGGGAAGGGAAAGGAAAAGGGGAAGGGGATGGGAAAGAAGAAGGGAAAAGGGAAGACAAGGGGACTGGATGACTTCACAGCCATGTTTTATCTAACCTTTAACACAGATAATTCCATGTTATTTAAATTACTCCAGGCCATAGAAAAGGATGAAAAGATAACTACTTTGTGAGCCAGCAAACTTGAATACAAAAGCCTGATAAAAGATATTAAAAGAATAGAAGATTATAAAGTAATCTTACTTATGAATGGATGCAAGTTTCTTTCTTTCTTTTTTTTTTTTTTTTGAGACAGAGTCTCGCTCTGTCACCCAGGCTGGAGTGCAGTGGTTGGATCTCAGCTCACTGCAAGCTCCGCCTCCCGGGTTTACGCCATTCTCCTGCCTCAGCCTCCGGAGTAGCTGCGACTACAGGCGCCCGCCACCTCACCCAGATAGTTTTTTGTATTTTTTTTTTAGTAGAGATGGGGTTTCACCGTATTAGCCAGGATGGTCTCAATTTCCTGACCTCGTGATCCTCCCGTCTCAGCCTCCCAAAGTGCTGGGATTACAGGCTTGAGCCACTGCGCCCGGCTGAATGGATGCAAGTTTCTAAATGAAATACCAGCCACCACCTCTGGTTAAGCTTCATGTAGTGCACAGAAGTATTTGCTACTGTTCCTTCCCAAAATTCTGATAAAATGACAGTAAAATGATTCGAGAGGCATAAACTTGAAGGACAAAAAGAATAGGAGAGGAAGCAACACCAACAAAATTTTGCAAGTTTGAAAACATATGTACAAGTGGTAACTGACTTAGCAGATCACAGAAAGCCAAAACCCAAGCCAGAAGTAAGTTTGCCTCCAGAAATGTTCAGGAACTGGAAGAATCAAGTACCTCTGAAAATGGGGAATCTAAGAGGAGTGGAAAAACAGGAAAATTAATTTAAAATCTACATAAGGAATAGTCTCCCAGGTCGCCTTCCTTGCCTTACACAGGATGAAGGGCCCTCTACTACCTCTTTATACAAGACTCTCTAAAGAGGTTGAGCCAGAGGGATTCCGAACTCAGAGACACCAGGCACACTGAGGCAGGGATCCCATGCTGAAAATGGGGATTAGGATATTAGTTACAGAAAAGTGAGACTGCTTGGCCCTAGTCTTCATCCAGACTTTACCTCCCAGAATGCTAACAGTTGTGCTTATCCCTTCCAGGAGGGAAATTAGAGGTTTTCTCTTTGGGAACCTGACCAGCTAAAGAGAGAATACCTAAAGATATTGCCAGAAGGCCCCTGTGAAACTGATAGTGATACAGAGCCCAGTCAATGAACAGGTTTCACCTACATCTTTGAACAACTCCCAAATAGCCATTTAGTGCATCACTCTTAAATATGAGCAGACAATCAAGGACCACCAGACATGTGAGGAAATCTAACATGAAAGGCAGAGACAAAAAAAAAAAAAAAAAAAAAGAAAGAAAGAGAGAGAGAGAGAGAAAGTGGCAGCAGAAGGAAGCTTTTATTTGTTTATTTTGCTATGTTGCTCGGGCTGATCCTGGAGCTCCTGGGCTCAAGCTATCCACCTGCCTCAGTCTCCCAAGTACCGGTGTTAGAGGTGTAAGCCACCACTCCCAGCCAGAAGGAAGCTTCTTAAAAGCCCTCAGTCTCTCTAGAGAGAAAAGAGAAGGTATTGTATTCAAGAAACAAAAGAGGCTACTACAATGGAACATTTGGAGAACAATTGAGAGATCTGGAGATTAAAAAAGGGACCACATAAAGGAACAATTCAATAGTAAAGTTAGCAGTTTTTGTCAAACTGGCCAGAGGATGGTGGCTCATGCCTATAATCCAAGCACTTTGGGAGGCCAAAGTGGGTGGATCACTTGAAGTCCGGAGTTTGAGACCAGCCTGCCTAACATGGTGAAAAACTGTCTCTATTAAAAATACAAAAATTAGCCAGGCATGGTGGTGTGCACCTGTAATCCCAGCTACTAGGGCAGCTGAGGCAAGAGAATTGCTTGAACCCAGGAGGTGGAGCTTGCAGTGAGCTGAGATTGTGCCACTGCCCTCCAGCCTGGGCAACAGAGTGAGAATCCATCTCAAAAAAAGAAGAAAAAAAAAAAGAAGTGTTGTCAAATTTAGCAAATAAAAGTTCAAGACTCTCCATTTAATTTGAATTTTATAAAAATAACAAATAACTTTTTTGTATAAGTGTGTCCCATGTAAGACTTAGTTTGTCTGAAATTCAAATTTGCCTAGGTATCCTGTGTTTTATCTGGTAACCCTAGTTGGAAGATGAAGTCTCCAAGAAAGGAGAGAGAGAGAGAGAGAGAGAAAGAGAGAGAGAGAAATAAAGAGAGAAAAGATAAAATCCAAAAATCAAATCAGTTGAGGAAGTCCAATATTTGAATGACAAGGAGTTCTAGAAAGGGAAAACAGGGGAAATAAAATTATCAAACAAATTTCCCAGAACAGAGTGAGTGTCTACCCAGAGCCAAGCATCAAGGACAAAAAATACCCAACACCAAAGTGCATCACTGTGAAATTATAGATCACTGATGACAAAACAGTGAAAAATCAAGCTAACACAGAGAATGAGGAATGAGAATGGCAACGTTTCTCTGTATAAATAATCTATCTATCTATTTATCTATCTACCTATACACCGGCACACACACACATCAGTGGCTCATGCCTACAATCCCAACTACTCAGGAGGCTAAGGCAGGACAATTGCTTTAGCCCAGGAGTTTGAGGCTGCAGTGAGCTATGATCACACCACAGCACCCAGCCTGGGGACCGAGTGAGACCCTGTCTCTAAATAAATAGCCTAAATTTTAAGAAATGATCAAATTGATGCTGAAAATATTTTAAATAAGTTTTAGCAGACCTTTCTAATAAAATTTCTAAGAAGAAACTACATGTGTGTGTGTGTGTGTGTGTGTGTGTGTGTGTGTGTGTGTGTATCAGGTTTGTCAAAGATCAGATGGTGGTAGATGTGCAGTGTTATTTCTGAGGTCTCTGTTGTATTCCATTGGTCTATATGTCTGTTTTGGTATCAGTACCATGCTGTTTTGGTTACTGTAGCCTTGTAGTACAGTTTGAAGTCAGGTAGCATGATGCCTCCAGCTTGGTTTTTTGGCTTCCGATTGTCTTGGTTATATGGGTTCTTTTTTGGTTCCATATGAAATTTTAAGTAGTTTTGTTCTAAATCTGTGAAGAATGTCAATGATAATTTGATGGGAATAGCATTGAATCTATAAATTACTTTGGGCAGTATGGCCATTTTCATGATATTGATTCTTCCTATCCATGAGCACAAAATGTTTTTCCATTTGTTTATGTCTTCTCTTATTTCCTTGAGCAATGGTTTGTAGTTCTCCTTGAAGAGGTCCTTCACATCCCTTGTAAGCTGTATTCCTAGGTATTTGATTCTCTTTGTAGCAATTGTGAATGGGAGCTCATTCATGATTTAGCTCTCTGCTTGTCTATTATTGGTGTATAGGAACGCTTGTGATTTTTGCACAATGATTTTGAATCCTCAGACTTTGCTTAAGTTGCTTATCAGCTTAAGGAGTTTTGGGGCTGAGACGATGGGGTTTTCTAAATATAGAATCATATCATTTGCAAATAGAGCGAACAGGTAACTTACAGAATGGGAGAAAATTTTTGCAATCTACTCATCTGACAAAGGTCTAATATCCAATCTACTCATCTGACAAAGGTCTAATATCTAATACACGGAACTTAAACAAATTTACAAGAAAAAAACCCCCGTCCAAAAGTGGGCAAAGGATATGAGCAGACACTTCTCAAAAGATGACATTTATGTGGCCAACAAATATATGAAAAAAAACTCATTATCACTGATCATTAGAGAAATGCAAATCAAAACCACAATAAGATATCAACTTATGCCAGTCAGAATGGTGATTATTAAAAAGTCAGCAAACGACAGATGCTGGCAAGGATTTGGAGAAATAGGAACACTTTTACACTCTTGGTGGGAATGTAAATTAGTTCAACCATTGTGGAAGACAGTATGGTTATTCCTCAAGGATCGAGAACCAGAAATACCATTTGACCCAGCAATCCCATTACTGGGTATATACCCAAAGGAATATAATCATTCTACTATAAAGACACATGCACACATTTATTTATTGCAACACTATTTACAATAGCAAAGACATGGAACCAACCCAAGTGTCCATCAATGATAGACTGGATAAAGAAAATGTGGTACATATCCACCATGGAATACTATGCAGCCATAAAAAAGAATGAGATCATGTCCTTTGCAGGGACATGGATGAAGCTGGAAGCCATCATCCTCAGCAAGCTAGCACAGGAACAGAAAACCAAACACTGCATGTTCTCACTCATAAGTGGGAGTTGAACAAAGAGAACACATGGACACAGGAAGGGGAACAACACACAGGGAGGGCCTGTTGGGTGATGGGAGGCAAGGTGAAGAAGAACATTAGGAAAAATATCTAATGCACCTGGGGCTTAAAACCTAGATGACAGGTTGATAGGTGCAGCAAACCACCATGGCACATACATACCTATGTAACAAACCTGCACATTCTGCACATGTATCCCAGAGCTTAAAGTAAAATAAAATAAAGTATGTAAAAGACTACCAAAAAATAAGAACAAGTATTATTCTAAATGGCAAAAGGAGACTGGTAAGAGATTGTTCTAGAGAGGTAGCAGCCCCTGCATCATGAAGAACCTTTTTCTATGAAGTTAAGAAATGTAGGCCATATCTTTCCTATATTTCCGAAAATGTGAAGGACCACTTGCATTAGAAGCACTTGTTTTGGAGTCCCAAAAATTGACATTTTAAACAGAACCCCAGGTAATTACATTTTGGGATAATTTTGAGAATGCCAGCTTAGACCAACAGTAATTACCAGAAGAGTTTGAACTAAGGAGCAATAAATCAGATTTCCAGAGACCCCTCCTTTCCATTCTGTCCCCAGACTACCCCTCCCCTAGTCATTCCAATGCAGGACCAGCAGGGTTGTTTTGTAAGTCAACTGCACCATTTTCCTATGGAAAAGTTAGGCCACTTGGCCTCTCAATGCTAGAAAGGTTACTGGAAGTGGCCCTGGTTCCTGGAGCATCATGCTCTATCTGATTCACATAACACAGCAAGATAACATCATCCTGGGACAGAGAAAGGAATGAATGCTAAGTTTTGTCTGAAAATCTGAAGCTGGTTTTGAAAGTTTGTTGTTTGTTGTTGTTGTTTAAATTCCATAATAACAACAATTAAAATAGTTATCCGAGGTGGTCAGTGCCATTTTTGCAAATGCTGGAGGAAGTAACCAGGATAGAGGAAATCCTCTGGGCGGGTCTCAGAGCCTACCTGGAGTTGTTTTCATTCAGAATTTGGTGACATCAGTTGAGGGAGGGAGATGGGCTGTCTCTAGAGATCCTGGTGAGTAACAGCCATACAGAACCACAGAACATCTCAGGAAACTTAAAATAACAGCAACAAGAACAAAGTGTCCTTCTCATTACATGGTTTTCAAATGGGCCCACTGCTTCCATAGAACTTATGTTTATGGTTTCTTTTGAATAAACACAGAAATGGACCCTCCCAATCTTAAAACTTGAGAAGCTTACATTTGTCTACCCTGAGTTCTTTTCTCAGGACACCAGCCATTAGGCCTCTCAGATAGAGTTAAGGAACGGAAACTTACCCATTCACCACATCTGGGAAACATCAGACCCCTCGCCCATCATGACTGCCTAACTGACCAGCTGCTGCCTGTGGATCAGCTCTTCTTCCTTATCCCCTCCCTCATTCCTGTTTTCTCACTCTTAGTTATATTTCTTCCCTGCTATATAGGCTGTGAATTTTAGTCAGCTGAGGAGACAGATTTGAAACTGATCTTCCATTCTCCTTGGCTACAGCACCTGAATAAAGCCTTCTTCCCTGGAAATTCTCAGTGATTGGCTTTCTGTGCAGCGAGCAACAGGACCTAGACCAAACCCCTGGCGTTTCAGTAACTGCTCCATAGAGGGCAAAGGAAATGACTGAGTGACCTAATGAAACCTACCCCTGCCTTTGAGAACAGAGAAACTCTAGGCAGTGGTTCTTAAAGTTTAGCACACATCAGAATCACCCAGTGTTTTAAACACTGATAGCCGAGCCCCATTCCAGAGTTTCTGGTTCTGTAGATCTGGGTACAGCTTGAGAATCTGCATTTCTAACAAGCTCCCAGGTGACGCTGATGCTGATGCCTAAGGGACCACATTTTGAGAATGACTGCCCCGTGGTAGGTAAAGGAAATCCTCTCATCAATGTATTTTTTTTGCTTGGGCAATGGCCTCATTACCTTTCCGATGGAGAAAAACTAGGAATGTTGATGGGATGGATGCGGGGATCATGCTGAAAACTCTTCTCTCTCTCTTTTTTTTTTTTTTTTTCTTATTTGAGACAGAGTGTCACTCTGTGGCCCAGGCTGGAGTGCAGTGGTGTGATCTTGGCTCACTGAAACCTCTGCCTCCTGGGTTCGAGCAATGCTCCTGCCTCAGCCTCCCGAGTAGATGGGACTACAGGTGCGCACCACCATGCATCACTAATTTTTGTATTTTTAAAAGAGACAGACTTTCACCATGTTGGCCACACATGGTGAACTCCTGACCTCTGGTGATCCACCCACCTTGGTGTCCCAAAGTGCTGGGATTACAGGCATGAGCCACTGTGCCCAGCCTTGAACACTCCTCTTGAAGCCAAGAAACAGATCTGGGCCTGCCTGATCAGACAATTATGCACCTGTTTCTACGAATCAAACCATAAACAACTTATGAGTGACTCATAATTATAGCTACCACTTATTAAGTGCTATCTATATGCCAGGCATGGCATGTACATTTAATCGTCACAGCAGCCTGCTACCCCCTCCACACTAATCTTCTCAGGCGTATTCCCACCCCAGGACCTTGGCAGAGGCTGGACCCTAGACCTATGTAGAGGAAAATAAATATCTTTTCTTCCCATCTTAGGTTCACAGCTGAGGCCCCTATAATAGAAGACAGATGAATAAAAGAAAAGTATAAAAATGTATGTAATATAAGTTTTACATGGCATGGGAGACTTCATAAGAAAATGAAGACCCAAAGAAACAGGTAAACCTGTGTATTTTTTATACTCAGTTTGATGGAGAAGTATGATTGGACAAAGGGAATATGATCTAATGCTAATAAACTGGGGGAAACTTAGCAATGGTTCTTTGCTCAAATTTTTCTCTGTGTCCCTGGGTCTTCAGAGATAAGGATGTACCTTTCCTCTGCGTATAGGGAGGGTACCTCTTGAATAAGGGTCTTATGACCTGCTTCAGGGCAAAGTCAGAAAAATCCTTCCTAGGTTTAATTTGACCTGTTTCAGGCGAGAAGAGGGGAAGGTGAGAGTGACTTTTCTGCTTCTGCTGTTTTCTTTAATTCCAAGGTTCATACTTTGGGAAAATATGTCCTGAAATCCATCACCTGGAATGTGCTTCCCCCATACATCTCTCTCCGGCTCTTCTTTAAGGGTCTTGCAGATACCATTTTGTCAGAGAGGCCTTCCCCTTTCCTGGCCACCCCATCTAGAATCTTAGCCCCACACCTGTCCCCAACCCACCGTCACTGCTTTATTCTCTCTCCTGAGCATTTATCGCTAACATTCTATATGTTTTGCTTGTTTATTATCTGTCTTCCTTATTAGCACATAAGCACAAGGGCGAGGATTGTGTCTGGTACACAGAGTCTGGAACTATTTAGTAGGTAGTTAGAGGCAATCCTTATTGATAGAATGAACAAACTAAACCTTTAGAGGGCCAAGCCTTACTTGGCAGGGATGCACAGAATTTGGTAACATGATGATTAGAACCCATCAGTTAAAAAAGCAACAAACACATCTGGCATTATTTCCTTGGTGGGAGCTGTTTGAAGATGTGGGAAGAAAATATTAATAAGTAGAAATTAAAACAGAGAGGATGAGAAGTAGGGAATGAGGAAGAAGCAGGATGGGCTAAGAGGAAGTCTGGGCCATAGCACTACTTACTTTGGCCCTGGGGGCACTTCTCCCTGAGTCTCCTGCCGAGGGTGGCTCTGGGCGGGTAGGTATGTCACCCTGGCTCTTACTGGGGACAGAAAACAGCTGCTGCAGTTAGCAAGCCAGGAGAACCCTGTCCAGCCCAGGTGCTGGAAAGCAGGGTTCATTTCTGAAATGACAAAGAAGGGTTCGCTGAAAGAGCGGCTTTCAAATAGCCAAACCAGTTGACTCTGGAGGGAGCTAGAACTAGGATTTCACCGAGAAGCAGCGGCCGGCTCAGCAGCATGGCGGCATTGAAGATGCAGGGTCAGAGAGAGGGGATTGTGTAGAAGCTGGCTGCGAGCCAGCCACCAGACAGACTCCTGAGGCAAAAGGAAGACTCTGAACCTACCATTTAACTGCGTAAACAGCCTCTGGTTGGAAACATTGTCTGACAGAGCCCATGCCACGTGGAAAATATTAAACATTTCCTCTCTTGGCACCTGTTTCTAACAGACTGGAGTGTTGACTATTTTGCAACGATATATAAATTTGGTTCGTTAGCAAACTCCCTGGAGAGTCCACATGCCCTGGCCAACGTAGCTTATCTCATATTTAAACATGAAAAAAAAAAAAGAAAGTGGCTGAAAGGTTGAGTTCACGGCGCTGTGAACACACAGGCAGGTGCTCTGTCACGCTTCACAGCACAGCACCCACATGAAGCAACAGGAGAAGGAACATAAAGTACTGTAAAAAGCAACCAACAGACTTCACCCATAGTGATCTGCTGACCACCACTGGATTCAACTTAATTCCATAAATAGCAGTGGTAGAAATCAACTTAGAATATAAACTTACTCTTTAAATAAAAGCTAAGAAGTGAGAGTGATGATTGGGCCTGCAGTGGTTAAAGTCCCCAAATTGTAGAGTAGGTAAATTGGCAAACCTTACTTCCTACTCCATCAAGAAATTGGTGAGGACCTAGTATGGGCTGCTTAGGGAAGATCGTATGTTGTGTGACAATAGTCACAAAGCTAAGAGGCAGGCAGCTGCATTCAGCCCAAAAGGGAGTAGCTATCAGGCTAAGGGCTCAGGCTAGGGTAGTGGAATTGTTAAGAGAGGTTACTCCACAATCAAATAAGTTTAGGACATAACAGGTTAAACATAGTTAAATAGGTCTCTTCTTTTATAGGCTTCTGTTATAGGCTGGGAATCTATAAGAGAAGATAATAGTAGGGAGTGTCTCTCAAATATTTGACCATAGCAGGCTTTTATAAGAGAGCCCACATTAGAAAAAACTGCTCTAAACTTCTTTATTTCATCTGCACCTATGCTGGGGAAGAAGGCTGTGGTCTCAGTGTGATTGTTTATAAGCAAATTTGGTTAGATTGGTAGGAAAAGGGTTGGTCACAACTAGATTAGTGAGTTTCTGAAATGGAAATCAAATTTCCTCAAGCCCCTAAAACTGACTGTGACAAATGGTGACCTAGAGAGGATGCCCCTCCAGATGGGACTCGGGGTTGACCTTTTCTGGATATGCCTCACGCTGCAGGGCTTTAGACAAGACAAATCTACCATCAGATTCTAGTGTGTTTGTTTATTTGTTTTGTTTTTAAAGTGCTGTTTGCAACCTACCAAATTGATTTTATTAACCTTTAAAGGATTGCAATCTGTCATTTGATAAAACACTAAACTCTATCTGCACCTAAGCATATTGACATTCTTATACCCAGCCAGGCATGGTGGTTCATGCCTGTAATCCTAGCACTTTGGGAGGCTGAAGTGGGAGGATCACTTAAGCCCAGGAGTTCAAGACAAGCCTGGGAAACATAGGGAGACTTTGTCTCTACAAAAAAAATTTAAAAATTGGCCAGGCATGGTGGGGCATGCCTGCAGTCCCAGCTATTCAAGAGGCTGAGGTGGGAGGATTGCTTGAGCCCAGGAGTTTGAGGCTGCAGTGAGCTGAGATCGCACCACTACACTCCAATCTGGGTGATAGAGCAAGACCTTGTCTCTTAAAAAAAAAAAAAAAAAAAATTCTTAAATGCTTTTCCTCAAATAATTTCATGCTCACTATTTTATGAGGTAAGAGAAGAACAAAGGTGGATTGGAAGGGCTTTAGGACCATGTCTTTCTTTCAGGAAAGGTAGTACCTAGGATCTTGTTCAAGCAGTACAAGATCTGGACCAGAGCCCTGGTTTTGAAAAAGAATACGGAGAACCGTGGTTAGAGCCATTGTTAACTCTAATTTAGAGTTAACTCAAATTTAGAGCCATTGCTTTTAAATTTTAAATGTGATTTCATATTCTAATCTTATTCTGTAAGCAACTCACATCTATCTATTTCCTATGTTAGTTCTAATGAAGATTACAGATGAACTCCCAGATAACAGGATTGCTTTGGGTTTGGTCTGCAACACACTGGGTGGATCTTAGGAGTAGGAAAAAGAAATATTTTTCTTTTCCATCTTAGGTTAGTGACTGAGGCATTTATAACAAAAGACAGATAACAAGAGACAAGCATTAACGTTTTCTGTGGCACAGCAGCCTTCAGGAATGAAGACCCAAAGAAAGGACTAAACCTGTGTATTTTTTGTGTGTAGGTCGTTGAAGAAGTGGATGGTTGTGGAGAAGTATGAATGGAAAAAGGCCATGTCTCATGGTAATTAACTGGGGAAAGCGTAGTAAGGCCTGTTTGCTCAGATTCTTCTTTGTGTCCCTGTGTCTTCAGAAATAAGGAGGCTTCTTTGGTCTGGGTATGGGTTGGGCATCTCTGGAATGAAGGCTTTATGACCTGCTTCAAGGGAGGTCATAAATAGAGCAGGTAATTTGGCAAACCTTATTTCATATCTTCATCAAGATTCCAGGGAGAAGGGCAAGGGTAAGGTGAGAGAGACCTTCCTGCTTCTGCCATTTTCTCCAATTTGGGGCCATTGTGTCCTGAACCCTATCACAGGCAATCACAGGGCAGGTAGACTTACCTAAAGATGTTCTTTCCTTTCCCTCACAATTAGTGTCTTGATGTCAGCTCCTTGATACTGAACCTGGCTCAGCTTCAGAAGAAAAGCAGAGCCCCAGACCCAGGACCCCCATGGTCTCCTGCTGCATTGAGAAAGATTAATGGTTAAAAAAAGTTGAAAAGATTCTCTTCATACCTGCCTACCATATCAGAGAGGCCTGAGCCTAAAAACCCTGGCCCCACCCTGGGGTGTGGTTTACAAGACCAGCCAGAGACCTGACAGAACCTCCTCACCCTCTGCTGCTCTGCTGTCCCAATGGCACTTCCAGTGAATCTTGTTTTTTTTTTTTTTTTTTTTTTTTTTTTTTTTTTTTTTTTTAGCTAGCAATTGAATGTGATATTTTGCAAAGCACTGTGGTTTTTCAAGCTTTATTTCAAGGGGTCTAGAAAATATTTTTATTTTCAGTTTTCTTTTTCCACTCTCTTTCTTCTCTTCTTGATTCACTTGATTTCCTTCTTAGTATTTTGCCCGTGAAGTTCCTCAATATTGTTCCTTAGAGTAATATCTGAAATATAAAATGCAATCTTGTTTAGCAAATTAAAAGGAAACTATAAATGCAGATAATGGGGCTTGAGGAGCAGCGGGAGAGAAGTGGGGTAGCTGCAGGGGCTGGAGGGCCATAGTCCAGTGAGAATGGCAAATGATTCGATATAATTTCAAGACTAAAAAAATATAGATTTTTACCATCCTAAATCCATTTAACTGCTCAAATGATTATTGCTCCCCTGGTGTTTATAAAAACATTGCAGTGAAAGGAGACAGACACAGACTTAAAAGAGTTTTTAGAACCCATTAAACCCACTAAGTCTGTTTTGGTTTTGCCCGATTGTTATGAATCCTAACTTAACCATTTCACTGTCTGCAGAAAAGGGACAGTGGCATTCTGTGGTCAAGGGGTGGCTCTGGACACCGCCTCTGCATTCCTAGCTCTGCCAACAACTCTCTAGGTGATCGAGGGCAAGTCACCTCACCTTGCCAAGCCTGTTTCCTCCTTTTAAAATGGGAGGTCGGCTGGGCGCGGTGGCTCATGCCTGTATCCCAGCACTTTGGGAGGCTGACGAGTGTGGATCACTTGAGGTCAGGATTTTGAGACCAGCCTGGCCAACATGATGAAACCCTGTCTCTACCAAAATTACAAAAATTAGCTGGGTGTGGTGGCACACAGCTGTAATCCCAGCTACTCGGGAGGCTGAGGCAGGAGAATTGCTTGAACCCAGGAGGCAGAGGCTGCAGTGAACTGAGATCATGCCATTGCACTCCAGCCTGGGCAACAGAGCAAGAGCGAGATTTTGTCTCAAAAATAAATAGGCTGGGCACAGTAGTTCACACCTGTAATCCCAGCACTTTGGGAGGCCAAGGCCGGTGGATCACCTGAGGTTGGGAGTCTGAGACCAGCCTGACCAATATGGTGAAACCTCGTCTCTACTAAAAATAGAAAAAATTAACCAAGCATGGTGGTGCATGGCTGTAATCCCAGCTACTCAGGAGACTGAGGCAGGAGAATCGCTTGAACCCGCGGGGTGGAGAGCCAAGATCGCGCCATTGTACTCCCGCCTGGGCAACAAGAGCGAAACTCGTCTCAAAAAATAATAATAATAATTAAAAATAAATAAAAATAAAAAGTGAAATGAGGGATCATTCACAATTGTACTCAGGGTATTGTCAGGATTAAATGAAACAATGTGTAGAAAGTCCTCACTAAAAAGTCTGTCATCTGGTGAATGCTCAATACATTTTATTTTGGGACGCTACATGAATAGAATTACTACTGTAAGTAAACCAAGATTCAGTGATTGGCAGAGAGTTCCATGAAAGCCCTGCAAGAGACGGAGATGGCAGAGGAAAGCTCCCTGCAGACCTTTTGCTCCGTGTATTGACCACAGCAGATATCAACCTGGAGAGATTTGCTTCCCAGGGGACATTTTCACACTGGTGTGTGTGTTGACGGGAATGGGGAGTGCTACTGGCATCTACTGGGTAGGGCCAGAGATGCTGCTTGACACCCTGCATTGCACAGAAGAGTCCCTGCAACAGAGTTATCTGGCCTCAAACGCCAACCGTGCAGAGGTTAGGACTAGCACAAGAGGACTAGCACAGTCCCTTTAGCCTCTTAGCTCCAGGAGTAATGCTTTCCTTTATGGCTAAAAATAGTTGTAAATGGAACTGAAACCGCCCTTGCAAAGATGATGACAACGAGAGAACTCTAGCACAGCCAACTCCATCTTGCTTCTAGCCTCAAAGGCTGGCTATCCTTGCTCAGTCGTGGGCACAGGCCAGGTTAACCATGGGAGGAATTTAGTTTATAGTTTAACTTTGAAGCAAGGATGATAACAGTTCCTTCCTTAAACGGATCCCCTCCTTGTTCCAGGGCTGAAAACATCTTTGTACAACTAATAGAAGAACACAAGATTAGGATTATGAAGTTGAACCATTTCAAAATAATACAAAAATTGAATAGCCTTCTTGGTTTGGCGGGAGAATGATGGCAGTATACGGAATACACTGACCTTGCCACTTTATGAGCAAAAGGTAGTTGTGGCTTACAAAAGAATGTTTCATAATATCCACAGGAAGTGAATAAAGATTCCCCTGCTGTCCCATTTGAATGCTGTGCCACAGTTAGGAAGGTCAAAAAGTTTGATTATAGGGCCACCTTTGTGGTAAGAATGGAGGTTCCAGTAATCTTCATAAAGTTGGTAGAAGTGGGTTGCATAAAATGTTTCAAACTTAGAATGCCCCTCAGAGCACTGAAACTTTTGGTCATAGAGGGAAACATCTGCAGGCAAATGACTTTATGACGAGCATTATCTTTTTCACGATCAGCATTATATTTTGAAGAGCTCCCCAACTGACCATGATATAATAACGACGTCTATCTTCAAAACACTTAGTACTACAGAGAGGCTTTAATGGAAGCTGAAGATATGTACGGTCAGAAAGAAATCTCCTTGACCTCCACATGAGTGAAAAAGACAGCATGGAATAATGCTCAGTGGTAGGGAGAGCACTGATCCAGGAACCCAAAGATCCCACCAGCTTCTGACTTACTGCGCATGTGGTCTCGGGCAGTCTCCAAGCCCTTTAGTTCAGTCCCGTCAGTAAAATGAGGATGGATGTTAGCATCTGCTCTATGTACCCTAGTGGGCTGTGAACATTTGCGAAAGCTTCACGAATCACTGACTAAACAATCAGTGTCTTACTATTCTTGTCAAAAGGTAATGAGAGTTAGAATCAAATTGTATCCTATTAAGGAAATATGTTTATAACCAGATTATTTCCTAAGAACTTCATGTTTCCTGGCATAGTCTTTCATTTCTCTCCTAACATAAAATCTGTCAGGAAACCTATGTTTCACTGGGTAGAAAGTTGCATATCCAGTAAACATATTTTATAATGTCTTATTTTATGGCCATCTCCTCTGGTCATCTAGATAGGATATTTTGGAGGTGATCCTAGTCAGAGATCTTTTCATGACAATGGAGAGAAACCCACCCAAGTTAGTACAAATGAAAGCGTATTACGAAAACTAAATAAAAAGCAGCAGATCATCTCACATGCATCCCAATCAAAGTAGAGCCACTCTTCATATAAATCTCATCCCAAACCCACAAATGACAAAATCAGCCCAGTCAATTCCCTCAAGTCTATATGACCTTACTGCTCCAGTACTCATCACTGATGTACTACAATTTCTTTCTTTTTCTTTCTTGAGATGTAGTCTTGCTCTGTCGCCCAGGTCGGAGTGCAATGGTGCCATCTTGGCTCACTGCAGCCTCCACCTCCCGGGTTCAAGCGATTCTCCTGCCTCAGCCTCCTGAGTAGCTGGGATTACAGGCACGCACCACCACGTCTGGCTAATTTTTGTAATTTTAATAGAGACAGGGTTTCGCCATGTTGGTCAGGCTGGTCTGGAACTCCTGATCTCGTGATCTGCCTGCTTTGGCCTCCCAAAGTGCTGGATTTACAGGCGTGAGCCAATGCGCCCGGCTGATGGACTACAATTTCTGCATCCCTTAGTTTAATCTCTTTCCTTCTTCCTTCATCTTCTTGCCTGCAAAGCAGATGCCATGCTGTTGTCTCCACATCAGCTTCCTTTTTAGCACTTCAAGTTCAGAGTGCATATCACTAAAGCAATAGAGGGACAAGGACATTGGGAAGGGTACTTATACAGAACCACCTTTGGATAAGGTGCTTAACCTCTCAATGCCTCAGTTTCCTCCTCTGTAAAATAGGAATAATAGTATTCCCAACCATAGTGCCTGATCCATGATGCTCAGCATTAGCCATTGTCATTATTAATTTTAGGGATAGGTAAACCTATGAAACTGACCAAAAGCAGGAATAGAACTGCATAATCCAAACTCTATCAAATTCTAAAATAAGATGAGCTGTATTAAGTTTGTCAGGTACGTTTCCAACGTAGGTGATTTGGCCTCCGTCTTGAAGGAGGTGATGGAAATGACTTGGTGGAGAGAGATGTTTTGGTTTTCAATGGCTATGTAACAACTCATCCCAAAACATAGTGGCTTAAAGCAATAGCAGTTATTCATTTACCCACAATTCTGCAATTGGGCAGGACTTGGCAGGAATGACTCACCTCTGCTGTACATGGCATCTATGAGCTGCGCCATCCAAGATGACCTTTTTACTTACATGATGGCATATCAGGTAACAGCTGGCCAGGCATCTCTCTTTCCGTGTTATCTCCACCTGGCTGGCTCGGGCTTTCTGTCATCATGACAGTCTCAGGATAGTCGAACTTCTTACAATGTGGCCAGCTTCCCCCAAGTACAAGAGGAGAAGCTTCTAGATCTTGGTGCCTGGACTCGGGAATCCCAGAAATACTTTTCACCACATTGTATGCATTGCTTGAAACAGGCACAGGGCCAGCCCAGCTTCAAGAGGAGAAGACTGTACAAGGGCACGAGTCTCAGGAGGTGTGGCTTACTGGAACGCCCATGAAAGAGACGATGACAGGAGGTTAACACAGAAGCTTAGCTGCAGGAGATGGTGCATGTGAAAATCAAAACAAAGAAAACACACCAGGATCAGCCAAGATGAGCATGAGAATTGTGAAAAAGACTGGCCTGGCTGTTGTTTTGAGGGGTAGAAATAGAACCTGAGGGTTTATTCAAATCTAAGAGAGTTCTATCATATCCCCTGTACTGTAAGATTTATAGGTTCAAACTACGGAGTAACAGAAACCCCCCACGTGTCCCTGGAAGCCATTGTCTTTTGGGAATTTGAATAATGTCTTCCTTCAACTCTAGGTCAAATTTACCTGTTGAACTCCTGTCAGTTTTTTAAATTGGGAGGCTCAGGAGCAGATACCAACTGTCACAAAGGCCCTGAGTCAGGCCTCTAATAGGAAGTTCATTTCTATGGTCATTTTTTTCTTTTACTGTCTAGTGTAGTACTTTTCCTATCTATTTTTTCCCTCTATTTCTCTGTTTCCTGAAGTGGTAAAACCCTTGGTTTTCTATCGGCTGATTATCTTTCATAGCTATAGATCTAGAAAACTTCCCAAGCTCTGGGCTTGATTGATCCAGGGTGCCGTTTGGGGAGCTGCTCTCTGTCCCATGGTGCAGGTGTATGGGGTGGGTATAAGGGAAGATCTGAGGTAGGTGAGGGCATAGGGGGAGTGGTATTCAGTGTGACTGCTCATCTGGGGCTTGCAGTGTATGCATCAGTGCTTTTCTCTCCTGGCTGAGAAACAGAGAGCTTAGGCCTGCCTCCAAGAGTCACTTCTCTCCCCTAGAGGGCTGGCGGAGCCTGATACCAGCAAGGCGTACCTGCCACAGGGAAGGCATCACAGCTACATGTTAATTAACCAAGAGGGCATGGTCCCACTTCACATCTCATTGTCAGAAAACGTTTTTACCAGAGGAAGTCATGCCAGAAATTCAGAATTTGTGCTGAGCTGCGACCTGCCCTGCAGTTACAGCTGAGAGAAGGTCAAGCCTTCCTCTTCCTTAGCCCCTGCCTCCTCTTGTCTCTGCCTACTAAGGGAACCACTGCCTCACTCCACTCCTGCCTCTTAGCCCTCCAGAGATTCCATCCCCTCTCCTCCTTTCCTCATTCTAATCACCAAACGTCTCTATGGTGCCTTCAGAATGTGAGATTTTTTTTTTTATGCACAGTTTTGTTTTAAAGCAGCGTTAGTCTCAGGGTTCATTAATTAAAACATCACACTTAACTAGACCATTATCTCATTCATGGCTAACTCCTCATGGCTAGATCCCCTGCACCCATTCTTTCTGCCAGTTCCTAGGACTGTTGAAACAGGAATGAGCTATAAACTGGTTTGAGGATGGTGCAGGGAGCTTCAAGATTAACTTTCCTTTTTCTGTTCATCAGAAGGGAAAGAAATTAGATTTTGGAGTCATTTGACAAGGGGTAGGAGCGGGGCAAGGAAACAGTTACTTAATTATTAATAATCTTTTTAGCACTCGGATAGGTTTATCACTGAGGAAACCCCACGGGAGGTCCTATTACCGCCCTGGCACAGAGGAGTTCTATCCATAGCTGTTGAATGATGCGTGAGTATCACCCTGCAAGGAATCACTCCCCTGCTTCGTATTTTATATTTTGTTCCCTAAGTTTGTCCCTTAGGACTCTTCTTCCATCACAGACTGTATCAACAGAAAACAAGAGATGAGTTTCTTAGAAACAGCTTCTGTCAACAGTCCCTCCACCTCCCTCCACCTCCTCTGCCAAAAGTGGTGAGGCTGTAAACAGCTTTTATCAGAAAACTGGCACTTGGAAAACATAAAACCAATTAGGGAGCTGTGAAATGACTCAAGAGAGCATGATTGGAGAGCCAGAAGGAAGAATACACACATACCAGACAAGAGCCTTTAAGAGGTAACCTTTTGGAAGACAGCGAGGATTGTAAATAGTCAAGCTCTAAGTTTAATCATTTGGTAGTTACTGAACTTCTTTAGATACATTGGTGTGTGTGTGTGTGTGTGTGTGTGTGTGTGTGTGTGTGCGTGCGCGCGCGCTTTGTAAGGTTGCTGGGCTGAGAAGATTTATCAAGGGGAAAGTCTAGATAGTTCTTCAGGGAAATGTTTTAGGTGTTCTTTTGCCTTGTGTATTAATTTGCTCAGGCTGCCAGAACAAAGTATCAAAGACTGCGTGGCTTAAACAACAGAAATGTATTTTCTTACAGTCCTGGAGGATGGATGTCCAAGATCAAGGTCCCAGCAGAGTTGGATTGCCCTCAGGTCTCGCTCCTTGGCTTGCTCATGGTTGCTCTCCTGCTGCCTCTTCACACAGTGAAGGTGTGGACCCCAGGTGCCTCTCCCTTTTCTTACAAGGATATCAGCCAGATTACATTAGGGCCCCATGCAATGACCTCGTTTAACCTATTACCTCTTTTTAAAAAATAAAAACAAATAGAGGCAGCGTCTCACGATGCTGTCCAAGTTAGTCTTAAACTCCTGGGCCTAAGTGATCCTCCCACCTCGGCCTCCCAAAGTGCTGGGATTACTGGCGTGAGCCACTGTGCCCGGCCACCTAATTACCTCTTTAAAGGCCCTTTGACATACACATTTTGGAAGGACGTAATTTATCCACAACATCTTGTTTGCTTGCATTGGGTGCCAAGTAACACTCTTTCTTCCCTGTACCCTCTCTTTCTGCCAGTTCCTACGATTGTTGAAATAGGAATGGGCTGTAAACAGGTGAGGGAATTGTACAGGGCACTTCCATAGCTTTCCTTTTTCTGTTTGTCAGAAGGAAAAGAAATTAGATTTCAGAGTCATTTGACAAGGGGTGGGAGAGGGCAAGGAAATAATTATTAGTAATCTTCTCAGAAGTTCTGTAAGTTTATCAGAGGAAAACCTGTGGGAGGTCACATCATAGTGTTTTCATTTGAATCTAGGACAAAGAATGGGCTTGGTAGCTATAGTTTCTCTCCAAATCTAGGAATGCATAACACTTGTAGGTTTTAGTCTCCAAGGGTGTCTTGTGTAGCAGTAGAAACCAAACTCATTACAAAGGAGAGGCTGGAGCAAGTTGTCATGTGATGCCGCCAACTTGCCAGGTCAGGACTTGCCACCAAAGCCCAACTAGCTGGCAGTCCCCTGCCAAGATACAAAAACCCTTTAATGACCTGCAGAAACCAGATGGCAGGCTTTGCTTTTCAAAGGAAAGAGATCATGTCAGGACCTCTGGAATTAAAAGTCCAGATTCTTTTAAAAGGACTGGATATAATGCTGCTTGTGCAAAAGATTTTTTTTCTATATTATGTAAGTTTTTCAAGGTGCATACGATTATTGAGTAGTCTAGAAGAATATACACTATAGAAACAGATCAACCATGTTTCCTCTGGATGGTGGGATTATAGGTTTCTTCTTTTAATTTACTTGCACTTTGTAATTTTTTAACAAAGAGGTTGACATTCTTAATAATAAAAAGGTTTTTTTCAAAGATAGGAGCATTTCCAATTTGTTATTTTAGTCTTTCATTTACTCTACTAGCACTTGACAGCGTAGAAATATCACCTTTATTCAGTGAGTTTGCGCATCAATGCCTCATATTAAAATATGTTTAACTACCAATGTCTTAGATGAGAGTGACTGGATGTGATGACTTTAGTGTGGCTCTGGGAGACATATCTTCTGTATGGCTGGGGTTGCTGGAGCTCTATGTTTCAAGACCAGAAGAAACAGGTAGGTCTTCTAATCTCTCCGAAGGAAGAAATTTCCTGATAGCTTAAAACCTGATTTAACCTTAGCCAACCAAGATACTTTATTTCAAATGAAATTGTGTTTACTTGCTTTCTTTATGAGAATGGGAAATGCCATCAGAAAGAAATGATATTGTATGTTTTTGCCTTTACTTTTACGTCCAGGACTACTGAAATCATTTAGTTTCAGAAGCACTTTATCTGTAATAAACACCATCATGAAGAGAGGCTTACATTTCCTTTGTAGGCTACCTAAATACTTTTCTCGTCAAATAATAGCAAATGGAATTATTTACATAATTGAAGCAATTCTTTAATATTGAATATGTAAATTTATCAAGTTTTCCTTATATAGGTATTTCTATTGTGTTTTTGAGAACCATAGAGGTTTTCCATGGGAAAGGACACATCCAGAGATACTGGGAGAGTATGTGTATGATTTTCAACCAAAGACTTAGCTTTTAACAGGGATAATTTTCTTAACTATAAAAACCCTTATTGACCAAAAATAAGAAAAGGCTTGAGTTAAAATTAGAAAAAAAAATCTTAGAGCATACACTTAAAAACTACTCCTTGGGGTTTGGCTCATGCCTGTAATCCCAGCACTTTGGGAGGCCGAGGAGGGCGGATCACAAAGTTGGGAGATGGAGACCATCCTGACTAATACGGTGAAACCTGTCTCTACTAAAAACACAAAAAATTAGCTGGGCATGGTGGAGGATGACCATAGTCCCAGCTACTCGGGAGGCTGAGGCAGGAGAATGGTGTGAACCCAGGAGGCAGAGCTTGCAGTGAGCCAAGATCATGCCACTGCACTCCAGCCTGGCAACAGAGGGAGACTCCATCTCAAAAACAAAACAAAACAAAACAAACAACAACAAAAAACTCCTCAAAGCTTTATTTTAACTTTTATTTCATATGTTTGATTTCATATAAACTCACTGAGCTTATTTTGCAGAGGTATGCAAAAGTCATTCTTGTTAGCACAGTGAGTGATTCTTTTACTTAATTTGATTTCTTTTTCTTCATAGAGAATATATTAGTTTCCTAAGTCCATTGAAAAACTAGCAATGATAAAACTACATCATTTAGCCTGGCGTGGTAGCTCATGCCTGTAATCCCAGCACTTTGGGAGGCCGAGGCTGGCAGATCACCTGAGGTCAGGAGTTCGAGACCAGCCTGACCAACATGGAGAAACCCCGTCTTACTAAAAACACAAAAAATCAGCCAGGCTTGGCGGCACATGCCTGTAATCCCAGCTACTTTGGAGGCTGAGGCAGGAGAATAACTTGAATCTGGGAGGCAGAGGCTGCAGTGAGCCGAGATCACGCCATTACACTCTAGTTTGGGCAACAAGAGGGAAACTCCGTCTCAAATAAATAAATAAATAAATAAATAAATAAAATACGAAAAATTAGCTGAACGTGGTGGCAGACACATATAATCTCAGCTACTCGGGAGGCTGAGGCAGGAGAATTCTTGAAAGTGGGCAGTGGAGGTTGCAGTGAGCCAAGATCATGCCATTTGCACTCCAGCCTGGGCAACAAAAGTAAAACTCTGTCTCAAAAAAAAAAGAATGACATCATTTTAAAACTGTTTTCTAGTCCAGAGCAATTTCTAATTAGACTTTGTGAAAACAGTTTTGATTTTATTTAAATAAATAAGTGGGTTTATTAATTTGTCAAGGACTTAACGAAAGTGTTATACTTTTAAATGAGGTGCCAGAATAAAAGACCAAAACACTTAATATGCCCAATGCATGCTCGCTGTCGGCACACGGAACTTTCAGAGAATGACGAGTCCATGGTGTGGAGGGAATGGAATCTCTGAGTACAAACTAAAGAGTTCCCATTCTGTATTCTTACACTTAGTTACTTATCAACCTCTTTACTGATGGCCTCCTGGGTTCCTGTCTTAAGATTCAGTGTAAATGCAGCAACTCCTGTGTTACCTAGTCTCAGCCTAAGCCAACTCCATTGACCAGAGCAACCAATGGAAAATGCTAATGACTCTTAGGCACGCATGGTAAGTTTAAACATAATGTGTGGTTCATGACCAGCCTGGGCAGCATGGTGAAACCCCGCCTCTACAAAAAATACAAAAATTAGCCAGGTATGGTGGTATGTGCCTGTAGTCCCAGCTACTTGGGGTGGTGGGGGGCTGAGGTGGAAGGATTACTTGAGCCCTGGAGGTTGAGGCTGCTATGAGCTGAGATCACACCACTGCACTCCAGCCTGGGTGGCAGAGTGAGACTCTGTCTCAAACAAATTAAATTAAATTAAATTATTTAAAAAAAGACCCATAATGTATGGAGGTGCAGGAGGATTGCCAAATGTCCTTCACAAAAATTCTGGTCAGCCCCTGTGAAAATTAAAAAGTATTTTTACATTTCGACTGCGAATGTGCCGCTATTGTTGCCTGAAGCTTTTTATTTCTGCATTTTTAATTTAAAAAAATTAACGGCTTACCTTCAGAACAATTGTAGGAAATGTTACACAAGACACAAAGTCCATTTCTAGCAGACTCTACTTGCTTTCTGTTTCACTCCTGGGTTAACACATTCTTCCTAACACTGAACATTTGTCTATGCCGGTGTTTGAGACAGGAATTGAAACACTTTTGCAAATATGAATTCATATGCCACCTTGTGAGTTCTGGTTAAATATGCCATTTAGACAATTATGCTTACTATCACTTCCTCTGGAAATAACTCCTAAATGACATTAAATAATTTTAAATGGCAATGTGATTTTAAAAGTCACAAAAACAAAGAGAACAAAAGAAAAAAACGAAGTAGCATAAAAAAACTAGAAGCTGGAAGTGTTTGCACTAAATGATTTAGGGCAAGGTTTCTCAACTTTGGCACTATTGACATTTTGAGCCATATAATGTTTCACTGCAGATGGCATCTGTAGCAGCATCCCTGGTCTCTACCCACAACTAGGGAGGGGTGCCAGTAGCACCCCTCCCTAGTTGTGACAATCAAAAATACCTCCAGTTATTGCCAAATGTTCCTGAGGGTAAAATTGCCCCTAGCTGAGAACCACTGATTTGGGAAATAAGAAAAATCAAATGTATCCCCAGGAAAAGTCTAGAACCAGGCTTACTCTGGCCGAAGGATGCCCCACTCCCCTCACCTCCGACCTCCCCAAATAAAAAACTAGAGGCACCAGGCAGAAAACAGCACTGGTTAAAAATCTGTAAAAGAGGTAGGTTGAACACTCTGTATGTTCTCTGCTTTAAAGATTCTTTCTTTAAAAAGGCTGAATCTTGGGGCTCCAAGGTTGAAGACACCAGGCACAGCTGAGGGTGAAAGTTTCATACTGAATGTGGGCATTATATAGAAACCTACTAAACAGGTGTGGGATCCTAGTTCTTTGCTCAACTCAAGTTCTAAGAACACTGGCATCTAGGTACCTACTTTTTAGGGAGGAGACTGGAAGATTCTTCTGATAAAAATGGACCGAGCCATTAGCAGAAAAAAAATTGACTGTCACTCAAATTTAGTGAATTGTCCTGGCCAGATCACCCTAAACCCTAAGTAAAATCTACCAGTCAATGACCTCTCCCTCTCTTCTCCACACAAATCTTCTAATTACAGGCTTTTCAATGCCTCACTCATATGCAAATAGCCAAGAATGGCCAAGCATTTAAAGAAAGGCTCCAGCATGGAAGAGAAAAAAACAAACAAGAAGGAACTTAGAGAAAACAGAAATATTGGGGAGCAGATGCAAAGTTCAAAAATGTTTTAAGTGAAGCTTCCCTTCTCAGCTTGGTTTCCAAATAGCATTCGCCACTGGACTGGGGGCACAGAAATATCCTCTTGTGTCAGAAAATGTAAAAATGTGCAAAGAATGATGAGGCGATGAGATAGAACATAGAAGCCAGCTTGAAGCAGTGTCCCCTGGCCGAAGGAGGACAATCTAAGCATAAAAATAAATAAAAGTATAGAATTGTAAACCTTGATTACAATAGAAACCCATGAGTCCATGATGATATAAACAAATATGAGCAAGGGAAAGCACTTCCTTTCAGTAGAATGCCACCTAATAATCGTAGAAGGAATAATGGAAATAGTTAATTACCATTTGGCAGCACAATCTGTGGTAGCTGACAGAGATGAGGTCATCAATGGATGCTAAGGCTGGTAGGTAGAAGTTTGGTGAGGAATAGGTATTGGCATAATCTCAGAATATTTCTGCACAAAATAACCAACCAAATGCAAAGGGAGGACTGGTGACTTTACAGTCGAGAAAACTGGCAGACTCCAGGTGATCAAGGGAAGTATCACCAGTGGTGGGATGGGTTGGCCTTGTATTCCTGATGTGATGGGCTAAGAAAGAGCACAGAATCCCTGTTGTAGTATTCCTTCCAAGAAGCTATGACTCTTCTCTGGCTGTGGGGAAACACCGGACACACCCAAGTGGATGATCATCCTACAAAATGAAAGGCCTGTACTCTTAAACTATGAGAGAGGGTGGACCGGGTCCGGCGGCTCATTCCTGTAATCCCAGCACTTTGGGAAGCTGAGGTGGGCAGATCACCTGAGGTCAGGAGTTTGAGACCAGTCTGACCAACATGGAGAAACCCAGTCTCTACTAAAAATACAAAAAATTAGCTGGGCGTGGTGGCGCATGCCTGTAATCCCAGCTACTCGGGAGGCTGAGGCAGGAGAACTGCTTGAACCCAGGAGGTGAAGGTTACAATAAGCAGAGATCACGCCGTTGTACTCCAGCCTGGGCAACAAGAGCAAAACTCTGTCTCAAAAAAAAAAAAAGATATGAGAGAGGGTGAAAGGCTGCAGAATTGTTCTAGACCAACATATAAATACAATGTATGTTTTCATATGGGATTCATATACCTTAAAAGAAAAAGAGGCGTTGTTTGGATAGATGGTGAAATTTCTAGCAAAGATATCACATTTGGCCCAACAACTGCAATCAGGGCTACTTTTTAGTCCACAGTTACCCTTCAAATTGTTTTTGTTTGTTTGTTTGCAGGGGACAAAATGGTGAATTAAACGGAGATATGATGGGGTTTACCACCCCTGTATTCTTTAAGTTTTTAAAGGTAGCACTAATTTCTGCCAGACCCTCTGTGATGCAATATTGTTTTTGCTTTACTATTTTGCATGTGTGTCTGTGTGTGTGTGTGTGTGTAAGAGGGTACCAGTTTCAGAGCCTTACACTTGGCCGTATTCACCCTGATAGCTCTTACCCCACTGGCCAAAGAAGCAGTGTGGGGTTGTGTTAATTGCCAGGAATGCCTATTCCAAACATACATTCAGAGACTAGGAAATGACGATGGATGAGTGTGCAGACCCATTGAATTCACTGTAAGCCACACCTGAGCCATAACTCCATTTATTACCAGGCCCCTCATATATTCCCCACCATGACCAACTGCATATATATTTTAAAGGGGCCCAACACAAACTGAAAATACAGGACCCCTTGTTAAAAAAATTATTAAGAATTTCAAGAGGGTAACAGTAGAGCATTAAACCAATAATTAAACCACACATAGAACCTTCTAAATGTGAAGTCCTGTGTGGCTGCGCACGTCGTACATCCACAAAGCCGCTGCTCTAACAGGGTCCCATGATGGTGGTTCAGGTCTCTGGGTATTACTGTCAACCTGGAGTCTGTGTCCAGCAGTCCTCAGAATGTTTGGATAGTCCCCTTTCTCCAGTGTGAAGTTACCCAATTAAATGGCTATTCACCTCTCTGAGGAAGAATCGGGAAATCATTACTGCGAATACTTGTGCCTTCCTGGGCACCCAGCCTCTCTTTCTTTCTTTTATTGTTTGTTCGTTTGTTTGTTTGTTTTTGAGATGGAGTCTTGCTCTGTCACCCAGGCTGGAGTGCAGGTGTGATGTCAGCTCACTGCAACCTCTGCCTCTCGGATTCAAGTGATTCTCCTACCTCAGCCTCTCAAGTAGGTGGGACTACAGGTATGCCACCACGCTTGGTTAAGTTTTTGTATTTTTAGTAGAGACAGGGTTTCACTATGTTTGGTCAGGCTGGTCTCAAATTCCTGACCTCAGGTGATCAAGTCGCCTTGGCCTCCCAAAGTGTTGAGGTTACAGGTGTGAGCCACTGCGCCCAGCCCCAGCCTCTCTTTCAATTGATGGGCTCTGGGACCCAAAACTGGCTCAGTTCAGAAAACTGGGCAAGACATCCTGACTTTTCATTGGAATGACCGTCCTGACCCTCCATCGTTGATGTGTTTGTACAGATCGTATAGTACTCTTTTTGTCTCCTCATGTGTTTTTCCCTAAGCACATTATATTCGTTAACCATCTCCATACCTCTCTGCAGGTCAGGCCCCTTGGCTGCCACTCCACCCTGCCAGTGGTTACAATAATTGCATCCACCTGCTAATGATGGTTAAGTACTCCCACTTGGCCTCTATGGAGGGTGTGTGTAGGGGGGAGTGGGAACTGGCCTATCATCCTCATTGCTACACAGTGAGCCCAGTCCTGTAAAGGCAGACTGTTACCCTCTTGAAATTCTTAATAATTTTTTCTTTTCCTTTTTTTTTTTTTTTTGAGACGGAGTCTCGCTCTATCGCCCAGGCTGGAGTGCAGTGGCATGATCTCGGCTCACTGCAAGCTCCGCCTCCTGGGTTCACGCCATTCTCCTGCCTCAGCCTCGTGAGTAGCTGGGACTATAGGCGCCCACCACCACGCCCGGCTAATTTTTTCTATTTTTAGTAGAGACCGGGTTTCACCGTGTTAGCCAGGATGGTCTCAATCTCCTGACCTTGTGATCCACCCGCCTCAGCCTCCCAAAGTGCTGGGATTACAGGTGTGAGCCACCACACCGGGCCGAAATTCTTAATAATTTTTTTTTTAACAGGGGGTCCTGGCCTACCTGTTAAAAAAAGGGAAGAACTACCACTGAACCCGTAGAGATGGTGGTGCCCTCTCCGCAGCTGTTCCTTATTCCCTTGGCGAACTGTGTAGACTCTGAACTCTCCCGCAGAGCATAGTCATCCATGCCTTACATGGCACATCTATTCTGTTCTAGTGTGTTCACTTCTGTGAGCCTTGTGATCCATCTGCCAAGGCAATTCTGGCGTTTCAGTCACAGCATGGACCACTGCTTTTTCCTGGCTTCCTAACAGCATGTTTGCACCATCTCCTGGGGCCTTGCCAGAGTGTTGAATCCAGAAGAGTGCTCTCAATAAACACTTTCTTATTCAAAATAATGTTTTGTCTGCCTTGATCCAGCACCCTAGGACATCCTGTCCCATGTCTTCTCCCCTGGCTCCTGCCTGTACTTGCTGACCAGGTCCTACAGTTTCTTTTGTGTCTAGTCCCTTTCCTCCCCAGCTGAGTTATGTGGTGACCTAGTCTAGGGATTGGCCTAGTGGCCAGGATAGGAGATTGGGATGGATCTGGGGGGCACATGTTGTTATGCAGGGGAGCAGCCTCTGCATTGTTTTCAAGAAGAGAGGAGTAGTAGCCCACAGTAGGGGAGGGATGGACCTCAGTTCTCTAGGTGCCTCAACCCAGATGCCCCCGTCCTACTGTCAGGCTCCTATTTTTTGTCAACCAGAGCCCTGACCTTGGCAGAGCAAACCTGCCTAGGTTGAGAGATTAACCTTCTTTAAAGCTACCTTCATGAGAAGTTCTGAGCCTGGTCCTCAGCTTTCTCTGCAGCCCTGCGACAGGAGAAAAGAGATTCATCATTTTATTTTGATGAGGCCTTCTGGCTGCCACTCTTAGCTTTTGAAAGTTGATGAATCACTCTTATTTGTTTTCTTTTTCCGAAGCACTGGGTGAGCATAGCGACAGCCACCTTTACTATCCTTTTTATGACTATTTCCTCTACACTGCTCAAATGCCTGGTACAATGTACCAGCCAGTACATTTGCCACCTCCAGTGAAATCTGGGGTTTTGTTTTGTTTTGTTTTTTGAGATGAAGTCTTGCTCTGTTGCCCAGGGTGGAGTGCAGTGGGGTGATCTCAGCTCACTGCAACCTCAGCCTCCTGGGTTCAAGTGATTCTTCTGCCTCAGCCTCTGGAGTAGCTAGGATTACAGGCATGTGCCATCACGCCCAGCTAATTTGCTATTTTTGTATTTTTAGTAGAGACAGGGTTTTGCCATGTTGGCTAGGCTGGTCTCAAACTTCCAACCTCAGGTGATTTGCCTGCCTTGGCCTCCCAAAGTGGTAGGATTACAGGCGTTAGCCACCGTGCCTGTAAAAGTTTTAACAATTGCACTATTGCCTTGTGCTGTCTGTGCCTCTCCCACAACCGGCAATGGGCTTCTCAGTGCCAGCCAGAGCTCCAAAATCCCATCTTAGCATTGCTTTCTCAGACCATTTCTGGTACCAGATTATCACGGATTGGGTTGCTCAGCATGCACACTCAAGAGACGGACTGGCAGGCAGGAGGTTGACCAGGGAGGACTCTAGGGATCAATCGTGGGAGGGAAGGAAAGGCAGGGAAGGGGATTGGGTTGCATCTAGTTGTTACATTTTCATTTTCCTGGGCAGGAAATTAAACTACCAAGTCAGTGCTCAACACCGCAACCCTAGTGTCAGTGAAGACAGATGAATTGGGCAATTTGGATGCATTTAGAAGGGACTGGTTACCTCTTTTAAAATAAGTAATGATAATGGTCTATTTAAAATTGTAGGCCGATCACGGTGCTCATACCTGCAATCCCAGCAATTTGGGAGGCTAAGCGGGGAAGATCGCATGAGCCCAGGAGTTTGAGACCAGCTTGGGCAATGTAGCCAGACTCCATCTTTACAATTTTTGTTTTTTAATTAGCTGGGTGTGGTGGCACATGCCTGTAGTAGCCTCCAGTCCCAGCTACTCAGGAGGCTGAGGCAGGAGGGTTGCTGGAGCCCAGGAGGTTGACAGGTTGAGGCTGCAGTGATCTGTGATTGTGCTGCTGCACTCCAGCCTAGGTGACGTAGTGAGACCCTATCTCAAAAAAATAAAATAAAATAAGATAAAATTGTTTGGCATCTTTCAAATTGCTTTCATGTCTTCAGTTCTCATGGGAATTCTCCAGTGTCAATGGAGAAGATGTTATTATCCCTATTTGATGGATGAGTAAACAGGCTCAGAGGGGCTGGGTTTTACCATGAAATCTGTCGACAAATGCTGGACAATAAATGTAATTATCAATAGATTTCCTTATGTTTCAATTGGTTGTCTTGAATTTTAAAACAATCGCTGATAGACTGGGCGCGGTGGCTCACGCCTGTAATCCCAGCACTTTTGGAGGCCGAGATGGGCGGATCACGAGGTCAGATCGAGATCATCCTGGCTAACAGGGTGAAACCCCATCTCTACTAAAAATACAAAAAAATTAGCCAGGTGTGGTGGTGGGCGACTGTAGTCCCACCTACTCGGGAGGCTGAGGCAGAAGAAAGGAGTGAACCCGGGAGGTGGAGCGTGCAGTGAACCAGGATGGTGCCACTGCACCCCAGCCTGGGCAACAGAGTGAGACTCAGTCTCAAAAACAAAACAAAACAAAAACAACCGCTGATAAAAAAGAAATTGCGGTCAGGCTCGGCCCCAGCACTTTGGGAGGCCGTGGCAAGCAGATCACAAGGTCAGGAGATCCCAGACCATCCTGGCCAACACAGTGAAACCCCGTCTCTACCAAAAATACAAACATTAGCAGGGCGTGGTGGCTTGTGCCTCTAGTCCCAGCTACTCGGGAGGCTGAGGTAGGAGAATCGCTTGAACCCAGGAGGCAGAGGTTGCCGTGAGCGGAGATCACACCACTGCACTCCAGCCTGGCGACAGAGCAAGACTCTGTCTCAAAAAAAAAAAAAAAAAAAAAAAAAAAAAAGAAAAGAAAAGAAAAAAAGAAATTGCCTAAATATTAAATTGTGCTACATAGCAGATATTTTTTCTACCAAAGGTTTTCTATGGTAGTCTTTCACAGACAATAAGCTTGTTCTAGAATAATTTCTTCAAGTTTCAAGAACATCATATCAATGCCCATTAAAACTCTCTGTACGTTGTAAAAGATTTAAATTGAGCTGTCAAACAGCTAATCTTAGAATTAGATAATTCCATTTCTATTGGCAAATGAGATATAAGTTATGCCTGGTGTAAGTTTATAAACTGTAAAGCAAAATAGAAGTGTTTTGGGAGGTGGAGGAGACTCCCAAGGCTTAGCAGGCTCTTTTTAAAAAACTGATAAATAATATTTTACGTATTTATGGGATACAATGCAATATTTTGTTACATGCATAGAATGTGTAATGATCAAGTCAGGGTATTTGAGGTGTCATCATTTTGAATATTTATCATTTCTATGTGTTGGGAACAATTCAAGTTCTCTCTTTTAGTTACTTTGAAATATACAATATATTGTTACTTACTATAGTCACTCTACTCAGCTGTTGAACAACAGAACTTATATCTTTTATCTAACTGTATGTTTTTACCCATTAACCTACTTCTCTTCATCCCCCCTCCCACCCACACACCCTCCCTGGTCTCTAGCATCTGTTATTCTACTCTCTACCTTTGTAAAATCAACTTTTTTAGCTCCCACATATGAGTGAGAACATGTGATATTTGCCTTTCTGTGCCTGGCTTATTTCACTTAACATAATGACCTCCAGTTCCATCCATATTGCTGTAAATGATATGATTTTATTCATTTTTCATGGCTGAATAATATTCCATTGTGTAGATACACATTTCATTTATCCATTCGTCCACTACTGAACACAGGTTGACTCCGTATCTTTGCTGTTGTGAACAGTGCTTAGCAGCATCTTAACGGTGGCAGTTGCATCCAGTGCCATAGATACCAGAGAGCTGGGGAAGGCACTGGAGAAGAGCTTGGCTCCAGTCTATGAAGCACTCTTCTAATTAGAATTCTCTGAACTCATTCAGTACCTCATGATTTAGTCCATTTATATGTTTACATCATGGAATGACTAGAGACCACTGGCCCTTCACTTTTGCTGTAAAACAAAGTACTTATTTTTGTTTGCTGTTAAGTCTTCTTTAAATAATATAAAATTACATTTGAGTAAGTACTTATTGAGGGTATTAATATTACGTCCCCATTACTAGCTAAACACTTATTAAATAAATTGTTAAATTCTAACCTTCTAGACAAGACTTTACTGCAATGGAGCCTGAAATTGCTGCCAATAGACTTTTTGAAGCTCTTATGTAAAGAACTAAATAAATTTGGGGCAGGTGACACTAAAGTAAGGGAGATACAATATTTTTATAAATTTCAGGCCTTGGTTTTTATAATAAATTATGTGACTTATTTTAAAACATTAACTCATATATGTATATGTATGTGTGTGTGTATATATATATATATATATTTATATATATGTAGTACAGATTCAATGGTGCAAAAGAGTCATCAGTAAAAACCAAGTCTCCTTCCACCCATCCCAAAGCTACTTAGTTTTCCCCTCCAGAGGAAACTAATTTCCTGTATTCCCTACATGGACAAACCTCTACATAGATTCTACACACATGGCAGCTTACTACATATACTCTTCTACAATAATAAAGCTGCTAATTTTCTTTCCCAATGGAAAAATCATCTTACATGGAATGGATATATCATACTGTATTTAACCATTAAAGGACATTTAGATTGCTTCCAATCTTTTGCTATATGAAGCAATGCTGTAATACAGTTTCATCTTATGTTTAAATCTTTGCTATGCTGAAATTTATTTTGGAATAAGAAGTGAAACAGGGATACAAATTTATTCTTTTCTAGATAGCCACCAAGTTATCCTAACATGATTTATGGAATCATTAATCTTTTACTACTGATTTGAAAGACTTTTTTTTTTTTTTTTTTTTGAGACGGAGTCTCGTTCTGTCACCCAGGCTGTAGTGCAGTGACATGATCTTGGCTCACTGCAACTTCCACCTCCTGGTTCAAGGGATTCTCCTGCCTCAGCCTCCTGAGTAGCTGGGACTACAGGTGTGTACCACCGCACCTGGCTAATTTTTGTATTTTTAGTAGAGATTGAGTTTCATCATGTTGCCCAGGCTGGTCTTGAACTCTGGACCTCAGGCAATCCACCTGCCTCAGCTTCCCAAAGTGCTGGGATTACAGGTGTGAACCACCATGCCTGGGCTGAAAGGCCTCCCTTTGTAAGCAAACTTTGTATATGTATTAGAGTAAATTTCTATTGTTTTGTTTGTATTTGTAAGTGCAGACATTTTAGTTATTATGGCCTTAAAATGTGTTTTAAATATCTGATAGGGCTGTTTCTCATGATTATTCTTTTTCCAAATATTTCCGGACTTTTAATACTTATCCAATGTGGTCTGTGGAAAATAGTTTCAGAATGTGTATTTCTCCCCAAATTTCAAGTGACTATTAAGGATTTGATATGTGGCTAGTGTCATTAATGAACCAGATTTTAAGTTAATTTAAATTGCTACATGAGGCCATCGGCTACTGTGTTGCACAGTGCAGTTCCAACAGATCTGTTTGTATATAGAAAAGGCTATTAGTTTCTGAACACTAGTTTTGTACCCACTCACCTTATTCAAGTCTTCTATTATTTGTGGTATCTTTTTAGTTGATTCTCTTGGGTTTTCCAGGTATGCAACTGTATAATCAGAGGTGATCATTTTACCTCTCTCCTTCCAATTAATATAACTTCTATTTATTTTTGTCTTTTAGTTTTATGGAAGCAGTGGTGCATTGACAACAGAAGTGGTGTGTGTGCATTTGTGATGAAAGGTGGAAGAGAAGATGTGGATTTCAGACAAAGAAGATAACAAGTGATCTATATGTAAATATTTTAGTATTATTTTTCTTTTTGATTCATAATGTTTACTCTTTAGATATGGTATAGACATTTGATCAAACATCGATACAACATCATGATTTGGTCTGGGATATTTTGAAACTACATTTGTCTTTGGCCACTGTGAGAGTTTTCATAAAAAATAGCACATGATACAAATAAAAGTGATAGTTTCAACTAATGTTTAAGTCACCTGCCTATAATGGTGCAGTGCAATTTAGCTTGTAGACTGATTTCAAAGTCAATTTTGTAGTAGCCTTAATTAATCATCTAGTCAAAACAAAAACAAAAAACAACCCAATGTACATTGAAACTCTTTGATATGTTATGCTAATTATTTCTCTTTCTCTAATAACATCTGAGTCATGATTATTAAGCCTTAGTATTATAAAAGTTCTATGTCAAGACAGCAACTTGGCCAGGTGCGGTGTCATACCTGTAATTCCAGCAATTCAGGAGGCTGAGACAGGCAGATCACCCGAGTCCAGGAATTTGAGACCAGCCTAGGCAATATGGCAAAAAAAAAAAAAAAAAAAAAAAAAAAAAAAAAAAAAAAAAAAAAAAAACCATCTCTACGAAAAATACAACAACAAAATAATTAGCCAGGCGCAGTGGCATGTGCCTGTAGTCCCAGCTACTTGGGAGGCTGAGGTGGGAGGATCACTTGAGCCCAGGAGGCAGAGGTTGCTGTGGGCTGAGATTGTACCACTGCACTCTCTAGTCTGGGTGACAGAGTGGGACACTGTTTTTGTTGTTGTTGTTGTTTTGTTTTTAAGACAGTAATTTGTCAAGTTTTATATACACAATATTAATTTCGTATAAAGCTTATACCAGTTTGCGGAGGCCTCAAAGTTCAGCATATATGGGGAATGGAAACAACATGAATGTCAAGGCTTTTGTGAAAGTCCATGAAATAGAAACATAGAAGGCCACGGAATGGATTGAAAATGATAAATAACTATCAAATTTGGTGACTTAATCTCACATTTCTTTATGGTGATCTTTCTGAACTGTGTTGAAGGTTTTGCCCCATAATATAGACTGTCTTTTTCTCTGTAAATTGTTACCTATTCAGTGTAACTAAGTACATGTTTCTTTTACCTTTTATGGAAATGTTAATTTCCCAGGCATTTCACTTTTTTGGGCACTCAGGCACTTCTGGAACACACAACATCTATATATGGATGGTGGGCTTTCCCAAAATGTAGTTGAAGTTGTCATGCATATGAGAAGAGTGACTGAGGATGCAACTGTGAAATCATTTCCAGGCCAATTTCTTCATGTTCTACCTGAAATCCTTTACCTCTCATTCAAGAGAGCGTTAGTGAAAAACCAGGGGTTTGGTCCTGCTGCCTGCCACACAGAAAGCCAATGACTGAAACAATGAGTCCTGCCAATGAGGAAGGCTTTAATTGGGTGCGGCAGCCAAGGAAGTGGGAGCTGAGTCTAAAATCCATCTACCCTACCAGCTAAAACTAGAGGTTTATATAGCAGGGAAGAAATGTAACAGTGTGTAAGAAAATAGGAACTAGGGAGGGGCAAGGAAACAACCACAATGAATGAGGGGTCCTGAGGGGTCTGGAATCTCATTGTCTGGATATGGTGACCTGGAGAGTTTCAGTTCTTTGAAACTTTTTTTTGAGAGGCCTGAAGGTGGTTCCTGAGAAAGGGACTCAGATAAAACAAATATAAGTTTCAGGCTTTAAGGCCAGAAGGGTCAATTTCCATGTTTATTTAAACAACAACAACAACAAGAAACAAAAAACAACTATCTATGGTACTATTGGGTTGGTTTGAAAAGCAGACCAGTGAATGAAGAGAAGTCGGAAAGACACTGACTGGTAGACTGCTCAGGATGGGCCATGTTAGCCCCAAAATTTAGCAGCTTAAAACAACTAAATCAAAAAAAGTTTTATTTTTTGCTTGTGCTACCCATCCATTAGGTTGACAGAGCTCTCTGACACTTAGTCACTCAGTGACTCGGGCTGATAGAGCAGCCACCATTTTGAACATTGCTGGAGGGAGAAGAAAACCCTAGAAGATACCAACCTAGCAAACTCTGGCCCAGACACATGGCACTTCCACTTAACGATGCACTGGCTGGAACTAAACACGAGATCCCACCTAACCACAGGAGGGTCTGAAACTGGAGAGAACTGGAAATATTTGACAAACAAAACTAATGATTACCATGATTGTACTGAAAATGTGTTGAGGCCGGGCATGGTGGCTCACACCTGTAATCCCAGCGCTTTGGGAGGCGGAGGCAGGTGGATCACGAGGCTAGGAGTTCAAGACCAGCCTGGCTAAGTTGGTGAAATCCCGTCTCTACTAAAAACACAAAAGAAAATTAGCCGGGCACGGAGGCAGGTGCCTGTAATCCCAGCTACTCAGGAGGCTGAGGCAGAAGAATCTCTTGAACCTGGGAGGCAGAGGTTGTGGTGAGCCGAGATCGTGCCATTGCACTTCAACCTGGGCAACAAGAGACAAAACTCAGCCTCAAAACAAAAACAAAAACAAAGCCTCAGCCAATCACAAACAGCCAACCAACCAACTGGTTATATGGTTAGGGATCCCTCATCAGACCATACCCAAATAAGGCAAATGGCTCATCATACCACGCCCCAGTAAGGAAAACATCTAGCTGTAGCCAATCAGATGATTTCTCTACTTTGCTTCTGTATTCAGTCTATAAAAGCTCACTGCTCATGCTACTACTTAGAGTTCTCAGAACCTCTTCTGGTTCCAAATGCTCTTGATTCATGAATCATTTTTTGCTTAGATGAACTCCAACATATTTATTTTGTCTAAAGATTTTAACAATATACATACCAGATGGTGAGGTGACAAGTGATTTTTTTTTTCTCTTATAGTGCTTTTCTTTTTCTCCATTCTTACAGAGAACATGCATTACCTTTGTAATTAGAAAAAGAAAACTTGTTAAAATAGGTGGTAGGTATGTGGGTGTTCACTGCTGTATATATGCATGATAGGGGTATATGTATCTAAATTATCCAAAACTGGTTTCAAGTCATTAACATACAAACTAAAAGGAACTGAGGCTGGAATTCAGTTTGAAGACTTAGAATAACCAAGGATATTCTATTTTTTTTTTTTTTTTTTTTTTTTTTTTTTTTTTTTTGAGGCGGAGTCTCGCTCTGTCGCCCGGGCTAGAGTGCAGTGGCCGGATCTCAGCTCACTGCAAGCTCCACCTCCCGGGTTTATGCCATTCTCCTGCCTCAGCCTCCGGAGTAGCTGGGACTACAGGCGCCCGCCACCTCGCCCGGCTAGTTTTTTTTTGTATTTTTAGTAGAGACGGGGTTTCACCGTGTTAGCCAGGATGGTCTCGATCTCCTGACCTCGTGATCCGCCCGTCTCGGCCTCCCAAAGTGCTGGGATTACAGGCTTGAGCCACCGCGCCCGGCAACCAAGGATATTCTAATTCTAATACAGTACTCTATAGACAAGCATGTAAGAAAAATCTATTTCTTTTTAAATTATGCACAAATTATCTTCTTAGTGGTAGCGCTTCATTTCTCCGTGGAAATGGCCACTAGGATACCAGGTAATTGGTGCAGAATAATAAAATAATAAAACATGGGAAAAAAAGGAACCAAATATAAAGACTTCATTATTTATGCTCTGACTCCCAAAACTCCATCTAACTTAGTTGCCTTTTTTTTCTCTGCCTGTTAGGCCTCTCATTTGGCTGTAGAATTCTCCAGCCCCTACAAATTATTGTTGCTTTCCCTTTTTATTTAATATGAATGGTAATACCATTCTTCCAGCTGTGAACATTTCATAGGATAAAAATAATTTTTCTTTCCCTCCGTTCTCCCCTATCCTCTAATCCAATTAAGGTCTACGTTCTTCTAATTTTCACTTCATAGTGCTTCACTTCTTTTACTATTAGCACCATCTTAATTCTGCACCAATTACCAGTATCCCAGTGGCCATTTCCACAGAGAAATGAATCGCTATCGCTAAGAAGATAATTTGCACATAATTTGAAAAAAAAAAGATTTTTTCTTACATGCTTGTCTATAGAACTGTTCTGATAGAGTACCGTATTAGAATTAGAATATCCTTGGTTATTCTAAGTCTTCAAACTCTGAATTCCAGCCTCACTTCCTTTTAGTTTGCATGTTTATTACTTGAAAGCAGTTTTGGGTAATTTAGATATATACACCCCTATAATAGACAACAGAAAGATAAGTATTCTAAACTATGACTGGCCTCTATAGACAATTGGCCCTGCTAAGTGAACTATGGTAAAATTGCCGATTATCATTTTGGCAGATATCTGCCACCAATTTTATCATATTATTCATTGACCTACAGGTCCATTTTGCAACTAACTTACTATGGAAGATTCACCAAGCAGTGAAATTGCTTACAATTAGATGCCTCATGGGTCCTTCATTAACTTATTTTCCCTGAGGAATGTACTAATTGGCTGCTGGCAACATTTACCTTAAAAATTTTTCCCATGTTAAAGGAATTGCACTGAGGATACAGTTATTTTGGAGCCTGAATTATGTCTATATGTTAGAATGGAACTGCTTTTTATGAGGAAGAATCTGGCTATGTCAAAAACACTTTCCCCATAGGAATATGGGTTGGCCATTTTGGGGGAAATTTCATTCTTTTTTTGTTTTGTTTTGTTTTGTTTTGTTTTGTTTGAGACGGAGTCTCGCTCTGTCGCCCAGGCTGGAGCGCAGTGGCACGATCTTGGCTCACTGCAACCTCCGCCTTCCTCCAACCTCTGCCTCCCGGGTTCACGCCATTCTCCTGCCTCAGCCTCCCGAGTAGCTGGTACTATAGGCGCCCGCTACCACGCCCGGCTAATTTTTTGTATTTTTAGTAGAGACGGGGTTTCACCGTGTTAGCCAGGATGGTCTCGATCTCCTGACCTCGTGATCTGCCCGCCTCGGCCTCTCAAAGTGCTGGGATTACAGGCGTGAGCCACCGCGCCCCGGAACCTTTATTCTTTAAAGAGCTGTCAGCCCTGTTCTTCATTTGGTTCACACATCATGAAAACTTCCAGGTTTTCAATCACTGGAATGGCCAATTCCTTATCAAAAACTCAAGGAAATTGCTTATTTTAATTTTTTTGAGACAAGATCTCACTTTTTGGCTCAGGCTGAGGTGCAGTGGTGCGATCACGGCTCATTGTAACCTCCACCTCCCAGGCTCAAGGGATCCTGACTACACACCAGCACCACCACGCCCAGCTCATTTTCTGTATTTTTAGTAGAGATGGGGTTTCACCATGTTGCCCAGGCTGGTCTCAAACTCCTGGACTCAAGTGATCCACCTACATCGGCCTTCTAAAGTGCTGGGATTATGGGCATGAGCCACCTCTCCAAGCCTCTGGAAACTGCTGTTTAAATATGTAGTCTAGTGGCCCGGCGCCAGTGGCGCACGGCTGTAATCCCAGCACTTTGGGAGGCCAAGGTGGGTGGATCACAAGGTCAGGAGATTGAGACCATCCTGGCCAACATGGTGAAACCCCGTGTCTACCAAAAATACAAAAATTAGCTGGGCATGGTGGTGCGTGCCTGCAGTCCCAGCTCCTCAGAAGCTAAGGCAGGAGAATCGCTTGAACCCCGGAGGTGGAGGTTGCAGTGAGCCGAAATCCCCACCACTGCACTCCAGCCTGGCAACAGAGTAAGACTCTGTCTCAAAAAAAAAAAAAAAAAAAAAAATGTAGTCTATCAGTTCTTCTAGATATTTTAAACTCTATTCTCAGAGGAAGCCAGATCATCAGGGCAGTATATAGCTGGTCTCTAGCATAAGCTTTCAGTAAATTATAATTTGGCCACATGCCAAATTGTGGCCTCTACAAGTTTACCGTGAGACCTCTATAAGAAAATGACTTAAATTCATGATTGCATGCATTTATTTATAGCTACAAAATATTGCGTACTTATTCTGTCAGGTATCATGCTAGGTGCTTTTAGTGTGTCACTTAAATTTAATCCTTCCGACCACCCCATGGAGTGGTTATTATCCCTATTTTACAGGTCAGGATACTGAAACTCAAGACAAGTTACACGGCTCGGAAATGGCAGCAACAAGATTCAGTTCAGGTTTGTCTAATTTTTAAATCTGGTGGCCTTACCCCACTATGAAAGTTAATTTCCCACCATATCATATACTATCCAACATTAAGCATCTATATAGATACCCTGACAAGCATTTTTTGTTTTTAATCTATTTCTGGTTTTATTATTCTTCCCCACTTTTATTATCACTTCATAGATTTCAACTATTTACTTTTATACAATTGTAATAATATATTTTTAATAAACTGCCTAAAATATTTTTGGGTTTAAATTCTATTGAAGTACAAAGAAAAATAAATAAAAAAGCTCCTCTGAAATCCTGTAATAATTACTTTTACTTCATGTTGCCTGTGTTTTTTTTTCCTGTTATTTGCCTTTATTAAATTTTCAGGTTTATGTTCTAGTGTACACATTGCTTAAGTTATGAAATAACAGAGGAAAGCCTTCTATTTTAAACTTCCTCTGGGTCCTTCTAAATACAATGGATATGTTTTTTCCTAGGCTTGTGCCTTGGTACAGATAACCAGATGTTTGAAGAAAGGGAGGGAGGCTGGGAACGGTGGCTCACTCCTGTCATCCCAGCACTTTGGGAGGCCAAGGTGGGCAGATGGCTTGCGCCCAGGAGTTCAGGACCAGCCTGGGCAACATGGCAGGACCCTGACTCTACAAAAATTTAAAAGATTAGCTGGGCCTGGTGGTGCCACACTTGGGAGACTGAGGTGGGAGGATTGCCTGGACCCAGGAGGTCAAGGCTGCAGTGAGCGGACTGTGCCACTGCACTCCAGCCTGGGTGAGGGCAAGACCCTGTCTCAAAATAAATAAATAAATAAATAAATAAATAAATAAATAAATAAATAAATAAATAAAAATAATAAAAGAAAAAGAAAGAAAGGGAGAGGGATTTAAAGTAGTTAATGAAAATTTATAATAAGAGATATTTTAAAAATTCCATTATTTTACTCCCTGGCTTTGAATTGAATAAGGTATGGCACACAGCTTGCTGAATCCCGAGGTCTACTTATTAGTACCTACTTATTTCTTTTCACTATCCTTCAGATTCTGTTTAAAATCCTAAAGTTACTTATCTACATTAGGAGGTGCAGGTATTTCCTAATAGGAATAAGCACTTTTTCGTCATTTTGCACACTCCTCTTCTATACCACACCATCTTTTTTAAACAGCCCAGTTTGATGTCATCACAGAGGACCTGGTGTCAGCCACTCAAAGGGAACATTCTGCCTCCTGGGTTTCAAGTGCTTTTCTTGGTAACGCTAAGCATGGGCTATTATGGAACACTGGTTTTCCCACTTGCTCCTTTGGCTCTCTGTGGTGGCAGGGCACCATGTTTTATGATCACATCATTTTTTCACTCTGACATGCGTTCATTCAAACTTTTGCTTTGCTTTGTTTGGTTTGGTCTTTCAGGTCTTATCAAGGAACTCATCTTACACGTGTAGACATCTTCACCTTTCAAAAACACTCTGTTCTGGAAGTTCTGTTGCTAATAATTTTAGAGTTTAATTAGCTGAGACAAAGCAAGCATTTGTCACTTAAATTCCAGACAGTGACTTGGCAAAATGAGACCTACTAGATTAAGAGTAAAAATGAAGAGGAAAGAAAAACAAATTAGGTATCATTTCATGCTAGTTGGGTATCAGTATATGAGAATGGTAAATGTTTCACTTTTTAATTTCCAGATTCAAATTATGAGTGCAGCTCATGTAGAGATACAGGAACAAGAGAATATTATTTGAAATAATATGGAATATCATTGCATATTGAATAATTGAATATTAAATATTGAATATATAATATTGAATATATAATATTGAATATTATTTTGGCCAGGTGTGGTGGCTCACGTCTGCAATCTCAGCACTTTGGGAGGCTGAGGGAGGCAGATTGCTTGAGCCCAGGAGTTTGAGACTAGCCTGGGCAACATAGGGAGAGCCCATCTCTCTCTCTTTTTTAAAAAAATTCATTACATAAAAACAGATTGGGGCGCCGGCCGCGGTGGCTCAAGCCTGTAATCCCAGCACTTTGGGAGGCCGAGGCGGGCGGATCACGAGGTCAGGAGATCGAAACCATCCTGGCTAACACGGTGAAACCCCGTCTCTACTAAAAATACAAAAATTTAGCCGGGCGTGGTGGCGGGCGCCTGTAGTCCCAGCTACTCGGAGGCTGAGGCTGAGGCGGGAGAATGGCATGAACCCGGGAGGCGGAGCTTGCTGTGAGCCGAGATCGCGCCCACTGCACTCCAGCCTGGGCGACACAGCGAGACTCCGTCTCAAAAAAAAAAAAAAAAAAAAAAAAAAAAAAAAAAAAAAACAGATTGGGGCAATGGTTTATTTACTTGCTTTTGACATCATATTTGCTCCTTCAACTAAAATGGTTTCCTCCATCTAGGATGTTGTGGTGTCTGAGTAATTAAGACACTTAAAACGGTTTCCTCTTGCTATAAAGTAATGCAATTTTCTCTCTTATGGATTTCTTTCTCTTTCAGGGATTCAGAGTCAAAATTTATAAGAGCATTATTGAGCCTGGTACATAAACCTTTTATGTAAAGTTAATCCGGTTGAGTATTTGGGAGCGGAAGGATCTCAGAGAGGACAGAAAACTGTTTATGAAAACTAACAGGTGACGATGAAACATTCCAGTGGTTCTGCAGATGATTCTGACTCATTATTTTCTCTTTATAAACGTCATATTTAGAAAAGAATTTTTTCTTTCTAAACAAAGTGAATTTATTAAGTAACAATTCAGCTATTTTTATTTATCAACAATATGTAAGTGCTGGATTAAAATACCTGATCAATATGAGATGACAATGGTGTTCTAGTGAAGACACAGAAATCCAACGATGAAGCCTTATCATGAGTAAATGGATGGTTTCCATTAGATTTTGTCAAATATTGAATACAGATCTCCATTAATACCTCTCTGGGCTCAAGGGGCCCAAATAAAAAAAAAACACTTGTAAAGACAGTCAAGAGGAAAAGGAAACCGTGAGATACAGAGAATCTGGGGTAAGGCAAGGTCTTGCCATGCGCATCCCCTCTTTGGCATCATCAACAAATTATCTGCACATTTTTCAGTGTATGTTACTTGTGTTTTGGAACCTTTTTCACTAACACCATGCTCTGCTATCTTCCAAGTTTCCAATCTGTGATGATCTGTTATAGGTTACGATAAATGTTTCTGTGACATCAATGAGCTCATTTGTGATCAGTAAATAGGAGCATCAACTCAGTGTAACATGGAGTTGTTCTGGCTTCTAGGTATGGACTCTGGAATAGCAGAAGTAAATTTGTAACTCTAAGGAGGAAAGGAAAGTTCTCAGTCATTTCAGCTCTTTCTTAGGGAAATAAAAGGAGTGCCTGCACCTGGGGCTCCTCCCCAGAGAGGCATACCCCCGAGATTTGCATGATTCTGGGCCCTGACTGGTTGCATTTCCTCCTGTGCTCAGAGTTCCTCTTCCACCTGCTCTGCTCAGCACTCAGAAGCCAATAATCCCATTCAATTGTTTCTATGCATTTTTAACAACCCCTGAGGCGGCCTTCACCACATGATAAGTTGCCTGCCTAGGCTATCCAGGTTACCTCTAGAAGGACTATTCATGTTTTTGTTTTTGTTAGTGCTTTAGTTACACAGATATACACTTTTTGAAAAGTTTATCCCTAATCTTATTTTTAAGTTTTATACTTTTTGAAAAGTTTATCCCTAATCTTATTTTTAAGTTTTATACTTTTTGAAAAGTTTATCCCTAATCTTATTTAACAGAACAACTCCATGTTACACTGAGTTCATGCTCCTATTTACTGATCATATACTGTAAACTCTTTATAATGAACATTATGGCAGAATGCATTGTTTTTGAGGGACAGGTATCTTGTGTTATTGTAGAAGTATTGTACACTTAGTGGGTGCTTACTAAATGCTGACACATTATTTATTATTAATTGTCATAGGAATTTTAAAAAGTCATGCCATGGAATGACTGTATTAACAAGAAACCTAATTACAGGAATTGAGCAAGACCATTTGACTCTAGATGTTAGAATCTCTGAATGTCATTTTATTTTATTTTATTTTGAGACAGAGTCTTGCTTTGTCACCCAGGCTGGAGTGCAGTGGCATGATCTCGGCTCACTGCAACCTCCGCCTCCGAGGTTCAAGTGATTCTCCTGTGAGTAGCTGGGACTACAGACGACCGCCACTAAGCCCGGCTAATTTTTGTATTTTTAGTAGAGACGGGGTTTCACCATGTTGACCAGGCTGTTCTCGATCTTTTCTGACCTCATGATCTGCTCGCCTCGGCCTCCCAAAGTGCTGGGATTACAGGTGTCAGCCACCGCACCCGGCCTAAGAGTCATTTTAATTTGTAAGATATGTTTACTGTTTTAGAGAGACAGAGGCTAACTTTTCATTTTCAAGGACTGCTGAACAATCATCCATGAGTTCTTGAAGTTGAATCACAGGAAACTGTACTTGTTTTTCAAACCATTTGGCTACTGTAAGAAGCTGCTGGTCACAAAACGCACGTCCAATAAACTGCAGTCCTATTGGCAACCCTTGGTTTGAGAGTGCAACAGGGATACTCACTGCTGGCAATCCTGGGAAAAGAAGGAAGGTGATTAATTCTCCATTCTAATTAGCAGAGACCTCTTCCACTTTTCAGTGCTAATTAAGTACAATACAGGCTAAGGTTTAAAAAACAGCTAAAAATATTATGCTATATAGTGCTTTTGAACTGTTTTGTTTACTTAAAAATATATCTTGGAAATCATTCTGTATCAGTTCACAGAAACTTTCTTCATTCATTTCTTATTGCTGTATAGTACTCCATTACTTGGTTTCACCATAATTGAGTAAACCAGTCTTCTATGATTGTGTATTTAGATTGTTTTCAATATTTAGCTATTTTACACACCATAATTGAGTAAACCAGTCTTCTATGATTGCGTATTTAGATTGTTTTCAATATTTAGCTATTTTATACAATGCCCCAGATAATTACCTTGTGTATGTATTTTTCTGGTATCTTTGAAATTTTCTTAGATGAAGAGGAGATTGCTTCATCAAAGGACAAATGCACATGTAATCAGATATTGCAAAATTCCCCTGCAAAGAAGTTGTACCATTTTGAACTTCTACCTATAGCCTTGCAAACAGATTGTGTTGTTCAGTTTTTGAATTTTTGGCAATCTATTAGATGAGAAATTAGCTCAGGGTAGTTTTAATTCCAGGTTTGGGCAGAGAAAGTACAAAATCCCAGAACATCTTGTTATACCATGAAACAAGTTTTCAAAAATTAATGGGGACAGTTTTAAAGGACACATATAACTTGAAGGGGCTCTTATTGGCCAAATTTAAGGCAATCTGAGCATCAAAAACAATACTGACAGTAATTGCTTATAATACATTGAATTTAAGAAAAAAAGGAAGACTCTTCTTTAGAGAATACTGCTAGCTAATAAATGTAGAAGGAATGACAGAATTAGTAAAGCCAGAATGTTGTAATTCTCTAGCTAATATTTCAAGGATGATCAATGAATGCTAAAACTGGGTTCAAGATTATTGGAAAATAGGATATTCACATGGTCTCAAAACCTCACCCCAGAAATTGCTTAAAAAATGATAAAAGGAAAAATGTACCTTTTTATAAAGGAACATCTAGCAGTTACTTCCTTAGCCAAGTGATCAACTTGGTTTCCAAAAATGATATCAGTCAGGAAACTGATATTAACTGTTTCCTGACATGAAGATTATGTAGTATTTCTACCAAAAATGTTTAACTCAACCCAATCATGAGGAAGCAATCTGACAAATTCTGACTATGGATGGGACATCCTACAGCACAAGTGGACTGGGCTCTTAACATTTTTTTAAGTGCTAAATAATAAGAACTGTTGAACCAGAGTTCTACATCCAGCAAAAATAACCTTTAAAAATCAAAGGGAAATCAACACACTCTCAAAAGGAAAGCTATGATAAATTTTTCATCAGCAGAACTACCCTAAAAGAAAGGCCAAAGAAATTTCTCTAAATGGAAGTGACAAAATAAAGAATCTTGGTACTTCAGGAGGGAAGAAAGAACACAGTAAGCAAAAGTATAGGTAAATGTAACAGACTTTTCTTTTCCTCTTAAGTTTTCTACATTATGTTTGATGATTGAAACAAAAATTACAGCACAGCCTGATGTGGTTTTAAAGAAAAAAGAGAGGTGGGGTGATTGTTCTAGGTTTTAAAAAGATACCATAAACTAATGTAATATATCAGGAGGAAAGATAACTTACAAAAGACATTTTTGGTAGGACTGAGAAAATTTGAATATAAACTACATTTGAATTATTAATCATGTTAGTTTTATTAGGTATGACAATGGAATTGTGGTTCTGTAAGAGAATTTATTCTTTTTTTTTTTTTTTTTTTTTGAGGCAGAGTCTCGCTCTGTCGCCCAGGGGCTGGAGTGCAGTGGCCGGATCTCAGCTCACTGCAAGCCCCGCCTCCCGGGTTTACGCCATTCTCCTGCCTCAGCCTCCCGAGTAGCTGGGACTACAGGCGCCCGCCACTTCGCCCGGCTAGTTTTGTATTTTTAGTAGAGACGGGGTTTCACCGTGTTAGCCAGGATGGTCTCGATCTCCTGACCTCGTGATCCGCCCGTCTCGGCCTCCCAAAGTGCTGGGATTACAGGCTTGAGCCACCGCGCCCGGCAGAGAATTTATTCTTACAAGATTTGTACAAAAGAATTTAGGGGTGAAGTGTCATGACATCTGAAACTTTCAAATGATTCAGGTAAAAACAAAGTTGTGTGTGCGTGTGAGTGTGTGTGTATGTAGAAAGAGGAAGAGAAGGGCAAAGCAAATAAGGCAAAATGTTAACAAGATTACATCCAGGTGAAGGGCATATCAGCATTCATTATACTACTTTTTCAGCTTTTCTGTGGGTTTTAAATTTTCCGAAATAAAAGTTAAAAAAAAAAGCTACTAAGTGTGTTGTGTTTGTGTGTGTGTGGTGAGAGTGCATGCATGTGTACTGATATGGTTTGGATCTGTGTTCCCATCCAAATCTCATGTTGAATTGTAATCCCCAGTGTTGAAGGTGGGGCCTAGTGGAAGGCGACTAGATCATGGGGACGGTTTCTCATAAATGGCTTAACACCATTCCCCTTGGTGCTGTTCTCGTGATAGTGAATGAGTTATTACAAGACTTGGTTGTTTTAAAAGTGTGTAGCATCTTTCCCCTTTCTTTCTTGCTTGGGCTGGGCCATGTAAGACATGGCTGCTTCTCCTTCACTTTCCACTGTGAATTTAAGTTTCCTGAGGCATTCGCAGAAGCGGAAGGTGCTCAGCTTCCTGTACAGCCTGCAGAGCTGTGAGCCAATTAAACCTCTTTTTTTTTTTTTTTTTTTTTTTTGAGACGGAGTCTGACTGTGTCGCCCAGGCTGGAGTGCAGTGGCGCGATCTCGGCTCACTGCAAGCTCAGCCTCCCGGGTTCATGCCATTCTCCCGCCTCAGCCTCCGAGTAGCTGGGACTACAGGCGCCCGCCACCATGCCCGGCTAATTTTTTGTATTTTTTTTAGTAGAGACGGGGTTTCACCATGTTAGCCAAGATGGTCTCGATCTCCTGACCTCGTGATCCGCCCGCCTCGGCCTCCCAAAGTGCTGGGATTACAGGCTTGAGCCACCGCGCCCGGCCTAAACCTCTTTTTTAAAATAAATTATCCAGTCTCAGCTATTTCTTTATAGCAGTGTCAGAACAGACTAATGCATGTACACACACACACTCCTAAGCATTCCAAAAGGATAGACTTTTGCTTTTAGGGAACCATCTAGCTAGAATCTTAAGTTGAAGACCAGAATACCTGCCTAAGAATTTGAAGAAAACCAGAATGTTCCTGAGGAATCCTCACCTGCCATATTTACAGCTTGTGTAAAAATATCATCCTGGGCACTTCGGGTTCTGTTGTCCTCTTTGATGAACTCCAAGTATGGTACTGCCTCACTCAAGGTGGTGGGAGTTAGCAAGACATCTACTCCAGAGTTAAAAGCATTTACAAAGTCATTAGCAATGAGGCGTCTCACTTTCTGTGCTTTGACGAAATAATTTTCATAGTTTCTGTGTGAAAAAAGTGGGTGTCATTTTTAAGGATTTTTTATATTTTTCTTTTAATCAATTATCTTACATTAGGCTTGATAAAGAACCATTGGATTTCCATTTTCTAGCTTAGAATAAAAAGTTTGGCTTGCCTGTGTAATGCCCATTCCCTTCCCCCCGGCTCCCCAGTGGTGGGGTGTATATGAGAGAGGAGTGTTTTTCTATCATGGACACCACAGGGGAAAGTTTGGGGATGAAGCAGAGCTTAAAGGTGTTTCAATTAAGTTAGAAAACTGACACAGACTGTTGAGAAATCTTTGCAACTTTTCCCACCCAAAACAGCCTGGGGCCTGACATCTTCTGCCCTGGGCCCCTTTCTCTTGATGTGGAAAGTCTGAATGCAGTATTTATAGACTTCTAAGGTTTTAAAATCCTGCATCAGGAAGAAAATCAGAAATACTGGTTGGTGAAATAAAGAGTTTAGGCATTGTCTAAAAAAAAAAAACCCACTGGATTCTTGGCTTTTATGAGGAGGCACCACTAAGATTCTTAACATATAAAAATGAATTCTCTTCCATTGTGCTGCCACTCTAAAAGCTTATATATATATAAATTAATCAATCAGAATTCAGAATTCACTAGTAGATGCAATTCTACATGTATAATCTCAAAATATTAATAATTCCAGGACTATCATTAAACGAGAATATTCATTGGTGAGGAAAGTAAAGTACATAGCAATAAATTACTTTCTAAAGGTTACTAAGACAGACAGCAATAGACTACGCAGTATTTGAATTTTGTATTTTATGGATAGATATAGCCCAGGGGTAGAAATGTGAAATTCAAGAATGCTTATTTTACTAAAAAGACTAAAGAAAAGGGCAGACATAGGAGCAACCATAAGTCAATGATACTAAGAAAAGGAAAAAAAAATCCTTTGGATTCTTCTGAAACTGTTAGGAGAGGCTAGCAAGAACTAACTGTTCTAAACCTCAGTTCCCACAATGGTAAAAATGGATATACCTGCTCCAGTTTTATTGAGGGCCAAATAAAATATGATAAAAATGTGAAATATATTTTACTCTGAAAGGGTGGTACAGCAATATCATAGGTCCTTACTCTTATTTGACCACAAGGTCTACAGAGAGACCAATGCAGGCATCACATATAATTTACACACTGACAACAACTAAGTGGTTTAAACACCACAGTCCAAAACCTGAATTTTATAAAGAACAAATACTGGCTGGGCCTGGTGGCTCATGCCTGTAATCCCAGCAATTTGGGAGGCTGAGGCGGGTGGATCACAAGGTCAGGAGTTTGAGACCAGCCTGGCCAACATGGTGAAATCCTAACTCTACTAAAAATACAAAAAAATTTAGCCAGGCATGGTGGCCTGTAGTCCCAGCTACTGTGGAGGCTGAGGCAGGAGGAGAATCGCTTGAAGGTGGAGGATGCAGTGAGCCAAGATTGCGCCACTGTACTCCGGCCTGGCAACAGAGCAAGACTCCGTCTCAAAAAAAAAAAAAAAGAAAAAAAAAACAAGAACAAATACTTGTTTTCTACTTTATTTCTTCCTACTTTAAATACGGCTCAGAAGAAGAACTGCTTCCATCCAAGATGGAGTAATGGAGATGGAATTTACCCTGTGTTATGGTTTGAATGTTTGTCCCCTCTAAAACTCATGCTGAAATTTAATTGCCACTGTAACAGTCTTAAGAGATGGGGCCTTTAAGAGGTGATTGGGCCATAACAACTCCACTCTTGAGTGGGACTGGTGCCATTCTAAGAGGGAAAGTTCAGCCCCCCATGTGCTTTCCCTTTCTCTCCCTCTTTTTCTCCCCACCCTTGCTTTCTGCCATGTGTAGACATAGCAAGAAGGCCCTCACCAGGTGCTGGCTTCTCAGTGTTGGACTTCCCAGCCTCTAGAACTGTGAGCCAGTAAATCTCCATTCATTATAAATCACCCAGTCTCAGACATTCTGTTATAGCAGCAAAAATGAACTAAGACTGCTTCTCAGAATAGGGGATTAAAAACAAACAAACAAACAAACAAAAACTAAGACACCCTGCCTTGTTAAACAACTAGAAAACTGGACAAAATATATGAAATGACCATTTTCAGACATTAGACAACAGACATTAAGGAGAAAATGTCGTGAGAGAAGAAGAGAAACAAATGAAGTAAGCCAGGCCAGGTGTGGTCCCTCATGCCTGTGGGGGACGCGAGTGGGGAGCGCGGAGGATTCCTTAAGCCTAGGAGCTTGAGACCAGCCTGGGCAACACAGGGAGATCCTGTCTCTACAGAAAATTCTGCAGTAGTCCTAGCTTCACTGGGGGGTGGGGAGTGTTGAGGGTTGCTGAGAAGAACTTGAGCCTGGGAGGTCGAGGCTGCCAGTGAGCCATGGTCACACCAATGCACTCCGGCTTGGGTGACCAAGTGAGGTCCTGTCTCCAAAAAAAGAAAAGAAAAGAAAATGAGATATGCCCTTTGATTTCCCCAGCTTAATGCCTAGGGGCAGTTTTCAGGCCTCATTCCAGAGAGGAAGCTAAACAGTATGGGGGGGGCGCGGGGTAAGTTAGAGACAGAGATCTGAAGTTCAAGGAGGCAAAGGCAGCTAGAATTTGCAAAGCAGGGTGCTGAGTAGGAGGGAGTGGCACATAGAGCTCAAGAGATCTGCAGGGAGATTTCTTGAGTCTTTGAATGAATACTGATCTATGAATGCATGAGAAGAAATTCCCAAGGCTGGGGAAACAATCCCCAAAAAGCAGTGGACCCAACAATTCCTAGAGCTCAAACAGGGCTGGAAATAGTTTGTGTTTCTAACAGCCAAAGCAAAAAGACTTGAATATATGTAACATCAAAGCACCACCTCAAAGTAAAGTAAAATTAGCCCTGGACTAAAGGCTGCTTTGGATTTATCTTCACAAAGCTTTAAAAGAAGACTTGAAAAGATCCAACAAATTCCAAGCAACTTCATTGCACCCTGGGAAAAAGCTGAACACTGTTTAAAGGAATATAACAAAAGTCTAGCAAATGACAATGTAAAATTCACAATATACAGACATGAAAAGAAGCAAAAAATATGACCCATAACCAGAGAGGGAAAAAGCATTAATACAAACAGATGCAAATATGTTGGAATGAGTACATAAGAACATTAAAAGCTACCATAAACACGTTCTTATTTTTTTTGGAGACAGAGTCTCCTGGGTCATTCTGTCACCCAGGCTGGGGTGCAGTGGCACAATCTCGGGTTACTGCAACCTCTGCCTCCCAGGTTCAAGTGATTCTTGTACCTCAGTGTCCCGATAGCTGGAATTACAGGCATATGCCACCCCACCCAGCTAATTTTTGTATTTTTAGTAGAGACAGGTTTTGCCATGTTGGCCAGGCTGGTCTCAAACTCTTGACCTCAAGTGATCCACCCGCCTTGGCCTCCCAAAGTGCTGAGATTACAGGCCTGAGCCACCGCACTCAGCCTAAATATGTTCTATATGTTCAAGATGGTAGAAGAAAACATAAAATAATGAAGAAATTGAAGGGATAAGAAGACCTACATGGAACTTCTAGAGAAAAAAAATACAATATATAAAAAACATACTGGAAAGAATCCACATAACAGAAAAAAAGATGAGTGATTCTGAAAACAGTAATGGAAACTAACCAAAAAGAAGTAGAGAAGGAAAAAAGACTGGGGAAAAAAAAAGAATGTAGTGTCTGTGAGCTGTGGGACAACATCAGGCAGATTAACACACGTGTGAAAAGAGTCCCAGACAGATGGAGGACAGAAAAAACATTTGAGAAAATAGTAGCCAACATTTTCCAAATTTGATTAAAACTATAACCCAACTGATCAAAGCTGCTTAACAAACCCCTATGCAGAAGAAATATGCAGAGAACCACACCAAGGCACATCACAGTCAAATTCCTGAAAACCAATGATAAACAGAAAAAGCTTAAAATCAGCCAGAGGAAAAAAAGATACATTACATACAGAGGAATGACCATAAGAACGACAACAGACTTCTCAGAAACCATGTAAGCCAGAAGACAATGGAACAAAACCTTTAAAGTACAGAAAGAAGAAGCAATCTATGCTTTTTCTTGTTTGTTTTTTAAAGAGATGGGCTCTTACTCTGTCGCTCAGGCTTAAGTACAGTGGTGCGATTATAGCTCACTGCAGGTTCTCACTCCTGGGCTCAAGCAATCCTCCCACCTCAGCCACCTGAGTAGCTCTAACTACAGGAGTGCACCTGTGCCCAGCTTAACCTATATTTTTTAACCCAGAGAAAATATCTTTCAAAATTAAAAGCAAAATAAAGAGTTTTACATATAAACCAAAGCTGAAAGAATTCACTGCCAACAGGACTACAAGAAATATTAAAGAAAGTTCTTCAAGTAAAAACAAAATTATACCAGATGGAAATTAACATCTCTAGAGCAGAGAGATAAAGCACCAGAAATACTAAATACGTAGGTAAATATAAATGACACTATTTTTCCCATTTTAGATCATTTTTTAAGAGAAAAATTAGTATTTAAAGAAAAAAAGCAGAAGAAAAGGTTAAAAGAAAAAAAGAACAGATGGGACAAATAGAAGATAAATAGCAAAAGGTAGATATAAATGTGGTACATAGGTAATATTTATGTCAATTAAAAATAAACTCTTCCTGGTCAGGCATGGTGGCTCATGCCTGTAATCCCAGCACTTTGGGAGGCCGAGGCGGGCGGAATCATGAGGTCAGGAGTTGGAGACCAGTCTGGCCAATATGTTGAAACCCTGTCTCTACTAAAAATACAAAAATTAGCTGGGCATGGTGGTGTGCGCCTGTACTCCCAGCTACTCGGGAGGCTGAGGCAGAAGAATCGTTTGAACCCAGGAGGCGGGATTGCAGTAGACCAAGATTGTGCCGCTGCACTCCGGCCTGGGTGACAGAGTGAGACTCCATCTCAAAAATAAAAAATAAAATAAAATAAATAAATAAATAAATAAACTCTTCCTGGCACATAAGTTGACTTCTTAAAATAAAAAAAGTATTCCAAATCCCATTTTTCCTATCACCTTTGTCCACCCAAGTTGACCCAACTTGGAACTGACTCAGGAGCTAGGGATACCAGCAGTACTTTTAACTTCCTTTTATCAGAACCCCCAAATGGTGATCATGAGAAATACTTTCTGACTCCTCTCCTTCAATTTCTTTTTATGCTGTTACAATGACCTATATAATTCATCAACTTGTGCCCTGAGATAAACAATATGTTTCTAATCAGTAATATTTGGCAAAAGTAACATCTTTAGTTTAGTAAGAGTTTTCCCTTAGAAAATTTCTTAGCAATATTTCATTTTCTTTTTGTACTCCAAATTCATTACAAGCATCTGGTCAATATGGTAACAGTCTTTTAATCTGGAACATAATCAAATAGTATTCTTTTTTTCTTTTTTTTTTGAGATGGAGTTTCACTCTGCTGCCCAGGCTGGAGTGCAGTGGCATTATCTTGGCTCACTGCAACCTCTGCCTCTTGGGTTCAAGTGATTCTCCTGCCTCAGCCTCCTGAGTAGCTGGGATTACAGGTGCCTACCACCACGCCCAGCTAATTTTTGTACTTTTAGTAGAGATAGGGTTTCGTCATGTTGGTCATCATGTTTCGTCATGTTGGTCAAACTCCTGACCTCAGGTGATCTGCCCACCTTGGCCTTCCAAAGTGCTGGGATTACAGGCATGAGCCACCAGGCCCAGCCTCAAATAGTATTCTTAGAAAAAGTAATCCCGTGGCCTGGCATTGTGGCTCATGCCTGTAACACCTGCACTTTGGAGGCTGAGGTGGGCGGACTGCTTGAACCCAGGAGTTGGAGACCAGCCTGGGCAACATGGCGGGATCCTGTCTCTACAGAAAATACAAAAATTAGTTGGGCATGGTGGTACATGCTTGTAGCTTCAGCTACTAGGGAGGCTTAGGTAGGAGGATCACTTAAGCCCAAGAGGTTGAGGTTGCAGTGAGCTGAGATCACTCCACTGCACTCCAGCCTGGTGATAGAGTGAGACCCTGTCTCAAAAATAAAAAGTAATTCTAACTATCGGCCCTGAGAGGATGCACAGATAAATAAAATGATTTCTGTCCTTGAGGGCATGGAGAAAAACTCCATGTAATGAAGTTCTGCATTACAACAACCAATCTTGCTTTTTCACACTTCTCATGTCCTCTTAGACATACGTGGTGGTATAGAAGATGAGGCTTGTTCACAAGATCGTGAATAAACTCATAATGAAGACAACTGAAGGAGGAGTCATAGTCATTTTGAATTCTTTCTTAGAGCAAAGACATACATAATATAAGGAAAAACTAAGTTGATTCAATACATTTTCAAGAAACAATACAACTCCCTGCTTAAGGCTCTAACAGCAATAAACCAATGTGGTAATACCCAAGGGACATTTAATGAGATTAAAATCCTTAATGGCTTCCTACTTACACTCATCCCTTGGTGTCTGTTGGGGGTTTGGTTCCAAGACCCCTTTGGATACCAAACTCTGAGGATATTCAAGTCTCATATAAAATGCTGTAGTATTGCATAAAACCTATGCACACCTCCTGCACGTTTCAAATCATCCCTAGATTACTTGTAACATCTAATACAATGTAAATGCGATGCAAACAGTTGTTATACTGTATTGCTTTTTAATTTGTATTACTTTTTATTGTTGTATGTTATCTTTTATTTTTTGAATATTTTTGATTTGTGTTTGGTTGAATCCAAGCTTGCAAACCCCACAGATATGGAGGGCTGCCTGTCATCTGTACCAATCGTTTAGCTAAAGTACCAGTATTTCTTTTGTTTTTGAATACCAGGACCCAAAAGTACCATAAACAGGTCTTTTCTAATTCAAATCATAAAGATTTTGTTTCTTTACCAAATATCTTGACTTATAAGACCTGACAGAGACATGTTATTTGAGGGTTCAAGAATGAAGAAAATTCCTAAATGAGTTGTCTTACTCTTTTAATAAGAAAAAGTTTCCTGAGAGAATTCTTCCTCTCACCACATCATTGAACCCTTCTCGTCTGGTTGCAGCATACATGGCTTCAGTGGACACATCAATGTCACATCTGTGACCTGAAAATAAGATAAGGGTAAATATTACTTGAAAGGAAGTAAAAGCAGTAAAGTTTGGGCTAAAGCCAGGCCTAGATTCACTTTATTTATTTATTTATTTGAGATGGAGTCTCACTCTGTCACCCAGGCTGGAGTGCAGTGGCGTGATCTCAGCTCATTACAACTTCTGCCTCCCTTGTCAGTGATTCTCCTACCTCAGCCTCCTGAGTAGCTTAGATTACAGGTATGCAGCACCATGCTCAGCTAATTTAGATTCACATTTTTGTGACCAATATTAAAGTTTAGGGAGTTGCCCTTAATGGTTTCTTTTCCCTATCTGCCTTTTGACTGACTGATCATGGAGAGAGAAGAAAAGAACCAAGAAAGAAACTCCATTTGTTCACTCCCTCATTCATTCATTCAAACATTTATTGAGCTCCTACCATGTATCAGGCACTACATTAGTGGGATTGAGCATACGACAACAAGATACTATCCCTTCAAGTTATTCATAGTCCTGAGAGGCAAACCAAACATACACAGATATTTATGACAAATAGTCAGTACAAGTCTAAAATGACAAAGGTAAAAAATGACTCACTGATTAACTTTTCTGAATCATTAACATTATCTCAAGCATTAACTTTTTTGTCACTAATAAGTGAACTTTTCAAATGTTTGCAACAACTACCTTAAAAATAAAATAACCCAGCCATCTTACCATATTGTAGCCCATCAAATCTTGCCATATTCGAAGCTACTTCCGATGTGCACAATACATGGTAGCAGACAATTGAATAACTGGTGTGAGGAAGGGATACTTCAAGTACTTTGGCCCCCTCAGACTCAAAGAGGTCAGCAGCTTTGGACCAAAGAGACCGTACTTCACTTGATAATTCTGGTACAAGATATTCCTTACAGGAAAAAGTCAAGATACAAAATTGAAACTGTATAGATCATTTCATAAAAATTTGTACTTCATCTGTATAGATGATTTTATAAAAATTTGTACTTCAGGACCTTTGGTAATACATTAGAAAATATGATAAAATTGCTAGTAGGTAGCTAGAAAGACTGAATCCATTTAAGAGTTTATGGTATGACAAAGCATAGTACTAGATACTATGATCTGGATATAACGACATTAAAGATTGGAGATCTAGTTGGGGAAAATATTTGTTAAATGCTCATTATGTATCAGGTACCTAACAGCATATCAGTATATATCAGCATATACGCTAATTGCTCATGTATCATGTACCCTGTTAGATGATTTTCAAAGGTTCTCTCATGTCATGCTTTTAACAAGTCTGTGATCTAGGTATTATAATCCTTCATTTTATTAATGAAAAATCTTGACATAAGAAGTTACTTTCCTAATGTTAAATAGCAGGTAAGTAGAGTGTCTAGGATTTCAAACTGGGTCTGTTTAAAAGCCTGTGATCTCTATAAATAAATTTTTAAAAGAAGGCACAGATACTGCCTTTTTTTTTTTTTTTTGAGACAGGGTCTTGCTCTGTCACCCAGGCTGGAGTGCAGTGGTGCAATCATGGCTCACAGCAGTCTCAACCTCCTGGACTCAAGCAATCCTCCCACCTCAGCCTCCCAAACAGCTAGGACCACAGATGCATGCCACCACACCCCACAACTTTTTTTTTTTTTTAACTTTTTGTAGAGATAGGGTCTCTGTATGTTGCCCAGGCTGGTCTCAAACTCCTGATCTCAAGCGATCTTCCTGCCTTGGCTTCCCAAAGTGCTGGGATTACAGTTGTAAGCCACTGCACTTGGCCTTACATATATTACCTTAATGGAAGATTTTAAATAAAGTAGTATTTCTCTATAGCAGTGGTCTTACCTGGGGGTTACTTTTGTCTCCTTTTCCCTAACCAGGAGACACTTGACAATGTCTGCAGACATTTTTGGTTGTGGGGTTGTGGTTTTGGTGGTGGGGTACTACTTGCATGTAGTGGTAAAGGCCAGGGATGCTACTAAACATCTTACAATGCACAGGACAGTCTCCCACAACAAACAATTACCAGCCCCAAACACCAACAGTGCTGAGGTTGTGAAACTTCATTATTCTGCAGGGTAACTTATTTCCCTAAAAGATTTAAAGCAGTAACATATTGCAAGCCTTAATATTTTTAAAAGGTTAGTAATTTAACATTATAACATTCATGTATTCATTACTCAATTGCTACTGTAATAGATGCAGTAGTAATAATAATAACAATAAAGATGTTAACATTTTTTGAGGCATTACTATGCAAGGTATGGCTTTGGGCTAAGTCCTTTCTTTACATTAGGGATTGGCAAACTATGGACCATAGGCCAGATGTGACAAGCCAGCTGATTTTTTGAAAATAAAAGTTTTATTAGAACAGAGACACACTTTTTCATTTACATATTGCCTGTGGCTGCTTTCTCACTATAATGGCAGAGTTAAGTAGTTATGATAAAGACTGTATGGTCCACAAAGTCTAAAATATTTACTATCTTGCCCATTACAGAAACAATTTGCAGACTTAACATGACCATCTAATCGATCCTCACAAATCTCTAAGTCAATATTTTTATTATTCCCATTTTACAGATGGGGAAATTGAGCTAAAAGATGAAAGTCAACTCATATGATTAATAAAAGTGGCAGAGCAGAGATTCAAACCCACCCAATCCGCCTCCCAAGTCTGTGCTCTCTCTTGAACTTGACAGTATTTCTATAAAGTAATGAAAGGAAAAAGTTACCTTCGGAATTCCTATACATAGTTTGCTCACATCTGCCAAACTGGGAAGCATGAATGGTTTATTAATAGGGTCATGTACTGTGGTAGAGTCCTTGGGGTCAGGTCCAGCCAGTGCACCTGTAAGGAGCAATACTTATGAATGGCAGATATATTGTTTTATAGAGAAACTGTTGCAAATGATATAGAATTATATAAATACCCAACACAATTGCTGCATCATCCACACATCTGGTTAAGATTCCTGGCACATCCATCGAATTCACCAGGGGAATGAGACCATGACGGGAAACTAAGCCATAGCTTGGTTTGAAACCAACAAGCCCACAGTGGGCAGCAGGATTTCTGGTCGATCCTCCTGTATCTGATCCTAAAGCCCTGGAATTTAAATGGAATTATCTTTAGAAGAATGATATATCTCTAATTATATTTGGAATCTACCCTTTCAATTGTATATTTTTAAACTGTATTTGCCTCTGATTACACAAAAGTAACACGTTCATCTCAGAGAATTCATAAAGTATAGAAAACTTTAGGTACTCAATATTCCAATACCCAGAGGAAAACAATTGTTAACATTTTGGTATATTAACTTTAAGTTTTTTTAAAAACGCATTTTTTTCATCGTTGAGATAATTCTGTAATCATGAGTTTCCATCCCTTTTTTAACATGAGCCTTTTACTATGTCATTAAAATTCCTGAAAATGTAAAGTATATGTAATATTCCATCATATAAATTGGTGATTCCTGGTATTTTAAAGTCCATTCTCCTTTCAATACACATATAAATCTTGCACTTTCCTCTGATGTTGATATTGAAAACAAATCAAATTAATGGCAATTTTACAGTATGATTTTACAGACTAAATATGCCCCTCCTAGAAATTCAGATACAGCCCTTTGCTACCCACCCCATTTAAAATCATGGATAGAGATGTATAATAATTTACTTAAACACTTACATTGTTTCTAACTAGAATAACTATGTAATAAATAACTTTGTAATGAAAATCTCTGAACATAAATTTTTGCTTATGTGTGAGTACTTTCTAGGCTAGCTTCCAAGAAATAGACTTAGTGCACATAAATTTCTGATATATACTGTCCAATTACTTGTCAGAAAGATTATGCCAATTTATATTCCCAGTTGCAGTGAGTCAGATTGTGTTTTAAAGTTTCAGTACCATCACTGAGTACTAGGAAGTTTTAAAATTGTTAGTGTGATAACCAAAAAGTTTTTATTAATGTGCATTTCAAATAATTTTGCACACTTATTTATACATGCATTACTCAACTACAAAGTGACTGCTCATTTCTCTACCCAGTTACCTACAGAGTTTATGTTGTTCTTATTTTAAAAAAACAGAAAACTAACCTGGAGGACATTATGCTAAGTGAAATGAGCCAGTCACAGAAAGACAAATACTATATATGACACTACGTACATGAGATAACTAGAGTAATCAGATTCATAAGACAGAATGTAGAAGGTGGTTGCCAGGGCTTGGAGGAGGGTTGAAGGGTACACAGTTTTAGCATTGCAAGATTAAAAGTGTTCTGAAGACTGATTGCACAACGTTTTTAATACTTTTGAACTGTACATTTAAAAATGGTTAAGGCCGGGCGCGGTGGCTCAAGCCTGTAATCCCAGCACTTTGGGAGGCCGAGATGGGCGGATCACAAGGTCAGGAGATTGAGACCATCCTGGCTAACACGGTGAAACCCCGTCTCTACTAAAAAATACAAAAAACTAGCCGGGCGAGGTGGCGGGCGCCTGTAGTCCCAGCTACTCGGAGGCTGAGGCAGGAGAATGGCATAAACCCAGGAGGCGGAGCTTGCAGTGAGCTGAGAACCAGCCACTGCACTCCAGCCTGGGCGACAGAGCGAGACTCCATCTCAAAAAAAAAAAAAAAAAAAAAAAAAAAAGGTTAAGCTGGTAAATTTTATGTTATGTGCATTTTACCACAATTAAAAAACCATTTCAGGAAAACAAAAGTTGTGCTGTAGAATAGTACATATCTACTATAAAAATTAAGATATCATATAACTATATGATGTATAAAGTAAGGTTTCTCTTATAATCATAGCCCCCACAATAACTGTTACCAGTTCTGATATGCATTCATCCAGACATCCAGTACTTCTATGCAATGACTGACATATATGTATGCAATTGTTACTTTTAACAGAAATGGATTCTGCAACTTATTTTTCACTTAATATATTTATCTTGGTTATTTTTCCATGTCATTGCATGGTGCTCTAACTCATTCTTTTCAGTGGCTGCATAGTACTCCAGGAATCTTCCTGTTTTTAAAACTATTGGAAAAGAAACAAATCAAAAAGGGAGAAACAAATCAAAAAGGGGGAAACAAAAGCAGAACACTTCACAGTTTGAGATACATTCAATCTGAAGTTATTTTTGGTCTGTGCTTCTATTGCTTATATTTAAAGTGAAGCTTTGGACTGAACAATGCTCCTAACAATAACATGGCACTCGTGCCCTACAGAAAATGCAAATTATATTTCCTTCCTTACAGTGTCAAGTTAAGCTACAAAATCAGACTGTTGCTTTCACAATTTTAAAAGATACATTTTCTTATTAGCATTCACTGATGGCTGTGTAAAAGCAAAACTTACATTTCCATAGGAATTATGTGTCAAAATGCCATCTACTCAAAGCACATTCAGAAAGATGAACACTAAGTGGGATGATGAGGACAGAAAAAAAGCACCTAATCCTGCAGTCCTAACTTGTCATAACTCACATTAATATTAATGCAATGCTATAAAATTCCACAGAGATCAAATGAAATGGTTTTACTTGTTAATAAGATTTTAGGAAAACTGAAAAAAAGTCTGCAGAACTCACATCTCCGTAGCTCTAAAAATATATAAATAATTTATGGATTGCAATGTGTGTGAAAGAACTTAGTTTTAATGGATAATTAAGGGGAGATAAAATATAAAACTATTACTAAAGAAACACATTCATTTTGATTAAATTGAGACTGATAAATAAAGCAATGGCCACATTTACTTTCTTTTCTTTGGGTAGTTAAGAAATCCTTTACACATGGAACTGAAAATATCATTAATGGATTCTTACCAAATACAAAGTATGATAGATAAACAGAATCAGCACCTAAACCTGGGAGGAAGGAGGAGCCAAGTACAGAAATAAAAATACATAAATAAAATAAAATAAAATACAAAGTACTGAAATAAAATAACTCCAATAACAACAATAAAAAAAATTCCTAACGCTTGAGAAAACTTTACTTACTGATATACATTTTTAATTGCAGATTTCTGAAAACACTATTTAAAATATCTTATTAATACATATTAGCATTTTTTCTTTTCTTTATTTTCCTTTTTTTTTCAAAAGTCTGACCTTGCTGAAGGATAAACATTACTAACAGTTTAGTTCAGCAGCACTCAACTAAAGTCATTGTATGTTAGTCCCTAAATATTTGTACAATCAGTGAGCACACACTGAAATTATTTAAAAATGAAGTTCATTTATGTTCAATGCTTTATTCTACAAGATTCACAAAATCATATTTTAAGAGAACCAGATACCATGGAGAAAAATTTGTTATTTTAAATTAAAGTTAAAAGTATTAAATACACATAGTGTACTGCACAGTTGAGTGCAACTACAAGATATGATTTTGATATACCTTTGAGCACATACAGCTCACTAAAAAGAAAAAATACCAAGGTATGAACTACTCTATTGCTGGATACACTTTACGACTGTTTGTATTTGGGTGGGTTTTAAAATACAGATAGAGAAAAGCATCTTACGCGTAGCATGTGAACGCCGATACGGCAGCTGCACTCCCACCTGAGCTCCCTCCAGTTATCAGCCAGTCTGAATCTTCATTCTTGCTGTGGGGATTCTGCTTCCTCTTTTCTCTATATTGTTTTGAATAACTCCAGGGGTTTTTAACTGGTCCAAATACACCATCTGTGCTCCCAGATCTGATGAAGTGAAACAAGATACCTTAGTAAAACTTTCATTTTATGTGAAAATTTCATCAAATCCTTCTGAGTATATTATTTGCTTCTGACACTCATTGAGCATTTAAGAACCCACTGTAGCTTGAATTGAAAAAGATGGGAAGCCTGCTCACATGTAGCTTTCATTAATTGACAGTTGGGGAGGATGGGAAGGAAGAGCATTTGTGGAAGAAAGTAGAGAAAGCATTATAATCTAAGAAAAGATTTTGTCTCATTTGATCATCCAATTCGACTGAAGATGATTTCCCCCTTGTGAATCAAGGTCTTCCAGCTGAAAAGGGTCATATTCCGTTAAGTCTTCTGAGGAAATCTCTCCCTTAACCAGAAGTTCTATGGAAAACATTATAAGTGGAATGCTAATAACTTTCTTTTAAATTTTTGAAATGATTTTATTCTCAGATAAATTGCAAAAATAAAAATAACATATAAAGCACTTTATACCCCTTACCCAGATGTACCTACGGTCAACATTTTATCCCATTTGCTTTACTACTTGTGTGCTCTGTGTAAGTTTGTACATATGTACACATATACACAAAGTATTATAGAAGCTTAAGGGTATCTTAAGGGTCCAACTTATATATATCATAGCCCTTTATCCCTAAATACTTGAGTGTATATTTCCTAAGAGTAAGGATATCATGTTATATAGTCACAGTACAGTTATCAATCTTAGTAACATTAATATCAATACAATACGTTTACCTAATCTACTGTACGTAATTCAACTCTGTCAACTGATTCAATAATGTACTTTGCCGGGCGCGGTGGCTCACACCTGTAATCCCAGCACTTTGGGAGGCCGAGGCGGGCAGATCACGGGGTCAGGAGATCGAGACCATCCTGTCTAACATTGTGAAACCCCATCTCTACTAAAAATAAAAAAATTAGCCGGGCGTGGTGGCGAGTGCCTGTAGTCCCAGCTACTCAGGAGGCTGAGGCAGGAGAATGGCGTGAACTTGTGAGGCAGAGGTTGCAGTGAGCCGAGATCGCGCCACTGCACTCCAGCCTGGGCGACAGAACGAGACTCTGTCTCAAAACAAACAAACAAAAAGAATTAATAATAATAATGTACTTTATGGCATTTTATCCCCTTCCTGGATCAAATCTAGAGTCAGGTTTTCCATTTAATTATCATTGTCTCTTTTTTTTTTTTTTGAGACAGTGTCACTCTATTACCCAGGCTGGAGTGCAGTGGCGCAGATCTTGGCTCACTGCAAGCTCCATCTGCTGGTTTCTAGTGATCCAGGTTCAGGCGATTCTCGTTCCTCTCGAGTAGCTGAGACTACAGGCATCCACTACCACACCTTGGCCTCCAAAAGTGCTGAGATTACAGGTGTGAGCCACTGTGCCCAGGCTCATTGTGATTTTAATTTTGAATTTCCCTAATGATCAAAGATATTAAGCAGTTTTTCATGTGTTTGTCAACTATGTTTTAATCTCTGATGAAACGTCTGCTTAAATCTTTTGTTCATTTTTTAAAAATAGAGTTGCTTGTTTTCTTATTTTCTTATTGAGGTGGGAAATGTTCTATGTATTTTGGATATCAGTTCTTTCTGAGATATATGTTTTGCAAATATTTTTCTCTCAGTCTGTGGCTGGCGTTTTCACTTTCTTAGTAGTATATTTCAAAGCACAGAAGTTCTTAATTTTAATGAAGTCTATCAATTTTTTAGTTCTTAATGAAGTCTATCAATTTTTTAAGTGGATTTGTGCTTCATGTGTCCTATCTAAAAGAACTTTGACTAATTCTAGGTCACAAATATTTTTCCCTGTCGTTTTAAATTGTTTCTTTCTGTACAGACAGGGTCTCACTATGTTGCCCAGGCTGGTCTAGGACTCCTGGCCTCAAGCAGTTCAACTGCCTCAGTTTCCCACAGTGCTGAGATAACAGGCGTGAGCCACCAGGCCCGACCTCTCCTAAATTTTCTTAAGTTTTATGATGTTAGGTTTTACTTTCTTTATCTCTTATCCTGGAAGATTTTCACACCCCTTTTTTGTTTTCATATGATATTTTAATAGACTGGTTCACATTTTGGATTTATCTTTTGTTTCCCCATTAGTAGAGTCAGGTTATACATTCTCAGCTGGAATATTACATAGGTGATATTGTATCCTCAGACAATTACATCTGGAGGCACATAACGTCCACTTCACCCTCACTGGTGATGTTAATTTTGATCAGCTGATGAAGGCAATGTCCTAAAAGCCTTCGTTCAAATTTACTCCCGTGGATTAGTGCATTCAACATATATATAATGAATTCGAAGAGCTACCACTCTGAACTACACACACAAGAACTCTTGTTTCTGTGAAATAGAGAACAAAGACCAAGCAAATATTACAAATGTGACAAGTGTCATAAAAGGGTAAGTATAAAGTACTTTTGGTGAAAGACTGCTTTTCCCTAAGATCAAGATCAAGGCAAGGAAATCTGCTCTGACCACTTCTATTCAACATTGCACCTAAGGCCCTAACTGGTGCAGTAAGGCAAGAAGAAGAAATAAGACGAACTCTATTTGTAGACTACACAACTTGCTACATAAAATATTCTATAGAATCCACAAAGATCAACTAGAACTAATAAGCGAGCTTTAACAAGGTCATGGGATAAAAGGTCAATATCGAAAAATCAATTATGTTTCAATGTACTAGCAATAAACAATTAGAAACTGAAAAAAATACGATTTTCTATAGCATTAAGAAACATGGCCCAGGGCAGTGGCTCACACCTGTAATCCCAACACTTTGGGAGGACGAGATGGACGGATCACCTGAGGTCAGGAGTTTGAGACCAGCCTGGCCAATATGGTGAAATCCCATCTCTACTAAAAATACAAAAATTAGCCGGGGGTGGTGGTGGGCACCTGTAGTCCCAGCTACTTGGGAGGCTGAGGCAGGAGAATCTCTTAAACCCAGGAGGCAGAGGTTGCAGTGAGCTGAGATCACACCACTGCACTCCAGCCTAGGTGACAGAGTGAGATTCTGTCTCAAAAAAGAAAAGAAAAGAACATAAAGGCCGGGCGCGGTGGCTCAAGCCTGTAATTCCAGCACTTTGGGAGGCCGAGACGGGCGGATCACGAGGTCAGGGGATCAAGACCATCCTGGCTAACACGGTGAAACACCGTCTCTACTAAAAAAACACAAAAAAAACTAGCCGGGCGAGGTGGCGGGCGCCTGTAGTCCCAGCTACTCGGGAGGCTGAGGCAGGAGAATGGCGTGAACCCGGGAGGCGGAGCTTGCAGTGAGCTGAGATCCGGCCACTGCACTCCAGCCCGGGCGACAGAGCGAGACTCCATCTCAAAAAAAAAAAAAAAAAAACAAAAAAAACATAAAACTTGGGAATAAATCAAATTATATGTATGATTTATATGCAGGAAATCATAAAAACATTCCTGAGTAAAACAAAATCTCACTAAATGGAAAAATTTAGGTATGGTATTCATGGATGAGAAGACATGTATTATGACGCCAATTCTTTCCAAGTTAATTTATAAATTCAACACAATTACAATCAGAATCCTATTAAACTTCTTTGTAGAAATTAGCAAGCTTATTCTAAAACATATCAAAATATAACAATCTAGATTATGTAAAATGATTTTGAAAAAGAAGAACAAAGTTAGAAGACTCTTACTACATAATTTCAAGGCTTACTATAAAGCTGTAATAATCAAGATGGTGTGACATTGGAATAAACAGAGATGCAACAGAGTCCAGAAACAGACCTACATGAATGTGCTCGATTTTTGACAAAAAAACCTAAGATCATTCAACAAGAAAAGGATAATCTTTTTTATCATTAGTGCTGGAGTTAACAGACATCCATATGTTTAATAAATGGACTTTATTCATACTATATACGAAAATCTAATTCGAAGTGAATCACAGATCTAAATGTAAGAGCTAAACAATAAAACTTCTAGGAAAAAAGTCTTTGTGACCTTTGTTAGGTAAAGATTTCTCGGCCAGGCACGATTGCTTACGCCTGTAATCCCAGCACTTTGGGAGACGAAGCAGGCAGATTACCTGAGGTCAGGAGTTTGAGACCAGCCTGGCCAACATGGTGAAACCCCATCTCTACTAAAAATACAAAACTAGCTGGGCCCGGTGGTGCATGCCTATAATCTCAGCTACTCGGGAGGCTGAGGCAGGAGAATCGCTTGAACCTGGGAGACAGAGGTTGTAGTGAGCCGAGATCGTGCCATTGCACCCCAGCCTCGGCAACAGGAACGCAACCGTGTCTCAAAAAAATAAAAAAATACACACATCATAAAAGAAAAAAATTAAGCCAGGTGAGGTGATGTGTGCTTGCAGTCCCAGCTCCTCGAAAGTATGAGGTCGGAGGATCACTTGACCCCAGGAGTTCAAGAACAGCCTGGGTAACATAGTGAAACCCCATCTTTAAAAAATAAAGGAAAAAATGGGCCAGGCACAGTTACTTGTGCCTCCCAACACTTTGTTGGACCAAGCTGGGAACACAGTTCGAGTCCAGGAGTTTGAGACAGCCTGGGCAACCCAGTGAGACCCTGTCTATATGAAAGGAAGAAAAGAAAAAAGAAAAGAAGGACGGGCACGATGGATTACATGCCTGTAATCCCGGGAGGCCTACGCAGGTGGATCACCTGAAGTCAGGAGTTCAAGAGCAGCCTGGCCAGCATGGTGAAACCCCATCTCTACTAAAAATACAAAAATTAGCTGGGCATAGTGGGGCATGCCTGTAGTCCCAGCTACTTGGGAGGCTGAGTCAGGAGAATTGCTTGAAGCTGGGAGGCGTAGGTTGCAGCAAGCTGAGATCGTACCATTGCATTCCAGCCTGGACGACAAGAGCAAAACTTTGTCTCAAAAAAAAAAAAAAAAAAAAAAAAAGAACGAAAAGAAGAGAAAAAAGGAAGAGAACAATTGATAAACTGGACTTTATCAAAATTAAGAACTTTTACTCTTTTAAAGGCATGTTCAGAGAATAAAAAGATAAACCAGAGACTTGAATAAAATATTTGCAAATCAGCATCTATCTGATAATGGATCTGAATCCAAAATATATGAAAGAATTCTTTTCTTTATTTTTTTTCTGAGATGGAGTTGTGTTCTTGTTGCCCAGGCTGGAGTGCAGTGGCACGATCTCGGCTCACTGCAACCTCCGCCTCCCCGGTTCAAGCGATTCTCCCGCCTCAGCCTCCCGAGTAGCTGGGATTACAGGCATGTGCCACCACACCTAGGTAATTTTTGTGTTTTTTTTTTTTTTTTTTTTTTGAGACGGAGTCTCGCTCTGTCGCCCAGGCTGGAGTGCAGTGGCCGGATCTCAGCTCACTGCAAGCTCCGCCTGCCAGGTTTACGCCATTCTCCTGCCTCAGCCTCCCGAGTAGCTGGGACTACAGGCGCCCGCCACCACGCCCGGCTAGTTTTTTGTATTTTTTTAGTAGAGACGGTGTTTCACCGTGTTAGCCAGGATGGTCTTGATCTCCTGACCTAGTGATCCGCCCGACTCAGCCGTCCAAAGTGCTGGGATTATAGGCTTGAGCCACTGCGCCCGGCCATTTTTGTGTTTTTAGTAGAGACGGGGTTTCTCCATTTTGGTCAGGTTGGCCTCCAACTCCCTACCTCAGGTGATCTGCCTGCCTTGGCCTCCCAAAGTGCTGGGATTACAGGCGTGAGCCAGAAAGAATTCTTACAACTCAATAATAAGATGACCCAATTTCAAAAAATGGGCAAAGAATTTGAACAGGTGTCTTCACTGATGAAGATACAGGGATGGCAAAATAAACACATGAAAAGATGTTTAACATTATTAGTCATCAGGGAAATACAAACTAACAGTAAAATTAGAGATGACTATATATCTATTAAACAACTGAACATAATCTCACAGAGGGACTAAGAAACTGGCATTAGATCCTCAATCCTTTTAGGTAACTACATTTAGTGAAAAAAGGCACAGGCCGGGCGCAGTGGCTCACGCCTGTAATCCGAGCACTTTGGGAGGCCGAGATGGGTGGATCACGAGGTCAGGAGGTCGAGACCATCTGGCTAACACAGTGAAACCCAGTCTCTACTAAAAATACAAAAAATTAGCCGGGCGTGGTGGCAGGAGCCTGTAGTCCCAGCTACTTTGGAGGCTGAGGCAGGAGAATGGCGTGAACCCAGGAGGCGGAGCTTGCAGTGAGCCGAGATCGCGCCACTGCACTCCAGCCTGGACGACAGAGCGAGACTCCGTTCCCCCACCGCCCCCCTCCCCCCAAAAAAGAAAATAAAGGCACAGACATAAGAAACTCAAGAGAAGATTTCAATTTTACTTACCCCATAGCAAACTCATCTAAATTTGTTTTTCCCATTAGTAGAGCTCCCTGATCCAACAACTTCTGAACTACTGTAGCATTATAAGGTGGTATATAACCTGAAAAAAATTTAGTTACTATTATTGTTTTTTACAGTCCAGACGTCTTTTATTTGTTTATACCTATTATGCCATGAATTCACAGGGAATAGGCTCCAGCAGCTCAGGAACCTTCCCATTGGTTCTCACACAGTGTGCTTCTCCGGGTGGAGCAGGCTGACGCTTCAGTTGAACCCAGGTACCTTTCTCTTTGGCTTCCTTCTTTTTCTCATCATTTTCCTTAATGCATTTCAGAAAGCTATCTCAGCTCTTACAGTACTTACTGTGGTCAATATGCATATTCATTCTCTTGGCAAGAATCTTGCCCCTGTTTATTTACAACAATGCCGACAGCATGCTGGGGAACACTGTAGACTCTCCAGTTTCACCATGGTAACACTTGTGGGGCATTCCTTTTTGAACAGTACCCATTCCCTTGATGTCTACAACATCACCTTTCTTACAGGTTCGCATGTATGTGGCAAACAACTCCTTGTTTTCTAAAAGGCCTACAAAACACGTATTGGTGCCTCTCCTCTTTCCCTTTGTGTTCATCATTTTGGTGAATTACTGTATGATGGTGATTCCTGCCAAAAGGCCAGTTATTTTTTACAGGAAACAAAACAGTGAACATGAAAATCATATGTAAGAAACAAGAGTCGGCTGGGCGGGGTGGCTCATGCCTGTAATCCCAACACTTTGGGAGGCCAAGACAGGCAGATCACGTGAGGTCAGGAGTTTGAGACCAACCTGGCCAATGTGGAGAAACCCTGTCTCTACTAAAAATATAAAATTTAGCTGGGTGTGGTGGCACATGCCTGTAATCTCAGCTACTCAGGAGGTGAGACAGGAGAATCACTTGAACCCAGGAGGCAGAAGTTGCAGTGAGCCAAGACTGCGCCACTGCACTCCACCCTGGGCGACAGAGCAAGACTCTGTCTTAAACAAACAAACAAACAAACAAAAAAGAGTCTAAACTGCAATTAAGCAATTCATAATGATATGCCTTAATTATTACTAATTTAAATAATCAGTTGTACTTTCTTCCAGTTATTTTTTTTCTACTGTTAAATGTATGTTTTCCAAAGATAGTCTGTGCATTCACTATTTTTATAATCTAAAAACAGACTTTAACAGTTCTACAAAATATTGCATGATAGTCAGAGATGTACCCAGTATTTTTGAAATAATAAATCTCTATTTTGCTCACTGTACTTGACTTTTTCTTCTCAGATGATGTTATACCACACAGTAATTTTTATGTATTTCCAGTAGAAATAGATCTTTACTTTCAACTAAAATTTTCTCTGGCTATTGAAAAGCTGTAGCATATATTCCAAAATAATGAACAACAACAGTCTGCATATTAGAGGAAGGTGGGGCATATTCCTCATAGAATATTATTTTTAGCGTATAGTACTCTGAATAACCTTTTTTCTATTTCTGTTTCTTCCTAGGATCCAAATATCTTGATAAACCTGCTTTCTTTTGACCGAACTCTAAAGAATAAATCTAAACATTGCCATACTGTGCTATAAGAGAGGAATCAGAAAATAAAAAATAACTGGCCAGTAGATGTTAATGAATCCTCACATCATCCACAAGAGAAGGGTATAGATGATAGCCAGTTCACACTTATTCCCATGCTATCAATTAGCTGAAGGTAGAGGTTATATAGTGGGTTTACAGTTGTTTTTTTATTTCATTTTTTAGAGATGGGGTCTCACTATGTTGCCCAGGCTGGACACAAACTCCTGAGCTCAAGTGATTCTCCCACCTCAGCCTCCCCAGTAGCTGGGACTACAGGCAAGCACCCGATTTGTAATTAGTTATTGAATTGAGTCTTCCTAAATATTAATAGAATCTTTGAGAACTTCTGAAATAGCATTCATTAAGCTGGCCTACCTCTAAAGAAAAATTCTGCATTCTAAAAGAGCAAATAGTAAAAAAGGTGATATTATATTCTAAATATTTCCTTCAAAGATACAATTAGTCTGAAATTATCCTGGTACTTTATTATCCTTAAAGCGAAAAATACCGATTTTTACAAAATTATCAATGCTCTGATCAGTTAAACTTTACCTTTCAGCATATTTGATGCACACGTTGTCTCAATGCCGGACGTGCTGAAGTTGTCTTTTACTGCAACAGGAATTCCATCTAAATCCCCAAGTGACTGTCCTGCATGAAAAAGCCAAAAGAGTGATAAAGGAGATAGTTTAAAATATAAAGATACATGAATACATGTTATTATAGTAACTACTAGTTTTTGGCAAAGATACTTCTTCAGAAATCAAATTTATGGCAGAAATTAATACAGTTGGACATTATAAAGCATCACATAGCCATTACCCTCATTTTTATTATCCTCATGGCAAGTTCTTTAAATAAGGCTATGTTTTATGTTTAAAGCTTCACTTGCCAAATGGAGACTACTACAACCAATTAAACTCCTTCTCTGGAGACATAACAATTAAGTATAGTTAAAAGCAATTTACCATTCTTATATCTCTTTTCTGATTCTTCAGCTTGTTTTAAGGCCACCTCTTCCGACACAGTAATGTAGGCATTTAGAAACTTGGTCTTCTTGATAAGAGAGAGACATTTTTGACAGAGCTCTGTTGGTGTAATTTGGCCTTGTTTCAGTGCTGCAGAAACCTATAGTGTATACAATTCAAAAACCTTTTACTGAGTCTGCAGAAGTTTCAAATGTTATGTTGGTGGGGGTAAGGGGTGATGGAATGGCTAAGTATAACATTTTTTAGGTTCAAAATCAAGAGAACCTATTATCTCTAACACTTAGTGCAGTGGATGAAGGGTGATGCACTGATCAGCTTGAGGAGAGATGGAGGACATGACATTCTTCTCCTTAGCTAACTTTTGGTTTTAAAATCAGGCTGTACAAACAACAGCAATAAGTCAGGTAAACCATCCTGTCCAGGGGGAGTTGAGGCACAGCATGGGTGAAGGATGGCTGAAGGCAGATTCTGTACAGAGGGTAGCTTAGCTACAACACAGGCAGCTAAGAGAGAAAAAAAAAGAGAAGTGAACTGGACAAGGCATTGCAGGATTTTTATGGCTCTCTAAATAAGATCTTTATACCTATTGTGGAGTTCAAGTAAGAGACACTATGAATTGAGAGAAATGCTTATAAAATATAGGTTCAAAGACAAACTAAAAACAAACTTTTCTGAAATTCTGTCTTTAGGGAAGACATTAGGAAGGCTGGTAAAGAAGGAGTTAAAAAAAAAAACTACACCAAAAGTGACTGAGAAGTAGTGAATACCAGTGTATATTGACAGGAAGTAGGGCCTGAGATGGAGTCATGGGTGTCTAATATTTCCTGTAGGAAGTAATAATAACATGTACTTACTAATCAGATAAAAGGGATGAATAACAAGAAGTAAAAGATCACACCAAAACTTTGGAGATTTTATGAAAAGATAATTGGATTAGATGGGAGCTGAGAGAAAAGGAGAATAGGGGAAGGAATAGTATTTACCAAGTATTTTCTAAGAGTCAGGCACTGTTGCTTTACATGCAGTTATTACTTCATTTAACCCTTAAAGCAACCACACTGGCTGGGTGCAGTGACTCGCTCCTGTAATCCCAGCACTTTGGGAGGGCGAGGCGGGCGGATCATGAGGTCAGGAGATCAAGACCATACTGGTCAACATGGTGAAACCCCATCTCTACTAAAAATATAAAAATTAGCCAGGTGTGGTGGTGTGTGCCTGTAGTCCCAGCTACTTGGGAGGCTGAGGCAGGAGAATCACTTGAACCTGGGAGGCGGAGGTTGCAGTGAGCTGAGATTGTGCCACTGTACTCCAGCCTGGTGACAGAGCCAGACTCTGTCAAAAAACAAAACAAAACAAAACAAAAAAAATAGTCACACAAGTTAGGTACTGTTTATCTCATTTGACAGATGAAGAAACTGAAGCTCAGAGACCTGGAGTGATTTGTTCAAAGTCACACAAATAGTAAAGGACAGTATGACTTCATAATATACAGTCTTCTCCATTTCTATCTCTACTCTGTTGGAAGCTTAGTTTGTCCTCCAAGCTGACAGTATTTTCATGTGTCCCATATATACCAAGAAACAGAAGTTTGCATTTGAGGGGAAAATCTCCATATGATCTGCTCTCAGCTACTGAGTAAATCATCAAAGCAATGGCATTCTTGGGGCTGAGGGTTTTAAATGCAACAAGCAGTGGGAAGAGGTCATCAAGAGGATCCCTAATGCTCACCGACAAGAGGAAAAGGACTTCCATGGGGAGGCTGATGGACTGTTGCAGGGATAGGGAGGGCAGCGAGGTCTGACTTAAGTAAGTGACTTTTATAGTAACAAGAAGAGAGAGTTTGTCGAATGGTTTTTATGAAAGGTAAACCTTTGGCCAGGTGCGGTGGCTCACGCCTGTAATCCCAGCACTTTGAGAGGCCGAGGCAGACAGATCACCTGAGGTTGGGAGTTGGAGACCAGACTGACCAACATGGAGAAACCCCGTCTCTACTAAAAATATAAAATTAGCCAGGTGTGGTGGCGCATGCCTGTAATCCCAGCTACTCGGGAGACCGAGGCAGGAGAATCGCTTGAAATTAGGAGGCGGAGGTTGCAGCGAACCAAGATCGTGCCATTGCACTCCAACCTGGGCAACAAGAGTGAAACTTTGTCTCAAAATAAACAAATAAATAAATAAAGAAAAGAAACGTAAACCCTCTAGAAGAAAGAAGGTAGAAGGAATAAAAGAGAGCAGTGTGTTTTAATATCATGTATATGGAATGGGAAGAACAAAGACGCTAGCAGGCTGGGTGAAAGAGAGTTAGAACTAGCAAAAACCCAGAGCTAGAGAGACAAACATATGTAGGCAGGTCCATCCCGTGGCTAAGTTGTAATAATGAGGAAAACTGCATCTGCCACTTTCTCTCCTTCCTTGACTCCTCTCAAGTCCCCTAATGTCTACTATCCTCAAGCTGCTTCCAGACTGGTCTGAGGATAAAAGCTAAGGTGTTACAATTGTGATTGAACGGCAAGAAATAAGATTGTCTAGGAGTATTCACTGGAGATGGTGCCGATTTTCATTGAGACCATTTTTAGGAACTCTAGATTTAAGAAAAACAAAATCAATAAGGGAATTGGAAAAGAGAAGTGAAAACGAAGATGTTAATCAGCTAAATGGACTGAGCATAAGAAGCAGGAAATATAAATCACATATACAGTTCCCTGGGACGAAACTGCAGGTGTCACATTTGAATATAAAACAGAGTTAACTTTTAAGTTTTTGTTAAAAGAAAAAAAATTCTCTCTCTGGCACATCTTTTCTCTAATGGAAACTAGGCCTTCCCTGGCAGCCACTGCTTCTCCTGTTTAGTGCCTACCTACCACATAACACAGAGTCCAGCCTGGGAGACGGGACAGATGATCTCCTTGTTCCTCAATGCTTCTCTTCTCTCAAACATCCTGCTCACCCGAAGCACATGCCTTGGGAGATGACACCACACTCCCTGGTGTGCTGACCTGTAGCCTCCCTGGTATTACTTTTCATTCATTGACAATTTTGTTACCCAGCACACTGTCATCTTCGTTACTATTGCTCCTATCCTCTCCCTTGTTCACGTCAAATTTCAAGTCTATGTACAACAACACCTGATTTTTCAGTTCTTTGACCTCACTTCGCACAAACTTTTCCTTCACCTCACCCCAGTTGCCAACTCTCCTGGTTACTGCCCAGACTACACACAACATTGCTAATATCCGTATGATCTCCAACATGTCAATTCCAGCCATCCCATTTCTCCAGCCCTCAGCTCACTTACTTTACTATCCACACAGCCAGCAAGAAAAAGGGACCTTAGTTCCACAACCATAGGAAATGAACTCTGCCAAAACCAATGAGGTCGAGAGGGCTGGAGCTCAGATGGAACTCTAGCCCTAGCAATACCTTGCAGTACAACTACAGCACGTGGATTTCAGCCTTGTGAGACCTTGAGTAGAGAACCCAGTTACTCCATGCCCAGACTTCTGACCCAGAAAACTGTGAGATCCTGAGATTATGTTACTTTAAGCCACAAAGTTTATGGTAATTTTTTATGCAGCCATAGACAATTAATATACCTCCTTAGAAAAATTTCAAAACCTTGCTCAGGAACCACTCTTCTTAGAAAGTAAGGGAAGGGAAAAATGCAAATACATATAATTTAGTAATTTTGTCCCTGTAACAAAATTAATGTTAATAATAGGTAGTACTTAGTTCTAGGCATTGTCCTCGGTGCTTAACATATCATTTAATCTTTACATCCACACTGAGAAGCTATTATTATCTCCATTTACAGATTTAAAAAAACTGAAGTTCCTACCTGAGGTCGCATAACTAAAAAGCAGCAGAGCTGGCTGGGTGCAGTGGCTCACGCCTGTAATCCCAGCACTTTGGGAGGCCAAGGCGGGCTAATCATAAGGTCAAGAGATCAAGACCATTCTGGCCAACGTGGTGAAACCCTGTCTCTACTAAAAATACAAAAATTAGTCTCTACTAAAAAAAAAAAATAGGCGTGGTGGCGGGCATCTGTAGTTCCAGCTACTTGGGAGGCTGAGGCAGGAGAATCGCTTGAACCCGGGAGGCAGAGGTTGCAGTGAGAAAAGATTGCGCCACTGTACTCCACCCTGGCGACAGAGTGAGACTCTGTCTAAAAAAAACAAAAAAAAAGGTAGCAGAGCTGGGATTCAACTGAGGACTGATCTTGTTTCCAACACTCATGCGCTGAACTACTTACTATACTACAGGGTGAGTATCCCTTATCCAAAATGCTTGGCACAAGAAGTGTTTCGATTTCGGATATTTTCAGACTTTGGAGTCCTCTATCTGTACTACATAGTTTCCAGTTGAGCATCCCTAACCCAAAAATCTCAAGTCTAAAATGCTCCAGTGAGCATTTCCTTTGAACACGCCCTTTGAAAATCATGTTGGTGCTCAAAAAGTTTTGGATTTTGGAGCATTTCAGATTTTCAGATTAGGGATGTTCAACCTGTGCAATTATTCTCTATGCAAGACATTTTGGCATTTATTTATCTGTAACGAAGTGGAGACATTTTAATTAACTGAACAGACAGCATTAGAGGTTTACTTAGGAAAAGAATGGCCTTTTTTTTTTTTTTTTTAAACGGAGTCTCGCTCTGTCGTCCAGGTTGGAGTGCAGTGGTGCGATCTCGGCTCACTGCAACCTCCGCCTCCCCGGTTCAAGTGATTCTCCTGCCTCAGCCTCCTGAGTAGCTGGGATTACAGGTGCGTGCCCTCGAACTCCTGACCTCGTGATCTGCCTGCCTCAGCCTTCTGAAGTGCTGGGATTACAGGCGTGAGCCACTGTGCCCGGCCAGAAAAGAACGGTCTTTAAAAAAAAAATTGCCTTGATAAATGCTGAAGGTACAGGAGAGCTCTTGAAGGCTGAGTGTAGCAGTGACAGGTACTCATCCTCTCTTTAACATAGTCCATTAATGCTTTTGCCTTCTTGCTTCTTGAAATTGCATGTCAAGATCACCAGCAAGCTCCACATTCCTAAACCCACTGGTCAGCACCAGCCCTCATTTTATAGTACTCCTTAGTAGCATTCGACACAAGTGACCACTCCCTCCTTGAAACACTTCTTCTCTGTGTTCAGGACACCATGCCATCCTGGCTTTTCCTTCTGTCTCACTGGGCATTCTTTCAAGTATCTTTTGCTGGCTTTACTTCCTATTGTTGACCTCCAAAATGGTGGAATTTTAGGTCTTCTATTTTTACACTCAACTTCCCAGGTAATCTCATCTGGCCCTATAGGTTTAATTACCTTCTATACTCTGGCCAATGTGTATCTCTCACCTAGCCTCTTTGCTGAGCTCTGAACTCTTGTATCTAGCTGCTTAAGTGACATCTTCACTTGGATATCTAGGAGGCATCTAAAAATTAACACATCCAAAACAAAACTTTTGATAACCTTCCCCTTCCAAACATGTTCCCTTTAGAGGTTTTCCCATCTTGATGTTACATTTCCCCAACTGCCCTGGCCCAAAACCTAAGTAAAACCTTGATTCTTCTCTTTCCCTCAAATCCCATATCCAAAACATCTGCAAACCCTAACTTCAAAAACAATATCCACTCCCACTATCTCTTGCCAGTGCAACAGGCTTCTAAAATGCTTTCTTGCTTTTTTTTTTTTTTTTTTGAGACAGGGCCTTGCTCTGTTGCCAAGCCTGGCGTGCACTGATGTGATCTCGCCTCATTGCAGCCTCAACTTCCCAGGCTCAAGTGATCCTCCCACCTCAGCCTCCTGAGCAGCCGGGACTAAAGGCATGCGCCACCATGCCCAGCTAATTTTTGTGTCTTTTGTAAAGACAGGGTTTCGCCACATTGCCCAGGCTGGTCTTGAACTCCTGAGCTCAGACAATCAGCCTGCCTCAGCTTCTGAAAGTGCTGGGTTTAAAGGCATGAGCCATTGCACCCGGTCAGTCTTTGTACTTTATTACTTGCTTTTCTATAGATCATGGTCCCTTAAGAGTCATCTGAAGGAGCTTTTAAAATTTTGACTCAGATCATGTCCACAGATTCAAAACTTTCCAGAAGATTCCCATTACACTTTGAATAAAATCCATACTCCCTACTGTGGCCTCAAAGGTTCTCTGCAGTTTGGCTCCTACCTGTCTTCCTAACCTCTTCTCTCATTGCTGTCTTCATTCACTTCTCTCCAGGCATGCTGGCCCTCTTGCTATTCCTTGAACATGTTAAGCTTGCTCTTGTTTTAGGGTCTTTGTACTTACTGTTCCATCTGCCTGGAATGCTATTCTCTCAGATCTGCCCAGTGTTTCCCCTTCATATCCTTCTGGTCTCTATTAAGTATTATTCACTCAGTCAGAGAAATCTTCCCTGGCCACTCTAGCTAAAATGTCCAGCTCCCTCAACTAGTTATCACACTATGATCTACTTAATTTTTCTCCACAGTACTTATACTACTTGAAATTATATCCTTTACTTTTTTTTAAAAAAAAGTGTTTAATGGCTGCATTTGCACAAAAAAATGTTAGGTTTCAGGAAGCAGGAGCTTCTGGCAGTCTTTAATGCTACCCCCCAGTGGCTGGAACACAGAGGTACTCACTAAATGTTAGTTGAATGAATAACAGTTGTTTAAAATTTAGAATTGATTTCACTATAGAGCAATGATTAGTTTTTCTAAAGTTGAAGCTCCAAGAAGCCAAATGAATATATCCTTCTTTAAACTTTAGGATTAATAATATTAGCCTGGTGCCTCGCTCCTAGAAACACTGGGATCATGCCACAAAAGACAGGCAAAAGTGAGATTCCTCCCCCTTTCTGAATGTACCTGGGTAAAATTTACAAATAGGAATTTTACCTACTTGGCATTTTACCTCTTTTTTGTGCCTAATCCCAGGACTCCTGTTACCATAAGCCTCCACTCACATCCCCCAAATTGCCTCCATCATTTCCAGCCCTTCTCCCTAATTCAATTCCCAGCAAATTTTCCCCTCTTCAACTGATTATCTCAATTAAGGTATTATGAAGAAATTTGAACTGTTATAATTTACAACAATGGGTGAACAAATTGTTCAACCTTCTCAGGCATCTGTACATATTAAAAATATAATTAAATTGAAAGATAATTTGTATGAATTAATCTCTAATTGGTAGAATTTAGGGCATCAGTACACTGATGTGCAAAAAATACAAAGTAGAAGGTAGTTTTAGAGCTGGGGAAATAACCACCAAATGTTTTGCATGCTAGGCATTAATAGGTGTTTGTTAAAGGAGTGATTAAGTAAAAGTAATCATGCCAAGGCAAGCTCTGGGTCTTCCCCTGGGTCAGCTCTCCTGAATAGTTCTTTCTCCCCCATGATGCAAAAGTTGTTTTTCACTATGGCTCACTCAATGACACCAGAGAGAAGTAGCACTAAAAAAGGTAGCACTTAAGGAGCTATGACAGTTGTCAAAATCAAAATAGAGTCACTTGTGTTAAAATCCTGACAAATGGAGTCAGGGAAGGTCAAGAAGAGAGGGTTCTCATGCACCAATGCCTGATAAGAACTATCACACTCCACCTGACAAGGGATTGATAACCGAAGTACATAAGGAGTTCAAAAAACTCAACAGGAAAAAAATCCAATAATCAAATTAAAAATGGGCAAAAGATCGGAATAGACATTTCTCAAAAGAAAGACATATAAATGGCAAACTGGTATATGAAAACGTGCTCAACATCACTGATCATCAGAGAACTGCAAATCAAAACTACAATGAGTTATCATCTCACTCCACTTAAAATGGCTTCTTCCAAAAGACAGGCAATAATGAATGCTGGTGAGGATGGAGAAGAGTTGGTTGAAATGTAAATTACTACAGCCACTATGGAGAATAGTATGGAGCTTCCTCAAAAACCTAAAAATAGAACTACTGGTTGGGCACAGTGGCTCACACCTGTAATCCTAGCACTTTGGGAGGCTGAGGGAGGAGGATTGCTTGAGGCCAATAATTCAAGACCACCCTGGCCAACACAGTGAGACCCTGTCTCTTAAAAAAAATTAAAAATAAATAAATAAAAATAGCACAACCACATGATCCAGCAATCTCACTGCTAGGTGTATAAGCACCTAAAAGAAAGAAAATCAACATAGCAAAGACATATCTGCTCTCTCATGTTTATTGCAGCACTATTCACAATAGCCAAGATTTGAAAGCAACCTAAGTATCTACCAACAGATGAATGGATAGAGAAAATGTCCTACATGTACACAATGGAGTACTATTCAGCCATAAAAAGAATGAGAGCCTGTCATTTGCAACAACATGGATGGAACTGGAGGGCATTATGTTAAGTGAAATAAGCCAGGCACAGAAAGACAAACTTCCCATGTTCTCACCTATTTGTGGGAGTTAAAAATTAAAACAATTGATCTCGTGGAGGTAGAGTAGAATGATGGTTACCAGAAGCTAGAAAGGGTAGTAGTAGGGGTGGGAAGTGGGGATGGGTAATGTGTACAAAAATATAGACAGAATGAATAAGATACAGTATTTGATAGCACAGTGGGTGATTACAGTCAACAATAATTTATTGTACATTTAAAAATAACTAAAAGAGTATAACTGGAATGTCTGTAACACAAAGAAATGATAAATGCTTGAGGTGATGGACACACCATTTACTCTGATGTGATTACTATGCATTGTATGCCTGTATCAAAATATCTCACATGCCCCATAAACACGTACAACTACTATGTACCCATTAAAATTTTTTAAAAAACAACAATCATAAGACTGCAAAAAACACAACCTTACACAAAGGCCATTGCAACCTTCCACACACACAAGTACTTCTGCAAGGATGTCTGTCCAGCAACTGGCCATCCAATCTTGGACTGATGCCACCTTTGTGACTGATCCTTGTGGCCAAGGATAACTGATTCAAAATAATTTATGTAATCTTTTTCTGTCTTTAAAAACATCCTTTGCCCCAACCTCCTTGAGTAGGCACATAGTTTACTATATCACACATATTCCCATTGCATTGCTACCCCAAAATAAATATTTTCTTTAGAGTCTCTTTCTGTTACTTAGATTGCCAGTGGAAAAGGCAGAAAAAGGAAATACCATATTTTTATAGGTTGTATTTAATTTTAAAACAAGTTTTGGGTGTTGTCCACTTATTAATTTATTTTTTAAAGAACAAATTTGATTCGATGCAATTTAAAATGGTAAAATAATAATTATTTTGGGGAGGAATTATTTATTATTTAAAGCCTGTGGATTTAAAGTTCTTATTATATATTACAGCTATCTATAATTATAATTCCAGGCTGCCAGCTGGAAAACAAACAAACAAAACAACTTCTAGGGTGCAATAAAAAGGAAGATGGAAGGCAGTTTAGGTCCTCAGCGCCTACTTCTTACCAGAAATCACCTGAAGCCCCCATTAAACCGTACTCCTGAACCTACCACACAGATCTAATTAAGTCTAGAGTGGGACATAGCTTTAGTTTTAACAGGTGCTTCACGTGACTCTGATAGCAACTGGCCTGCAGGCAGTTCTAAGGTTGAGTGATGTGAACCAGGCAGTAAAAAGACCTGAATTAAAGCTTAACAGCAGACATAACGCGAGAGGGCAGATTCCAGCCATATCTGCAAGACAGAATGAACAGGGCTTAGTGATTTACTGTATATGAAAGATGAGAAAGAATCTAAAGGCAAATGAGATAATATTTGTGCCATTAAAAAGAGACTATTAAGAATTCAGAAATACCAGAGCTTTTGTTTTTTGAGACGGGGGTTGAGAGGTAAGTCCTGTTACAATGATTACTTCACTGATTAAAGTGAATTTCAGGGTGCTTATGTGACAGTTAGAAGAACTGCCCAGAAGGCGTTCACAAATACAGCCTAGACGTTCAAACATGACGTCCAGGAAATGGAGACACGGGTTAGGGAATCCCTGGTATCTTAGTGGTTGGTAAATCCTAGACAACGAATTCTTTGAAAAAACCCAAACATTACTCGTTTGAATTTTGCAAACTACGGTTTCGCTGGGCTTCTTAGCGACAACTGCAGCTATGTGTCGGGGACAGAAGAGAGACTGAAGTGGCTCCGCAAGCCCCCTTTATCTGGCAAAGCCCACTCCGAGACCATCCGGTGCTCGACCTACACCAGAACAAACGTCTAATAGTGAGAAGCCGATTCACCACCCCACAGATCCGCGGTGCAGAGATTTCCCAGCTAAGGTCCTAACTCCTGAATGGGTACGGCGAGTACATCCTAAGGACCGAAAGGTACCTATCCCCCACTCAGTTCAAGAGAAGGCAGCGAGGTGGGCCAAGATGCGTGGTAAGGCCCAGGGACTCTTTGTCAACGAAGTCCGCTGAACTTTCCGCCCTCCCGGGGGCCTCAGCGGGCCAATTCCACTCACTTCTCGGAGGGTCCGGCCCAGCATGGTCCTCGTGCCCTGCCTGCCACCATAGGAGCCAGGCAAGGCGGAAAAAGAGGTCACCGGTTGCTAGTGATAGTACATGGACGCAGCCATCTTTAATTGTCCCTGAGCCCTTCAACATCGAGTACTTGGATTGGTTTAATTGCAGCCCGAGGAAATGATCTTTGCAGGCGATTGGTCGGCGCCGCAAAGCCACCCCGGCGGCTGAGGAGAGCGGGCAGGCAAGGAGATTCCGGGCCAGGGTCGCGGCGGCAGTCGGCAAGCGTTTGATTCTTTGGGGTTGGATCGCGAGCGGTGTCTGCTTGTCCCGCCGAGGTCTCCCAGGACAGGGCAGGGATCTAGGGGGTTTGCGCACCTGCTTTTTTATTCCCCCCTTTTTTTTGGAAGGGGAGAGGGTGAAAGGGAGGGAGGAGAATGGACAGAATACTGACTGGAACGTTAATTGGAGCATTTCATATGCGAAGAGCAGAATAAAAGTTCCATATTCTTTCAATTTCTCCATTAGATTAGCTTCATTTTCGAATGCTCCGTTTTGCATGCTTAATTTTGAAACTAGCCCGTGGTTTGGCAGAATTTGACCTAATTCAGGGGTGAGAGTTTGATCCAGTCCAAGTGTATTTGAATTTGAGCACGCAGTTCAACCAGTGTTTACAATGGAATTTCTGAAGACTTATGTACTTAGAAGAAATGCATGCACTGCTGTTTGCTTCTGGAGAAGCAAAGTTGTCCAAAAGCCTTCAGTTAGAAGGATTAGTACTACCTTTTCAAGGAGCACTGTCATGCCTGCTTGGGTGATAGATAAATATGGGAAGAATGAAGTGCTTCGATTCACTCAGAACATGATGATACCTATCATACACTATCCAAATGAAGTCATTGTCAAAGTTCACGCTGCCAGTGTAAATCCTATAGACGTTAATATGAGAAGTAAGTTTTCAAAAGACATTGTTGCCTTTTTTAAAAAAATCACTATTTCATAAGGTATGCAGTTTAAAAAAGTTTGACTACGCTTCTTTGGTCAACTCAAATGAATCATTTAGGTTTTTAACAATACCTCTGCAAATATTTTTTCCAAAATTTTTGAAATTGCAATGGCCAGGGTATCTTTCTGGCCATTTGTCTTGACAAAATACAAGCTTGATTGTTTTCATGCGTCCTTAAATATGTAAGTTCAGACTTGAGAACTGTGTCTGTAGCTAACTTTTCTTTTCTTTCTTTTTTTTTTTTTTTGAGACTGAATCTCTGTCACCCAGGCTGGAGTGCAGTGGCCTGCTCACTGTAACCTCCGCCTCCTGGGTTCAAGCAAAATTTCTCCTGCCTCAGCCTCCGGAGTAGCTGGGATTACAGGCGCGTGCCACCACACCAGGCAAATTTTTTTGTATTTTTAGTAAAGATGGGGTTTCACCATGTTGGTCAGGCTGTTCTCCAACTCCTGACCTTAGGTGATCCGCCTGCCTCGGCCTTCCAAAGTGCTGGGATTACAGACGAGTCACTGCGCCAGGCCTATCTCTGTAACTAAACTTCTGTCCGGGGAACTTTGTGGTATTCTGAGATCCATCACAGGCTTCGAAAGTATAGTTATGTTTCCTCGTCAGTTCAGAATTTGTGGGGTTTTTTGTTTGTTTTTGAGACAGAATCTCGCTCTATTGTCAGGCTGGAGTGTAATGGCGCGTTCTTGGTTCACTGCAGCCTCCGCCTTCCGGGTTCAAATGATTCTCCTGCCTCAGCCTCCCAAGTAGCTGGGACTACAGACATGCGCCGCCAGGCCCAGCTAAATTTTGTATTTTCAGTAGAGACTGGGGGGGTGGGGGTGGGGCGGGGGGGTTCACTGTGTTGGTGGGAGACTGAGGCAGGAGAATCGCTTGAACCTGGAAGATGGAGGTTGTAGTGAGCCAAGAACACGCCATTGCACTCCAGCCTGGCGATAGAGTGAGACTCCGTCTCAAAAGAAAAAATAAATAAAAATAATGAATTGAATTGACTTTACTGTGATTGTCTCATGAAATCTACATCTGTGTTCTTTGTTTTGAAGTAATAATTGCTACTACCAGTTGAGCATGCCGTTTTCCTTTATTCTTTTTACATTAGGCTTGAAGAGAGTTCAGTTTTTTATAAGATATGTCTTTTAGTGGTAAGATTTACTCAATGATCAGCATGTTTTTTCCTTTGATTGTAAGTTCTTTCAAGATAGATCCCATGCTTTGTCAACCTGTTTCAGTGCTTCACATATGCAGTTGTCATTCAGCCAATATTTCTATGCCTTTTTATCTTTTTGTTCTGAATTAAGATAACAAACTTAAATTAGCAGTATTTTATCCATGAGTAATTTTTACATTTTGTCTTCATTTAGATCTGTTAGCTTTTTATTTCTTTAAATGCACATGCGTAATTCATGCCATGTACATTTTCATTTAAACAGAATAGCTGTATCTAGACTTTTCTTGGCTGCTGTTTAATAATCTAACACTGTAAAACATTTCACTTTTATATAGTAGTCTTGAAATATCTTAGTTTTTTGTGACTTGATTGGGTAATATTATTCGCAAGTTATCATCTTTTTTTTTTTTTCCTTCCATTTGAGGATATGTTATTGTCTTTGCAGAAGATATCTGAAACAGTAGCTTGGGGAAATAAAATAATGAGTAGAAGATTGTAAACTGTAGGAAGCAGTTATTTCCCTTGACAAGAAAGCAAGAGACATGTCTATTTTATTTGAGAGATGAAGCCTGGCTGTTTTTCTGGAGATGGCCACTACTGTTGGACATAAAATAATAGATCATAGAAATGGCTAAAGAAATGAAGAATTTTTACGTGGGGAAAAAATGCAGCCAACAGCATCATACCAACAAAGTTTGGTGTCTTTAGATGGGATTAACGTCTTTAAACTGATGACAGATTTAGGATTTTTCAAATTGGCCCAACTCTCTGAACAAGTCAAGGTGGCAACCCCTGTCAATGGGATGGAACACTTAAGGGCCCCATTCAGTCATCTGTGTCACCAAACAGGTTCTCAATTACTAACTGCCAGCTGACTACATTCTGGGTTGAGGCTCTTGTTAGATAGTACCAGTGATCCAAGGCTACTCAGTTGATGCATTAGCATATCAGGGGACCAAGAAAACTAGAAACAACCTTGAGCTGCAGTTTCTGTACCTCAAAGAGGACTGAAACCTTTCTGCAGGTCTTAAACAGCAGCTAAAGTTTGACATGGCTAAATGTCCACTTCTGTTGCTCAAACCACATAGAGGTTTCAGTGAAGATTTGTTTAATTATCTTTAGCAGTGGAAAAGGCTTATAAGACAGGAAAAGTGAAGCACATGACTTTTGTGAATATTACAGGTGAATTTTTTTTTTTTTCCCCCTGACAGAGTATAATCCTAACTAGCCAGATGGCAAATGTGTAATGTTGGTATAATGGCCATCAGCTTAGATTTTCTGGAACTTTCCCACCTTTCAAACACTTGATCCCATGTGTCTTGATTTTTTATTAGAAACACAACTCATGCAAGCTACCCGCCTGTCAGCATCTCTCTCCGTATCTTCTACCTTCCCTCCTGCTGTATGGATCGGCTGTCACTGCTTTCACAGAAGGCCAGCCCTCAGCTTGTGTTTCTAATCCCATCCCCTCTCACCTACTCTGGGATATCATTCCAGCAGTTATCTCCTGCATCCTCAATCTTTTCTTTTCTACTGGATCATCCCCATTAGCATACAGACTTGCTATTATTTCTCCTTTCTTAAGAAGAAGGAAAAAAAGCCACTCAAAAGTCCTCTGTCCATCCTAGTTGCCACTTCGAGCTACTGTTCCATTTCTCTGCTCCCCTTACAACAAAACTATTTTAAACAGAGTTCAGTCTTCTCATGGCCTCCAGTCCCTTATTTCCCATTCTCTCAAGAGCACACTACACAGCAGCTGCTCCTGGCAGGGTTACCAAAGGTCTGTATGTTGTTAGATCCAGGCTTGTTTGTTTGTTTGTTTGTTGTTTGTTTTAAAGCCTCTTAGCAGTTTTGGACCTTATTTGAAAACCTGTCTCTCCTGTCAGCAGCATTGAACGTCTTTAAACTGCCTCCTTAGTCTCCTTTGCTGCTTTCTCCTCATTCCTGAGATCTAATGGATTGCCCATAGGAGTGGGTGCAGGGCAAGGGGAGATGTACAGAACGAGTTAGTGACTGGAGCATGCGTTGTGAGGCAGGGAGTGAGCGGTACATGACCCTGGAGAGGTAGGCAGGGTGCCTATCATGGGGAGCCTCACATGGCAGACATGTTCTCAGAAAAATGTCAAGCAGAAGAGAGAATAGCAGATACTTTTGAGTCTGAGAAAAGTCATATTATATGTGGAAGCCATGTAATAAATTACTCTGGATTATTATACAGTAGCAAATTTACTGGAACAAAAAAAATTGTAATTAAAAGAATGTTTTCAGTTTTATTTAGCTGATATTTATGTAAATATTCTTCTTCTTCTTCTTCTTTTTTTTTTTTTTTTTTTTTGAGACAGAGCTTTGCTTTGTTACCCAGGCTGGAGTGCAGTGGTGTGACCATGGCTCACTGCAGTCTCAAACTCCTTGGCTCAAGCAATCCTCCTGCCTCAGCCTCCTGAGTAGCTGGGACTACAGGCATGTACCACTATGCCTGGCTAATTTTTCAAAGTTTTAGTAGAGACGAGGCCTTGCTATATTACCCAGGCTGGTTTTGAACTCCTGAACTCAAGCAGTCCTCCCACCTTGGTCTCCCAAAGTCCTGGGATTACAGGTGTGAGCCATCGCACCTGGCCTGTAAATATTCTTAAAAATAAAAAGATATGGGCCAGGTGCGGTGGCTTATGCCTGTAATCCCAGCACTTTGGGAGGCCAAGGTGGGTGGATCGCTTGAGCCCAGGAGTTTGAGACCAGCCTGGCCAACATGACGAATCCCTGTTTCTACAACAATTAGCCAGACGTTGTGGCACACACCTGTAATCCCAGCTACTCCAGAGGCTGAGGCATGAGAATGGCTTGAACCCAGGAAGTGGAGGTTGCAGTGAGCCAAGATCACATCCCTGCACTTGGGCAACAGAGTGAAGCTTCATCTCTTAAAAAAAAAAATAGGCCAGGCGTGGTGGCTCCCTATACTCCCAGCACTCTGGGAGACTGAGGTGGGCAGATCGTGAGGTCAGGAGATTGAGACTATCCTGGCCAAAATGGTGAAATGCTGTCTCTACTAAAAATACAAAAATTAGCTGGCTGTGGTGTGTGCCTGTAATCCCAGCTACTTGGGAGGCTGAGGCAGGAGAATCACTTGAACCCGGGAGGCAGAGGTTGCAATGAGCCGAGATTGCGTGACTGCACTCCAGCCTGACAACAGAGCAAGACCCTGTCTCAAAAAAATTAAATAAATAAAAAAAAAGATGTATAATAAAACAACTTGATTTTACACGTCAGAACAGATGCAGCCAAGTGGTTTTTCTTCACTCAGGAATTTATTCCAATTTATTTCAAAGATGTTGTTCTGGAAATATTTTTAAGGATGTGGGGATCATTACTCATAAACTATTGTCAGTATCAAGTACTTTATATTCTTGCCTTATTTATTTATTAACTTCAAACAGCTTAAACGTTTATCTTCACCAGACCTGTCACTAAATATTTTATTGTTTAAAAGGTTCATAGACCGGGCGCTGTGGCTTATGCCTGTAATCCCAGCACTTTGGGAGGCTGAGGCAGGTGGATCACAAGGTCAGGAGATTGAGACCATACTGGCTAACACAATGAAACCCTGTCGCTACTAAAAATACAAAAAGGATAACTGGGCATGGTGATGGGCGCATGTAGTCCCAGCTACTCAGGAAGCTGAGGCAGGAGAAAGGTGTGAACCCAGGGAGATGGAGCTTGCAGTGAGCCGATATCACCCCACTGCACTCCAGCCTGGGTGACAGAGCTAGACTCCATCTCTTAAAAAAAAAAAAAAAAGGAAAAAAAAGGTTCCTGAATGAATACGTTAATAAAGACATACTCTTCAAAGAACAAAGCAAAACTGTATAAAAGATAATACTAAAAGTTCTGAAGACAATTTCAAAATTTGAATTTCACAAATATTTTGAACAATGGTGGCTTTAGTTTAATAAGTTTAATAAATTTAGTTTAATAAGTTTAGATAATAAGATTATCACTTTCCAAGTAAATTTTTTTTTAAAGAAAATAAATCCATCTTTTTATGCTTTCCCATGTATTGGCAAAAAATTATAAGGTTGATTACTTTTTTTTTTTTTTTTCTTGAGGCGGAGTCTCGCTCTGTCACTGGGACTGGAGTGCAGTGGCCAGATCTCAGCTCACTGCAAGCTCCGCCTCCCGGGTTTAGGCCATTCTCCTGCCTCAGCCTCCCGAGTAGCTGGGACTACAGGCGCCGCCACCTCGCCCGGCTAGTTTTTGTATTTTTAGTAGAGACAGGGTTTCACTGTGTTAGCCAGGATGGTCTCGATCTCCTGACCTCGTGATCCGCCTGTCTCGGCCTCCCAAAGTGCTGGGATTACAGGCTTGAGCCACCGCGCCCGGCCCAAGGTTGATTACTTTTTAAAAAAGCTTTTAAGTTCATGGGTACAAGTGCAGGTTTGTTACATAGGTAAGCTTGTGTCATGGGGGTTTGTTGTACAGATTATTTCATCTCCCAAGTATTAAGCCTCATACCCACTAGTTATTTTTCTTAATCCTCCTCCTCTTCCCACCCTCTACCCTCTGAAAAACCCCAGTGTTCTCCTGTACGTGTCCATGTGTTCTCCTCATTTAGCTCCCACTTATAAGTGAAAACATGGTATTTGGTTTTCTGTTCCTGTGTTAGTTTGCTAAGGATAATGGCCTCCAGTTCCATCCATGTCCCTGGAAAGAACATGATCTTGTTCCTTTTTGTGACTGCATAGTATTCCGTGGTGTTTATGTACCACAGTTTTTTAATCCAGTCTATCATTGTTGGGCAGTTAGGTTGATTCCATGTCTTTGCTATTGTGAATACTATTGCAGTGAACATATACTTGCATGTGTCTTTGTAATAGAATGATTTATAATCTACATCTTAAAGACCTAAAATTGTACTGGACTATAACCCTGTAGTAGTTTTAAAAGCATTTCATACTTACATTTGGAGGAAACAGATAAATTGTATTTTTATTTTACAGGTGGTTATGGAGCTAAAGCTTTAAATATGAAGCGTGATCCTTTACACATGAAAATCAAAGGAGAAGAATTTCCTCTGACTCTGGGTCGGGATGTCTCTGGCGTGGTGATGGAATGTGGGCTTGATGTGAAATACTTCAAGCCTGGAGATGAGGTGAGTTGGGGAATGCCACTATTCCTGCAGGGGTCCAACCCATAGACCCTGATCCAGCGATGGATGAGAGATGTACACTGACACAGATATTTTGCCTGTCAGTGCGGCTAACAGGCCTCTGCTCCCTGAATCTGCAGCATCCACCCCATAAACTGAGGAAGTTCACATTTATTTAGTGCGGATTAAATGATGAAGGTCTCGAGTAAACACCATTATAGGGTAATTAACATTGCCGACCGTCCAGTAGGGAGCAATCATGCACCCGTGAAAGATCAAAGGTTGGTCTTAGGACCATGTGAGTAAGCAAACTATTTAGATAAACTGCCCCACATTCCCTAGTTATTTGCTCTAGTTGCTATCAACTCAAGGTAAAGAGGATTAGGCTGCTTTCAGCCAAATCTTTTACTGAAGCTGTGCAACACCCCCAGCCTTCCAAGTAGGTTTGTGTCTACTTCCTGTAACTTTACAATTTTTCCTCTTACAATTTTTCCCACCACCCTGACTGAACTCCCACATATTCCTTTACTAAATGTGCAAATTTCATTCTGTTTCAGAAGTATATTCTATGATGTTGACCTGTTTTCTTGTTTTCAACAAAAGTACTGAGGCTTTGACTAGAACTGTCACTTTTTTGGTTCTGTTGTTACATTTTTTCACGAACAGTTCCGAAATATGATGACTGTACTTGAGTTTGTGTTTTCTAAATTTAGTACTTAAGAAATGCAAGACTTTAAAATATGTAGGATTAGGGTATTTTTTTCCTTGAAAGGGCCTTTAAATGACAATTTTTACCTTATGGATGAGATGGCTTTAAAATAGTTTAAGTTTGGTATAATCACCTATCACTTGTCACTTTGAAGCTTTTGTACCAAGAAATGATAGTTCATAATCATAGCTGACACTGTTCTAGTTGCTTTTTATAAAATATGTCATTTAGTCCCTCTGAGGTAGATAAAGTTAGGCCCAGTTTACAGATGAGGAAGCCAAGCTCTAAAGAGGTCTCCTAACTAATAAGTGGTGGAGCCAGGACTCAAACCCCAGAGATTATGGTCTTATTGGTACTCGAAGTAGTAGTAAATGCAGCAGGATATACTGGCATCTGCTTCCAGTGTGGTTTGACTTGATAAATCCAGAATCATACTAAGTAATACATTTATATCATGAAAATAACACTCCTGCTTAGGTGTAGTGCTGACTTCTGTGTTTTTCACAGCACAAGGTATATATTAGGGAACACCTTCATGCTTAGCTTTGGTCAGAAAATACCTGTGTTTCTAATGAAGCTGTCTGTGTGTGTGTGTTTCAGGTCTGGGCTGCAGTTCCTCCTTGGAAACAAGGCACTCTTTCAGAGTTTGTTGTAGTCAGTGGGAATGAGGTAACCTACCAACTCTAATGAAATGCATTAGAAAGTTTAAACAAAGACTGGCAAATATCTCTGAAATAATTGGTGTTTTTCAGATCTAGTTTATGTTTCATGGGGCAGTTTATAAAGAGATAATACAGAAATTTTTGAGAGATTAAAAAAGTATTTGATGCCATTCAGTAACACTGCCTGCTAACACAGCTGTTTTTCTCTCATGGAGCAGGGATTTGGAATGAGACCTAGAACCCTGCTGTGTTGCTTGGTTTTACCCTAGATAAACAGTCGAAAGCAGATATAGGCAGTAGAGGGGGTGGATTAGTCATCAATGGAGACATGGAAATATCCAGTGGTTTTGAATAACTTTAAAAACAGGAGTCTAATCAAATGCAGTCAGGAGACCGACAAATTGAATAGAGAGAAAGGGGTTAACATTGAGGAAATTGGCTATAGAAGGGAGGGCAGGAAGGGGAAAAAGGTTGTTACTGAGATTAGAGAAAATCTAGAATGATTTCCTTTCCAGAAAATGAGAGTAAAGGAAACAGCTGATCTCAGAAACTAATTAGGATGTGTTTTTGAGAGTTCAAGGTTTATTTGGATTGACTTCAAGACAAATGGGAATATTGATGTGGTCTTTTTATAAACAATGAGGTAGTTATAAACAACAAAGTAGTTTTTATAAACAATGAAGTAGTTATATCTGATAATGTAGCCTACATAACATTATTAAACATCTGTGAGGCAGGTAGAGCTATTCTATACAATATTTATTTGGATAATCTTGGAGTAGGGTATGCAACAGATAGAGCTATACAATATTTATTAAGGATAATCTTGGAGTAAGATATGCAATAAACACTGAACTGGAATAATTTTATAGATTTATCTATGAAAATACAGTTGACACCTGAACAATGCAGGAGTTGGTGCACCTACCCCTGTGCGGTAGAAAATGCACCTACATCTTTTGACTCCCCTAAAACTTAACTGCTAATAGCCTACTGTTACCCAGAAGCGTTACTGATAACATAAAAAGCCAACTAAGACCGGGTGCAGTGGCTCCCGCCTGTAATCCCAGCACTTTGGGAGGCCAAGGTGGGTGGATCACAAGGTCAGGAGTTCGAGACCAGCCTGGCCAATATGGTGAAACCCTGTCTCTACTAAAAATACAAAAATTAGCCAGGCGTGGTGGGGGCTGCCTGTAGTCCCAGCTACTTGGGAGACTGAGGCAGGAGAATCGCTTAAACCTGGGAGGCGGAGGTTGCAGTGAGCCGAGATTGCACCACTGCACTCCAGCCTGGGCGACAGAGCAAGACTCTGTCTCAAAAAAGTCAACTAACACATATTTTATATGTTATGTATATTATATACTGTATTCTTATAATAAATGAAGCTAGAATATGTTATGTATATTATATACTATATTCTTACAATAAAGGAAGCTAGAATATGTTATGTATATTATATACTGTGTTCTTACAATAAAGGAAGCTAGGAAAAATGTTATTAAGAAAATCATAAAGAAAGGTATACTTACTATTCATTAAGTGGATCATCATAAAGATTTTCATCCTTGTTGTCTTCATGTTACTAGAAAGACGAACAGTAGGAAGAAGAGGGGTTGGTTTTGCTGGTCTCAGGGGTGGCAGAGGCAGGAAATCCACATATAAGTGGACTTGCATAATTCAAACCCCTGTTGTTCAAGGGTCAGCTGGATTCCTGTGAAGGTAAATGTGCTTAATTGTGTGCAGAGGTTTGCAAGTCATTGCTTATTTTTGACTGTTGTCTTCAAATGTAGGTCTCTCACAAACCCAAATCACTCACTCATACTCAAGCTGCCTCTTTGCCATATGTGGCTCTCACAGCCTGGTCTGCCATAAACAAAATTGGTGGCCTGAATGACAAGAATTGCACAGGAAAACGGTAAGTGTATCAGTCAGTGGCAGCATCTAAACTTCTTTTCTTTCCTTCTGTGAGTTCCTTGCAGTAGATTTGTTGGAGCTTTGAAATTTAGTATCATTTACATGAACAGAGCTGTACTAACATTTGAAAACAATTTCCAAAGCACTCTATTTGTGTTAGTTTGCATTTTCTTAGCTTCATTCTGTAGATTTTCAGCCCAATCAGTTGGAAATTTTTTAACTGAGATGTGTGGATGGAATGGACTTTAGGTGTCTGAACCTTCTAAAATAATGCAAAATTTTACATGTGATTCTTTAGGAAGAAGATCCATATCTTTTTTTAAATCAAATTCCTAAAAAGGTTAAGAATCATCCCATACAGTTTCTAAAGAATGATGTCAAAGTGAAAATGTTTTTTTCCTACCTCTCCCAGGAGTTATTCTCACACTTGCATATTTCTATAAAGAGACTGCAAAGCTATTGAATATTCTTAAGTTCTCTCAGTCTCAATGCCTAATATCCATTAGGTGAATTCTGATTTCCCAGTGCCTTGAGCGTGTGCTTATTTGGGTTAGCAGCAACACGGTGACCAGAAATGTCTCAGATGTACTTGAGTTTGTATCTGGATTCTGTTGCTTTCCAGCTGGGTGACCCACTCATTCACTTTTTAATGAGTTTTGTTTTGAAGGTTAAATGAGGTAATGCACATTAAACTGGTGACACAGTTTATGGCACATGGGAGGCACTCAGTAAATGGTGGCTACTATTGTTAGCAAGGAGATTATGGTGTTCTTTGTATTTTAGAAAGTTGCCATCATAGAGAAAAATGATGATTTTGTTTTTTGTTGAGAAAACTTCACACTAAGAACCATTGAACAATTGAAGGAAAGAGCTGTAGGTCAAACCATAATAAATAACCTGTTTTTTTTTATTACTAAGGATTGTGCTGGTAACATAACTAAAGTCTGTGTGATTCTGTTCTGTTGTTACGAAACATTGCACTTTACATTTAATGTGTTGGGTGATAGAGCATTAAATTTAATGAAAGTTTAATAGCTGTGTTTTTGAATGCTTATGAAAGCTATTCATCTAATGAGGTGCTGCCCTTTATCTTAGAATTCAAGGTAAATATTTATTCTAAAGGTCAATGCTGTTTACTTTTTAAGCTATTGTGGCTTTGAGAAATGGAAAATTTTAGACCTTATTAGGTGATGATATGTTATATTGAGTTGGGTCTGTTCATTGATTTAGCCCCATGTTAACCAATCTAGAATGAAACCCACTGTAAAGAGTCTCAGTAATTCACATCATGAACTTCTGCTGCATTCACATGTTGTGACCTGTAGGACGCATTTGTCCTGAGTGACTCAATGAGCACAGTGAGACCTCTCTGTCTTAGTCCGTTCAGGCTATTATGACAAAATACCATAAACTGGTGGCTTAGAAACAAGAGAAATTTATTTCTTACAGTTGTGGAGGCTGGGAAGCCTGAGCTCAAGGTGACATCAGATTTTGTGTCTGGTGAGGACCGACTTTCTGTTCTTTAACAGTGCTTTCTCGCTTGTCCTCATATTCTGGAAGGGGTGAGGCTATCCCTGGGGTCTCTCTTTCTTTTCTTTTTTTTTTTTTGAGACGGAGTCTTGCTCTGTCACCCAGGCTGGAGTGCAGTGGCCAGATCTCAGCTCACTGCAAGCTCCACCTCCTGGGTTCACGCCATTCTCCTGCCTCAGCCTCCCAGGTAGCTGGGACTACAGGCGCCGCCACCTCGCCCGGCTAGTTTTTTGTAGTTTTTAGTAGAGACGGGGTTTCACCGTGTTAGCCAGGATGGTCTCGATCTCCTGACCTCGCGATCCGCCCATCTCGGCCTCCCAAAGTGCTAGGATTACAGGCTTGAGCCACCACGCCCGGCCGGGTCTCTCTTTCTTATAAGAGCATGAATCCCATTCATGAGGGTTCTGCTTGCATGACCTAATCACCCCACTGATTTGTTTTTCTAAAGACCACCAGAGCGGGCACAAAAGAACCAGCGAGTAGGCAAGTGTAGGAGCAAAACTGCAAGTTTATTTTGGTCACCTAAGGTGTGGGGAAGAGGTCTGTCGGCCTCTGGCAAAGAAGGCCGACAGAGTCCCCCGGTGGGGCTCTCGGACGGAGTTCCTGCAGTCCCGACATCCCGACAGGAGTGGAGGACTGAGGAAGGCCGCGCGTGGCGTCCATCTGGAGTGGCTTTTCTAGGAGTGGGAGGGCAATAGGCGGGGCATGGGCATGTCGGGGGGCGTTCCACAGGTGCAACCAGGTAAATCTTGGTCTCTTCGGATTGACGTCACCTGGCGCATGCCCGGTTGGTGGCTGCATTTTTGCGGGCGTGGGAAAAGTTGGTGAAGAAGAACCCGGAAGTGCACCATCTTGCCTCCGTTCGTCCAAACAGTCCAACCTTTTATTGGTAATAGTGATAAGGGGCGCCGTGGTCTGTCTGGCTACTTCCTGCTGTTAAGGGGCGTCGTTAAGGTCGGGGCCCATGGTTGGCATTTGGACATACGGATGAAGAATAAAATAAGGCACAGTATTAGTATAGGAATGAGGAATGGAAGCATTTGTTGGAATAGGGGCAAAACCCAGAAGGAAGGTCCCAGCAAGGTTGAGGAGTATGAGATAGTTAAGAAAATTTAGTAAGTTTGAGGCGAGTGGGGGAAAGCCAAACTGATTTCCACTGATTGCTTTCGGTAGGGGCCCTTTTTAGCTGGGAATGAGGAACGAGTGCGCAGAGTAGTTGTTGGCCAGGCAGCAATTAAGGAGTGGAGTTTTTGTGGAGTGGATGGCTTTCTGCTTACTCCTACTACAGAGATATTGGATGGAAGGCTAGGTCCAGAGAAGGACGGCAAAACAGAATAGGTAGCCTCGCTGTTGATTAAAAAATTGATTGTCTTACCCGCTACCAGGAGAGTTACCCGCGGCTCGGCAAGGGTGATGGGGTCCCCGAGTCTTGGCACCTTCAGTTGTCGTCGTCGTCTAGATGTAGGAGCTGGAAGGAGCTCCCAGGATCCTGGGAAAGGGGGTCACGTGGAGACGCGGCACCTGTTCTCAGGGTGGGGCAATGAGACTTCCAGTGTCCTCCCTGCTAGCAAGCAGGGCAGGGGGTTGCTGGTGGACGAGGGCTAGGACATTCACTGGCCCAATGTCCTGATGCCTTGCACTTATAGCAAGGCTGCGTTGGGGCTCAGGGACCTTGCGGACACCTGTTGGCATAGTGTCCTGCCTTGCCGCACTTATAGCAGGCTCCTTTCGTAGCCTTGGAGTCTGCGGAGTGTGTACTCTCTGGCCTGGGGTTACGACTGGGCTGTAAAGCCGCTGCTAGGAGCTATAACTTCTGTTTGAGGCGAGCCTGCGGTCTCCTCTCTGGAGTTATAGACCTTAAAGGCTAATTTAACCAGGTCTTGTATTGGTGTCTGAGGACCATCCTCTACCTTTTGAAGTTTTTTACAAATGTCAGGAGCTGATTGAGAAATGAAATAAGACGCCAAAATGGTGGCCCCTGTTGGGGAGGCCGGATCTAACCGGGTATACTGGGTTAGAACCTCAGTCTGTTTAGGGTAGAGGTTAGGATAACCTGGAGGTCATGCCAAGTTAAGTCATAGGCCTGACAAAGGTATCTAAATTCCTTTATGTATATGGTAGGATTAGCTGAGAAATCACCTAAACGCTTCTCAATTTTGGAAAGATCGGCCAATGAAAAAGGGACATGTACTCTGACTACCCACTCCGCCCCAGCCACCTCTCGCAAAGGTGCTAACACTGTAGGAGGGTGTGGGCAGAGATAGGGGACTCAAGACAGCCAGTTGGGGGCCCCGAAGGAGGCACGGGACCGAGTGGATTACTAGTAGATAAGGAGGAGGAAGGAGGAGTCTGGATGGGAGGAGGAGGAGTCTGGGCAGGAAGGGAGGGGGTGGAGAGAGCGGGGAGAGAAGGAGGAGTATAGGGATGAGAGCTTAAGGCCCAAAAGGCTTGTACGTAATTAATTTCGGACGACTTGCCTAGCCGTTGGCAGAAATTGCTGAGGTCGATCACGCCACAGTGGAAAGGAAAATTAACCGCTTCCTCCTAAGGTCTTGTTCAAGCTGTAAGGTTTTTAAATTGGCTAGGAGGCACCCTAAGGGGGTGCTCTTTGGAAATTTGGACTGGGGGGTTTCCCGTTTGTTTCCTCTTTACTTACACAATGGACACAATGGAAATGGAAGTGGATCTCTGCCTGGCTTCAAAGCGTCCTTTGGAACCAGCAGAGACAGACTGGAGGCTCATGGAGCCAAAGTGGAGATTACCTTCAGGCGGACGTCTCCATCCTGAACGGGTCTCCTGAGCCACTTGGTGGCTCAAAAGTGGGCTCGGACCTGCGCAGGATTTTGGCTGAGGGAGGTAAAGAGGAGACAAGGGCACTTACCCCAGAGAGGCCGTGAGAAGTGAGGGAAGCAGTTCTCAGGTCCTGGTCCGTCTGCCGCGTGGGAGCAGAAGGAGGTTCTTCAACCCTTAGAGGCCTGAGGAGGGGTCTCCTCCTGGGTTTCGGCACCAACTGATTTGTTTTTCTAAAGACCACCAGAGCGGGCACAAAAGAACCATCAAGTAGGCAAGTGTAGGAGCAAAACTGCAAGTTTATTTTGGTCAGCTAAGGTGTGGGGAAGAGGTCTGTCGGCCTCTGGCAAAGAAGGCCGACAGAGTCCCCCAGTGGGGCTCTCGGATGGAGTTCCTGCAGTCCCGACATCCCGACAGGAGTGGAGGACTGAGGAAGGCCGCGCGTGGCGTCCAGTCTGGAGTGGCTTTTCTAGGAGTGGGAGGGCAATAGGCGGGGCATGGGCATGTCGGGGGGCGTTCCACAGGTGCAACCAGGTAAATCTTGGTCTCTTCGGATTGACGTCACCTGGCGCATGCCCGGTTGGTGGCTGCATTTTCGCGGGCACGGGAAAAGTTGGTGAAGAAGAACCCGGAAGTGCACCATCTTGCCTCCGTTCGTCCAAACACCCACCTCCTAATACCATCACCCTGGAGGTTAGGATTTCAACATATGAATTTTGGTGGGACACAAACATTACAAACATTCAGACCATAGCACTTGGTACTTGCTGCTCTCAGAAATTTCGGTTTACTGAAATTACTACACATGGGTTATAATAATGGCCTACCTCTTTTAACTGTTTATTTGTGAGAATCACATGAGAGATGTGAGCACCTTAAAATACTGTAAAAATACTTTTAATGAAGAAATTCTGTAATGAGATTTTATTGTACCTAAAGTCAGAAGTTCCAGTGTCCAAAGTGGATTTTCCATTTGACTATTCATTGTGATTGATGGAGCATATTTTGGCTTCAATATGCTAAGCAATAACTGTTCCTTTTCTGTTAGCTATTGGCACTAAGGCATGCCTTAGTCTGCACAAAGCAGGTCAGTGTTTGTTATCAAAGATGAATCGTCTTTTTTTTCTAATCAGTTAATTAAAGAAAAACCAAAATTAACAATGACAAAAACACCTATCAGCACCTTGGAAGATTTTGTAGGATTTCTTTATGGCAAACAGCTTATTTGAAATTAAGAAAAATCTTTCTAAGGGTTCGATGATGTTTACTTTTTTTCCCCTTTGTTCTGTAGTTTTCTGCAGCAGCTGAGTATCAGTGAACCAAGGAGATAGTTGATTCTTGATGTCATGTAATACTGTCATTTTGTCCACATGCTGATATTGTTAGAAAATGTCAAGTGAGGCCAGGCGCAGTGGCTCACACCTGTAATCGCAGCACTTTGGGAGGCCGAGGTGGGTGGATCACGAGGTCAGGAGATCGAGACCATCCTGGCCAACATGGTGAAACCCCGTCTCTACTAAAAATACAAAAATTAGCTAGATGTGGTGGCACACACCTGTAGTTACAGCTACTTGGGAGGCTGAGGCAGAATCGTTTGAACCACAGAGTTGGAGGTTGTAGCGAGCTGAGACTGTGCCACTACGGTACTCCAGCCTGTTGACAGAGGAAGACTCCATCTCAAAACAAAAAAAAAGAGAAAAAGAAAATGTCAAGTCAAAATTATTTCCTTTTTATCAGTCCATCTGTAGTTTCTTCATGATTTGTTCAGTAGGAACACATAGGTAACTTAGGGCTCTCCAATAAGTAGAAATTTTTTTAAAAAGTTGTTACAACCAGATATTTTTTTGAATATAGTAAGATTTGATGGTTTTATTTATTGGTAGTGTCATGGGTACACTTGAATATTTCATGCTCTGCCTGAAATTCATGTCTTGCCAGGAAAGTTGTACTTCACTGTGTTTGACAGAAGTATTGAAAGGTGTTTGGTGTGGTGTTGCACACCTGTAGTCCCAGCTACTTAGGAGGCTGAGGCAGGAGGATCGCTTGAACCTGGGAGGCGGAGGTTACAGTGAGCCGAGATCGTGCCACTGCACTCCAGCCTGGGCAACAGAGTTGGGAATTGAACTGTTCCTCCTCCACAAAATAAATTTCACTTTTAAATTGTGTATACTTGCAACTCAATGAGGTGAATTTAGGAATACTTTTTTTTTTTTTTGGTATTAGGTTTTATGGCAGTAAAATTTTGTCATGTAAGTGTAAATTAGGCGTCTGATTAATTCTGTTATAGAATTATAGAATTAGGCCCAAACTTAAAAACATTGGGTTTACTCCCTACCAATATGCTTATATTAAAACGACAGCCTTCTTCTTTTAAATGCATTCTAAGGCCTTTTCTTCACCCCACCACCACCTGTTTCTTCCCACTCCCCAAGCCCATTAACCTTTTGGACTTTGAGTTTTGATTTGCACCTGACTGGGTTGTATTGTTAGTGGGGTAAGGGGAAGTAGAGAGAAACCCCTGCTGTTTTCTTGCATAAACAAAGTATGGAGTTGAGGAGGCAAGGAGAGTGAGAGCGGAGGCTCTGGCTTGGTCAGTGTGATGGAAATGAATCTTCCTTTGCTTCAGGGTCTGTTTTCCAGGGAGTCCTGAGTGGTGGGGGGGCACTTAAAAGAATAGCAGAAACCTCACTCCTGGAAATTTGTGTTTTACACAAGAGCTTTCTAAGTGACTGGGTTACTATCTTGTGAGGTTTAGAAGTCATTTACTCTTCAGTGGACTGTAATCTAGCTTCTAGCCTTGCCTTTCGTTGCACCTGCCCTCACTGGGGTCGTAGCTAACTTAAGTGACTTAAGTTGCCAAGCCCAAAGACATTTTTCAGTTTTTATTTTAATTTGACCTCTCTGAAGTATCTGGCATTGTTGACCACTTCCTAAATACTTACTTTTTGTATGGTTTCAGGGACATTAAGACTTTTTTCTTTTTTTGTTGTTGACCATTTCTTGTCATTTTTAGAACCCCCCACTTCTTCCTCCAGCCCTTTAAATGTGCTGTTTTCCCAGTGTTCCACTCTGTTCTTCCTTTTTGTTTCCCAAGGTTATCTCATCTACTCCCAGCTTCTCCTTATAGTTTGGTAACTTGCAGATCTGTATTTCTAACTCTAGCCTCTTACTGAATTCCAGTTAGATGTTCTCTTTATATCTCAAACTCAACTTGAGCAAAACAAGACTTACCAACTACCACCCTAACTCTTCCTCTGTAATCCTAATGTCAGTTAATTGTGGTTTACCCTAAGCCAAAACCTGACATTGTTCATAAACCCTGCTCTCTCACCTTCCACAGCACTACTCATTATTGTTCGTGTCAAGTAAAATGTAAGATTGTTGTCAAATTTGGAACAGTAACTTCCAAGTTCCTTTTATAGATAAGCTATAAGATTTGTGAACCCAAAATATCTGAGACAGGTCTCAGTCAATTTAGAAAGTTTATTTTGCCAAGGTTAAGGACACACCCGTGACACAGCCTCAGGATGGCATGCACCCAAGGTGGTCAGGGTACAGCTTGTTTTTATATATTTTTGCAAGACAGTACATCCATCAATACACATAAGATTTATATTGGTCTGATCTTGAAGGGTGAGACCTCTTGAAGAGGGGTGGGCTTCCAGGTGATAGGTAGATTTTAAAAATTTCTGATTGGCAGTTGGTTGAAAGATTTATTATAAGTAGAATGGAATGTCTGGGTTCAGATAAGGGGTTGTAGAGACCTAGGTTTTGTCATGCAGATGAAGCCTCCAAGTAGCTGGCTGTAGAGAGAATAGACTGTAAATATTTCCTAGCAGATTGAAGGTCTGTGTTGATGTTAATGCTGCAGGGGTATAATGAGGCCTGCAACCTCCTCTCCCATCATGAGCAGAACTAGATTTCCAGGCAATGTCCTTGGCCAAGAAGAAGAGTCCATTCAGATGGCTGGGGCCTTAGAATTTTATTTTTGGTTTACAGATTTCAAGGCATTTCACGTTTTCTTGTGTAGTGAATAAGCCTAAAATACTATTGCATTTTAATGGACAATCGTGATTAACTAGTTTGTTGTTAACCTCTTCCATATAGTGTTGTCTTGTAAATTCTTACATTTTTTTAATTGGAAGAATTTTCCACAGACTAGCTTCTGGCTTTGTACATTTTAAACCTTGTTTTTTTGTTTTTTTGTTTTTTTCTGAGACGGAGTCTCGCTCTGTCGCCCAGGCTGGAGTGCAGTGGCTGGATCTCAGCTCACTGCAAGCTCCGCCTCCCGGGTTTACGCCATTCTCCTGACTCAGCCTCCTGAGTAGCTGGGACTACAGGCACCCGCCATCTCGCCCGGCTAATTTTTTGTATTTTTTTTTTAAGTGGAGACGGGGTTTCACTGTATTTTTAGTAGAGACGGGGTTTCACCATGTTAGCCAGGATGGTCTCGATCTCCTGGCCTCGTGATCCGCCCGCCTCAGCCTCCCAAAGTGCTGGGATTACAGGCCTGAGCCACCGTGCCCGGCCTCAAACCTTGTTTAACTTTCTCCTTCACTACTCACATGACCCTGTGCTGGGCGCAGTGATACACAGCCTTAAGGAAATGTCATGTTGCTTAGGTGAGTTGACTTAGTGAGAGGTAGAAATAAATTCCTGGAAGGCATTTCTTAAATTAAGACAGCTAGGAATAACTTAACTCTACACAGAAGTGACTAGGAACCACATCAGTATTTTCTACTAAACCCCAAACAAGTGTATTTCCAATCAACTTCCCTTTAGCCAGATCTAGTATCACCTGATGAGAAAGCAAGACTAATGAGTAAGAGTGAAAAAAGACCAATCTTAACTGATTGTGGTTGGCATATCTTTTACAAATTTTACAAAAACATATGTCTATGTAAATATATTGCTAGGGCTCCTCTCTGCGCCTTGTGTAAGTGAAAGACTTCAGCTTCGTTGGCTCCATGGGTAAATCCTTCTCTGACCACACTACTTCTCTCTGTCTTACGTTCTGTTGTCACCCATCACAAGCATTTCTTTTCTTTTTTTTTTTTTTTTTTTTTGTAAGACTGAGTCTTGTTCTGTCGCCCAGGCTGGAGTGCAGTGGTGTGATCTTGGCTCTCTGCAACCTCTGCCTCTTGGGTTCAGATGATTCTCCTGCCTCAGCCTCCTGAGTAGCTGGGATTACAGGTGCCCCACCACCACGCCTGGCTAATTTTTGTATTTTTAGTAGAGATGGGTTTCAACATGTTGGCCAGGCTGGTCTTGAACACCTGGCCTCAGGTGATCCACCTGCCTTGACCTCCCAAAGTGCTGGGATTACAGGTGTGAGCCACCGCGCCCAGCCCATCACATGCATTTCTTCCCTCTATCTGCTTCTGCATACGATTGAAGGAACCAGTTATTTGGGATGGTTCACACTGCCTATCCCATTTGGGGGATACATTCCCAGTACCCCGGTTGAAATTCTGAATACACTTCAGATAACAAAGCCATTGTTATCCTGTGTATAAAGTTCTTCATCGATTATGGGTTAACTAACCTTCATAAATGGCTTACCCTGGCCACCTTACCAAGATATATAAATAGCTTTGTTTTCTTGGGAAAATGTGTTTAACTTTCTAAACATTTAATTCACACACAAACTCTTCTGTAAATTGGGGAATGTCAACATGAATTACAGAGTCTTAGAAGAAGAGGACACACAAATCTAGGCTATCTTGGTCTCCTTTGGTTGATTTGTTTTGTAGCTGTATTTTTCTGCTTATTCAGATTAAGTTTTGTAGCATGTTTCATTTTTTTTTTTTTGTAAGGCAGCTAAGGTGTTGGTGCCCTACCTCATAAGATTACAATACTGAAAACTGTGATTGTAGAGGACTTAGGTGCCCAAATGCCAAATAAAAAGTGACTCAGTCACGGGAAAGAAGCCAGCATTGCTTCGGTGCCTTAATGTATGTTTAGGGAGAATTCGGAGATTAGGCAGAAAGGACAGAGCAGGTTAGATTTTAGGGTTTAAGAATGCCTAAGTAGTATAATACTTATTCATGTTTTCCCCATATTTAAAAAATATCTGTCACTAGTACAATCCCCTCTGACTTCCAAAGAGGCTCTGTGTGTGTTCTTAAGAAGTAATGGGCCAGGCGCGGTGGCTCAAGCCTGTAATCCCAGCATTTTGGGAGGCCGAGACGGGCGGATCACGAGGTCAGGAGATCGAGACCATCCTGGCTAACACGGTGAAACCCCGTCTCTACTAAAAAATACAAAAAATTAGCCGGGCGAGGTGGCGGGCGCCTGTAGTCCCAGCTACTCGGGAGGCTGAGGCAGGAGAATGGCGTGAACCCGGGAGGCGGAGCTTGCAGTGAGCTGAGATCCGGCCACTGCACTCCAGCCTGGGCGGCAGAGCGAGACTCCGTCTCAAAAAAAAAAAAAAAAAAAAAAAAAAAAAAAAAAAAAAGAAGTAATGGAGGCATACAATTAAAAACTTTGGCAATTTTGAATAACAGTGCTTTTTTCAAGTAGAGTATTTCTGTGCACTTTATATAAACCAACAAATACAGCACACGTTTCTTCACTATCACAAATAGGCTTCTACTTCAATGAGATTCGAATATATAATGTGGCCTTTACAGCAAGCTAGGTAAAAAGTATTCCCACTGTGTAGGACTTAAGCGACGGGCCACTGGGAGGTCAGCAACAGCAGCAGCTTCCCTTTGCATTGAACGTGCTGTGACGAATACAACAAGAATATTTAGTTCAGCCATAAGACTTCAGACCTTAGAAGACCAACCGGCTTATTGTTGGCGTGAAAATTTATTTTGCCACCAGGTGCGGTGGCTCACGCCTATAATCCTAGCACTTTGGGAGGCTGAGGCGGGCGGATGACCTGAGGTCAGGAGTTTGAGATCAGCCTGGCCAACATGGTGAAACCCCATCTCTACTAAATACACACACAAAAAATTAGCCAGGTGTGGTGGTGGGCACCTGTAGTTCCAGCTACTTGGGAGGCTGAGTCAAGAGAATCACTTGAACCTGGGAGGTGGAGGTTGCAGTAAGCCCAGATTGTGCCACTGCACTCCAGCCTGGCTGACAGAACGAGACTCCATCTCAAAAAAAGGAGAATTTATTTTACCTACTGTCCTTTTGGGGACTTTGAATAAAGATATGGTTGAACCTGCACAAAATGCGGAGTCCTCGTGCTTCTTTATAAGCTAACAGCACTTCATTCATTGGGCCTGCTCCTTGCTGCTTTTGGCTTGGGATCGCCATCAGGTGGCAGCACAAGGAACTGAAGCTGCTATTGCAGAACCACTCCTGCTAAGCCCAGCTGTGAAGCAGTTTTGCTTTCTTGTTTGAGGGAATGAAGTGTCTTTGGATCAAGAATTATGGGGAAGAGATGAGCTGACAATAATGAGGTCGGAGATGTATTTGGCAGTTGGATCCTGAAGTAGCCATTATATTTAGTATCCAGCATTCACACAGAGAGAATTAGAAATTATTTTCAAGCTTTTCTTTACTGGAAGAAACTTTAATACAGTCTTTCAAGTAGCCAGGCGATCCCCTCACTTGAGGTAGTAGCAATTGTTGCCTTGATTGTAGGACATAATGGTGATTGGATGATTTTTTTTTCTTTTTTTAGAGACGAGGTCTCACTCTGTCACCCAGGCTAGAGTACAGTGGCACAATCATAGCTCACTGCAGCCTCAAACTCCTGAGCTCAAGCCATCCTTCCACCTCAGCACCACCATACCTAGATAACTTATTTTTTATTTTTTGTAGAGATGTGATCTCATGATGTTGCCCAGGCTGATCTTCAACTCCCGGGCTCAAACAATCCTCCTGCCTCAGCCTCCCAAAGTGCTGGATTACAGGCGTAAGCCACTGCGTCTGGCCATGGATGATTTTGAAAGTCGAGAAACTTTGATCAGGCATCTGCTACATCCAGGGCACTGTGGCCAGTGGAGGGCATAATATGAGGTCTCTGACCTTACGAGCTTGCAGAATAATAGGTTGGGAAGTAGGATGTGTGGTACAGATAACAGGTTCCAGGCTATTTTAAGGGTATTGTAGAGGAAAACTGGGACTTGGGCCTTCAAGGGAAGGGAGACCTCAGCAAGTAATTATAGCATTCTAGAGTCTGGAGGAATGGGCCAGTGTGTGTGCAATGTAGGGGGAAGAATGAGAGGAACAGGGTCTCAGAGGAAGAGAGTTCCATTCAGGAAATAGTGAGAGGAAAAGTTGGAGTGTGCAGGCAATACATTGTGAGGAACTTAAATAAGAATTTGACAAGTGGCCGGGCGCGGTGGCTCAAGCCTGTAATCCCAGCACTTTGGGAGGCCGAGACGGGCGGATCACGAGGTCAGGAGATCGAGACCATCCTGGCTAACCCGGTGAAACCCCGTCTCTACTAAAAAAAAAAAATACAAAAAACTAGCCGGGCGAGGTCGCGGGCGCCTGTAGTCCCAGCTACACGGGAGGCTGAGGCAGGAGAATGGCATAAACCCGGGAGGCGGAGCTTGCAGTGAGCTGAGATCCGGCCACTGCACTCCAGCCCAGGCGACAGAGTGAGACTCCGTCTCAAAAAAAAAAAAAAAAAAAAAAAAAAAAAGAATTTGACAAGTAACACTTCTATAAGAATGGACAGAAGTAAGAGGGTGAAATATTTCTGGGGGAATTAATTTTTGGATGTATTTGTGAATCACCTTTAATACTTTTTTCCCTCATTTAGGAAGTACTAAAGCTATGTTTGAATTATCAGGGCAAAAGGTACTTTACCTCTGCCCTCTGAAGGTTCTATAACTGAGTCTGCTGAAATAAACTGATAATAGATTAACAGGAGAAAAGTTATACACATTTATTTATTTCCTTTTAATATTAGTTGATATGTAATAATCGTACACATTTGTGGGGTATAATGTGATATTTCAGTACATGGATACCATGTGTAATGATCAAATCAGAACAATCAGCATATCCTTCAAGTCAAACATTGATTATTTCTTTGTGTTGGGAACATTAAAAATCCTCTCTTTGAGTTTTTTGAAAGTATACAATAAATTATTATTAATTATATTCACCCTGTAGTGCTGTAGAGTACTAGAACTTATTCTTCCTCTCTAGCTGTAATTTTGTATTTGTTGACAGACCTCACCCTGTTCTTCCCTCCCTGCTACGCTTCTCAGCGACGGATACACCACAGTTCTACTCTGCTTCTGTTACCTCAACCTTGTCTAGTTCTCCCTTGAGTGAAAACGTGGTATTTATCTTCTTGTGCCTGACTTATTTCACTTAACATAATGTCCTCCAGGCTCATCCCTGTTGCCATGAATGACAGAATTTCATTCTTTCTTTTTTATGGCTGAATAGTATTACATTGTGTATATGTGCCACATTTTCTTTATCTGTTTATCTGTTAGTGAACATTTAAGTTGATTCCATATCTTGGCTATTGCAAACAGTATTGTATTAAACATGGGAGTGCAGATATCTTTTTGATATTAGTGATTCTCCTTCCTCTGGATAAATACTCAGTGGTAGGATTGCTGGATCTTAGGGTAGTTTTACTTTTAGAGAAAGCTTCATACTGTTTTCCATACTGGCTATACTAACTTACATTCCCACCAAAGATGTGTAAGAGTCCCCTTTTCTCTGCATCTTTTCCAATATTTATTTATTTTTTGTCTTTTTTCTATATGGAACACTTCACAAATTTGCATGTCATTCTTGCTCAGGGACCATGCTTATCTTTGTGTCATTCCAATTTTAGTATATGTGCTGCCTAAGCAAGCCCTGCTTTTTGTCTTTTTGGTAATAGCCATTCTAACTAGGGTGAGAGATCTCATTGTGGTTTTAATTTGCATTTTCCTGATTATTAGTGATGTACACCATTTTTTTGCCTATGTTTGATCATTTTTCTCTTTTTGATAAATGTCTGTTCAGATCCTTTGCACGTTTTTAATTGGATTACTAATTTTTTGTTGTTGTTGAGTTTTTTGAGTTCCTTATATATTCTGGGTAGTAGTCCCTTGTTGGTTGTATAGTTTGAATATGCTTTCTCCCATTCTACAGGTTGTCTCTTCATTGGTTGTTTCATTTGCTGTACAGAGCTTTTTATTTTGATATAGTCCTATTAATGTTTTTGCTGCCTGTGCTTTTGAAGTCTTACCTATATCATTTTTGCCTGTATTCCCATATACTTTCTTCTAATAGTTTTGTTTTAGGTCTTATGTTTAAGTCTTTAATTCATTTTGAGTGGATTTTTATATATGGTGAGAGATGGGCATCTAGTTTCCATTTTTCTGCATATGGATATCCAGTTTTCCCAGCACCATTTATTGAAGAAATTATCATCTCCCCAACATAAGTTCTTGTTACCTTTGTTGTAAATCAGTTGGCTATAAATAGGTGGATTTATTTCTGGGTTCTTCATTCTGTTCCATTGGTCAATGTGTCTGTTTTTATACCAGTACCATGTTGTTTTGGTTACTGTAGCTTTGTGGTATAGTTTGAAGTCAGGTAGGGTGATGCCTCCTTTTTTATTTCTGTACATATTCTTTTGGTTATTCAGGGTCTTTTGGGGTTCCATGCAAATTTTAGGATTTAAAAAAATTTCTGTGAAGAATGTCATTGATATTTTGATAAGGCTCGAATTAAGTCTGTAGATTGCTTTGGGTGGTTTGGTCATTTTAACAACATTTATTTTTCCAATCCATGAGCATAGGATGTCCATTTTTTGTGTTCACTTCTATTTATTTAATTTATATGTATTTTTTTTGAGATAGGCTGGTCTTGAACTCCTGAGCTCAAGCGATCCTCCCATGCTTGGCCTCCCAAAGTGCTGGGATTAGAGGTGTGAGCCACCATGCCGAGCCTTTTTTGATTTCTTTTATCAGTGTTTCTAGTTTTCATTATATAAATCTTTCACCTCCTTGGTTAAATTTATTCCTAAGTGGTTTTTTGGTAGTTATTGTAAATAAAATTGATTTCTTTTACAGCTAGCTCATTGTTGGTATGTAGAAATGCTACTAATTTTTAAATTTTTATTTATATTTATTTATTTATTTATTTATTTATTTATTTTTTTGAGACGGAGTCTCGCTCTGTCACCCAGGCTGGAGTGCAGTGGCCGGATCTCAGCTCACTGCAAGCTCCGCCTCCCGGGTTCACGCCATTCTCCTGCCTCAGCCTCCCGAGTAGCTGGGACTACAGGCGCCGCCACCTCGCCCGGCTAGTTTTTTTTTGTATTTTTAGTAGAGACGGGGTTTCACCGTGTTAGCCAGGATGGTCTCGATCTCCTGACCTTGTGATCTGCCCGTCTCGGCCTCCCAAAGTGCTGAGATTACAGGCTTGAGCCTCCGCGCCCGGCCTATATTTATTTATTTTAAAAAATTTCTTTTTGGAGATAGTTTTTGTTCTGTCACCCAGGCTGGAGGGCAGTGCGTGGTCTTGGCTCTCTGCAACCTCCACCTTCCTGGGCTCAAGTGATCCTTCCACCTCAGCCTCCCAAATAGCTAGGACTACAGGCATGTGCCACCATGCCCAGCTAATTTTTGTATTTAGTAGAGATGGGTTTTGCTTTGTTGGCCAGGCTGGTCTTGAACTCCTGGACTCAAGCGATCTGCCTGCCTCAGCCTCCCGAAGTGTTGGGATTACAGGCATGAGCCACTGCCCTGGGCTGCTACTGATTTTTGTATGTTGATTTTGTATTGTGCTACTTTAATGAACCTGTTTATCAATTCTAAGAGGTTTTTGGTGGAGTCTTTTGTTTTTTCTATATGTAAGATCATGTCATCTGCAAAGAGGGACAATTTGACATCCTCTTTTCCAATTTGGATGCCTTTTATTTCTTTCTCTTCCCTAATTGCTCTGGCTAGTACTTCCAGTACTTTTTCCTGTAGATGTATCTATTGTGTTGTTTGAGTAGAGTGCTTTGGCTTTGTTCCTGGGTGAGCACAGTAGTGTAGTCTCTGTATGATTTCTTTTTTTCTTTTTTTTTTTTTTTTTTGAGACAGAGTCTCGCTCTGTCGCCCAGGCTGGAGTGCAGTGGCGCAATCTCAGCTCACTGCAACCTCTGCCTCCCAGGTTCACACCATCCTCCTGCCTCAGCCTCCCGAGTAGCTGGGACTACAGGCACCTGCCACCACTCCTGGCTAATTTTTTTTGTATTTTTTTAGTAGAGACGAGATTTCACCGTGTTAGCCAGGATGGTTAGCCAGGATGGTCTCGATCTCCTGACCTCGTGATCTGCCCGCCTTGGCCTCCCAAAGTGTTGGGATTACAGGCATGAGCCACCACACCTGGCGTCTTTGTATTATTTCTTTGGCTGTGATCACTATCAGTGGTGTCTGTGAATTTCCCAGTGGCTTACGCTGTAGTTTGTGGAGGCTGTTAGGCACTTTTTTTTTTTTTTTTTTTTTTTTTAGACGGGATCTCACTCTGTCACCAGGCTGTAGTGCAATGGTGCTATCTCAGCTCCCTGCAACCTCCACCTCCTGGGTTCAAGCGATTCTCCTGCCTCAGCCTCCTGAGACTACAGGTGTACGCCACCAAGCCCAGCTAATTTTTGCATTTTTGTAGAGACGGGGTTTCACCATGTTGGCCAGAATGATCTCGATTTCTTGACATCGTGATCTGCCTGCCTCAGCCTCCCAATGTGCTGGGATTACGGGCGTGAGCCACCGTGCTTGGCCTATTGAGCCCTTTTATTGGACCTAGGGATGCTGGGCAGTCTGGTCCTCAGGTCACTAGGTGACACATGCAGCTACATAGCATTTCTGCTGCTGGTGTGGATGGCAGGCTTTGGGTGGACTAGTCCTCAGGACTCTGGTCAGTGTGCATGAGGGCCAGCAGTGGTGGTTGTGGGCCCCGGGGGAACTGGTCCTCTCTGCACTGCATGCGTGGCTGTGTGGCAGCTCTACTATTGGAGGGGCGGGGTCACTGTCAGTGTTGGTGGCAGCAGACCTGGGCAGGTAATAATGTGCAGGTGCATGGAAATCACACAAGATATGAACCTCAAAGAAGGGCCAAATTGGTGATGCCTAAATGCCCTCTTCATAGGGTGGAGAGAAGAGGAGTATGTAGGCAATTTTAGAGGAAGAGTAAATTATTTTGAGAGGAGATGAATGGGCCCAAAGAACAGACAGTAGCCTAGGACAAAATTCATCTGGGCTGTGGGTGTGGCACCTAGTCTTCTTTCATGTGAGTTAATCTTCTGTGTTTGGTGAGATTATAGGGAGGGGGCCCAAGAAAATAGCATTCCTTCTGAGGGAACTTCAGAAAAATCCTCCCTTTGCACTTCAGGAGAGACAAAGGGATGAAAGATCGTGGCCGGGATGGTGAGAGGTCAGAGAGACCTTCGTTCTGAGGTTGCTTCTTTACTTCAAAATACTCAGCATGTCAAAGTGACATACTCTGGGGTATTGCTCTCTGAGCCCCAACAGGATCTTTACAATTTCTTCTAGTCTTTATAATTTTGGAAATTATAACCCTTCTAGAAGGAACACAATTTCCAAGGAGACTTGTCTTAATTACATTGAATGGTTTTAATTTCAAAGGGAACAACTGGCTCAGAAATTTTAGTAGTAACTTTTAAGCTATAAATAAGGGTGACAAACAGCCTTCTGTGATTTGGGCAAGATAGAAAAAAAAAAAAATGAAATGAAACTAAGGTTAAGGTTATAGATAGAGTGCATGTTCCAAGACTTGGTGTACTTGCTAGAGATAGGTGGCAGAATTCCTGCACTTTCCCGCAGCCAAGGCAGTAGGGACCCACACTAGCATTACTCAATTTATGGTGATGTTAAATAGGACACATACTACCACCACTTAGTGTTCAGAAAAATGTTTTTTTGTAAGCTGTCATAAAAAGAATTCTCGTGAATTCTGTCAACAATATCCCCTTAGCTAATACAGTATCAGATATCAAACAATCACTTTTTATAATGTTCCTCAACCTTGATCAGTAGCATGACACCGAAGTACAGTGCAAACAATTTTCTGGGACTTGAAACCATCCAGTCCAAGTAGGCAGTTCTCTGAAGCTCTACCTTAATTTAAGAATAAAATGTAAGAGCATGGAAAGCAGTTTTTTGACCGGTGATTCTCTTTTGGATTGCACACTTCTTTGGGAAATGGATGATAGGTCTAGATTCCCTTCCTTGTCAATAAGCATATGCATAATCACACAAATTTTACGTGTTATTTTAGGAAATTCACAGTTTCAGAGAGTTCATCATCCCTTACCCTACTCCTCACCCCTTCACCCTTGTCCCACTCCATCCCTCCTGCCCTGACTGATCCAGGCTTAGCACCTTGGTCTTCAAGGCTATCGTGAGTTACCATGGTAAGAACATGCAGTATGAGGATGGTTGTGCTGGCTGGACACATTCCTCTGCTTTAACAGGAAGCCATATCGAGGATGGGAATTGATTTTCATTTATGAAAGTTGATGAACTTGACATGTCTGAACAAAAGATGTTTATTTCGCTTTGGTGAGAATGTAGTCAGGAATGTGATTTTTCTTAGAGAACAGCTAAGCATAACAAACTAAAAAGAGCCCCAAATCTCCCTCTCATAGAGGAAGCTCTAATAATTTTAGCCTGGAAAAATTACAAGCAGATGTTACAAAGGACCATCTGAGCTATCTTAAACCAACAAATTATTGGTATTTTCGGTATTTGATATTCTTGGTACAGAGCTCATAGAATGTCTAATTTTAAGCAACTACAGTTTCTTGGTGAACCTAAAATAAAAATCCTTGTGTAGTATATCTTGGGAAGTGTAATAACTTTATTTTCTTTTAGAATTATTTATCATTTTATCATCAACCAGTTATATGTTGAAAACATTTATCCAGTTATATCTGCTTTAGATTCTCATTAACTGTGGTTTCCTTTGCATTGCAGTGTTTTAATCTTAGGCGCTTCAGGCGGAGTTGGTACTTTTGCTATACAGGTAAAACCATTTTTTAATCTTGTGAATAGGAGGATTTTGTTTGCATGAATTTATAAATTAAGATAAATTATTTCTCCTTAAAAGCTGAGAGAAAGGTAGATCTGGTAAATGCACTGTAATTTCAGCTTGTTCTGTAAGAGGAAAATATTCTCTTTTTTATTTAAAAAATTATTTTTTAGAGATGGAGTCTTGCTGTGTCATCCAGGTTGGAGTGCAGTGGCACAATCATAGCTCACTGTAAGGAAAATATTCTAATGTAGAAGGAAGCATTAAGCTTTCTAGTAGTTTAATATGAGTGGGTGTGTGGATGTCCTTGATAACAGATGTAGGAAAGCTTTTAAGAAGGAAGACCATGGGCAGTGCCGTGGGTAGATGGAAGTTAGCAATTTAGTAGGAAACAACCAATGTCAAAAACCAATACTAGTTTCCAATCAAAATTGTTGCAGGCTAAAAAGCCTGCAAAATGTAGAAATCGGTAAGCTGATTCTAAAATGTATATAGAAATACAGTAGCCAAAATACCGTTAAGATGGCAATACTCCCCCAAAGTGATTTATAGATTCAGTGCAATCCCTATCAAAATGCCAACTGCTTTCTTTTGCTTTTCATAAATGGACAAGTGGATCCTAAAAGGCATATGGAATCACAGGGGACCCCAAACAGCCGAACAATCTTGAAAAAGAATAAAGTTGGAGAACTCACACTTGCTGATTTCAAACTTACCTCAGAGCTACAGTAATCAAAACATAAGGGTGGACTTATAGATCAATGGAATAGAATTGAGCATCCAGAAATAAGCCCATACCTTTGTGGTCAATTGATTCTGACAAGAATGGCAAGACCATTAAATGGGGAAAAGAATAGTTCTTTCAGCAAATACTGCTGGAACAACTAGATATCCACATGTAAAAGAATGAAGTTGAGCCCCTACCTCACATCGTATTAAAAAAAAAAAAAAAAACCCTCAAGATCAGGCATGGTGGTTCACACCTGTTATCCCTACACTTTGGGAGGCCAAGGTGGGTGGATCACTTGAGGTCAGGAGTTCAAGAACAGCCTGGCCAACATGGTGAAACCCTGTCTCTACTAAAAATACAAAAATTAGTTGGACATGGTGGTGTGTGCCTGTAATTCCAGTTACTCAGGAGGCTGAGGCAGGAGAATTGCTTGAACCCAGGAGGCGGAGGTTTCAGTGAGCCTAGATCATGCACTCCAGCCTGGGTGATGAGTGAAACTCTGTCTCAAAAAACAAAAACAAACAAAAAACCTCAAAATAGATCAAAGATCTAAACATAAGAACTAAAACCATAAAACTCTTAGAAGAGTAAGCAGGGAAAGGGAAAAAAAAAAGTCTTAGAAGGAAACAGAGAAAATCTTCATGATTGTAGATTTGGCAACAGATTTTTAGATAGGACACCCAAAGCACAAGCAACCAAAGAAAAAAGTGAATTGTACTTCATCAAAATTAAAAAACTTCTGTACGCTGAAGGGCACTATCAAGAAAGTGAAAAGACAACCCACGGAATGGAAGAAAATATTTGCATATCATTTATCTAATAAGAATCTAGTATCCAGAATATATAAAGAACTCTTATAACTCAACAAGAAAAAGACAGCACAATTTTTAATTAGCGAAGAACTTGAATTGACATTTCTCCAAAGAATATATACAAGTGGCCAGTAAGTCCGTGTAAGGATGGTCAATATATTTATTCATTAGGGAAATGCAAATCCAAACTACAATGAGATACTGTGTCTTATAATAAAAAGCAAACACAGAAAATAAAAAATGTTAGCAAAGATATAAATAAATTAGAACAGTCATTCATTGCTGGTGGGAAGTTAAAATGGTGCAGACATTGTGGGAGAGTTTGTTGGGTCCTCAAAATGTTAAACGTAGAATTACCACGTGACCCAGCAATTCCATCCTTAGGTGTATACCCAAGAGAAATGGAAACATACATTTAAGCCTAATCTTATTTATGAATATTCATAGCAGTATTATTCATAATAGTGAAAAAAAGTGGAAATAACTCTAATGTCTATCAGTTGATGAATGGATAAACAAAATGTGGTATAGACATACAATGGAATATTATTCAGCCATAAAAAAGAATAAAATATTGATGCATGATACAACATGGATGAATCTTCCAAACATGGTTAAGTGAGAAAAATCCAGAAACAAAAGGTCCTACATATTGTATGATTCCATTTATATCATATGTCTAGAATAGGCAAATCCACAGAGACAGAAAGCAGATTAGTGGTTGTCAGGGGCTGGGGGTGGATGGAGAAGGGAGTGGGGAACGACTACTTAATAAGCATGAGGCTTATTCTTGGGGCGATTAAAATATTCTGGAATTAGTGGTGATGGTTGCACAACATTGTGAGTGTACTAGAGACTACTGTATACTTTAAATACTTTAAAATTGTGAAAATGGTGATGTATATGAATTTTACCTCAAATAAAACAAAACAAACCAAAAGTTCCCCAAGCCTCCAGGAACATGATGGGCCCCAGTGGCTGGTCCTATTGTGGTCAGATGTGTAACTGACTGGCTCCTAGAAGAGGGAGCTGGATTAAGCCTTTCTCAGGATGAGGGGAGAGAGCCTTTTCCCCAATAGGGGGCAGCGAGTAGCCTCAGAGGCTCTGCCACATTACTTTCCAGGAGAGAGGTTTGGGTGTTATAGACCACCCCAGACCCAGCTTAGACTTTTTGAGAACCCAGATGGTGCTGGGGGCTTCCTGTCTGTTTGTTGACTGAACTGGGTGAAGGAGACGAGGATTCCTGGGATGCACACTTTTAACTTCTTTTAATTCATCATTTGATAACCAGGATCCAATCCAGAGGCTCAGTAAATATGAGTTGAATGCATAAGTAAATAGAAGAAAGGAAAAAGAGGGAGAGAGGCAAAAAGCAAAGAGAAATATCATACACGGTTAGAGTATAAATTGATACAGCCACTTAACCATTTGGCATCTATTAAATGTGAATATAAATTGTAAAATTTCTTAAAAACAAAAAGAAAGGACCACACAAGAGTTCCTATTTTAGGATTATAACCTATAGATAGATATATAAGCATGTTTACCAAAAGATATGTCCCAGAATTTCAGAGTAGGGCTATTCCTATTAAAATTCCCCAACTAGAAAAACCCAAATGTCCATCAACAGTAAAATGAGTAAGTAAATTGTGGTATATTCTTACACTGGAATATTATACAGTCATGAAAAAACTATAATCGCACACAGTGAAGTGGATGAATATCACAACCGAATGCTGAGTAAAAGAAATCAGATGCAAGAGTACATCCTATATGGTTTCATTTAATGACATTCAAGAACAGGTGAAACTAAGCAATAGTGTTTAAGGGGGGGTGCCAACTTAGTAAAACTTCTAAAAAAAAAAAAAAAGGCAAAAAGGGTTATTGTAGTTAGTAGTTACCTTTTTAAGGGAGTTGAGGAAGTTTTAATTGGGAGGCTTAGGGGCACGGTGGTATTCTAGTTCTTAATTTTGAATAATGGTTATAATAATATCTGCTTTGTAATAATGTGTTAAGCTGTATATGTATAGTCTGTATACTTTTATATGTATTATATTTCACAACAAAAAATTTTAATAAAATTAAAAAGTAATAGAAAAGCATCAAGGTTAAATCCCATACAAAGCTATTATAAGGAAAGGGAAAATAAGGTATAGAATAACATACCCTATAATGAAAGCACATCAGAATACATGCCTACAAAACAACCTCAAATGTCACCTACTATTTCAAAGCAAGTTAAAAGATATTAAAAATATAATATAAAATGTGAAAAAACAAAATAAATCAGAATTGGAAAAACTCAGGAAAAAAGTAAAACTGAATGAAAAAATCATTTAGTAATAGAAGACTAAACTAAGAGGAACTCAACAGCAAGTAAACACAACACATAATGCTTCCTTAATAGAAACAAAATGCAGAAAAAAATTTAAATTACAAAAGAAACAAAAAGATAGGCTGAGCACAGTGGCTCACCCTGTAATCTCAGCACTTTGGGAGGCCGAGGAGGGCAGATTGCTTGAGCTCAGCGATTCAGGACCAGCCTGGGCAACATGGCAAAACCTCGTCTCTAATAAAAATACAAAAATTAGCTGGGCATAGTGGCTCATACCTGTAATCCCAGCTATGGAGAGGCTGAGGTGTGAGGATCACTTGAGCCCAGGAGGTCGAGGCTGCAGTGAGCTGTGATCATGCCACTGCACTTCAGCCTGGACAGAGTGAGACCTATCTCAAAAAAAAAAAAAAAAAAAAAAAAAAAAAAAAAAAAAAAAAGATAAAAACAGATTCAAGAGAAAGTACCAAATATTGATGACAGGCAAAGAAAATTGATATATGGATACTAGGAGTCCTCAAAGGGGAAAACCAAAGCAAGGAAACTGAACCCATAGTAAAATAATGATTAAAGAAACAAAGAAACTTTCCTAGCGTCCTGAAATTAAATGATTTGAAATTACATATTGAATAACCACATTACTTTTCTAAGGACATGGACCCAGATTGAGCAACACTAAGGAAAATTACTAATAAAAATATGAAGAAAAATTATAGTGAAATTACTGGCCTTTAAAGAAAAAAGAAATAAGATCCTTTGGAAATCTAGACAAAATAGCACATGTGCTACTTATGTGTCCATATAAGAAAAAAAGATGACGTGACTTATAAGAGAAATAAAATTAGACTATCATGAGACTTTTTGTCAGTAACACTTTTGGCAGAAAAACATGGAGTAACATATTTAAGATACTCAAGGAAGAGTGCGCCAAGAATCTTTTATACAACAAAACAGGCCTTCAGGTATCATGGCCACATACAGACTGTTATCAACATCAAGAACTTGGGGAATATTGTTCTTCTGATCCTTTTCTGAGCAATCTACTAGATAATGAGCTTCTGACTAGGAATGACTATGAAGACATTTTAAGGACTAGTGGTAAATGTTCAATGCAGTTACCTGTAGAACAAAACTAAATGAGGGCTTAGAAGGAGAGAGTATAGGAACAGCCATATGCTCTGACAAGGTAAATATAGTGCAATAGTTGTTATTGTTTTTGAGGCAGTGTCTTGCTCTGTCATCCAGGCTGAGATGCAGTGACATGATCACAGCTTACCGCAACCTCAACCTCCTGGTCTCAGTGATCCTCACCTCAGACTCCTAAGTAGGTGGAACTACAGGCACACGCCACCGTCCAGCTAATTTTTTCATGTTTTTGTAACAATGGGGTCTTGCTGTGTTGCCTGGGCTGGTCTCGAATTCCTGGCCTCAAGCAACCTTCCTGCCTCAGCCTCCCAAAGTGCTAGGATTTATTAGTCTCAAATTAGAATTGGAAGTATCAATATGAACTCAAGAGAATTTTGTGTATGTGTAAAGCCATCACTTGAAATACCATTTCTCACTAAAACAAGGCAGGGCTTCTTAGAGAAGTAGCTGATTTCAGATCTAGGGCACAAATGTATAAGAATTAACCTGGAATACATTAAATAGCAAGGGAGCTATCAAAGATTAGTCAGGTCATGTCAAAAGACTCAAGAGCTAACTTGAAGAAATGTCCAAAGATGTAACAATTTGACCATCATTAATAATAATGACCATTACAATGAGTTGAAACCTTTTAAATATATTTAAATCCATGAGTTCATGATACTTTTTTCAAAATAGTTCACTTGGAATTTGATAGGGAACCAATTTATTATCTTATAAACTGATAAAAACAGTTAAGCATTTGTCTTGTCTTTCCTACATGAACTGTATAATTGAGCAGGCCAAATAATATGTGAGGGGCAGTGATATGAGGGGCAGTGTTATTTTGTGAAAGTATTCAGGCTGGACGCAGTGGCTCATGCCTGTAATCTCAGCACTTTGGGATGCCGAGGTGGGCAGATCACCTGAGGTCAAGAGTTCGAGACCAGCCTGGCCCACATGGCGAAACCCTGCCTCTACAGAAGAATTAGCCGGGCGTGGTGGTGGGCACCTGTAATCCCAGCTACTTGGGAGGCTAAGGCAGGAGAATTGCTTGAACCTGGGAGGCAGAGATTGCAGTGAGCAGAGATCACACCACTGCACTCTAGCCTGGGACAGAGCGAGACTCCATTCCCCCAACCAAAAAAAAAAAAAAAAAAAAAATATTCCAACTACTTAAATAAAAAGAATTTGGAATTAGAAGATTACTATTTCGCAACCACCAATAAGCAGATATAGGTATTAAGCATTGACAGTTGCTAAGATAATAAAGAGAGCCTCAAGCAGACATGATGTGCCTCCTCTAGTTTTGCCAGACACTGTCCATAGTTTTGCTAAAGGGATTGAAATGGAATCAGATCTAGTCTCCAGATCCATCTGCCAAGTTGCAGAAAATACAGAGGATAAAGCAATGTGTGGAACTGTCCCGTGGGTGTGCAGTCAGAAATTCCAGACTGTGGGAAACTCTACAGCTCAAATGGCCTAGATTCTTCCACAGATAAATTATAAGAAAGCAAAGGGATAGAACAGGAGCTTATGATCTAAAAGAGACTTAAGGCTGGGCACAGTGGCTTACACTTGTAATCCCAGCACTTTGGGAGGCCAAGGCAGGTGGATCACGTGAGGTCAGGAGTTCAAGACCAGCCTGACCAACCTGGTGAAATCCCATCTCTACTAAAAATGCAAAAATTAGCCAGGTGTGGTGTGACATGCCTGTAGTGCCAGCTACTCGGGAGGCTGAGGGCAGGAGAATCGCTTGAACTTGGGAGGTGGAGGTTGCAGTGAGCTGAGATCATGCCACTGCACTCCAGCCTGGGCAACAGAATGAGACTATGTCTCAAATAAAAAACCACAAAAACCCAAAAATAAATAATAAAAAAAGAGATTTAAAAGATACCACATTTTAAGAATGCACAAGACTATAGTGTCCAGAGAATGCATTGTTGGGTGATAAAACTTTTTGAAATGCAAGGAGGTGATTACTATAAAAATCAAGATAATGATTTTGGGAAAGGGTAGGAGGGGCTTCTGTGGTTTGGGGCACATAGGAGAATTTTTGGAATGGCTTCCAGTGTGCTGCTGCTTTATCTGAGTGGTGTTCACCCTATAGCTGTTTCCTTCCTTCCTTCCTCCTCCCCTCCCCTCGCCTCCCCTCCCCTCCTCACACCTCCCCTCTCCTCCCCTTCCCTTCCCTTTTTTCTTTCTATCTTTCTCTCTTTCTTTCTTTTTTTCTTTCTTTCTTTTGAGACAGAATCTCACTGTGTCACCCAGGCTGTAGTACAGTGGTACGACCTTGGCTTACTGCAACCTCCTCCCCCGCCAGCTCAAGTGATCCTCCCACTTCAGCCTCCTGAGTAGCTGGGACCACAGGCATGTGCCACCAGGCCCAGCTAATTTTTTTGTATTTTTAGCAGAGACGGGGTCTCACTATGTTGCCTAGGCAGGTCTCAGACTCCTGAGCTCAAGTGATCCACCCACCTCAGCCTCCCAAAGTGCTGCGATTACAGGCATGAGCCACCACACCTGGCCACACCTGGTGTTTTCTATAGTTGTGTTTTATATCACATGAAAAATTTTTATTAAATAAAACTGTTTTTAAAACATTTTCATAATGTTCAAAGATAATAAATAGCTCTAAATGGGAAAGGAAAAACTAAAAATTTGAGGGGAAAAACTAGAAATTTGCGGTAGAAAACCTGTTTCAACATGTGACAAATTCTTCCTGAGGATTTAATACTGTTTAAAGAAAAACATGTATTAAATGTAGGTGCTTAGAACATACTTTTCTTTTTCCTCAATAGTTTCTTTTTTAATATAAGTATTAGAGAAAGGATGGTCACAATGAATGAGCTATTCATCTTGGGTTATATTCTTCACATCTTTGAATTTGATTTGGGACTTGCTGTGAAAAGCAACGTATCATTACACTCAAGTGTCTCTGTTTGCAGCCCATGAACAATAAATTGTATATCATATCACTCCTAAATATTTCAATTCCCCACAGTTTTTCAGGATATATAAGTCTTTGGTCAATGTTGCTTTTTAAAAGTGAGACATTGGGTACGATTATGAATAAGTTAAAAACTCTTTATTTGTATTTTGTATTTAACAGAAATTTACTGAGCACCTTTGTGTGCCATGAAGTGAGGATTCAGTAGTGAATGAGACAAACACAGACCCCCTTGTATTCTAGTGAGCCTCTGCGTCTTATATTAAGGAAGCTCAGGGAATTGATACTTAGGACAGGATTGAGAAAACAAGTGATCTCTTATGATCTGTAATTATCTGCACAAATGTTTCTTCGTAAGCTTCAAGTGGCTATTCTCAAATTAGCTGAAAATAGCCCCCTTTTAAGTCTATGAAATTAACATTATAGAAAAGAATTTTAGCAATTTTGGAGCAGGATGCTTTCTGGATACTTAATTCTGAACAACATTAGAATTTAGCTCTCCTTTTAATTTAAATCTAGTTATTCTTTATTATTTTAAAATACAAGGCATCTGCATTTTAAAACCTGGGTAATATTTATTTAGGTTTTCTTACTCCAAGGGAGAGGACCTGATCCAAGTTTTTAAGAAAAAATGATTATAGTTTCTTCCCCTTCTTTTTAAGAGAACCTTTTCATATATTACCTATTACTTAATAGCTCATTACTTTGACACACTTTCTGATTCAATATTGTGTTAACACTTATTAGAGATGCAAATGAAGATATGTGGCATTTTAATGTTCTGGATAAATTTTTTTTTTTTTTTTTTTTTTTTGAGACGGAGTCTCGCTCTGTCGCCTGGGCTAGAGTGCAGTGGCCGGATCTCAGCTCACTGCAAGCTCCGCCTCCCGGGTTCACGCCATTCTCCTGCCTCAGCCTCCGGAGTAGCTGGGACTACAGGTGCCTGCCACGTCGCCCGGCTAGTTTTTTGTATTTTTTAGTAGAGACGGGGTTTCACAGTGTTAGCCAGGATGGTCTCGATCTCCTGACCTTGTAATCCGCCCGTCTCGGCCTCCCAAAGTGCTGGGATTACAGGCTTGAGCCACCGCGCCCGGCCTGGATACATTTTAAATAGTCATTTTTCACTGAGACGAAGTCTTACTCTTGTCTCCCAGGCTGGAGTGCGATAGCGCTATCTCAGCTCACTGCAACCTCTGCTGCTGGGGTTCAAGCGATTTTCCTGCCTCGGCCTCCTAAGCAGCTGGGATTACAGGTGCCCGCCCGCTACCATATCCAGCTAGTTTTTTGTATTTTTTAGTAGAGGCGTAGTTTCACCATGTTGGCCAGGCTAGTCTCGAACTCCTGACCTCAGGTGATCCACCTGCCTCGGCCTTCCAAAGTGCTGGGATTACAGGCATGAGCCACCATGCCTGGCAAATTTGAGGCTTTCAACTCCTGTCTTTTCTGTTACTGGTGAGGCACTGAGTCCCTCTCTAAGTGGATTAGTTATAACTTCATGGCAATAAGGTGGCTGGCTGTCTCATGTAGGGAAAATGAGATCTCTTTCTTCAGATTTTTTTACTGAACAAAAGTTTAATCACTTTTACTAGTCTCTGACAGATGGATTCCTATAGTTCTGGTTAAGATGACGTACTTAAAGTTCTCTAGAGATTAGTCCGATATATGTATACATGGTGCCAGTGATTTGTTTTTTTTCAATGCAGTCGGTTTTTCTAATCTCTCCCTTTTTTATTCTGTTCTTTTTTGTGGGGGGCAGGTAATGAAAGCATGGGATGCTCATGTGACAGCAGTTTGCTCTCAAGATGCCAGTGGACTTGTAAGGAAGCTTGGGGCAGATGATGTAATTGATTACAAATCTGGAAGTGTGGAAGAGCAGTTGAAATCCTTAAAACCGTATGTATTAGAACAATGTTCACACTGGGAATGGGAACAAGGACAGTTGATTATGCAGGTCTGAGATGGTTTGGTGGCTTTACAATCACGTTGGAATCTTAGAGAAGGATCTATGAAAGCATTCCATGTCATTAGAAGTTACTTAGGTTGGCTTCTGTTTTAATTCCAGATGTTAATACAACACGGTAACAGCATGTGGATAGGTACTGAGGAAGTTATTTTGCTTACATAGTCTTAGCTAATTTTGAAGTTAACATGCTGGTTTGTAAGAGGCCTGAAGACAAAAATTGGAAATGTGTTCCTTTTGTGGCATCTGTCACCACAGGAAGAATATAGAGTAGTTCATGAAGTACATGATTAGCCCAAAACATACTTTCCGTGTTTTGGCTTAACAAAGGCTTAAGAGAAACAGTGTAAGCCTAAATTTTGGTAATGGGAGCACTGTGGATGTTCCCAGTGTGTCTGAATGCCAGGCTGTGGTTTGGCCTGAGGTACCAAACAGGAATGCATTCAGGAATTCTCTTGGGTCGTGTTGATTCTGACTGTGACTCCAGCTTATTCATCTGACCTTTATCCAGCCAAGACCAAGCTGAAGCTGACAGCACAAATGAGGAGTATTTGGAAAGCTATTTTACTGCTTCTGTTTAAAAGGTTTTCCCTTTTTTGATTACTTTTCAGAAGTCAACTACTCTTGCCCACATTGAGTAGAAGTATATTTTTAAATAGAAAGAAAAAAGAAAAAAAGGGAGTCCTCATCTGACGCCACCCAGCCTTTCTCAGCCAGTGCCACCAACTTCCAACAGTAGTTTGGCGGTGCACCCAGCAGCAGCCAGCCAACTCATCATTCCTTCAACTGTTAAGGGAGCTTCTACTGTTGCCAGGCAGGGTTCCAAACACCAGCTACAGTGGTGAACCAGACAAATGCCCACTTTCATGGAGCTTACATTCTTGTTTGGGCGGTTTTAGTGCTAGGTGCTCTGAAAAAAAAAATGAAAGGGAATAGACTAGGGAGGAGGCTGTTATAGGTAGGGAGGTTAAAGAATGCCTCATTGAGGAAGCAACATTTGAGTGGAGGCTTTAGTGAGCAAGCCAAATGAATGGGATTTGTATGTGTTTGATGTTGCTCCCTGCTGTATCCCTCCATCTGGAAGAGTGTAGTAGCATGTAGTAGGTGCTCAATAATACTTAATTATCGAGGGAATCTAGGAGAACAATTGTTCCAGCTGGAAAGAACAGCAAACATAAAGCTGCCATGTCAGGAACATGCCTGGCATGTTTAAGGACTAACATTGTCCCTTTCAGAGATTTTGTCAGCTACCCTCTCATCTGTGTGTTAGGGCCTGAGCCTCTTTGGGCACGCACTCTGTCGCCCAGGCTGGAGTGCAGTGGCACGATCTCGGCTCACTGCAACCTCTGCCTTCCGGTTTCAAGCGATTCTCCTGCTTCAGCCTCCTGAGTAGCTGGGATTACAGGCACGTACCACCATGCCCGGCTAATTTTAGTAGAGATGGGGTTTCACCATTTTGGCCAGGCTGGTCTCAAACTCCTGACCCCGTGATCCACCCGTCTCGGCCTCCCAAAGTGCTAGGATTACAAGCGTGAGCCACCGCACCCGGCCCGATCTTGTATCTTCTGATGCTTCTAGGAGTAGCAACATGATACCGGGGCCAAGTCCTACCCATTCCCCTCTGTCTACCTTAAGGGGTTTTGTTTTGTTTTTTTGTTTTTGTTTTTGTTTTTGTTTTTGAGATGAAGTCTCACTCCATTGCCCAGGCTGGAGTGCAATGGTGCTATCTTGGTTCACTGCAACCTCCGCCTCCTGGGTTCAAGTGATTCTTGTGCCTCAGCCTCCTGAGTAGCTGGGATTACAGACACTCACCACCACACCCGCCTAATTTTTCTATTTTTTTTTTTTTTTTTTCTTTTGTGGAGATGGAGTTTCACCATGTTGGCCAGGCTGGTCTTGTACTCCTGGCCTCAAGTGATCTGCCTGCCTTGGTCTCCCAAAGTGCTGGGATTACAGGCATGAGCCACCGCACCTGGCCTACCTTAAGTTTTATACATGTCTGGAATTTGTCACCAGAGAATAGGAGAACTTGAGAGACGGAAGGCTAGAGGACATTCAGTCTAGGCTCCCAAACTGGTATTATGCTTCCCTCCTTGACATGTCTTCCTGGCAAGTGAGCTTGCTCCTTTCGCTTGTACTTTTCTAGTAGGGGGACCTTCCTGGCTTATAAATGCAAGCCATTACTACTTCTTTTCTTTGATAGCTTTAGTTAAAATTGATCTTTGTAATTTCTGCCTGGAGTTTGACCTTTCAGTCTACCTAGGATAAATATGTTCCTCCTTCCAAATAGCAGCTTTTTAGGTATTTGAATCTTAGAGTTTTATAGCAAGAAGGGGCTTTGAAATCCTTCAGTCCAACCCTATGATGCTGTAGTTGAGAAAGTGAAGGGCAGAGGAGTTACGAGTTTCTGCATACTCGGGGTCATGCCACCAGTGATTTGTTGGGAGAGCTGGATTCACAACCTGGTCTCCAGATTTCTTTCTCAGACAATGCCTGTTCTATAATACCAGGCTGCCCTTAAGTTTTCTTTAAGTATCCTCAGATTTGTTCATTCAAAACTTGGAAATGAAGTAGACACTTTTTTAGTGAAAAGAATGGTCATCTATTAAGGTCATCATGCTCCTGCATTTCACATTTCATATCCTTAGATTATATTTGCCTTTTTTTTTTTTCCTTCTTCTTCTTTTGAGATAGAGTTTCACTCTTGTTACCCAGGCTGGAGTGCAATGGCATGACCTCGGCTCACCACAACCTCTGCCTCCCAGGTTCAAGCAGTTCTCCTGCCTCGGCCTCCCGAGTAGTTAGGTTACAGGCATGTAATCCTACACCTGGCTAATTTTGTAGTTTTAGTAGAGACAGGGTTTTTCCATGTTGGTCAGGCTGGTCTCAAACTCCCGACCTCAGGTGATCCACCCGTCTCGGCCTCCCAAAGTCCTGAGATTACAGGCCTGAGCCACTGCGCCCGGCCTTGCCCTTCTTTAGTTTGGTTCTATAAAATACTCAAGATCCACAAAGTTGGCCAAAGCTGGTTTCAGGAACTTTAATGTTTGACATCATCCAGATGAATTTGGAAGGGAGAAAAGATTTACCAAAGAGGAATTCATCAACTGATGTGCTCAATTTATATGCATGTATTCTCTATATAGATCTTTGTTTTCAAAAGTATTTAAAAGCTTATTAAGTTTTTACCCCCTTTCAGTAGAATATAGTGATTACAGAAGTTTTAGGTTAGATGTAAGAAGTTGAATATATCTGCTAGTTCCTGTGGATTCCATTATCACTGAATTTTTTTGGCATGTTAGAACAGGCTGTTCATTTCTCCTTTTGCATTGTCCTGATGCTGTACCTGAAGCCAAATGATAGAAAATTCCAGAAGGTGAAGAGGATGCTTCCATGAGCATTTCTGACTGTAGAGAGAATAAAAGCAAATCATTCTTGTAGGTGAAAATCTCATACTTTACTTTCAAGTATCCATGTGCACTAAACATAGCGAATGAAAAACTTGGCAGTTTTTTACAAAGCTTAATTAAGTCAGACTTTCTCAACCTTGGCAACCTTAGTTTCTCAAGTATTGACATTTTGGGCTGGAAAATTTTTTAGCTGTGAGGGGCTATTCTGTGCATTGTAGTGAACCAGAATCACTCTCTGTTCAGAACTACTTGCTGAAGCCATTCTAAAGTACTAGAAAATGAAATGATTTTATGACAAAAATTAGTCACATTCAACTTACCTTGCAGAAAAGTCATAGATCCAGCGAGTGGGTATGTCCTTCCGTCTCCATCAAAGCAGCCACCCCTCTGCAGGATGGCGAGAGGTGCAGCACAGTGCAAGATTCGCCACTGAAATAAACCCAAGCCAACTGGTGCTGGAAGGGAAGGAGGCTCAGAGTCCAGTGTAAAGCCTGACAACAATGTTTTGATTTGGTTCTTCCTCTCCAGGTTTGATTTTATCCTTGATAATGTGGGCGGATCCACTGAAACATGGGCTCCAGATTTTCTCAAGCAATGGTCAGGAGCCACCTATGTGACTTTAGTGACTCCTTTCCTCCTGAACATGGACCGACTGGGCATAGCAGATGGCATGTTGCAGTCAGGATTCACTGTAGGTTCGAAGGCATTAAAGGTAGGAAGAAGGGTCTTGGTTGGTGACTGCAAGCAGCCTCCTGCTGCTAGAAATTGGTTTGCCACCTAGCCAGTTTCTCTTCTCTTAGAGGCCACATAGCACAGTGGCTGCAAGCATGGACTCTGGAGTCACACTGACTGGCTTCAACATCTGACCTCTACTTAGTAGCTGTGTAACCCTGTGCAAGTTACTGAAGGTCTCTAAGCCCCAATGTCTTCCCCTGTAAAATGAGGCTGATAATAGATCTACCTTACCGCATGGTTGTAAGGATCAAATGAAGTAGTCCATATGGAGACATGGCACAGTGCCCTTATTAAATGTTAGCCTTTATTATTACTTATTGCCTCTCTTGATTACATCTGATACACTGTCTGTGCTTCCTTCTTGTCTCTGCCTGATGACCCTCTCTCTGTTTCATGTCTTAACACTTACAGTCTCTTGTATATAAAGATGAAAACTTACAGTTGCTGTTTTCATTGTATTGGGATAGACCAGTGATTCCCAGACTGGGGCTTTCAGACATTTAGAAGTCTATGAGTAAAAGAAGTTGTACTTTTACTTCAGTAAGCCTCCACTCTTGCCTTTGCTGGGATTGTATCAACTTGTTCTAACACTGCATATTCCGTGTAAATTTGAAACTCCAGCTATTAATGACATGATGGGAGTTTCTGGGACTTGGTTGGTCAGCCTGACTCTGAAACAGGGCCACTTTTACCAGGTCTGTATGAAGCTCAAAACTGAATACATCTCACCCAAATTGCACACTTCGGTGAGTGGTGGGCATTGGAGACTAGGGCAGATGAGCCTCAGTTACAAGACTAATGGAGCTTGAGCATCTGCTCTCCACTTTACCTCATAGCCTGTTGTCATCACAGTGGGGACAGAGGCTTTTATAATTTCATGGGATAAACTGGTGGTAATTATAGACCATTGGTTTAAAATATGAATTGATGTTAAAAGGGAATATATGATAGAAAAAATAAAGATAGTCTGGGCACAGTGGCTTTTATGCCTGTAATCCCATCATTTTGGGAGGTGGAGATGGGAGGATTGCTTAAGCCTGAGGAGTTTGAAACCAGCCTGGGCAACATAGTGAGAGTTTATCTCTACAAAACAATAAGAAAATTAGCCAGGTCTGTTGGTGCATACCTGTAGTTCCAGCTGCTCAGGAGGCTGAGGCCAGAGGATGGTATGAGTCTGGGAGACAGAGGGTGTGAGCCGTGATCGTGTCATTGTACTCCAGCCTGGGCAACAGAGGAAAAGCTTGTCTCAAAAAAAAAAAAAAAAAAAAAAAAAAAGATTCTATTTTTTTAAATTAGACAAAATACTTGAGACTCTGGAACAAGGCAGTAGAAAGTTCCTTGGTGGTAAAAAGGCTGTGAATAGCTGTGTCAGTCTGACCAACACTGACTCATGTTTGTGAGATGACTGGCTTGATAATTATCTTTAGCATTTTATTTATTCCAGATATTAATTTGGGACCTTTTATGGGGATGAAACTTAGGACTTTGGTCTCTTGAATTCTGTGTACTAACTAAATACTTAGAGGTCATAACAAAGAGCTATGATGGAGGAGACCACGACTCAATTCTTATGAAATATTATTGGTAATAGAAATGAACAAACCAGGCCCTGCACTGTGGTGTCCTTTATTTTCATTTGATTCAGACAGTAGCCCGAAACAGCGTCCACAGGGTACTTTGTGGTAGAGAAAGGGCTCTTAGCTGTCCTTTCTCTCTTCTTTCTCTTTCACAAAACCCAGATTTTCCAGTGCTTTAAAATGTAAGTTTAAGTTTTCTGTAAGATTTCAGTTTGTACTCCAGTGAGACCTCTTACAAGTTAACCTTCAGAGTTGTCCTCGGAGAGTAAAACAGGCATAGCTATCTTCATTCTCTCTTCCTCCTACTTGAAAGACGATAGTAGTAATCTCATGTGAAAACCTTTTAAGTAGTTTTCAATGTCTTTCTGATTGTGCACACAGTTAAAGCTTCATTGTCATGCTTCTGACTCTCCTGCCTGCTTTGATTTACTTTCTCTCCTACAGTGGCCTGGGTGGGCGGCGGGGGGGGGGAACACAGACCTCTTGTGGCAGAATATAAAAATTCTGCTGTTACAGACCAAAAGTTTCACTTTACAGAGCCACATGCTGTGAAGAGTTATAGAGGTGGCAGTTGTGACCATTTTTGTGCCTTCTGTAATACCCTAAACAATTACCAGAATGTTTTAATTGTAGTCTATGAAGCCAGACCTTAGGGAAAAGTATTTGAACAGATCTTCTGTGATTGTCATTAACTGGATCCACAGTAAGCTTGGGACATTCTCAGTGCTTCTGGCATTTAGCCACATAATCCTTCAAACAGCTTTTTTCTTTTTCTTGTTTCGTAGAGACAGAGTCTTGCTATGTTGCCTAGGCTACTCTTGAACTCCTGGCCTCAAGCAATTCTCCCACCTCGGTCTCCCAAACTGTTGGGATTATAGGTGTGAGCCATTGTGCCTGGCCTCTTCTTTTTAGGTTAGTTGCATAAACCAGTGCATCTCAACATCTTTCATGCCATGACAGACATAGAAAATGATAGTATTTGAACAGCACATTGAGGCTGCCTTGGGTAATAGAGATGAACAAACCAAGCCCTGCTCCTCCAAGACCAGCCTATCCGGAGACTTCTACCAGCTCTGGCTCTGCCTGGCTATTGTGAGGGCTAAGGGGAGTCAATATCTCATCACACCAATTCTAGAGTATGCTTGACTCTCTTTACATCTGTTGTCCTAGGGTAATTATTAATGATGAATCCTTTAACTCTCACAGGTTTTCTGGGTTGGACGATAATCTATAGGATCACTCACCCAGTAAGCCATCCTGGCACACCCAGTGGGAAGCTTTGCCTAGGCAACCGCTTTTCTTTCTTTCTACATTCTTAAACTGAATTGGTATTGTCTCAGTCTTTCCTCAGTAAGCTTCACTTTTAGCACTGGACAAGTATTGATAGAATACTTTCTATGTGTGAGGCATTTTGTATACATTCTCATTTCATCCTTCCAACAATCCTGCAAGCTAGGTGGTGCTACCACCATTCTACAGGCCAGGAAATGGGCTGAAATAGGTAGCCTGATAAAAATAACATAACTAAAACAAAACAAAAATAATGCAACTAGTAAGTGCTGGGGTATGGGGTTTCCACTGAATTTTCCAGCCTCACGCCAGGGTAGTAGCTTATATCATACTGAGTGTAAGCTCAGTGGCAAAGAAGTCTGAGCTCACCTCACAGTTGTGGGTAGTTGTGGAGAGGGCAGCACTGTGGTACTGGCTGACCCTCTGCTACCTCAGATTGCTCCCATCTGATGAAAGTTTGGTTGGGCAGGTCATTGATGTATCATGGAGAACCTCAGCTCATTTGCTGTTTCCATAATGGCCCACCCTACCTTCGACATAAAGAATAACAGTTACAGCCAGGCACAGTGGCTCATGCCTGTAATCCTAGCACTTTGGGAGGCTGAGGTGAGAGGATTCTTGAGACCAGGAGTTCAAAACCAGCCTGGGCAACATAGCAAGACCCTCTCTCAATTAAAGAAACAAAGAATAACAATTATAAGTGGCCATAGACTGGTCATGAGCCCTCTTGGTGTAAGATTTTTACGCATCTTCATTTGGAGAGGTATTGCCCCATAATAGATTAGATGGCTTTGTATTTGCCATAACCGTAGGGAAGATTCAGCCATGATGTATAAGGAACTTTGCACTTGTTTTGCCTTTAAAGCCACTTTATTCCTGTCAGAACCAGGGAAAAAAAATTGTGATTGGGCTTCTTGTCTAAGATCATATTTTGGTGACTTATTGTCCCCAAAACATTTTTGAATTTGGTGAAAACCTCTTTTCTGGTGCCTCTGGGCTTTATTCAAACCTTAGTAGGGAAAGCCTAGAGGTCTCAGCCCCTGATTCCTCCCGGGGAGGAAACCCACTGTGGAAAACCATGTAGATGGTCATTTTAAGGAAAGCTTTCCTGTGCTTACTTGTTCTTCAGTCACAGTTTAGAGAAGGAGCCTAAGTGACGTGGGTATGTCTTTGTTCAGTTATTTATTAAACATTTATGGAGCATCCATTCTCTGTCAGTCATTGTGCCAAGGGGCTGTGCGCACATTTTGTCAGCATGGAATGAGAAGTCAGTTTGTTGTAGTCATCCAGAAAATGCTTTTCCCTAAATTGGCTTTTAGTCAGATTTTATGTTTTTCTGTATTTGACATGTTTTGTTTCTTCTTTTTAGCATTTCTGGAAAGGAGTCCATTATCGCTGGGCATTTTTCATGGCCAGTGGTCCATATTTAGATGACATTGCAGAACTGGTGGATGCGGGAAAGGTAAGTGCACCTGGAAACCTGGATTGGAAGCCTTTGTATTTCTAGAGCACCTCCTGTGGACCTGCCCACTGAGCTTCGTCAGTGGGGACTCTACAGAGCTAGCCTGCCCAGCTGACTTTGTGCTGCCTTACATGGCCAAGTTTACATGCTGTGTCTTTGGTTCTGTCTCCATGGGAGGCGTAGACACAGACTGCTCCATCTGTGCAAGAGCTTCTCTCATCTAGTCAAACCCCTTTGGTTTAGTAGATGAAGAGGCGGGCCCAGGGAGGTTATAGGATTCCCCCAAAGACACTTGGTTAGATCAGAGCACAGCTGTGATCTACATTGGGCTGCTAATATTTCATCAGGTCCCCAGGTCTCCTGATTTCTAGGTGGGTATAATAAAATTGAGGGCAAATAAATAGTCTATCTGAGACAGTCAGTGGCCAGGGCGAGGGTGGGTGAGGATTGATGGGGATTTGGGTGAAGACAACTGGCTGGTGTACTCTGCCTACTAGTGTCTGTCCTGCTGTGGACTCTGTGGGAAAGCGACTGTTGCTTATCATCTGGTCATCCTGTTTTGGATGTCAAAAGGTCTTTCAGGGATTCTGGGGATTGAAAGCCTCCTCAGCTGCCACCTGCTTATTTGGGTTTTTACGTGGTCTAAACCACCCTGACATTCCCATCTCCAGAGGAATAACAGAAGGTGGTATTCTGGTGCTGATATTTTTGATGTTATTGAGAGATTGTATGGAATTATAGGATGGAGAACTTCCAGAGGGTTGTGTGAGATCATAGATAGGCTGATTCTCATTTTACAGGTGAGAAAGCCGACTCACCAAGAAACAGGGGCATGCTGAAACTTGCAGAAATGGAACCAGCACTCTTGTGCTTTTCCCTCTCCACCTTTCCGCTGTGTTCTTAGTACTTGAAGCTGATTTGGGACTTCAGCATACATTGTCTTATCTTTGTCACTTTGCAGTGGGCAGGGAATGGAGTTAGAGCAGGCTAGCATTAGCATTGTGTGAACCACTCTGAGGCATTTGGACAGAGCCCCTGGAGGTGGGCTTTCTTCTTCTGGCCCTTGGCCTTTGCTGGCATATTTCATCTTTCCGTTTCGATTTTGGAAAGGAATGTTTTTGGGAACTAATGGCTGCTTTTTCTGTATTTAAGGTTTTTCTTCTTTCACAGCCAAGGACCTATATAAGAAAGAGGATGGCCTGTTACTGTTTCCCAGATATTTGGGTTCCAGGCTTATGTGTCTTTTCGTGGACTTCTAAGTTTTGGTGTGTTCTGATAGGGGCAGGGGCTCAGTATTATTGTGACTGTGTAACTCCTTCTTTGTAGGGTTCTCCCATATCCCACAAGAATGCTTATTTTATTTCTAGGAAGGAGAGAATGAATTATCATCAAGTAAGTGCTTCATGTGGTTGGAACCCCATTATTAGAGAGGTCTTTGTCCTCCAGAAGTCCACGTTTGTGTTTGTCCTGATATCTGCTCCAGGCTGTTCACATGCTTACCACTGCTCTTCTGTATTCAAAATATTGTGACTCTCTCTCTGCCTGGAAATTACTGTTTACCCAACAGAGATGAGAGGTGACTTGTATATATCTACCTATTACATTTGGCAGATAACTGGTAATGGCTAAAACAGGACATGGTAAACAACAACAAAAAAGGATGTCCTTGAAGTATTCTCCAAGGAGGTTGAGTGAGCAAATGTGCCTTGTGCTTTGATTCTCCTCTCCTACATGGGCTGTTTGGGCTTGGGTGTCATTTCTGTCAATGAGGGGTTCTGGGACTGTGAAGTTGGTATGTGGCACTGGATGCCTCAATGAGGCCAGCTCTCTTGTCGTGTCCCGGCTTCTGTGTGGATGTGAGAGGTCATTGCCTTTTTATCCTGGGAAGTTGGAAAGAAGAACACAACAGATCTTACTTATGTGTTGTGTGGTTAGTAGAGATTTGTTAAATCGGAGGACATTTAAATTCTTCCAAGCTTTGGCTGAGCCTTCATGATTCTCATTAGCAGGTAACTGTTAGAAGAGCTACAGTTGTTTTCTGATGGTGAAAAGCTGTGAAATAACAGAGCCAACTCTTGTAAAATACTTGAACTTTGAAAAAATACATTCATAAGGTTCAAAAACCCTAAAAAGGGAAAAAGTTATTTCAAGAAATCTTCTTTTGACTGCTATATCTCAGTCACTGAGATTCTGCTTGTCAGATGCAGCCAGTATTACTAGTTTCTTGGGTATTCCAAAGATACTCTATCAAAACAGGAAAAATATTTTTTTTCCTCTCTTTCTCTTCTTTCTTTCCTAACATAAATGAATAACATACTGTTCTGCAACCTGCTCTTTTTTTTTTTTTTAACAGCACATCTTCAACTTTGTTTAATGTCAGGATATAAAAGCTTTCTCATTCTTTTTTTAACAGCTGCATAGTATTTGTATGGGTATACCATAATTTGTTGAATTTCAGTCTTTTGCTTCAGTGGATAACCCAATATTTATGTTTAGTACCTCATTGTATATATAACGATTTCTGTTCATGGAAATGGAATTGCTGAGTCAAAAGATACATGCATTTATAATTTTGATAGATTTTTTTTTTTTTTTTTTTTTTTTGAGACAGAGTCTTGCTCTGTCACCAAGGCTGGAGTGCAGTGGTGTGATCTCATCTCACTGCATCCTCCGCCTCCTGGGTACAAGCAATTCTCCTGCCTCAGCCTCCTGAGTATCTGGGATTACAGGTGCCTGCCACCACACCTGACTAATTTTTGTGTTTTTGGCAGAGACAGGGTTTCACCGTGTTGGCCGAACTGATCGCGAACTCCTGGCCTCAAGTGATCCACCTGCCTTGGCCTGCCAAAGAGCTGGGATTACAGACATGAGCCACTGCGCTTGGCCTTTGATAGATATTAAAATACACAGCTTTTGAAAATCTAGTATGTATGTTTAGTGTCTGGAATTTCTCCTGTGGCCTACCTTCTAGGCCCCTTCTCTCTTTACTTACCCATTATCTTACCCTCTGAACCATTTTACCTCATTAGAGACTTGTTTTTAAGAATGTGAAGAAGATCTGGTTACTGGTTACTTGTGATTTAAACTATCTTAATATCTGAGCTGGGTGTGGTGGCTCATGCCTGTGATCCCAGCTACTTAAAAATTTGAGGTGGGAGGATCGCTTGGGCCCAGGAGTTCAAGACCAGCCTGGGCAACACAGGGCAATCCCATCTCAAGGTGGAAAAAAAAAAAGAATCTGGATGAATGAGTATTACTGATGGAGTCTAAATTCAGCTTACTAGCCCTGCATGCCCCAGTAAAAACGGAGAAGCCACCGAGTTAATATCCACAGTAATGAGCACTCTCTGTCAATCCATTAATAGCATCGTCCTTCTGCCTTCTTTATGAACACCAACCCTACCTTTGCTTTCTCCCAGTGCAGCACTCAGTAAATGTTTTTGGAATTAAGGTTTCCTGCCTTTAATGTGCTCACCATTGTCAGGCTCAAAAGTGAAAAGGAGCTGAAATTTCCTAAGTATGTGGGGATCTCACAGTCTGTTTTTCCTGGAGATCCAGTCTTAGGCATTGTTTTCACATGACTGTTGTCACGAAGGCTTATTGCGTGTTGTAGGACTCCATATTCATCCTATCTGGGCACAATTTCAGTTTGAATTTTAAGTTACCTGGTATTTTCATTATATCTTAGATAAAGTGGTGGGCAAACTACAGCCTGTGGGCCACATTCAATCTAAGGCCTGTTTTTGCACGTGCTCTGAGCCACTAATGGTTTTTACTTCTTTTTGTTTTTGAGACAGAGTCTTGTTCTGTCGCCAAGTGGAGTGCAGTAGCACAATCTCGGCTCACTGCAACCTCTACCTCCTGGGTTCAAGCGATTCTCCTGTCTCAGCCTCCCAAGTAGCTGGGACTACAGGCACCCACCACCACACCCAGCTAATTTTTTGTATTTTTAGTAGAGACGGGGTTTCACCATGTTGGCCAGGATGGTCTCAATCTCTTGACCTTGTGATCCACCCACCTTGGCCTCCAAAAGTGCTGGGATTACAGGCGTGAGCCACCGCACCTGCCTGGTTTTTACATTTTTAAAGATTTGTTAAAAAAAAAAAAAAAGAAATGAAAAAGAAGAGAACTTAGACCATGTGAAGCCTGCAAAGCCTAAAACATTCACTATTTAACCCTTTACAGAAAAAGTTTGCCGATCCTTATCTTAAACTAGTAGTTAATTAACTGACACCCAGTCAGGCCAAGCTCCGGTTTACAGAATAGGCAGAGGAGGAGCTGCTCTGCTGGTGAAGTGTGGCAGGGAGTGACCTCCCTTGCAAATGTTCTGTTTCCTCACAGCTGCTCCACACAGCCAAGGAGCCCTGGGCTCCTAGACATCAGTTTGCAAACCACTGTTCTGAGCATTCTCAAAAAGAATGATTTATAATTAGCCCCTTAAGCGTAATGGGTTGGTACTGACGTGCCTTGTGCCTACAGTTTATTGGCATTTTCTCCTAAGCACAAAAAACAGTTCCTATTTTCATACTATTTAACACACTTACTTTTTGGTGGGGGGAGATATAGCACAAATTATATTCAGGTCATGCATATGCCATTGAATAGCATACTCATAGACTGGAAAGAAGAAAGCCTTGCACTTCTCCAGTTTACTGTCTTCATCCCTTTATCCCCCATCCTGGTGTGATGTCACATTTGAAGGGACAGAGGCCCTAAGAAATTAAATGATGTGCTCAAAGTCACATAGGCAGGGCCCAGGTCTCTTGATCCTTAGGACAGTTCCTTCTACAGCCTTCATTGTTTTCTGCTTAAATAATCATCCAGACATTGTTACCTAGAGTTTCAATTCTTGGTATTTTACTCTGTCATCTTGTATTTCTCAGTATCTTGCAGGACTGAGAAGAGGTGGTGGTGAGGCAGTCTTCAGATGATAGCTGCTGCTAAGAAGGACTGTGTAACTGTGTTTTGAAGGAAAATATCTATACATATTTGCTTATATATGCATGTATTAGTTTCTTATTGCTGTAACAAATTACTATGAATGTGGTGACTTAAGACAACACAAATTTATTATCTTATAATAATAAGATTTTGGTCAGAAGTCCAGATGTGTGGGCAGGACTGCATTCCTCCTGGAAGCAGGCTATAGGGGAGGATCTGTTTCCTTGGCTTCTCCAGCTTTTAGAGGCTGTATCTCCCTTGACTTGTGGCTACATCAGTCCAACCTCTGCTTCTGTTAATCTTTGACCTCTAACCCTCCTGCCTTCTTCTTGTAAGGACCCTGAGATTACACTGGGCCCACTTGGATAATCCAGGATAATCTCTGCATCTCAGGATCCTTAACTTAATCACACCAGCAAAGTTCTTTTGCCATGTAAGGTGCCATATTTACACATTTTGGGAATTAGGATGTGAATATCTTTGGGCGCCATTATTCTGCCTATCACAATACATAAAATACCTGAAAAGGATATGAGAGCAGCTAGAAATCTTTGTTGCTCCTGAGGAGGGAAACTAGATGGCTAGAAATCAAGCATGGTAGGACGATCTTTTTTTTATTTTATTTTTTTGAGACAGGGTCTCACTTTGTCACCCAGGCTGGAGTGTAGTGGTGTGATCTCAGCTCTCTGCAGCCTTGACCTCCTGGGCTCAAGTGATCGTCCCACCTCAGCCCCCCATGTAGCACTATCCAGCACTACCTCTTGGACAGGTATGCCCCTGACCAGCTACATTTTTTGTATTTTTTGTAGAGACAAGGTTTTGCCATGTTTCCCAGGCTGGTCTCAAACTCCTGAGCTCAAGCGATCTGCCTGCCTGGGCCTCCCAAAATGCTAAGATTATAGGTGTGAGCCACTGCACATGGCCAGGAAGATACTTTTGAATGTTTATTTACACATATATATTCTTTATATAATTAGTAAGCCTTCTGATGTTAGGAGCTTAATGTTCACAGGTATGTTCAAAATCTGAGATGCCAGCCAAGCATCTTGGTTGAGCAGTGATACAGATTTCTCAGTTGATTGATTTTAGCCAGCATCAGAATAGTTCCTATGCACCATATTTGAGTTCAATTCAGAACACTTACTAAAGGCCCACTAGCATTTACTTGACCCACTAGATGGTGGAGAAGTGTGTTGGTCACACTCAGTTACCTTTCGAGCAGTCTGTCCTTTGGAATGTTGTGTAGTGATAGAAATGTTCTCTGTCTGCAGTATTCACTTGGTGGCCACTACACCACTGAGCACTTGAAATGTAGCAAATGCAACTTGAGAGACTGACTTTTTCACTTTAATTACTTACTTTTGATTAATGTAAATAGTCACGTGTCTAGAGGCTACCATATTGGACACTGCAGCTTTTGAGAAAAATGTAATGAGTTCTGAGGTAGGTGATTTCCCAGGTACGTCTTGAATAGCTGGGCCATTGTTTAGCAATGAAGTACATTCTAAACCTTAAGTTCCTTATTGCCACTGGAGTTTGCTCCATGGAAAGAATGTAATGATGAGGGACTGAATCCCTAGGACCACACTGGAAGAGGGCTGCTTTGCCTGATGTGGCAAGTAGCTCATGGATCGCATGGCCTCAATGCTGCTGAAGTTTCCTGATGCTACGGAAATTGTTTCTATGAGCAAATTTATATGGGGTTTCTCTTCTCACCTTCTGGCTGTTGGAAGTGCATTTTTTAGGGGTACCTGGGGACAAGTCCTTGATGCTTTCCCAGATGGCACATTTACTCCCTTGGAGAGTGCCCCCGTCTGCCATCCCCCTCCTGTCTCACCCTATCTTCCAGTCTTGAGTTTGCCATCTGGGGCAGGAAGTTTCCAAGAAACAGCAACTGAGAGCAAAATTCACCTCTTCCTTTTGTCTTCTTTTTATCTAAAGGTAGACTTAGTTTAAGTTCCCTTCTTCCTGTTTACCCCAACCCTGGAAATACTGAACCTATCACAGAGGTCAGGGGCATACCTGTCCAGGAGGTAGTGCTGGAACTGCGGTCCTGGTGCCTGTCCACAGGTGTGTGGATTTGGACTCAGACCAGGAGCCCTTAGGTCTTCCTTGGTGTTCGTCACCTGTCAGCGTCCCCTCACACACCTCACCCTCTGAGATCTACAGCCTCTATGCCTGGTGGAAGAAGAGGCCAAGGGTCTAGGAAAAGAAATGGAACAGACTGTGGCTTCCCAGATTACATCCATCCCATGCAGTAGCGACATTCAGATTCCTGGGTCCTTGTTTTGGCTCTGCTGTTGACAGCTCTGACCTTGCACTTACCACTCAGTCACTTGCACTTCAGTTTCCTAATCTATCAAAAGAGGCACACTCAGATATGTTAACTCTACTGTTTTGTGATTCTCACTGGGAAAATGGTAATCGAGGGAAAACCTCTGCCTGCTGCCATGGCTGCCTAGACAGTGTCCTTCTCCACCAGCAGCCTCATGCTCTTACAGTTTCCTGTACTGTCTTCCCCTCAAGCATTAGAGAGGGTTTTGCCTCAGCAGGAAGGACTTGCCCAGGGGCTGGTAAGCAGCAATATTCCAAGGCCACACCAGAGAGGTTGAGGTTCCCGTCATCCCTACGTTCTCACAGAAGCGATGTCAGGCAGCAGGTGCCAAATGTTGGTGCTTGGCTTGGTTCAGCTTTTGTATCAGGGATGCGAGGCACAATCAGCACCCCACACATGAATCCAAAACTGAATGAGGGCTGCTGCTGTGAGCGTCCCCTGGCCGGCTGTGAGCCTTGTGTGTCTGCACAGTGGGAAGCGTGCTGTTGAGCCTGCCCGCTTTATAACAGGGCTCCCTGTGCCAGGTGGACTACAGCAGCGTCATCACATAAACATCCCCACTTCACTGCGAGTAACCTTTCTTTCCCCCCTCTGGATTTTAACTCTGATCCCTTTGTCCTTAACAAACAAGTATTCTAGGTCTGATGTGAGGCTGTACATAGACACTGTCTCATTATCCAGTTAATCTCTGTTTGCTGTTACGGATTCAGCCAACAGTAGCATTTGCCGGCCTTCAATTGGAAACCTTTTTCTCCATTGTCACTTACGGGAACTGCTGAATGACTCATTATGCCGTGGTCAGCCCTCTCGGGTTATTTGCCACAAAAGGCCTGGCCAGCCAGATTAAAGTGGGCAGTAACTGTAAGCTCCCTGTGTCATCAGTTCAGGATCTGTGTCCCCAGTCAGAGCTCTGAATTGAACATTGAGTTCAGCCTGTTTTGGATTAGTGCCTTAGGAGGCGGACACTTTGTCAGTCTGTGGAATGGATGGGTATGTGCATGGTACAAGTTAGGGATCCCAAGAATAAGGCAGAGGGCTGGGTGAGTCCCACTTTAGGGTACATGCAGATCACTGGGGAAGCACTGTTTCTGCCCCACCCCTACAGGTTCTGATGTAGTTGTTCTAACGGGAGGCCTTGGACTCTGCATTTTAAGCATGCATTCAGGTGATTGCTTTTCCAGGTAAACAGCATCCTGAAAACAGTGTCCCAGGGGCTTTGGGGGAGTGATTGTTGCAGGTCTCATGTGGGACATACAGGAAACAACTGTTTTTTTGTTTGCTTGTTTTGGTGACAGAGTCTCGCTCTGTTGCCCAGGCTGGAGTGCAATGGCGCGATCTCAGTTCACTGCAACCTCCACCTCCCGGGTTCAAACGATTCTCATGCCTCTCAGCCTCCCGAGTAGCTGGGATTACAGGCACACACCAACCCATCCAGCTAATTTTTATATTTTTAGTGGAGATGGATTTCACCATGTTGGCCAGGCCGGTCTCAAACTCCTGACCTCAGGTGATCAGCCTGCCTCAGCCTCCCAAAGTGCTGGGATTACAGATGTGAGCCACTGTGCTTGGCCAAGAAACATTAATGCATTCCATTCGGCAACATTAATGCAGTCCACCTCAAAGTGGGACTCGCCACAGTCCTCTGCCTTATTCTTAGAGAGAATGGAAGACAAATAGGCTTCGTCTCACAAGCCAGCTCGGAGCAGTTAATAGTGGCTGCAGTGGTGAAGATTCTGAGGTCATGCTCAGCTTGCGGGGGATCAGCAATAGTGATGTCCTCCATAGGTGTGGATGGCACCCGTGTACCACACATCTGTCATCTTGGTGGCCTGGACACAAGGTCTAGAGACCAGGTCCTCAGCTGGCACAAGGCAGGCAGGCCGACATGCAGACTGTAATAAATCCTTACCGTCCTTGGCAACTTTTCCCTTCCTTTAAGGTTTTAGGGGTAGGTGTAGACAGCAGCAGATGCTATAGGAAAGGCTCAGTGCATAGTGGTGATAGCAGATGATGGCACCAAATTGAATCCTGACTTGCCATTTATCAGAAGTGTGACATTGGGCAATTTATTTAACTCTGTGCCTTTATTTATTCATCTGTAAAATGGGAATAACAGTATTTACCCCAGAAAATGGTTATGGGGATTAAATGAGATGAAATCTAGAGAGCCCCTAAAACAGTGCCTGGCACATAGTGAGGCCAGTAGGTGCCAGCTGTTGCTTTTTATTATGAGCTTATTGTGATTTGCGGGTACAGAAGTATTTTCATCTCATTGGAGAAGGGAACTCTTGGAGTCTAAGATGCTTTTCTGGTGGCTGGGCTGTGAAATTCATCCAGGAGGAAGGTTCCTCAGATGCAGCTGAATGTCACAATAACAGTTCTTCCTCTTGTAAAAGGAAAGGCATTATAAAATGGATGAGTTGGCTTATGCCTTCTGATAACTTACCTCTGCCAGTGGAGCTACAGGAGGCAGGCCACTGAGATACCCAGTGGATAACCATTGATTGTTGCTTAAAGTTTTGAAAAGGAAGAATTCAGTTGGATTTTTGCATGCAGAGAGAGGACGTTACCTGGGACCTAGTTTCAGAAGGAGGTTGCTGGCATTACTGTAGTACAGTGAAAAGACCCAGCAGCACTGAAACATGTATGAGCTGGCTGGAATGGCTTTCTTGTAAATTGTAACCAGCGCACCGTTGTTTAGCAAAGCCTGCCAGGGCAGCTCCAGCCTGGGCCAAATATTCTCGAAGCCCAGAAAGCTCACATAAGATGCTTTTTCCCCCACTTACCTTATTAGCTTTCACCTAAGTGACATTGATGAGGCTCCTACTGTATGTTTAGCATTATGCTGGGTGGTGTGGGGGATGCAAATAAAGTGGCTTAGTCCCCTGTCCCACAGGTACTTTATGCTCTGGTTGGGTAGATATGCCAAACACTTAACCAATTAAAAAAAACAAAAAACCACACACACACACTATTTCCATGCACTCTCTGTAAGGGGCCAGATGGATACATACAGCAAGGACCTTGGGATGTTCTCTTTGTTATTTACCATACAGCACAGAGTGACTGAGATGGGTACTCAGCTGTAAACAAGTACAGTCTGTGAAGAAGGCAACATGGTTCCTGTGGTAGTTGAAAGGGACAACATGTTGCAAACTGGGGCATGAGGAAAGACAGTGTGAGACCTGGACGGGAAGGGCAGTAGAATTTTCACAGGAGAAGGATTTCTGGGCTTACTGACTTGTACCAGCAGAGGCATAAACATACCAGGTGAAGAAAATGACAAGTAGGCCGTTTTGGGAAAGGGTGGAATCTGGATGAGGGCTGAGCTCAGGATGCTATCGGTCTTCGAATGCCAGGGTGGGAACTGTTGAAGGGTTCTGAGTAGGAGAGTGACAGACCAGCATGGAGAAGTAAGACTGGGCAGTGGGGTGGGAAGGGCCGTAAAGAGAGAAGCAGCAGTGAGGCAGGAATGGAGGCAGCATCGTGGCCCGTGTGAGAACCTGACCTGGGTCCACTAGAGAGACACTCAAGAGAGACTGTGGCTTGAGGGACACTGTGAAGAAACTAATTACCAATGTCATCTGCCTTGAAAGACGTAGGCTTTTTTATCCACTGGTCAACCTCTTATGTTTTACAGATCCGGCCAGTTATTGAACAAACCTTTCCTTTTTCCAAAGTTCCAGAAGCCTTCCTGAAGGTGGAAAGAGGACACGCACGAGGAAAGACTGTAATTAATGTTGTCTAAATAAAAATGCAGTTTACTGATTGTTGGCATTCTTATTTGGTGAGTGCCTGTGAGCCCAAATATTTTCCTAGACATCCCTTTCTAACATTTTTTCCAGATTAGATTATAAATTCCATGATACAAGCTTTAAAAAATAAGCACACCATTTTGGCCAGTAATCGATATAAAAATACCAGCACTTGAACTTGTCTGTAGTCAGTAAAAATTCTAGGTTTTTTCAAGCTGTTCTTTCACACTGGCTTTGCAGGTTGCTGTGGCACCTTCCATTTTACTAGCTTAAACTACCTTATTGTCTTTTTTGTTTTTGAGACAGGGTCTTGCTCTGTCACCTAGGCTGGAGTGCAGTGGCACAATCACAGCTCATTGCAGCCTTGACCTTAAGCGATTCTCCTGCTTCAGCCTCTCAAGTAGCTAGGACTACAGGTATGCACCACCACACCCAGTTAATTTTTTGTATTTTTAGTAGAGAGTTTCGCCATGTTACCCAGGCTGGTCTCAAACTCCTGGGCTTAAGCGATCCACCACGTCAGTCTCCCAGAGTGTTGGGATTACAGGCGTGAACCACCATGCTGGGCTTGATCGTCTTAAAGTACCATACTAAAACTTTCAGTGTATGGATGGATGTCAGCATGAAGAGATAATTTAAAGCTGGTCCTTCTTGAATTAATCACTAAGCACTGTTCTAACTGACCAAGGTTTCCTTTTTTGTTCCTCCACCATAATGTGGTCACCACATCTAAGTCTCTTAGTATCATATATAAAAATCTGGCTGGTGATTCATTTGTTTATGCTCTTAATATTGAAAAGTGAGGGCAGAGTTTCTAACTTGTCAAAACCCTTACGTCTTGCATAAGGGTTAGGCCTGTTTCGACAATTGAAACATGCTTCTCTGAGGGCTTTTCCATGGAAATTGCAGCCTTTCAATGGAGCCCAAAGCTTGCCACTTTGATGTCAGATATTTACATTTAGATCTCTCTGCAGTCAACCCATTGCAGTGTGCACTTTTGAATATTCATTTACGGTAAGTGTTTTTACTTCCTAATATACTCATCCTCAGTATTGCACCTGAAATGCTTCCTTTAACTTTTGATGTAGACCTGTTTTGAGATTTCTGCTTGGTTTATTCCTGTTAGACACTCGTTTGGTAGCATGTATGTTAGATGTAGGCTTTCCTCTAGAATTGCTGGTCTGGTCTTACTACCGAGTTATTTCAAAAGAAAAAAAAGTCTGATTTTCCAGGTGTACATACCAACTGCTCTTGAATTCCATCTGGAGCAGCCTCAGCTCTTTTCCTGGAGGGCTCCCAGGTGGTAGTGGGAGTAAAATACTTGAGCCAGGACCTCACTCATCCTCGTTTCCACTCAGAAACCATGGAGTTTGGAAAGAGTGTCAGCAAAACTTTCTTGCTGTTAAACCAGCACCCCTCAAACCTGCTTCATCCTAATCAGACATTTGTTTCTAATCTGCTAGCTGACTCTCTTTGAAGGGTTAGATGAGGGCTACTGACTGCACTCTCAGATTTCATCAACATAGTTAACCAGAAGCAAGTTTATTTAAGAGATCAGCTCAGCACAGGCTATTGTAGAGTGTCTTACCCCACCATATTGTAATGGTATGCACAAAAGGCCTAAATTCAAAGCTATACATCTAGGAACAAGACAGATACGTTGGATGCTGTTGTACAAGCGCCAATAATATTTTAAAACAAGATAAACTATTCCAGTGACCGTAACTGCCTACCACAGACTCCAGAGAAGATCAGCATTTTAGAATTAGAAACACACTTGAATAGATGGAAAAGAAACGAGTTGTTCTACGTGTGATAAGAGCACCAGTATTGAGTGATGAGGACAAAAAGAGGAAGAATATATTCAAGGAAATGTTTAGCACTTTTGTTCTTCAAAGCTAGAACCCAGTTTGAACAGCAGCGTATGGGCCGGTGTCTTGTCAGTAGTTAAGCAGTATGTTTGCATTCTTGAAATGCTTATTGCAGTTGAGGGTTCCAAGACTGCTGGAAGATTGATTTGACTCCGGTCAAATCATGAGTTCCAAGACTTGACCAGCAACATCCCTGAAGGTCTCTTTTCCTTCACTTTCTGGGGATAATTGCTGGTTGTCCTCTTGAGCCTTTTATACCTCATTTAGTGGCTACAGTGCCCCCAAGACCTGAGGCTGTCCACCAACAGCTGTACCCCGAAGCATGGCTATAGAACACTGCAGGGAGGCAGCCCCATGCAGGCCATGTGCAGATGCAGGTGGATAGAAGGGCAAGAAATTAGGCTAACAAATCTGAGTTTAGCAAAAATGTACATAACATTGCTTCAGCACTTGTAGATGAGTAAGGATGGCTCATAAATTAGGTCATGATAATAGTGTTCCAGTAGCAGCTATAAGAAAGGCATTAAACCACTCTCATTTTTGACATTCTAGGGCAGCCCATGGATGAGTTAAAATAATTCCAATCCTGGCTGGGCGCAGTGGGTCAGGCCTGTAATCCCAGCATTTTGGGAGGCTGAGGCGAGCAGATTGCTTGAGCCCAGAAGTTTGACATCAGCCTGGGCAACATGGTGAAACCCCATCTCTACAAAAAAACAAAAATTGGCTGGGCTTGGTGGTGTGTGCCTATAGTCCTAGCTACTTGGGAGGCTGAGGTGGGAGGATCACCTGAGCCTGGGGAGGTAGAGGCTGCAGTGAGCCACGATTGCACCACTGCACTCCAGCCTGGGTGACAGAGTGAGACCCCGAATCAAAAAATAATAATTCAAATCCTACTAACAACTGTTACCATACTTTGACATGAAATTTTTAAACTGCATTAGTTTTTAATATGAACTAAAGGAAAGTAGTATTTTGTTTAGAGTTCCTTAAAGGTGTGAAGACCTAAGGCTTTCCCAGTGTGCTATGCAGCATATTTTAAGGTTCCAGAAAGTGTTTAAGGCCAAGAACCAAAATTACAGGCCAATAAAGTATTTCTTCTCAGATGCTAAACAGTTCTCTACCTTTCAAACGTAAGCCTTTATCTTACCCTTTAAAGTGTAAGGGCTTTGTAGGCCCACAAAGTTGGTAAATTTGTTCCAGTTCTCTCCTGTCACTATCTTTGGAAATAATTTAAAATGTACACAGTCTTGAAGTCTTGGTATAACATTTTAAAAAATCACCCAAAAGCTGCTAATTAGGCAACCTGTTTAAGCAGCTACCAAAAATGAAAGGCAAGAAATGAAAGGAGGACAAATTATTGGCTTAAAGCTATGATAGTCTTTTGAAACGATGAGTAAGTTCTCTGAGTCATGGCAGCATGATTTAAGGTTGAATTTAGAATCAATGAAGGAGGAGTCGATCCACTTTCCAGTTGGATCTTCCATCAGCATTGTCCTTTTTTAAAAATAAGGTGACTGGAAGGACCTCCAGAAGATTCTTCTTCCTTCTTTGTTCAGGTTTATAGGACCATGGCTTCCCACACTTGTGTAAACTTCTCTTTGCTGACAGTGTTGAGGATAATGTGATTTTGATCATACTGTGTGCCCCCTAAAAGAAAGAAAGCAAAATAATAAAAGATGAATGTGCCCATGGTGAGGGGTCTATAGTAGACACAATTTTCCCAACACCAGTACAGCAAAAGTAAGCAAGTAAACAAGGTGTAGAACGGCATGCCTCAAGGAGGCAAGGCAGGGAGGGAAGCCCGAGCCCCTGTGGGATGACAGGGTCAACCTGCCATAGGTGAATCTGTCCAGATCCCATCATCAGGGCACCAGCAGCTTCACACAGGACATCCCACCTCATGGGCTCCTGTTTCTACCCCAATTCTTAGGAGCTAGTCCACAGTCACTCTTACAATGTCTAAAATTCAAGGGAACTGGGAAAACTCGAGAGGAGGGAAAAGGAGTAAAGAGACTAACATATATTTGGTGGTGAGATGGTGGATTCGAGACACCAGTGAGGAAAGAGCAGGCAGTCCTGGCAGTAGTGGAAAGGTGGGAGGAATGGTTATTGAGGAACAGCATTTGCATGAACAATGAAAACAGGCTGTATTAGGTCAAAGGGAAGGTTTGAATGACACCCGGAAGTACACAAAGGGACAGGGTAGCATTGTCACTACTGGGGACTCAGTTGGTGGATAAAACTTCATAGCATTTAAGATGCTGAGTACATTGTACTGTAAAACTATTACCATGAACTCTCTAACTCCCTTTTACCAGAATGTTTGTAAGATTTTCCAAAGGTGCTTACTGGATGTTTCAGATCCTTTAGTGCTATAAACAGCCTCATGGCTTCTTTCTTTGGAGAAGTATCATTAACAAAAAGGTTATCTGATTTTTTTTTCCAGTGTAGAATAAAGATCCCTTCAGATGACTTATCCTTTTTTTTAGCATAAACCTCAGCACCAAGGATGTATCAACAAAGACCCCATCAAAGTAAAAATCTGTGCATTTTGACGCAGGGAGTGACCGGTATTGAAAGCATGCTTCCTCCTTGGACCAAGAAGAAATAAACATTCTTTTCACCTTTGAAGCAAAATATGAAAAAGTTTGAGAATTTACACAATAAATCTAGGTATTATAGTTGAGGAAGGAAATCGTCTCTTGTGAGACTGATTTATCATCATTGATAATCTACAGCCTCTACACAGCTAGCTGTATGGCTAGATGTACTGTAGAATACAATGGTAAGGCGCTTTAGGCCTTTTTGTGTAAGTTTGTAGCAGTAGGGAAAAAGCGTTGCCACTACTAGCAAACCCTCACTCTGCCCAGACAGAGACACACACAGCATATTCCGCTGAAATTTCAGGAAGTATTTTTCATACTTCATTATTATAGTATGTTAAAATACTTTTTGTATTTTAAGAGTATCTTTTGTATTTTAAAGGTGTCTTAAAATACTTTCATATAAATTCAACTAGAATCATGAAGACTAGAAAGTTCTTGAGAAATAATTTGATTCATTCTCTTGCCTTTGGAAAGTATTTAAATTGTGCAGACTTCATGTTTTTTAAAGTGAACATGAATCAGCTTCCACTGTTGTTACAAGGTATGTGGTCTGGAATAATACATGAATGTCTACCAAAAGAACTCATTTCCCAAACACAAGGCGATGAGCTAGAAGACAGATGTGTGATCTAATAACTCTTAGGGCAATTTTAATAGATAACAAGTGGCTCAGTAGTTGTAGCTAATGGAAATCATGGTCTGCTAGTTAAGTGCACCAACAAGAAGTGTTTATAATATTTTCCTTTGCGTGGGGTGTGGGACGTGCCGCGCTGCTTTCTCATGTCCACAAGATGGCACCATTCTCCCAGTCTGAGAAAATTAAAATCAGTTTAACAATGAATTAAGACTGTTGTAGCTAGCGGGGTGTGGTGGCAGGCACCTGTAATCCCAGCTACTCAGGAGGCTAAGGCAGGAGAATTGCTTGAACCCAGGAGACGGAGGTTGCAGTGAGCCAAGATCGTGTCATTGCACTCCAGCCTGGGTGACAGAGCGAGACTCCGTCTCAAAAAAAAAAAAAAAGACTGTTGTAGCTACTGTACTACTGAGAGTTCACAAATATACAGGATATTATGCTTACTCAACAGGCTCTTGAGTAATTTATATAGTGTCATTTAGGAAGGGGCTCTGGAACTTTAAAAAGAAGTCTTAAGAAACGTAGAGTCCCACTGTTCATGTCAGAGCCAAGACAAGGAGTCAGGTGTCCTTCCTTCTGGTCCGCTGCTGATGTAGCAAGTCAGGGACATCCTGTGAGCCTAGTGCATCTAGAACATAAGCTGTCTGAAGCCAAGGAGGTGGCTTTTTTTTTCACTCTGGGGCCCTCCATGTCTAGCACTGAGCCTGCCACATAGTGTATACCCCATGAATACATGTTGAAAGAATAAGAGAAGAAAGCTCTAGCTAAGGATTACAGTGTCATCCGCCCTGGACATAGGAAGCAGATCACATTTGTAAAAAACAGGAAGGTTTAGTCAGATTTCCTTTGAGAACTAAATACTCTACTTTTTCTAACATTGCCTCAAAAACTCCATTTTTTCCAATTCAGTCACATTTCTTTGTTGTCTCTGGAGATTTTGAAACTCTTGTAAACACTGAAGCACTCTAGTGCAATCAAGTTTATCAAAATAAGAATAAAGAAAGATGCGCGTAATTCTTAACTAGTTTGAACCTCAGGTTGATCATCTATAAAATGAGTATTTCACCTGTCTACATACTGACAAATCTGTTGTACCACATGTAACATGAGGGAGCTGTACTATATGTTACTGTTCAGTTTCTGAATATTACATTTATTTTCTTATATCCAAGGGTACTGCTTGCATTTTATATGATCTTTGTGGTCTCCATCCAGCCTGTAGTTGCAGTGCTTAGAGTGTGTTCCCTAAGTGCCCCCTTAATGAAGGCAAAGGCATTGTTTGCCTCTGAGCATCCTTCCAACTTCTCAGATTCTGTGTGATTCTAAGTCCATTGTTTTAAGTGGGTTGGCCAAACTACCTACCTGGTGATCATCCAGAAGTGACACAGCCACTTATGCTCCCCATACAGCTACCAAAGCCCCTGATGAAAATACCCAGGTTCATTCTCCATTATCCATAAAAGTCGCTTTTTAAAAATCAGATTGCAGTGCTTTCTTTACCCCTACAACTTGTTTTTTTTAGACGAAGTCTCACTGTGTCGCCCAGGCTGGAGTGCAGTGGCACAATCTCAGTTCAGTGCAACCTCTGCCTCCCGGGTTGACGTGGTTCTCCTGCCTCAGCCTCCCGAGTAGCTGGGACTACAGGCGCCCACCACCATGCCTGGCTAATTTTTTTGTGTTTTTTAGTAGAGACGGGGTTTCATCAGGTTAGCCAGGATGGTCTCGATCTCCTGACCTCGTGATCCGCCCACCTCGGCCTCCCAAAGTGTTGGGATTACAGGCATGAGCCACTGCGCCTGGCTCTTTACCCCTACATCTTAAACTTTAATGAGAGCATTGGCCTAAATCCCTGATTAAAGTAAAATTGAGTCATTTTGTAGTGATGATTTAAAATAGAGTATGTAATATACTCATAAAAATTTTAAAAAGTAATGCAGTATGTAGTACAGTTACATTATCACCAGTTTGCTAAATTTACAAAACAATTGTGCTTTCCTGATAGGGAATAAAAAAGTGCCCATTAATTTAAAGCAGAATTACCCCAGATGACATGAGTATAACACTGTCTGCTCCTGTCAATAGCAACAGCACTAGTTAGTTCACTGAGTTCCCACACAGAGGTTAGGTCCTTCTTACGTTGTTTTAAAACGACCATCGGGGATTCTCCGGGTGTGGGCCTCAGACCAGCAGCATTGGCAACACCTGGGAACTTGTTAGAAAAGGAATTCTCAGGCCCCACCCCAGACCTACAGACTCAGTCTCTGAGGATGTGGCCCCACAGTCTATTTTAACCCACCCTCCAGGTGATTCTGATGCAAATAAAGTTTGAGGACCACCACCCTAAATTTATTTCCCCCAAGCACCATCAATTCACTCCTTATTAGCTTCATTGAACACATATTGCATTGAAATCCTCTAGGCTGTGTTAATTCCTTTGAGATCTTAGATCTTTTCAATGAAAGGTCACGTGTATACATGAGAATCATCAACTCTACTGAACTAAGTGCAATCATGGCCTTTCAGCTTGTGATTTTTAGTCTAATATAATAAAATAAATGGTTTGAAGTCAGCCTATGGCCAGATTCTGGTTCAGCAGTTACACAGCTGTGAGATTGTGGCTAAACTGGCCAACCCCTTTGAACTTCCCTTTTTTTTGTCTGTAAAACTGGGGAGAAGAGAAGAGGGAGAGGGGATAAAGTAGACCTCGTAGGGCGGCTATGAAGATGACAGGAGACACTGTACTGAAAGTGGTTAACACAGCAGCTGGCACATAGTAGGCGCTCTCTACTGTTACTACTACTAATACATTCATCATCATTTTCAAAAGTTATGGATAGATTTTTCCTTAACTAAAAGACATACACATTACAATAAAAATAAGGGAAGTGACCCTTACCTTTGACATCTAAAACTAAATTTGGCTTCAACTTGCTATAAATCCTGCCATCGGACTTCAAGCTCCAGAACTGGCTGTCAGCATTCTGGTCCAGGGCCAGGCCTAGCTTGGAGCCGGATGTTACCAGGCTGCCCACAATCGTCAGGCAGCAGTCTTCTGCTATCTGCTCGGTGGAAAAAAGATAGCTTAAATATGTATCCAGCTGTAAGTCTCATAGCAATGGTTTCTCTGGTTACCTTGATCTTTAAAATTATCTTAGTTCCTAGCTTATTTACCCCACATGAGGCAGTTCGACTCTTAGCCAACTAGAATCGGACAATAAATATTTATGCCCTTTATTTCAGATGACACGAATGATGGAAAAATCTCAATTTTTGTGCATCATAAGACTTCTGCCCTTTGCAAGACTATCTTACTAGTAGTGAAAGCCTCAGAACATTAAAATTGCCCATCATATTTCTCCCTGCCATAAGTGACCATGATCCCAGGCAGGTTCTGTAGCTATGTCGCCCTCTGACATCTCCACCTCTGCTTGGCCTGACCTTCCAGTATATGACTGCACCTCTAATTTTGTAGCACTGGGTGGCTAAAGGGCATTTTATCATTTTAAAATTCAGAATCGCATTTATTAGCATCTGTCTTTCCTTCATGAGAATTAAAATTTTCTACACAGGCACGCTTTCCAGCTATGAAAAGAGAAAAATGCAGGCTCACTAGAGGGTGTTTCAATGCAAAGATTTTATGAGCCCTTCCCTGAAGTGAGTCTACCCTTATTATATAAATAATGTATGACAGTCATGTTCACATGCCATTAACAAATATCACTGGCCAGGTGCAGTGGCTCACAACTGTAATCCCAACACTTTGGGAGGCCAACATGGGAGGATCACTTGTGAGGCCCTATCTCTACAGAAAAGTTTTAAAAATTAGCCAGGTGTAGTGGCATGCACTTCTGGGCCCCAGCTACTCAGGAGGCTGAGGTGGGAGGATCCCTTGAACCCAGGTCGAAGCTACAGTGAGCTGTGATCGCATCACTACACTCCAGCCTGGACAACAAAGCTAGACTGTCTCAAACACAAAAACAAAACAATGTTTCTATAAAAATGTCTGTTAAAAGTGTATTATTCTAGGCCAGGTGCAGTGGCTCACGCCTGTAATCCCAGCCCTTTGGGAGGCCAAGGCAGGCGGATCACGTGGTTAGGAGATGGAGACCATCCTGGCCAACATGGTAGAAATCCCATCTCTACTAAAAATACAAAAAAGTTAGCTGGGTGTGGCGGAATGTGCCTATAGTCCCAGCTACTCGAGAGGCTGAGGCAGGAGAATCGCATGAACCCGGGAGGTAGAGGTTGAAGTGAGCCGAGATCGTGCCACTGCACTCCAGCCTGGCAACAGGGCAAGACTCTGTCTAAAAAAAATTGAAATAAAATAAAGTGTATTATTCTATATTGAGATGAAAGCACTTGATAATCTAGGAGACTTTTTCTCATTGACCTATTGAATTCAAAGTTGTTAAATAACATCACTGAAATGTCTGTTAGAAATAACTGCTGAAAGGCACCATTTTCTTGGCTTGTTTAAGACAATTCAAAGGCAGAAAGCGTCTTTTCTTGCTTCTATATTACAACGACTTCTGTTTCTCCTGCTAGTTCTTCTGTGCATGTCCAAACAGTACTTCTGTTTACTGAAAGAATTCCCCCTCCAGCACAACAGACCCAATTAACGAGTTTTCGAAAGGCTGTGTTCCTTCTGCTGACTCATGGGGCACCAGGTTGTTTTTTTTATTTTGTTTTGTTTTGTTTTTTAAATAAAATCAGGAGCCAACGGTCAAGCTCATAAAATCAAGGAATAAAAAAGTTTTATCTACCATAGAAACATGAGCTTCTTTCATAAAAATCTTACTACAGTCAGCTTTTAAGTGTCTGTTAATAGCAGGAATGGTGCAGGAGGGAGACGGGCCATTTTCCAGTTTACAGCGTATGACACTTAGGAAATGGACTGTGTAGTACACAGAGGGATCTCTTTACCCTTCATCCTATTCTTTGGATTTCCCCAAAACAGAAACAAACCAAGAGTGATTTTTGTTGACAGGGCTGGAGCTTATAGTTTGTTTCTGTAACAGTTACGTTAAGGAAAAAGGGAAGAAAAATACTTCCTCTTTCTACTACTATATAAAAATCAAGCATAGAAGTAAATATTCTATCTTGGATCAGTGCTATATTTACCTTTCATTTTAAGTTCCTAGACTGGTTCTATCAGAGCTAGGATATATTGTCATGAAAAAAAATTCATTTCTGAAAGTACTCCAGGAATTGTGAAATTGCATCTATTTGAAGAAAAGATCAAAAGCTTATGAAAGGATGGTCACCTCCTAGCAAAGGCATCACAGGCCCCCATGGAATCCTGAAGCTCACCCTGCATTTGATGCATCCTTCTTGATAGATCCAAATCTGATCATCGGCCCCAACGTCCTCCATGACCTGTATCCTCAGAAGCTTCAGATCCTCTAAGTTTCCATTAGTTGACATGAATAACCCTGTTGCTTTGTTTCGAAGTCTGAAATAAATTCGCTTCTAGAAGACAAAAACCCCAGCAGTTGTCATACAAGATGTGCTGCTGGAAGCACTGAACGAGCATTAATATCAGGAAGAATCCAAAGTGAGATATGGATTAAGGGTAATTACTATACTCCAGAGTCTCAGAGGTTTTAGATTTTCTCAATGAGAAGAGTTTGACAAAAATGTCAAAGTGCCTGAGGCAGGGTGCCTGCCTGTGGATAACTGCGTTTGATGTTCAGTTTTATGGCATTCTGAAGCAGCCACACCTCTTAGCACCAGAAACTGAGCCCAGATTATTGGGGCGGGGAAGGAGTTTATGGGGTGAGGCCAATTATCAACTGTGAATTAAAAAATCGGATAAAAAGTTGGATTGTATTTACAAAAAAGAAATTTCAGAGAAGAGTCTATACAGAGCATGGAGAAGAAAAAATACCTGAACAAAAGGTCGTAGAGAACCTATTTGGCGACAGCCACTGAATTCATACCAATTAGGTACTTCTGCGGGTGACAATAGGAACTGTCGCCCTCTGTAATTGCCATATTCATAAGTAACCCATCTGAAAACAAAAAGCAAATAACCACAGTAAGTGGCAATTTTCATTTGACAGCGGACCCCAGTTACATTTATTTTTAGAATGCTTTCCATTTCTAGACTGAACTATATACTTTTAACATACATTGGGGGAAAAATGAAGATCTTTTCTAGAACACTTAAGTAATTTCTTGACAAATAGCACATTTTTGCTATGTGAGTACTTATGCCAAAAAGTTCCATTCTTGAAAAGAAATAGGTAAGTTGTTTCCTCCATAAAGCAATGAAATATTGTCTTTTAGTGGATTCCTCAGTTCTTCCTGGTAACTATTCATAAAATAGCTTCAGCTGTAATAATGGATCTTTAAGTTGTTTAAGTAGTTAATATTTCCAAAGCTCTTAGTAGGTGCTAAATAGGGTTAAATAATAAGTTTTGTCTGCAATGAGAGTAATCTTTGTTAAATCTAAAAAACTGCTAAGATACTCAGTTCCCTTCTGCTCAGATGCTGCTGCTGCACACCTGAGGAAGTACGGGTTCAGGTGCAGACTGGTGTGGAAGCAGCCCAGCGCCCTCCTCTCTTGCATATTACATCAAGGAAGAATGCACTCTACTTTTAATCCTGGAACTTAAATTCTGGATAAAATTTTATCATTTTAGTCATCTTATCATAAAAACAAAATATTCAAACCTGCTGCAAAAAAATCACCCGTAATTCTACCACCCTAATGTTCTATAATTTTTTTTCCAGGTAGGTCTCACTCTGTTGCCCAGGCTGAAGGGCAGTGGCATGATTACAGCTCACTGCAGTCTCAACTTCCCAGACTCAAGTGATCTCCTGCCTCAGCCTCCTGAGTAGCTGGGACTACAGGCGCACACCACCACACCCGGCTAATTTTTGTGTTTTTAGTAAAGACAGGGTTTCAACATGTTGCCCAGGCTTGTCTGGAACTGCTAGGTTCCAGCGATCTGCCCGCCTTGACCTCCCAAAGTGCTGGGGTTACAGACGTGAGTCACTGAGCCCCGCTTCTGTGATTTTTAAAAAATTTTTTTTAGATGGAGTTTCACTCTTGTTGCCCAGGCTGGAGTGCAATGGTGTGATCTCAGCTCACTGCAACCTCCACCTCCTGGGTTCAAGTGATTCTCCTGCCTCAGTCTCCTGAGTAGCTGGGGTTACAGGCGCCCACCACCACACCTGGCTAATTTTTGTATTTTTTAGTAGAGACAGCGTTTCACCATGTTGGCCAGGCTGGTCCTGAACTCCTGACCTCAGGTGGTCCACCCACCTCAGCTTCCCAAAGTGCTGGGATTACAGGCAGGAGCCACTGCGCCCAGCCCGGCCTGATTATTTTTTAAGTAGATGTAGTCCACCCCAACATCTGTTGTACACAGGTAGACCATACCTATTGTTTTTGTGAATAAAAGAAAAATACTTCCTTAAAAACATATATTACATTGATGGTACTCATTCATTTTTATATTTTTCAAAAGTATTCAAAGCTGAGGGAAAAAAATCTTTCCAAGTTGACCTTTAATCATTTGTAGAACATCTGCCAGTCATTCCCAGCTAAAGAAAATCTCAGCCCCTGAGCTCCAAAATCAGAGGACTTGTTTTTTTTTTAAAGGGATAAGAAAAGTCAGCTCTTTCTTACTTGCTAGACTATGTTAAAGACAAAGTCCTTACCTTAAATAAACTAAAAATCTAGATAATGAAATAAAAGATGCTTTACACATGACTTTCCCAGTGGGAAAGTGTTCTAGAAAGGTGCATAATTATTAACCCTTACAGAAAGTAAGAGAAATGTAATATAAGAGAGGCAGAAATCTGATCAATTTTTTTTTTTTTTTTTAAAGATGAGGTCTTGCTCTGTCACTCAGACTGGAGTACAGTGGCGTGAACACAGCTCACTGCAGCCTCAACCTACTGTGCTCAAGTGATCCTTCAGCCTCAGCCTCCTGTGTAGCTGGGACCACAGGCATGTGCCACCACACCTGGCTAATTTTTAAATTTTTGGTAGAGATGGGGTCTCACTTTGTTGTCCAGGCTTTTCTTGAACCCCTGTATTCAAATGATCCTTCTACCTCGGCCTCCTAAAGTGTTGGGAGTATAGGCGTGAGCCACTGTGCCCAGCCCAAACTTGATTTTTAAAATGATCTATTTTTTTGAGTCAACAAGTAGGTAACTCACATGCCACCAATAACCTGAACAGAGCGTATTTGCGTGTTGAATCCCAGGGATCGGAGATTAATGGTTTCTGCATTAAGTTCAATCTTTTTTCCTTTGAAGTCTTCTCTTTCAAAGAGAATAATTGTTGGTTCAGAAAATTCCTGTTGAGGAACAAAAACAATGTTCAGTTATTCATCTTTGTTAATAATTCAAACTTACGTGAAAATCATCTTGTTACAAGGACAAAGCACAAAAAATCTGCCAGATTTGGCCTTTCCATAAACTCCTTTTCCCAGGGAGCCCGGATGTTTGTATACTCCAAGCTACAGAGAAAGCACAGAGGGGCAGTTAGTTTTTCCATTGCACAGGAAGGCAGGTAAATATAAATAGTTCGTAAAACAGGAAAAAAAAAAAGTCCAGGCACAGAGAAATGGGTATATGCTGGGAATATCAGCACTTCTGATGGCATTTATTTTTGACTTAGCCGTTTTCAGTGGGACAAGGAGGGGCTGGAAAGTCATGGACATAAATGTCGAGGGTCAGAGGGCTGTGGCATCTGATGTTTAGTCGCTTAGTGTACGGTGGTATTGCCTGATCAGGGGACCTTCCTGTTGTATGTATTTTCAAATGTCTTTTTTTTTTTTTTTCAGTTCATCAATAAGACAATGATTCTGTGTACTCCTGCTCCCAAACTTTCCTGTAGGAATCATTGTCAGGAGGAGAGAAAGAAAACAACAGGATGGAAGCTCTATGTTCAAACTGTCAATCATTTTAAAGAGGACAGCAGCACAAACATTCACTGATTTTCTGCAAAATGAAAAGTTGGCAGCTTATGCCTGTTTTTTCAAATTATAGACACTTTTGACTCTACATTAATCTGTAATGATAATACTGTTAAGATCATAAATGATGCATTAAAAAGCATGTGGGAGGCCGGGCACGGTGGCTTATGCCTGTCATCCCAGCACTTTGGGAAGCCGAGGTGGGCGGATCACTTGAGGTCAGGAGTTTGAGATCAGCCTGGCCAACAGGGCAAAACCCCATCTCTACTAAAAATACACAAAAAACAAAACAACAACAACAACAAAATTAGCCGAGCGTGGTGGTGGTGCATGCTTGTAATCCCAGCTACTTGGGAGGCTGAGTGAGAGACTAGAGAATCACTTGACCCCAGGAGGTGGAGGCTGCAGTGAGTCAAGATCACGCCACTGCACTCCAGACTGGGCAACTGGGTGAGACTCCATTTCAAAAAAAAAGCATGTGGGATTACAATTTTCTCCCTATCCTGCTTAAAGTTTGTGGAAAGGGTGTAGTACCTTACTGCTTCATTTATGTGGATGTGTCCTGACATGTAAAAAAGATTTTGTCTTATCAGTAAACAGAGCATATTAATGTGTAGAAGTAGTTGGTATGGTCTAGGAATTAGTTTATATAAAACATACACGGAGGAAAGAAGACAAAAATTATAGTAGTATTACTACTTTGCACTTTGATTGCACTTTTGAGATGGCATGCCCAAAAATGTTCTAAACACTTTAGTATCAAAAAGCAACTAAATAATTTTGAACTATTAAGTCACAAAGATATGTAGTCTTCATATGGGTAAAACATTCATTTCCTCACAATTAAAACATAAAAAGATGTCATCTATAGCCTCAGAGTGTTGTGAGCATATATGCCAAGTTCTGGTTGAGGGAAGGCATTGAAATTTTCAAATATATACTTGTAGGTAGCTTTTATAATTCTAGGCAGAATAAGTCTTATTTCATTACTTGTAAGCTAATGAATCTTACTACTCATTTCATGTTTCACTGCTACTATTTTCATGTCTCAGCTGCATTTTTGCTATTTAAACAGGCAGGCAGGGATGAGATGAAAACCAGTTCACATATGTTCTTCCTACCTTTCAAACTAAAAGGACCAACCACGTGTGTTTAAAGCTTTTTATGAGAAAGCAGTTACCAAAAACTAATAAAAATTTCAGAAACTACACATACTTCCAGACTTGAATATTTGAACATGATCTTGCAGTTTTGTTCTATTGAATATTGCTTCAACTACATCAAACTGAAAGATTTCTGTCCAAAAGAGGGCACTATAATCTGGATTAGCACATAGTGACAAACTGGGAGAAGTCATTTGATTGCACATCTCTAAAATACAGAATAATAGACTAAAAACCTTTAAGAAATTTCTTCAACAATAACAACCAAAGATAGAGGAAGCCAAATTGCAAAGGATACAATACACAATTCGCTGAATAGAAAATGCAAATTATAAATGAGAGATACCAGCCTCAGCCTCACTAATAGTGAAATACAAATTAACCCAACCACGACATAATGCTTTCTGCTCATTCTATCAAGTTGACAAAAATTAGAACGACAGAATATTCAGTAATGGCAACAATGTGGGAAGCAGGAACCCACATGTACTGCTGGTGGGAGTCTCAAGTGGTGGGATCTGGCAGTGCTGAATGAAACTGCCTGTTCTTACATGTGAAATCCAGTAATTCTACTCCTAATAAATAGTCCCAAGAGACTCCCACACAGGTCCGTAGGGATATGCATATGAGGATTAAGTGAGTAAAAGAGGGTGGTGGAAAATGTGTACCAGTTAGAATCAATAAACTAGATGTACACAGAGGCAAATGGACAGTTCCACCTCCAAGCCCTTAACTTACTTTAAGAGCAGGTTCTACCTGCTGGTTACCTCACTGTGACCATCAGCTATGTGAGGCATACATTTCTGCAACACTATTCACAATGATATACTTACAACATCTATAAAACGAAGAGACTTGAAAGTTGCTCCAGGCGGGCATCCCATTGCAGACAGACAAGGATAATGGCCTTCCTCCAGCACGTATTGATTACCAGTGAAATTTTCTCCATCATATACAACCCAGCTACAATGGGAAAAACCACACACATGCACAGAGTGTGCCACTTGAGTACTCCTATTCAAGAAGTCTGATTTTTAGAGGCAGCCTGCTATAACGTAAACACAATGCTTGTGGCAAACAGAGTTCTTTCTTCAAAAATATTTGGATCTATTTATTGCATTTCTGCTTGTGGCAAATTAATATTCATAAGACAGTTAACTTTGCATTTGGGAAATAAACTTCTTTCTCCATGTTCTTTCTGACTTCCCCAGCCTCCAGCCTTCCTTGCATTTCTCATGGGTGCCACCTTTTGCCCAGCCAGTGGAGCTTCAAGCCCTCAAGTCCTCTTTGAATAATCCTTCCTCAAGCTTCGGGACTAGTTAATCACCAAGGTCTATTGATTTGGTCTATTGATTTCCTTCCAGAATTTCTCGCACACTCCTCTATCCTCATTTCTAATACCTCTGCACTGGGCCAGGAGTCAAAATACTAGAGTGACTTAAGTCACTTAGCCTCTCTGGTATCAACATTATTCATAAAATGGTGATTTGCCATGCTTCCCTAGAAGTTTGTGGGGTTTTTTTTCTTTTTCTTTTCTTTTTCTTGGGGGCTGCGGGGACGGAATCTCGCTCAGGCTGGAGTGCAGTGGCATGACCTCGGCTCACTGCAACCTCCGCCTCCCAGTTCAAGCGATTCTTCTGCCTCATCCTCCTGAGTAGCTGGGACTACAGGTGTGTGCCACCACACCCAGCTAATTTTTGTAGTTTTAGTAGAGACGGGGTTTCACCATATTGGCTAGGCTGGTCTCGAACTCCTGACCTCATGATCTGCCCACCTCAGCCTCCCAAAGTGCTGGGATTACAGGTGTGAACCACCGCACCCGGCTCTGTTGTTGTTTTTAACCCAACAAATGCCTTTTGAGGATTGTGTGCCAGGTACTTTTCTATTGCTGGGGATACAGCAGAGAACCAAAGTCCCTGCTTTCCTGAAGTTAATACTCTAGTGAGCTGAGACAGGTAATTTTCAACATGCACAGGACTGGTGGTAATAAATTAAACAGGCAGGGGATAAAGAGGAGCGGGGATGTGGTAGCAGTATGTCCAACAAACTAGGAAGCTTTACTGTCCATCTATGTGTGTGTGTGTGTGTTTTTTTTTTTTTTTTTTTTTCCTGAGACAGAGTCTTGTTCTGTTGCCCAGGCTAGAGTGCAGTGGTGTGATCTCAGCTTACTGCAATCTCCGCCTCCTGGGTTCAAGCATTTCTCCTGCCTCAGCCTCCCAAGTAGCTGGGATTACAGGTGTGTCACCACATCCGGCTAATTTTTGTATTTTTAGTAGAGATGGGGTTTCCCCATCATGGCCAGGCTAGTCTCGATCTCCTGACCTCAAGTGATCTGCCTGCCTCGGCCCTCAGTGTTGGGATTGTAGGCGTGAGATGCTGCGCCCAGCCTCCGTCTATGTATTTGAATGCAAAGTCAGTGCTTTTCTGCTGTGCAGTACTAAAGGATAGGATAGCATTGTTTCAACCATAAAGAACCACATGATTAAAGGCACTATTACCACTATTATTAAGAGACTTACATCCTCAACACCTCTTGCACAGATTGCTCCAAGGCTTTCCTGACTGAGTTTCCCTGACGTTGGGCTCTCCCCTCTCTATGAAACTTTTGTACATGGATTGTTTCAGCATGGCACTTTGAGCCCATTGCCTTTGCCCTGCGTCTTGTGTTTCCTATGGAAGCCACCTAAACTCAGTGTGCTCAGCTTTGCTTCTCCTCCCAGTACAAAGCCCTCTCAGCAAGCCAGACTAGTGGTTCCCTGATCCGCGTGTCCACTGGCTCCACTCCAGCATGCACTTTCCACCTTCCTGTTAATGCAGAGTACAGATCCTGTCCTTATCTACCTGTAAAAACAATCCACCTTGGGAGGTACCTTGGATTACCTAGAGCCCAACTCTCCCTTTCTAGATGATGGAAAGGCATACAGAGTAAAGAACCTGCTCTGAATTCCATTACACAATGAGATGATCTTCAGCTTCTCCAACCAACCCAGAAGCCCGTGTCCTCTGGCATCTGGTACTCAGATGTCGCGAAGCATGCCATTGGACTAAGATGGTGGTTTCACATAGTGCCAAGCACCTAGCAGGCATCACTAAATACTTGCTGATGTGTGAATTGTTTGACTGCAGTGATTCAGCTCTGCCAGGCCATTGCTTTACTTACCTGCCTCCTGAAACTCTGCAAGACTTGGTAGAAAATGAATCATCAATTTGACTTGTTGTTTCTTCAAAGCTTTGACTATGACCTTGAAACTGTGGTTCTGAAAACAAGTGAATCTTTGAAAAAGTAAACAGAAACACATAAAATTATTTTCCTCAACACATTCACTAATTTAGCCTTTGAAATGATGACCCAAACATGACCTGTTAACTTTTGTTACAGTAAACCGGTGTGAATTTTATAAATCCTTTAATTTTCCATGTCTACATTCATGATCAATTAGAAACATGTTAGCTGCACCATTCATGACTATTTAATTCAGAGACATCAAAGTGGAATGCAACAACAGAGGTAACTTTCTATAGAATACCCTGTTGTGAAGCTGTGGGGCATTTTAAAGCTTTATTGTGGCCAGAAGTCATTGTTCATCAGTTCCAACAATAACAACAAACAGTATTTTGGAAAGACACAGTGTAGTTTCCTTCCTTCTCAATGGAAGATACTTGCTGACTTATCAGAATCCTGTAAATGCCAATAAAGGAGGCTATAGTGGTGTTTGTTCCTCTGTAATTATGGCTCTGTGAACACTTCCATTAAAAGGCTTAAATAACAAATGTGCACTCCAGTTGATGTTAAGAATCAGCATTCAGAAAGCTTGAGCGAGACCATATAAAATGTCTAGTGCCGACACAGCAAATATGAAAATTCATTTTACCATCACAATAACTAGATGCTATTGTTTGAAATATTAACCTCAATGTATTAATGTACACTCTCAGTCAATGTAATGATACAAAATTCAGCTTTATACAATAAGAGCATTTTATAAGAAGTATTTAGACATGGGTCAGTACTGTCAATTAACTATTAAAGTAAACTTAAATCTTATTTTTTAAATACAATTATGGTTTCAGGCATAAAAATGGGTAAAACTAACAAAATGTCCCAAATGTCTGATTTTCTTTTTTTGAGACAGAGTTTCTCTGTGTCACCCAGGCTGCAGTGTGCAGTGGCGCAATCTCGGCTCACTCCAACATCTGCCTCCTGGGGTTCAAGCAATTCTCCTGCTTCAGCCTCCTGAGTCGCTGAGCTTATAGACAGAAGCCACCATGCCCACTAGTTTTTGTCTTTTTACTAGAGACAGGATTTCCCCATGTTGGTCAGGCTGCTCTCGAGCTCCTGAACTCAAGTGATCTGCCCACCTTGGCCTCCCAAAATGCTGGGATTACAGGCGTGAGTCACCATACCCGGTCCCAAATGTCTGACATTTTAAACATGAGTTCAGTTTTTCAGTGGAAGGCCCCTCATATATTAATATAAAAGAATATTTTTAAAGTTACCTGATTTCGTCTCCTTGGGCCAGTGAAAGAATCCTAAAAATTTTTAAAGGAAGGAGAAAAGGAAATGAATAGAACAAACACATTGAAAAAGTTTTTTTCTTCTAGATTATTAACAATTGCTGCTAAAAATAAACTCAGAATATTTTCCACAGCAATTATTATTACATGAACCAGTAACACACATTAAGGAAATCCAGAATTCAGTTAAATATTCTCATGCAAAAATATAACTCCTTACCAAACATATAGGTTGAACAGAAGAGATCTTACAATTTTTGCCTCCCCAGTCCTCAAAACTGGAATAAAATCCTTTATCCAGTATATACTGTTCTCCTGTGAAGTCAGGATTTTCATAGGCTACCCATCTAAGAAACAAAAACAATAACTTGTTAGAGTTCATATTTTACATATAAAACGATCACATATTGGGATAACGATGTATCATACAGAAACTTTCATTTGTTTTGCTAATTGAAATTTTAATTTTTCTGATTCTCCATTAACCTTTAGAAGCAGATGGGTTTGTCTACAGGACAAATCAAAATGGTAAGTCAGCAGAGAAGAGGAAACGCTTATACACTGCTGGTGGGAATGGAAATGAGTTTAGCTGCTGTGGAAAGCAGTTTGAAGATTTCTCAAGGAACTAAAGATAGAACTAGTATTCCACCCAGCAATCCCATTACTGAGTATATATACCCAGGGGAAAATGAATTATTCTACCAAAAAGATACTTGCACGTGTCTTGTTTACTGCCGCACTATTCACAATATCAAGATGTGGAATCAACCTAGGTGTTCATTGATCAATGGTGGATTGGATAAAGAAAATGTGGTACATATAAACCATGGAATACTATATAGCCATAAAAAAGAATGAAATCAAGTCCTTTGCAGCAACCTGGATGCACCTGGAGGCCACTATCCTAAGTGAATTAACGCAAACAGAAAAACCAAATACCAAATACTTATGAGCAAGAACATATACTTATGAGCATGTTCTTGCCCATAAATGGGAGCTAAACATTGGTTATGCATGGACATAAAGATGAAAAAAGAAATAGGCACTGGGGACTACAAAAGGGGCGGGAGGGAGGCGGGTTTGAAAAACTACCTATTGCATACTATGCTCACTACCTGGGTGACAGGTTCAACCGTACCCCAAATCATGCAATATACCCATGTAACAAGCCTACACATGTACCCCCTGAATCTAAAATAACAGATGAAAAAAACTTAATGCAAAAGAAACGGTAAGCGTAAGAGTATCTTGACATGAACTTTTGGTTGTCCTCACTTATCCAATACTATTCCTTCAGAAAGCTACGAAGGCAATACTTCTCTGTGCTTTTTTTCTAATTGTAAACAAATAGGACTTTCAAGAAGAACCAGTTCTTTTAATAAACAATCAATAAATCCTTTCATCCTCAACCTTAAAATATTTTTGCAGAAAGATCTTAGGAAGCTGTGTCTATTACACAACAAACCACACTGAAAAAGAAGTTAGCAGAAGAAATGCTTTAAAAAATGCAGAACAGAACTAAAAATACTGTTTCCAACATCACATAAATATATAATAATGACATAAAATTGAGCAAACTCACAGAAATACTAAAAATAAATCTCTTTTGGAATGGTTTTATTTCTTTTTTTTTTGTTTTTTGAGAAGGAGTCTCGCTTGTCACCCAGGCTGGAGTGCAGTGGACAGATCTTCAGGCACGCAAACTCCGCTCCCGGGTTTACGCCATTTCCTGCTCAGCCTTCCCGAGGTAGCTGGTACTAAAGGACGCCCCCGCCCCTCGCCCGGCTAGTTTTTTGTTATTTTTTTAGAGAGACGGGGTTCCACCGTTGTTAGCCAGGATGGTCTCGATTCTCATGACCTCGTGATCCGCCCGTCTCGGCCTCCCAAAGTGCTGGGATTACAGGCTTGACCACCGGCGCCCGGCCTGGAATGGTTTTTATTTCTAAGTGATCGACACCCAGAGGAAAATCAAGAAAACCAATTTAATGATGCTATTTCCTATCCAAAGATAAAGTATTTGAAAGGAAAAGGTTTTTCAGTTCTGTTATATTAAAGAGATACTTAATACTGTTACATTAAAGACATCAAGTATCTCCTCAATTAATTCATCACTCTCAGGATCCTCTCAAAGCTTAAAGGAACAATATCTATGTAGGTATTATGCAGAGTGATCAGAACTTTGCAAAATGTTTCCACATCTGTTATCACATTTAGTCTTCTAGGGAGGTATTGGTGTTCCCATTTTACAGATGGGAAAAACCTAAGACACAGGGAAGTTCATTCATTTACCAGGTGCCAGGAACTAGACTGGCACTAGACATACAAAGATGAAAAAGACAAAATCTCTGCCCTCCAAAGCCCACAGATGGGTAAGAAGCATCACATGGAATTATGTGTTGGTATTTGTTTTGAATGGGAAATGACTTGTCCAGGGTGACACAATCGACTGTTGGCCAGAATGTGACAGAACCTACCTATCCTGAGGCTTACCAGGCTCTCCTCGCTTTGTGACCCAACCTGCCATGTGCCCTGGAAAGTTCCCTTCCATTTACTGTTCTAGAAAACCATGTCTAAAACAGTCCACACACTTTATAATTAAGGCAGATTATGAATTTACTATCCAAAGGGCTGATTTAAACAAAAACTCAAGTACAGTCGTTACTAGAATAGGAACAGCCATCAAGGAAAAAAAGAACACTGCCAAAATCTCCAGTGAGAAAGAGCTAATGATAGCCAACATCTGTGCACTCAGTCCCGGCCATCCAAATGGAGAAGCTGCTGTACGTATCACTCAGTCTTTCAGGAAATACAGTCCCCTACCACCCCCCGATTTCAGAACCTCACTAGCAATTTTTAAAACCTATTCTTTTTAAATTATTATTATTTTTTATTTTTTTAGTAGAGTCAGGATTTCACCATGTTGGCCAGGCTGGTCTCAAACTCCTGACTTCAAGTGATCCACCTGCCTCATCCTCCTAAAGTTCTAGGATTACCAGCGTGAGCACAGTTCCGGGCCTAAAAACCTATTCCTGATCATTAAGAAGTGAGGAGATAGGAGACCTGGCTCCACCTGTGGTGGTGACATTAACTTTGAGATAACTTTGAAGAATTCACTTAACCTTTGTGAAAGTTCGTATTTTCAAGTGTCAGTAGGGGAGTGGGCCAAGGTCCCTGGGCTGGCCAGGTGATGCTGTACAGCACACGGGTACCCGCATGTGCTGCCTCTGCCCACAGGGCTTCAGGCTTTACCCCCAGCATGAAGGGAAGCAACAGGAAAGCCTGAGCAGAGAGCACTGCTATGTGGGAGGAGTGTCTGCACAGCAAGAAAATCTACCTTACAAACACTAGGACTTAAAAAAACAACAACGAACAATTAAAGAACAAGAGTCACATCGAAAAAAGTGTTCTCAGCAGGGCTCTGGGTCGGTAACAAGTAGAGAGATCAGAGGGTTAAAGGCCTTTCTGTTTGACTTCAAGGTTTGGAGGGAAAAAAGACAGTGAGGAGGGAGTCTGAATGCCAAGGAGAGAAGGCAGAGACCGAGCAAGCCCTGGAAGCAGCTTTAGCCAATACTCTGGTCTTTTTACGAACAAGTATGGGTACTGCATTTTCCTATGAAACTAAACTACTTGTAAGTAAATACCCAACACCCAGCTAAGCCTATCTCTAATTCACTGAAGCTGAAGCCGGAAAACAATTTATTAAGATGTTACTTGAACTGACAGTAGTGTTGTTTTCCCTCCAAGATACCTGATGAATCACCCATGAACACGGGGGCACTGGGGGAGGGGAGAAACCGCAAAACCCAGATCTGAGATTCTCTGCTCTATGATCCGAGAGTCTACTTACAACTTACACCTGGGGCTCTTAAGAAAGTCCCTCACTGTCCTTGTCCGGATGTATTCTGTACACATGAATCAACACTCCTCTGTTTAAAGACTGGTGGGGAGATGGGGGAAAGGCATGTACACAAGTACTAGCAGGTCTCAGCCTGGTGGAATAATTGCTCAGAAGATAAGGGCAGCAGGGTAAACCTGCCCTTCTGTGAAAGGCCGAAGGAAAAAGAATTTAAAACAACAACACTTTTCGTTTCTATCTGAATACTAGAAATAGTTCATTTTGCTCCTAGTTTTAAAAAACTAGCCCAGTTTCCACTCTCTGGGCAAGAATATAGCATAGAACTAGAAACTGATAAGCAGGGAGTTTCTTTCAACATTTCCAGTAAGAAATCAAATGCAGTTCCTAAAAACCTCAGTTGCCGGTTTTATGGGCATCCTTCCTGAAGGCCGTTTTCTGTTTCAGGGCTAATGAGTTTACCACCTCGCGGATGTATTGCCCATGTGATGGTGACCCTCCTGGGAGATACTTTCATGGAACAAGAGCTTCAGAAGAGTTTTTTTCTGACAATGTGTGCCATACTAAGAAATAAAGAACAAGCTAAAATACTTAATTGCCAATTAAAATAAAGCCATTAAAATACAATAATTTTCCTTTGAAACTGTTAGAAGTGAATAGGTAGTCCTCCTCCATCATCTTGGCTCATCTCAGCCTTCCTATCCTATCCCACAGGCCTAACTCCAATGCCACCTCCTCCACAAAGTCTTCCTTCCCTGTGTCCAGACTGGAAATTAATCTCTGTCTGCTGTGGGAGCATTCGATGTGTACCTCTTTTGTAGCAATAATTATGTTTTACATAAATACTGTAACTTCTTTGAGGACATAATACAATGCTTTGCACATAATAGACCTCAATAAATACTTGTCAAATGACAAATTGAACAAAATATGAGGAAGCAGCTGACTCTGGTAAATACAAAAGCCCTTCCACATGCAAAGAATTTCAAAGGAAGTGGGGAGGGGGGTGTGTCCATGTCTGTGTATGTACCTCCCTTCAATTTTCCCCTTCTACCAAAACTTAACTGCTACAGACGGAAAAAAAAGCTTAAGCCAGGAAATGCAATTAGAAATGACTAAAAATAGAAACATATAATAGCAGCACTTTATAAAGGAAACTGATTTCAAGTAAGCAAGGCCTGGGTAAAAAGGAAAGGAGATTGGCTCAAGGCACAATAATTCTACCTGTGTTAACAGCATCATCTACAAAATGCCTAAGGGAATTCATTCTAGCCAGCATCCTTTTGCTTCCTCTGCCAGGGTGGATGACTGGGCTCTGACTAATAGAACCAGCACAACTGGTGAATATCAAAATGTACAACTATTTCACCAACTTATGTTTCACCAGACTAAGTTGGTCACTATGTTTTCCTCCTAAATAATTAGCTTTAAAGGCAATCTAAAATACTGCAGAGCCCCAGCAACACTTCAGATAACTTGTACCAGTATTTCAGATGACTTCCGGCTTTTGTAAACAGGCTACTGATTCTAAAATGTTAGGCTCCAGAACAGGACCCAAGAGTAGGCATTTCCTGCTAAGAATGGAATACCCAGAAATCAGATCACTGATACTCTGCCACAGTGCACCACATGCAACGGCCTAGATAAGAACTTGGTAAACAAGGTTTTTTTTTCTACTCTATTTACTAAGAGTAAACATTAACCATGTTCATCAACTTTTAGTACCTTGTACACACATTTCAAATATACAGGGCTATTGTGGGAGGCCCCATGAGATACAATGGGGTTGAGGCTAGGATGACTCAAATAGTTTATGTCACTATGACAACAAAAACCTAACACCAAACACTTTCAATATAACCAATGTCACATTATTTCATATAACTATTTAAGAATACTCTCACTTATAACAAATTAGAATAGACATTAGCCTGGATTATAAGAATAATTATGTAACTCCCTGTAACAGCCATCTGCTGTTTTTGCCCATCTGGCATCTATCTCCCCACTCTTTCTGATGTCCCTGAGGAACCTCTGTCCCTGGGGAAGTTCTGATAATCATATCTAAGTGGCTCCTATGGGATAGACCCTACATCTCAGCTCTGGAGATGGACACATAGTCCAGACGTGACCATCTCTGTGGCTACAGTGATTGGTTCAGGCATGTGCACATGACCCAAGCCTAGAAAAGCAAAGTCAAACATGGAACTTGTGAGGAAAAGAGAAGCTCTTTCCACTGCAAGAAATGAGCTGGGGCCAGGCATGGTAATCCCAGCACTTTGGGAGGCCAAGGCGGGTAGATCACCTGAGCTCAGGAGTTTGAGACCAGCCTGGGCAACATGGCAAAACCCTGTCTCTAAAAAAAAAATACAAAAATTAGCCAGGCCTGGTGGCATGCATCTGTGGTCCCAACTACTTGGGAGGCTGAAGCAGGAGAATCGCTTAAGCCCAGGAAGCAGAGGTTGCAGTGAGCTGCGATGTTGCCACTGCACTCCAGCCTGGGTGACAGAGTGAAACTCTGCCTCAAAAAAAAAAAAAAAAGAGTTAGGAGAACAATAGCCAGATGTGGCCACAGGCCACCAGATGCAAAGGGCCTACCTAAAGTCAAGTTAACACAGAAAAGAGCCCAGTCAAGACACAGAGACCAAGTTCTGATAACCGTGTTTGATCCCTTGCATCCAGCCATGCCTGAAGCAAAATCTTCTCCAGGACTTTTTAGTTACTTAAGCCAGTAAGTTTCATTTTAATCCCTTGAGCCAATGTAGCTTGGTTTGCAATCACTTCATCCCAAATAATCTTGACTAAACATTTTCAATAAAAACTTGCTTTACCACTAATAAAACAGTCAACTGCTAACTCCACGTACACAGAACAATTATTTTTATGTCAAACAAATAGTGAAGAAATACACTGGAACAGGTGTAGGACCACAGGAAAATCTAATGGGACTTTGACCCAGTCTCAGGTTTATGTTACATTACTATTATTATTATTATTTGATCTCCATCGTTTAAAAAATTCATGATCTTTCCATGCAGAATGACAAGGGAAGCAGATCTGTAGATTTCTATCATGATACCCAAAGCCTACCCCAAACGTAAAATGAAGAGACAGTATGAGAAAGATTTTTAAAGAGAGTTAACGAAAATATCATGACAGCAACTATTACATGACTGATTTAATGTTCAGCTGTTGAGATATTTGTGTATCGAGTGCCTACTCTGTCATAGACTCTTACCAGTTTAAAACAAACCAAGGTAAAACCCATGTTTAAAATTCCAATTGGATTATTTCACTTACACTCCACTCAGTACATTAATAGACTGTGTCTTCACTCCGTATCCAGTCTCCTTTAAATTAGCAACAATTCCCAATACATCAATACTGGAACCTTTGGATCCAAAGTTTTTTTCACTGTACATTATCATGTGAGCATTTGAAAAATCCTATTGAGAAAAAAGTTCAAAATTCAAAAACTAGCCATTTATTATCCAAAGAAGACCAAGTATTAGCCATTAGCTTGTCCTTTACTTACACCTAATATAGGTCGTAAAGACTGAAGCTCTCCATTGTAACCTCCCCAGGCTTTCCAGTCCCTGTATTCGCCTTCTTCTAGCAAATACTGATGACCTGTAAATCCAGGCTTCTCATACGCAACCCAACTGCAACACAAAGAACACGAGGAGTAGTCATTTTCAGACATGTTCACATTTTTTCAAGGTACATATCAATTTCATTGAAAAATACAAATAGTTAGAAAGCTAGACATGAACTTCTGCTTTATTATCACTGGAATTCTTTACAATTTAGGAGAATAACAGAATGGCCCCAAGAAAATAATCTAAGAGACATATATCAGACTTGTATAAAAAAGGGAAGGGGAGTGTGTGTGTGTGTGGTGTGTATGTGTGTGTGTTTAATAAGGGCTGACTCAAAAGAACCTCAGCAAGCAAAACTGGATCAACTCACTTCAAATAGTAACAAAAATATTATGAATAATTAGCGATTTACAAGAGCAATTTTAGTGTGCACTTCTATGGGAAAGGTGTAAGATCTATAAAATGCAAAAATACAAAAATTAGAAAGCGAACTGTCAAACCCTTCAATAGCTTGGAGCATAATTCTAATAAGCAAGGTTGTAGATTTGATCAACTTGAATAGGCCAATGTATCAGCCTTGCTTGGTGGACTGATCCCACAATGGTCCCTCAAACTATTTTTTTTTTTTTTTTGAGATGGAGTTTTGCTCTCGTTGTCCAGGCTGGAGTGCAATGGCGCGATCTTGGCTCACCGCAGCCTCTGCCTCCTGGGTTCAAGCGATTCTCCTGCCTCAGCCTCCCAAGTAGCTGGGATCACAGGCATGCGCCACCACGCTCGGCTACTTTTGTATTTTTAGTAGACACGGGGTTTCTCCATGTTGGTCAGGCTGGTCTTGAACTCCTGACCTCAGGTGATCCGCCCGCCTCGGTCTCCCAAAGTGTTGGGATTACAGGTGTGAGCCACCATGCCTGGCCTCAAACTGCTTTCTTAAATCCAGTCACTATAGGCTGAGGAGAATGTGGACATACCTGTCAAAATTCACCACACTATAGAATCAGGAATGTTGTTTTTAGGGGGGAAAGGACACGTTTATTATGTAATATTTAGGAAAAAAAAAAGAAATCCTAACAAGTCACCCACGTACTTACATGCCTCTGAGAACTTTCACAGACCCCACTGACGTAAATGGCAAATGATCGCCTCCAGTCGCCTCTTCTGTTTCACCTCCCTCCATGACAAAACTACACATTTCTGTTTCTAGTTCCACACATTTTCCTTCAAAGAAAGGCTTTTCATAAACAACTACCTACAATAGAAATGAGATATACCAGTAATCTGTAAGAAGTATCCCAACAGTTTAACATTAAATCAGTCATTTAATATCACTAAGTCCTGAAACACAAATTAAAATTATCTGGCTGGGCACGGTGGCTCACGCCTATTATCCCAGCACTTTGGGAGGCTGAGGTAGGTGGACCACTTGAGCTCAGGAGTTCAAGACTAGCCTGGTCAACATGGTGAAACCCCGTCTTTACTAAAAATACAAAAACTAGCTGGGCATAGTAATGCATGCCTATAATCTCAGCTATTCAGGAGGCTGAGGCAGGAGAACTGCTTGAACCCAGGAGTCAGAGGGTTAAGTGAGCCAAGATTGTGTCACTGCACTCCAGCCTGGGCAACAGAGTGAGACTCTGTCTAAATAAAATAAAATAAAATATTCTAATCATATTTTAAAACATTAACTAGGCCACACACAGTGGCTCACACCAGTAATTCCAGCACTTTGGGAGGCCAAGGCAGGAGGATCACTTGAGGTCAGGAGTTTGAGACCAACCTGGGCAATATGGCGAAACCTCATCTCTGCTAAAAAGAGAAAAAGTTGGGTGTGGTGGTACATGCCTATAGTCCCAGCTATTCAGGAGGCTGAGGCAATAGGATGGCTTGAGCTGGAGAAATCCAGACTGCAGTGAGCCATGATGGTGCCACTGTACACCAGCCTGGGTGACACAGCAAGGCCTGGTCTCAAAAAAAAAAAAAAAAAACCCATAAATAACAGCATCTGATAAAATAGTAAAAAGAAAAAAACAGAAAAAAAAATCAAACTTTTTTTTTTTCTCCTAATGTGGTATAGCCCAAAGCCATGGTTCCAAACAGTTTTAAAATCATACTTATATATATATATATATAAATAAAATAAATATATACCCCCCCACACACATATATTATGTATACATATAACTGATATTTAGAACAACATAGAAGGAATCAGAGGATTCTAAAGTTGAATTAAAATTGAAAATTGAAAAAATTTATAGCATGTGGCATCGATGTGGGAATTGGGAATAGCAGAAAGGGTATTTTGGAGTAGGGAAAGTTTGTCTTGAAAAAGTTTTTTCCTAGCTAACTGGCAAGCAGCAAGAAGCCCTACAATTAGTAAATACAATTGCAAATTGTTAACTTAATATAACAATGACCCTTTTGAGCCATGGCTAAATGTACTCTTAGTGTAACCAGTGCCATTAGCATCATCTACCCTGAAGGATGGCACGTGTAAGTTGGCAACTTCCTTTGGCTGCATTTATGTGTGATAGAGGTTTAATATGAGAAGTCACATAAGCGATATCTTCATAGAGATGAAGTGGGAATAACATTAAGTATCTATATATATGTGTATATATTTAAATAATTAATATACATTTTTACCTTTGGATCTGTAGGGAATTCAACTTTACGGCCACCCTGAAAAAAACAATAACATAGTAAGAAAAGTAGTTTTTCACTGAAACATTACCATTTTATATTAGCCATAGCAGTTTATAGTAAGCCATGGAATTTCAGTGTGACTACGTTCCGGTTTGTTTTAACTTACATGAGATAGTTCTAAAATTACCAACAATAGAGATGAACACACGAGGAAGGCAGGATAGAACGGAGCCTCGCACAGGTAGTCTATAAGCTGGTCTGCATTGTAGGAGTGTTTTTTGACCTAATAAGTTTTCTTAACTTGGAAAATTTCTCATAAAAATCCATACTTCTCTTGAAAAAGCAGTTCCAAGGGCTGACATCTCTGGACCCAGATTCTCCCAGGCCACTGTCTTCGGCTTCTGCATTTAACGATCCTGCCCTGAGATCACCCTTCAGCTGAGAACAGGCACGGGGTTGCCGTCTCTACCATTCCCTTCGGTTCAACTCTCAGCCATTTGTATTTGCTGCCTGGCGCCTGCAGGTATTTGATTTTGCAACCAGGGCTTACGAAACTATTACGTGTTGAAGTTCACATAATAAGATCTGAAGGACTCATGGAATAACTAGATAAACTGTTAAATAAAATTTAACACATCCCAAAGGATGAGTCTATGGGGGGTTGTTACAAAATAAAAAGCTTTTTACAAACAAACTCACTAAAATCTGAGAAATGATGTTACATTAAAAAGATATTGCACAAAAATATTAAATAGGTCAAGAGTTTAAATCAGCAATGGGAAAGGTGGATTTTTTCAAAATTAGTATCTTTAATAGTTTTTGAAAAAGGTGCTGCTAAGGATGCTCAAAGGCACCAAATGAACTATAATTATAAAAGAATGTGTTGGTTTCCTTACCTTTTATGAAAAAAGGAAGCAAAAAAAAAAAAAAAAAAAAAAGGAATGTGGCTGATATTATCAGCAACCCAGAGATTATACAGCCAAGCACATGACCTTTTCAAAAGTAATCCTGTTCGAACACCATAGACTTTGCAGATTTTTCATCATCATTACAAACTGCTCCTAAAACCTGGATGAATTCTTTCATACATTCACAAAAATAACAAAACTTTGTTCTTTGAAAGTGAGTTTCATTTTAGAAACAAAAGCCCAAATCATTTGCATTAAGACCAGCCAACATACAGATAATTAAACCAAATACTTTGGGAGGAGGGGTAAAATTAAGATTAAAAAAAAAAATTGTCTTTCTAAGTTTCTAATTTGTCTCAAACTGTCTCAGAAGCCAAGTGCGAAGTACAGTTTCAAAAACATGTTTGTATTGGGAGCCTCATCTTGCCGTGGGTCCTTAGGGAACAACTTCTATGCTGCAGCACACACTGCACTCAACACTGGGGACAAGACAGATGTGGCCTGCTTCCTCCCAAAGCTGACAGTCTAGTGGAAGAGATAAAGAACAAAGCAAGACACTGGGACAAGGGAGAGGAAGCACAAGGCTCCTTCCACAGCAGATACTCAGGAGGACAACACTCATTTGGTCCAGCCCCAGCGACCCCCAAGCCACCACCCAGCGCAGCCGAGCCGGTCCTCAGCGTGCCCTGCTCTCTCTCTCCCAGGCTGCACCCTGGCTCACGCAGTGCATTCACCAACAGCTCCGTCTAAAAAATCATCCTGCTAATTTTTTAAGACTGAATTTAATTTAGCATGAAGCTTTCCTAATTATCCCCCTTTTCTGTCACATCACCCATAACTTGGAATTGGATGTATCTTTGTCCTGTTTTTCCACCAATGTTTAATTCTTCACTTTCCTCACTTGTTAAACCTACACTGGGCTGAAGCTTTGTGCACCCATCTGCAGGTCTGCATGGCTGAGAATGCCTTAAAGACAAAGGACATAGTCTTACCTGCTTTTTTTTTTTTTCTTTTTTTTAATCTATAGCATCTAGCAAGTTACTGTTTCCATAATTTCTATTAAGCAATAGGTCCAATCTGCTACAAATTTGTTTCTTAAAAGTCAGCTTTATTGCTTCAGAGTCACACCCTGTGAATTACCATGTCAAGCTGACAAAGAATCACCACAAGAACATTTGGATTTCATTTTTACCATTTTCAGAGGCCGCATGGATCCAATGTACGCTGCTTCTGTATCCCAGAAGGACAAGTCAGGGTATTCACCAGGTTCCAGGATGAAAGGAACACCCTGAAATCCAGGTTCTTCATAAATCAGCCACCTAAACAGCCACCATGGAAGGAAAGAAAGGGAGCCAACACATCATTTGTTTCAGTTTTTCCTTCTGTCTGGTACCCAGGATGAGAGGAAAAGAACAGGAGAGGATATGGACCCACACAATGAACGGCTGGACTTAGATGTTAGAATCACACTAGACTCAAGGAAAAATAAAGCCATTATATGCTCCTCTTCTTGATCTTTCACTTTTCTCCTTGGCTGGCTTTGTCCCCTTATTTTAATTTATATTATTAATTGCTCCTAAGTTCCACCTAATCATTTGTCATGGTGCCAAACATTAGTAACAGCTAACATCTCCCTAGAGCATAAAAGGAATCCACTCAGAATTTCATCTAATCCTCACAGCAATGCTATGAGGAAGAGATGCTGTTGTTCCCCGTTAGATAGATAAGTAAGGTGCCCAAGGCCACACAGCTGTGAGTATGAAAGGCTGGAATGATTCAAGCCGATTCCAGATCCAGGTTCCTAATCAATTTTTTTTTTTCTTTTGACGGAGTCTTACTCTGTTGCCCAGGCTGGAGTACAGTGGCTTGCTCTCGGCTCACTGCAACCTCTGCCTCCTGGTTCAAACGATTCTCCTGCCTCAGCCTTCCAAGTAGCTAGGAGTACAGGCACACATCACTGCACCCAACTAAGTTTTGCATTTTGCATTTTTTTTACTGGGGGTGGGGGGGGGGTCTCACCATGTTGGCCAGGCTGGTTTCGAACTCCTGGCCTCAGGTGATCCCTCAGCCTCAGCCTCCCAAAGTGCTGGCATTACAGGTGTGAGCCACCATGCCCAGCCCTAATCTTTTTGGTGATGGCAATTTTTCTCATTACAGGAAGTGCACTGAACACAGTTTACTCTTTTCACAGTTACTCAGGATCATCACTGTGAGCATTATTTAATGCACAGTGGTGTCCTCGGGGGGCTCTGAAGGTCTGTGGGACTGCTTGTTTCCAGGCTGCAAAGTTTTTTGAGTTCTTGGTTCTGATTGTTATGACTTTTCAATACCACACCCTTCTATCAGCTTGTCAGCTGTGGCTTCTGCTTCAGTCGGGAACCAGCAGCCCCACCCTCCTCTAACGTGCCAGAAATCAGGAAACCAGAAAACCATGCCTATTAGCCCTGTCTCTAAAGTTTACAAGGTCTTCTTGTAAATGTCTTGGTTCCTGGGAGGGGTTCCAAGAAGGTAAGGATGCTGAAGAAGTGAGTTTTCTATATGAGAGGGGTTAATGTACCCACTTCATAAACAAACATAGACTTCTTAGTGATCACTTACACTCACCAATTTGATGAGTTTCACTAAAATGTCCTAGCCGTGGTACTCCACCATGTTGTTGTGTTCCCCAGAACACCATGCCAAGAAGAGAGTGGCTCTAAATGAAACCTTTTACCAACAAAATGGGTCTGACACCTCCCTCTTTGCTTTTTTCTTCTTCCCAATTTTGGCCCAAGGCACATTTTTGGCGATGGGTTTTGTTGAAGATTCCACTGGATAAATTGGTAACTTCTCTAGACTCTCTAATTATACAGTGATTTATAACCAGGCTCCTACTGATAATTTGACAACACACACATGAATGAATGTTGGGAGGCCAGGTGTGGGATATGGGTAAGAGGTCAGAACTACAGTGTTAGAAGTCAGGATGATGGTTGCTGGGTAGAGGGCGTGAAGATGACTAGGAAGACGCACAAATGAAAGGGGTTTCTGCGATGCTGGGAATGTTCTTTTTCTTGATCTGAGTGGTGATTGCTCTTGCGTATTCACTTTGTGAAAATTCACTCAGCTTATATATTTAGGGTTTATGAACCTTTTTGTACAAATGTTATGCTTCAAAAAAAAAGTTACCTTAAGGAAAAAAAGAGGCTTATCTTTTAAATACTACTGTAATGCTTCTAAAGCACAAGAAAACAGAGGCTAAGAATAGGGTACTTTAAACTTCCTTATGTTTAAAGCATGACAGCCAAGGATACACTACATGTATTCTGGAACTCAAAGTTATCACAGGCACACTACCCATGGATTTTTTCTTTAACAAAATAATGGCAGTTCTGTAACACATTATGGTATGTGTATGTACCAAGCAGGCTCCGAAGTCTGACTTCTTTAAAGCTTAATTTTTCATAAACTGAATGTATGGCTCATGAGCAAGTGGTCTGAGATTTTGAAATGATCCTTACCAAAGGACCTTTTCATTAAGTTTTTCCTTCTATAGCTTGAGTTCAAAGAGGATTTATTCATCTAATACTAAACATTTCACTTTTGTTGAAGCATGCGGTTTAGTTGCATAACATTTATGGAGGAAAGTCATTCTAGGTAGAGGGGAATTTGTGAAAAAACTGAACACATAAATGAATGCATTTGAAAAGACTGCTGTTCTGAAAGTTCTTCCTTAGTAAATGAGTGCTGAAGGCCTGCTGGGGTAATTCAAACAGACATTTATTAATGTTGGGTGGACTTTGGAATTTGAAAACTCATATACAGAGTATGATTCACTTTTTCTAAATTCTGTTCCAATAAGATACATTATTTATGAGGCCATCAGGAGAGGGGGAAACTATCTCCAGGCAGTGTTATTTCAGTTTCTAAAGGTAATCTTTTATTTTCCCATGCACTTAGGTCATAAGCTTTTGCCAATATAGATTAAAAAGTACAACTTTATAGTTGTACGTAACAAACAGTATGATTATAAAGTCCAAGCTTATTTTCTTAAACAGACAAATGTATACCTACAAATTAATATTGTTAAAGTAATAATGGCCATCTGTTTATTAAAAATATTTGTCTAATTACTCTTTTAGAAATACCCCTTGAGTCACACAAGAAAAATCAGTCTTATCTTGTTCACTTGTTCTTAAACCAAAAACAGCACTTCCAGATGGATCTTAAGTTTTGTTCCCTAGATATGGCTGTCCATGAATATTGGCCATTCACAGAAACCAACTGGATACTTGAAAAATTAAATATGAATGTACTGACTTTGAGGTTATTCACAAGAGAGGGGGCTGTGAATTTCAAAGGGGAAAATGAACCTTTACAATGGAAAGATGGAGGAGGTACCACTTTAACCAAGCAATCAAACTTGGTATTGCTAATGGGCAAGCTAGTTAGCATGTGCCACCTGCTGTGATGCAACGTAAATATATGGCGCTACCTATACGAAGTATCCATGCCAAAACTGTTTGGCCTGAACCTAACCATACCTCGGGACCTAAGCCATAGTAGATAGGAAATTCAGGCAACAGAAGAACAAGCTAAATAGTAGCATGAGGGAACACTCAGACAAAACTAGAATGTGGCACACTCTCTAAAACAGCTGGCCTAAATCTTTTTAAAAGTTAGTGGCTTGGGAAACAAAGATGAGGTATTTTAGAGATTTTTAAAAAGAGACTTAAAGAGACAGAACAATCAAATGCATTGTATGAACCTTGATTGGATTCTGATTTGAAAACGCAAATCTATAAGACATTCCTGAAGCAATTGGGAACATTTGGTGATGGGCTATAGAACAGATATTATCATGGACACCTTGTGAATTTTCTCAGATGTAATAATGATAGTTATGCAGGAGAATATCATTAGAAAGAGAGTCAGGCTGAATCCTATATGGATGAAGGGTCATGATATCTCCAATGTACATTCAAGTGCTCAGAAAAATGATAACACAAATATGGCAAAATGTTAACAGTTATTGGGTAAAAGTGAATGGTACACTGGTGTTCACTGAACTGTTCTTCCTACTTTTCTGTATGTTTGAAAACTTTTATAATAAAAAATTGGGCTCTGATATGGTATATTCCACAATGAAATATACAGTGAATATTACACAGCAATGAAAAAAATACATACAGATGTACCCATCAATCTGAGTAATCTTAGGAGTGTGGTTACATGTGTAACCAGGGTGCGCTACACCAGGTTCTGTAGCAATGTTGGTAATGGTCTAGGTCGTAAGTTGGGTGGTGGGTCCACGGGGGATTGTTTTATTATTGGGCTTCATAGTTCACATATATACATATATTCTTCTGTATATGTCAAATATTACACAGTAAAAATGATCAAATAATGTTTGTCCATTAAAAAAGAAGTTCCTTGACTTTAGAACACCTGCATTCTAGTACACATTCTGCTAACAGCTAACCCTAGTCTGGAGAAAGTGACTAAAGCTTGTCTTCCTCAGTCAAATGATGGTGTTGGGCCAGATCATCTTTATACTCCCTTTGAAGTTCTAAACTTCTTTGCTTTTGTTTGTTATAAATATACTAACCCCCACTTCTACTTTTACTTCTGGGAGGATGGGTGCTAGGATTAGCCAGCTGCTTAAAAGAAAGATTTAAAAACAAATTACTCTCAACAGAATCTGAAGGGCAAATTTAGTTAGAAATTACTCATCTCCTCAAATAAGAATTTGACAAGACAGGTAATATCCTTATTTTGTATATGAGTAGAAGAGCTTAATCTAGAGTGAATGGGCCCTGGAATAAATCACCTAATGGATTCCTCAGGAGTTCCCTCCACAGCAAAGACTTCTTATCCCACTTCAGGGGAACTGGTGCATCAGCAGAAGCAAAATGAGCTTGAGTGCTTACTATCAGTTACATCTTCTCAACCCCTTGAGGCTTTCCTTTGAGATCTATAAAAACACTAATGACCTGGTGTCTAAGCTCACCAACCAAGTTCAACGAGCCCAAACTTTGAATTAATATCCGAGGCAGTGTTCCACTATCCTAATGACAACAGAAATAAACAGCCAGAAAAAAAGATGCCCATCATGACACAAACCTGTCATAAATTGTACACTGTGACAGGCTCGTAACTACCACCTAGGAGACAAAACTAAACATACTGGAAAGGTAAGAAATATCATTTAAGGTAGCTTAATGTGCTTCAACATAGCCAAGCCTGAGTCATGGCACCCTCCAGACACTGATTAAAATATGATAGCAGATGCCTTTTTCATTCTTTTCTAAGGAAAGTGATGTTTCTCAACCTGACATTAATTCTTTAAAAAAAAGTGTATAGACTTATTTCATGTAAAAAAATTAAAGGCAGCAAGAGATGAAGGCATTTTCTTTTGCTTAGATTTCCACTTTTCTTCCCAGTCTTTAAATACAAAAGTGCCTTCTCTTCCCTTAACTACACCCACTCCCTTTTGTGACCGTGTCCTGTGCCTGGTTTAAATGCATTCTCTATGTCAATGACTCCTAAATTTATGCCTCCAGCCTCTCCCCTGAACTCCAGCCTCACACACCTAGTCACCTTCCTGCCCACTTACTTGAATTTGCAGTTGGCATCTCAGCCTTAACCTGTCCAAAACTGAGCTCCTGAATCTCACTCTCTCCTATCCTGCTCCTCCAAGTCTTCTTCGTCTCAATAAGTGTTGGGGTTCCAAACCCTGGGCTGTCTCGGCCCCTCATACACCACACACAATCTGTCAGAAATGCTGTTAGTTCTACCTTCAAAATGCATCCAATGTCTGACCATTTCCCACCACCACCATTGCATATCTAAGCCACCATCCATTCTTGGCTGTATGATTGCGAGTGCATCCTATGTGGTTTCTTGGCTTCCACTATGCCTCTTTATAGATTATTTTCTATACGAACAGTCAGGCTGATCCTTCTGTTAATAACACAAGTTAGATCAAAATTCTCCAATGATTTTCCATGCCACTTAGAGAAAATCTAAATCCTCCTCCCCAAGGCCTGAAAGGCCAGATGTGACCTGAGCCCTCTCCTATCCTAACCTCCTAGTCCACTCAGCTTCAGTCACCTTGGCCTCTTAGCTATTGCCCAAGCATGCCCAGAAGGGCTTTTGCAAATGGTGTGCTTCCTCTCTGGGACTGGCTCCCTGCCCCTCTTCCCTCAGCTAGCTCCAGGGCAGACTCCCTCACTTCCTGCCAGTCCCTGCCTAAAATGTCACCAGAGTCCTTTACTAGCCACCCCATCTAAAATAGCAACATACCTGCCCCTCTCTGTAATTTATGTTTCTTGTAGCCTTTGCCATCTGACACATTATATATATATTTGTGTTGTTTATTCCTACTAGACTGACAGCTCCAGGAGAGTGGGAACATCATTTTATGTCTTCACTGCTGTATTCCCAGTGACTAGAAAAGCACCTGGCACTTGGTAGATGCTTGATTAACAGATTTACTGAATATACTTAATACATCTCATAGATACTCTTTTGGGTTTATATTTGTTAAAGTCCCAATTTCTTGTCATATTTTGACAGGGTATGCAGAGGAAATAAAAGCCTTTCCTAATTTCTACTTCTAAATTCACCACCTTTAAAAATTTCAGAGCCTTTTAAGGACTACAGGGTACCAACTGATGTAACTCAAAATGTATGCTAAAAGCAGTACATTTCTCTAAAGAAGACACACAAATGGCCGAGAGGTATATGAAAAAATATTCAACATCACTCAAGATCAGGGAAATGCAAATCAAAACCACAATGAGATACCACCTCACTCCAGTTAGAAAGGCTATTATCAAAAAGACACAATATAACAAGTGTTGGTAAGGATGTGGAGCAAAGGGAACTCTCCCACGCTATTGATGGGAATATAAATTAGCACAGCCACTATGGAAAACAGTATGGAGGCTCCTCAAAAAATTAAAACTAGAACTACTGTGTGATCTTGCAATCTCACTACTGAGTATATATCCAAAGGAAATGAAATCAAGTATGTCAAAGGATACGTGCACGTGCATGTTTATTGCAGCACTATTCGTAATAGCCAAGATACAGAATCAGCCTGAGTGTCCATCAACAGATGAAAAAATAAAGAAAATGTGGTAAAAATATACAATAGAATAAGTTCTGGTGTTCTATTGCACAGTAGGGTAACTATGATTAACAATAATATTTTTGATTATTTCAAAATAGCTAGAAGAGAGGATTCTGAATGATCTCACCACAAAGAAATAACACGTGTTTGAGGTGATGGATTTGCTAATTTCCCTGATTTGATCATTATGCAATGTACACGTGTATCAAAACATCACATTGTACCCCATAAATATGTGCAATTATTATGTGTCAATTAAAAATAATTTAAGAAGCAGTAAAATGTATACTACCCTTGGAAAATAACTTTATACATCAAGAGGAGATATTTAAATGAACATTATTCTCTACACCCCAAATTCTGCCCTAATAACTACACCTTTGTATATTGACGAACCATCACTATAGTCTTCCCTTGCCATTTTTTTACTCTTCTGGGAGAGGGAGGTTGTTTTCTGAGAGGGGCTGCCATAGGGAAAGAACACCCTCGGGCTTCTGGAGTGCTGGTAATGTTCCAGTTCTTGGCTCAAGTGGTGTCTACTTGGGTGCTCACTTTATTTGTTTAAGTGTACATTTACCTTCTGTGAACTTTTTTCTAGGTGTGTTGTATTTCAAAATGTTAAAAGTAAATAAATAAATGAACAAACTGTCATAAAGGAGGTATCTAACTCATACTTTCCTTCCCCTACAAAGCCCTGGATAAATTCTTGTCCATCCTCTACTTGAATACCCCTTGCGATGAGAAACTCTCCACCTAACAAGGCAGCCACTTCCATTTTAACTGTATTAACCATCAGAAAGTTCTTCCCTGGGTCAAGTCAAAATCCATCTCTCTCATTTCTACTGGTTTTTCCTGGGACCTGCTACGGAATAACAGAGAGCAAGTCTAATATCTCTTCTATATGACCACCTTCCAACTACTCAAGGATAGCTGCTACCAGTTCTCAATAGCCACACTTCCTGTTAAGTTGCCTAGAAGTTTTTAGTTTCTGATTTCTGAGGATCAAAAATCAGATTCTGTGATCTGTAACTGATCCTATTCCTACATTTTGCACAATCAAATCGTTTTTCTAAGATATGAACAATGGCAAACCGAGACTTTTAGTAATAAATAGAATGCAAAAAGCATGATTAAGGAGTGCCTTATTGTTCACTGCGGAGATACTCCATTGTTCACTGCGGAGATACTCCATACCACTTTAGGGACAGACTGTAAACTTTTTTGACTGTCTAAACCATTAGTAAAAACATTTCAGCATTCTCTGAATATATGAATATTTATAAATTATATACATTACCACTGAACTAATACATTATGCATATTAGAAAACATATACAAAAATAAAATCTTAAGAGGTGGAGACTTTAATCAAATAGAAAGAAGCTTTCGTGTTTTTTCCTGCATCTCAGTGAATGTCTTTCACGTGCCGCGGGGCTTTGTGCTTCACCTTGGAGACCACATTCTTTAGTATTGCAGTCTGTACTTTCTATCCTCATTTCTCCCCTATCTGAGGTATTCCCATTTCCTTCAAAATATTCTTGCTGTTTCCTGTGATTTGTGAAACCAACCTCCTAGGGGCTTTGAACCAGCATTGTGTGAAAATATTCAAGGAAGTACCATGTGTGCTGGCTTCCATCCCCCCCCAGAAATATCAGAGGCGTGTGCTTTGAATTACCTCCTCTGAATCATCATGAAAATATAATCTGCTACTCAGCTTTGAATAAATCAGCTTCCTCTGTGACAAGGAAAGCCTTACATTAAAAATTCAATTCCTCCCCCAACATTTCCTATATTAAATCTATATTATTTTTAAGAGAGATGAATCATAACATAGGTGCAAAAGAACCAGAATTTTATGTGTCTTACAAAAATATACCTTACAGTTAATAATTACGTAACAGGATGACAAATCAGAGTATCTTAAGTCATTTTTCCAGTACTACACTCACAAAAAAACTTCATTAAAATTGTCTTTGAAAAAAAATACTTACGTGCCCCAATGTACTTTCATGGAACAAGTCTTCTGCATTACACCAAATCCCTGCATTTCTTCAGTATCATCAAAGTAGGAACTTAGGATTCCTAACCCTTCTGGTTCAGTAAATAAGTCAATGTGACTAACTCTGTAATCCTGAAAAAATATAGATGCATAGACAGTAAGAATTGCACCATACATTTAACTCTCTAGTAAGCTCATTCTTCTTCTTCTTACAACTAATCAAAATGAGCTTTAAATATACAAATACATTTCACAGAGTACCTGCCATTTTAGCCCTTTCCTGTTTCCATCCATGAACTAATAATCCACCTATTTTGGGGCAGATACACTTGCTTTAGTTATATAACTCAGTGTTGCATTCAAGCAAAGATCATCAGAAACGTATTTTATTTGAGTTTTGGAATATATTTATTTTTCTCATCCTCACTTGACCCTCCTTGGTTTGGGGTTTTGGTTCCTTTGCTCTGATATAATTATCCAAGCACGGAGACTTTAGTCTGTAGAATGGCTGCTCTTGGAGTCTTCCTCAGCCACTGTTTTGTGTCTATAAAGCCCTCTGTTGATTTGTGGTAACTCTCCTTGACTGAGTAAACCTTTATGATATTGGTTTGATCTAAGTCATAAAAGCAAAAGCACACATTCATAGTGATTTACAAATCTCTGTACTTTGGTCATTGTTCCATGCCCCGCATATCTGTGGTCCAAACAGTCTTCAAAAGGCCTCACCTGGTCGAGTGCCTAAGCATTAATGGAATATTTATTGAACCTCACCTGTGCAGCTGAGTTGGGTAAACTGAGCAACAGAAGAAATTTTAACACCTGAATAAGCTCAGATGAGGCTTTTCAAATGTTATCAAAAGGAACAACTCTAATGAACTAAAAAGGTAACCTCTAAAATATATGCTCTGACTTATGTTTATGTTTCAAGAAACCATGCACATGATCTGTAAAGAAAATATAATCCATGACATATCAGGAGCTATAACCATACCCTTTAACATGGCACCATTCAGAAAAATGTACCTCAAGGAAACAAATTAGAAAATTATAAATTACTGGCCAGGCGCAGTGGCTCACACCTGTAATCCCAGCCCTTTGGGAGGCCGAGGCGGGCAGATCACCTGAGGTCAGGAGTTCAAGAGCAGCCTGGCCAACATGGCAAAACCCCATCTCTACTAAAAACACAAAAATTAGCCGGGCATTGTGGCATGTGCCTGTAATCACAACTACTCTGGAGGCTGAGGCAGGAGAATCACTTGAACCCCCAGGAGGCAGAAGTTGCAGTGAGCCGAGATTGCACCACTGCACTCCAGCCTGGGTGACAGAGCAAGACTCCATCTCAAAAGAAAATTATAAATTATTAAATGCACAAAAACATTCTCATGGCATTACTTATAACAGTAAAAAACTGGAAACAACCTTAAGATTCACTGAAAGAAGAAATAACAAATAAATAGTGGTACCTCATTTATGTACTAAATAATAAATAATGCATTGTTTCAATGGAATATGATATTCAGCTAAACCCTAAACCTGGGGTAACATGAAAAGCTTTTGCTACAGTAAGTCTGCTACTATCAGACAGAACAAGAGATCTTGTTTTCCTTCCCCATCTTCCTGAATGCACCCAAATCCTCACCCCACCAGACTGATACCTTCCTCAGTTCCAATCCCAAAGATGTTACCAAGGGGAGTGTGATTTTCAGGAAAGTGGTATAAAGAGAAAAAAAAAGGATTGAGAACCACAGTGTTAGGATAGACAGGTGGAACAGCATTGTCCCTGTATTATGATTACAACTGCAGAAAAAGCAGACTAGAATATGGCCAGCAAAGGGTAGAAAATTCAAAAAATAAAGGGGGAGAGGGCACTTCATGATGGGAATCAGATGATATTTTCAAACATTGCTTTATTACCAATATTATTTGAGCAGTAAATAAAAACTCTAGGCAAAATATTCCATTAATGAGGACATTTTGAAACAGGGTTTCTCAAGTCTTACTTAGTCTTCTCATATTATATACTTAAAACAAATACAAGATAAATCATTTAGCATACCGATTACCACCTAAGTTACTCAGAAATGTTGACCCAGGAAGTAGGCGACGCTTTCCTCTGCCAAAACTGTTACTCATCTTTACTCATTCTCACGTCAGAATGTTCCTTTTCTCTGTATTGCATCTTGACACTCGTCTCCATTAAAACTTGGGATTTTAATTTTCTACTTAGAAGACACCATTAATTGCATTTTTAAGGTAAAGAATCATCAAATCCCAAGAGCCACAAAGAAAGACTCTGACAACACTTTTCTCATCAAATAACAAGAAACCAAGAAATTTTACCTCATCCATAAAGTGGCCTCAAATAGAGCAAGTAATATTTTGTTAAATCCACATGAAATTCTAGAGTTGATCAACCAAATTATTTTTGGATTATTTATTTTTCCAAAATAGAATTCCTAAAAACCACTCAAAGTAATCACAACTCATACAGCAAACAAAAACACTAAGTAAATGAAAAATCTGTTCATAGATGCAGAACTCATTTAAACCAAGTTATCAGGTAAAATATATTTGGAAGATGGGAACAGAAGGACAGGCATAAAAGATTTACCTTAAGGGTTTATTGTGAAAAATTATCTAACCAATTATATTTCTTTTTAAATTCTTTAAAGTGTACAAGTAAACTTAAAATACAGAAAATACATCCATAAGGCACCAAATATGTTTCCCAATCACTTATTTCGTGAAATGAACATTTCCCTTTAAGTACGAATCCATAAATATTTGTTGAATAAAATCCAGATTTACCGCAACCTACCTGGACCACGTGTCTGATGGAACCAATCACCACTGGCTTATCAGACTCTGCTTCCTCGTGACTTTCCAAAATGTCTTCTATACCCCAGAGACCAGAGAGTTCCAATTCTCCTTCTTCTAAGGGAATGGAGTGTCCTTCAAAATTTGGTTGCTCATACAAAATCCAACTAACAATAAAACACAGCAAAACCATTAGCCAGTCTTGGTGAGAGAGGCTTTGATTACTCAAATATCCTGGCTAATTGCCATTATATATATAGTATATTAGTGGCTAATTATCTAGCAATTAAAATAGCTTAAACTCTCCCTAACACTAATATTTTACTGGGTATAATTAAGTCTCTGATAACTCATGAACTATATCAGGATCTTAGAGAACTTTGGAGTTATCTATCTGGACGCTATAGAGCTACTAATGTTCCAAGTAATTGCCAGGTGGTGGGGACTTATAAATGATAATATGTCAGATACATGGATGTTTACTGTAGTTTTTTTTGTTTTTTTCTGTCTCTCTTTTTTTTTTTTTTTGATACAGAGTCTTGCTCTGTTGCCCAGGCTAGAGTGCAGTGGTGCGATCTCGGCTTACTGCAACCTCCACCTCCCAGGTTCAAGCAATTCTCCTGCCTCAGCTGCCCGAGTAGCTGGGATTACAGGAATGTGCCACCAAGCCAGGCTAATTTTTGTATTTTTAGTAGAGACGGGGTTTCCCCATGTTGGCCAGGCTGGTGTTGAACTCCTGGTCTCAAGTGATCTGCCCACCTCAGCCTCCCAATGTGCTGGAATTACAGGCATGAGCCATCATATGTGTAGTTTTGTCTCTTCATATGTGTAGAAAACATTTCTCTTAGAGAGATTTTAACTTACATATTACAGTCATATCAATGAATATGTTGGTACAAAAGACTATAGATATGATAATGGAAAGCATTTTAACAATATTCTTCCGAACAACAGCCAAACGCTAAAGAAAAACCTCATGTCAACGTATGGCAGTGTAAATGCTTACGCTTTCAAGAAAAAGAAGCCAACAAAAGCTGCAAAAGAAAGGAAAAAGTACTGTTCTATAAAAACAAAATTTATGTAAAAAATTGCCACTATTATATATTGTATATTAGTGGCCAATTCTCCAGCAATTAAAATAGCATTTGTCTTCAAATTTAAGAATAAAAGCAAAACTTGTTTTTCTCATGACTATGTTGGATACATAGGAAAAAAATATTAAGAAAAAATACCTAGAAATCTAACAGGAAAGCTGCTGCATATTTAATCAAATGGAGACCAAAAGAAAAGCTTATGAATTTTTAAATCCATAAACATCCAGAGGTCTACCCTCTTTATTTCAAACAAGTTTACAAATAGGCATCAAAAGATAAGTATTATGCCAGATCAGCTATTTCTTTTTTTAAGCTGCCTTTCTCTACTCAGCTTCCTGTGTGTCTCCAAGAGGCAATGAAGTTGATAAAATGATTTCAGAAACTGTCAAAATATTTATTTTTTTTCACTAGTTTCTTTACTTAACCAAAACAATCTTTTGTGGAAATATTGGAAAGCAAATTAAATTTTAAGTTAGTGCTGCACTGAACTGTCATTAAAAAATTAGAAAAATGCCTTTATAGATTGTTTTTGTTTTTCCTTATAGATTTTTTTTCCTTATTGTTTCTTTACTTTGCCTTTTCCTACGTGTTCTCAAGTTTCCTTATAGATTTTTTAAAAGTCCTTTCTGGTCTATCAACACGACTAATGCAATTCTTATCAACCTCATTTAAAGGTCATCAACCAAAAGTATGTTATGGGCCCTGATTTATGATTAGTTCAAAGCAATATTATGGGGAAACATGGGAAAAAGAAGCTTGTTCTACTGTACTGTTCTGATTTTTCTCCCATAAACATGTATCACTGCTATAATCAGAAACATGATTTAAAATGACATTGTTAAGATATGAATCCCTTATCTTACCATGAGTAGTATTTCCTGTGCTTTCCATTGCTAAAGCCATAATTTTAAACTAGTAGTGAGGACTAAAAAGGTAATCAAGCATGCAAAAGACAAACATTCGACATCAGGAACTTAAAGTGCCATTCTTACCATCCTCTAACAACTTTTATGAGTATCACTGGAGAGAGGCTCCAAGAACTGCAATCCTGAATGTCACTGAAAACTTCAATGCACTTCTCGGAGACATCAGGTTCACTATATATCACTACCTGCATAAAACGAAAGTGGTAGCACAATTTGTTATGCTCTATCAGACCAAAATAGAATCAAGGCTAGAAACAGAAAATAATCTTACCTTTCCAGGTCGGGGATTGAGTTTATTTTGGACACTTCCTCTAAGTGTCTGTAATCAGATGAACAAAAAAACAACAAATAATTACAACTTCACATAACAATCTTCTTTTTCCACCCATGATCCTCTAGGTAGGTCACACTTATCCCACACTGTATTGATTTTGAAACGTCCACTCTAATCGATGCTAAAGTTGTATTAAAATTCGAGTTTATACTTTTAAATTAAGGTTTTTTTCACCTCTACCTGAATTTGCCATTGCAATTTCTCCTAATTTAAATGTCTAGGCTATTTCCACCAACGCTAGAAAATTCAGGGCACATATGTTTCTTGTCAGTTCACAGAATAAGAACTCAGCTAAGAAATTCTAATTCAAATAATATCAGTATCATATCAAATAAAGAGAAATTATAATATATTAATCACTTACCTAGAAAGAGCAGAATCAATTTTGTGTTCATATATATACCCTATCTGAATCCATACAAATATTGTTTTCTCATAGTAAATCTATAATCATATAACAACCACTAGTCTAAACAGAAGTGTTTACGGTATATATGGTATATTTCATAATGTTCATTGCACATAGTATATTTAATCCCCCTTTTTTCTCTTTTGAGATGGAGTCTCACTGTCACCAGGCTGGAGTGCAATGGCGTCATCTTGGCTCACTGCAACCTCCGTTTGGGTTCAAGCGTTTCTCCTGCCTCAGCCTCCTGAGTGGCTGGGACTACAGGTGCATGCCACCAGCCCAGCTAATTTTTGTATTTTTCTTTTAGTAGAGATGGGGTTTCACCATGTTGGCTAGGATGGTCTCGATCTCTTGACCTCCTGATCTGCCTGCCTCGGCCTCCCAAAGTGCTGGGATTATAGGTGTGAGCCACCAAGCCTGGCCTAATCCTGCTTTTTTGATAGACAAAATGCATTTTAATATGTTTCCAAAACTAATCATTTTCAAGACCATCTGACAAGACCAGTAAGACCAGAAATGCATAAGATAATAAAATAGTAATTATATATGTTAAAATATTACAAAACACGAACTACTTTCAATGCTGACCAGGATGCCTATTTTAGGAACTGCCTTTGCTCTGACTGCTCTTGCATCACACCAGAGTGTGATATGCCCAGAAGACCACAAAAGGCTGGGGTGCGGTGGATCAAACCTGTAATCCCAGCACTTTGGGAGGCCGAGGTGGGCAGATCACCTGAGGTCAGGAGTTCGAGACCAGCATGGCCAACATGGCAGAACACTGTCTCTACTAAAAATACAAAAATTAGCCGGACGTGGTGGTGCTCACTTATAATCTCAGCTACTTGGGAGGCTGAGACATGAAAATTGCTTGAACCTGGAAGGCTGGAGAGGTTGCAGGGAGCCAAGAACGTGCCACTGCACTCTAGCTTGGGTGACAGAGCAAGATTCTGTCTCTTAAAAAAAAAAAGTCCATAAGGGCCCCCCTAGAGCATTATCAGAAGCCAAATGGTATATACCTATTTATGCATATATATACACTAGAAGTAGATAAAATGAAGAAAAAGCCTAAAATTTAAAACAAAATTCAGGTAAAACCTTCATGATTGAATAGTTATCCAATCAACAAAAGCCCAGGACCTAAAGAAAGGCCATTATTTTTTAATCATAAAAAGGACTAGAAAAAGTATAAAGATTTTATTTTTCCTTTTTATGTCATTTGACTTGATTTTTATAAGGAAACTGTATATTCTGTTATCAGCTTTGTCAGACTGTAGTTAAATAAGGAAAGTGATCTAAGAACAATTAAAAAGAACAAAGCAGTAATGAATGGGAAGTGGACCAGTGGAAATTTTGTGCTTGAGAGAAACAGTTAAGAATTTTATGATTTCTGGGTACCATAGGCTGATTCAGTCTTATTTGTTTATAGGAGTGGTTCTCAAAGTGTGGTTCAGAGGCCACTGAGGGGTCTCCAAGATCCTTTCAGGTAGTCCATGAGATCAAAACTATTTTCATAATAAGAAGAGGTCATCTGCCTTTTTCATCTCTCTCTCAAATGTCCAGTGGAGTACAAGGCTCCATGATGTGTGATGGCATCATTGCTCTGAGCACTGCTGCAGTGTGCACTTGTATGTTCTGGTGTTTTACAATTTTCTCAGCAATCATTTCTAATATAATCATTTCTGATAGGCAGAACCCATACAAACAAAAGCTCATTGGGGTTCTCAATCATTTTTAAATGTAAAGGGTCCTAACACCAAACATCTGAAAACCAAACTTTACCCAAACTTTACGAAAGTTTATGAAATCACATGAAAAAGGGATCTGCACCTCTGCTGGAAACCCAACCATATATTTTGAAAGAGCTTGCAACATCACATTCTCTGACAGGACCAATATAATACATTGAACTATGCTGCAGTACCCCGTACAGACCAGGAAAAGTGCAAGGTATTTTCTGCCTGGATAAACTGGGCTGGATTGCAGTCCACACTTGCCAGATAGCTGGGTTCACAGGACGAACCACTAGAATACAAGCCACACTAAGGCTTCTAGCCTGGCAGAGCTGATCACTAAACTCATATCCCACCTTCCTTTCTCATAGTCCTCACTTAACTTAAATAAGCTTGGTAACAAAAAGGCACAAATTCACATCAAACACTGAGTAAAGTAAACATCTTCTGAAGAGAGATAAAAAAAGATGCAGAAATCAAAATTATTCCCCAAAATCATGTTTTGCTGTCTTCTAATATTTAAGATCCAATGAAAACCAAAATTCTTTACTCCCCACAGCTTTGCAGGGGAAGAAAATATTTCCCTAATGAAAACTAATTCCCAATAAAGAGAAAATACTTTCTCAATTGCATAGGATAAATACCCATTGCTACCTATGGGAACAAAGAGTGAATCTCACAGAGATAAGGATTAAGAAAAAGTTTCCCTGGCTGAGGACTTCCCAAATAGAGGAAGCTGCTTCACAAATCTTCAGAATTCTAAGTATGGCACTGAGCATTTTTACATAGAATAGGTAAGAAAAAGCATCTTGTCTGTCTCTGAACTCCAAAAGTTTACCTATATCTTTCATAATAACACATATAAATTCACATGTGCCTTAAAAGATCACGTGCCAGCCAGTCAAGATGGCTCACACCAGGTAATCCCAACACTTTGGGAGGCCGAGGCAGACGGATCACGAGGTCAGGAGTTTGAGACCAGCTCGGCCAATATGGTAAAACCCCCGTATTTGTATTTTTAGTCTTTACCAAAAATACAAAAATTAGCCAGGCGTGGTGGCATGCACCTGTATTCCCTGCTACTAGGGAAGCTGAGGCAGAAGACTCACTTGAACCCAGGAGGCGGAGGTTGCAGTGAGCTGAGATTGCATCACTGCACTCCAGCCTGGGCAACAGAGCAAGACTGTCTCGGAAAAAAAAAAAAAAAAAAGATCATGTGCCTTAAAACATTTGTAGCTTTATCTCCCTGCAAGACTACAGAGGCCTTCAGTGAAGATTCTGAGTACATTTTTTTTCTTGCCCTCTAACAGTCTCTTGTACATTGCAGGTTTTCAAATATGTGATGAATGAATAAAAACTATAGCACATGAGCTTAACCATTTCTAAAAGAATAACAGGAGTTGCTCATCATCGCTCTCTTCCCTTGCTTTATAAATATCCCAAATAAATAATAATACATTGCTACTTACCATTGTGTCTGATAATGACATTCCAGAAAAAGAAATGCTTGGGTCATACCGGCTTGATTTGAAAAGACCCATGAAGTCGGTGTCACTGTTTCCGCAGTTTGGCAAGTTTGATTTAAGAACATTTTCAGTATGATTAGCCTTTTCCATATCATTGTTCTTCAGTTTCGAAAATTCAGAAAATTTAGTTTCCAGCAAGTGTAGGTTGCTTCGTGAATCCAGATCTTCTTTATCTTCTTTGGTTTTCTCTTTTTGTGGGTATTTTTCCATGTGGCTTGGACTTTTCAAACTGGAGTGTGATGTACTTGACCAGTTGAAATTGAAGACCTTTAAGGAGTTGTCGGGTAGATTTGACTGTTCTTTTTTCAAACCACAGGGCGGGGCACTCTCAGTCGTGGGCTGTGACACTGAAGACTGAGATAGGGAACCGTTCTGAGAAGTACTGAAAGCCGTGGTCATAGTGTTGACTGATGTCACAGAAGGAGAAAAGATTTTGTCTTGTGGTAAGGAAGATAACAAGCTTGAGAAAAGTGCACTTTTTTCTAGTCTCGATCTCTTAATGCCACCACTTGTGATGTCCCTGTTTTCTTTGTCATTGATTTCTGACATCACCAGAGGCTCACTGTTCCCATTAGTGTTGGTGTGCAGGGACTTGAAGAGGACACTCTGTTCAGCAGATGCACGTTTGGGTCTCAGTTGGGATTTTGTGTCAAGGCTCTGCATCAAATGTAAAGCCGGGGACATTTCTGGCTGACTTTCCTTCTTCTTCCCCAAACCAAAGGTAAACACACTGGGATCAAACACCTTTTCTAAATGGTCTTCGTGAATAGGAGGCATGGCAAAGTGAGGAGCAGGAGAGTTTGGCATCCTGGCCTTCTTTCTTTTCATGGGCATACAAACTGCACTATCCATCTGTTTTATAATTTCAGTGAATTTTTCCATATCAGAAGAAGAATCAAATACACTGTCATCACTACCAGCAGAAATGTTCAAAAGACCAGCAGGGCTATTCCGGCCATGTCTAACAGTCTGATCTGGCCTTTGAGGAGTGTCTAAGTGATTTCCGCTGCTGGGAGAGTTGGTGGGACTAGATTCAGTCATCAGGGGTGTTCTGTTGCCCTGACTTTGAGCCTGAATAGGCAAAGTTTTCTCTGATGCTGGTGGCACGACTTGTGGGCCAGATTTTGCCGCGAGCTCTGCTGTGCAATGAGAGTGTTCGGGTGACATGCTCTTATTGCCCAGTACTTCCTCTTGTAGGGGAGCACAACTTGCAACGGAAACCACTTCAGGTTCATTACTGTGACAAGTTGGCAACTGCACTTCTCTAACTTCAGAGCTCTCTGGGATGACCTGGGAGCTCACATCCTGGGTGCTCTCCACGGGGAGCACGAAGGACCTGACCTGGACGAGGACTCTGGATGGACACTCACTTCCCACAGCTTCTGGACTGTGCTCTGTGGACAAAGGAGGGTTTGTCTCTCCTCCAAGTTCTGAAAGTGGCATTTTCTCATTGTTCTGATGAGACACAGGCAAAACACATCCTTTATGATTTTCTGACACTCTTAGATCAGTGCACGGAAAACTGCTTATGGGCGATTGAACACATGTGTCTTTGGCAATATCCCCAGGAGTGGGTGCAGACAGTGAAAGAGAAGGCTCAGGAGATGACTCAGTAGGGGCCTGTGAGTCAGAAAATGTATGCTGTGGCTTTGGCATGGCTGTTGGAGGTAAATCTTTGGTATCCACAGTGATGGGGATGTCTTGTGCTGCATTGGTTACATTTTCAAGTACAAGTCTTTTGCTGTCTGCAGCCTCTGAGCCCTTCTCTAAGAGCTTATGATCTTTGACAGGAATCAGAGCAGAAGCCACTGGTTCTGAAGGGCAGCCAGCATCTATTTGCACATCTGCTTTATCATCTTGGTTAGGTTGAGGACCAAGAGCTTGATTCTCAGAAGGGTCTCCATTCATTCCTCCGGTTGCTGGTAGAATCTCTTCTTCTGAGAGAGTAACTTTGGTTTCTACAGCAGTTTCCTTCACCAGCACACCATTCTGGGGACTGTTTGGCATTACTTTCTTTTCAGGTTGCTCCATTTCTTTGGCTTTTTTGGCTAAATTCAACTTCGCCCTCCCAACAAACGTTTTACTAGAGGCAGGAGTGTTCCTTGTGCCTCGAATGTCAGTGTGTCTTGGGCTACTGTTTGCCCGTTTGTTTTCAAATAAGGAGATTTTGGTGGCAGTGTTGCCTTTGTGAACTGGCTGGCTAAATGGATTGTGCTCATTTCCCAAACTGTCAGGATTCTTAGGGGTTTTAAGATTTAGTTCCACATGTTTGGGCTTGGCAGGGCTGTGAGGAAAAAGCAGGAAGATAAAGTTATTGACCTAGTTTTAAAAAGTGAACACACAAACCAACTAATTATAAAACTATGAAAAGCCAACATCTCCCTGATATATAACATTTGGAGTGTGGGGTGTGTGTGTGTGTGTGTGTGTGCACATGTGTTTTTAAGACAAAGTCTTGCTCTATCGCGAAGGCTGGAGTACAGCTGTGTGATCATAGATTGCTGCAGCCTGAAATTCCTGGGCTCAGGCAATCTTGCTGCTTCAGCCTCTCAGGTAGCTGGGACTACAGGCACATACCACACACCCAACTAATTTCTTTATTTTTATTTTTTGTAGAATGGGGTCTATGTCACCCAGACTGGTGTCTCAAACTCCTGGCTTCAAGCAACCCTCCCATCTTGACCTCCCCAAGTGCTGGGATTACAGGCATGAGCCACCATTCTCTGCCACATTTGTTTTTCAATGAAACTATTTTTAAATAGTCCTAAGTACACTATCAACTATTTTTAATGGGTGTTTTGCTTGCATATGAGGGATCGGGAGATTATATAGCCAAGAAACTCCAGGGATGAGGGATGAACTAATTTATTGAGCACCTAGCATGTATGCACAGTGCTTGGCACTAGAGTTGGAAGACATCTTAAGGCCTGAAGAACATTAGAAGAAATTTAAATATTTAATGCGTTCCCATATTCCAACATCAATTATATATTTTTATTTTAGCATAACTTTTTAAGTATTATCTCAAAAGGATAGATTTTAAAAATTCATCTACTATTGACCTCTTTGGATATTTTATTCCTCTCATCCTTCCCCCATAAGATTTTCTCTGATTATAAGTGTGTTCACTATAGCAACTTTGAGTAATATTTAAAAATCACTGATAATCCTACCAGTCAGAGAATATCCCTGTTAACATTTTTAAACATTTCTAATCTTTTTATATGCATAATATTTTGAATAGAATTGAGATTATTCTGTTCATATAATTTGATATCTTGCTTTTTCAAGAAATAAAATGACTTAACCTTACAGTTAACATTTTTCAGATTACCAAAAAATTTGTTTGAAAAGCTGTCTTAATGCTGCATGGAAGTCCATCATATGGATGTACCATCATTTACTTATCAATTATGCAGCTGTTGGTTTTGTCATCACTTCTTGGGCAAGAGAGTCTCCCCTTTCTCTGTCACATTTCTTGGGTATAGTTACCCCCAGTGGAAATAATAAGTCTTTGAATGTACACAGTGCTTTCTTTCAGAGAAACAAATGTGCTCTGTTTGGCATTCTCTGGCTCTGGTCCTGGCTTTTATGCTAATTATCTGTGTGAACCTGGTCAAGTTACTTTACCTCTCTGGACTGTACCTTCTTCATCTTTAAAAAAATGAGATGGTTTAGAACAGAGTTGTTTTTATTTCCCCCAACTTACAGTTGAAGGAATCCCTGGGGTTCTCTTCAAGGGCTACAGTTGGGGAAAGTAGGGACAGGGATGGGGCTGTCCACTCTCCTTTCAACCAGAATCACTCCCAGTATCAGTTTTATTTATTGCTCCTATTTAAACTTTCTTAGAAGAAAGGGTTCCACAGCATATAGATAGATAGATAGATAGATAGATAGATAGATAGATAGATAGATAGATAGAGATATATTTATAGATATAAATATCTATAAAAATATATATATTTATAGATATATATCTATATATTTATATATTATCTCTATATATCTATAGATATCTATATATTTATATAGATATCTATATATCTACATATCTATCTATATATATGTACCTATATAGATCTACCTGTCTGTCTGTCTGTCTATCTATCTATCTATCTATCTATCTATCTATCTATCTATCTATCCATATCTCCCAGCACTTTGGGAGGTGAAGGAGGGAGGATTGCTTGAGCTAAGGGGTTCAAGACCAGCCTGAGCAACATACTGAGACCCAGTCTCTACAAAACAAAACAAAAATTAGCCAGGTGAAGTGGTGCATGTCTGTAGTCCCAGCTACTCCAAAGGCAGAGGTGGGAGATAACTTGAGTCCAGAAGATCAAGGCTGCAGAGAGCTATGGTCGTGCCACTGCACTCCAGCTTAGGTGCCAAAGCAAGACTCTGTCTCAGAAAAAAAAAAAAAAAAAAAAAAAAAAAAAAAGGCTAAACCATTGGTCTAGTGGTTTATAAAATGGGAGAGATAAAGCATAACCACTAACAGTCACTGATTGTCAAGAACTTGAGAAAAGCTTCAACGGGCTCACCTAATTCATATACAACTTTATACATTCTATTTTTGGCTGAGGAAGTTGAGGCGTCAAGAAGGAACTTGCCTGAGGTTATGCAGCTAATAAGTGACAGGGCCACAATTTGAAGCCAGGTGCTCTGGTTTCAGATGCCATGCTCCTAACCACTAAACTATTCTACTTCCTCAGATAAGCTTGGACTATACCCGCCTGGATGAGCTCCTCTGGTTCTTTCCATCTTTATCATTTAAAGTCAGTGAATTATCATGAGATCCATAAAATAACACAGACTTTAGAGGCCACTTTGATAATGAGAACATACAAGTGGAGACACTGAAATCCCATGCTGCCTCTCCTTCATGGACTTGGCCTTCATGAAGCTTGGGCCTGGCTAGGTGCAGTGGCTCATGCTTGTAATCCCTACATTTTAGGAGGCCAAAGCGGGTGGATCACTTGAGATCAGGAGTTCTGAGACTGGCCTGGCCAACATGGTGAAACCCCGTCTCTACTAAAAATACAAAAATTAGTCAGGTGTGGTGGCACATGCCTGTAATCCCAGCTACTCGGGAGGCTGAGGCTGGAGAACTGCTTAAACCCAGGAGGTGGAGGTTGTAGTGAGCCAAGATTGTGCCACTATACTCCAGCCTGGGCAACAGAGTGAGACTCTGTCTCAAAAAAAAAAAAAGAAGCTTGGGCCTAAGGAGCTTCTACAAGGGACAGGCAGTATGACTGCTGGCGAGTCACCTTATCCTTTTGGATAAAATACAACTGGGATGGATACCATCAAGTCCTCTCCAAAATCAGCACTGAGAATTTAGATTTTAATTTTTTCAAATTTTATTTGATACTAAATTTGAGGCTGGCATCAGTGTCTAATGCCTGTAATCCTAGCATTTCGGGAGGCTGAGGCAGGTGGATCGCTTGAATCCCGGAATTTGAGACCAGCCTGGGGAACATGGCAAAATCCTGTCTCTAAAAAAATACAAAAATTAGCCAGACATGGTGGTGCACCTGTAGTCGCTGCTACTAGGGAGGCTGAGGTGGGAGAATCACCTGAGCCTAGGGAGGTCGAGGCTACAGTGAGCCATGATCATGCCACTGCACTCCAACCTGGGTAACAGAGTGAGACCCTGTCTCAAAAATAAATAAATAAATAAATAAATAAATAAATTAAATAAATAAATAAATAAATAAATAAATTTGATCTCTGCTCATAAATTTCTCCCAGGCATTGCTTTCCCCAATATCTCCATAAGATACTTAGGCTCCCTTATTGCAGGCCCATACCTTAAATTTAAAAGGAAAATTAATTTATAAGCATTTCCTTAAAGATCAAATTACGAAACCAGTGAGATGATTAGAAATAGAAAACTTTGATTTGCTATCAGTTAATGAGGGATGGTCACATACCAGAGAACATACTTTTTAAAAATTCTCACTAATCAGTTCAAGGAAGGGTACTCAATTCATATAATGAAGTGTATCTTATGATGTAAATAGGAAACACTACAGGTTAGCAGGCTACCTTAAGGACAGGAAACACATATCTGCACATTAAAGATTTACACCAAGATCAAAATAAATTTTACAACCAAACTTTCTGTGCTATTAAGTTGTGCTACCAAGAGTCACTACAATTAACCTAGTTCAGACTGATTAAAAGGAAGGCTCCTATAATTCATGTTGTAATGCCTTCATTATGAGAGAGGGGAAAATAATTTGGAGTCCAAAAAGCCATAGTTCTATTATAAGAGGAAAATTCTCCTTATTCTACATATACCATTTTAAGAATTTCAACATTCAGCACTTGGTAGAGAACTTGAAGGAATAATTTTTCTAACAGCATAAAGAAACATGTTACTTCAGTGGCATTATTTTTCAGGGAATATGAAATAGTTTTTCTAACTCTTCAGTCTCAAATTGTTTTAAAGAATAATCTGATTAACATCTTGCGACACGGTCATAGGAAGAATTAAAGGGTCTGAAAAAACCATCAGTCACAAAGAAATGGGTCAAAGGACTAGAAATAATTATTAATTTTTAAGTCAATAATTTGCCAAATGACCATGTGCAAGGCACCGCGCAAAACAAATACATTGAATGTCTGGTAAAGAAAATTTTTAGGTAGAAATTAATCAGAACTGAGAAAGAGACATTTGGTTTAGTTCTATTACAGAGAACAGCACACGAAGAATTTCATTATAAGATCATCTTTCCTGTTTGTTTAGCCTACTCTTTCACAGTGTAACATTTCTGGTTTTTCTACTGGTGTCTTCTGATTGGAGGACAGGTGAACCATCCTTCATAAGGTACACAGCAATGTTTCTCTAAGGCTCACATTTAGGAGGCTTTAGCATTCAATCACACTGGTCTTCTATAAATAATAGGCATCATTCACCCAGCTTATTTCTCTGTTGCTAACTACCATTACAGAATAAATCACTGACTATATCAAAGGTCTCCTGGTTGGCAGCTCGTGAGGTAGTCAAGTTATTCATTAAGCATACTTCCCTCTCAGAGTTCCTCTAAAGCTTACTTACCCAAGAAATCAAATAGAATGAAAGAAACAATTAAGTTCAAGAATTATAATGATAATGTTGTTAAAATACCCACTCTTTGAACAAATATGTGAATGGAGGAAAAACTTAAGCACTTAATCATTATTCACCTGTGCTAAGTGGGAGTGGTAAGGGAGAAGAAGTGTGGGAAGGGAGGGTCTTACCAGTTTCAGAGTACCTTGCCTATCCTGTCCACCTATACGAATTGCATTTATGATCAAGGCACAAGGGCCAGATCCTCCAAAGCACCAGCAGTGATTTCTTCCTTGCTAGCACTTCCCCTGGCTTTACAGATGGTAACATTCATTTGGCAATTTCATCAGATATCATCTCGTATTGTTATTTGATTTGTGTGCGTCTTGTGTGCCAGATGGGGCTATAAAAATTTCAGGGCAATATCCTGAGTCATAGTTGTAGGGATTTTTCCCTACAGTGCCTAGCACAGTATCTTGCACAGAAAGTATTAAATAAATTACTTGTGAAATGAATAAACTTAACAGCAAGTAGTCACAGTTGTTTTGTGCTTTCATGCAGCACAAAGAGGAAGAAGCAACCAAGATACATGAATTAGGGACTTTTTGAAAAAGGCTTAGGCCAATAATGCACTACGTTCCATAAAATGTTTTGGAATCATCTTAAACTCACACCTGTCACAGCTGCTTTCATGTAGCAAATAATCTTTTGTATGATTATTGATCTTTATTTCAATAACTGAAAACTGCTTTTCAACCTGGGTCCAAAAGTATCACCAGACTCCCTAACATTATAAAGGGGAAAAAGCAACCAAGATACTTGTATTAGGAACTTTTCTTGCGTGTGTGTGTGTGTTTAAAACTTTTTGCCAATAAATGCACTGAGTTCCATAAAAGGTTCTGTGAATTCTCTTAAAACTCACACATGTCAAAGCTACTGGGTCGTACTTAACATGTTACTGTTTGCTCCATATTTTGAAATTCACAGCACATGTATTTTAAGAACATCCACGTTGGAACACCCTTGTACATTTTGAATAAAGAATAGAATCAGCTCATGTCAGGTCGTGAGGTCTTATCTCTCATCTACATAAACTTTGAGCTTCAAGGAAAATCCTATTTTTACATTCGTTAAACTTAAATCTTGTGTTAAAAAGGGAACTAACTGAGGAGGCTGCCACGGGTGTCATCTTAAACCTTGACTGTGTAAACTGGCCCTTCACTATCTTAAGTTCAGCATGGAGGGGAAAGCTCAGTGACCAGACATTTCTTCCACAATGCAAAGACCCCGAGCCTCTCAGAGCCGACCCCCAGCACATTTGCGGACAGCAACTCAGCCGGGACTTGCGCGGCTACTTACAGGGTCACTTTAGTGGTCACCGTCGACCTGCCCACGCCGAAATGGTTCCTGGGCTTCAAGCCGTCGGCGTCGGAAGCTCCAGGCACTCCGGCCGCTCTGCCCAGCTCTTTGCTTCGACCTCCCTCTGCCCGGCCGTCGAAGTGGTTGGGAAGGGGGCCCCTCTTGTGCTCGGGCTTGATCTCCGGCAGCAGCGAGCTGCTCTTGACCGGGAGCTCGCGGGGGACGGCCCGGGCCGCCTCCTCCCCGCTCTCGGCCGCAGCGCCCTTGGTGACCGGGCCGGGATCTGGCACCCTCTTTGGTGGAGACTCCTTGGCGGGAGCCCGCGGGCCGCTGGCGGGCGGGGCGGGCACGGCCTCGAGGGCACGGCTCCTGCCCTTCCTCTTGGTGGGGGACGAAGCCGGGGGTGGCTGTTTGCTCCGGTCCGACTCGCCTCGGAGCTGCCCTTTGGGGCCGGGGCCGGGCTTGGACTCTGGGCTCGCAGCGGAGACAACGCCCCCGTCGAGGGCGGCCCGCGGAGATTTCACTTTCTTTTCTGCCGAGGAGGAGTCGCTGGCCGCGTTTGGCGCCACTTCGTCGTCGAACACCGCGTCGTCCCTGGCCGCGCTCTCAGGGAGCTCGGCATCCGCACCGGGGGAGTCGGTGGATTTCTGCGACCTCCTCCGCCTCCCAGACCTGCGGCCGCTCGACTTCTTCTCCATGTCGTCCCAGTCACCGCAATCTTCCGCCCTGGGAGTAATCACGACCGGCTCGTCCACTTGCGCCCCCTCAGTCTTACTCAAGTAGATGTCCAAAGTTAGCACCTTAGTAGGGTGGGCGCGACCCCCGGGCTGGGCTGTGCAGTCTGCCTGCGCGGAGCTGGCCGTGTGCGCTGCACCCTCGGCTGGAGGCTCACCTGGCAGAGCAGACGCGCCCTTGGGGGGCTGGATGCGGGCGTCGCGGGGCCTCAGGGAGCCTTCTTCCACACACACACCTGGGGCTCCGTCAGGGTCCTCGCCTGGTTCTTCCCTGGGCCGCTCCCGGGTGGGCGACCCCGGCGCACCCCTCGCACCCAGCAAAGCCTCCTGTTCGTGGCCAGCACCTGGTGAAGCGTCCTCCCCCGTACTGCGGGCGGGCGTCTCTGCGTTCTCTTGCCTGGAGGAATTTCCCTGCGAGGAATGCAGCTGCTTGGCAGCGGTGGTGGCATCTGGGAAAGGCTCTCCCTCTGCCTCCAGAGGTTCTAATTGGGGTGAATCATTTTCATGGCACTGCTGCACAGCCACAGCCGCTTCACTGCTGTTCCAGCGAGGTGACAGCTCGGCGTCATGGGGGGCTGCGGGGCCACTGCTCTCGGGGAGCTCGCCCTCTGCCTCCCGAGGATTCTCCCGGGGGGAGCCCTCCTCACTCGTGTCTGCTTGCTTCAGCTGGCTGCTCTGAGATCTGCTCTTCTCACTCTCTCTCTCTGGGAGATTAGAAGAGGCTACCACATCTTTGGGAGACAGTGGTTTGGCATTTGATCTGGGGGGACTCTCTAGCCCGTTTCTACTGTTCCTTCTCCTTCCTGTAGTGAATAGAGTGCCAAGTTTCCCCAAAACTGGCTTCCTTCTGTTCTCTTCTGGAGGTTGTGCTCTGGACTGAAAAATAAAAGGGATGAGGAGGGAACATATGAGAATCTGGTGTTTTTCCCCTTAGACGTACATTACAGAACTGCCAGCCAAAATGATAACAGACCAGAGTTTTTAATTGAAAATGATAAAGTTATGTTTATGTTACATTCATTCCAACAAAATAAACTCTGGTTTTACTTTTGAATTTTTCTTGAACACCTTAAGTTTCTGGCACTAGTTAGAATAGCATTTTCTTTGAATTCTTGTTTTTTAAAGGAAAATTTGAACGCTCCAAATAATCACATAATCACAAAATAAATAGTTCCTTGCTCTATCTAGCTTTTTTACCTTCTTCCTCAATAAAGATGCAATTTATAAACAGCCGTGCGTGTGACCATGGGGCAGCAGTAAACACATTAAAGTATTCTAAGGCGGACTTTCCCCAAAACACCGCCCTTTCTTTTTGTAGGCGGGAAGGAGGACGAAGAAAAAAAACCAGTTCTAGCAGCCTTCTCCTCGAGAACAGTTAAGAAGCCACCCGGGTTCAACATACAGTACTTGCAACAAGAAAACCTTAAGCAAGCTCGGAGGAAGCGAGCACCTGGGCCCCGCCTTACCGAGCTCCAATGGGAGAGGAGGGCGCGAGCGTTCAAACACCCGAGTGATCCCGCGGCTGCTGAGCGCACCGGAAAGGCTTTTGCCTGTGGGAGTTCCTACCACGTGAACGCGGAGGAGTGCGTGGGGGTAGCAGGCGAGGTTGCAGGGGTGACCGCCTTTGCTCACCGCCCCCTCGAGCCGAGGAGGCGTGGCTGAAAGATGCGCGGGACTCTGCCTACTTAGCCCCGGGGCCCGTTCCTCACCACTCGTGTGGTTCCGGGGGCGCACGGCTGGAGCCCCAGGGGCTGGCTCACCCATGAGAGGGTGCCAGGCCGCCTGCGAATGATCCGCAGCGCTCCCAGTAAGGGGGAAAACTTGGGCTTCGTATATTGCCTGGAGCAAAACGGCTAGCATCTGGTGCCCGAGCCAGAAGGCAGGAGGGAGCGCAGAACAAATAAAAGCAAACCCGCCAATGGGCGCGATGGCACACCAGGGTCGGGTTCGCCAGAATGGGGACTGGGTAGGTGCGGTGCATAGAGGTGGGCAGGAAGAGGAGGAGGCGAGCCTGGGAAAGGGAGGGAGCAGGGGCAGCGAGCCCAGCCTGGCTCCTAGGAGAGGGAAGCGTATTTGCGTAAGGACTCCTCTGAAACCAGGCCAAATGTGCGGCTCCTGTATTTCTTAAGAATGAACTCTTACATTCAAAACCCGGGTGCCAGCTTGAGTCCTGGCGACGCAGGAAAGAGCCCCACCTTTCCTGGAAGAGGAACATTCAGGATAGTACCAACTACGGGAGGTTTGCCAATCACCCTTTGAAGTAGCTCCATTGTGTTTGAGTTACATGCAGCAAATGGACTTTGGCGATGGGAAATAGCAAAGATAACGCATGAAATTAACAGGTCAACAAGCATTTGTTGAGACAGTCCTGGTACTGTAACATAGTGTAACCCCGCTACAGCCCAGTGAGGTCATGCTGTTACCACACAGATGAGGAAAGGAAGCTCAGCCAGCCCATAAAGACGCAAAATTGAGGTTGGGGGGCGGGGGGAAGAGGCGTCAGAGCTGTAAAGTCAGAATTCAAATCCAAGTCGCCTCCTGCCCACCCCATGCTCCTTTCATTCCGCCACAGGGATCCCTTTTAGAGGCCACGGAAGTTCTGCAGCCACCTGAGAACCACAGTCGGCCCAGAGGAACAGACTGCGGGTCACACACCCCCAGAGTCAGCTCCCAAGGAAGTGCTCATGAACCACATTTGCTCTCAAGGTTCTAAGATTCTCCTGGTCTTAGAAGCACCTGGTGGGCGCTTTGGGACTAGACAGCTGCTGCTGCTGCCATGAACCAATGATGCAGCCGCTCGGAGCTCTTGTACCTGAGGTCATAAACTATTCTAAAATCTAACCAGAGTTTGATTAATTGATTCTTCAATGGTTATATAAATAATATGGGAAGAATTCGAAGTATGGTTTAAGGGAAAAAATTAAAATATTGTAACTTCCTAAGGAAACATTTGAATTATTTTACAAGTCAAAGGTATGGCAAGATTTTTAAATCATAATACATGTTTACTGAGGTATCCTATGGGTCAGGCCCTTGTGATTCACACTTTCATTTTATCTTCCCAACAGCTAGGTAGGTAGTCTTTTTTAATGCCCATTTGCCAAGGTTACTTCTCCCTGTCCAAGGTCCCACCGCAGGTAAAGTCTTTCTGATTCTGACATAGAGCTGTTTGTCTCTGCTGTCTGGACAGGCCTTCAAATGTATCTTGAAGAAGTAGCCAGGGAAAATAGGTTTGAGTCTTGGCTTAATTCCATTCCCTGTCAAAATAAAACAACTAAGTATATGTATTACTCTGTCCTGCCAATGATGTTGCAATCTGCTTTTCCCATGCAGTAAAGACGCTTGATCAGCAGTCCTTTTTATGCTCAGTATAGGCATTAAAACAATTTTTTTTTTTTTTTTTTTTTTTTTGGCTATTAGACGCTTTTTACAAAACTGGTTGCTTGCTCTTCAACTTGGCTCAACTACCTGACTCCTCCTCCCCTCAGAGGGGCAGCCTGTTTATCACCAGCCAGACTGCTGAATTTCCTAAAAATACATGAATGTTCATAGTGGCTTCATTCATTCATAATAGCTAAAAACTGGAAACAGCTCAAAGTCGCTGTACACAGCTTGTGAACAGATAAACCGATTGTGGTACATCTATACAGCAGAGTATTATTCAGAAATAAAAAAGGAACAGAGTTCCGAAACGTGTAAAGATATGCATGCCAAATGCTTTTGAGAAGCAGTCAGACTCCAAACGTTACATACTGTATGGTTACATTTATATGACATTCTAGACAGTGCAAATCTAATGTATAATGATAGAAAGTAGGTCGGTGGTTGCCTGAGCATGGGGACAGTGGGTGGCAAGTGGTGGTGGTGCAACAGGGAAGAGGCACAAAGGAACGTTGAGGGTTAAAGTTCTATATCTCGATTGTAGTGATGGTTATACATGAGTACATATCTTTCAAAACTCATCAAACTGTACATTTAAGATGGGTATTAATAAATGAAGTTAACATAAAATCTCTTTAAAAACAGTTTTCCCCCTGGGAAATAAAGAATAGAAATGCACTGTGTGGTACAATCCATCTGTCTTGGGTACACATTTCACAGGGTCTTGATGTATTGACCAGGTTGGAGTGCAGTGGCACGATCATAGCTCACTGAGGCCTCAACCTCCTGGGCTCAAGTGATCCTCCCACCTCAGCCTCTCAAGTAGCTGAGACTATAGGCATGTGCCACCATGCCCAGCTAATTTTTAACTTTTTTGTAGAGAGTTTCACCATGTTATCAAGGGTGGTCTCAAACTCTTGGGCTCAAGTGATCCTCCTGCCTCAGCCTTCCAAAGTACTGGGATTATAGATGTGAGCCACTGTGCCCAGCCACATTATGCAGTTCTTAATGAGGGGTCTCATGTCATTTCAAATGATAGACTCGTTTATAGGGGAATGCAGTCTTCTCCACAGGACCAGGTCCCTGTGGATATCCAGAATCATATCTCCAAACAGGACCATCTGAGCAGGGCTCAGAATGCCCCATGCCTCCTGAGTAAAGTCCTCAGTCACATCTTTGAGAAACACCGCTTCCTAAATACAATACATATTTCTTTTCAACCAGGGATTGTTTCTTTCCATTGTTCATGGGGGAAACTAAGGCAAAGGGAGAACAAAAAAACTAACTGGCCCAGGAGTTGTCAGAGAGGCACCTTCTTAGGTTTGAGCCTTTGGGTCTGGGGTCTTAAACCTAGGATAGGAAGCCACAGACCCACTACCTTTCCAGGCTTGGTGATAATTTGCTAGGAAGGGGAGCGTTTTGCAAAGAGGCCACAAGCGAACATCACGCTTCTTCATGCTTCCTCAGATTCCTCCGCCTCTGGCTTTCCCACAGGCCTGTGCAGGCTCCTGAGGGTTCCCAGGCTGGGTGTTCTGAGAGCACATGCAATCCCGGGTCCTCCTTTGTATGTACCTTTTTACTGTGTATTTTCTGCCCACCTTACTTAAGGCAGCCTGCACACCTCACAGTGCAGAACCTGCACTTAGCACCCTTGCATCATCCATGTCCAACTGGGATGGAGCAGTCCACAACAGGACTATTGTAGAGGCAGCACATGGGTTGTGTGCTAGGACCTGCTTTAGAGTGTTCTTGTTGGCTAATATGAAATGCAGCTCATTAGGGGCACATGTAACCATCCACGAGATCGTATTCCAGCAGCATGTAGAGGCCCAGGCAGCACTAGCTGCAGTGCTGTTGGCTGATTCTCAACCTTCCTGGTGTGACAGCGCCTGCTATCAGCAGGTACCACTTAGTAAATGTTACCTAGTAACATTTGTTACCCATTGGTTAAGGAGATAATGTAAATGTTAGAGTTTTTTGAAACGGTTCTTGTTCTGAAGCTGGCCGAATCATGAATTTTTCTTTTTTTCCTTGCTTAAATAAATTCTGCTAAATTTAACTATCTAAAGGTTTTTCCTTTTTACAGTAACTATGGGGAAAAAACTAAGTTTTTAAATTTTAATATAGTTAGGGGTCACTGACATTTGTTTTATGTTTATAATCTATTTACATCTTTAAGAAATCTAGGCTGGGCCCAGTGACTCACACCTGTAATCCCAGCACTTTGGGAGGCCGAAGCGGGCGGATCACCTGAGGTCAGGAGTTTGAGACCAGCCTGGCCAATGTGGTGAAACCCCGTCTCTACTAAAAATACAAAAATTAGCCGGGCCTGGTGGCGGGTGCCTGTAATCCCAGCTACTCGGGAGGCTGAGGCAGGAGAATTGCTTGAACCTGAGAGGCAGAGGTTGCAGTGAACTGAGATCACACCATTTCACTCCAGCCTGGGTGACAAGAGCGAAATTTGATCTCAAAAAAGAAAAGAAAAGAAATCTAATAACATTTTAAGTAAAGTGATGTTTCTTACAAAAAATAAATAAATAAATTTTCCTATGTTTCCCACCTTTCCATTCCCCAGTGAATGTAAGCTGCTTGAGAACAGGAAAAATGTCCTGTTGCCTTCCCAACAGCTAGCAGGGGGACTCACAGCTAGAGGTGGACATAAAGTATTTGCTGCTACTAAAGAATTAGTAACATCCCTCCTCCCTTTCAAAAAGGGAGTTGTCAATGCTCTTGGAGACAGCTAGAAACATTGTTCCAAACAAATCAGAATGAAAATCTTATCTGCCTAAAACCTAGTGTGGTCAAGACTTGGCAGCTTTATTCTGTCGGAGTGAGGATTCCATGTGTTGATGGAGATACTGGTGCACAGGTTTACTGCTGCCTCTCAGCCCAAATCTGACTCAGGAAAGCGGAACAAAATCTTGTTACACGTACTCACCTGGGCATCCTTCTAAAATGTGGTCATCAATGTACAAAAATAACTTTTTTAAAAAAACACTTTGATTCCCCAAGAGCTCTCACTTTGATTGCTGAAAGATACCTTAGCTCTTCAATTCAGCCACATGAGGAATGAGTCAACTGGATATTACTGTAAATGATAGGATTGGCCATGTTACTTGTTCACAACATACACATATGTGTGTTTGCGCTAGAGAGCAACTTTTTTTTTTCTAAGTAGTTTTTTTGTTAAAAAAAATTAACATGAGTTGTGTAGCTTAAAAATATAGGAATTTGAGCTACTTTACACTTCAACTTTAAAAGTTAAAATAGGGGTTAAAAATTCTGTTCAATAGATGCAAGAAAGACTTTAGACTCGTGACAGCTAACCAAAGAACGAAGATGGGGAATAGGGAAGGAGGAGAAAAAGGAGAAACACACACAGAAAACCAAGGCCAGGCATGGTGGTTCATGCCTGTAATCCCAGAACTTTGGGGGGCTGAGGCCGGCAGATCACTTAAGGTCAGGAATTCAAGACCAGACTGGCCAACATGGTGAAACTTGTCTCTCCTAAGAAATACAAAAATTGGGCCGGGCACGGTGGCTCACGCCTATAATCCCAGCACTTTGGGAAGCTGAGGTAGGCAGATCCCGAGGTCAGGAGATCGAGACCATCCTGGCTAACATGATGAAACCGCGTCTCTACTAAAAATACAAAAAATTAGCCGGGCATGGTGGCACGTGTCTGTAGTCCCAGCTACTTGGGAGGCTGAGGCAGGAGAATTGCTTGAACCCGGGAGGCGGAGGTGAGCTAAGATGCGGTGAGCTAAGATGCGGTGAGCTAAGATGGTGCCACTGCACTCCAGCCTGGCAGAGTGATACTCTGTCTCAAAAAGAAAAAAAAAAGTTAGCCAGGTGAGGTGGTGCATGCCTGTCATCCTATGCGGGAGGATCACTTGAACCCAGGAGGTAGAGGTTGCAGTGAGCCGAGATTGCACCACTGCACTCCAGTCCATCTTAAAGAAAGACTTTTATGAGACATCATTTTTTTTTTTATAACTTTCAGGATATTAATTCTGAAGACTTTTAGAATTAAAGTTAAAATTGTATTTTCCCATGATAAGTGTATGGCAGAATATCATCTCAGTATCAAAAACACCATGCAGATGAAGTTAAGTTTAAGGGAGGATCCACATATGGATCCCTGATACCATAGACACTGATTAAAAATAGGCATTAAAAATAAATTAACTATCCTCCCCACGTTTCCATTTGTGTTTTCCTTTTTGTTATTAATTGGGATAATATATGTAGCACATTCTAAATACACACATGCACACACACACTGCAAAAAAATAAATGTTCACGTAAATGAACTCTGATCTATTAAGCACAGAAGCTTTTCATTTTAACTTTTAAAATATTTTTCTCTTATATATGATTCAGTTCTCTAAGAGTATACTAGATTATAATTTAGCTACTTCTTTATGGTTCTGGAGACAGAACTATGCACTTCTGTTATTACATTTGTGCTACAATAGTGATTTCTTCCAGGGCTATTACAAGGAGTGAAGACTAAGGCTTACACGAAATGACCCACAGACTATAACACTGTCCAGTAGTAAGCAGGTCTCTTATGAAAAGGTATATGAAATTGCGACATTTGACCATTTTTTATCTATGGTCCAACCCATTTTTGATCTACGGTCCAATTTCATATGATGCAACCAATAATCCTTGATGTTAGGGCTTCAGAACCTTCTTCTCCAATGTCACTCCTCCCAGTCTCCCAGGGTGGAATGTTTGCTTGCCCCATGCTGCTTCTAATATTTGTCACCACTTCCAGTGCCCACCCCATCTCTGATGCTATTTTTCTTAAAATATCTTTCCTCTGTCATTTCAACATCATGTAACACATGCCTCTCTACTTACACCTCAATGGTTGCTTTTTTGTTTTTGTTTTTTCTAATGCTGTCATTTCAGGTCAAACAACAATAGCATCCTGTTGGGTACAATCAAAAGTACACTATTGGGTGAAAGAATAGTGACAGACATTTTAAATTCCAGATTAACCTGTGTCCTGAAAAAGAGGCATCACTGAATACAAAAGCCATCAATTATAAAAGTTAAACTCTCATTCTCCCCATTCTTCTTCTCTTAAAAAGCAGGATCCCAGTTTCGGGTTGATATTGTCTTTAAGTTATTTATGTTTTGACAGAGACAAAGTGAAACCTAATTGTTTCAAGCCATTGACACTTGATCAATCAGAAAGGAAGAAAAAAGATAAGATCATGGAATGTCTGAATTGTAGGATCATTTACTCATTCATTCCACTGATAATTATTGAGCGTCTACGTTGTGCCAGAATTTTCTCCTCACCTTAAAGAGGCAACCCGTGGCCTGTAGAATCAAATTATTTTTTTCTAAGACACAAATCAGGCTTTCTAAAAGGTAGCTCAATATTTTTTCCCATTAGAAATTATAATGTATCATTAGAAAAATAAGACTTTACTAGAATGATTAATGTGTCACTGTTATGAAGGTATGGCCTACATGCTTTCTCCTAGGCCATGCAGTACAGCAATGGATGTGATAGCATAAACAGCCAATGAGCCCTCTCTTGTGATGGAATTCTGTCTTTAGAATCCAGGTAACTATAGGTAGAGTGTGCTGGATCTTTCTGTAGGCTCACCCTCCCTCAGCCTTGTCTGTGCCCCAGGCTCCCAGTTACGATGAAAGGTAGAAACTGACTTTCTTGCCCTTAGGATTTGGTTAGGTTCAGCCAGTGGGAGGCCCTGATTTCCCTGCTAATCTCTCCATCTCTTAGTTGGGCTCTGGGCTGGGTGTGGCTGGGTGTGACCAGGGCTTCTGCCAGGCAGCCCACCTCCACTGCTGTTCTCTCTCCCCACATTCCCAAGCTGCTTTCCCCTCTTGCTCCTTCAGGCCTAAGATGGGAAAGGATCTCATCAGGTGCCAGCTGGGAAGGCTTCATTAGCTATTGCTTGAGGTAGAATGAAGTTTTGTGGGGCATGAGGCACATGTAATTTTGAGAGTTTTCTTTAAGACAAAGAACACAAAATTCTGGATTATAGATTGTAAGGAGAGGGACTTGGAAGAGGCCATGTGAATGAAGAACCCTGAAGCCTGAGGTTTTTTTTAGCCCCTCTTGGCTTCCTTAAAACCTTGCCCACACTTTGTAAATAGTCCTTCACTACTTTCCTTAATTACACACCTTGAGCATGCTATGTGTTTCCTGTGCTGGGATCCTGACTAATTCTACTGTGTGCCTAATTATGACTAACGAGTACCCCAGAAGGTTTCTCTACCTGTACTCTGAATAGTCTCCCCAACATTTTCTTTTTCTCACAGAGCTATCCCGCTGAATTAATTTGCTTTATAGTTGGGACGTATTATCCTACTTTGGTGATTTTTTTTTTCTTATGCATGATGTGTAACTAAAAGGAGATAGAGGAGTTTGAAATTTACAGCAAAAGTATTTCTTATTCTACCTCCTGGATTGTATGCATACCCTGATTCACATAATCTGAAAAGTTAGTTCCTAATTAAAGTTTAGCCAAACTAGAAAATGGAAACGTATTCCTTGTAGTAGTCAAATTAGTTCCTTTTTATTAACTTGTAACCCAAAAAGTAAATTCCTTATGCAATTTAGAAAGAATGACTTGTGCAATAATTCATGTCAAAGATCAAGAATGGTTACTTTAAAACACTTAAAAGCCACTGGTGAGTCTCAGAATCTAAGTACTAAAGAACCAAGGACTAAACTTCAGTTGGGTCATCCATGTAGAGATGATATGATGAGGGAGATGGGGATTAAGTTGGGGGGAAGAGGGTGAAGTGGCCCTTGGAAACAACTGATACAGCCTGCCTGAACCAACCAGGCACAGCTACAGCCAAGTCAGGGGCCCTGGGGCTGACTGGGACCCAGAAGAGAAATAGAGTTGAACAAGAGGAGCAGACAAGCCTCTCCAACACAGCACGGACTCTAGCTAGGCTGGCTCTGAGGCTTCTAGTGACCTTGAGACCTCATAACTTCAGGTCAGTTTAGCCATGTTTTTAAGTATAAACAGCCATGTTTTTAAGTGTGGATTTAATAGTGGATTTATTCCTAGAAAATGGAACAATCTTTACTTTCCAATTAATATACACTGCCTAGAAATGTCTTAGTTTCCTGTAGTTTCTAGTGAGAATTGTTGACTTTCTACCAATACTTTTCAAATTAAGAAGGAGATTTCACACTTTTATGAACAGAAGTCATGAATACTACTAAATGGGATCAAATCATTTATCCTCTCAAAAGTTGCGCATCTATCATACAGGGTATTGAGAAATTCACATGAAATGATACATGTGAACTTCTTTTGAAAAGCACAAAGTGGCCTATGACAGTGATGGCTGGCTTGATTAACAGTGCAATATTTTGCTGATGTTTTGCTCAAGTTAAAATTATAGAATCTAAGTAAATAACACAATGAATGCATAGTTCTCACTTGGTGAGAAGGAGATGAAAATAACAGCTTTATCAGATGTGGTTTCTAATAGAGTTAACTTGTCTGCAGAACTTGGCATATCATTGCTTATGAGCACTCATCTTTAATGTGTCATGGCTAGAATAAAGAAAACAATATAAGTCTAGTCTTTTTTTTTTTTTGAGACGGAGTCTCGCTCTGTCGCCCAGGCTGGAGCGCAGTGGCCAGATCTCAGCTCACTGCAAGCTCCGCCTCCCGGGTTCACGCCATTCTCCTGCCTCAGCCTCCCAAGTAGCTGGGACTACAGGCTCCCGCCACCTCGCCTGGCTAATTTTTTATATTTTTTAGTAGAGACGGGGTTTCACCGTGTTAGCCAGGATGGTCTCGATCTCCTGACCTCGTGATCCGCCCGTCTCGGCCTCCCAAAGTGCTGGGATTACAGGCTTGAGCCACCGCGCCCGGCCTAAGTCTAGTCTTTTTTTAATCTCTTTTTTGCAGCTCATAAGGTATGGGGGATATGCAAACTAGGCAGGGTGAACACTTTTGAATCACCCTACGTAAAACAGCACTCTCACTTTCTATGATCTATTCTCCTTTATTTTTCTTCATAGCACTTAATATTACCTGAACCACATTGCATATATATTTGTATATTTCTTTATTGTCTGTATCTGCTTACAGAACATAAGCTTCATGAAGACAAGAATGTTATTTTGTTCACCTGTGTCCCTAACTCTTCATCAGTACTTGGTACCAATAGGCACTTAAATATTCATCAAATTTACATATTTTCCAGAAATCCTTTATCCTCCAGCCTATCAACAATCACGAGTCAGACAACAGTGTATCACGGAATGGACAGTGGTTTGGGGCAATCACCTATCACCAAACCTGAGGAAGCAACTTTCAGACAGAAACAAAGGCCCGTCTCTAGCCTTATTCTCTTTCTCACATGACTCCCCAAAATCTAGTTTCTAAAATGTTCCTCCTCTGGATTATTTTAAGGATCAACGGAAATGTTTGTAAAAGCGCCTCATACAATCTCTAGGGAAGAGAAGGGAAATGGCAAAGAAAACCATGAAATACATACACTTTTGACCCAAAAGCACAGGCAGTAAAAGCACAAAGTAGACAAATGGGATTGTATCAAACTGAAAAGCTTCTGCACAGGAAGGGAAACAAAAAAGTAAAGAGAAAGCCTACAGACTGGGAGAAAACATGTGCAAATCCTCCATTGGATAAGGGAGTAATACCCAAAATAGACAAGGAATTCAGACCTCTCAACAGCAAACAAAAACACACCATCTGATTCAAAAAACGGAAAAACGATCTGAACTGGCATTTCACAAAAGAAGACATGCAATAACCAAGAGGTTTATTTTTTCAGTGCTCAACATCACTATTCATCAGGGAAATGAAAATGAAAATTACAATGAACTATCCCTTCACACCTGTTAGAATGGCTGTGATCTAAAAGGTGACAGGGAAGTGTGGATGAGGATGTGGAGAAAGGGAATTCTCATACACTGTTGGTGCAAATAAACATTAGTTTAGCCATCATGGAGAATAGTGTGGAGTTTCCTCAATAAAACAAAAATAGAACTGCCAACAATCCTGCTTCTGGGTACATACCCAAAAGAAATGAAATCAGTATGTTGGAGAGCTATCTGCCCCACTGTGTTCATTGCAGCATTATTCACAATAGCCAAGATATGGAATCAACCAAAGTGTCCATCAATGGATGAACAGATAAAGCAAATGGGGTATATATGCACAGTGGACTATTATTCAGCCTTATAAAAGAAGGAAATTCTGTCATTGGGAACACTATATTTTCTTTTCTTTTTTCTTTTTTTTTTTTTTTTGAGACAGTCTCGCTCAGTCACCCAGGCTGGAGTGCAGTGGCATGATCTTGGCTGACTGCAACCTCAGCCTCCCAGGTTCAAGCAATTCTCCTGTTTCAGTCTCCCAAGTAGCTGGGACTACAGGCACTTGCCACCATGCCCAGCTAATTTTTTTGTGTTATTAGTAGAGAGAGGGTTTCACCCTGTTGGCCAGGCTGGTCTCGAACTCCTAACCTCAAGTGATCCACCCGCCTCGGCCTCCCAAAGTGTTTGGATTACAGACGTGAGCCACCGTGCCTGGCTCAGGAACACTATAGATGAAACTGGAGGACACTGTGCTAAGTGAAATAAGCCAGACACAGAAGGATAAATAACACATGATCTCACTTATATTTAGAATCTTAAAAAGTCAAATTTATAGAAGTAGAGAGTAGAATAGTGGTTACCAGAAGCTGTGAGTTGAGAGAAGTTTGGAGAGATGTGGGTCAAAGGGTATATAGTTTCAGTTAGACAGGAGCAATAAGTTTTCAAGATCCATTGCACAGCATGGTAATCATAGTTAATACTAATGTATTATATATTTAAAAATTGCTAAAAGGATAGATTTTAAATGTTCTCATTACAAAAAATAAGTATCTGAGGTGATAGATATGTTAATTACCTGGATATAATAATTTCAATGTATACATCCATGTATACAACACAATGTATACAATGACGTATACATCAAAACATCACATTATACCCCATATATACAATTATTTGTCAAGTAAACATTTAAATTTAAATTTAAAAATTTTTAAGTAAAAAAACACACACAGGCTGGGCATGGTGGCTCATGCCTGTAATCTCAGCACTTTGGGAGGCCAAGGTGGGTGGGTCACCTGAGGTCAGGAGTTTGAGACCAGCCTGGCCAACATGGTGAAACCTCATTTCTACTAAAAAAAAAAAGAAAAAAATTAGCCGGGCAAGGTGGCCAGCACTTGTAATTCCAGCTACTTGGGAGACTGAGGCAGGAGAATTGCTTGAACTCGGGAGGCGGAGGTTACGGTGAGCCGAGATCACGCCACTGCACTCCAGCCTGGGAGACAGAGAGACTCCATCTCAAAAAAAAAAAACACACACACACATGCAAAAAAAATATATTTACATTTGAAAGTCAGAATATATAAATAACTACAATGAAAAAATATAAATTGTCCTTAATTTTTTCATCCCAAAATATAATTGTTACTATTTTTTTTCTTGACTTATTTTTCCCCAGGGCATTACACAGTATCATTTTGTATATGTTATTTGGTATGTTGTTCTTTCACTGAGTTCATGCCAATAAATATACCTCTACGGCCGGGCGCGGTGGCTCAAGCCTGTAATCCCAGCACTTTGGGAGGCCGAGACGGGCGGATCACAAGGTCAGGGAATCGAGACCATCCTGGCTAATACGGTGAAACCCCGTCTCTACTAAAGAATACAAAAAACTAGCCGGGCGACGAGGCGGGCGCCTGTAGTCCCAGCTACTTGGGAGGCGGAGGCAGGAGAATGGCGTGAACCTGGGAGGCGGATGGCGTGAACCTGGGAGGCGGAGCTTGCAGTGAGCTGAGATCCGGCCACCGCACTCCAGCCTGGGCGACAGAGCCAGACTCCGTCTCAAAAAAAAAAAAAAAAAAAAAAAAAAAATATATATATATATATATATATATATATATATATATATGTATGTATATATACACACCTCTATATTGATTTTTTTTTTTTTGAGATGGAGTCTCCCTTTTTTGCCCAGGCTGGAGTACAGTGGCATGATCTTGGCTCACTGCAACCTCTGCCTCCCAAGTTCAAGTGATTCTCCTGCCTCAGCCCCCTGAGTAGCTGGGATTACAGGTGTGCGCCATCATGCCTGGATAATTTTTGTATTTTTAGTAGAGATGGACATTCATCATGTTGGCCAGGCTGGTCTCGAACTCCTGACCTCAAGTGATCCACCCACCTCAGCCTCCCAAAGTGCTAAGATTACAGGTGTGCGCTATATTAATATTTCTGATGGTCACATTGAATTCCATTATGCTGATATACCACAATTGCTACAGTTGCTCATTTATAGAATTTTTAATGTATCACAGGCTGCAGAAAATGTATTCCTAGCTTATCTCTACCCATATCATTAATTATTTCCATAAGACATTCCTAATGGGATTGGATCACAATCTCATTCAGGATTATGGCATTCTGGATTGTGTCTTTAGGGATTGTGATCAAAACCTGATCAGAGAGACCAACAGGAGTCTTAAGGGGTGGCAGCAATATTCTATTTCCTGAATTACATCTAGTTACACAGGTGTTTGCTTTATAATTAGTCATTATACCCTGCATTTCTATGTTCATACAGTTTTCTAGTGTAAGCTATATTTTGCAAAACTAGGTAGCTTGCATTTCTTTGGTTTCTAATGGCATTGACTATGTTTTATATACCTGTTGGCTTTTCATTTTCTCCTCTTTGTGATTTATTTCTGCTGATTTTTTTTTTTTTTTTTTAAGAGAGAGTCTCACTTGGAGTGCAGTGGTGCGATCTTGGCTCACTGCAACCTCTGCCTCCTGGGTTCAAGCGATTCTTGTGCCTCAGCCTCCCGAGTAGCTGGGACTACAGGCGCCCGCCACCACGCCCGGCTAATTTTTTTGTATTTTTAGTAGAGACGGGGTTTCACCATGTTGCCCAGGCCACTCTTGAATTCCTGAGCTCAGGCAATCTGCCCGCCTTGGCCTCCCAAAGTGGTGGGATTACAGGCGTGAGCCACCGCGCCCAGCCTCAGCTGACATTTCTTAAGAACTTGCATGTGCCGAGTACTTTATAACAGTCATGTGAGGTGATAATTGTTATCTTCATTTCACATTTGAAAAAACTGCAGGGTGAAAAGGGATTTGCCAACAGTCACACATAGCTGGTGGGACTAGAAGATGCATAGTAATGTTTGTGCTGTTTCTCTTCTTCTATTGCTTGTTCTGTTCCATTGGGCTGTATTTGACTATCACACACGCACACATGCACTGCACACACACATGTAAACATGAACAGGGATGAACAAGGTTGTTCCCCTCAGACACAGAAAGAGATGGAAGCAGAGCCTGCTGCTAGGGAGTGCAGGGAGAAGGGGGACAGGTGTAAAAGACAGGAAATAGACCATGGAGACCAAGGAGTAGGGGCCATGAAGGACAATTCTAGGAGAGCCCAAAAAGCCACATCGAACTGCTGAACTTGGAAGCAGTTCACACTTCCTCTCGTTGGGGTGAATATATTCCATAAAAGTATCCTTGTAAGGGTTTTCATGTAACATCGAATGTCTTTTCCCACTCAATTCCTTTCTACCCTCAGGAAAACAGGCCTGATTTCCCCTCGTATGGAATTTGGTTTTATTCTTCACCCCTTCCATTAGATTCTGTCTTGGGCTGGTGTGATGGGGAGTGGGGAGGGTGGCAGGGGTTAGGACTGCATGTGTCAGGAGTGGGCCAATGGTGAGAAATTTCCTGCTCTTTCGGTTTTGAAAAGTGAACTATTTCATCACCCTCTTACTACAGTGTTCCTGGCAGGCAGCGGGAGCCTCAGATGCCTTCTCTCTGCCTTGGCTTGTGCGTCTGGATTGTGTTTTACAAACACCACTCCTGTACAGGCTTGAGGTGGACAAGCCTGTGCGCCAGGCTCTTCTGCCCTGCTCTAGTCCTGATTACACCTGGAGGCACAGGCAGCAGGTTCCTGCCCATTTCAACACTTCGAATGAAAATTAAAATGTCGTCTCACTAGCCACTATGCTGTTAGTACCTGCAGTACTTCCCATGTACCTTTATCTTATATCACAGAAAAACTCGAGAGAAACAACCTTCAAAATGATCAGCCTGGCCAAAACACCTCCTCCTGCTGTTCTCCCCATCCTGAGTTTACCTGTCAATGTACATAGGCTATAGTTAATCTGCTTAGTACATTTTTAGATATTTACAATTAGTCTCTAATAAGATGGTTAACCAAAATATCAGAAATTTCAATTAAACTTAAAATTATTTTTGCAGGTTTATAGTCATGATGCTCTTAAACCTAGATTTAAAAAAATTTGGCAAATCATTTCAAAAAGTTTTTTTTTTTTTTTTTTTTTTTTTTTTTTTTTTTAAGTCACAAGGTATACATTCTGTTACGATTTCTAGGGGAAGATGAAGAGCTTATATCTTAGTGTAAAGATGATTTGTCAGTGTAGTTATTAAGCCATTGTGTTTAATATATCAAATGATAAGGAAAGTGTTAAGTATTAAAGTATTAACAAAGAAAAGGAAGGACCATAATGCCCAACACTTAATCTGGGCTTTATACTTATGCCTCTATGAGCAAACTGGTGAAGCAAAGTTTAATAGGTCTTATGTAAACTTCTTTTTCTTAAAAGTTTACAAGATTGCTTTTTCTTATAATTTATTTCAATCCCAACCACTTCTTAAATAGCAGGGTTGTAAGAAGCCAAGTGTCTCCAATAAATTTTTTGTCCTAATAAAATCTTGTTTGGGGAAAGTATGTGCAATACATAATAACTTGTTATAGGGACAGGCTGGTGAGGGCAGACGGCTGTCAACACCCACTGGGAACACATTTGAAAGATAACCTACATTTTAAAAGAAAGTGTAGTAGAGTTCTAACTTTGCCTACCATTAAGAAAAATAAAAATCAATCCTTGCTCTCAAAACAATTGTTTCCCTACTGTCTTTTTCCAAGGAGTGGAATATCATTTTGCCTTTGAAATTTGGAAATGGGACAAGGGGAAAAGGTTTTTTTTTTTTTTTGTTTTTCACTCAAGGAAAAAATGGATTAAATAAGTTATTTACAGTACACTCAACAACAGGCCTATAAAATAGACATTGTAAGAATGACTTATGGAACTAACTCAAATACATTCAATGAAGAGTAGCTTGTTAATGATTAACTGTAATATTTTAAAGAACCTAGAAAAGCGCAGACAGTAGCAGATCCTATACTGGTCATTTTTATTTCTGCTTCAAGCTAAAGTATCCAAGGGTAGTCAGCCCCCCCACTATACTCCATATATTCAAAAATGCTTCAGATTTTTGAGCCCCCCCCATCAAAACTGCCAGATTTAGACAATAAATACATTGTGAAGTTACTCAATGTTATTAATAATACTATGTAAGTCCAAAACAAAGTTTTAGGCAATGAAAAGAAAAAAACTTCAGTTAGTTTCTTACCATGGTGTTGCTTCTTTTTGTTTTCTATAGATACACCAAGAGAATATGGGAAGTAAAATGTAGCCGTGTGTGCATTACCATATCAATCTTCTTACTTCTCAAAATACCCTTGGCTCATCCTTCTCCTTCCAGCACACCCTGGTGAGCTCTCATCAGCTCACCTTTGGCAGTGCTGCTCTCTCCTAGAGCCAGAGCCGGCTGTCTCCCAGAGCTCAATGACAGACACTGACTGTTTATGGGAAAAGCACATTTAATAAGGGTGTGTTTGATTCAAGAGTTGAAAGTGTTAAAGAGGTGTGCCCTTTTTTGGGTGTGACACTACACCAAAATTGCTGAAAAGACAACAGAGGAAGTAGTAGGTAGTTTGTAGAAAGTTGCCCTGCATATATTAAATTGCATGAAAAATCTTATTATATGATTATAGGTAGACAGGAAGTAGGTAGAGAAAGAAGGATATGGTATCTTTGATTTTCCTTCTCTGGTGAACAAGGCCAATTTTCTTTAATGCTCCGTGTTTTGTTTTGTTTTATTTTAATTCCAGCTTTTATTTACTTACTTTTTTTAAAACAAAAGTATACATTATACACTACAAACTACATCCCATGTGCCATTACAAAAATGTGTCCAAGCATGCAACATAATAATTGAAAAGGCAAAAACTATGTTCACCTCATAATACTTAAATAATGGACACCTAAATTTATCAATATAATTCAATAATTATAAATTACCATAACATTTAGTCTACAGTTTCTAGTTGCTATATGTCTTGTCAGAAGCTTTCAGTACTTGATAGCAAGTTATATTCTTCCACAAAATAATGACACTGCTATCAGACCTCTTAATTACTGAAGTCTTTGATGTACACCAGGAAAAAATGCTCTCCTGTTTCTTTCATCATAACCACTAGCATTAGAAACATATATTAAGCATCTGCTGGGTCATGTCAGTGTATTGGTGATGGTGAATATGCATTTGAAATGCTATTCTTTTTTTAAAAATTTAACTGTGGTATAAAGTACATAACATAAAATGTACCATCTTAACCATTTTTAAAGTGTAGAGTTCTATAGTGTTAACTATATGTACATTGCTGTACAATAGATCTCCAGAACCTTTTCATCTTGAAAAACTGAAATCTATAATCATCCAGAAACTCCCATTCTCCTCTGCCCACCCCCTGCCACCCCAAGCCCCTGGCAATCACAATTCTACTTTATGACTCTGAGTTTGACTACTTTAGGTATCTCGTCTAAGCGGAATCATACAATATTTGTTTTTGGTGACTAGCTTCTTTCATACAGCATAATGTTTTCAAGGTTATCTATGTTGTATGCATATGTATCATTACTTCTTTCTTTTTATGGCTGAATAATATCCCATTGTATGTATATGCCACATATTCTTTTTTTTTTTTTTCCCTTTAACTTTCATTTTAAGTTCCAGGGTACATGTGCAGGATGTGCAGGTTTGTTACATGAGTAAACGTATGCCATGGTGGTTTGCTGCACAGATCAACCCATCACCTAGGTATTAAGCCCAGCATCCATTCGCTATTCTTTCTGATGCTCTCCCTTCCTCTCCCCCTCTGACAGGCCCCAGCGTGTGTTGTTCCCCCACCATGTGTTCATGTGTTCTCATCCCACTTATACATAAGAACATGTGGTGTTTGGTTTTCTGTTCCTGCATTAGTTTGCTGAGGATAACAGCTTCCAGCTCCATCCATGTCCCTGCAAAGGACATGATCTTGTTCCTTTTATTATGGCACATATTCTTTATCCATTTATCTGTTGATGGACATTTGGGTTCTTTCCTTCTCTTGACTATTATGAATAATGCTGCAGTGAACATGGGTGTGTAAATATTTCTTTGAGATCCTGCTCTCAATATTGGATATATACACCCTGAGCCTGGTAGATTATATGGTAATTCTAGTTTTAACTTTTTGAGGAATTGCCATACTCTTTCCTGCTGTACCATTTTATATTCCCGGTAACAGTGCATAAGAGTTCCAGTTTCCCAACATCTTCACCAACTTATTATTTTTTGATAGTGGCCATCCTCATGGATGTGAGGTGATATCCTATTGTGATTTTAATTTTCATTTCTCTAATGATTAATAATGTTGAGCATCTTCTCTTATGCATGTTAGTCATTTGTTTATCTTTGGAGAAATATCATTCAAGTCTTTTGCCCATTTTTTAAAGATTGTTTTTGTTTTTCAGAAGGGTTATACAAAGAAGATAGTGATATCTAATTTTACAAAAATATTACAAAATCCCCCAGGCTTGGCAAGAAATGATTCATTTTTTCCTGATCTAAACTCAGCTGTAATTTTCTATGTAAGTCTATGAAAAAGGATAAAAATAGAATAGATTAACAGTTAGGCTCTCCTAAAAGTAAAAAAAAAAAAAATTAAAAATAGAAAAAGGTTAATTTATGAAAAGACTCAATGGTCATTTGCCTCCATGACTATATTTACAGTATGTCACACTCATGGTTACATGAGGGCTCCTGTATTTCATTTATTCATTCAACAAGCGTTTATTGGTTGCCAGCTTGCAGATTCAGGGATTAAAGGACAGGTGTCTCACATTAAGAAACTCAATTTGGGGCAAAAGGGAAGGAAGAAGGATGGATGTGTGAAGACAATCAAGGGGATATTGTTATCATATTTACAGGTATGTATATGATTAGTGCCATATGATAATAGCTACCATTTATGGATGGCCTGCATAGAAGTAGTGCTTTGTTGAGAAGGTGGCGTTTGAATAAATACTTAAAATACAAGCACCCTAGCTCTGGGTCCTTCCTTCCCTCCTTCCTTCCTTCCTTCCTTCCTTCCTTCCTTCCTTCCTTCCTTCCTTCCTTCCTTCCTTCTTTCCTTCCTTCCTTTCCTTCTTTCCTTCCTTCCTTCCTTCTTCTCTTCCTTCCTTCTCTTCTCTTCCTTCCTTTTCTTCCATCTTTCCTTCTTCTCTTCACTTCCTTCTTCTCTTCCTTCCTTCCTTCTTCTCTTCCTTCCTTCCTTCCTTCTTCTCTTCCTCCCTCCCTCCCTCTCCCACTTCCTTCCTTCCTTCAGAAGTATTATGGCTGATAGCAGATAAAACCCTTATAATCTAATGCTAATCTACTTCTCTAGCAATCATTTATATTATAAACATTTGTTTGGTACCATTACTTTATAAGTAATTGAAAACAAAATACGAAAAGAATTCTTCTATTAACGCAACCTGCACAGAGAAGATGCGAAACAATTAGTATCTTCTATATAGCACCTACCATGTACTCAGTATGGAATGGATAGAGAACATATGACTTATTTTGACATCTAGAAGCTTATAGGCTTGTCTATAAAACAACCACCGATGTGCAGACAGGCATATAATTAGCTGCTAAAGTATGTAGTTGAGATATGTGTAATGCTTTAAGAGTTCAAAGAGGAAGAGATTAGTGAGGGTGTACAGTCAGAAGACCACAGGAATAACACAGTACTAGCCTTAAAGGATGGATTTAATAAGATGAGGGCCATGAAAAGGCATTCTGGGTGAGGGGAACCTACTGAAGAAAGGCAACCAAATGACACCAGGTACAGGGCATGAACTGGAGTTATGAGGCATGAAGAAGATTGGTGGAATGGATACATGGGAGGTTGAGTAAGTATGATTGATCTCGTTTGGGGAAAGCCTTGAGAGGCAAGTCAAGAGCTTAGATGTGATGTCATGGGAAATATGATGCCTTTTAAGGTTTCTGAGCAGGGAGGCGACATGATCTGCAGCAGTGTTGGAGAAAGACAAGCATGGCAGCCCCTGGTGGGCCCAAGTGGACGAGGACCTAGAGTCAGCAGTTCAGACGTAAGGTGCTAAGGGGCCTGAAGTGACCACCAGATATGGAAATGGAGGGAGGAAAAGAAAGAACTGAAGGAAAGCAGACACTGAGAAAGAGAGATGAATCCAAAGGAACTCCATGATGCAGAGTTTTGAGGCCTGGAAGAGCACTGGAGAGCTCCGTCAGAGGATAGGGAGTCCAGTTTGGGTCATGTTGAACTTAGGGGAAAGTTAATATTTCTAAGTGGAAATGGCCACAAACCATGTAGGTTTCACTCTCAAAGCTATGCCTCTATACTTTATCTGAGCTCTAAGTCAGTCTCATAGTAGATCACAATTTGGTAGGAAAAAATATAAGTTCCAGTTTGTAAATGGCATTATTAACTCTGTTATAGGGCAATGTTCCCTGTAAAAGACAAAAGACACTTCTACCTGCCTTCAGCCTCCATCAGCATTTTCCAGGTTTTGATCAGAAGTCAGTCCTTTTGCATGCAGCCTCCACACAGGTGGCTCATGCTGAGGAGCCTTTGTACTGAGACCTTCATTAATAAGCATACGCAATAACTGCTCTGACACGACTTGTGAGGATTTCATCATTTTGTTTAAATAAAGTGTTTGAAAAAAGGCTAATGCTTTGTGGTCATCAAAACGAATGAAATAAATATAGCAAGCCTGTAGTTTTGTTTTTAAACAAACCAATGAAATTCTCTTGCAAGAGAAGGCTTCATTAAATTAATATCACATAGCGATTAGAGGAAGACCTGCCTGTTTTAGTTACTTTCCAGCCTTAATCAAGTTATTATACTATGTCATGAGGACACATTTTTTGAAGTACAAGTTGAAAAACGATCAGGTGCTCATCACTAGTAACAGGCCTTTTCACAGAGTGTGAGAAAGGGAATGGGAATTCGGCACACCTTCTACTTTCTGTCCCCTTAGCCAAATTTGCCAGGGGTCAATTCTAGCTTGAGGACTTTCCTCACATGCTCATTCTTTCTGTGAATCTGTATTCCTGCTCTTGACTCTATGACTGAGTTTCTGCAAAGCACAGAGGTTGGGTTAAATGTGAAGAAAAGCAAAATTGCCTTACCTGACGCTCCTCCTACATTTGCTAGCTCTGCTTTTCCATATCATATTGGAAAAAATTCACATAAACATATTTCAGCTATGAGTCACAGACGACGTACATGTGAATAAATGTAGAGAAAGTGATCATAGGGCCCTACAAATCTTCTGAGTGTAAAAAATATGACATTTCTGAAAGATATAATATTTAATTCACTATCCTTTATTTTAATCTCCTCAATCTATTTTATTAGGTTTCGATTACTTCCTCTTTCATAGCCTACACCTGGTGAAATGTTCCCCCCTAAACTAAGCTACAGAATTTTCTTTCTGTCCTTATTCCTTTAGCAAACCTTATGCCAGGCAAGCCTGGCTTAAACATGGTTATGGCACAGTTGTTGCTTCCCCAAAGCAGAAATGCAGGGGAAACAGCCTGCATTCACACCAGGGTGAAGGAGGGATTCTCCTGGCTCTTTTAAGAAGCCAACAGCATTACATCACTCCACCTTTGTAGACATATTTCACTAAACAGTAGGTAGAAATTCTGAGAGGGAAATGACAAGTGTAATGTAGACTAAGGACTCCCCTCTGCAGCTGGCTTTTCATGCCCTGCTGGAGTCAGAAGTCTCTCCATAGAAGACAAAATCTTCTCATAGTTCTTTATGTTTCTCCACCTATGCACTTGTTAGACATTTTAGGCATTTAATCTCTGTTTCTCTAGATATTAATGAACAGACTCAATGCATCATTTACAGAGGATAATTTTATGTTCTTATTTTTGGATAAAATAAAATGAACTGAAACCAACTCCAAACAACAGAAACTACAGTTAAACTAAAATGATTAACAATTATTAATTCTTTTTTTTTTTGAAACAGAGTCTCACTCTGTCACCCAGGCTGGAGTACAGAAGTGCAATCTTGGCTCACTGCAACCTCCGCTTCCCGGGTTCAAGTGATTCTCCTGTCTCAACATCCTGAGTAGCTGGGACTACAGGTGCATACTACCACCCTCGGCTAATTTGTTTTTGTATTTTTAGTAGAGACAGGGTTTCACCATGTTGGCCAGGCTGGTCTCAAACTCCTGACCTCAGGTGATCCGCCCGCCTCCGCCTCCCAAAGTGCTGGGATTACATGAGTGAGCCACTGTGCCCGGCAAATGTTTTCATTTTCAATCTACCAAAAAAATGACAAGGGAATTATCTTTTCATATACATTATATAAAGACTTTTACATTAAAAATAGTGATTAACTTGATTTTTTTTTTCTATTTTGAAGCAATTTTTGGTCTTATGACACAATCAAATCAACATTTTATCAAGACCTTGGCCCACTGAGAGTGACATCGGCAAGATGGCTAACTAGAGTTGCCTGGCTTTCATCCCCCTAACACCAAAGAAACGAACAATAAATACATGGCTATATTCTGACTGGAGTGACTGAGGAAATGTGCTGGAGAGCACCAGGAAAACCACAAAACCCCTGTGGATCACAGAAGCCTAGGACAGCTCGCTCCTTAGAAAGGGGAGTAAGGAATCCTGCCTCTGCCACACTGTCTCCTCGCTGGAATCAGGTCAGAGCTGGAGAGACCTCTTCTTAAGGGAAAAAGTAAGCTGCAGATCCTTGGCAGTCCCCATACTGCCACAGACTACGGGAGCCATTGCCGCAGAAGGGTCCCCAGTCTTCACAGGCCCTACGTCCAGTGTGAACAGTTGCTGGGAGTCTAAACAGCTACATTTGCATTTCCCAGAATAAGAGCTCCCTTGACACCTCCCACCCCCAGGATCTAAGCTGCTACAGCATAACACCATCTTGAAACTGGACCCACATTTGGAGTATGTACTGCCCTCCACCAATCCATCCCTGACACCTTGCTTTCATTACACTAAATTCCTACATGTGCCTGCAATACCCCAGCTACCCAGAACCTAGGCCTAAAGGAACAACTGGGACACCCATGCCCAAATCCATGAGGTACCTAATCACCCAGGTACACAGGCCATCTGTGCAGTAGTGGGAAGTTCATGTACAGATATCAGGCCCACAGGCACCCACCCCCGTGCCTGACAGCTGGCCTACAGTCAGTCCACCCCACCAGAGAGAGCTGTGTATAGCCTCTGGCCTGCAAGCACCTGTCCCAGGATTGACAGCTGGCAAGGTGGCACCACCCCACCATAGAAGGTTACCAGCAGTGGCTACCCACATGTGCTTGCCCTTGTCCTTATAGCCAGCACCACCTCACCAGAGACAGTTGTGCACAACTGTTGGCCATTTACCCACCCCTAGTTTGACAGCCAGCTTTGAGGTAGCCCTGCACCACAGGAAGGGATCTTGTGCAGCAACAAGGTCATGTATGTCTTCCCTGGCCTGACAGCAAGCCTGGAGGGGACCCTACCCCACTGGGGAGAATGGCCACTCAGCTACCTAACCTATACGCACCTGACCCAGATCTGACAAATAGCACAGTGGTGACTATGCCATTAAGGAGAGCCCACCACATAATCTGCTGGCCTGCCACACCTGCACATGTCCAGCCAACAACCAGCTTAGTGCCCCAACCCCCTCAAAACCATACCACCACAGTCATAGACTGCAGTCTGGGACACTGAGCTAATCGCAGGCATTGCAGGTAAGGATTACAGCTGAAGAATCTTTATGAAGACCACACTATTGAGTCCACTCATCCAGAACCAAAGTCAATGCACCATTCCCAACCAACACCCTAGCACCCATATATAGGAAAAAGCCTCTTCCTACAGAAGCTACTCCATAAAATTGAAAAAGCAACTGTATTATCAGATGGACAGATACCAATGTAGGGACACAGAAGCAAAAAAGCAAGAAAAGATGACACCTCCCCCAAAACACAGTAAGTCTCCATTAACAGATCCTCCCAAAAATGATATTTATGACATCCCTGAAAAAGAATTCAAAATGATGATCTTAAGGAAACTCAGTGAAATATAAGAGAATACAGACAAACAATTCAATGAAAGCAGGAAATCAATTCATGATCTGTATGAGAAATTCAACAAAAAGATAGATATCATAAAAAAGAACCACACAGAAATCTTGGAGCTGAATAATTCAATGAACAAAGTTCAATGAATAAAAAATACAGTGAATGTGGCTTCTGTTGAGGAATAAATAAACAAAAATAAAAAATACCATTGAGAGCTTCAACAACAGACTAGATCAAGCAGAAGAAATAATTTCTGAACTTGAAGACAGGTCTTTTGAAATAACTCAGATGAAAGAAAAAAACTAAGTATAAAAAAGAATGAAGAAAGCCTATGGGATTTATGGGGCACCATTAAGCAAACAAATATTTGCATTATAGGAGTGTCATAGAATGAAGAAATGGAGCTAAGGCAAAGAAAAACTGTTTAACAAAATAATAGCTGAAAATTTCCCAAATCTTGGGAGAGATATGGACATCCAGATCCAGGAAGCTCAAAAGTCTCCTATGAGATTCAACAACCCCCACCCCCACCTCAAAATTCTCTCCGGGGGACATTATAATCAAACTGTCAGAAGTCAAAGACAAAGAGAGAATTCTAAAAGCTGCATGAGAAGAATATCAACTTACGTATAAGGGAATCTTTATTAGACTACCAGCAGATTTCTCAGCAGAAACCTTACAGGCCAGGAGAGAATGGGATGACATATTCAAAGTTCTGGGGGGAAAAGAAAACTGTCAGCCAAAAATGCTATATGCAAAAGAGCTGTTCTTCAGAAATGAAGAGAAATAAAAGAACTCAGACAAGCAAAAACTGAGGGAACTCATCACCACTAGACCAGCCTTACAAAAAAATGCTTAAAAGAATTTTACAATAGGAAAACAAATGGGTGATAATTAATATCAAGAAAACACATGGAAGTACAAAACTCACCAATATAGGTAAATCCTCAACCATGCTCAGAATACCCCAGTGCTGTAATGGTACCATGTAAATTCTTCAGTTCTCTAGTATAAAGGTTTAAAGTCAAAAAGGTAAAAAAAATCAATAGCTATAATAAGTGGCTAAAAAACACATACAAGATAAAGATGTAAATTAAGCAACCAAAATGCAAAAAGGTCAGTGAGGAGCCTAGAGTATTTGTATGGAACCAAAATTAAGTTGTTAACAGCTTAAAATAGTCTATTATAATTACAAGACTTTTTTTGTTAACCCCATGGTAATCACACACACACAAATTTCAATAGATACACCAACAAGAAAGAGAAAGGAAACAAAGGTTGGTACTACAGAAAACCACCAAGTCACAGAGGTAAACAACAAAAAGAGAAAGAAAAGAATAAACAATCTACAAAAAAAACAGAAATCAATTAACAAAATGGCAGGAATAAGTCCTTACCTATCAATAATAATCTTGAATGTAAATGGATTAAATTCTCCAGTGACTGAATGGATAAAAAATAAGACCCAACTATATGTTGCCTATAAGAGATGAACCTAACCATTAAAGGGAAACACACACTGAAAGTAAAAGGATGGAAAAAGATTCCATGCAAATGGAAACCAAAAGTGAACAAGAGTAACCATACTTATATCAGAAAAATTACACTTTAAGTCAAAATCTGTGAAAGGAGGGAAAGAAGATCATTTTATAATGATAAAGGGATTGAGTCAACAAGAAGCTATAACTATTGTAAATATATATATACATCCAATACCAGAGCAAATATATAAAGCAAAGTTTATTAGCTCTAAAGGAGAGATTGCAATACAGTAATCATAGCTGGCTTCAACACCACATTTTCAACAATGGACAGACCGACAGACCATCTAGACAAAAAATCAACAAACTATGTCATGGACCGAATTGACTTAACAGACACTTACAGAACATTCCATCCAATAGCTGCAAAATACACATTCTTCTCAACCACACATAGAATATTCTTCAGGATAGATCATCACATGTTAAGCCAAAAAACAAGTCTTGAAAAATTTAAGAAGATAGAATACCTTTTCAGACCACAATGGTATAAAACTAGAAATCAAGAAGAAAAACTCTGGAAATTTTATAAATACATGAAAATTAAATAACATGTTCTTTGATAATCAATGGGTCAATGAAGAAATTAAGAAGGAAATTTAAAAGTTCCTTGAGACAAATAAGGATGGAAGCACATCAAATCAAAACCCATGGAACACAGCAAAAGCAGTTCTCAGTTCATAGCAATAAACACCTACAACAAAAAAGAAGAAAGATTTCTAATAAATAACCTAACCATGTACCCCAGTGAACTAGAAAAACAGAACAAAATAAACCCGAAATGGGTAGAAGAAAGGAAATGAGGGCAGCATTACCTTGATTCCAAAACCAGACAAAAACACTGAAAAAAAAAGTAAACTACAGGTCAGTATCCCTAATGAATGCACATGCAAAAATTCTCAACAAGGTATTTGCAAACCAGATTTAACAGTAATTAAAAATATGGTCCATGGCCGGGCGCGGTGGCTCACGCCTGTAATCCCAGCACTTTGGGAGACCGAGGCAGGCAGATCACGAGGTCAGGAGATTGAGACTATCCTGGCTAACACGGTGAAACCCCGTCTCTACTAAAAATACAAAAAATTAGCCAGGCGTGGTGGTGGATGCCTGTAGTCCCAGCTACTCGGGAGGCTGAGGGAGGAGAATGGCATGAACCTGGGAGGCAGAGCTTGCAGTAAGCCGAGATAGTGCCACTGCACTCCAGCCTGGGTGAAAGAGTGAGACTCCATCTCAAAAAAAAAAAAAAAAATCATCCACTATGATCAAGTGGATTCATCCCATGGATACAAGGATAGTTCAACACACACAAATCAATAAATGTAACACACCACGTTAACAAAAAGACAAAAAGCATTTCAAGAGATTTAGAAAAAGCAGTTGACAAATTTAACATTCCTTCATGATACAAACTGTCAACAAATCAGATATAGAAGGTATGTACTGCAACACAATAAAGGCCATATATGACAAACCCACAATTGACATAATGTATGAAACAGTGATCACAAACAAGACAAGGATGTCCACTTTCACCACTCTTATTGAACATAATATGTGAAGTCCTAGCTAGAGCAATTAGACAAGAGAAAGAAATAAAATACATCTAAATTGGAAAGGAGGAAGCTAAATTGTCCTTGTTTACAGATGATGTGATCTTATATTTAGAAAACCCTAATGAATCCACCAAAAAACCTGTTAGAACTAAGTATCTAATTCAGTAAAGTCATGGAACACAAAATCAACATAGAAAAATCAGTAGCATTTCTATTTAATATATGCCAACAGCAAGTTATCTGGAAAAGAAATCAAGAAAACAGTTCTGTTTATAATAGCTACAAAAAAATTAAGATATCTAGGAATAAATTTAACCAAGGAAGTAAAAAATCTCTACACTGAAAACTATAAAACATCGATTAAAGAAATTGAACACAAGTGGAAATGGAAAGCTATCTTTTGTCCTTGGATTGGAAGAAATAATATTGTTAAAATGGTCATACTACCCAAAGCAATCTACAGATTTAATGCAATCACTATTAAAATACCAATGACATTCATAGAAATAGAAAAAGAAATCCACCCCCCCCTTTTTTTTGAAATAGGGTCTTGCTCTGTTGCCCAAGCTGGAGTGCAGTAGCTCCATCATAGCTCACTGCAGGCTTGAACTGCTGGTCTCAAGCAATCCTCCCACCTCAGTCTCCCACGTGGCTGGAACCACAGGGATATACCACCACATCCAGCTAATATATTTTTTTCCATATTGTAGAGATGGGGTGTCACTATGTTGCCTAGGCTGGACTCAAACTCTTTATGGTCTAGGTATTCTAGTATATTTTACTTAGAATTAAAAGAAAGTATAAGGATTAGTTTATGCATTTGAGGAACTTTAATCCACTGGGAGCCATAATATAGGCACCTGATGACAAAATAAAGCAGCATGTATCTGTATGAGTCATATCAACTAAGAATTTTAGAAATGTGAAGAAAGAGAGCAACTGTGAAGAAAGAGAGGGGGCTCCGTGAGAGTGGTGGCCCAGGCTAGGGTTTAGGCAGAAACGGAAGGATCAACTTCCCAGGCAAAGAGAAGAGCACAAGCAAAATGAAGATGGAAAAATGCACCGTCTCTTCAGGGAGGTGCCAGTGGAACGGCTGAGACAGGGGACTCCCAAAAGGGATGGCTCGAACTCATCCGGCAGTCAGCAGGCAGATTGAAGAGATTGGGAGAAGCACATTTGTACACTAACAAAGGCAGCAGGCATATGCATTTCCTTCTGGGTTCTTGAAAAAGTTGACCGCTTTCTTGCTACAGAAGAGGACAAGAGGTCCTTTGCTTTGCTCTCTCCAGCTTTTTAGATGTTGATATTATAGTTCTCTGCTTCCTGCTTCTTGGGAATCTTCAGGCTATGCAGTAAACATTAGATTTTTTTTTCACCTAATGATACCCCAGGTGCCTTATTTACTAGCAGGAAATTTTACTTCTTGCAACAAAACACTAACTGTATCCATTTCTGCAGGAAGTGGAGGTGGCAGGAGACAGCATAAATCTCTACTGCTGTCCTCTACTTAAGAGAACCACACCTAAGAATTTGATGATGCTAAAAAGATAATAGTTCCAAAATCTTCTGTGCATTTTAGTGAATACAGGCCTAAAATAAAACGCCCCTTGGCTTAGCAGAAAATTTTTGTTAAATATTTATGTATTTAAAATTAGTCTCAGTCAGAGTAGGAAGTAGAGATCTTCAAAAAATAAAGAATGAGAATTTAGAGGATTGAAGACTGGTCTCTAGAAATAGCAACAAGTTGGAACTTAAAGACTAGTGAGAAATTCCCGGTATGTGGAATAGCTGAGGAAACTTTATCAACAGCAGGGACCAATATATAATTTTCAATTGTCTACCATACTATGTCAAGCCCTCAGTAAAAGCTGACTGTACATGACTGCGTTAAGGTAGTGGTACTTTGAGGAAATGAAGGAGACTAACTTTATGGTGATTTGGGGGAATTAAGGAGACTAGCCTCATGACTGCAAGGTAACAGGTGAGAGAGACAGAGCCAAAGGTGACAGGGGCAGGGATAGGGGAGGACTTTGGCTTTGCCTAGCATGTGGAATAAGGGTACTCTCACATGGTTGGAAGTCTTGGGGGGACACGAGATAACAGATATTTGTATTATAGTTTATGAGCTGTGACCCTAACGGTTAACTGGGTCCCATACGTTTTGCTAAGCACTTCACATTCATAAGCTCACTGAATCTGTGGAGGTACAAATTGTTGCCCCATTTTAGAAATGAGGAAGCAAGTTCAGGGAAGGTGAGTAACTTGCCCAAGGGTGCAGAATTATGTAGTGCCCAGAATTATGTCAAGCCCAGGGCTGTTGGACTCCACATGTTCGTAACCACCCTTCTGAATTGCTAGATGCCACCACCATGCTGCTCAACCACAAACCACTCTGTGGCTCTGAGATCCCTCACGACTTCTCTCACAACCTTCTTGCTCACCTTCCACTTATCAATTTTTTTTTTACCCTCCCTCCCCACCCCCAATGCAATATCTGCTGTCCCCTGGAGGTGCCCCACCATCTTCTGAGGGCCTCTCTCTCCCTACATTTCCATGCCACAGACACCATGTCACATTCATTTACACATCAGATCCTCAGCCTCCTCGAGGTTAGGAGATGTGTCTGAGGCCACAGAGGAAGAGGCAAGGCTGGGTGCTCTCTAGGGATGCTTTCTCCCTAGTGACATGAATGGTTCTGTCTGAAGGCAGACAGTGGCCAAGATGGCTGCCGGAGCACCCATCTGTTGTCCTGCAATTCCTGGGCCACTGCTTCTGCCCTAACTACTCTTTCTGCTTTAATGCTTGCCCCTTTAGTCTGTTCTACACATGGCAGCCAGGGTGATTCTTTTCAAATTGAAAGTTAGAGCTCCTCACTCCTAGGCTTAAAATTTCCCCAATGGCTTCCATTATGTTGAGAATGAAAATCAAAACTCTTGCCATGATCCTCAAGCCTCTGCATGATCTGGCCCCTACCTACCTCTCTGCCTTCAAATCCTCCTACTCTCTGCCTCATTCACTCGCCCCCAGCTTCTATGGTGTCTTCACCACTTCTTTATGATGCCAAGGGCCTTCGGTCACACCTTGCTTTCCTTTGCATGCCCCCCCCCATATCCACATGCTCATTCTTCACGTCAGTCTCCTCAGAGAGGCCTTTGGTGGCTGTCCGTGCATTGTATCTAGGTAGCACTCTCCTATAATCATCTTCTACTCCCTAAGTCTGTGCTATTTTTCCTTCTAGGACCTGTCACTAATGATAGACTGCATGGCTATTCGTTTATTGTCTATCTCCTATTCAAATGGAAGCTCCTTGAGAGCAAGGATTTTATTCATCTTGCTCACCCTAAATCCTCAGTGTCTGAAAGAGCGAGCTCATAATAGGCATTTCTTTCCTTTTTTTTTGTTTTTCTTTTCTGATACATGGTCTCGCTCTGTTGCCCAGGCTGGAATGCAAGTGGTGTGATGATGGCTCACTGCAACCTCAACCCCCTGGGCTCAAGCAATTCTCCCACCTCTCAGCCTCCCAAGTGTGTCACAACACCCAGCTAATTTTTGTATTTTTTTTTGTAGAGATGGGGTTTCACCATATCACCCCGGCTGGTCTTGAACTCCCGGGCTCAAGCTATCCAGCTGTCTCAGATTCCCAAAGTGCCAGGATTTCAGGTGTGAGCCATCATGCCTGGCCTATAGTAGGAGTTTCAAATATATTATAGGTACTTCAAAAAAATTTAAGAGCAAATAAATGCATTTCTCAAAATTGTTCTAAAGTGAAAGGCTTAAAGTCTGGCCTGTTCCATACATAACTGGGAACCGGGAGAGACTGGGAGAGGTGTATCATGCACATAAATACCTGACTGGGAGAGAACGTGTATCAGTCAGGTCCTGTAAGAAAGTACAGAAGTGTGTTGATCTGATGACAGTCTAATAAAGGGGCAAATGTGTGCACAAGACTTGGGGAGCCCCCACAGGTAGCATCCTACCCCAGGATTAATGACAGGCCTGAAGGACAAGGAGGGAGCAGCTCCCGGGACAGGCACAGAGAGGGCTGTGCTGGGAGGACCCTGATGGGCCTGAGGGATAGGCCGGCCTGCAGTGGCCCCAGAGGGAGGGATCCAGGAGAATGAATACCCCAGCCTCATTTCCCTCCCTCTTTCTTATCTCCTGCCAGGACTTCCCTTTGTTTGACCCCCAACAGGAAGCCTGATGATCAGTGAGAGAGAGCTGGTTGATGTAGTCCATCTAGGACACAGAGTAGGATGCAGAAGTGTGGAGAGGGACCTGGAAGGACAAACAGAGGGTCTCCAGGAGAGAAGGCAAAGATATCTAGAGGGCTTCTGCCTCTCTTTCAGAGAGAGGAGATGCAGATGAGATTAGGGAAAGGAACGACTGAGATGTCAGTCACCGTGAAGACCAGGATGGGGTGTCAAGTGTATCTTATCTACCTCTCATGACCTAATTCTATAGCTGGTAAGGGTTGGTAATTGTTCTCTTTATAAATTTAGTTTGCGAGAATGACAGTAAGCTAAACTTTCACCTCCATTGTAGCAGCCAATTTTTTCTTTTCTTAAGACAGAGTCTCACTCTGTCACCCAGGCTGGAGTGCAGTGACGTGATCTCAGCTCACTGCAACTTCCACCTCCTCAGTTCAAGTAATTCTCATGTCTCAGCCTTCCAAGCAGCTGGATTACAGGCATGCATCACCCTTTCTGGCCAAGTTTTGTACTTTCAGTAGAGACAGGGCTTTGTTATGTTGGCCAGGCTTGTTTCAAACTCCTGGCCTCAACTGATCCACCCACCTCAGCCTTCCAACGTGCTGAGATTATAGGTGTGAGCTACCATGCAGAGGTGCCAAATTTTTCTTTTCTTTTTTTTTTTTTTTTTGAGATGGAGTCTTGCTCTGTTGCCCAGGCTGGAGTGCAGTGGCATGATTTCAGCTCACTGCAACCTCCCGCTCCAGGTTCAAGCGATTCTCCTGCCTCAGCCTGCCAAGTAACTGGGACTACAGGTGCACGCCACCATACCTGGCTGATTTTTTTTTTTTTTTTTTAAGTAGAGATGAGGTTTCACCGTGTTAGCCAGGATGGTCTCAATCTCCTGACCTCATGATCTGCCTGCCTCAGCCTACCAAAGTGCTGGGATTACAGGTGTAAGCCATCGTGCTCGGCCCAAAATTTCTTTTAATACCTAAATCCTCTTAACTTCAGGCTGCAGTGTGCAATCCTAACTTAGTCACAGGGCCAGCCAGGCCCTTCTATGGCCTGCATCACTTTTCCCTATCACACTATGCCTAACCAGAACCACACAGCACTGGGCTTACGAACTTCATACTTAAGTCTTGGCAATCAGTTCTGCAATTATGTCTTCCCTGGCATCATGTCACTGAGAAAACAGACCGTATTTCTAGCAAAAATGGTGGTGGCCCCTATCTCACCCCATATACAAAAAATAACTCAAAATGGATCAGAGACCTAAATGACAGGGCTAAAACTATAAATAAAACAGGAGAAAACAGTTTTAACCTTTGTGACTTTGAATTTAGCAACGGCTTCTTATGACACCTAAAGTACAACCAACCCGAAAAGAAAAGATAAGTTAGACTTCGTCAAAATTAAAATTTTGTGCTTCTAAGGACACTTTCAAGAAAATACAAAGAGAATCCACAGAATGGAGGAAAATATTTGCAAATCATGTATCTGATAGGGGTCTAGCTTACAGAACTTTGACAGTTCAGCAATTAAAATACAGATAACCCTATTTAAAAATAAGCAGCCGGGCGCGGTGGCTCAAGCCTGTAGTCCCAGCACTTTGGGAGGCTGAGACAGGCGGATCACGACGTCAGGAGATTGAGACCATCCTGGCTAACACAGTGAAACCCTGTCTCTACTAAAAAAATACAAAAAACAAAAACAAAAACAAAAACTAGCCGAGTGTGGTGGCGGATGCCTGTAGTCCCAGCTACTCGGGAGGCTGAGGCAGGAGAATGGCGTGAACCCAGGAGGCGGAGCTTGCAGTGAGCCAAGATTGCGCCACTGTACTCCAGCCTGGGCGACAGAGTGAGACTCCGTCTCAAAAAAAAAAAAAAAAAAATAAGCAAATACTTTCAATAGACATTTCTCCAAAGAAGATACACAAATAGCCAACAAGTATATAAAAAGATGCTCAATATCCCTAATCATTACAGAAATGCAAAACAAAACCACAATGGGATACTATTTCACACCCACTAGGATGGCTAAAATAAAAAAGACAGTAAGTTGGCGAGGATGCAGAGAAAAAGGAACCCTTATACACTACTGGTGGGATTGTAAAATGATGCAGCCGCTTTGGAAAACAGTTTAACCATTTCTCAGAATGTTAAATGTAGAATTACCATATGTTCCAGTTTTATGAGGTAATGTTTGTGTCACTCCAAAATTCCTATATTGAAGGCTGAACTCCCAGGGGGATGCTGTTTGGAGGTGGGGTCTTTGGGAGGTAATTAGGTTTGGAATAGGTCATGAGGGTTGTGCCCTTGTGATGGGACTGTAAGAAATAAATGTCTGTTGTATAAACCACTCAGTCTATGGTATTTTGCCATAGCAGCCCAAGCTAAGACACCCAGAAATTCCATTCTTAAATGTACAGTCAAGAGAATTGAAAATATATGTCCATACAAAAACTTGTACATACATGTTCATAGCAGAATTATTCATAACAGTCAAAAATGGAAACAACCCACATGTTTATCAACTAATGAATAAAAGGTAGCATTTTTTGGCAATAAAAAGGAATAAAGTACTGATACATGCTACAACATGGAAGAACCTTGAAAACATTATACTAAGTGAAAGAAGCCGGACACAAAAAGCTACACATTGTATAATTCCACTCAGAATCAGTGGAAGCCCTGAGCTTCTTTTCCTGCAACTAGACAGTCCCAGCTAGGGGTGATGGACAGTGGCAGTTCATCAGACATGAGATTCTCTTAAGGAGCATGCAATCTAGATCCCTGGCATGCACAGTTCACAACAGGGTTTGTGCTCCTATGAGAATCTAATGCTGCCGCCGATCTGACAGGAGGTGGAGCTCAGGTGGTAATGCAAGTGGGAATGGCTGTAAATACAGATGAAGCTTTGTTCGCGTGCCCATTGCTCACCTCCTGCTGTGCGGCCCAGTTCCTAACAGGTCATGGACTGGGACTGGTCTGTGGTCCAGGGGTTGGGAGCCCCTGATCTATAGCTCTGTGGCTGGTTTTCAAAGTAGAAGGTAAGTGGCACTTATATGTGTTCTGTAAAAATGGTATGTTGGGATACAAAATGCATTCGATGTGGACACACTTTCCATCGATTTGTGTGCTGCCAAATGTCACACTGTCTTTAGCAGATGTATAAGACGAACAACCCAAACCTTCAGGCATTGTCCCACATGACAATTACTTTCAGCACAAGATTTTATAATTCAGTGTATACATCAGTTTCTAGATTGTAGCTATCATCAGTCTTATCCCAAACCACAGTTTAACTGGCTTTGATTACAAACATAATTGGAATTAAGGTTTACAAGAAGAGATAAGATAGATCTAATCTTCACACAAAAGGATAATACATAAACACTCATTATTATCTTTTTAATTTTTGTGCACCCTCATTATGGAACAGCTTTTATGTGGTATGCAGATCTAAACCAACAGGGTTGAAGGATATGAAGGATTCTCCTGAAATCTTCTAAACCCAAAGGAGCAATGGTGGAAACCCACATCCCTCCCCTAGCTGATCTTACCCACTCACATCCCAGCTTAGGGGCACAGTCTGGCACTTGTACTGACATTTGGCTCCTTGCCAGGGAGAACAACAGCCGTGCCCTCCTCCTTTGTACAGGGACAGGAACTTCTGCTGAGCTTTCCCCTGCCCTGCGGCAATGGAACTGGTCCCTTGGCACATGCCTCCCAAGCAGTCGCAGTTCCGTGCTCCGGATCTTTCCATGGTGTGAGATCCTTTAGACAGGAAGAAAACCTTCACACCCGCTTCTGATGAACCCCACAAAAATGGTTCCTTCTCAGACTGAGAAACAGAGAGATAATTCAGGAAAACCTGGGTAGAAAGTCATTTGCCAATAGGGCAAGAGTTTGAAAGAAGAGTATGGGGCCACAAACGGAACCGTTGTCCATGGGTCTCCTTTTTTTTCTTCTTTGGCTATTTGGTCACAGCTCAGATCACCAGGGGTAACAGAGAGAGACGTTTTGCTAGGAGTTTTCTAAGGCTCAAATACATGAAGTTTAATTTGAAATAATAATAGGTAATTCATTAACTATGGGCTGAAGACCAACCTCAGTTTGTTATCTAAGATGAAGTAGACTGAATAAAACTATTCTTAAGAACCCTGATGCATTAATTCAGCTAAACATGACATTTTAGTCCCTCGAACTACAGCAGAATTTCTCCCCAGTAAACATTCTTTAAATGGATATTCACTATCTACTGAAAGCACAATGCAAACACAAGAATCACTTCCTTCATGTCTCTAAACCTCCTCTTCTGCCTCTAAATCTCTTTCTGTACTTTTCTGTAGAACATTTCCCCTTAGAAGTATGTACCCCATACAGAATAAATATTTAATATATTTATCTTTAGTAAAATGCAAATAGGATGAAACAATGATTGAAACAACGTCATCTTTGTGGCTTTGGAATTACAATGGGACGAATACCAAAACACATCACCAAAACAGCTGAACTGATCTTGAAAAAGAAATGTTGGGTTCACATAATTATGACTATAGTTCTATATGCCAGGCTGCCTTCCTAAGTAAATATTTTCTGGGGGTCCAATAATAACAACAATACCAAAAACTTATGGTAGCTGGTATTTTAAGTACTTTACTGTAATAAGCACATTTAATCCTCACAGTGACCTGATGAGTAAACTGAAGCACAGCAAGGTTTAGCAACTAGCCCAAGATCACACAGCTATCAAGTGGCAGTGCTAGGATTTGAACCTGAGCAGATGTGACTTTGAAATCTATGCTTTAAACCAATTTACCATACTATTTCTTAGTCTCTTCCAAGGTGTGTGTGGTTCTACATTGGGAACTGGTCTTACTTTGTGTCCCTCATAGGTAGTCCTTAAAGAATTCACAAAAAGAATATGATCTATTGAATTATATCTATAAGCTAACCTACTTTTAATAGTGATTCATGGGGAGGAGGAATATAATTTCACATACCAAATGACCTAATAACCTTGATACAAAATCAGCATTAAAAAAACTCCACCTCAAGTTTCCCACGAATTAATCATAGATAAGCCCATAGCTGTGTCATCCCTTAGTATCACAGCTGCCAGGAAATTTAACCAAAGAGTATGAGTCAAAGTGTATTTAGAAATCTATTCCATTAAATGCTTTTTTGGTGGTAGATCTAACTTATATAACCATAGAACGTTAGAGCTGAAAAGGGCCTTGGCATTTATAGAATTTCATCTCCTTAAGTGAGGCTGTTCAAGAAGGATGAATGAGTTGCCCCAGATCCTAGACCCAGTCAGAAGGATCATCCCGAGAACAAACTCACAGACTGCCCAGTGCCCGGTGCCTTTCTCCACTTTACCATGCTGCTCACCCCACCCGTGTGACACCTTCATATAAAAAATAACATGTTCTTATGTTACCTGGGGCTGAAGACATGTCCCTGTGCTCTGTATAGACAAGGTTAAGATAATTATATTCCACAGGTTGAATTTTGGAAATATACATTATCTACCTCAAATATGAGTTGGGTGGTGCTTATCTTTCTTCATTTAGAGAAGTAACATCATCAAACACTAGGAGGACAGGAAATATGAGTGTGGCAAACGGTAAATGTGCATTACTTTTTATCCTACTTACACAGGTACTCATTTTCTATTCTATTCTGTCTCATCATCTATCATTTGCTCACATTTGTTGGTGGTATCTCTGAAAACCACTAGAGTTTTAAGTTCTGTGAAAGAGGAAATGTGTCTCTCTTTAAAATGTCAGATCCTTGGCCTCTTCTCTGATTCATGAGCTCAGGAATCCCCTGGTCTGCCTGCCTCTTGTTTCCCTCTGCCAGTTCATCTAAACAAAGCCATTTGTTTGTTCTGTCCAAATCACAGATTTAATCCTACCATCTGTATCTCAGACACCTTCAGTGACTATCCACTTTTTCAGGATAAAGCCCCAATTCTCAAAGCCTTAAACAGAGACAGCACTATGTATCTTTCAAGTCATCCTGCTTTTATGTACCCACACAGACCATCCACTCTAACCAAATTAGTATGTCCACAGTTCTCCAAAAACACGTAGTGCTTGCCTGCCTCTTTGTCTTTGCCCACATGACTTTTCCTTCCCAAATATCACCTCATCTGTCTGTGACAATCCAACTCTGATTCACGTGACAAAGCCTAGCCCAGGAGGCCTCCCTGACTACCCAAGCTTACTGAAATCCTTCTCTTAAAGCATTTATCACCGGTAACACTGATTTCATATCTGCTGTTCTGTTTTAATTTTTTCACATACATCTGTCTTACCCTCCCATTCAGTTTATACATTCATTTAGAGCAAGGGACATTTCTTAGGCTAAAAATATGCCCTCTGTGGTTCAAACACATAAACAATTAAGTAAGTTTCAGTTAACTGATTATGTAGTTATCCCTCTCCTCCCCCATATTCTCCTTGAAGACCTGGCATTTAAAACACTTCAGGTGATTTTTATATATTTATTCTAAAAACCTAAAAGTTTATGGAATATATCTTTAGGTAGAATCTTTTACCTATAATTCATGGTTAAATTCAAAGACAACGTTACAGAGTATTTATCAAAAGTTTAAAAGAATTAAGAAACTAGGAACATGTGAGTCCAATCTTTTTTATTTTGTTTTTAAAAAATCTACCTGTTTTCCCCCAACATTGGTGGCAAAAGGGAAATAAGAACATAAGTGGAAGCTCACATACCATATGTTTAAATATTTTAAAGTTTCAAATCAAGTTAAAAAACACAATGTGTTCTAATTTCTTGCCTTTAAAAACACACCTTCAAAATGAACTGAAACTCAGGTTTGCCTCCTTCTCTTCCCTCGCTTGTGTGCATTCCACACTACAAGTGGCCTCCTATGCCTGCCCATGGACATCTCAGTTTGTACATCCAAGCTCTGGACACATTTGCTGCACACAGCCTCCCCTTGGCCACCTCTCTTGCCTAAGAGATACATCCTCTCCCCTCAGAGGGATAGACAGGAAGTACACATAGGCCTCTTAAAAGCTAGGACACTCTTGCCTGGATCTAAGGGAGATATCGAAGCTACCCTTTTTCACTTCTTCATATAAATTACCATATTTAAAATACTAAATAAAAAGTAAAACCTTTATGACTTAAAAAATCAATTAAGACTTTAAAAGAAGTTTCTTCTGAAAGCACATAAAAAAGAGAAACATAATTACACAAATTTGCAGGTTATTACATACTATAACAATTCCCAACAAAATACTGATTATTATTATTATATTTTAGAGACCAGGTCTTTCTCTGTCTGTCATGCAAGCTGGTGTACAAGCACAGGATCATAGCTCACCATAGCCTCGAACTCTTGGCTTCAAGCCATCCTCCCATCTCAGCCTCCTGAGTAACACACGCCACCATGCCCAGCAAAATGCTGATATTTTAACAGCAAGATGGTTTACATTAAAAACACACTGTCAAAAGTGTAACAGTCAGTGTTGACAATATCTGAACATACGGTTTTTTAAAAAGGACTACAGATACATTGTGTAATCAGCAAGATACAGTTTCTTTGGTTTTTCCAATCCTACTCTAAGTTAGTTTCTGAGTCATAGTTTAGTTTGGCAAATGTAGTCATATTCTCCAACCTAAGCAAGTAGTGTTCTTCTTATAAAGATATAATCGTATGTAAACTGTATGCATTGGATTCCGGTAAGTAAATACATGTTTATTTCAGTTTATGTAGGACAAGTCTATTTCACGGTTAGCTCAGATGACAACAGACCAACATGTCTTGAAATTACATGTCCAGAAAATTATGTCATGTGCCGCAGAAGTAAGAAAACAGTTGAGAAAGAGGACTTACTCTTATTCTCATAGTTTAGATTTGGCATTAAGAGTAGATAAGGAATACTACCATATTTAAAATTCTTGCCATTCAAGAAAGGAATGGCAAAACAGAGATCGTCTAGGTCAGTGGTTAACATCCCTGGGGCACAGAATATTGTTAATGGCATTCTCTCTATCATGTATAATGTCTTTTTTCCCCCCTGTTGTCGCCTGTCTTTTTGATTCACTGTGTTGTGTCCATCACCTGCGTTCTCTCTTTAAGAGTATCACTGTTTCTAGGCCCTCTTAGCTGAGGGAGCAAGGAAATATATGTGTGTATACTAACCACTGTATAGACCAATATATCTCAATATTTCTATGTGTAACTATCTGCATCTATATTAAATTAAACATCAGTTCATACTGATGCTGGAACTGGCTTTTAATCCAATTATGGAGTGATGTGGGATGAAAGAGCTGGGGAGGTAGAGAGGAAACAAGATTGTCCAGAAGTTGGTAGCTGTTGAAATTGGATGATATGGAAAGTCAAGTGGGGTGAGGTGGTGGTTTATATTCTATTCTCTCTATTTTGTGTATGTTTCAAAGTTTCTATAATAATTAAGAAGAAAAAGAATAGTTAGAATTGGAGAGGGCATCTTTGGTCTCACTCCAAGTCCATTTTACTCCTCCTTTATAGAACAGTCTAATGAGCACTGGTAGCTAATTTCCAAACACAATACTAATCATGCCTCAAGATTTGAAAAGGTGCATGCTGACAAAAGTAAGAAATGACAGGTAACAAGAGAGAAACTTTAGAAAAAGTCTATTAAAAATAACACAGAAGTGATAATTTACTGCAATAACAGAATACACTTTTTTTTTTTTTTTAATTTTGAGCCAGAGTCTCATTCTATTGCCCAGGCTGGAGTGCAGTGGCACAGTCTTGGCTCACGGTAGCCTCCACCTCCCAGGCTCAAGTGATCCTCTCACTTCAGCTTCCCGAGTAGCTGCGACTACAGGTGCGTGCCACCACACCCGGTTAATTTTTTTTTTTTTAATGTTTTGTGGAAATGAAGTTTTGCCTTGTTGACCAGGCTGGTTTCAAATTCCTGGGCTCAAGCAATCCGCTCACCTTGGCCTTCCAAAGTGCTGGGATTATAGGCATGAGCCAGTGTGCCTGGTCAGAATATACTTTTCGATAAGCTCTCAATAAACATTACTATAATTCCATAAAAAGCTTTTTCTATAATAATCATCATCATCAAGAAAAAACTAAAAACTGTTTAGCATCCTTTGCTTTTTAAAAAATAGAAAATAAACAAACATCTTTAGATAGTTTTTATTAAAAATGGTAAACATTTTAAAGTGTTCAACTTGTCAACACTGTGTCATCTGTAAAACTCAGCTGTTTTGAATAACTCATTTCCCAAGGTTCTAGACAGCCAAGTATTATACTTTATCTATAGACATTCAATTCTCCAAAATACTTAATTTACATTTCCATGAAAAACATATACTTTGTGTTCATGAGAGTCTCAGATTTAACTTAGGAAAAAAATTCAACAAAATCAGTTCCTACTCTAATAGCTTTGTGAAGAAAAAATACTATAGGAATTTTTTTTTCTAAGTTCTGCTTCTCATTAAAAACATAAAGCAGATAACAGTTTATATTTGCAAAAATTTTAATAGGATACTGTGATATTTTTCTCTCTGCAAAAGGGAAGCTAAATCCATATTGACATGCATCGTGCTCAGAGAATAAGTATGTTTTGCTTAAAAATATATCTCAATCAGTGAAGTTTTCACTGGTCAGCTCAATCTGTTGAAAGAAATGTTTCCATAGTTACTATTAAACTTATCTCCCTAAATAAGACCAGAGATGAGAGATAGGGAGTAAAATATTCCATCTTTTCCTTTTTTTCTAGAGTATGACAATAAATAAGACTCTTAATTTTTTTCTTTTCCTTTCTATTTTTTTTAAAAAACTGTCTGGTATAAAGAATGCTTAGAGCTAAAACACCCTTTGGGGTGGGGATGGGGGTTAGGGGTGGGGAGGCTTGGAGAACTGACATAGCCCAGAGGCTGCCACGTCACTTCCAGGATGACCCACACTCCACCTGTCACCTGGTTATTAGTGCTGCAGTCTGCTTGGGAGAGTAACTTGTACTTAAAAAATTGTACCAAGCACTCTCCTGAAAGGATTCTTCTTGGAGTGTAATGTTTCGGAAATTAATCCCCAGCGACTTCTTTACCCATCTGATACAGAAAGGCTTCTGGGCTTATTTGAATAATTTACAGAGGAGACTAAAATAGATATGATCCTGAATAGGAGAAACCAGACCAGCATTACCTATCAGCAGACTAGGCAGCTGCCTCTGAAATGCTTGCAAACAAGACCCACACATTGGTGTATATGTGCTCTATTTTCATAGGTCTTTACATCCTTGTGCTGGAGTACTTCCTTTACAGATAAAACTTGTCTGCTCTTTTCTTCTGGGATTTACCAGGAGCATTCTGGAAGGGAAGGCCAAGTTGCATGTTCAGCCTACAAACTAGAATCATTCTCAAGAAACCAAGCTTAGGTAGCCTCTCTAAAGACCAGAAATCATGCAATGCATTTCCCTTCCATTTCACCATGCCATCCTCCTCCTTGTGCTCCACAGTCCATCTCCTCCAGCCCTCAAACATGCCAGAGAGCAGTCTCCTTTCATGTAGAAAATTACAAGGGTGGGGCTGAAATACTGCAAGAACAATGTGTATTGGATTATTTCCACTTGGTTGTCTTCAATGATATACTGACTCCACAGTGCAGGAAACCCAAGTTCAGGCTAAGGGTCAGAAATTCCAGGATTCTTTATTAAGCCTGGCCAGCCACACACTGCTTAGAGTCTAGGCACCAACAGCTTTGATTTTCCTCGTTTGCAAAGCAGGGATAATGATACCTAACTCAGGGGCTCCTGTAATTAATGACTGTACAGTGCCAACTCTAAAGATGCTTCGTGGTACAGGCAGGCGATGTGGCCCTTTAAGAGTGATACACATTAATTATATTGTGTTAGAACACAGAGCATCTGTGTCAATTACTTTGAGAAAGGTGGTCTAAGTAGTTCTACCTTACTTCATTTTTATGATTATATACTTGCTTTTGTGTTCCTGCTCTAGACTCATCTTTTTATAGTGCAGAAGTATTTTATTTATATATATGTTTGTGTGTATATATATATTTTTTGAGATGAAGCCTCGCTCTTTCACCCAGGCTGGAATGCAGTGGCGCGATCTCGGCTCACTGCAACCTCTGCCTCCTGTGTTCAAGCAATTCCCCATCTCAGCCTCCCGAGTAGCTGGGATTACAGGTGTCCACCACCACGCTCGGCTAATTTTTCATGTACATTTCTTTTCCTTCTTAGGTATAGCCATTTTTTAGTCAGTCCAGTGAAGGCATGGATAGGCTGAGAGTTGTTCGTTTTGTTTCGAGACAAGGTCTCGCTCTGTCGCGCAGGCTGGAGTGCAGTGGCGTGAACACGGCTCATTGCACCCTTGACCTCCTGGAGCTCAAGTGATCCTCCCTCCTCAGCCTCCCAATGTGTTGGGATTATAGGCATGAGCTACCACACCTGGCTCTGAGAATTATTTTAAATTCTTCTATGTGTGTCACAGAACCTTGTGTTTACCAGCTTACTGCCGGGCAGACTGGAGAGGGGTGACTACACCTACACCTCAGGGACCAAAGGGAGGAGGGAAGCGCCCTGTCCCCGAGGAAAAGTCAGGACTTGGCCTGGCAGCCTGAATGCTCAGCAGAGGCACTGCACTCCCCGCCCTCTACTTTGTCGGCACAAGTGACAGCCCCATAGCATAAATGTGATCTCCTACTCCTCTGCCTGTAACCCTTCCAGGCCTTCCCATCACACTGAGTCTTCATGGGCCTTGGGGCAGAGCTGTCAAAGCTGTTGGTTACAAAACTGCTTCCTAACAAAAATAATGACTTTCTGTTATGTAAGATAGCTACAAAGAAAGCTTTTTTTTTTTTTTTCTTTTAATGCCATTAAGTGGGGCAGTGGATGGGAAGATTGTGGTACAAGGGAACAAAACAGGTTTTGGACTTGACTGCCCAGGAATGGTTAATACCAACGATTACAAAACTGTAGAAAAGAGAAGCAGTGTTCTCTATTTACTGTGTCAACTGAAATCAATAAATCAAACCAAATCAAAAAATTGAACAAACTCCTGAATACTTACTAAGTATTAAGTAGTCCTTGAGAAAGAAAATCATTAAGGAAATTAAGTTGAAAATAAAAGGTACAAACATTTCTTCATTCAAGAAATATTTACCAAGCACCTAACATATGCCAGACATAGTAGTAGGAATAGGGATACAGCAATGAACAAAAGAGGCAAAAATCTCTGCTTTGTGGAATTTATATTGTAGAAGAGAAAAACAACAAACAAGCAGGAAAACATCATACAGTAATATGTACTCCACAGATGCTCATGTAGGTTGAGGCAGTCGTATCTGAGCGGCTTTTCTACAGAAGTGACTTTAAGCTAAGACGTGACCAATAAGAAGGAATCAGTTCTGTGAGGACAGGGGCAAGTGCATTCTAGGTGGAGCCAACAGGTAATACCACATTCCTAAGGCAAGAAAAGGTTCTGCATGTTCAAGTGACTGCTCCCATTTGACTGGGGCAGAGTGAGGGGTGAGTGGTGGAGAGAGGGCCAGTGAGTTGGGCAGGGGCAGGAGCCAGGCCATGCAGGGCCTGTAAACCCACAGAGAGATGGAACGCTCTCTTCCAAGTATATGAAAGCCCTGGGAAAGTTACTTGCAGAGGAATAGTTGGATCTGATTTATCCTGTAAAAAGATAAAAAGATGGCTGCTCTGTGCACGAAGAAGCATAGGGAGTAAGAATACAAAAGAAGGGGGCAAGGAGACCGATTAGGAGACCCTTACAATGTTGTTTTGTCTTTAGACAGTTCTGGAATCACTACTTGCACATTATTGGGAAAGATAACGACAAATGATTTTTTATGTGCATTTCATGTATCACATCTACATGTTTTCTGGGAGAGTAAAAAGATGCCGCTTTTTAATTTTATTATTATTTTTTGGGACAAGGTCTCAGTCTATCACCCAGGCTGGAGTGCAATGGCGCTATCATGGCTCACTGCCGCCTCCACCTAGTGGGTTCAATTGATCCTCCTACCTCAGCCTCCCTAGTAGTTGAGACTATAGGCACACGCCATCATGCCTGGCTAATTCACATTTTTTGTGGATTAGGAAATTTTAGACTGTGTTAAATAAGAAGACAGTCATGGCCAAATAGTACTTTGCACGCATCTGGATTTTAGATGTATGTTGTTTAATTCATCCTGGGCCTTTGGACAGCCATCAATTTCCTGATGACTTCCCACCAGTTTCTAAAACTGCCATCTTAGCATGCAGCCCTTCCCTTAACTGTGTTACCCCTTTGACAGCTGTTAATCTTTTTTTTTTTTTTTTTTTGAGACGGAGTCCTCCTCTGTTGCCGAGGCTGGTGTGCAGTGGCCGGATCTCAGCTCACTGCAGGCTCCACCTCCCGAGTTTATGCCATTCTCCTGCCTCAGCCTCCCAAGTAGCTGGGACTATAGGCGCCCGCCACCACGCCCGGCTAGTTTTTGTATTTTTTTAGTAGAGATTGGGTTTCACTGTGTTAGCCAGGATGGTCTCGATCTCCTGACCTTGTGATCTGCCCATCTTGGCCTCCCAAAGTGCTGGAATTACAGGCTTGAGCCACCGTGCCCGGCCGACAGCTGTTAATCTTTCCCTTCCCAGGGTTTGCCCCTCTTTCAACCTGTACATAAATCTCAGGCTCCTGCTCTAGTTCCTATCGCTTATCTTCCTCAACTCCCGAAACTCTCAAGAGCTGGACAGATTCAACAATATCCTTCTTTTTGCCAAATACAATATCCTCTTCATTAGCTATTTCTTGAATTTCCTCTTTTACTTTTTAGTTTCTACTGGTGTGAGCATCGTATTTCTCTTTTTTTCAGTTTAATCATTTATTCTACTCTCATCATTTATTCAACACTTATAGATGACCCCGAGTTATATGTGATTCTGTAAGACTCCCTCATTTAAGACCCCCTCCCTGCCACTCTTTCTCTAAACTTACTTCAGGACCACAATCCCTGGTGAAAAAGCTCACTGGGGCCAGAAGTACTTAAAAAGTAGGAATGTTCAGATTTTGGAAAAGTACTATATGCATATATCATAATATGTCACTATTCCTGCAGCAAAAATGTATAACTGTTTACTCTAAGTGGGACAATTAAAGGCAATAAATTACCTCATATCAGTTCAGGTCAGATTTTGCTGGCAAATAAATTTTGATGTTAATTTACAAAAAAAAAAAAAGTAAGAGAAAAAGCTTTGAAATTCTTCTCTAATTTGTTCTGATGATATTCTAAATATATTTCTCTGTACTGCTCTCTGGGAGTCTTAAAACGTTCTACCTGGTTTTCAAGCTACTACTTCAAAGTCAACATTTTCTTAAAAGAATAAATGGATTTGTCCTTGCAAGCATGTTACCTTTATGAAGAATTTATTTTCCCTTTCTTTCTCTCTTTTTCTTTTCTTTTCTTTGAGACAGGGTCTGTTACCCAGGCTGGAGTGCAGTGGCCTGATCAGGGCTCACTGCAGCCTCAACTTTCTGGGCTCAAGCAATCCTCCTGCATCAGCCTCCTGTGTAGCTGGGACCATAGGTATATACCACCACATCAGGCTAATTTTTTTATTTTTTGGAGAGACAAGGTCTCTCCAAAATCAGCATGTTGCTCATGCTGGTCTCGAACTCCTGAGTTCAAGCAATTCTCCTGCCTCAGCATCCCAAAGTGCTGGGATTATAGACATAAGCCACCGTGCCCAGCCAAGAATTTCATCTGTTACCAGGAACACCATTTTTCTAGCTTAAAATCTTTTTGTTCTATCCACTTTTGCTCCTACATGTAATTTATCATGAAATCTCCTGACTTCATCCCACTCAACAGCCTCTATCTTAATACAAGCCCATACTGTTTTAGCAGCCTCTCCATCGGTTTCTGAGATTTCAGTTCCCATCTGCTTTCAAAGCTTTTTATTTCTCTATACCCAACTCCTCCATCATATCAGAAATACTAATGCCCTGTCTCTGAAATATTTCATTTATCACAAATATGTCTTTGCTCAAAATCTTACAGCAATTTCTTTGTCTGAATTTAAAGATTGGGCTCTACCCCACACTTATTCCTAAAAAATTTCTACTTCTGAAGGTTCCTTTCTGTACCATTCACTGTAGCCAAACACATTCTACTTAACTTGTTCTCTTATGTCCTCAACTGGTACCTTGATTCTGATACCTTTCCTAATTGTAAGACAGAACAACACAGTATTAAATGCAACTAAATACACTATCTTTTTCTTTATTTGTAAATAAAATTAGTTTATTTTTCATTTCTAAAGGCTTGGTTTAGATTAAGTTGTTGGTAACGTATGTAACAAAGTTAGTTAACGTACTTCCAACAATTCCCTTTTCATTCCCTTCCATTTTTGCTGAAAGAAGAAACTCCCAAGGCACCTCATTAACAGGCATGAAGTGAATAAATAAATAGCACATGTACCAAACATAAGGAACAAAGGATAAGCCACTGGCAGAATGTTAGCATTAAAATTGCAGAAGCACTAGGGACTTTCAGTGAGCTTTGAATGAATGTCGAGCACATGGGTACTTGAATCCCTTTCCTTATTTATATACTTTGACCTTCTGGTGCTCCTTTCTGTTTCTCCTGTAATCCACCTACTAATTCCTTCATTACTATTTATGCTGTGAAAACATGGGAGGCTGCACTTAGTACTTTGGGTGATAGCCATTGAATATTTACTCGTAACCTTGAAAATATTTGCTATTTCAAATTATTTTTTTAAAAAACATGAAGGTAGAGAAGATAACTCATTTGCAAGATCGGCTAGCAACATAGGAAGGTCAGAATACTAACTTGTTCCAATACCCATGCCCCCAGTAATTTCAACTTGAATATCATTTTATTCAGTGACTTTACAAATGACTGGAAGGAAGGGATGAATCTAGATATTTAAGGTTGCTAATGCACAGAGAGATAAGAATAAAATTCAAAACAATTCATTAAATTTGAGTGATTCTACAAACCAGAGAAAATCCAATAGGGATGGGCAATTTGCTCAGGTTTAAAGAGTAATTATAAGATATAAAAGACAAGCTGGCTAAGTAAAAATAGAGCAAAAACAGACCTGTATTTGAGAGGGCGGGGTATAAATAACAAGTTAATGATAGCAATGTGATACAGTTTCTTTTAAAAAGCAACATAATAATGAGATGAATTAATAAAATGGTTACATAAAATCATAGATACTAGAGGTGGAATAACATTATACATAATCTAGTCCAGTTGTTTTTAAGATTTTTTTCAGCAGTACAAACAACAAATGTTTGGAGTACAACATTTTACTCCAAAGAAATCTACACAGATTCAGCGATCTGTCAAAACAGATAGAGATGAGCTTCTCGGAGTAAAGACATGGCATGGAACTTGCAAGCCTGAGTTCCTCCCATCGGCTTCCTTCTTCCTCCTGTTGCAGCCCTGAGGTACCTGAAAGGGATGCCCAGGGCTCCACAGCACTATCTAATCCCATTCCCATTCCCTCTTTTATAGATACAAAAGCTGATGCCCAGAAAGGATGAATGACCTAACCCAAGACATCATAGGCTGTCTGGAGAAGAGCTGAAATCAGGGCTCTGGTCTTTTGGCCATATTCAGTGCTTTATACTTCAGTTTTACAGCCTTCTATATGCCAGGCACTGTAATAGGTATGAATAAGATGTTAGTTCCCCGCCCCGGAGAAGTGAATGGTCTCATGGAGAAGAGATGTAATTTCTGAATAATATGGATAAATTACTTGAGACACGACAAAATTCCATGAGAACATGAGAGATGTCAGACAATACCAGCTGGGTAATATTTAATCAGAGTTTTAAAGATGAATAAATATTGATTGGGTATATTTTTTGCATTCACAGATACTTACTGGATTACTATTGCCAGCTTGGATAAGTGCCATTTTAAAATAAAATAGAAAAGCAAAGATGTTTTAAGGGTATTTTTTATTTTTATGATGTATACTGTCATTTTATAAAATATCTGAACAAATTCAATACTTTGAATCAACACATAGATTTTGGTGAAATATCACTTAATTCTCTAAACTCTTAGAAGTTAATTCTTGGAAGAAGTATTTTGATAATCTTTTTAGTTATTTAAGGCAAAGGTTATGAGAGAAAGCCAAGGGCGAAATCCTCTGCACTGGTTTTAATGGTATTGTCATCACCAGGGAAATGCTTTCAATTAGAAGTTATAGCATCAATGCTCAGAACAGTCCCTAATTCTCTCATTTTCTATGTTGGAAAATGTTCGTTTTAAGATTCTAATGAAACAAAATCAAATAGGAAAAAGTTTCTCATTATTTAGGGATCTTATTCCATGAATAGCATGCCGATTTTCAGATTTCTTTCACATTTCTTTTTTTTTTTTTTTTTTCTTTTTTTGAGACCAAGTCTCACTCTGTTGCCCAGGCTGGAATGCAGTGGTGCGATCTTGGCTCACTGCAACCTCTGCTTCCCGGGTTCAAGCAATTCTCTTGCCTCAGCCTCCTGAGTAGCTGGGATTACAGGCGTGCACCACCATGCCTGGCTAATTTTTGTATTTTTAGTAGAGATGGGTTTTACCATGTTGGTCAGGCTGGTCTTGAACTCCAGACCTTGTAATCTACCCACCTCAGCCTCCTAAAATGCTGGGATTACAGGCATGAGCCACTGCGCCTGGCCAACTTTTAGATTTCTAAGATCTTCCCTTGAAGTCAAGCAGGGCATCTGATTTGACAGGTCCAGTGTTTACGGAGAAGACCCAGGTTGCCTTGCAGCTGTTCGTGCTGGTTGTGTTTGTCACGTTGAGAGCAGTCCTATAACCACAAGTTGTCACAAAGGCTCTAAGCATTTAAGTTACAGTTGCCCATTTGCCCTCCACTCACACATTTTAGTTTTTCCCTATGTTTTTATGGGGATTTTCTTTCATGTGACTGGTAGAAAATTATTTAAAACATCTACTGGTAACTGATAATTAACCAATAATTAGCCATGGCATTGAATCTATGCACAGTGACTTTTTGGCCTCTCTATAGCTGGTATTTGACTAAAGCTTCTAAAAGAGTCATCAGGCACAATGGCAGAGTTACATCAAAGGTCCACTAACAGAAAATGACAGTAAAATCAGTAGTCATGGGAATAAACAGAATAATTAAAATACTAAATCCCTTTCCTGCAGTCTTAAATGCAAGAAACAACTAAAGGCTTTATCTGACTGCTATGCTCAACAAATTGCCAACATCAAATGTTTCATTCCATCTTCAGCATTCAGATGTTTTTCAAAGGTGTGCTTCATATACACACACATATCTATACACACACAAACACATATATTTAAAATCAATTACCTATTTCATTAAATTATGGGTTATATGATACTCAGCATCCTGAGAGGGAAAATAAAGAACAGATCATAAGTTTAAAGGGCAGTGCTTTTTCCTAGAACACGTTACAAAACCAGGGTGACAAACATTCTACACATTCCATCCAAGAGCTTCAAAGGCATCATGTGCAAAACAAAGCAAATGTATACTATTACAAGTAGAGAAGAGAAGGAAAAACAAGCATCAAAGGTGAGTTCAGGCTGGTGGTGATGGCCACCTTCCACTTGACAAAGTAGCACAGAAGATTTAATACGAAAATAGCACACTGGCTTGTTTTGTTTTTAGAGACAGGGTCTTTCCCTATCATCCAAGCTGGAGTGTACCGGTGCCATCCTAGCTGACTGAACCTTGAACTCCCCGGCTCAAAAGATCCTCCCGCCTGAGTCTCCCAAATAGCTAGGACTACAGGCATGGCCCACCTTGCCTGGCTAATTCTTAAAATCTTTTGTAGAGATCTTTCGTAGGGTCTTGCCCAGGCTGGTCTCAAACTCCTGGCCTCAAGCAATCCTCCCGCTTTGGCTTCAGAAAGCTCTGGGATCACAGGTGTGAGTCACCGAGCCTGTCCACATTAGTTTTTACAAACGAGAATTGGGGATAATGAGTAAAGTCTGGGTTAAGACCTTGATTCACCACTCAATCTTAAGACAACAGCACCTGTCAAGTCCAGCGTACACAAAGCAATTATGCGCTGTTGATGCAGAATCTTAAACTAATTATTCCACTTCTCAAAGCATCTTTATGTGATTTATTACCATCTGATTCAAATAAGAACTTGGTATGCTGCAAATGAGCCCAGACCAAAGGAAAGTGGCTTTTGAGAGAATATAAAGTAGCTTGCTTCTTTCTCCAGCATTAGAGTTTCTGAAAAACTTGGTGTGAGACAGGGCTAAGTGTCAGAGAACATAACCCAGTAGGAACTACTTTTACTTACTTTGCTAGTTAAACTCTAACCAATTGTGAAAACATTGTTTAAGACTCAGAAAAGGCCAGATGCCGTGGCTCACCCCTGTAATCCCAGCGCTTTGGGAGTCCGAGGCGGGCGGATCACCAGGTCAGGAGATAGAGACCACGGTGAACACCGTCTCTACTAAAAATACAAAAAATTATTTTTGTGTGGCGGGCACCTGTAGTCCGAGCTACTCGGGAGGCTGAGGCGGGAGAATGGCGTGAACCCGGGAAGCGGAGCTTGCAGTGAGCCAAGACTGCGCCACTCACTCCAGCCTGAGCGACACAGCGAGACTCCGTCCCCCGCCTCCACGACAAAAAAAAAAAAAAAAAAAAAAATCAGAAAAAATAGCTAAATGAGTATCTTAATAGTTGCCAGGATATTTTCAAATATATGAGACTGAAATATTTAGTTAACCTTGCATAATAGTAATACATGCTGATTCACAATCATATACCTCATACTGAAACATCACTAGAGAAATATTGGACAAATCAATGACTCAGAAGGATTTCCTCGGCAAGGACTTACCTCAAGATCCCGGTCATAGTACCTGTTTCTGGGATTTTCATGTCTATTCCAGGAGTCAGGACGCCTATGCCGAGAGTCAATGTTCCTGCTGCGATTGTTAGCACATCCATTGCACCTGCCACAGCCACACCCACAGCAGGTTGAACCCCCCATGAGGTTCTGGATGGATCAGCCTTCCGATTTTTCCCAAGAGAAAACAGAAAGTATCGTAGGAGAGCTGGAGTGTCCGGAGCTACATGTGCAGCCCAATATGGTACTAATAGTCCCAAATGAGTCACTGCAGCCAGTGGCCTTTTTTCTTGGCAATAGATGGGATTTCCCCCAGTGAGGGATTTCTGACCAAAACAAATATTCTATCACAAAACAAAATTTCTATAGGAAAGACCCTATAACAACTCAAAAGAAGACAAATCCCCAAGTTTTCATCTCTCCAGCCAAAATGATGATACGATCCTGTCTCGGCCTCAGGAACACAAATGAGCATCACTGGCCAGTGACTCCTCTTTATTATAGGGATGATGTCACCAAAGCTTTAATTTTCTTCTGTACTACATTTGCTGGAAGGAACTCAGCTTGAAATGTAAGGACGTCTGAGAACAATAACAGTAATTACCACTTATATAAAGCTTTGTATTTGCCCCATGGTTTAGAATCATTAGCGATTCCTTACGTCAAGATGGGCAGCTGGTCAGGGTGATCACCACTCAAGTATTCCTGGAGGAAAGGCACCTGTCTCGATCAGAGCTGGAACTAGGATCCCAAAGGATTTAATTTAAAATGCTTTCAGTTCCTGATGCTTTAAATCAAAGGCAATTGTAAATATTTTTCATGTTAAGAGCAAGAAAGTTACTTTAACAAAGGGATTGAAGGCCCAGCACAGTGGCTCACGCCTGTAATCCCAGCACTTTGGGAGGCTGAGGGGGGCGGATCACGAGGTCAGAAGTTCAAGACCAGCCTGGCCAATATGGTGAAACCCTGTCTCTACTAAAAATACAAAAATTAGCTGGGCGTGGTGGCAGGTGCCTGTAATCCCAGCTACTTGGCAGGAGAATCACTTGAACCTGGGAGGCGGAGGTTGCAGTGAGCCAAGACCTAGCCACTGTACTCCAGCCTGGGTGACAGAGCAAGACTGTCTCAAGAAAAAACCAAAATAAAACAAAACAACAAAACAAAGGGATTGAAAGTCACAGGAGCAGAACTGGAGTGAGTGAGAGGGAAGAGCATTTCAGTTACTCTTCTGAGAACTTCATTTAGTTTCATTGCATATGAGTGACCACAAAACATGATTTCAAATGTCCCACTCTTGCTCCCCATCTCTGGATATCCCCTCTAGAGTAAGAGCAGGGCAGCATTCTGGGTTTTTCATTACAGCTTTTCCCCCTCACAATCCCCCACTCCCATGAACACACAACAAATTTAAACCTGACTGGATAACAGAACACTAAGATATTTTCAAAAACAAAATTACAAAGAAGGTAAAAATGTCCCATATAAAAATATAATTTTGATCAGCTCTGAATACCAATGATTATTACTTTAGCACAATATCTTCAGCAAGGTAACCCAATACAGGAATGAACAAAGAACATGAAAGGATAATTCAGTGAAGAAATACAAGCGGTCAATAAGCGTATAAAAGAGCTCAGACTCATTTTGAGTTGAAGAACTGCAAATTTAAATAATGAGGTATCAACAGGTTGGCAAAATGAAAAACTTATTATATATAACATTCATAAAGTGGTGGGAAAATAGACATATTTGCTGTTGGAAGTGTAAGTTGATAAACCTTTTTTCAATGGACAATTTGATAGTATCTATAACATTTTAAAATATGCAAGCTTTTGATTCAGCAATTCCACTTCTAGGGAATTTATCCCGCAAAAATAACTGACCAAAAAAAGCATAGAGATGTTGTTGTTTATAAAAGAAAAAAATGTAGAAGCAACTCAAATGTTCACAAATAAAGATTGGTAAACTATGTGATACTACATCCATCATATTATACGTATGGAACACTACTCAGCAATTCTAAAGAGGCATATGTATAGAGACTGACATGGAAAGATGATCACAAAGATTTCTTAGTAAAAAAAAAAAAAAAAACCTTTGGACTTTTTTCTCTCCTCACCCTGAGAGGCATACCAAAACAGTTACCTCTCAAGGTAAGGAGAGAATTTAAGTCTTTATTTTATGTGTTTCAGTATTCTTGAAATTTTTTTTTTTGCAGCAAACAAATATAATATTTAGAAGAAAAATAACAAATATATTACCATGCTCTTTTTTAAAAACACCCTACAACAGATAAAGCCTTCTAATTTGAGTTAATACAGGAAATGGACTGGCTGCTGTATATTTATATGTTTATTTATACATATGTAAATAAAGAGCACCCATAGTCAGTGCCTCAAAGAAGACAACACATTACTTGTGGTGGAAAGCAAAACATATCACTCACTGAGCTTTCCTGTTACATCCTGGTGACCATAATACCTTCAAATGGAAACATCACAAATAAATATAGATAACCTGGATTTTTCCAAAGCTGGCTATACATAGGCAACCAATCCTTTTCATACAATACAAGATATTTAGCTTTTATGAGATACAGTGTGCCATGAGATATAGTGTCCTAGTCTGTAATGCCATACTTAGGATACCAAAGCCACAGCCTCCAGCCTGGAGAATGCCCAATTTGTGCACCTGTGTGTGTACGGAAAGGCAGCTCTTGTTGTACTCAGTAATATCAGATTTTTCTGGGGACAAAGAACTGTTTCCTACACCACTGTGCTCTGTGTTCACCTGCATCTCGGCACCTCCACGCCCCATGTGTGGGAGGAGAAGGGTGGTATCATGCTCTGGAAACTACCTTATTCTCTTTCTGCTGCACGCAGCAGGCTTATGTGTTTGTATTTGGTGAGATTTCCTGCTCTACCTTTGAAAGTCTAAACAAAAGTAAAATTCATACTAGAGCTGAAATGCTGTGCATTTGTTATAGTAGTATTTTCTACTTTTAAAAAACTATGAATATATGCATTTCATTCATGAAAAAATGTATAAATAATGTTCCAGTCATACAAATGCAGCCTGATCCTTAGGGCTTCCTAGTCTGACAAGGAAGGAGATTTGTAAATCAGTACAATAAGTACCGAGTTCAAGGTGCATTCAAGGTAAGTGGCAACACAGGGGAGAATAAACAACTTCCCTGGGGCAGAGATCACAAAAAAGGAGCTGTTTGAGCAGGATCTTAAGGGATGAGTAGAAGACTGTAGCTGTACAAAAAATGGAAAGACGTTGTAGGCATGGGACAGAGTCTGTGCAAAAAGAGTAGAATGGCCCAGTAAGGTAACTTGGAAACAACAGTAGCCTTCTGACAATGCAATCAGGACTGTTTGCAGAGTTTAGAGCACATCAGAAAATCATTAAAAATTAGACATGGATATCTAAACCATTTCAATTTAACTTTAGTCACAATATAACTTAAACCACTCCTCCATCTTCAGAAAATTTCTGCATAGGCAATACTTTCACATAGCTCAAAAATAAAAGTATTAAAAAGTACACAGTAAAAGGCTTGTATTTTCTACATTTATTTTCCCCACCCTTATCACCTTACCACATATAATTATTATTAGTTTTTAATGTATACTTCCATAGTTTATTAATGCATTACATATATATATATGTATACACACACTATTTCCCCCACTGTTTTGCACAAAATATAACATGCTATATACATTGCTCTCTATTTTCCATTTTTTCCCCTAGGTGTGTTTGACTTTTTACATCAGTACTGATAGAGCACAGAGAGACTCCTACCATGCAGACACTATGGACAGGTGGAGAGATTTAAGCTAGGTACTACATCTACCCACGTGGATAGAACAGGTTCCAGAGAGGGGTGGGGTGACCTGATGGCAAGATCTGACTGTTGATGAAAGCAGATATTTGGGACAAAGTAGGTCCAAGGGCCCAGCAATCTCTAATCACACCAGATGGCACAAGTTATTTGAAATGACATCCCAATAGAAGTGCTGGGGTGTCCAGATGGGTGACACTAGTAAGTCCTTTAAGTAAGTCACTATGGAAAAGTTCTAACCTTGGCTTAAATATTTGTCCCCTACGAAAGGCATGTGGAAATTTAAACCCCAATGTGGCAATATTGAGAGGTGGGGCCTTTAAGAGATGATTGGGTCATGAGGACTCTGCCCTTACGAATGGACTAATTCATTCATGGATTAATAAACTAATGAGTTAATGGGTTAATAAATTATCATGGGAGGGGAACTGGTGGCATTAAAAGAAAAGGCAGAGACCTGAGCTAGCACGTTAGCATGTTCAGTCACCTCTCCAAGTAATACTCTGTACTGCCCTGGGACTCTGTAGAGAGTCCCCACCAGCTAGAAGGCCCGCCCCAGATGTGGTCCCTCGACCTTACATGTAGCCTCCAGAATTGTAAGAAATGAATTCCTTTTTCTTATAAATGACTCCATTTTAGGTATTCTTTAATAAGCAACAGAAAATAGACTAAAATAGTTAGTAAATGTCCTAGTCTCAGGGTTGTGGGTTGGACTTCAAGATCTGGGGAGGTCTTACTTCTTGTAGAATGATTTCAGAACTGTGCTTGGTGAGATTAGCAGCCCAGGCGACTTGAGACACAATGTGGGCGCCCAGTGATAATGTTGATGTATTATGTCCTAGGCCAGCCCAACAGTGGAGGAGTCACGACATGTGGCCCAGGTGATGGGGCAGGTGTGGGGTGAGGTCAATGAGTCTGAGGTCCCTTAAATACTTTATATTTTGGCTTCGGTTTAGTCCAAGAAATAAGGTGAGATTGGGGATTGGACATTGAGAGAAACACCAGTGAACCTTTGTGGAATACGTATCAAGAGAGAGAAAAGGAAATAACAGGAGGGAGAAGAGAAATGAAACAGAGGGATAGATCACCTCTCAAAGTGGCCACCTACCTGGGAAACATGGAAAATGAAAGGATTAGAAAATGCTTTTTCCTCTCCGCTACCTCAACCAATGTTTGTTGAACTGAATTGCTCTGCTTATTGACTAAATTAGAATAACCAGGCTAGAAATTGGCAAACATACTACCTCTACAATTATAAGATTAATTGGGCAATGAAAAATGCTGTTAAGGCCTGGTGTGGTGGCTCACGCCTGTAATCCCAGCACTTTGGGAGGCTGAGGCAGGTGGATTACTTGAGGTCAAGAGTTCAAGATCAGCCTGGCCAATATGGCGAAACCCCATCACTACTAAGAATACAAAAAAACTAGCTGGGCGTGGTGGCACATGCCTGTTATCCCAGCTACTAGGGAGGCTGAGGCAGGAGAATCATTTGAATCTGGGAGGCAGAGGTTGCAATGAGCCAAGATCACACTACTGTACTCCAGCCGGGGCGACAGAGTGAGACTCCGTCTCAAAAATCAAAACCAAAACAAGCTGTCAGAAACAACTGTGGTTAGAACCATCTCTGAGATAGTTGAGAATAAAGCAGATACTTCTCTGTTTTGGATGATTTGGGAGCATCCCAATCTCAAGAGTGAGATTAAAGATTCACAGATATCTCCTGAATGATGGGGCAGACAAGCATCACCAAGAACTAAGATTCGGACAAGTGACTTATAAAGGAGCAGCCGTGATTCAGCAATAGTCTATAGACTAGAATTACTTTTGTTCTGAGGGGGAAGGAGAGGCTTATTTTTCTTCCTAAAAAGCACACACATGCACTAGTAGAAAATGGGAAACAGCAGCTTTATTCAGGCTGCCAAGAAGGAAAAGATCCAAATGGTTAAAGCAAAAGAATTTTTTTTGCTTGAATTAATAAAATAATTACTGTTTATTCCATTTTACTTGTTTGAATGTGATGCCAGAATAATTGAAAATATGACAATTTAATTTATAATCACTATAGTCACATATAATTTCTAAATGAAAATAAGTGATTAGAATTGAAGGGGGATTAAAATATTTTTATACTGGAAATCATTGAAATTCTCATTAAGGCAAGTGCTCTCTTTGAAGATATTATATTTTAATTAATAATACATTACTCAATATTCTTGTCCTTTTTTTAAAAAATAAACACTTTAATTCATAAAGGGTATCTCTTCATGTCCTGGAAATAACTCCACATAGTGGAATAAAGACATTTTCATTTCCAAAATGAGTTAAGCAGAAATATAATATAATACATATAAGTAGATATATAAAAATAGATACAAAAACACATAATAATCTACAATGTTAATTCACTCTTATATGCAAAGAAAGAGTTATCCAATTCATGTTTGTCACATAATACATAATTTGTCTTTATTTAATGATACCACTTTTTTATGCTTTTCTCTCATGTGAGAAAATGGTCTGTTCGAAATATAAATATTTTAAATAAACATAGCTTCTATGCTAAAGCCAACTAAATATTTAATGCAATTGTTTAAAGGAAAATTTGTTTTGTATAAATAAATATACAATCCTTGATGATTTTTCTCACTTCAGATTTAAATTCTAGCAATATTCTAATTTGTAGTTACACTTTTTCCTGTAGTTGTTATATATGTAAATTTGAGAGGCAGTACTGTATTTGTAACTACAAATCTGTATTTGTTTATGCAAGCAGGTATAGTAAATGTCTTTTTCTTAAAGCTAGTCAAGTGAAGCAGTGGGAGTGGAGAAGGAACAAAGAAATCTGTAACTGGTTGTGATCAATTAGTTATAAACACCACTGCACTCGGTTCGGACCTGCATGTTTTCTAATTTAATTGAAAGATTCAATATAGTATTGCCAACTTTAAGAAATGTTACAAGATGTTAAAAATAATAAACAAATACAATAACATAGAACATCTGGAACAGTTACAGAAATGGGTAAATTCTGGTTGTTTTGGAAAATGTAAATTGCTTAGCTATAATACAAATTAAAAATGTGAGAGTTAGTTTGCATAAATAGATATAATTTATTCTGCCTGGGAAAGAAGGTCATTGGTGGTCTTTGTTATAATTCCCTCAGCAAATCTGCTGAATCTTGCAGGAAATGCTCAGGTTCACCGGGAAGAGTGGATTAAGAGAAGGGTAATTTAGAATGTACGGGAGGTGCCCCTGGCACCCTAGAACTCACTGTCAATTTAAACCATGCAGAATCTAAATAGAGTCAACATTTGTTTCCCAGTAATATTGGCCAGGGTGGTGGTAGTGGGGTGTGTATGTGGGTGGGTAGGTGGGGTCTTGCACTTCTGAGCTAATGGTTCAGTAAACCTCTCAGCCATGATCTCAAGAGACAGAGTTTAAAACACATCAGTGGGGAAGAGAAAGGCTGTTTGTACTGCCTCTTGCCTCCTCCCAGCCCTGGTATGATATGCAGAGGGAGAAAGATGAAGAGAGCAAGGGTGAAAAGAGAGAGGGGAGAAGGGATGATGGAGAAGGTGAGAGAGGGAGACAACAGGCAGATCATAAGTGGATCCCAGAGCCAATTCTTCTGTTGTAGAGATTTTGAGCCTCTCTGAGGCGGCGGGTGTGGTACAGCGAGTAGAGAGTTGACACAGTGCCTGGCTGAACCCATTCCAGTGACACTTAGAGACAGTGTCGCCTGAACCACACTCTGCCTCTCCTTGCTCTCTCAAGTTCCTGCCCTTCTTCTCCCTGCTCTGGCTCCATCCCTACACTGGGATTCCAGTTAATCTGTGGCTTCAAGCCTCTGCCTCTCCCACGTATACCAACTGGCCTCCTCCCTTCCCTGACCTCTTTGGCTTGACCTTGGGGCTGCTCCTGTGGGCAGCCCAATGCCCAGAGCTTTCTGCAAGGGAGGAGGCCACAGCAGACCCTTCCTTGCCACCTACATCATGGAACTTATTTTTTGCCTCAATTCTGAACACTGTCACGAATTGTTTCCTGGACTTCAGCAAATATTATAGGATATGTAATTGCATTATGCTCAAATAATTATTTTTGTTTTATATTATAAAAGGCATACTTACTAAAGGACAAATATAGGAAACAACTTGAAACTCTGGCTAGGATCAATGACTGGGTTTATCAGGTTTTTTGTTTTTCCAGTTATAAATTATTTCTTATAAAGAGAAAAGAATAAAATGTGAAACCAATTTGAAAGTAAGTATAAAGAACAGTAAGCCAGTTTACTTAATTTTTTACATTTAAATTCGATTTTTAAACTCAGTATCTTATAAAATGTTTTATATTTCTGGTACCCTTACTGATATTATGCTATTTTGATTTAGAAAGCATTCTGTACTGAATTTCACTACCTACTTTTTTCACGTTCTAAATATAAGCTAATAATCTCTTCATGTCCTTTTTACTGCTTTCCATCACTAAGTAAGCTTTAACATTTTTTAATTGTGGTAAAATACACATAGCAAAATCTACCATCTTAACCATTTTTAACTATACGGAACTATACAGATCAATATATTAACTACACTTAACAATAGTTTAAGTACATTCACATTGCTGTGCAGCCAATCTCCAGAACTCTTTCTATCTCACACGAAGTAATTTTTTAAACTCTTAATATACGGTGTTACTAAAGCAAATGTCTTTTGGGATGGAGGAGAGCATTTCTTTCATGACAAATACATTTCGCTATTAACCCTCATTGATCTTATAATAAGTTATAACAAGAAATGTATTATACAACCTTCAGGCCTGCCAGTGAAATTAGCTCTCACTCACCCTGTGACTAAAGATATCATTCTACTTTCCCATCCTGCAGACAAGTAAGTGCATGAGTAATACCTTTCCACAAGTGAAGGAATGCAGTTAACACGAGTACATTCCTCTATCTCCCACCTTGGAGAAAACTTTTCTTTTAAGGCAATATAATTAAGTCAGAACTTTCTGTACAAGCATCTAGATGTTAAGAAGTAACTATTGATAAAATAACTCAGAATGCCTTACAGTAGAAAAAAGCATAAATGCTTCTTAAAGGAAAGAACAATTAATTCCAAATATTGATGTCACATTACTCTGTATGCCTTCGAGTTAAAGCCCAGTTTGTATAAAAGAAAAAAAGGTGGGCAAAAGGCACCTACAAGAAGGAGGAAGACACCTGAAGGCAGCAAAAAGCAGAGTCAAGTTCATTCACTAAGCTCATTCTTTTTTTTTTTTTTTTTTTTTTTTTTTTTTTTTTTTTGAGACAATCTCACTCTGTCACTCAGGCTGGAGTGCAGTGGCATGATCTCAGCTCACGCAACCTCCACCTCCTGGGTTTAAGCAATTCTCCTGCCCCAGCCTCCTGAGTACATGCGATTACAGGTGCCCACCACCACACCCAGCTAATTTTTTTGTATTTTTGTTTGTTTGTTTTTAGTAGAGTCAGGGTGTCATCATGTTGGTCAGGCTGGTCTCAAACTCCTGACCTCAAGTGATCTGCCTGCCTCGGCCTCCCAAAGTGCTGGGATTACAGGTGTGAGCCACCACGCCCAGCCAAGCTCATTCTGTATTATCATGGTGCTTTGATATACAATGTTATATATGATATATATATAATAATTATATAAAAATAGATTATATAAGTTACTTTATATTGTTATATTGTTAAATATAATTATATAGAAAATTACAGAATACATATTATAGAACACATATTACATATGATATATGACATATATGATATATATAATTTATGATATATAATATATACCATTACTTTTAAGTATATGTTTCTTAGACAGGCTATCTTACAGTGCTTTAACTCTTTGAAGGGTTTATTCTCGGGAGTCAAACATGAGAAAGGAAGCATTACCTTTTTAAATATTCCAGACTCTAGAAGCAAGGAACCAAGTGCCTCACTGGTGGTGTGGAAGAACTGGGAATCCCCACAGTGCAGTGGAAATTCCTGGGACTCTCGAACCACATGTCTTCCATCTACTAGCTCCAAAGCTCTGCGAAGAATGGAAACACAGTCATGTCAATATGCTATGAACAATGCCAAAATCTCAAGGAACCCAAAGGCATATTTCTCCATGTACTAATATATTTCCAGTCAGCCCAAATAATGAATCATTCTTCAAAACCTACACAGCGTTGTAGATAATCTGGTGTTCTCATAGCACATTTATAAATCAACCTGGATGACTTCACCCTGTGCCTGACTGAATTCTTTTAAATCCTATGCAGAAAACAAATTAGAGATAGACAGAGGTAGACAGATAACTAGATGAATAGACAGATTTTGGCATGAAAGTAATCCAATTTCATTTTCCAATTTCCTGGTTTTTCTATGTCATGGTTCTTAAGAAATAACAAAAAGAAATTTGAAAGTTTCCTGAACACTGGAAATAAAGTGGGAACTGAATCCCAGTTAGAGACACGATCTAGACAATGCCAGGAAAAAGGAACTATTCCTAGGATTATAATATTTATCAGATTCAAAAGGAATGGACACTCATAAAGGCAGAAAGAATGTTTTACAGACTCTGATGGTTGCCCGCCCCAGAACCATTTCCTTTATCCAACCCTCCGCTGTCCTCCCACCTCCCCCATACACACTGCCTTTGCTAATAATCCTAAATGTGTTCAACGATTCATCCTCCATATGCCTCAGAGGAAGCTGTTTCCAGCCCCAGTAGTCAGTCAGGATTGCTCTAATCCTGGTGTCCAGTTCCCCTCACCAGTGATTGATTTAGGCAAATGCCCATACATATCTGTCTTGCTGATATTACCACATTGATTGATACCCCCCTAACCCTCTAAAATGTTCGTACTTTGCCCTACTTCTCTGGTGCAATCCTGACCAATGAGATGTGAGAGGCGTCTGCTGAAGGAATGGGGGAAAAGGTCTTCTACAAGAAGAAAAAGTTTCCCTTTCCTGCAGGCCAGGGTCATGCCTGCATGTGACGAATATGATAGAACATCTTGGGACCATGTGCGGGATTAGCCTAAGGAGACTAGATTGAGGAAAAAGCAGAGCGGAAATACCTATCTCTTGATTTCTTGAAATGAGCAGCAGAATTACCTATCTCTGGAGTTATTATTGTGTTAGATAATAAATGTCCTATTCTTCAAGCCATTTTGACTTGGGTGTTGTTTGTTGTCTGCAGTTGAGCATCATACCTGATCCAAGGTTTGGTAGATTTTGTAAGCACAGGAATAAAGATGCCAGAGCAGAATGAGAGCTTTGAATGAAGAATGCCAGTAAAGTACAAAGAGAACTAAAAATGCAAGACCTCAGCATTTCACAGAAGAAACAGAAGCTGCTTTTGTGGGATTTCTACAATGTTGCAAGGATAAAAAGAGGAATAGAGCAAAGCTCTATTAACACTTTAGAGGGGCAGGAAGATCTAATCAATCTGGTAATATCAGCAAGGGAGATAGAGAATTTGGCATAATTTGTGGAACTCTATTGTATACTTTTTTTTTTTTTTTTTGAGACAGAGTCTCGCTCTGTCGCCAGGCTGGAGTACAGTGGCATGATCTTGGCTCACTGAAACCTCCACCTCCCGGGTTCAAGTGATTCTCCTGCCTCGGCAGCTGGGATTACAGGCATGTGCCACCATGCCCAGCTAATTTTTTTGTATTTTCAGTGGAGATGGGGTTTCGCCATGTTAGCCAGGCTAATCTTGAACTCAAAGTGCCAGGATTACAGGCGTAAGCCACTGTGCTTGGCCCCTGTACATATTTTTTTTAAAACCATTATTGTTTGCATTATATAAAATGTAAAGGTATATTAACAGCAATATATTTCTTTTTGTTTTTCCTTTAGTTTTGTACTATGAAAGTAATACTTGTGTATAGTAAAGACAATATATTACGCCATATATAAACACATATAAAAACACATTTCTACCTGCGAGGCTAATATCTTCTTAGGAATTTAAATACAGTATTTTTTAAGGGAAAGAGAAACACATATAGCTCAGGAGAATTTAAGTAACAACTGAAAAATACCTTAAAGTTGAAATGCTGTCATCGTCTTACCATGAATGTGTCTTACATCAAGACCTATTTTTACTAATTGTTCCAGTGACCCTAAGTTACAGTGTTCACCTTGTCCTTCTGCTCACAAATATGCCAAAGAAGCAGCAAACAAGAGAAGACTATTCCAACCGCTGCGGACTTAACACATTGTCTGCCATTCAAGTACTAACCAGGCCCGACTCTGCTTAGCTTCCGACATCAGACAAGATCAGGTGCATTCAGGGTGGTGTGGCCATAGACTGGACTTACACATTGTAAAAAGTCAACCACGAATGTTAGGCAGTCTGCTCCCCTTAATATTTTTCCTTTTTGGAAAAACATATGTGCCCATTGACTGACTCCAAGTGACAACAGAGAGGAAAGCAATCTACATGTGCTTCCTAAGCTTTGTATTGTCAGAGGCGGACACTCCAAAAAAGACCTAGCTCTTCTTCCTAGATACTTATGTATTACATAATTAAAAGCTGGCAAGAGTAGCCTTTTCTATATATTTTGCTCGTGATACAATCCCTGCTTAAAACATAGAATCCTTTTGTCTGCAAATAACAGTCCAACTCACAGAAGCCTGATAAAAAACAAAATATATGATCACATATGAAACAAAAGGGGTAGATTGAGTTGGTTTAACCAGTATATTCCTTTGCTACTGACTTCAGTCATTGCTACAGTTCTAGCTGTCACACAGAGGTATGATAATTCCTTCCTGTGTAACTTGCTTAGAAATGAGGGGAATCTCCTCTAGAAGCCACCTAGCAGGCTTCTTTTCATTCCTGCACTAAACTGATCACCGGACCAAACCCATTAAGGCTGACACCTGAAGGACACTACCGTGCAGAAATTAGGCACCTGAAGAAAATGGATGTCGATGTGCATTCTATCCTCTTCCTAGCTTTGTCTTAAAATAAGTTCCCCACACTTGCTACACTTTGGGAGAGGTAGAGATGACACATATTTAAGATGGAATTTGAGCTATCAGAGTAGGAACTTTCATAATTTGGGCCTCGTAGCATGTTGAACCCTGTGAACCTGCCTGCCCTCCTGATATGGAGGGGTTTGTCGACACAGTGTGCTATCCAACAGTCAGTTCTCTATACTTGGGTCACAATCTCCCAGATGGGAGGTTACACATGGCCCTAGGGGAAGGCTTAGTTTTTCAATTTAATTCACTAACAAATGGCACTAAGTTTTTCAGTGCCACTCCTCTAGTCCTCACCTAGAGGAGATGAGGACTATCACAGACAATTCCAGGGAAGGCCCTTGCTTCACCATCATTCTCTAAAACAGGAACTGCTGAGTATGTGTGGTACACATAATAACCTCTGCTTCCCTTTGACGGGAGGAGAATGATGGGGTGTTGGCTAAATTCCCTTTTCTCGTGACCCAGACCCAGACAATGCTGTTGTGCACCTGGCCATAGACGCCATGATTTCACAGTTTGCCCCAGGACTTGGCTGGAGGTGAGGCAAGGTCACGGGATGTGTGGGCTGAGAGGGCTTCATAAACAGAGCTCTGCTTCAGGGCAGCTTCTCACCCAGCCCCGGAAACTCAGGCTGTCCCAGGAGCGTGTTCTACTTCCTCTCTAGAGTCAGTCACAGGCCTTCTACTCCTAGCAAGCTTACTGGACAAGTTTGTCTCCTGAAACACAACCTTCACAAACTAATACACAGAAACAATACACTTGAAATCATGCCAAGAGGTCTCTAAGACCTAAAGAAACTTTGTAACACTATCTAGCATTCATTCTTTCAGCATTTTCTAGATCTTCCATGATATGTCATATATCAAAGCACACAAAGGTGAACAATTCCACTCCCTGCCCTCAAGGATATTAAGGTCTAGTAGACGTAGGGGCTTATCAAATGGGCAGAAATATTTTCAATTCCGAATAATGGTTACCTCTGGAACTACACATAGATAAGTCTCCCTAGCCTAAAAGGCAACCTTAATAAATGTTTGCAACAGGAAAGATGAATTGGAAAGTTTGTTAACTTTTCTTTTCCAAAGGGTAATTTTTTCATTATTATTATTTTAGTTTTTGTGGGTACATAGTAGGTATATATATATATATATTTATGAGGTACAAGCAGTCAAAGTATAATAATCATATCATCGAGAATGGGGTATCCATCCCCTCAAGCATTTATCCTTTGTGTTACAAACAATCCAATCATACTCTTTTAGTTATTTTTAAAGGTACAATTACATTATTATCACCATAATCACCCTGTTGTGCCATCAAATACTGGGTCTTATTCATTCTTTCTATTCCTTTTGTACCCAAAGGGTTAATTTTAGTTTTACTCCTGACGAGTAGGGTGTAGGTGGTCGCTTGGCTCCCTGATGAGAAATTTATGTGCCAGTGGAAGCACAGTTTGCTTTGTGAATAGTCACAAGTGGTCATTTATTAATGACAATAACCTCTTGGATAAATAACATAAAACAACTGCCAAATGCTATCATATTGGTCTGCAGTCTTAGCAGAGGATAATTTATTAATTTGCTAATTATAATCCTTTGTACTTCCTTTTTTTTTTTTTTTTTTTTTTTAGCACAGATATTATACTGCCAGAGTGAAAGTTTCAGTGTTAAGTATGGTACTTGATTTTACTCAGACTTAGAAGTAAGTGGAACATTTGCCAGTTCATTCAATTATGTTTCCTTTTTATTTGGCTTACTTTTAAAAACTGGATTGCCCCCTCCCTGGAGATTAAGTTGATAGCAAAATTAATAATGGCAAGGCTGTTTTCCCTTTTCCAAGTTAAAAGAGCCACATGGCTATTCTCAGACAAATCCCAGAGTTGTGATACCTGGAGCTTATACAAGAAGTGGGCCAGGCGGGGGCAGGCGAGGTGCTCTTTAATAAAAAGAAAAGAGAATCTCTTACTTTCTCAAGATTGACAGTGCTAGGGCCTCTCCAAAGGCCATGAAAGTGGCCCTGATAAATCTACTTCGAGTTTTCCTAATGTTGGTCTACTCCACCAAGTTGTTCCTTAAGCATTTAAATATGTGTAGCCTAATATAAGGCAAGTTAAATAAGTTTCTTCAATAATTCTTGTTTTACAGTAATGTACATCCAAAATAATAAAAAGTAGCATAAAAGTTTAGGTTTAACTATAGTTTATAAGTTATAAATTGATGCTGTACTGCCATCTATTGTCTATCCAAAGAATTATTACTGTGTTCAACTGAGCCTCAGAGTTGTGATTTCAAAGTTACCAAAAGGTGCTTCCACCTGCATTGAATTGAATTATTTCCTCAAGAGAACTTAAGACACCAGATAATAGAACCACTCTTCTGAATTAAGACATTGGTTGTAAAGCACATAAGTTTCCTGGCCACAAAGGAAGGAGAAAATTTAATTCACTAACAAACGGCACTAATAGTGTGCACAATGTTTCTTTACTGCAACTGCTAAATGGTAGACAGCAACCATTTACTGAGCAACCTCTTTCCTGCTAACATTAAATGCCGTATTCGATTACCGACACATACCATCAGATAATGCTAGACCTGAAAAGGCCCCTAGTGGTTACCTGGTTCAGTCACTTCATTGCAGATTTGAAGAGACATTGTTCCTGAGAAACCACGTGACTGACTGTCAGGGTTGAGCCTGCCGGTTACCCATGTATATGGTACTGGAAGCCCAGGCTCACAAAGAGGCATCTAATGACAGTGTGCAGATAGAGCCATGTAAATCTCTCCCATCTCCAGAAATAAAACAAAACCCCAAAATCTATTTCCTTTGGGAAACCAAGGATTTTGGATTTACAGAATGGGTTTTTCCTTTAGAAGCAGCGTTGTCTTCAAATTTATATTTTTCTCAGCTGAATAAAGGATCAAATATAGCAATGTATACACACAGATTTCAGAGTCATACCAGCCTGGCCATTAGCTATGTGATCTTTAGCTAGTTACTTCTTTAAGCCTCACTTTCTTTAGCTGCAAAATGGGAGTGATAAATTGTTAAGAGAATTAAATTAGGTAAAACTTGTAAAATGCTTAGCCTAGTACTGCCATATAGTAGGTTCTCAATAAGTATCAGTATTGTAATTATGCATATGAATGTCAGTTGATGTTTCCTGAATAATAATGTATAAGGAATTATATAGATGGTACTTGGAGCTAGCATATTTATCAGGCTCGAATATGAAAGGAGAATGTCTGGGTTGGAAGATCCCTTAGAGATAATCTAGTGAGCCAACCATACCATTTTTCAGATGAGTTCATGGAGGCCCAGAGATATTCATTGTTCAAAGTCACACGGCTAATGACTGAGAGTTAGGAGTAGAGAATCCACCCAACTCCTCACTCAGAGACTAATTTTAAATTCTCAGTAGATGAGTTTCGTGATCACAAAATTCCAAGTTGGATGGGGAAATGAAAACAATTTGCTATGCTCATTCGAGTTTTTAAAATACAAAGCATCCTCAAAGTCACAGGTATATAAAGAATGCTACATCACTAACCCAAGTATTTCGTTTTGCCAATGGTAATAGAATGCAGAAACTCTGCCATCTAGTGGTTGCATAAGAATATCACTCCTCGGCCAGGCGCAGTGGCTCAAGCCTGTAATTCCAGCACTTTGGGAGGCCCAGACGGGCGGATCACGAGGTCAGGAGATCGAGACCATCCTGGCTAAAACGGTGAAACCCCGTCTCTACTAAAAAATACAAAAAACTAGCCGGGCGAGGTGGCGGGCGCCTGTAGTCCCAGCTACTCGGGAGGCTGAGGCAGGAGAATGGCGTGAACCCAGGAGGCAGAGCTTGCAGTGAGCCGAGATCCGGCCACTGCACTCCAGCCTGGGCGACAGAGCGAGACTCCGTCTCAAAAAAAAAAAAAAAAAAAAAAAAAAAAAAAAAAAAGAATATCACTCCTCTACTCATCCTTTTTAGCAGTGCTTTCGTAAAAAGTAACACTCCCTGGTCCAGTTAGCCTCTACTTCCTGATTGCATTCACCTTCCTGGGCACTTTGATGGTTTTTGTTTGCTTGTCTGTTTGCTTGTTTTGTTGGTTTTTGTAAAGACGGGGTCTCCCTGTGTTGCCTAAGCTGGTTTTGAACTCCTAGCCTCAAATGATTGTCTCACCTAAACCTCCCAAAATGCCAGGATTACAGGTGTGAGCTACCAAGTCTTTTAAAATGGCAGCCTGAAGGCTGGGAGCCATCTCCCAATGTGCTGTGTGGTGCAGAAATGTCTAAGTTCCCCTCACATCTGACCAGTGGAATGCAACTCATCTCTCCAACAAAGGCTGGAAATGTTTGCCTTAATACTTCTATCTTGTGAAACCGAGGCTTTGGGTGCTACTGAGTCTGTGAAAGTTAAGCAAGGCATCTCAGGACCACTACTACATTGACTTTGATCATTTCGGATCACCTCACATGATTAATGAACCATGAAACCCATCCAGAACCAGGCTAGGTTCAAGAAGCTTTGGCTTTATTAGCACTGGTCCCAGAGGAAGACATGATTTCATTCTGGGCACAAGCAAAGAGAAGCCAAGGTCGAGGACAAAACAACCAGGAGAATTGTTGTGCAAATCCCCAGGAGAACTGAGGAACTGAGGTCTGTGCCTCAAGGAAAGGCTCGAGTTTATCAAGAGTCTTGTGTTTCATGCGTGATTGCACATGCTCTCATTTAGGGAAGCTGAAGATCATGGCATTTTTTTCAGCTTCTCTTTGTAACAGTCAAGTTGGGCAAGTTTTGTTTTCAGTTGTCAAAATACAAAAGATTTTTTTGATTGCTGGAATTTTCCTTTTAAGGCAATTCAAATTCTTATCTAATGGCAGAGAAGAGAAAATGTAACTTTTATTTTGATAGTGTCTATACTCCCCAAAGAAAGACTAGGCCGGGCGCGGTGGCTCAAGCCTGTAATCCCAGCACTTTGGGAAGCCGAGACGGGCGGATCACGAGGTCAGGAGATCGAGACCATCCTGGCTAACACGGTGAAACCCCGTCTCTACTAAAAAATACAAAAAACTAGCCGGGCGAGATGGCGGCGCCTGTAGTCCCAGCTACCCGGGAGGCTGAGGCAGGAGAATGGCGTAAACCCGGGAGGCGGAGCTTGCAGTGAGCTGAGATCCGGCCACAGCACTCCAGCCTGGGTGACAGAGCGAGACTCCGTCTCAAAAAAAAAAAAGAAAAAAAGAAAATAGAAAGACTAATGATCTTACTAAGCTCATGGATAACAAATTAATAATGCAAAAGAGGGTATTTTCAATTGTTTTCCTTTGTAGCACCAAACAAAGCTACTGATGATATTACCATGGAGCAGGCAAGGAGGAAAAAGCCTGGCAGAATATGGTTATATTGATGGATACAAAAATACAGTTAGATAGAATGAGTAAGATCTAGTATTTGATAGCATAACAGGTGGCTACAGTCAACACTAATTTATTGTACATTAAAAAATAACTAAAAGAAAATAATTGCATTGCTTGTAACACAAAGGAAGGATAAATGCTTGAGGTGATAGATACCCCATTTACCCTGATGTGATTATTACACATTGTATGCCTATATCAAAATACCTCATGTACTCTATTACTACATACACTTACTATGTACTCACAAAAACTAAAAACAAAAAACAAATTATGTGGTTATAGGCACAAGGGTAGAGAAATCATTCTAAAATACCAGGGGCAACTCTGAGAAGTCATCTTGGAGCCCTACTGCTCCAATCAATCCACCTCTGATCACTCATTAAGGGGTCCTCTGTCATCACATTTGAGCTTGCTTTGAGGGACACTATAAGATGCAGCCACATAGAGCTCTTGGTTGGACATATTGCAGGGATGCCAAGAAGGATGTTAGGTACCATCTTACTTAATATCCTTTATATGGATACTGAAGGGAAAGATTTCTCTCATTGTGAAATGCCAAGAAAAGCTTTTCTCTTTCTCACCCCTTCCTTGTCTTTTAGACAATGAGGTCCATGTACTTGATCATGAATCAATTTTAACAATTATACAGAACTTTATGAATGTGTGTTTCTGTAAAGCAATTGTTTCTCTTATCACACTATCATTCTTTTAGTTTTCTGATCTGTATTTATTTGCATTGTTAATTGGATGCAAACTACTGTAAATCTTTTAGAGGAAGAAGTGACAGGGAGGCAGTTATAAATATATGAAAACTGTTTCTTCCACCTCACCAGTATGACATCCATCTACCCTTGTGCATTCCAACCACCACTATCCTACTTCTAAACTTCATTATGTCTTCAATTTAGTAAGAGTCCAGTTATTTTCTGCTACTGAGTCTCTCCTGCAGCCTTTAATCCATTCTAACTTTACAAATAGATTGATCTTCCTGATGTACTGTCTGGTTTGAAAACCATCAGGTAGTTCAGCACTGTTTACAGAATAAAGCTCTTACTTCATTGTCTGGTATTCAAGTGCTTTTACCTTCTGGACCCAGTCTAACTTTTCAAATGTAGCTGCCCTACACACCCTATATTCCAGGCAATTTTGTTATATTTTAGCTTACTTATCACTGATGGCTCTTTCTCTCATCTCATCTCTTTAAGGGGCTCCTGGATGTGAGTCCCTTTGTTTCTGCCGTGGTATATAATAACATCTGTCACATCACAGATGCTCAGTAAGAGTTTACTGGCTGAGTGACTACAAAGCGCTTTCTGCAAAGGTGGTTTGATTCATGAAGATTAGCAGCTGCTTGTAGAGCCTGTTGCTATTTATGACTGTTTCAAATAATGTCAATATAAAGCTTTGGTTCAAAAGCACTTCCTCCTAACCACGATAGTTACATGCAAAACTGGTCTGTTGGTTATCATTTTCCAGAAGTCTATGGTGATGGCACACACTTTGAAGTTAACTTTATAGCATCTTTAATATGCATCATCTGCCTATTTTGTTTACCTTTGCCCCACCTTAGGTCACTAGTCCAAAACTCATGCCAGCAACAATTAGTAAGAGTCTCTTAAACTCTGGGGTCCCTAAACAACCTGGCACGAAACTCATCTGCCTTAGTTAATTCTTCCAGGCACTCAAATAATTATCTTCATCAATCCTGAGCTTTGATGGCACTTACACTGCTGCAATCATCATTACTTCATGGCATTTCTACAAGCAATAAAGTTTCAAGAGAAATTGTGTAACTGTTCCTTGTATCAAACATTTTTTAGCATTTATTGTATTTTCTGAACTCATAAACACCTACTTTTCTTATAGATCATATACTCTCAACTTTCTCACAGCTATAATTCAGAGGTTTCAAGGCTCTATTCAATATGTTCTTTCATATGGTGGTCAATAAATCTTTATAAACCTAGAAGTGAGAATTGAGTCTTTAAAGGTACTTGCAAGACCTCTAAAACATTCCTACACATAATAGGGTGCTTACAGTAAATGCCTTTTGATAATAATATAAAACTAAAAAAAAAACATTTTCAATATGAGAGTGGGTTTCCTTATCTTTTTTAATTTTGCAAAATAATTCTTATGGAGGTTCTTTTTTTTACATTAATTTTTATAACTGTCAGTTTCATCATGCTCCACTTACTCAATTTCCAAATACCTGCCAGTTGTTTGATGATTAATACAAAATGATCAGTAATTAGTACATAATTCATAATTGTCTGAATCATATATTTGGCTTCTCTCACTCACCTGCACCAGTTGGGTCAACTCCACAAGGGACCAAAATTGCTTTAAGGCTTCCTAGATACATCCTTATGTAGTGACTAGAATTGTCATCAAATACCTAATGAATTAGTTCAATTAACTGCTGTTAATGTTTCAAAAGAGAACTCTAATTTAAGATCATTTCTCATGAAAAATCTTTGTGTGTTAGCAACACATTAGTGATACAGATTTGCTGACTGAAGACAATGGAACAGCTGTGAAGCTGAATCTGAGATGGACTGATATTTATCATCTCAGCTCTCATGAATAGAAACTCTCTAAGGTACAGACGCAAGCAGAGGGAAGAAGAGATTACCACAGTATCCCTACTCTCTATCTATCCAAATAAAGTTGTCCTTGCAAAGATGCTAGTCACAAGCTCCAAATGTCAGCTTCAAATTCCCACCCTAAGGGTGTTCCAATACCACTCTAACCTGCTTCTCCCTTCCCTCCACCTCAGACTTCCAGTTGTGGTCAGACAGATTTGTTTGCCCTTCCCATACCTAAAACTTGCTTCATTATTTATATGTCTTTGCTTGGGTTTTCTGTTAATGCTTTTGCCTCTCCTCTTTGTAATCTTTGGCTATCAAATTCCATCAAGTCTAATTTCAAAATTCACTTCCTCCAAGATTTCTCTGATTGTAATAAATCCTGTATTTCATAAGCCCCTAAAAGTCAATTTCACATAGCTGAAATATTATACCACAGTAAAAAGAAAAGAACATCATTATGAATCACAGAATTGTTTCAATACCAGTTTTTAAAAAGAACAAGAAAGCAATAAAATGGTGTGAGAAATAGTGTTTATTTTTCTCAAGTGTAGATTATTCTTTTTTTTAAGAATAGGGATTATTGAGAAACATCAGTTTAATCAGAAAGAGATGGTGGGTGGAGAATTTTTCAGAGGCTATAAGATGACTTTACAGAGCTTTTGTTGTTACCACGTGTTGATGATTATTATTTCTAATTTCACATCAAGATTCATGGCTTTTCCCTTTCCTTCACACAAATGCATCACTAGCTTTACTTTTAGGCTTTACAGCCATCAACTGAGTGATAGTGATTAATAATGGAATGAAAGGAGAAACAAAGAATGGAAAGAAAAAAAGAAAGGGGCTGGGTGCAGTGGCTCACACCTGTAATCCCACCACTTTGGGAGGCCGAGGCGGGTGGATCGCTTGAGCTCAGGGGTTCCAGACCAGCCTGGGCAACATAGTGAAAACCCACCTCTACCAAAAAATACAAAAATTAGCTGGGCATGGTGGTGTGTGCCTATAGTCCCAGCTACTTGGGAGGTTGAGGCAGGAGACTTGCTTGAACCCAGGAGGAGGAGGATGCAGTGAGCCGAGATCACACCACTGCACTCCAGCCTGGGTAACAGAGAGAGACTCTGTCTCAAAGAAAAAAAGAGAGAGAGAGAGAGAGAGAGAGAGAGAGAGAGAGAGAGAGAAAGGAAAGTGTTTCCAATAAGGCGAGGATGTGCTTTAAAGGAAGGAAAATTCTATATATGGAAATAATGTAGCTGAGGGAGAGTAGAGGGCAGAAGAGCGGTAGCACAGCAGGTGCACAGCCCTGGAAGGAGAAAGCCACCAGTCCCATGTCTTCCCTGGGCTGGGCGCTGGGACTGCCAGGCTTAGCATGGGTTTCTTGTACAGCTCTTGACACAGAGGACTGAAGGATGTGCAAAATGCAGGGAAGAGAAAGTAAGTGGTTTTGAACTTTGAGGTTGAACATTATGAAATACCATTTTTGTAGGTCAAAACCAGTCAAATATGGCAATTTCATATAGTTGGACCTAGTATACTTGGTAAGTGTTCATCTAGGTTTTCCGTGAACATATATCAGTTTCTCAGTTTAATCACAGACTTTCTAGGAGCTAAGAACCATATCACCTTCTGTCTCTATAACCTGTACTCAGTAGGTATAAAACAAATGCTTTTTTTTTTTTTTTTTTTTTTTCCCCAGTCAGGGATGATACAAAACAAGTTTTTTCTTGTGCCACTGGTTGAGGTTTCCAGTACAGAGAGAGAGAGTTGAGTCACTAAACCACAGAGCACTCTGTCCCAATAAAATATTTATTTTGTTTAACAGCATTTTAAATTAGGGAGTATTATCTCATCAGGTAGAATGAGGACTCATGAGCCAACAGTCTCTGCACACAGGACATTTTTATTCCTGCAGTCAAGATGAAGGTAGAAACTTTCACTTTGTGAAAATTGGGCACCATCTAACAGAAAGAACCTCTGTATTCATACTCTTCAGTTAAAAATATCTTCATATATTCTTTGTACCAAAATTTAAAAAATATTAACAATATTTCAAAAAGGAAACAAACTTGTTTTTTATAAACTGGATAATGGTAGGACATATAAAAATGCTTCTAAAAATGAGAAATTCGTAAATTTAAGAAGGAGATAAATAAATTCTATTAAAATTTTCTATTTCGCACATTGTTTAAAATGGAAGAAAAAAGGCTATTGGTATTTTTCCCAGCTTTGACAATTGCTTTTTACTGAAAAGGATCAAAATATTTTATTAGCAAAATTAATTTCCCAATCTGTCATCCTTTTTTTTTTCTTTAAAAGAAGAAAATCTTAGGTTTTCCTCATTTGGGAAATACTCAAAGTGTTTCTCTCTCTCTCTCTCTCTCTCTCTCTCTGTTTTTTTTTTTTTTTTTTTTTTTTTTTTTTCATTTTTTAGTAAATTGAGACCAGGTCTCACTATGTTTCCCAGGCTGGTTTCAAACTCCTGAGCTTAGGCGATCCTCCCACCTTAGCCTCCCAAAGTGTTGGGATTACAGGCATGAGCCACTGCACCTGACCATATTTTTCTCTTGTTACCAAATTTACCAGTTACAAATTATGTTACTAGACTTTAAATATGAGAAAATCACATAACTGCAATTACTATTAGTTCATTTATTTTTGAAAACCAAAAATATTTGACATCAAACTATTACATGAATCATTCCAATGGAGTATTCATTTTGTCCTCTCACTTTCCTATCCGTAGTTTATCTGTTTCACTAGTAGAAAAGGGAAGATATTGATCAACCGAAGAAATACCATGCAAAAACGTTGATTCTCTGCTTAAAATGTAAGCATGTTATGGGAAAGCAAAACACATATGGATTTACTATTTGTTTATAGATGGAGCCACATGCCTGTGACAATGGAGGCAGAGATTGGAGTGACGCAGCAGCAAGCCAATGAGAACACCAAGGTTTGTTGGCAGCCATGGGAAGCTAGGAAGAGCAAGGAGGCATGCTTCCCTAGAGCCTTCAGAAGGAGCATGGTCCTGCTGACACTTTGATTTTGGACTTCTAGGCCCCAGACTGTGAGAGAGAAAAAACTGTTGTTTTAAGTGACCATGTTTATGGCAACTTGTAATAGCTACCCCAGGAAACCAATATACCACGCTACCCCAATGTGAATGTGCATTCTAAAAGGTGACTTCAGGAGAGGGCAGTGTTTAACATGGAGATGAAATAATGGTATTTCTGGCGTCAGTAATAACTCAGAGGAAGAGATCTTTTTAGGGACGCTGGCCTTCAGAGTAGTTTTTAAATGAGGCTTGGCCTGTGCCAATCTCTTCTACGGAGGTATAGAATGGGCTGTCTCTGAGTAAAGCACTCTACTAAGCTCTCTGGAAGGAAGAAAGATAAATAAAAAGATGTACATGCCCTTTAAAGTCATCCAGGCACTCCAAAGACATCAAAAGTCCCAAGATAAAAAAAATCTTGTCTCAGGAACTAAGAAACCTCGAAATAAAATTGAGAAGTACTGAGAGAGAATCTCTGAGCTAAAGAGAACTGTGTATCACTATATCATCCATTCCTTTAAATCCCAGCCAAGTTACACCATATCAAAGATAATTCCTGGTGGCTAAAGAATTAAATGCAAAAACATCAAATCATAAAGATCAGAAGCATATTATGGCATATTAGAAGGGAAGGAAAACAACTTCCTAAGATTAAAAGCAATGAGAGAAATAAAAAAGAAAGGCGAGGTGCAGCAGCTCATGCCTGTAATCCTAGGACTTTGGGAGGACAAGGCAGGAGGATCAATTGAGTCCAAGAGTTCAAAACTGGCCTGGGCAACATAGCAACCCCGTTTCTACAAAACAAACAAAAATCAGCTGAGTGTGATGGTGCTTGCCAGTAGTCCTAGCTACTCAGGAGGCTGGGGCAGGAGTATTGCTTGAGCCCAGGAATTTGAGGTTACAGTGAGCAAACATTGTACCACTGCATTCCAGCAGCCTGGGTGACAGAGCGAGATGCTAGCTCTAAAAAAAGAATAAAAGGGCCGGGCGCGGTGGCTCAAGCCTGTAATCCCAACACTTTGGGAGGCCGAGACAGGCGGATCACGAGGTCAGGAGATCGAGACCATCCTGGCTAACACGGTGAACGTCTCTACTAAAAAAAAAAATGTAAAAACTAGCAGGGCGAGGTGGCGGGCGCCTGTAGTCCCAGCTACTCGGGAGGCTGAGGCAGGAGAATAGCATGAACCCGGGAGACGGAGCTTGCAGTGAGCTGAGATCCGGCCACTGCACTCCAGCCTGGGCGACAGAGCGAGACTCCGTCTCAAAAAAAAAAAAGAAAAGAAAAAAGAAAAAAAGAAAAAAAGAAAAAGAAAAACATTCGTAGTTTTGCTATGCAAAAATAAAATTTCCATACATTAAAAAATTAAAGGCAATAACGAGCCAGGCAAATACTTTCAACAAATATACCTGATGATTAGTTAAGAGCCATACTAAAGAAACCATATAAATATATAAGAAAAATATTAGCAAACCCAATGAGTGAACAAGGGAAATGAAAAAATAAAGCATTTGAAGAAATAAAGGGTTAATGAAAATATTTTCCCAACTTCATTCTATGCAAATTAAAGTAACAATAGCATACAATTTTATTTGTTTTGTATTTAGAGAAGGGGGTCTCTCTGTTGCCTAGGCTGGAGTGCAGTGGTTATTCATAGGTGTAATTATAGTACACTGCAGTCTCAAACTCCTGGCCTCAAGCGATCCTCCTGCCTCAGCCTCCCAAACAGTTGGGACTACAGGTGTGCACCACCACACCTGGCTTAGGATACAATTTTAAAATTGTTAATGTTCAATGGTTTAACATACTATGGGGGGGGGGTTATATTAATTGCTACAGTCTTTTAGTAAGCAATTTATTCATACTTATCAAGAGACTTAAAATGCTCCTATACCTATCCCCTATAACTCTACTTTTAGGAAATGATTTGAAGGAAATAATTTTCAAAGCTTTCAAAGATCTATTTACAATGATGCTTATAGTAATATTATTTATGACAACAAAATTTGCAAACAACTCAACCCATTCAAGTAATGACTAAGTAAATTATTGCATATCCATATTATGGAATGCCATTTACCCTTTAAGTCACAGGGGCAAAGCTTGTGATATAACGGTAAGTAGAAAAGTAGAATAAGAGATTGCATGCCAACTATGTTACATATCTAAGAGCATACTGAAAGGAAAAACACTAAAATCTGAACAGGTATTATCTCTGACTAGTTGGATCATGAGTGATTTTTATTCTTTCTGTATTTTCCAAAATTGACATTCATTCTCTTATAATAAGAAAAACATTTAATAAAAATGTTTTAAAACTCCTAATAGGTTCCTCAGGGAAGTTTAAATAAAGATTTTGAGTGGCAGTAATAGAAGGTAAAACTCCGATGATGGAATAGAGACCTTTTTACATAATTTAATAAAATATTAATGCATAGATTTTGCCTGCCAGTCTCAATTTCTTTTTCCCAATTTCTTAGACCAATAATTCCCAATCTAGATCTTGGAATACTTCACAAATTTTTTCTTGGATGGTTTCCAAGACACCATTTGTTTTTAAAATTTGCAAGGGCTGGGCATGGTGGCTCACACCTGTAATCCCAGCACTTTGGGAGGCCAAAGTGCTTAGGGTCAGGAATTAAGAGACCAGCCTGGCCAACATAGTGAAACCCCATTTCTACGAAAAATATAAAAATTAGCTGGGCATGGTGGCAGACTGAGGCAGGAGAATCACTCGACCTCCTGGAGGCGGAGGTTGCAGTGGGCCAAGATTGCGCCACTGCACTCCAGCCTGAGTGACAGGATGAGACTCCATCTCAAAAATAAATAAATAAAATTAATTAATTAATTAATTAAATTAGCAAGGAAAACAATACTGCAGAGAAATTCACCCTGTATAATGCAGCCAACATCTGTTTTTACACTTGTCAGATAATTGAAAAGCAATCATTACAAATGATTGTAATGTAATTTTGTAGGTCGGGGGCAGTGACTCATGTGTGTAACTCTAGAACTTTGGGAGGCCAAGGCAGGAGTATCACTTCAGCCCAGGAGTTCAAGATCAACTTGGGCAACATAGTGAGGCCCTATTGCTACAAAAATTTAAAACATTAGTCAGGTGTGGTGGCCCCTGTAGTCCTGGCTACTTGGGAGGCTGAGGTGGGAGGAGGATGGCTTGGCTGAGGAATTTGAGGCTATAGTAAGCTATGATCACACCATCCTGGTTGACAGTGGGAGACCTTGTCTCTAAAATAATAATAATAATAATAATAATAATAATAATAATAATAATAACTTTGTAGTGCTGGCAGCTAGATTGAGGTGTGGGACCGGAGAACACAGAAATTAACAGGAGAATGTCTTCGTTTTGTTTTGTTTCCTGTTGTGCATCATTTCAAAATCATTTATTCTACCTAAACAGGGGACAGGAAACAAATAATGAAGGGGCACCCTGATTCCATTCATTGCTTGGTTTTTCAGTGATCTGTATCTTTTCATTTACCCTACAGCTTCTTTTTGTTAGCCATACACATTTTACAGAACAAATCAACAAATCCATCAACTGAAACTGGTAGAGATTTACAAGTAAATCTTTTCCCTTGCAAACTGATCCAGGATAAAATCTTCTGGTTTATTATCCCCTAGTTTTTATTTTACATCAGGGATTAGCACACTAAGGCCTGCAGGCCAACTCTGGCACACCACCTGTTTTTGTAGATAGAGTTTTATTGGAAGAGCCACATTGCGATTGTAATACAGCCGCGTCCATGGCTGCTTTAGTGCTACAATGGGAGAAAGTTGAGCAGTTGCAATAGTGACTGCGTGGCTGACAGGGCCTAAAATACTTACTACCTAGGCCTTTAGAGAAAAAGTTTGCCAACCTCTGTTTTAGGAGTCTAGAGGTTTGCTTAGCACAGTGTCTTCTTTTTGCACTTTTATAACCTTCATTGAAGAGGAATAAGCACTCCTAAAACTCTAATCAGTATTATCAGATAATTGTATTACAACTCCAGCTCCAGTTTATCCAATCCGGGATAACCTTAAAGACAGGAAAAAATTGCCCACAGTCTTAAATGCAGTTCAAAATCTGAATAATTCTTAAATTTACTTAATTTTTTTTGACTACTGCTGTAGCTATCCTCCAAAACATCCCACATGCTCCTCACCTCCTGATATTTACGCCTGTGTCCTCTCTTATACAAAGTGGTGATACCTCACTTCCAAGACTAGGTAATAACAGTGTGTCCTCTTTCTCCTTTCTCTCTCTCTCTCTCTCTCTCTCTCTCTCTCTCTCTCTCTCTCTCTCTCTCTTCGTCTCTCAATCTCTCTGATATATCATTTGCTCTGGGCCTCCAGCCAGTAGCCAGTGAGGAACTGAGAACTTCTGATAACAGCCTCATGTGTGAACCTGGAAATGGATCTTCCAGTCCCAGTCAAACCTTCAGATGCCTACAGCCCTGGTTGACAGCTTGACGGCAACCTAAGAGAGAACCTGAACTGTAACCAATCAGCTAAGCTTCTCCTAAATTCTTGACCTGCCCAAACTGAGAGATAATGAATGTTTGTTGTTTTGTTTCAAGATACTAAATTTTGGGGTAATTTGTTACATGGCAATAGAAAATTAGTGTCTTTACCTCTGCCACTAATACTGCATATATATATGTACGTATGTGTATGTTTATTTATATATATATTTATATATAAATATATATATATATATATATATATATATATATATATATATATATATACATTTCCCAGTTTCTAGCAATTAAAAGCAAACAAAACTGTCAGATGCAATCTTTTCCTTCAAATGGATTTTAAATTAGATCTAGCCCAGGTCTCAAGCCCAGAAATGTCATGAACTTCAAACCAACTGGAGACTTTTCTCTATACTATAACAATTCCAATACCAGCCATTAAAGCAGGTCTCAATGACTCCATTCTATTGCTACAGTGACATCACTCAAAGAATTAAATCCCAGATAATATGGAGGCACTGCAATCAACACAACATTCACCTCAGGAGGGCTATTAGGATGTTTTACAAAGAATGTATAAAGCCCAGAAGTTTAATGGAGGGGCCTCAAAGGCCGAATCATGGGTTAAGGAGGACAGGCAGAGGTGCGCGTGGTGGACACATTGCCAAGAGTCTACCAGAGAACTCCATTTTTTTGCACCTGTTTAGCAGAGCCCAGGTACATTCACCAGCTCCTATGCTGGGTTAGAGATTTGCACCCTTAACTCTCAATTGTTCAAGCCCTCCAATAACCTACTGATTTCCCCTGGAACATACTTAACTCTTTGGGGGGTAGGTACTGGGTCATCTTTCATCTTTGTACCTAGAACAGCTTGTAGAACAATGAATTCACATAGAAGGCCCTCAACAGATGTCTGAGAAGGGATAGAAGGGAGGAAATGAGAAAGGGAGTGAAGAGCAGGTTTGAAGTACAATAGGGTTTTCTTCAAACTATATAATCTATTGTATTGCAAACTATTTCAAACAAAGTTGTATAATTTCTCTTGATGGACCTCCTTCCATTGAAAATTTCTGAAGTGAGCAAAGTCATGCAGAAAACATTAATGAAAGTACAAAGTAGGGTGGAAAACTCCTCTTCGCATTGACAGTGATTCATCTCCCAAGGAATCTAGGTTATGAGGTACAATTAAGAGTCGTTATTTGAATATTTCACTCTCAAAGAGCTTCAAGACACAAGAGGCATTTAGAAGACAGCCATGATTTTTGCCATGCTAGAATTAATATTCTGGTCTTTAAGAATATAGTCCGTTTTTAGAGCATTGTTTTCAATGAAACAGGGCCCTACCCACAAGCACTTATAATTGAACTGATGCCTAAGTAAACAATGTAAAGAAACCCCTCCATGTCAACACAGCCTTGTGGGTGACAAATTCATCATGTCATTTGCATCTGATGATGGTATCTGGTTCTATGAAGCCAGAGTGGGCCCATACCAGATGTTAGCCTTGATAGAATTCCCTGGGAGCCAGCTGGCCCTCTGTAGGGTAGGTGCTGTAGGGTACAGAAACATTCCAAAGGGTCCCTTGTCACTTCTGCAGGCAAGTCCCCTGACAAACGACTTAGGGTGTTCAATAACAAAAATACAGCACACTGCAAAACAGCGTGGCCATTCCTGCATGTATTTTTCCCCCCTTACAGGGTAGTCTGTCCACCTACAGGTAGAATAATTAAGTCAATAAAACAGAATACAGTGACTTTTTTCAGATTGGTGCATTTGTTTAACTGGAACAAGCAAGTTATTTGCCCATCTAGGTTTATAACCTCCTCATCTTTTTTTTTTTTTTTTTTTTTTTTTGAGACAGAGTCTCACTGTGTTGCCCAGACTGGAGTACAGTGGGGCAATCTCAGCTCACTGCAAGCTCCACCTCCCAGGTTCACGCCATTCTCCTGCCTCAGCCTCCCAAGTAGCTGGGACTACAGGTGCCCGACACCACGCCCGGCTAATTTTTGTATTTTTAGTAGAGACGGGATTTCACCGTGTTAGCCAGAATGGTCTCCGTTTCCTGACCTTGTGATCCGCCCGGCTCGGCCTCCCAAAGTGCTGGGATTACAGGTGTGAGCCACCGTGCCCGGCTTTTTTTTTTTTTCTTTCAACTTTTATTTTAGAATTGGGGGAATTGAGCAGGCTTGTCCCAAAGGTATATCGCGTGGTGCTGAATTATCTCCTCATCTTACAGTGTAACTCAGACATCATTCTCAAGATGGCTTAGAATCTAAATGCTTTAGTTTAAAAAGACTGTGTGAAGAAAGAATCTGCACTAAATGAAAGATTAAAGTGTCCAGCTAAGAATGTACTTATATCATACTTAAGCAGGTTGTTGACTATTTTGAGAGAAGTTTATTCCAAAGTGGGGTTTAGAAGACTACATGGCAGAGGACTAAATGAATTCATTTTTAGGAGGCTATGGTAACTTGTCTCCAAAGACAGTCCCTATGCCGGGTTTGGGAATCGCTTGAGGTCAGGAGTTTGAGACCAGCCTGGCTGACATGGTGAAACCCCATCTCTACTAAAAATACAAAAATTAGCCAGGCATGGTGGTACACACCTGTAGTCCCAGCTACTGGGGAGGCTGAGGCATGAGAATCACTTGAACCCGAGAGGCAGAGGTTGCAGTGAGCCAAGATCATGCCATTGCATTGCAGCCTGGATGACAGAGCGAGGCTCCGTCTCAAAACAAAAACAAAAACGAAAACAAAAACAAAGACAGTTCTGACAGTTGCCCCCTCTGTACCGCATGATGCTCTTCACATTGAAGCATAGTTATTTTCCTCTCCTGAGCTGCTTGTAAGAGGTGCAGCTACTGAGCTACAGACGCCCCATGGAGAAGGAAAGGCCATGAGATAATATGGGAAGAAACTTTGAACCCAACAGACAACAAGAACTGAGGCCCCATACATGTGACCCGGGTGGAGTGGCTCAGCCAGCTCCCACCATTCAAACCACCCTAGCTGATTCACCAGGCATGTGACTGAAGGAGCCATGTTACACGTTCCCACCTCAGAAAGTCCCGGATGCACAGAATCATTACAAACAATAAAGAATCATTATTTTACTTCACCAAATTTGGGGGTAGATGTTATGCAGTAATAGATAACCAAAGCAGGCTAAAGTCACATAGCCTTGTGCTAAAATCCTTTTTTTTTTTCTTTTTGAGACAGGGCCTTGCTCTGTTGCCCAGGCTGGAGTGTAGTGGCACCATCATGGCTCACTGCAGCCTCAGCCTCCCAAGTAGCTGGGATCACAGGCATGAGCCACCATACCCAGCTAATTTAAAAAAATTTTTTGTAGAGACAGGGGTTTCGCTGTTTCCCAGGCTGGTTTCAAACTCCGGGACTCAAGTGATCCTTCTGCCTTGGCCTCCCAGAGTGCTGGGATTTACAGGCCTGAGCCACCACACCCAGCATAAAATCCATTTTTCATAAAAACATTACACTGGGTCATTTCTTATGAAAATCATCCATAGAAAATCCAGTTGTTCCAAGTGTTTATTAGGAGAACCCTGAAATCTAAATATATTTTAGAAATGATGGATAGATTAAAAGAAGATTTTAAAAAATAATATGTAATATATTTCTGAATTGATCTCTTACTATTTTAAATGAACAGGGCAGTAGGGAAAGGCAAATAAAGAATCAACTCAAAAGTACTAAGCACCTTGACAATTTTAGTTTAATAGTAATAACTACATTTTATCCTTGATTGCTATAGCCCCAGCACTGTGCTAAGTATGCGCTTTACATCTGTTACCTCATTTAATCCTCACAACAAATCTGTGAGATAGGTGTTATTACTGGCATTTTATGCATAGGAAGAAACTGAGGCTAAAAGAGGTTAAGTAATGGGCCTACAGTCACACAGGAAGTTGTGGAGCTGGGATCTGAACCCGACCAGCATGATCTGAAAGCTGTTTAACTATTTACTGTAGTATAAGGCCTCCACTTTTAATAATAAAATGGTTTCATTATTCAGTTACTTTCATGCTTAGAAAGGAATATATCTCATAGCAATAATAGCTAAAAATAAAAGCCATATTTTGGTCTAGAGTAAGTGACTTAAAGTGTTTTGTATGCAACTTGGCATACTTTTGTATTTAAACTATGGTATTTGGCCAGTCTCATCTCATGCCACATGATTCCTCTGAATTATACACACACACACACACACACACACACACACACACACACACACACAGACACACATATGGATGTAGGAGAAATTCCCATATACAGCATGGACATTTTCCTTTTGTTAGTTTATTTTATAGTCCCTAAAAGAGTATTTGTTTTATAAAAGGGAGAACTGAGGCACAACCATCTCATTCCAATGCTTTATCCAGATCAACCCTCCCCCTACTCAAGCACATGTTATCCTTTCATTATTCAGGGGGGCATAGCCTTGATTAGCAAGGCTAATCAGCGATATGTTCCACATATAGAAAACAGAAGGAAATGAAAGGAAAATAATTTTGCCAAAAGGTAAAATTTTCAGGTCATCAACTCTGCCAGCCTTACAGATTGGTTTTATCCATTTCAAAGAGTCTAAAACTATAAAAATCTCCATAAAGAGAAGTTGTTCTAATACCAAGTAAACAGCTAGCTTGGGTTGTTTCTAGAATCTCAATGAGCAACTTGCATTCACAAAAGATCAAGGGAAAGGATACTCTGATTTATCTGATAAAAATTGGAGAAGACGCCTCAACTGAGAACAACTGATCTGTTACTACCACAAAGCTCCTTCACAGCCTCTTAGTTTTGCCAAATTGGGCTAGAATTTGGGGTGATGCTTTGATGCACGGAAAGGACAATGAACTGAAGGACTGAAATGCCTGCCTTATGCCAAATATTTTCTTTGTGTTCCCACAGTAAAAGGAGAATCTGATGTGGTATCAGAAGACCTTACATAAATGCCAACTCTGCCATGTCTAACTGTATCACCTGAGGCAAGATACTTTCTCTCGGACTTGAACATTCTTCACCTGTAGAATAAGGATGACCATACAACTCAACACAGGGTTGTTAAAGGAATTAAATGGGATAGTACATGTGATTGCACTTTGTCAACTGCAAACCTCGTTACAAATGTTAATTCTTATAAGTTTCCCAGAAACATTTTACTATATATCACATGAGTATACTGCCTTCAACTTTCCAAAGAAAATATAGCAGATCTGAAAGTCTAAAGAAGTCAATTTAAAAAAAAGAAAAGAAAAAGTAAAATATACCAGATATTATTATCCATCATATTGGTTGTTTACATAAGACATAAAAAAGTGAGAAGAGTGGAGATACTTAATTTTTAACGCCTGACCAATTTCTAATATACTGTGTCCAATTCAATGGAAATATTCATTAATTCTTTCAACAAAAAAATTTTTATGTGACTTACCACAGTGAATAAAATGCCCTCAGGGAGCTTACTCTTGAATGAGAGAGACATAGAATAAACACAAAAGGAAGCTAATATTAATTACAGTGTCAAGTATTGATAAGTTTTACAAAGAAAAGTGAAGTGGTTTCAGAGGATAAAGTGATGGAAGGTACTGCCTTTTTTTTTTTTTTTTTTTTTTTTTTTTTTTTTTTTTTTTTTTTTGAGAAGGGAGTCTCGCTCTGTCGCCCAGGCTGGAGTGCAGTGGCCGGATCTCATTCTCCCGCCTCAGCCTCCCAGGAAGGTACTGTCTTAAGGGCAGTTGAACAGAGGTCTCTCAGGAAGAAATTGTTTGAACAGAGACTTAAATAATGTAAGGAGGATGAGCCAAGCACACAGCTGGAGAAGAGCATTACCATACAGAGGGAACAGCAAGCACACAGGCTTGAGCTCAATGTGGTCCAGAAAGTGAAAAAGGCCTAATGTGCCTGGGAGGGCTGCGAGAGGCAGACAGAGGCAGGAGGTGATGCAGTTTCAGGGACCAGGCCATGAGCCAGGTAGCTGTGGATTTTATTCTGAGTGTAATGAGGAAGCACTGAAGGGTTTTGAGCAGGAGGAAAACACCATTACATTTAGGTTTTTCAAGAATCCCTCTGGGGGGAAAAATGTTTTTTAATAAAAAAATTTAAGAAAAAGAATCTCTCTGGCTATTACGTAGAGAACTGACTTCAGTGGGGAGAGTGGGCAGCAGGAAACAAAAAAGGAAGACCACAAGGGCTGCTCTTTGAATAATCCAAGCTAGACATCACAGAAGAATGGACTAAGATGATAGCAGCTGGGAATGAGCTAAGAAGTGTGGTCAGATTCTAGACATATTTTAATGACAGAATGATATTGACAGATTGAAGGTGGGGTGTAAGAGGAAGAAAGGTTTCCAGGATGATTCCAAGATTTGGAGGCCTGAAATACTGAATTATTTAGATTTACTGAGATAGGGAACATTCAGGAAGGAGCAGGTTTGGGAAGAGAATTAATCAACAGTTGGATTTTGGAACTGCTATTTAATATATTACAAAAGCATATTAGATGTTCAAGTCAAGAGGCTGGGAAGGCTGTTGGATACATGTGTCTGGGATACAGAGAGAGGTGGATATTGGAGATACAAATGTGGAGTCAGAATCATAAAGATGATTTAAAGCTGTGAGTCTAGAAAGCTCACCTGGAAAGTAAATGCAGAGAGAAAGGAGCTCCAAGAACTGAGCCCTGAGGCCCTTCCACATTTAAAAGTTGGGAAGAGGAGGAATAACCAGAAAAAGAGGCAAAAAGAGAGTTCATGGAGATAGGAGGAAAGTGAGAAGGGCCTAGTGTCATAGGACACCAGTGAAAAAAGGAAACCTGCAGGTGTGGCAAGATGTTGCTGATAATTTGAGTAAAAGGAGGTCTAAGAATTAATTACTGAATTTGGCAGCATGGAAGTAAATGACAGCCCCTAAACCTGACGTTTCCTTCCACATGGAAGGAATTCATTTAGGCGACTCCTAGTCCCTCCTCTCACTCTGGCTCTGTGGAGACAGTGACTTCTCTGGTTGATAAATTTGGGTAGAATTAATGAGCATGCCTGGTGCATTCTTCCTCCTCTTAGGAGCCAGCTGCGTGCAGGGAACAGGCATTCTTCTCTGCTTCTCCAGGGGCAGACTCTGCCCACTGGGGACACCTGAGCTCTCCTAATCTGTCTAGAACCCAGGCAAGAAAATAGTATTATTCTGATGTTGACTGTGGGTTTGAAAAAAAGAAAAGAGTGTTATTAATTAGGCATTCCTTTGAGACCTCAAGACCCTCATAGACTGTTTCAGAGGAGCCCAATTGGAGTGGGTTCCAATCAGAAAGGGGAAGAAAGTGGGACAAGAGGAAATGAAAATAGCAAAGTATAAACACTCTTCTGTGGTTTTTTTTTCTCTGTAAAGAGGATCAGATAAATGAGTGACTGTGGGGTCTAGGAAAGCGTGTGTGTGTGTTTAAGATATATGATATTACAGCACATCTGTATGTTGATAGGAATGACCCAGAAGAGAAAGGAAGAATAATGACTCAGGAAGGAGGGAACTTTGAGTAGGTGAAAGGGGATGGGGTCAGGAGCAAAAGTGAAAGGCTTGACTTAGACATGAACATGGACATCCACAGCAATAGGAGAAAAGTTGAGGACATGGGTACAAATGAAGACAAGTTGGTAGTGGGTGTGGGATTCTATATGATAGATTTTGTTTTCTCAGAATAAAAAGTGAGGGCATCAGCTGAGATGGGGAGTGATGTTTAAAGTTTTGAGGAGAGATGAAGAGAATGGAGAATAAAAGACGTGAGGAAATACAGTAGGATTTGCTGGGTCAGCACCTAGGGCCCATGCAGCATATGTGGTCATGAATTTAAAGTGAAACTGGCTGGGCACGGTGGCTCATACCTGTAATCCTAGCACTTTGGGAGGCTAAGGCAGATGGATCACCTGAGGTCAGGAGTTCAAGACTGGCCTGGCCAACTGGTAAAACCCTGTCTCTATTAAAATATAAAACTTAGCCGGGTGTGGTGGCACACACCTGTAATCCCAGCTACTCAGGAGGCTGAGGCAGGAGAATTGCTTGAACCTGGGAGGCGGAGGTTGCAGTAAGCTGAGATCATACCATTGCACTCCAGCCTGGGTGACAAGAGTGAAACTCTGTCTCATAAATAAATAAACAAAGAAGTAAATAAATAAAGTGAAACCAGTCAACATAGTTGTGAACTTTTCTCCAGTCACATTGCGTTAGAAAGTGTATTTAGTTAGAGAGCTGCATATGTCAGTATTGGAATTTTCCCAGATGACTATAAAAGATAGGGGGTGAGGGAGCTGAGGCTGTGTGCAAAGGTGTGATGATAATGGACCAAAAACCCTACACTGAAGGGAGTTAGCTGTAACCATAGAACGTCAAGGAGTAGGATAAATTGAGGTTTTGGAGGTCGTAAAATTGCTGGCAATGACAAGACAACAGTGAGTGTGGCAGAGGTGGAACAGGCAGCAAAACTGAGAAGCGAAGGTGCAAGGATGGGTCCTCTACTTGGGTACTGAAATCACTGCCAGCAGAGCTGGAAGGAGCGAGGGTGGCTCAGGTGTTACTCCTCATTGAATGAGGGGCAGCACTCAGGAGGACTAGAGTGTAGCAAGGATGGCATGTATCCCCAAGGGGCTGAGGAGACAGGCAGAACAAGGGTCTGGAAAGAGCCAGGAGGAGCAAGGAAGATACCTCTTATTCCACTGGGTGAGAGGTAGAACTGAGAAAGGAAAGATGGCCAGTGCTGGTGCTGATGAGGGAGGCAAGAAAGGTAACATCCTCAGGGGAGGTCCAGGTTTTGCTCAGAGAAAGGAGGCACCTCAGAGAGTCTGGGGGATTTTCCTGATGATGCACCCCAAGTTCCAGAGGACACAGTGGAAGGACTTGGGGGTGAGGCAGAGGTGAGGAGTCTCCAGAAAGTATAGGGTGAAGATGCCAATGACAAGAAGTGACCAGAAAAGCTGGACTTCTGTGGTGACAGGCAGACAGGACTGGTGGTGTTAGTCCTGATGGTCTCTTAAGAGGAGGTCGGTAGGCTGGGTGCATTGGCGCACGCCTGTAATCTCAGCACTTTGGGAGGCCAAGGCAGATGGATTGCCTGAGGTCAGGAGTTTGAGACTAGCCTGGCAAACATGGTGAAACCCCGTCTCTACTAACAATACCAAAAATAGCTGGGCGTGGTGGTGGGTGCCTGTAATCTCAGCTACTCGGGAGGCTGAGGCAGCAGAATCAGTTGAACCCGGGAGGTAGAGGCTGCAGTGAGCTGAGATTGTACCATTTCACTCTAGCTTGGGTGACAAGAGTAAAAATCATCTTAAAAAAAAGAGGTGGTGGGTAATCAGTTCTCACAGTAGCGTCTTCTGGGGCTGGTCCTCCAGGCCATATGCAGTAGGGAAGGAGGATGAGTAAAATGGTCATGTCATGTGAGTAAAATGGTCTTATGTCATCATTAGGTTTTTATTGAAATATACATTGTTAATAACGTTTGTATTTTTGCTTGAAAGCTTAGGAAAAGTCAATTGAGTGACTATCCTTCAAAGAGGGTGCCAAATAGGAGAAAAATAGACATTTTACTATGGGGTCCTAGAAAGATAGTTTGGATATGAAATTTGATAAACCAAATATTATGTATAGTTTGCTAGTTAAAAGAAGTTAAATTACTTCAAAAAGTGGATACCCTTTGCAATGCAAACAATCCTTTGCTTTGTTTCTAATATTTTGCCTTTTGTACATTAGGTTATTTTAAATCATGAGAGAGAGAGAAGGAAAGGAGGGAGAGTCTGGGCGCAGTGGCTCACACCTATAATCCCAGCAGTTTGGGAGGCCGAGGCAAGCAGATTGCTTGAGCCCAGGAGTTCAAGACCAGCCTGGGCAACATGGCAAAACCCCGTCTCTACAAAAAATACAAAAATTAGCCAGGCATGGTGGTGTGGGCCTGTAGTTCCACCTACTGAGGGGCTGAGGCAGGAGGAATCACTTGAACCCAGGATATTGAGGCTGCACTGAGCCGTGATCACACCATTGCACTCCAATCTTGGTGACAGATGAGAACTTGTCTTAGAAAAAAAAAAAAAAAAAGGAGGGAGAACTGAGGACTGGAGAGCTGGAGGAGAAGAGAAGATTTAAAAAGTAAAAGTGAATTAAATCCTTTAGTATTTAAAAAACCTCCACAGTTCAACCGGAAAAGTTCACTAGAGCCAAACTTACATTATTCTAGTGCTTCAGTGCATCTCTTGTACTGACATAAATAGCATAAATGTTATGCTTATATCTATAACACAGGTAAAAATGTTTCTGCTACAGTTTTACATGGAAATTGCTCTACAGATCAAACTTTTTAATTTACAGAATTAATCTAAGAAAGATAAAGGAAGTTTTTTTTGTTTTGTTTTTTGTTTTTTTAATTCTGTGACTCTAGCCAATGCAAAGGGAAATTTTAAAGTTGAATGATTGAACTGTGGCTGGAAGGTAACTTAGCAAAACTTATTGTTATGAAAAAGTTTTATTGATAGCAAAAAAAAAAAAAACCAAAAACAACTCTAGCACTTACTTTGATGAGGCAAGTTTCTTTTAGTCTGCAGGTAATACTAATCCTGCTACTATTTCAACCCAACTGTGATTCTCTAAAGTCAATTCATTATTTTCTGTAGATCAAGGGGTCATTCATTAAAAGGTAAATGGATTCTTTCCATAACACCAAGAAGTGACTACATCAAGATAGCAAATTACCAAATGGTGGTCTGATATCCTCCAAGACTTTGTGGAACTTATCTACAGGAGCAATTCACTTCCAGAGTATTTTAATCACTGTCCATCTCCGAAGGCCTTTAAAAAGTAGCCACTTTTAACCTACTTTTCCATCACAACATCACTTCTAAAATGAAGTTCCTGAAAAGGGTGATAATGTGACTCACACTAGTTTTGGGCACCTAATCATGCTCCCATGGTGCCTTGTTGATAGCATTATCACTTCCTTATCCAGCTGTTGATTCAGTCCCATTACTTGAAAAGAACCCCTTAAGGGCAGGAACTGTCTTTCAACATCCCCCAAATAAACATTATGGAATGAGTGAGTAAATGAAGGCATGCAGTAGTGAGTAGTGAGTAATGAGTAGTGAGTAGTGAGTAGTGAGTAGTGAGTAGTGAGTAGTGAGTAAATGAAGGCATGCAGTAGCAGAAGATGATGAAATATGTGCTTTAAAATTCTTGAACAAATAGGTCAGATGTGGTGGCCCACAGCTATAATCCCAGCACTTTGGGAGGCTAGGGTGGGAGGATTGCTTGAGGCCAGAAGTTCAGTATCAGCCTGCGCAACATGGTGAAACCACCTCTCTAAAAAAAAAAAAAATACAAAAATTAGCTGGGCATGGTGGCTCATGCCTGTGGTTCCAGCTACTCGGGAGGCTGAGGTGGCAGGATCACCTGAGCTTGGGGAGGTCAAGACTGCAGTGAGACACGATGGTGCCACTGCACTCCAGCCTAGGTGACCAAGTGAGACCCTGTCTCAAAATAAATAAATAAACAAATAGAAAACAAACAAAACCCTATTGGGATTTTGATTAGAAAGGCATTAAACCAAGATCCCTGCACTCAAGAATTTACCAACCACTTGGTCATGTGAAGACTAAGTTCTAACAGGATTGTGGCCATAAAGGAAATATGTGTGGATAGGCTGCAGGAATCCAAAAGGGAGTCACCAATTCTAATCAGAAGAGGTCAGAAAAAAAACCCCACAAACTGACATCAAGGCCCAGAACACTGAAAGAAAGCTGAATCTGGGTTGATATGGTTTGGCTGTGTCCCCACCCAAATCTCATCTTGTAGCTCCCATAATTCCCATGTGTTGTGGGAGGGACCTGGTGGGAGATGACTGAATCATGGGGGCGGGTCTTTCCCATGCTGTTCTCATGATAATGAGTGGGTCTCAGGAGATCTGATGGTTTTAAAAATGGGAGTTTCCTTGCACAAGCTCTTTTTTTTGCCTGCCGCCATCCACATAAGACATGACTTGCTCCTCCTTGCCTTCCACCATGACTGTGAGGTTTCCCCAGTCACATGGAACTGTGAGTTCTCCATTAAACCTCTTTCCTTTGTAAATTGCCCAGTCTCAGGTTATGTCTTTATCAGCAGCGCGAAAATGGACCAATACAGGTGTGGATGCCAAAAATGGACAAGGTGAGAGAAGAAAGAAACCATAGGAATGTTGAGATCCTAGCCCATATATTAACAGGACAAGACTGAGTCACATCCCAGGCAGGGTCCAAATGACATTCATGCAAAGCCCTCCCCTTTGGAGGGCCTCATGGAGAGGCCCTACTCTCTGGGCTCGGCTCTAGTGGTACTAAAAGCATTCTGAACCCAAATTCCTAAAGAGAGTATCCAGATAGAGACCTCAACCATCTTGAACTCAACATATATAAAACACTGTGGTTTCCACCACCCCATCTTTCCCACTGCCAAAAATGATTTTACATGAAGTTCTGTCAAGGGCATGGCAAGGGTAATGCATCACCCAGACTTGAAACCTTGGAACTGCTTTCCACTCTTCTATTCCCATGCCACTCACATCCAGCCAACTGCTGCCTCATGATTCTCCCTCCATTCTTATGCTCATATCTGACTCTTATTTTCCACTGCCTTTGTTGCCTCTTAAATCCAGGATCTTATACCCTGAGGCCTGAATAGTAACAATCATCTCCTCTGTTCACCTTCCTGGGCCTCAAGTGCACTGCACTCCAGTTCTCCTGAGTGTGTTGATTGCCTCAGATTCTCAGAGTGGGATGGCTTCCTGTCTCCATTCCAGCACAGACCCACACCCTCAGGAGTCCTCCCCACACTCCCAGGAAGCTCAGAGGTTTCTCCCATTTGCACAGGTTCAGGGTTCTTAGTTTCTTCGCTGCTCCGTTGGCATATTTCACTCTTACCCTGACTCCTCTGGTATTTGGCATTATCAGCAATTGAGGCTTTACCCATATGTAGATGTACTAGAAAACAGAGGCTTACCAAAAATATAACTTTACCAAAAAACACTACCTTTTTTTCTAATTATTTATTTTTTTAAGGCGAGTCAAGTGAAGCAGTAGGAGTGGGGAAGGAACAAAGAAATCTGTAACTGGTTGTGATCAACTAGTTATAAACACCACTGCACTCAGACCAGTCAGACACAACCATTTTGACAGAAATTTTTGCCAAAGGGATTATGTGCTTCTTTGCCCTCAGAGTATGTTGAATATACTTCATCTTTTCCTTCTGTGAAGAAAAATAGAATCTCAGGACCCCAAACTCACTATGCCAAAGGGAAGTTAAGCTTGGGAACTGAGGCATGCAAACTGTGCTTTGCTTTTGTTCCCAAACAGGAGCTGTCATTTCACAACCTTGTGTCATGGCTTCATTTCCTCTACTCCCTCTTTTCACATATTTATCTTATGTAAAATGTAGACTTACTGAGCACAAGACAATGTAATTACTTTTTCCTCCACTCATCTTTTTACATGTAAAATGTAGATTTACTGAGACTAATCAGAGCCTGCAAGAACATAGCCATCTGCCTTATGACCCTCTCTTTTTTTCCCTCCAGACTGCTCTTTCCCCTTTAAATACTGAAGTTCCCAAAGCCCCCTTTAGAAAAAGCACAGGTCGCCAATGCTCCAGTATGCTTATATTTTTTCCTGGGTGTGTCTTCAACCTTGGCTAAATAAACTTGTATTTGTTTTGAGATCTGCCTCAGTCACTTTTTGGTTTACACTTCAATACTTGGAATGATATCAAAATGTACAAAATTACTGCATTGCACAGTCAGAGCCAGCTGGGAGGACTTCTGTGGGGCTCATCCCTTGTTCTAAGTTGATGTTAAAGGTTTCTCATCTGCTAGATTCAGGAAGAAACACAGAGTAAATCAGAGAGCCAAATTTATTAGATCAGTGACTTTATAGATAAACAATTTGAAATCAATATCAACTGGCCTAGGGACAACTTCAACTTTCTGTATGGAAAGGAATAGAGACTTCAAAACAGTTACATTTGCCTGTTCAGATGATTTTTTTCCTGCCTCAAGATTCTTGATTATAAGTCAGAGTGAAGCTTGCTGGAGGCTATCTTTTAAGTGAGTGGCATAATAGAACATTTCTGTATTTAACTTCTCTGGTATGACCCCCTAATCACTTAAAAATTTGTAAAGAGGCCAGGTGGGGTGGCTCACATCTATAATCTCAGCACTTTGGGAGGCCAAGTTGGGAGGATTGCTTGAGCCCAAGAGTTTGAGACCAGCCTAGGCAACATAGTGAGACTCCGTCCCTACAGAAAATTTTAAGAATTCACCTGGCATAGTGGTGTGTGCCTGTAGTCCCAGCTACTCAGGGGGCTGAGGTAGGAAGACTGCTTGAGCCCAGAAGTTTGAAGCTGCAGTGAGCTGTGATCACACCATTGCACTCCAGCCTGGGTGACAGAGTGAGACCCTGTCTCAAAAACCAACAAACAAAAGTTGGAAGAGTTAGGTTTTATTCTTATATTTCTTTGTCTTTCTCATGGTGACGTAGGAGTTACAAAGAAGTTAGACAGTTAGTAAGGATACGGAAGTCCTTGGTGAGATTTTCCTTTAAATGAAAAGCAGCCCCCAAATCATTTCTTTTCTAACCAAGAGCAGCCTGTAAAATTGAGCTGCAGACATAGATAAGCAAGGTGGAAGCTTGTACAGGTGAATGCCAGCAACTATTTCAATAGGAAAAGGCTACCTGGGGGCTAGACATGTTCAACATGGCGGCTCCATCTTCCCTTTTCTTTGTCAACCATGCATACAGTAAGGGGCAGACAACATAGCACTGGCCAGGTAAAAAAACTTACTTGCATAATAAAAGATTAGGGTAGGGTGGCCAGTTTCTTCATGTACCATGTAAACATCATGCCCGGTCCAACCAATCTTTAGGCCCTATGTAAATCAGACACTGCCTCCTCAAGCCAGTCTATAAAACCCCATACACCTTACCATGGGACCAGAAGACCCACTCGGGTGCCCCTCTCTGCAGAAGACAGAACTATTCTCTTTTCTCTTTCTTTCACTTATTAAACCTCTGCTCTTAACCTTGCTCCACGTGTGTCCATGTCCTTGCTTTCCTTGGCATGAGGCAACAAACCTCGGATATTACCCCAGACGAATGACACTGCTTCAATAGTACAATGCTTACTCTATACATGTAACAAATATCTACTGAATCTACAATTATGCACCCAAGTCATTGCCAAGACACCTGTCATGACGGCAAGTTAACAGGTTGGAAAAATAGTTGTAAGTTGATGGTGAGGTTGTTCAGGCTAAAACAATAGTGGAGTTTGAAAAAGGAATTTAGAATTAAATTTTAGAGTTGTTAACAGTAAAGAAATGATAATGATAGCAACAGGAGTCAGCCAAATGCCTAGGCAGATAGGGGTGGGTCCCTGGTAGAACCCCACCTTCAAGCCAAAAAACAGCCTGAAGGCTGAAAGATGAGACTGCTGGTCCCAGAAAAACGTGTGATGCAGGGTGAGAACTTCTGTTCCTATTTGCCTGCCTTTTCCCAATTGATTCTTTCTGAATAATGCCTTTTAACCAATTGAATGTGGCCTTTTCCAATACTAGCTATGGCCTGCCCTTCCCCTCTTCTAAGCTCATAAAAGCCCCAGACTCAGCCACACTGGGGGGACTTTCCTGTCTTCAAGTAGGGGGACCACCCCTGTGTCCCCTCTCCACAGAAAGCTATTTTGTCACTAGATGAAACTCCTGCTTTGCTCACTGGTTTATTGTCAGCATATCCTCATTCTTCTTGGATGCTGGACAAGAGCTCAGGACCCAGAAAGGTTGCCACACTGATCTTTTGCCTCACTGGCAAAGAGTAGCCACTCCATGTGACAGGGCCAGGGGCCGACTGACCTGCCAACACACTGCCATCCATTGAGCTGTGGACAGTGGAACTAAAAGAGCTAATCAGCACACTAACACCCCTTCTGGGGCTTCAGAGTTGCAGGCACCCTTGCCTGGGTAACATGACGTTCCCCTCAAGGCAACACACCTGGTCTGGCTACAGGCCCCACATGGAGCTTACTCCTGTGTTGGCACCTGGAGTGGCCAGCTGGCTCCTGCACTTGCTCTCTCACATGCACCGTCCCACAAGAGACTGAGTGTGGCAGGCCAAGTAGACAGGATGCCCCTGATGCGAGTCCAGCAAAGGGGCTGAGAGAAAATTCCTGTGTCAATAAGATATTCATTTTATTCCTAACCTATGAAAGAAGATAAAGCAGAGAGCAAGGGTAAGTGCCTTGGTTATCTTTACAGAAACTAGACTTTGAGGGACTTCCAAACCTTTATATCCATGGTGGTAGTCTGTGGGGACAGAGTACTGTCTTCCAAGTTTTGTTCTTTTTGGTTTCTTTTCAATAAGGCTAGGAATAGGGTGAGTCAAGAGAGGCATCTAGGGTGCAAATGTAATATAGCCTTCGCCCTCAGGCCACTTGCCTCAGGTCATTTGCACAATCTTGAGCATTACATCTTATGCCCTAGATGCCTCTCTTGTCTCTCCCAGCTCAGCTGCCACATTTTCTTCCTTCCTCTACAATAGCTCATCTGCCAGTCTGTAGCCCTGCTTTTTAAATTTTTTAAAATATAGAAATTAAATTTTAGTGAGACCCTGTCTTTTAAAAAAAAAAATAACTGAGCATGGTGGTGTACGTCTGTAGTCTTAGCTACTCAGGAGGCTGAGGCAGGAGGATTAAGCCTGGGAGGTCAAGACACAGGTCAAGCTGTGATTGTGCCACTGCACTCCAGCCTGGGCAGCCCAGCAAGACCCTATCTCAAAAGAAAAAAAAAAGTAAATCTCACCATTGCCTTTGTTCTCAATTAATGTAAAACAAACTCAATGTAAAACAATTCAAGAAACACAGAAATCAGATGGAAAACAAAATCCCCATAATGTCACACCTAGAGATAACATATTTTTCAGTGCCCCTTCCTATATATTTTTCAACCAAATGAGATTAGACTATACACGGTTCTTTTTAAAATGTATTAACAGTATATCACAAGTGTCTTTTATGTCAACAAACATACAATGTGTATAATGAATACTATCATTTGTTTAGCAAATCCTTGATTGAAAGACTTTTAGGATGGTTCTAGTTTTTCACTTTCATAAATCACTCTAAAAGAAACATTCATTCATTTGTTCAAGTATTTACACCTTTCCTCCTCATTTCAAAATTTCAGCCAAAGATCTACATTGGAGAACATTGGGCAATATATTCTGAAGAAAGATATTGGAAAAATCTGTGCCAGAGGTACTAACATACAGCAGAATCAGCCAAGCAACTGTCAAGCCCCACTTTCAACCTCAGGCTTATATAAAATGAAACTGGAAATCTGAAAGACTGAAGAGTACCATCGAAGTAGAGCTCATGCTTGGGTGTCTCCCCTCTCCCATGGGGGGAACAGTGAATGCTTCTCTCGCTGCTGCTGCAAACCAAGTGAGGGAAGCCCCAAGAAAACCAAACACAGAAATTAGGAATGCCTGCAAGAAGGAAAGACAGAACTTCCTCCCCATGCGTGTGCATCACACTATGAACTCTGGGCCCTGGAGCAGCCATGTGGGTCCACAGTGGGAGTGGTTATTGAGAGAGTTTGGCCAGTATGTTCCGGAATCTGGGGACAGAGATAGACACAGAGGGTAGTGCTGGCTTCCTGCCAGGGGAATTTTGAAAGCTGTGGGGCTATGAAAGGGGGCAGCAGAGGGAACAGTCTTGGGTGGGGAGAATAGAGCAGATAAACTCTGCAGGAGTTTTCCAGATGGGCACTGCAAAGCTGTCAGGCTTATGCTTTCTCGATTGGGCCCCCCTAAGAGGCCTGCTTGCTCGAGCAAGGGGAACTGGGTACTAAAAAAGAGGCCCGGGGTGGACTGTCAGGCAGAGCTCAGGGAAGGCATCTGAAGAGGAAAAGCACATCATTGCCCACACGAGGAAATGTTACATGAGAGAAGCCCCTGTACCTCATCCCAAGAGAGAGACAGCCAGCATTTGAATGCCTGTCATACATACAGGTCAAGAGAAGACAGTCAAAGTGCACCAACTAAGCAGAAAAACTTTTTTTTTTTTGAGACAGGGTCTCACTCTGTCACCCAGGCTAGAGTGCAGTGGTATGATCATGGCTCACTGCAACCTCCACCTCCCAAATTCAAGCAATCCTCCTACCTCAGCATCCTGAGTAGCTGGGTCTACAGGTATATACCACCCTACCTGGGTAATTTTCGTATTTTTTTTTTGTAGAGACAGGATTTTACCATGTTACCCAGGCTCGTCTCGAACTCCTGGGTTCAAGCGATCTGCCTGCCTTGGCCTCCCAAATTGCTGGGATTACAGGCATGAGCCTACTAAGTAGACCACCATGCCTGGCCTACTAAGCAGAAGGACTTTTGTTCCTTTTCCTGCAATTCCTCTCCTCCCTGCCCAACCTTGAGGGCAGAGGTAGAGAAAGAGCCCTGGAGATTACTTTTATATAAACAGACTTATTAAAGGCACTTTTTACACAGAACTACATAATCCACTATTATTTCTACGCAAAAGCAAAATAATGGCCACTTCCTGAAAACAAGTACATCTAAAAGGTATAAACATGTATCTTCATGAGAAACACGATATTTTATTCAAGTAAGAAGCTGAAATCACAAGATAGTCTTTGACATTCTGCCAATTTTGACTTTGCATATTAATGACAACCACAGGTGAAAGCCTGGACTCATAAAGATTGTAGGAGCAGGTAAAATCAGAGCTCCTATCTCTTGCTTTGTCAGATTAAAGATGCATTTATGTGGAAAAAAAAAAAAAAAAAGGATTTCTTCAAAATTCTGCGAGTTGAATACATTTGTATTATTTCTTTTGTTCTCAAGTTAATGAGGTTATCTTTAGCAGGGTTTGTGTCCCTGATGTAGCTTCTATCAGAAAAAAAGGGATTATAAATCTACTTTTAATTTTGAAGTCACATGGGTTGAAAAGTACCCTTCAAAGGAGTTGCATAGTGTTTCCGGGTAACTTTTGCCTGCAGAGAAAGTGATAAAAAGCCTTGGCCTCAACAACTCCTCCACTTCTGCAAAGTGCATATAGTTGTCCTCCTCCAATTTCTTCTTCCACTCGCACCATGTTCCTCTCTGGTCCAGTGGCAGCATCCTTAACATTGCGTGCAGGGTTTTGAATACTAAAGTTCCCATCATTGATAAAGCCAAAAATATACACCAAGTAAGCCAAGACAAACATTGACCACTCCCAGTCTACTCGCTGAGTGGACTTTTCTTATCTCTGCCTCTCAAAGAGAAAGTGGAAATTTTGAAGAACTCAAACTTGTCTTCCAGCATCAGTGATCTCCTTTGTAATAGAGAAAAACTTGATAGTCTGCCTCCAATTTTGGGGGGAACTTCTCAAAAAGGAGGTAATTCCAGGCTGTGGCCCTGCAGGAGTAGACAAGGCTTTCTCTGGCCTAGGCCAGTCCATGCTGATGCAGAAGTCAAGAAGCCATCTTCCTTGTAGAGCTTCTTTCTCCCAAAGGAGCAAACGAGATATGTTGCTAAGCATCAGAGGAGTTCTCCAGGTGCACAGAAGGCCAAGATTCACTCCCACTTGAAGCGCTGTTTGGAATGGTAATTTTTCACTCTTTTAAAGACAACAGAAATCTTTGAAGTATCCAAAAGGGGCTTGCACAACAGAAATTCTTATCAGGTAGAACCACTTGCACAGGATGAAGGAAAACCAGGAGCTTGCTGTAACTGAGAGGTGTCAGTAATTTCACTGAGTCGGATGCTAAAGGAAATGAAATAATTGTCCATTTCCTTAAAATCTGCTTTTAAAACTAAAAGAAACATCAGCAACTCTGGAATTAATGTAATATGACAGACAGTCTGATACAATTTGTTCCTTTGCAAGAAACCCTAAAACAGCCTGTAAATGTTAGATCACACAGCTTTACCATCATCTGTCCAATTGTATGTGGTTTCTTATACCCAGCAGGGCAATAAAAACTTTCAGAATATTTAAAAATGAGGCTTTTGTAATGGAGCAAATCCAAATGTTGGTAGTTAAATCCTTCAAACATTCACCCTCTTCCCATGACAAAGATCTGCTTTGTCTACAGTGAACATGTGTTCACTTTTTTTTTTTTTTTTTTTTTGAGATGAAATCTCACTCTTTTCACCCAGACTGGAGTGCAATGGAGAAATCTGGGCTCACTGCAACCTCTGCCTCCCGGGTTCAAGCGATTCTCCTGCCTCATCCTCCCAAGTAGCTGGGATTACAGGTGCACACCACCACTCCAGGCTAATTTTTGTGTTTTTAGTAGAGACAGGGTTTCACCATGTTAGCTAGGCTGGTCTCAAACTCCTGACCTCAGCCTCCCAAAGTGCTGGCTGGGATTACAGGTGTGAGCCACCATGCCTGGCCAACATCTGTCTACTTTTGTTGTCCCAGAATTTCATCCACGTTTCTTCCAGTTACAGCACAATGATTTTTCTTTGGGGAACCACTTCTACTTACTCTGACTGTGTGGTTCTGCTGGGACCAAACCAGTGCCCAGTGCCAGGGGTGGGCACAATCACTGGCCGGGAAGATGAAATATACTGATTTCACAAGCACAGACATGTAACCCAAACCAGGAAGTTTTCTTTCTGCAGGAATTGCTGGCTGTGGGGGTGATGGAAGACTACAGTTGAGGAGGCCACTTCATGGCAGAGGGTGGGAGCAGGCTTACCTGAGGATGTTGTTCTCACAGGAAAACAAAGCAGGAGATGACAAAATGAACCTCTGGACCCAGTCATTCTTACAGCCAGGACCACCTTGAAATTTTCAGATATGTAATCCAAAAGCTCTTTTTTTTTTTAAAGAATTTGTGTTGGATTTCTGTACTGACAGATGCCTGGGTAACCATGTCCGATGTTGAATTTACTTTCCGCTGGACAGATAGAAGGCTCTCCTTCAGTCTTTTCATTTTCAGGTGTTCACTGGTAAGAAATCTGCCACACAAGAAAGCACTGACATTTGGAGCCTCACCAGGTTCAGAGTTGAAAGTGAAATAAAGGATAATAACCTTTGTCTTATTTTCTTTGTTTTAATGTTTCCCAACTTATGTTAGGACAATGTCAACAAAGACAAATGTCCCTAATAGTAATTGCAGGCCATGTGTTTTCTCATTCCTATCAGTGGCAAACTACTCTAGACATCATAACCTGGCAACAATGACCAGCACACCACCTTACACATGTGTGGGGTAAAATGGTAATGTAATAACATATGTTTTTCCTTAACAAAGTCAGATTTTTAAAGTAACAGAAAGAACTTTGGTTGAGATGATAAAATGAAGTATTCAAGAAGTCTCTCTGCTCTCCAAATACATAGAAAATCTGGATAAATTATAATAAAATATTTAAAATACATAATTACACTCAAAAGCAAGAAAGAGAATTTTAAAGTGGCAAAAGAAGGGGAAACTCAAGCCATCAGCATAAGCAGTGTGAGGCTGCCTGGCGTAGTACTGGGGACAAATACATTCAATCAAGCTGGGTCTTTAATGTCAGCACCAGGGTCGTGCCCCACAGTGAGGAAGGTGAAACTGGGCTTCCCACACAAATGCCAGTGTTGAAAAAGCTGTCCTATCTGTGAATAACGATGCGATGTTTAATACTAGATGTCAACTTGACTGGACTGAGAGATGCCTAGATGGCTGGTGAAGCATTGTTTCTGGGTGTGTTTGTGAGAGGAGACTGACATTTGAGTCAGCCAATAGGGAGAGGAAGACCCACCCTCAATGTGGGTGGGCACCATCCAATCGGCTAGCCAGTACAGCTAGAACAAAGCAGGTGGAAGAAGAGGTAGAAGCAGCTTGCTGGGACCTCTTGTGCTCTCTCTTTCTTCTTGTGCCAGATGCCTGCTTCCTCTCCTCCTGCCCTTGGGCATCTGACTCCAGGTTCTTCGGCCTTTGTACTCTGGGACTTGAATCAGAGGCCTGCCAGGTGCTCTCAGGCCTTTGGCAACAGACTGGAAGCTGCACTGTTGGCTTCCCTGGTTTTGAGGGTTTCCGATTGAACGGAGCCACTACCGGCTTCTCTATCCCCAGCTTGTAAACAGTCTATTGTGGGACTTCACTGTGTAATCCAGTGAGCCAATTCTCCCTAATAAACTCACTTTTATATATACATATATCCTATTGGTTCTGTCCCTCTGAAAAATCCTGACTAATTAAAAGGACTAGAAGAATTTCACCTGCTAGCCTGGTGACAAAGTGTGAAGAGTGACAAAAACAATAATTTAAAACTCAAGACCCAAAGCCTATGTAGATACAAATATGTGACTCTGAGCTAAGAAACTAAACTAATCAAAATTGCTGAGTCCTGATGAGAATAGTGGGCAGAAGCTAAGCTGCCTCTGGGTACACCCCCACAGAACAGGGCGCACATGGGATTCCCATGGAAATCAACCCCTGCTAAAGATAAGCTCGAATCAGACAAGTTTTCCCAATCAAAAGTAGGTCAATATTAGTCTAACATTTTATTATGGCCCCAAAAGCCAATTTCCTCTAGAAACCCAGCAGCCTGTGGTAGAAAACATGTTTCAAATGCATTTTATTACCTTACTTCAGCATACCAGATGCTTTCTGATTATGTAAGAACATTACTTATTAACCACACCTTATCATTTTTTTAACCCAGTTCTTAAGATTAAAATCAATCTCCCAGGGGTTTTCTACCTCTAGCATTTTTATGATGAATACATTTTAAACTCTTTTTTAAATTATTGTTATACTTTAGGTTCTGTGATACATGTGCAGAACGTGCAGGTTTGTTACATAGGTATTATACAGTGTGCCATGGTGGTTTGCTGCACCCATCAACCCATCATCTACATTAGGTGTTTTTCCTAATGCTATCCCTCCCCTCACCTCCCCCTCACCACCCCTCGACAAGCCCCAGTGTGTGAGGTTTCCCTCCCTGTGTCCATGTGTTCTCATTGTTCAACTCCCACTTATGAGTGAGAACATGCGGTGCTTGGTTTTCTGTTCCTGTGTTAGTTTGCTGAGAATCATGGTTTCCAGCTTTATCCATGTCCCTGCAAAAAACATGAACTCATCCTTTTTCATGGCTGCTTAGTATTCCATGGTATATATGTAGCATGTTTTCTTTATCCAGTCTATCATTGATAGGCTTTAGGTTGGTTCCAAGTCTTTGCTATTGTGAATAGTGCTGCAATAAACATACAGTGTGCTTGTGTCTTTATAGCAGAATGATTTATAATCCTTTTGGTATATACCCAGTAATGGGATTGCTGGGTCAAATGGTATTTCTGGTTCAAGATCCTTGAGGAATCGCCACACTCTCTTCCACAATGGTTGAACTAGTTTACAGTCCCACCAACAGTGTAAAAGTGTTCCTATTTCTCCACATCCTCTCCAGCATTTGTTGTTTCCTGACTCTTTAATGATTGCCATTCTAACTGGTGTGAGATGGTATCTCATTGTGGTTTTGATTTTCATTTCTCTAATTACCAGTGATAATAAGCTTTTTTTCTTTCATATGTTTGTTGGCCACATAAATCTCTTATTTTGAGAAGTGTCTGTTCATATCTTTCACCTAATTTTTGATGGGGTTGTTTTTTTCTTGTAAATTTGTTTAAGTTCCTTGTAGATTCTGGATATTAGCTCTTTGTCAGATGGATAGATGGCAAAAATTTTCTCCCATTCTGTAGGCTGCCTATTCACTCTGATGATAGTTTCCTTTGCTGTGCAGAAGCTGTTTAGTTTAATTAGATCCCATTTGTCAATTTTCGCTTTTGTTGCCATTGCTTTTGGTGTTTTAGTCATGAAGTCTTTGCCCATGCCTATGTCCTGAATGGTATTATCTAGGTTTTCTTCTAGGGTATTTATGGTTTTAGGCCTTATGTTTAAGTCTTTAATCCATCTTGAGTTAATTTTTGTATAAGGTGTAAGGAAGGGGTACAGATTCAGTTTTCTGCATATGGCTAGCCAGTTTTCTCAACACCATTTATTAAATAGGGAATCCTTTTCCCATTGCTTCTTTTTGTCAAGTTTGTGAAAGATCAGATGGTTGTAGATGTGTGGTGTTATTTCTGAGGTCTCTGTTCTGTTCCATTGGTCTATATATCTGTTTTGGTACCAGTACCATGGTGTTTTGGTTACTGTAGTCTTGTAGTATAGTTTGAAGTCAGTTAGCATGGTGCCTCCAGGTTTGTTCGTTTTGCTTAAGATTGTCTTGGCTGCATGGGCTCTTTTTTTGGTTTTGTATGAAATTTAAAGTAGTTTTTTCTAATTCTATGAAGAAAGTCAGTAGTAACTTGATAGGAATAGCACTGAATCTATAAATTACTTTGGGCCGTATGGCCATTTCACAATATTGATTCTTCCTATCCATGAGCATGGAATGTTCTTCCATTGTTTGTGTCCTCTCTTATTTCCTTAAGCAGTGGTTTGTAGTTCTCTTTGAGCAGTGGTTATGCAGTTCTCCTTGAAGAGGTCCTTCACATCCCTTGTAAGTTGTATTCGTAGGTATTTTATTCTCTTTGGAGCAATTGTGAATGGGAGTTCGCTCATGATTTGGCTCTCTGTCTACTATTGGTGTGTAGGAATATTTGTGATTTTTTGCATTGATTTTGTATCCTGAGGCTTTACTGAAGTTGTTTATCAGCTTACAAAGATTTTTGGGCTGAGACAATGGGGTTTTCTAAATATACAATCATGTCATTTGCAAACAGAGACAATTCGACTTCCTTTCTTCCTATTTGAATACCCTTTATTTCTTTCTCTTGCCTGATTGCCCTGGCCAGAACTTCCAACACTATGTTGAACAGGAGTGGTGAGAGAGGGCATCCCTGTCTTGTGCCGGTTTTCAAAGGGAACGCTTCCAGCTTTTGCCCATTCAGTATGATTTTGGCTGTGGGTTTGTCATAAATAGCTCTTACTATTTTGAGATATGTTCCATCAATACTTAGTTTATTGAGAGTTTTTAGCATCAAGGGGTGTTGAATTTTATCAAAGGTCTTTTCTGCATCTATTATGATAATAGTGTGATTTTTGTCATTGGTTCTGTTTATGTGATGGATTACATTTATTGATTTGTGTATGTTGAATCAGCCTTGCATCATCCCAGGGATGAAGCCGACTTGATCATGGTGGATAAGCTTTCTGATGTGCCACTGGATTCAGTTTGCCAGTATTTTCTTGAGGATTTTCACATCAATGTTCATCAGGGACACCAGCCTGAAATTTTCTTTTTTTTGTTGTGTCTCTGCCAGGTTTTGGTATCAGGATGATGCTGACCTCATAAAATGAGTTAGGGAGGAGTACCTCTTTTTCTATTGATTGGAATAGTTTCAGAAGGAATGGTACCATCTCCTTGTTGTACCTCTGGTATAATTCAGCTGTGAATCTGTCTGGTCCTAGGTTTTTTTTGGTTGGTAGGCTACTAATTGCTGCCTCAATTTCAGAACTTGTTATTGGTCTATTCAGGGATTCGACTTCTTCCTGGTTTAGTCTTGGGTAGGTGTCTGTGTCCAGGAATTTGTCCATTTCTTCTAGATTTTCTAGTTAATTTGCATAGAGGTGTTTCTAGTATTCTCTGACAGTAGTTTGTATTTCTGTGGGATCAGTGATGATATCCCCTTCATCATTTTTTATTACATCTATTTGATTCTCCTCTTTTATCTTCTTTATTAGTCTGGCTAGTGGTCTATCTATTTTGTTAATCTTTTCAAAAAACCACCTCCTGGATTCATTGATTTTTTGAAGGGTTTTTCGTGTCTCCGTCTCCTTCAGTTCTGCTCTGATCTTAGTTATTTCTTGTCTTCTGCTAGTTTTGAATTTATTTGCCCTTGCTTCTCTGGTTCTTTTAATTGTGATGTTAGGGTGTTGATTTTAGATCTTTCCTGCTTTCTCCTGTAGGCATTTAGTGCTATAAATTTCCCTCTTGACACTGCTTTAGCTGTGTCCCAGAGATTCTAGTACATTGTGTCTTTGTTTTCATTGGTTTCAGAGAACTTATTTATTTCTGCCTTAATTTCGTTATTTACCCAGTAGTCATTCAGGAGCAGGTTGTTCAGGTTCCATGTAGTTGTGTGGTTTTGAGCGAGTTTCTTAATCCTGAGTTCTAATTTGATTGCACTGTGGTCTGAGAGACTGTTTGTTATGATTTCCATTCTTTTGCATTTGCTGAGGAGTGTTTTACTTCCAATTATGTGGTAAGTTTTAGAACAAATGCGATGTGGTGCTGAGACGGATGTATATTCTGTTGATTTGGGATGGAGAGTTCTGTAGATGTCTATTAGGTCCACTTGGTTCAGAGCTGAGTTCAAGTCCTGAATATCCTTGTTAATTTTCTGTCTTGTTGATCTGTGTAATATTGACAGTGGGGTTTTAAAGTCTCCCACTATTATTGTGTGGGAGTCAAAGTCTCTTTGTAGGTCTCTTAAGAACTTGCTCTATGAATCCGGGTGCTCCTGTATTGGGTGCAAATATATTTAGGATAGTTAGCTCCTCTTATTGCATTGATCTCTTTACCATTATGTAATGCCCTTCTTTGTCTTTTTTGGTCTTTGTTCATTTAAAGTTTGTTTTATCAAAGACTAGGATTGCAACTGCTGCCTTTTTTTGCTTTCCATATTCTTGGTAAATATTCCTCCATCTCTTTATTTTGAGGTTATGTGTGTCTTTGCACGTGAGATGGGTCTCCTGAATACAGTACACTGATGGGTCTTGATTCTTGATCCAATTTGCTAGTCTGTGTCTTTTAACTGGGGGCACTTAGCTCGTTTACATTTAAGGTTAATACTGCTATATGTGAATTTGATCCTGTCATTACGATGCTAGTGTTTATTTTGCTGTTAGTTGATGCAGTTTCTTCACAGTGCCAAGACTCTTTACAATTTGGTATGTTTTTGCAGTGGCTGGTACTGGTTGTTCCTTTGCATATTTAGTGCTTCCTTCAGGAGCTCTTGTAAGCCAGGCCTGGTAGTGACAAAATCTCTCAGCATTTGCTTCTCTGTAAAGGATTTTATTTCTCATTTGCTTATGAAGCTTAGTTTGGCTGGATATGAAATTCTGGGTTGAAAATTCTTTTCTTCAAGAATGTTGAATATTGGCCCCCACTCTCTTCTGGCTTGTAGGGTTTCTGCAGAGAGATCCACTGTTAGTCTGATGGGCTGCCCTTTGTGGGTAACCCGACCTTTCTCTCTGGCTTCCCTTAACATTTTTTCCTTCATTTCAACATTGGTGAATCTGATGATTATGTGTCTTTGAGTTGCTCTTCTTGAGGAGTATCTTTGTGGTGTTCTCTGTATCTCCTGAATTTGAATGCTGGCCTACCTTGCGAGGTTGAGGAAGTTCTCCTGGATAATATCCTGAAGAGTGTTTTAGTGTCTTCCAACTTGGTTCCATTCTCCCCATCACTTTCAGGTACACCAATCAACCATAGGTTTGATCTTTTCATATAGGCCCATATTTCTTGTAGGCTTTGTTCATTTCTTTTTTCTCTAATCTTGTCTTCACACTTGATTTCATTAAGTTGATCTTCAATCTCTGATATCCTTTCTTCCACTTGATCAATTCGGCTATTGATACTTGTGTATGCTTCACGAAGTTCTCGTGCTGTGTTTTTCTACTCCATCAGGTCATTTATATTCTTCTCTTAACCGGCTATTCTAGTTAACAATTCCTCTAACCTTTTTTCAAGGTTCTTAGCTTCCTTGCATTGGGTTAGAACATGCTCCTTTAGCTCAGAGGAGTTTGTTATTACCCACCTTCTGAAGCCTATTTCTGTCAATTTGTCAAACTCATTCTCCATCCAGTTTTGTTTCCTTGCTGGCGAGGAGTTGTGATCCTTTGAAGGAGAAGAGTTGTCCTGGTTTTTGGAATTTTCAGCCTTTTTGCGCTGATTTTTCTTCATATTCGTGGATTTATCTACCTTTGGTCTTTGATGTTCGTGACCTTCGGATGCGGTTTTTGTGTGGACGTCCTTTTTGTTGATATTGATTCTATTCCTTTCTGTTTGTTAGTTTTCCTTCTAACAGTCAGGCCCCTCTGCTGCACATTTGCTGGAGTTTGCTGGAGGTCCACTCCTGACCCTGTTTGCCTGGGTATCACCAGCGGAAGCTACAGAACTGCAAAGATTGCTGCCTGTTCCTTCCTCTGGAAGCTTCGTCCCAGAGGGGCACCCACCAGATGCCAGCTGGAGCTCTCCTGTATGAGGTGTCTGTCCACCCATGCTGGGAGATGTCTCCCAGTCAGGAGGCACAGGGGTCAGGGACCCACTTGAGGAGGCAGTCAGTCCCTTAGCAGAGCTCGAGCACTGTGCTAGGAGATCTGCTGCTCTCTTCAGAGCCAGCAGGCAGGAAAGTTTAAGTCTGCTGAAGCTGTGCCCACAGCTGCCCCTTCCCCCAGGTGCTCTGTCCCAGGGAGATAGGAGTTTTATCTATAAGCCCCTGACTGGGGCTGCTGCCTTTCTTTCAGAGAAGCCCTGCCCAGTGAGGAGGAATCTAGAGAGGCAGTCTGGCTACAGTGACTCTGCCAAGCTGCAGTGGGCTCTGCCTAGTTTGAACTTCCTAGTGGCTTTGTTTATACTGTGAGGGGAAAACTGCCTACTCATGCCTCAGTAATGGTGGACACCCCTACCTCCACCAAGCTCGAGCATCCCAGGTTGACTTCGGACTGCTGTGCTGGCAGTGAGAATTTCAAGCCAGTGGATCTTAGCTTCCTGGGCTCCATGGGGGTTGGATCCACTGAACTAAACCACTTGGCTCCCTGGCTTCAGCCCCCTTTCCAGGGGAGGGAACGGCTCTGTCTTGCTGGCATTTCAGGCACCACTGGGGTATGAAAAAACTCCTGTGGCTAATTTGGTGTCTGCCCAAACAGCTGCCCAGTTTTGTGCTTGAAACCCAGGGTCCTAGTGGCATAGGTACATGAAGGAATCTCCTGGTCTGTGGGTTGCAAAGACTGTGGGAAAAGTGTAGTATCTGGGCCAGAGTGCACAGAGTGCACCATTCCTTAAGGCACAGTCCCTCACAGCTTACCTTGGGTTGGGAAGGGAATTCCCCAACCCCTTGCACTTCCTAGGAGAGGTGATGCCCCACCCTACTTCTGCTCACCCTCTATGAGCTGCACCCACTGTCTAATCAGTCCCAGTGAGATGAGCCAGGTACCTCAGTTGGAAATGCAGAAATCACCCACCTTCAGTGTTGATCTCACTGGGAGCTGCAGACTGGAGCTGTTCCTATTTGGGCATCTTGCCAGCCCCCCACTTTTCTAATTCTTACTTTCCCACTCTTTCAGCCAAGATATCAGTGAAGATATTATGTGACTGAGATTTGGATGTTCAGATAGAATCTTTCTTTTTATGAAACAGATGAAATATTGTTACTAGATTCCTGAAGATATTCATACACCTCAATTTTAATTTTAACACCAAATCAATTACATGATATTAGCAGAACTCTTAGAGTTCCAGCACAGAAATGTTTACATGCTGAAATGCTGTGTTGTCATTTTGTAATCCTAATTAATTTTTCATGCATATGTATGAAACAGTGCAGTACAATGGGGAAGATCGCCAGACCAGTGATGAGGAAACCTGGAAGCCAGCCCTGGTCTGTCCTCTTCCTAGGCATCTAACCTCACAGCAAGCCACCTCCCAACTTCACTTTCCAGATTTATAAGATGGTCATAACACCACCAAGCCACTGTGCCCCACAGCTTGCTGTGAAAAGCACCAACAGCAGAGGCTGAAAGAAACTTAGGACAGATCACAGATGCGTGAGAAATCTGGGCAGAGCGCTCTTCTGATAGGACTCCCATGTCCTCTGAGCAAGTTTACTTAACTTTGATACTTTTCAGCTGGATTCTAGAATGCCTAACATCCTTTCTACACTTAACATTCTCTCATGAGTTTCCCTTCTCAAATTCCTGGCATCTCTCTAGATTTCTGTTTTGCACATTGTTTTTAAGCTACCATGTTTTGACCTTTCTTAGATCACCTCAAGTTGCTATTTTTAATGATTTTAGGCACATAACCTTCATCATTAGGGTACCCATTCCTCATAGCAGTGTTTTTCACACCATACTTATGACTCATGAGTCATACTGATTTTGACCACTACTTTTTACAAATATCACATAGGACAGAAAATAATGGAGCACATCACGCTTAGTAAGGCTACCCATTGTTCACAAAAAACTATTTCAAGCGCGTGTGTATATATATGTGTTTTACTAGGTTACAATATAAAATGTGTTTCTTACTGTTGGTTACAAGAAAAAAGGTAGAAAGTAGTGCTCGCACTATAGAACAAATCCAATTGCCATCCCCTTGCTTAGAATCCTTTAACGGTGACCCACTGCAGAGGACAAAGCTCACTACCTTTCATGTGAACTACAGGGCCTTGCACAACTCTGCCTTTCAGAATCATGTTATTCCACGTGGCCCCTTGCTCTCTGTTTCCCAGTCACAAATTAACCTATTATTTCTTTATTCATTTTTACTGAGACTGGGTCTTGCCCTGTCAGCCAGACTGGAGTGCAGTGGAGCCATCATAGCTCACTGCAGCCTTGGGCTCAAGTAATCCTCCCACCTCAGCCTCCTGAGTAGCTGGGACTACAGGCACATGCTGCTCTGCCCAGTTTGTTTGTTTGTTTATTTGTTTTTAAGAGAAGGTGTCTGGCTTTGTTGCCCAGGCTAGTCTCAAACTTCTGGCCTCAAGTAATCCTCCCCCGTCTTAGCGTCTCAAGGAGTGATTACAGGTGTGAGCCACCACACCCAGCCAAAAACTTTTAAATTCCTCTTCAACAAACATCTTTTCATTAGGAAGCTGCTGTGTGTTAATGTTCTAGGTACATGAGACAGTCCTGAGAACAAAACAGACCAGTTTCCTGCCCTCATAGAGCTTACATTTCAGTCCTTAAATCCAGCATGTGCAATGCCATCGGAGATTGTGCTCATCACACGACTGCATTCTTCCCCCCGCTCTCCCTCACTCATCCTGCACACTGTTGAACTAATTATCACTGCTTCAGGCCATAGATCAAGGGCTCAGTCGTCATTTCCTCAGGGTCACCCTCCCTGACATGTCTCCACCATTCACTGAATAATCCTGAGTGACTCTCAAAGAATCATTCAGCAAACAAGAAAACAAAGATATCCCTAATAATAGAAAATATGACTAGAAATTCTCAGAATCTAAATGAAGGTTATACCCTCTTACCCTCTCTGCAGTAGATAATCCATACAAAATATAAGTAAAGTCCAAAGCATTCCCCAGTTCTTACTTAAATGAACCCAACTCTATTATTTGCTCTGTAGGTTGAAAACAGGTAAGAGGATCTTCATAATATTAGATTTAGTATCAAGAAGAATGACAATCTTCCTTTTGCACCTCCTTTTATGTGAAAATTCAATTATGACCAAAAGGTCATTGGATGATGTAGGAGCTTGGAGGAGGAAATGTAGAGTTTGCTGGACAGTGTCTCATCAGAGCATAGCACACTAAGCCACTGACAGTATCTCAACTAGCTGGCAAGAAAGACAGCTCCCCAAAGCCCGTGCACTTTCATAGCTCTGGTCACATTGCTTTCTTTGCTTGAAATGCTCTTCCTCTTACCCTCCTCTACATGGCAAAACCTTGTACCAACTTTCTGACTTAGTTCACATGTGTCTTTTGTGAAACCTCTGACTTTCCTTTAAAGAACTGATCACCCTCCTGTCTGTCCTCATTGACACTGTAGGTGCTGTAATTTTCTTCTGGCGTTATAGTGTCTATCTACCTCACTAGATTATGAGGACTGAGTAGGCAGGAATTGTATCATATTCATTTTTTTCTTACTTCTGGTATATTGCCTGACACTTACTAGGGTTTATTCTGTATGCACGAAGATTTATTGAATATTTATAGAGTCTCCCTTTAAAAGGCTATTAAGTCATTCAGTTTCCTCCAACACCAAGTCAAATCTATCTACAGCACTTACAAATATTCTGCCTACTCTCTGACCAAGCGTCTGTTGTTTGTTTCTATTCCTATCCTTCTGAAATATTTTCTTCATCCATTGCTGAGATTCAATAAAGTAAAAGAAAAGATGAAGAAAACATAAGCACAATTAACTAATATTAAAAACAAAGTAAAAAGGGCATTGTCTCAAATAAGATTTGACAATGTCTATTGTTACATGTGCAGGTGAACATATTTAATTAATATTGCATCTTAAAGGGCAGATCTGGGTAGGGCAGATCTGGGTGGGGCATGGTGGCTCACGCCTGTAATCTCAATACTTTGGGAGGCCAAGGTGGGAGGATTACTCAAGCCCAGAGGCAGATTACTCAAGCCCAGGAGTTTGAGACCAACCTAAGCAACATGGGGAGACCTTTTTTTTTTTTGAGACAGAGCCTCACTCTTGGCACCCAGGCTGGAGAGTGGTGGAGCGATCTCGGCTCACTGCCACCTCTGCTTCCTGGGTTCAAGCGATTCTGCCACCTCTGCTTCCTGAGTACCTGGGATTACACGCATGTGTCACCACGCCTGGCTGATTTTTGTATTTTCAGTATAGACGGGGTTTCACCATGCTGGCCAGGCTTGTCTCAAACTCCTGACCTCAGGTGATCCGCCTGCCTTGGCTTTCCAAATTGCTGGGATTACAGGTGTGAGCCACCATGCCCAGCCAGAGACATTTTCTCTACAAAAAGTAAAAGAATTAGCTGGGCATGGTGGTGTATGCCTATGGTCCCATCTACTCAGGAGGCTGAGGTGGCAGGATGTTTTGAGCCCAGGAGTTTGAGGCTATAGTAAGCTGTGTTCACACCACTGCACTCCAGGCTGGGCAACAGAGTGAGACCCTGTCTCAAGAAAAAAAAAAAAAAGAAAAACAAAAAAAGGACAGATCTGGAAAACCCAGACTGAAGTTATCACATGGAAAATTTCTTACTAAGCCATAAGAGAACACTGCAAGTTTCCTTCACTAGGTCCATATAGTCTTTAATGTTTTTAACATCCCTTTGTCACACATCCAAATAGTTGTTCAAATGGATATTCTTGGCAAGTTCAACACTAACAGACATGTGAACTATGTTATTGACATTTAATGGTTGGGATATAACAAGGGCACCAAATAAGTTATAAAGTGGTAGTAAGTTATCTTTTTGCTGTAGAAAGTTAGAAGGGCAAACTAAAGCAGGAGACAAATGATAACTTATACGATTAAAGGGTAGAAAGTTGAAATTACTTTTATGCAGTTTGAAAAAACTGACTATAATGTTGGATTTATTGGCTCATGTCAGGATTTTCTGCATACAAAATTAACAAAGGGCTGACCAAAAGGTTTTTCTGAGGTGAAGAGGTTTTGACAGGAAGTGGGAAGGTAATTCATCAGGCTTCTTCAACAGCTGAAATTAAATTGGGATTTCCAAGTACTGGTATGTGTTTGTTACCTTCTACTATGCAAAATAAACTGGCTCTCTGGACAAACTTACTCACTGAGAGGGTTTAATGGAAAGGTAAACTGTAGTTCTTAATAGCATGTTGGTTAAAAAGCACTTAAGGCATGTTTCACCAGAGGACTATCTCCTAGCTTTCATTTATTCACTCAACAAATCTTTATGGGAAACATACTATATGCCACATGTCATGCGAAGCACCAGGGATAAAAGGATGGTACTTGTCTTTAAGGAACTTATGCTCTGGTGGAGAGAAACAGGCCTATAAACAAACATGAAAGAAAGCATTGTGGGAGTTGTGACAGAGAGACTAAGAAGAAATGTAAAAGAGAAGAAGGGGGTTGATTTTGATTGGAGCGAATGAAAAAGATTTCATAGGAAAGATCACATTGAAAAAATAACATTCCAGCACTGAGAAGTTGGAGAAGGAAACGAATGAATAAGAGTTCAAGACAGCGTAGAGGTCAGAAAAAAAGGCCTCCTAACCGAAGTGTTTGGATATTTGGGGGACCTTCTAGTTCAAAAGAACGTACTTCCTGTATATTTTATAGAAAATAGATTTTTGGCCGGGCGCGGTGGCTCAAGCCTGTAATCCCAGCACTTTGGGAGGCCGAGACGGGCGGATCACGAGGTCAGGAGATCGAGACCATCCTGGCTAACACGGTGAAACCCCGTCTCTACTAAAAATACAAAAACTAGCCGGACGAGGTGGCGGGCGCCTGTAGTCCCAGCTACTCGGGAGGCTGAGGCAGGAGAATGGCGTAAACCCGGGAGGCGGAGCTTGCAGTGAGCTGAGATCTGGCCACTGCACTCCAGTCCGGGCGACAGAGCGAGACTCCGCCTCAAAAAAAAAAAAAAGAAAGAAAATAGATTTTTGCTACCAATTACTGAATTGACTTCTGAGTTCACCAGTTGTTGGTTTGTTGGATTTTATTATTATTATGTATGTATGTATGTATTTATTTTTTGAGACAAGGTCTGGTTCTGTCATCCAGGCTGGAGTGCAGGAGCACGATAGCCCACTGCAACCTTTGCCTCCCAGGCTGAAGCGATCTTCCCATCTCAGCCTCTTTGCCATGTTGCCCAGGTTGAGCTTGAACTCATGAGCTCAAGCCATCCTCCCGCCTTGGACTCCTAATGTGCTGGGATTACAGGTGTGAGCCAGCCGCGCCCGGCTGGTTTGCTGAATTTTGAAATTGTTATTTTGTTCTCTCCATTTAGTATGCCCATGTCTGGTAGGTCTGAGAACCTTTAAAAGCAGAGAAGATGGGCAAGTGTTCAATCTATATAGTGCACTTCAAAACTTCCTGGAGAACAAAATGAAAGCAATTGTGTGTAATAGCTCAGTGAGAGCTATATTGGTACTTATTGTGTCATATTTTGGTACTTAATGTATTTTGGTACTTATTGATAAACTATAAGGTGAATACCTCTCTTGATGACACTGAGGGCTAAAAAAGGTGGGGCAATATAAATTTGATACAGAGATAGTCAATATCCAAAGTTTCCATTGACACTGAGATACTGCAGCTCAAATTCCCACATTTATACCAGCAAAAGGTAAAAACACAGGATTTCCTGGAAGTGTACAGGGAATAGGAGATGATTACAGTTTATCTCTAGTTAATCCTTGTTAGAAACATTCCAAATGCAGAGATTATCGTTCAGTGGTCATGGAGTTAGTGGTGATACACCCTGCTGGTTTCATAGAGGCAGAGATAGCAGTAGCCTTCCACTGACCCTAAACCATCTCAGTCCGGGAATAATGTGCTGACTACTGAACTCCGTGTTCCTTGGTCACACCCTGCCTTTTATCAGAGATGAGGAGCCTAAAGCTGAGGATTATAGAAAGATTACGCTGAAGCACTGAACTGAACCAAGCTCATTAAAAGTGCCCAACCCGTAAAACTCTTAAACTCTTACACCGTATTTGTCTTATTTGACGCAATTTCTAAAACAATGATTCCAAGTTCTCTTTGAGTCTATAGTTACACACGTATTAAAAATAAAATGGTTTCAGTTATGCAGGATGAATAAGTTCTAGAGATCTAATTCATTATAGTAAGCGTGGTGACTATAATTAATAATATTATACTGCAAACTTGAAGTCTGCTAAGACAGATCTTTGTGTTTTTTTTTTTTTTTGAGACGGAGTCTCGCTCTGTCGCCCAGGCTGGAGTGCAGTGGCCGGATCTCAGCTCACTGCAAGCTCCGCCTCCCGGGTTTACGCCATTCTCCTGCCTCAGCCTCCCAAGTAGCTGGGACTACAGGCGCCCGCCACCTTGCCCGGCTAGTTTTTTTGTATTTTTTTAGTAGAGACGGGGTTTCACCGTGTTAGCCAGGATGGTCTCGATCTCCTGACCTCGTGATCCACCCGTCTCGGCCTCCCAAAGTGCTGGGATTACAGGCTTGAGCCACCACGCCCAGCCAAGACAGAAGATCTTAAATGTTCTTACCACACACCAAAAAAAGTAACTATGTGAGGTGATAAATATGCTAATTAGTTTGATTGCGGTAATCATTTCACAATATATACTCATGTCAAAACACCATGTTGTGTACCTTAAATATATATTCTTTTTATTTGCCAATTACACTTTAGTAAAGCTTGGGGAAAGAAAAAAGAATTGGTAAAAGCCACTTGGAAAGATATAGCTCTTAATACTAAAACTTAATGTAATGTCACAACAACTTAAGTTTGGATGTCTCTGCATACCACGATGTAATCAATCAAAAATGTCCATGTTTTGGCTGGGCATGGTGGTTCACACCTGTAATCCCAGCACTTTGGGAGGCCAAGGCAGGCAGATCACGAGGTCAGGAGTTTAAGACCAGCTTGGTCAACATGGTAAAACCTCGTCTCTACTACAAATACAAAAATTAGCTGGGTGCGGTGGCATGCACCCATAATCCCAGATATTTGGGAGGCTGAGGAAGGAGAATTGCTTGAACCTGGGAGGTGGAGGTTGCAGTGAGCAGAGATCATGCCACTGCACTCCAGCCTGGGCAACAGAGCAAGACTCCATTGCATGGGGAAAAGAAATGCCCATGTTTCAATAGCAGGTGTTGCCCTGAGGTCTTGTTTTTCTGGTAGAACAGGTCCTCAGAAAGTCCACAGTCGGTACATGTGGCCAAGAAGCAATACCATTAAACTTGACCTTTCCACTTACTTCATGCTAAGAGTGGTATGCCAGAGATTTTAGGTGCTGGTTTTTCTGTCTCTGGTGCTGTTTGTCAGAAAGAATAAATGAGTCCTTCTTGAAATGCTGGAAATGAAATTACATATTCCAGCAAAAGTTGTAGAATTCTCCTTTGCTAGAGGTTGGTGAAGTCATACATATAGATGATAATACTGTAATTACATGGTGTTTAAACATGAAAGAATTTGCTTTCCACTGAATTTATAAGTTCGTTCAGTGTTTACACTGAAACAGCAGTCAAAATTCTATTTGGAAAGGATGCTGGGAGACTAATCAGTGGTTGATACTCTTTCACTGTAAACAGAAGAAATGTGAAATAAAACATAATAAATTAAAATTCATAGCTGAATTCAAAGGAAAAAAAATTACCCTGGCATAAGAAATAAAATACTCAAAGCTAAGCAATGAGTATACGAGCTGGCACCTAGGCATCCTAGCAAAATAGTAAATCCAGAAATAAGTTCTTATATCTAGGGACTAAGATTTCAATGCCTATGAGGGGATCAGAGACATAGCTCTGGGATCATGCAAGGCAGAGAGCTGGAAATCAGACACTTTCATACAGCTGGATCCATGGATGGGTTATCTCCTCCATGAAAATAGAAGCAGAAACATGACCAATGACTCGGTAAGTATTGTCATTTGCCTAAAGCTTGTCATTTGCCTAGAGTTCAGGGTAGGGAAGAAATTCTCCAACAAAAAACAAAATGCCAAAGAGTGATTTGGACCCCAAATCTCTATATATATGTATATGGGATCTGAATGTATAGTATCTTTGTAATGTAATAATCACAAACTGAGGATTAATATAAAAATTGGTCTCAAATAGATGAGACTCCTGCAGGAAAGGCAAATCACCACTTAAGGAAGCAAACCAAAAACTCCTATACTTCTGAAAATCTATAATCTCACTTCTAAATTATTCATGGTCCAAGTAGAAATCATAATTAAAATTGTAAAACAGAATTGAACAAAAATAAAAAACATATAACAAAATTAAAGGTAAGCAGATAAAGCAGTATCTAGAAGATAAATTATAGCGTTAAAATATATGTATACATATTTGAAAATTAAATATATGTTAAAAAATGAAAAACTGAAAATCAATGAACTAAGCAGTCACTCAAAAAGCTACAAAAATAATGGCATAAATTCAAATGAATGAGGAGGAAGCAAATATAAAGATAAGATGAGGAAATTAATAAAATAAAAAAGAGAGGAAAAGAAAATGAAAAATATTAAGAATAGAGAAACCTAACTATAAAAATTGAAGCAGTTTTTTATTTTTTTATATTTAAAAAAATTTTTTTTTAGAGAAGGAGTTTTTCCATGTTGCCCAGGCTGGTCTCAAACTCCTGAGCTCAAGCTATCCACCCACCTCAGCCTCTCAAAGTGCTGGGATTACAGGCATGAGCCACTGTGCCCAGCCTAGAAGCAGTTTTTTATATAATAAGAATATTACATCAATACATTTGAAAATTGAAAGATGGTAGAAACTTTTATAAAAAATATATATACATTTCCAGGTGCAGTGGCTCATGCCTGTAATCCCAGCTACTTGGGAGGCTGAGACAGAAGAATCGCTTGAACCCGGGAGGCAGAGGTTGTAGTGAGCTGAGATTGTACCACTGCACTCCAGCCTGGGTGATGATAGAACAAGACTGTCTCAAACAAAAAAAAAAAAAAAAAAAAAATTCTGCTGTATGCATTTAACACACCATTGTTAAAACCTCTCTAAGGCACTGCACTACCTACTGAGGGATATACTTCTTTTCTTTTTTGAAAGATTAAGCCTGTCAAGTTTTCTTCAATGTTTTTGTTCTAACTTAACATCCATAAGCAGAAATTACATGGTTCATTTAACTCCAATGCACTGTTATGAAACAAACTTAACATGCTTGTTTAAAAACTGTGTTACCTTGAAAAACAAGCTTATATTTCAGAAACAACTTTTAGAATCACTTTATTCCTTTCTTGCTTAACAATGCCTGGAATAAAAGTCAATGTGTCCTGATGTTCAGTTTGCTTAGAATTCAGCCTCTAAAACAATCTCTTAGTAACAACTTTAAGATATCCTACAAGAACATTAGAGAAGCTTGGAGATGTGCAAGAAAAAGTATTTTTTCAATAAATTCTCAATTATATGTGATAAACGGAAATGAACATGACGCAGAAAATACAGACATTAATTAGACATTGAATGGGTCACGGAGCACTCATGAGTGGAAGACACTGTTGTATATGTATCGTAAGAAAGGTAGAAAAATGAAATATGTTTCTTCAGAGACTTTGGAAAATATAAGAATATAAGGGTAAAGAGGACAAGGATAAACAATGTTAGAGACATTTATTAACAAGCTATATTCAGAAATGCCAAAGAAATATGATGTCAAGGCACCTGAATCAAGTGTACCTAAAGCTTTGCAGCCTAGATAAGCTTTAAGTGCATGGATTAGAAGTGATAGACTATTCTAGGCTGTGCTGAAATCCAGTATTGGCCATATACCCTTTCATTCAATTTCTGATAAAAGTGCTACTGATCAGTAGTCTAAAGGCAGGAAAAGACAAAAAAGGAAGAGGAAGCCAGGTGTGCTGGCTCACACCTGTAATCCCAGCACTATGGGAAGCCGAGGTGGGTGGATCACCTGAGGTCAGGAGTTTGAGACCAGCCTGGCTAACATGGCAAAACCTTGTCTCTACTAAAAATACAAAAATTAGCCAAGCATGGTGGCGCATGCCTGTAGTCCCAGCTCAGAAGGCTGAAGCAGGACAATTGCTTGAACCCGGGAGGCGGAGGTTGCAGTGAGCCAAGATCATGCCACTGCATTCCAGCCTGGGCAACAGAGCAAGACTCCATCTCAAAAAAACCAACGGCATGTTCTAGGACTAAAATAAGACTTGTGAATAAATAAAACTCTAGTACAGAGATTTTATTGTTTTGAAATCTAAAAATTGTATGACCAAGTGCGGTGGCTCATGCCTGTAATCCCAGCACTTCGAGACGCCAAGGTGGGTGGATCACTTGAGGTCAGGAGTTCGAGACCAGCCTGGCCAACATGGTGAAATAATACAAAAATTAGGTAGGTGTGGTGGGAGGCACCTATAATCCTAGCTACTCGGGAGGCTGAGACAGGAGAATCACTTGAACCTGGAAGGCGGAGGTTGCAGCAAGCTGAGATCGTGCCATTACATTCCAGCCATTCCAGTCTGTGCAACACAGCAAAACTGTGTCTCCAAAAAAAAAAAAAAAAAAAATATTTCTCTTTTAAATAACCAAAAATTCTAACAGCTCTTAGCAGGGTTGTCCTTTGCACAATGGTAAAATTTATTTGTGGAAGATTTATTGTCATAATCTCCTTACTTCCATCTTCAACTATCTCCAGTATAGTTTATATCAGGCACCAAAGCCATTGTGTATCTTTCCCCTAGGCCCAGGACCAGCGAAGCTCCCTCACTCTCCCCTCACTTCATGTGGCCAAAAAGCACGAGACAAAATCTTCCTATTTTATATTACAGAGAAAAATTTAATCTTAGATAAACACATTGTTTAATTTTCAAAATTTCAAGATGGTATCGGTCCCATCAGATCTCCCTCCACCATCTCTTTCCTGTGTCCTCCCCATCTCCTCTTACCACTGTCCTTATCTCTTCCTGATTCTCTTTTGCCTTCACTGGGTCTCTCTAAGTCCTACCTCCCTAAGTGTAGTCTGCTACCTCTTTACTTTGATTCTTTATTTGCCTTGTTATTTTTCTGTCCTGACAGAAGAAAGAGGATGAGAAATTAGACACTGAAGAGATAATACATGAGGAGAGCGAAAGATTCCCATTTTCGTTCGGTTGCCTTTTTCAAGATGATGGGGTAGCTCTCCTTTCACTATTGTGTATGTGGCAGGGGAGGAGCAAAGGGCAGTTTATACCCTGAACAAGCCAAAGAAAAGATTGGGGTAAAGAGCCCAGCTTATTCCCCGAGCTCTCCCATCCCCCATTATAAGTCCCACAGCACAGCCACACAGATTTGCGGGGACTAAACCTCATCGCCCTGAGAGCCTTCTTTGCATTTTCTAAGGTGGTAATCAGCTAATATGATGAACTTATCTGAATGCTCACAGCTGCTCATATTTTCCTGAAGGAAGATTAACTCCTTTGCTTTCCTTCTGTTTTCAGGAAACATCTACCCACCCACCCACACACCCACACACCCATACACACACACACACACACACACACACACACACACACACACACACACGTTTTAAACAATGGGCTTTTGGAAACAACTCCACTTTTGTGATCTAGCCAGTGGGAGCTCCTCTAACGCCAAGAATTTGGAGTGCAAGAACGAAGCAAGTGTGGTGTGCTGGCAAAGCTGAGGGGAGCTCTGCCCCTTGGCTTCAGTATAGTTTATATCAGGCACCAAAGCCATTGTGTATTTCTTTCCCCTAGGCCCAGGACCAGCAAGGCTCCCTTACTCTCCCCTCACTTCATGTGGCCAAAAAGCACTAGATAAATAAGGCAGTCCCTTAAGAAGATCATGACATATAATTCATAAATGGAGTATTTGCATATATATACAGAATGCCTATAAATCAATAATGTAAAAACAAAGACTGATGGTCCAGTTTCTAAAATGGGAAAAATATTTGAACAGGCACAACAAAAGGATATCAAATGGCCAACAGATTTCTGAAAAGTTGTCCAACATCATTAGTCATTAGGAAAATATAAATTAAAACCACAATGAGATATATTATCAACTAGCACTGGACATAAGAATCGCTAAAATTAAAAGAACCAGATGGGCACGGTGGCTCACACCCATAATCTCTGCACTTTGGGAGGCCTAGGTGGGCGGATCACTTGAGGTCAGAAGATCGAGACCATCCTGGCCAACACAGTGAAACCCCATCTCGACTAAAAACACAAAAATTAGCTGGGTATGGTGGTGCATGCCTGTAATCCCAGCTACTTGGGAGGCTGAGGCACAAGAATTGCTTGAACTCGGGAGGTAGAGGTTGCAGTAAGTCGAGATCATGCCAGTGCACTCCAGTCTGGGTGACTGAGCGAGACTCCATCTGAAAACAAAAAAACAAAAAAAGAACTGACAAACAACTGGAACTCTTCACTAACTGTTGGTAGGAGTGTACACTGATACAATCACTTCGGAAAACAGTCTGAAAGTATGTACTAAATGAAGCATATGTTTGCCCTATGTTCCAGCAACTCAAATTCTGAGTATATACCCAACAGAAATGAGTACATACTTATGTTCACCAAAAGACACACATGAAAATGTACATAGGACCTTTTCTCATAATATTGTAGTAAAAAAACTGGAAATAACCCAAATATCCAATGATAATAGAATGTATAAAATAAACTGTAATACAGTCATAATATAAAATATTACATAGCAATAATTATCGCTATTCAAAATATGAATGACTCTCATGGACATAACATTCAGTGAAAGATGCCAGACACATACTATATGATTCCAATGAAATGAGAAGAAAAAGAACAAAATTAATCTATGGTGAATAGAAGTCAGAATAGTAGTTATTTTCATGTCAGGGACATGGGGGGAGTGCACAAGAGAGTCTTCTGGAGTAACAGTAATGTTTTATATTTTTATCTGGGTTGTGTTACATGTGTATACACAAATGTAAAAATTAATTGATCGGTGCACTTAATATTTTTATATTTTGCTCTATATAAGATATACCACAATTACAAGGGAAAGAAGGGAGAAGAAAAGAAAGAAAAGAGAGAGAGGAGGGAAGGGGAGGGGAGAGGAGATCAGATTTATTATATCATGTCACTGCTTTAGACAATGTGATTTAGTAAGGAAGTACCAAAGAACCAATGGTAACTTTTGTAATCCTATTTCCTGCTTTGGAACTAAGTCCCTAAAACCAAGTAGTATTTCCAAACAATACGATATTTGTTCTTTGGTATTTCTGATCAGAACATAGTTTTCTTTACAGCTCCATTTTATAAATGATTCATCTTAATGCTATTTGTCCTTGAACAATAACAGGCTTCATGGATAAAATTAATTAAATTGTAAGCTTGGAACCTGGAAAAATAATGTTCACAAAAATTAATTAAACGGTTTACCTAGACCTAGGGATTATTTCCAATTAAAATCAGCATAGGCATACAAAAATAACAATTTTTCCAAAGGTTTACACAAAAATATGTCCTTTGCCAAAAGGGTGAACAACGAAATATTTTCATAGCTATTATGAAATAAAGTTAATATTTCATATTAAGGACTCAAGTTGTAGCAGCTGAAAAAAGTTAAAACATCACAATACAATAGAAACTCGCCTCTCACTATAGGAGTCAACTGAACCAAAACACATGCAAAAATATATAAAGTGATCAAAATATGCTTTTATATTATATATAAGTATATCCATAAAAGCAACTACCAAAAAAGACTTAACTATCTCTCCCACACACAAAAGTATGCAGCTAACATACATAAGTTCCTTCATATTCCTGCTCAGGAAAGAAAGCTCACACTTCACCTGGGAGACAGAGGTAAATAATTGCTATTTTTCGAAAATGTCACTCTCAAAGACAAACTAAACACAATGAGATCAATGCCTTGCTTCTTAATGCAACTGATCTGTTTATTTCATAGTATATTTTTGAAAGAATATTTTAATTTTGACACATTTTGGAACACTACTATGGTTGATTTAAAATTTTTTAATTGGACATGTAGAATTGAATTCTGTAAAAGTAGTTTCACTCGTAAATTTGTTTGAGTTCTTTATAGGTTCTGGATATTAGCCCTTTGTCAGATGAGTAGATTGCAAAAATTTTCTCCCATTCTGTAGGTTGCCTGTTCATGCTGATGGTAGTTTCTTTCGCTGTGCAGAAGCTCTTTAGTTTAATTAGATCCCATTTGTCAATTTTGGCTTTTGTTGCCGTTGCTTTTGGTGTTTTAGACATGAAGTCCTTGCCCATGCCTATGTCCTGAATGGTATTACCTAGGTTTTCTTCTAGGGTTTTTATGGTATTAGGTCTAACATTTAAGTCTCTAATCTATCTTGAATTAATTTTCGTATGAGGAGTAAGGAAAGGATCCAGTTTCAGCTTTCTACTTATGGCTAGCCAATTTTCCCAGCACCATTTATTAAATAGGGAATCCTTTCCCCATTTCTTGTTTCTCTCAGGTTTGTCAAAGATCAGATGGCTGTAGATATGTAATATTATTTCTGAGGACTCTGTTCTGTTCCATTGGTCCATATCTCTGTTTTGGTACCAGTACCATGCTATTTTTGTTACTGTAGCCTTGTAGTATAGTTTGAAGTCAGGTAGTGTGATGCCTCCAGTTTTGTTCTTTTGACTTAGGATTGTCTTGGCAATGCGGGCTCTTTTTTGGTTCCATATGAACTTTACAGCAGTTTTTTCCAATTCTGTGAGGAAACTCATTGGTAGCTTGATGGGGATGACACTGAATCTATAAATTACCTTGGGCAGTATGGCCATTTTCACGATATTGATTCTTCCTATCCATGAGCATGGTATGTTCTTCCATTTGTTTGTGTCCTCTTTTATTTCACTGAGCAGTGGTTTGTAGTCCTCCTTGAAGAGATCCTTGACATCCCTTGTAAGTTGGATTCCTAGGTATTTTATTCTCTTTGAAGCAATTGTGAATGGAAGTTCATTCGTGATTTGGCTCTCTGTTTGTCTGTTACTGGTGTATAAGAATGTTTGTGATTTTTGCACATTAATTTTGTATCCTGAGACTTTGCTGAAGTTTCTTATCAGCTTAAGGAGATTTTGGGCTGAGACAATGGGGTTTTCTAAATATACAATCATGTCATCTGCAAACAGGGACAATTTGACTTCTTCTTTTCCTAACTGAATACCCTTGATTTCTCTTGCCTGATTGCCCTAGCCAGAACTTCCAACACTATGTTGAATAGGAGTGGTGAGAGAGGGCATCCCTGTCTTGTGCCAGTTTTCAAAGGGAATGCTTCCAGTTTTTGCCCATTCACTATGATATTGGCTGTGGGTTTGTCATAAATAGCTGTTATTATTTTGAGATACGTTCCATCAATACCGAATTTATTGAGTGTTTTTAGCATGAAGGGCTGTTGAATTTTGTCAAAGACCTTTTCTGCATCTATTGAGATAGTTATGTGGTTTTTGTCTTTGGTTCTGTTTATATGCTGGATTATATTTATTGATTTGCGTATGTTGAACCAGCCTTGCATCCCAGGGATGAAGCCCACTTGATCATGGTGGATAAGCTTTTTGATGTGCTGCTGGATCCGGTTTGCCAGTATTTTATTGAGGATTTTTGCATCGATGTTCATCAGGGATATTGGTCTAAAATTCTCTTTTTTTGTTGTGTCTCTGCCAGGCTTTGGTATCAGGATGATGTTGGCCCCATAAAATGAGTTAGGGAGGATTCCCTCTTTTTCTATTGATTGAAATAGTTTCAGAAGGAATGGTACCAGCTCCTCCTTGTACCTCTGGTAGAATTCAGCTGTGAATCCATCTGGTCCTGGACTTTTTTTGATTGGTAGGCTATTAATTATTGCCTCAATTTCAGAGCCTGCTATTGGTCTATCCAGGGATTCAGCTTCTTCCTGGTTTAGTCTCGGGAGAGTGTAAGTGTCCAGAAAATTACCCATTTCTTCTAGATTTTCTAGTTGATTTGCGTAGAGGTGTTTATAGTATTCTCTGAACCTACAAAGAACTCAAACAAATTTACAAGAAAAAAACAAACAACCCCATCAAAAAGTGGGCAAAGGATATGAACAGACATTTCTCAAAAGAAGACATGCATACAGCCAACAGACACATGAAAAAATGCTCGTCATCACTGGCCATCAGAGAAATGCAAATCAAAACCACAATGAGATACCATCTCACACCAGTTAGAATGGCAATCATTAAAAAGTCAGGAAACAACAGGTGCTGGAGAGGATGTGGAGAAATAGGAACACTTTTACACTGTTGGTGGGATTGTAAACTAGTTCAACCATTATGGAAAACAGTATGGCGATTCCTCAAGGATCTAGAACTAGAAGTACCATATGACCCAGCCATCCCATTACTGGGTATATACCCAAAGGATTATAAATCATGCTGCTATAAAGACACATGCACACATATGTTTATTGCGGCACTATTCACAATAGCAAAGACTTGGAATCAACCCAAATGTCCATCTGTGACAGACTGGATTAAGAAAATGTGGCACATATACACCATGGAATACTATGCAGCCACAAAAAAGGATGAGTTTGTGTCCTTTGCATGGACATGGACGCAGCTGGAAACCATCATTCTCAGCAAACTATTGCAAGAACAGAAAACCAAACACCGCATGTTCTCACTCATAGGTGGGAATTGAACAATGAGATCACTTGGACTTGGGAAGGGGAACATCACACACTGGGGCCTATTATGGGGAGGGGGGAGCGGGGAGGGATTGCATTGGGAGTTATACCTGATGTAAATGACGAGTTGATGGGTGCTGACGAGTTGATGGGTGCAGCACACCAACATGGCACAAGTATACATATGTAACAAACCTGCACGTTATGCGCATGTACCCTAGAACTTAAAGTGTAATAATAATTTAAAAAAAAAAAAAGGAAAATACAGCCTGATACACTTGCTTAAGCAAGTTAGGGTTGCCACAAACCTTTAATGTGTACAAAATGCAATATTGGCAAAGTGTAATAAAGCAATCTGAAATAAAAAAAAAAAGTAGTTTCACTCATAATCTTAAGAAAAAGCATAATGCTGTCCAACTCAAGCCAAATCAAGGGTGTCCAATTTAATTTTACCACTGAATTCTTACAAACCAATTAAGAAAACACAAACACATCAATATTAAAATGGGAAAAGAATATTCCACAAAAGAATAAATACAAGTAAGTGGTCAATAAATACATAAGGCAATTTTCTAATTCCCTAGTAACCAAACAAACACAAATCACATAACAAAAAGCAGTTTTTAATCTAAAAAAAAAAGATTTAAAAAATGATAAAAAGTCACAGAGGAAACTATAAAGGAAGATTTGGGAAAGAAATTTTAATCCCAAGTGTCACTTCAGTACTGAGCTGAGGATACCTAGGTGAAAATAAACACAAACTAGACTCTGGCAATTAAAAAATTGGTGAAAATGGTACTGACTTTACGCCAGTGTTAATTTCTCTGTTTAGGTACAGTCTCTTCAGGTTTAAAAGTACAAAATAGTCCTAGCTATCATGATAAATAATTCTGTTTTTCTTTTAAAATAAATAATATTGTAAAAAGCACTGATCTTTCTCTCAGCTAGCCATCCCTCTGATATAAACCTAGCGATTTTACAAGACAGCAATAACCAAAATATTGTTTCTTATATGGTGGCATCTTATTCTAATCATCAGCAAAGTACATAAAAAGAAACAACTTGAGAAATAAACTTGCCAACTGGAACCTATAAAGTAAAAAGAGTAATTCATAAGGTCATATGTCAGATGGTATTTTTCTCTGCACACTGAGGAGTGTCAGAGAAAGCCAGAAATTATAATTCTACTCTAGAATAGAAGTATGTTCTCCTTTTTAAGAGGCTTCTGCTTAAAATGAAACTTTTTAACACACATAAAACTACATATTCAAAATATTATTAAACCATAAGAGCCTTTGATCTTAAGTTGCTAATAATAAAATTAGTAGGGGAAATTCAACAAAACATTTGCCAAAAATGTATGAAGAAGACAGGTTCTGGGCTCAGGACAGAGGGAGGGGCAGGTGGAAAAGGGGATCAAACCTCTTCTTCCTTCCTTCCTTAAATTTATTAAATAAGTGCAGGGCCAAAACATGTGATGTTAGCCCCAGCATAGTTCAGGACCCAGAAAATTTGGGAGGTGCAAAGATGAACATAGCAAGCATAGCCACACAGTGATTTTCAGATTTCGGAGGAAGTTTTTCAACATACATAGAAAAGAAGTGCACGTGATTTACCCCTCGACTATTGTGGCAGCAGGAGCTTGCAAAGGATTCATAGCACAAGCCAGGTTCGTGGTGAGGTGGCATAACTAGACATCCAAACAAGGATCTTCTCAGAGTAAAAGGGAGTGCCAGTAATAACTGTGGAGGGAAAACAGGCACAAACCAGGACACACGGCTTTCCTACCAATGCCCTAATCTGGCACACTCATGGCTCAATAAATGTTTTAAAGAGTAGCAGACAGGACCTGAAATAATTGCTCCAATGGAAGAATAAAAGGTCACTGATAATCTTTAGAGCACCTGAGAACTCACTAGTCACATTCGTGGACGATAAGACATAGGAAAAAACTATTTCTGAGCTATTTTTATGGGTCTTCATGGTGATAACCCCATAATTTTGTTACCACGAGAATCTAAAAAGTTCCTCTCTTGCCCTACACCAAGCATAGAGTGCTAGAGACAACCCTGCCCACAACAAAATTTCCACCCTCACTCAACCCAATTGAGTTAACCCAGTCGTTAAACCTGTTCATCTGGGGGTGAGCAGAATTTTATACAGCAATAGAAGAAACTTTGCATGCATCGCAAATGTCCTGTCGAATATCTAAAACCCTTACTAGGGTAGAGGTATGACAAGAATAAAAGTAAATATTACCTGTTGAGCAAAAAAGAGACAGGGGGGTGACAGCAGGAGGGAGGAGCGATGGGGTGTGTAGGAATCGGCTGTGAGTATAGAGGGACATACAATCCTCTCATGCTTAAGACCCCATGAGGGGAGCAGAGCCTCTTCCATCTCTCCTGGGTATGAAAGGCAGGTTACAAGATTATCTTCCTCAGCTTCTTGTTCCCTCCCCACATCTCCCAGTATTTATATCACAATCTTTCTTTCTATTCAGAGTTCAAAGATTTTGTAATTCCAGTGACAGTCTTACTATGGAAATTCTGATAATTCAATATGTTCCATAAATCCTTACAACTTCATACTGATATTTTATTAATTTGCACATCAGGTCCTAGATTATGACCAACTGGCTTAGCCTTATTCCTTATTAACTTGGGTTCCACCTCTGGTTTTTTTCTTCCCTGTTTTACTATCCTTTTAAGTTATGCTACTTTGTTATATTTTATGTTCCATGGTAAATCCCTTGAAATCCTTACTAAAGATACAGTTACAAGAATAAAAGAAAAGAGAGTAGATGAAATTAGAGCTATTGTCTCAGTTTTATTTTAAGCGATGTCAAAATCAACCCTGTTTCCAAATCAACCCTGTCTCAACTTTGTCTCCTCCAGAGAAGGGGTCCCAAATTCTGGGGCCATGGACGGATAGTAGTCCAGGGCCTATTAAGATCCAGGCCACATAGCAGGAAGGGAATGACAGGCAAGCGAGCGAAGCTTCATCTGTTATTTACAGCCGATCCCCATCACTCGCATTACCACCTGAGCTCTGCCTCTTGATGGTATGTCCAGCGGTGGCATTAGATTCTCATAGGAGTGCGACCCCTATTGTGAACTGCACAAACAAGGTATCTAGGTTGCATGCTCCTTATGAGAATCTAATGCCTGATGATCTGAGGTGGGGTTGGGGCAGTGATGCTAGCACTGGGGAGCAGCTGCAAATACAGATTAACATTAGCAGAGAGGTTTGCACAGAGACCGTAATAAATCAATTGCTTGCAGACTCATATCAAAACCCTATCAGTGAGTGGCAAGTGACAATTAAGCTGCATCTAGTGGCAGGCTTTAAGTCAGAAACTGACACTTATTTTAGTCCAGGTAGCTCATCCACTATTTTATTTACCATTTCTGTCCACACCTATTTCCTGCACTATGCACTTGTCTCAGTCACAGTTTTGGTAAGCTCACAAGCCAACCTTAGTCAAAATGAGTAAAAAATGTCACTGGAGAGCTTCTTTGAAAAATGGGAAAAGGCCCAGTGATTAGACAGCAGAAGACTATGAACTGTCAACAAATAGAAAGCTGAATTTAAAAGAAAATACCAAGGGTCCTACTTAAATTACAGGTTCATTGCAACAGTTATTCACATTCTCCAAGCCCACTTTATATAATATGTTGTGACCGGCTATCCAATGAAGCCATGAAACCTGCAAAACTGCTTTGCCACATGGAGATCAAGCACCCTGCATAAAAAGATGAGGCTCTGGAGGGTTTTTGTTGTTGTTGTTTGTTTGTTTGTTTTTAATGTGAACACCAAGAACAGAAGCAGTTATTGAAGGCCATGACATCATCAAATGTGCCTGCAGTGAGAGCGTCATTCTTAGTGGTTAACTGCATTGCTAAAGCCAAGAAGCTCTTTACTATTGGTGAAGAGTTGATCCTGCCTGCTGCTAAGAATGTTTGTCATGAACTTTTAAGAGAGGCTGCAGTTCAAAAGGTGGCACGTGTTCCTCTTTGGGCTAGCACCATAACTAGATGAACTGATGAATAACAGAGGATATTGAAACATAATTGTTAGAGAGGATTAATGAGTCACTGTGGTATGCAATTCAGGTTGACGAGTCTACCAATGTTTACAATGAAACAACAATGCTTGTTTTTGTGCAACATATTTTTCAGGAGGATGTGCATGAGGATATGTTATGTGCACTGTTATTACCAACCAACATCACATCTGCAGAACTATTCAAGTGTTTGAATGATTATGTATCAGGAAAACCGAATTGGTCATTTTGTGTCAGTATATGCATGAACAGAGTAGCTGCCATGACTGGATGCCTTTCTGGCTTCACTACTCAGGTCAAAGAGATTTCTTCTGAATGTGAGTCTATGCACTGTGGTATCCAATAGATAAACGCTGACTAGCCAAAAACTGTCACCTGAACTTAACAATGTCTTGTAGGATGTGATTAATATTATCAACGACCATTAAAGTACACGCCATTAACTCATGTTTGTTTGAACAGCTCTGAAAGGAGACAGATGCAGAGCACACATGTCTTCTCTTATACACAGAAGTGAGATGGTTTTCTAAAGGTAGATCACTGGCCAGAGTTTTTAGGTTATGAGAGCTGTTCCAGAGATTTCTTTTAGAAAAATAATCACAACTGGCAGCACATTTCACTGACACAGAATCAGTGACAAAACTTGCTTACTTGTGTGACATACTCAACCTGCTCAATGAACTCAATCTGTCACTTCACGGGAGAGTGACAACTGTGTTCAAGTTGGCACGTAAAGTGGCTGCATTCAAAGCCAAACTGGAATTATGGGGGCGATGAGTGAACATTGGGATTTCTGACATGTTTCAAACATTAGCAGAGATTTTGAAAGAGACTGAGCCAGTCCTTCTTTCTCCCAGCTGGTGCATGATCACCTATCTCAGCTTTCAAAAGAGTTTGAGCATTACTCCCCAACCACAAAAGACACCTGAACTGGGAAGAATGTATCCGTGACCCATTTGTGAACAAGCCAGGTGAATTGGCGTCTGAGTTAGAAGAGGATCACCTGCTCGAGATCACAAATGATAGTGGCCTTAAAAGTATGTTTTATTTTTAAAACATACTTAACATACTTAAAAGTATGTTTTTCTCATACTTAAAACTATGAGAAAATTTCAAATCTCCATACATTCTGGATGGAATCAAGCCAGAATATCCTGAGATTGAGATTGCCACAAAAGCACTGAGAAGCATCTTTGTGAAGCAGGGTTTTCTTCAGTGGCTGCAACCAAAATGAGATTATGGAGTAGACTGAACATAAGCAATGTAATTCGAGTGTCACTCTCTCCCATCACCCCCAGATGGGACCATCTAGTTGCAGGAAAACATGCTTAGGGCTCCCACTGATTCTACCTTATGGTGAGTTGTATAATTATTTCGTTATACATTACAATGTAGTAATAAGAGAGACAAAGTGCACAACAAATATAATGCACTTAAATCATCCTGAAACCATCCCCGTCCCCCTTATCCCCCAGTCTATGGAAAAATCATCTTCCATGAAACTGGTCCCTGGTGCCAAAAAGTTGGGGACCACTGCTCTAAACAACAGGGCCCCAGTTACTGATGGGAAGCCCCCAGAGGACCAGTGGGTCAAAGAGGAGTCTCTGTAGCCTTGTTTTGGGTCACAGTTTAAACTCATGCTATTTTCCATCCTAAAAAAGGTGACACTGACCTCACACCATCAGCAGTAAGTGCTCTGCAAGCTGCTCCTCAAGAGAGGTGATGTGCTGTGCTGAGTTCACACTCACTCTCACCTGGTACCTGCGTGGCCAACACTGCACATCTGCAGGAAGACTTGCCCTGTTAGAAATGCAGTTTATGAACAAGGAAGCTTTTTCTCTCTCTGTGTAAAGCTGACTGGCCACACACAGGGTTGAGAACCACAATTATAACTTCCCCAGCCCCAAGTAGTAATCACAAAAAACTCACCAGCCCAGGTAGTCATCAACTATGTGGTTCTAAGTAGTATATTCACATTGGAACACCTAGGAGATTGCATATGAAAAACTGCAGGAGGAAGTTATCTGTGGCAAACTTGCCAAATATGAACAAGAGATGTGGAAATAAAGAACTGATCAGAGGAAAAACACGTGTGGCATATCACATGATACATTCATATGGGAGCCTTGTAAGAGATCATTCATACCAGCACTTTTTGTCTGTTTTGTTTCACAGTCTTTCAGGAACTAAAGTCCAGCCTTTCAAAACTAGAAACTATTCTATTATTCTAGTCTGTGTAAACTCCATTTGCACATTTACATATATGAAAGGATTGAGACTTAATACATCTGCTATATTTGATTCTATAGTAAAAGATTACTTATCATCACTTATGCAAAGGATAAGTTTGGGAAATGCATTTATGAACATTAAACTAGAGAAAGCTTGGTTCTGGCCCCAGCTTTGCCACTGAATAGCTGGGTGCCCTGGGAAAGTCCCTTTTGGGATTTCAGTTTCCTAATCCCAACTGGGCTAGACCTTGGTTCTCAAACTTTAGTGACTACTTATGGAGGTTAAGATGCAGACCTCAGATCTATCAAATTTGAATTTCTAGAGGAAGAGAAATCTGGTTTTTACCCCTGAGTGATTTTGACTTGGATATTTAAGTAACACATTTTGAGAAATACTAGATGAGATAATACCTTCATATACTTTTTAAAAAATCTTTAAAATTGCAGTTCCATGACTAGTTCAAGTTGAACTCACAACCTCCATTCTGGAAAAAGCTACCTCAAGAGTCTTTCTGCCCACTTGATTACTTACTTGCCTTTCGTGGATACAGAGACATAAAAAAAACAATTGCAGGATTTCCCATTAGCCCTACCTGGATATCAATAATTTTGTAGTAAGCAGATTACTTAATAGTAATAAAGTCATGATGTTCTAATTATAATTGTCTTTTACAATGTGGCTAACTTAAGGACAGTGATTCATCAGGTCATATTATAGTTAATCATAATTTTTTATAATAATCACAAGTACATGGATTAGTATCCAAAGCTAGCTTTTGCATGCCAATAGCACAGAAACTGTTTCTAAACACTTAGCTTTTGATTCTGGCATAAATTAAACATAAAATCTAAATTATTACAAAAATATGAAAGAAAATTATAATTCTAACAGAGATTACATTATTTTCCATTGTATAAAGAGCAATTGGTAGAAAATTTGATTTTTATTATTTTTATTCTATCCTTGGCCTTCCAAAGTGCTGGTATTACAGGCATGAGCCACCGTGCTTAGCCAAAAAATTCATTTTTAAAAGCCAACTTTACCTAGAAAGCAATACGGAGTTTTCACAAAACTGGTGGCACTGAAGGAACAAAAATTTCAAAGCCCAGATGTTTCAAAATCTGTCACAAATGCTGCTAATAACTGGTTTGATTTCCCATAAAACCTAATAAAAATTTCTGTATCTCCTAATATTCTTCTACAACATACCAGATAATTTCTTTCTCTATCAAAAGAAGAATTTCCACAAAATAAATCAGATTCTCCATGCAGTTCTGCTCTTTGCATCAACAAAGTCCTCACAGAAGCTACTCCCCTTAAAGTGCTATGTCCTAGATGTAGCCAGCAATTAGGCCCTGCAATTTTGACTACTAACCACACGTGTACTGTCAACATGTTTTTTGCAATGCCCATGGCTGGCCTCCCAAATCTAAGGCTATTAAGAGCTCAGGAGCCTGCCCCTCCCTGGCTGCTGCATGCCTTTGTTTAGAGGTAGACAGGAAACCAACACAGCTGAGGAGGACTGTTCAATGCTTCCTGGTGTCTTGCTTCAGTGTCTCTTAGTGGTGTTTCCTTCTAGAAGTGAGTGCATATCTATCTTCCCTTGGTGCACCATAGTCCAGCAGTTTAGATGTCCTCTGGCTATACCCCTGTAACTAGATTATGACAGACATTGTCCATGCCCTGTCCATATCACCTCAAGATAATATAACCTGGGACAACTGGACTTCCAACCACCTGGCGGCTTTCTGGCCAGCAGGAGCACACATTGCCCAAAGCAGAAAGTACCAGAGAAACAGTGCCCGTTTCTAAGGATCAGCCCTTAATCAATGACTGGCAGAACTTGGTGTTTTAATACTCCAGCTCCTGTCCCCAAAGATGGCATAGCTCTGAGTTCTACAATGGTGTCCGGAATTTCCCAAGAGGATCAACCTCTATTTACCAACAGTGGAAAATGGCATTATAATTCCCCCTTTACTGGCTGGCTTCTTACTCACTTTCCACAGGTGTCTCCTGGATTGCATCTACACTTACATCCTTGTCATAGAGTTTGCTTCTAGCTGAACTTACCTAAGATGCCAATCTCCTAGGTAATCTTCTCTCAGTAAAACTGTCTTTCACTGGATATGGTTTTTAGCACTTAGGATTCATGATTGAAAGAACTGAGCTCCAAATAGGTAAAATGCTTCACCTAAGGTAACACACCCAGGAAATGGCTGAACCGTGAGCAGAATTTAGGAATTTTGGCCACAAGACACTGTGATTCAAACGTGTAAAGAAAGCAATATGCTATTTTATTAAGTCAACAGACACATTATGACTACAAAGAAGTCAGACATAAATTTTGTAAGCTTTTTTGTCCCCTGAATTTTGTCATTAGTTAAGTTCTTCTATGCCTCATATAGGAGTGTCTGGACATACCTCAGTTTCTATGTTATGATCTTATGCTGAATTTGTAAAGTGATCATCAAACATACAGACACAAATGCATGCACAAATCTTAAGAGATTCCTTGAAATAGCATTTATGTAATCCACTCTTTCATGTTATGTGTCTAAAAAAATACATAACTTTTGCAGTTTTCCCCTTTCCCATTTGCAATCATCCAAGATGTTTAAGATTTCTACTCAGAAGGGGTTTGAAACATCTTGATTTTGATGACTCTACTTTTCATCAAGGGCACCCCCACTGAAAGGGTGGAAATAACTATCATTGGAATGAGTTCAATTTCCTTACACATTACATATTGCTGCTTATTGTACTTACATGACAAACTTTCCTGTAAAAATTATCAACTAAACTATGTAATTCAGAGACTTTAAGATCAGAACAAACCCTATGATAAAAGACTGAATTCACCCTTCCTATTATAAATGAGGAATCTAAGCCTCAAGAAAGTCAAGTGATGTCACTGAATGAACATAGCTAATATTAGCAAAGACCCAAGACTTTGGATTTCTGGTTTAGTTCTTTTCTAAAATTGTTAGGATTACTCATCTTTTCTGAATTCATCTAAATTATTAGAACACAGAAGAAATTCCAAAGGTTGTCACAGAAACAGGTAACATCACCTAATCACACTCTCCTCTCTGTGCTAACCCATCAGAGTCATTTAGGTGGCTAGTCTGTCAGCCCTCTGACCCCCCACCAAGCTCTGATGCCTCAGAGAAGCTGGATTTCAGGTACTCTGGGTTCCTGTCCCACATCCAAGCCCTGAATTTTGGGCTCCAGAATCTCTTGGGAATTCAAATAGTAACCTTTTCAAATCACATGTTCCCAAAGGAAATGACTCTAGAGATATTTGAAATTGCTCAATATTTAAATTTCCTAAATATATTTTGTTCAATGCTACTGAATTTCCACTTAAGAAAAAAACTGAAGCTACATGTTGGGACCTGAACATGAACAGCTCTGATCGGAAAGGTATCTTGTGGGGTGACAACTTCTGGGTTTTTCTTTTTTGAAATTGCACAAGTCAGGGCAGTGTCTTTGGTTATCAACTCTAAACATGGAAATGCCCTAGAGAACTCCAGCCTGGATGACAGAGCAAGAACTCATCTCTTAAAGAAAAAAAAGATTATTATTTTACTTTACTAATCAAATAAATGTTTTTATTTATTCTCTTACTTCAACATCATTTTATTCTATTTGTATTTGTTTATTTATTTTTGAGACAGAGTCTGGCTCTGTCGCCCAGGCTGGAGTGCAGTGGCACGATCCTCGACTCACTGCAACCTCTGCCTCCTGGGTTCAAGCAATTCTCATTCTTCAGCCTCGCATAGTAGCTGGGACTATTCATGCTTCAGTTGTTTAATCTGTAAAATGGAGACAACCAAAACTAACTACCTCTGGAAATTATCTGGGAAGCCCATATGTGCGTCCTCTGAAATACGTAGTGCCTGTAGGAGAGAGCAACCTGGTAGGAGCAGTTGAAGAAGAAATATGGGTATGTGTGTCTAGGCACAGCAATCTCCACAGGTACTTGGGTGGTGTAAGACCGAGGTGAGTGGGGAAGAGTGCTAAGCGCTGAGCCCTGCGGAGTGGCAGTGATGGGATCTACAGGCCCCACACTTCCACCTTGCCACTTTGCACAGGGAAATGGATGGGAATGCCCCATACCGGCTTCAGAACAGAACTTTGGAGATGTTTCAGAAATAAGTTGAGAAGTTGGAGAGGAATCGCTAGAAAGAAGATTAGAATGGACAAAAGGTAGGGGAAAGTGAATCCCGCCCTCTGTCTACTCACCTCTGGGAAGACCACAGGAAGAAGGAAAAGAATGCTCAAGGCTTCCAGAAAAGAAGTGGTGAGAGCTGTGTGAGGGATGACCGGGGGGTGACAGGGCTCCCCTAAGCCTGAGGCCTCCCACTCCTCACCATGCTCTCACACATGGCTTCAAGGGAGCCACTCAACAGGCTGGTTAGGGAGCAGGGAGATTGGTGTTATCCCTGTTTCATGGAAAAATACCCTGAAGCACAAAGAATTTAGGTAATTTGCTCAAAGTCACCTAATTTGTAACTGAGAAATCTAAAATTAAAACCCAAGTCCTCTCATTTCTATACCAGTAAATTTCTGTTTTTATCTTTTCTGCCATCAATGGTCATTGGTAAATGATGGAAATTTCATATACTGAATTTTAAGTAAATTATACTTATTTATACCTGTGGTAGGGTACACTAAGAGTAATTCACATTTCTAAGAGCATGAAATATAATGTGAATATCTGATCAACAGACATATTTAAAAATAGGTTAAAATAGATAAAATTTATTTAAATATTGGACAGACTGCAAATGAAAAAAAAATATATATATATATATATACTGGGACTTATGAGTAACACAGTGAGTCATGGAATAAGTCTTAATATTCTCTCAGTCAGAGATTCTGTCAGTGATAACTTGGTAATCACAGAAAACACTGACATTCTTCCATTACATGTATTGAATTTAAAAGACCTGTGAAGTATTAACAACCCCTAGTAAGTCTGATGACTGCTTTGGCATTTGTTTTTAAAAGTCATGACTCAGATCTAGAGCTGAAGCAAAACGGAATGAAGTTAGCTTTTTGCTACATGCTTTATGTCTCCTTTAAGGAAGAAAAGGGTTATTGTTCGTATAAGGGAGTATGCCAAAAACGTGGTATCCATTGAGTTCACAAAACCCTGAGGGTGCTTTCTACAAGGGGGCAACACATGGATGAAGAAGGACTATCCAAGTGGAGATAGAGGACTGTATGTACGGATATGCAAACTGCCCAGAAACCAGGAGGAAAAGCAGAAGTGAATTAGTCATGAAAGCCCAAGATGAAAAGGAAAATGAAACAATTGAACTAATGTTATCCAAATAAAACAAGAGAACTGGAAACATTTGGCAGGGAAGGTATCCTGCTTGCCTTTTAAGTGCAGGTGTTCAATACAGTGCTTGCAAGAATTGATTGCTCCTTTTTCCCTGTTCCAGAAACAATTTGCTTACATCTCTTAAGTGTAATTTAATTTAGGCTATGCCATTTTTCACTAACACCAGCTCAGACCTGAACTAATTTAACTCTCTTACCTAATCCTGAACTGTCTTTTATCCTTCTGCAGTACAAAGCCCCAAACCTAAAACATAAAGAGCGTACCACTTGGATTCAGATGTCAGCCAGGTTCTCAGCAGAGAACCGACGGTACACACAAAGAGATAATTGAGAAGTGTTTAAATAACTGACTAGGTACAAGATATGGACAGGTAAGGGAAAACCAGTAAGGAATGGTAAGCAGACCAGGGCTCCCAATGGCAGGAAGCCACTACTACCCCTAAGCATAAAGGCAAGGGGAGGGAATAAGTACTGGAACTGGCAAGATCTGAGCTATAGAAGAGGTCAACCCATCAGAAGCTGTGGCCTTCTGCAAAGTAACAAAACCACTACCTAACTTCAGCTTGACCTCCCACGCCTGCCCTCTCCTCCAGAGCTTCCCACTGGCAGAACCTAACCGTTATAGAAGCCATAGGACAAAGAGCTAGGTTCATGTAGTCATTAAACACAGCCTCTGAGCACAGAGGAGGGTGGAGAGTGGGTCTGGAAAAACAAATAGAGAATATCCAGAGACTGAGGTTCAAGATGTGGATAAAGGTTTTACACAGAGGGGAATGAGTAAGGAAATTATTTCACATGTTTTAACGAAGTAGGGAGAGGCTTATGATAAAATGTGAAATGAAAAACAAAACAAGATACAAAAGCCATCTAAATTACTCGTTCTATAATTTCATCTTTACTGCTAAGCTATATGAAAATATGTACCAAAAAGGAACACAATGTTAATAGTGTAATCCATAGATAGTGAGATTGTGAATTATTATAACTATAGCAGTCCTCCCTTATGCATGGTTTCAGTCATTCACCGTCAACCGTGGTCCAAACATCTTACATACAATAAGATATTTTGACACAGAGACAGAGAAATGCCATATTTATGCAACTTTTATCATAGTATATTGTTATAATTGTTCTATCTTATTACTTACTGTTGTTAATCTCTTACTGTGCCTAATTCATAAATTTAGCTTTATCACAGGTACACGTATATAGGAAAAAACACACATAGAGGGTTCAGTGCTATCAACAGTTTCAGAAATCCACAGGGAGTCTTGGTATATACACCCCCATGGGTGAAGGGGAACTACTCAATATAGTGAAGCCTCCAAAGTAGCTAAGCCAAGTGTATCAAAAAATAAATGTATCAAAAAATAAAACTGGAGTCTCAAACCATAAAAGAACAGTTACTGGAGATGTTCACCGATCTGACCACTTCCACAGAAGTGGACAGGACATTTAACAAGTGATGCTAACCAATTGAGCCTCTTTAAGGAAGATAAAGTGGTACCTTTGGGCCTGGAATCTGACTCATGAGATGAACACAAGAATAAATGGGGCATATTTCTCTATTACCTTCCACAGTTCACATCATACTTTTTCTCCCACCTCCACCCTAACCCCTGCCAATGTTCTCTTCTATTTACTTATTTATTTATTTATTTATTTACTTACTTACTTATTTACTTAAAGACAGGGCCTCACTCTGCCTTCCAGGCCAGAGGGCAGTGGCTTAATCACAGCTCACTGCAGCTTTGAACTCCTGGGCTCAAGCAATCCTCCTGCCTCAGCCTTTCGAGTAGTTGGGACTACAGGCACATGCCACCACACCTGTCTAATTTCAAAATGTTTTTTATGGAGACAGAGGTCTCACTATGTTGTCCAGGCTGGTCTCAAATTTTAGCCTCAAGTGATCCTCCTGCCTCAGCCTCCCCAAGGTGTTGTGATTATACGCATAAGCCACCATGCCTGGCCACAATGCTCTTTAAACAAGGTATATACAGAGGTCTGTATCATTATCTTTAGAAACATTAATCATCAAAAAGGTTATGCCTCCCCCACCTCAATATGTCATTCAAAATAAAATCAATTCTAAACCCTACAACAAAATTTAATATCTGAAAATAACACAGAACTTTCAGGTGTATTTTGGCTTTTTTTTTCTCTCTTATTCCTGCTTTGCTGATGTTGTAAGTACATGTTTAATTTACTAAGTAGGTAGTCTAGCACTGAGTACTTATATCAGTAAAGAACTTAGTGCTAGAATGTATGTATGTGTATATATGTATGAATGTGTCTATATATACAAACATATATATCTATATGTATATCTTTAGATCATAGATATAAGTAGAACCATCCATTTAGAGAATTTCTATACACTAACATCATCAAGTGTTCTCTGGAATTCCTTTAGCAGTAACAATTACACTCAAGAAATATAAATTATTCACCCTCTATGGGGGTTAAGTTTTTTATCGCTCAGCCTCTGTCTTGAGCATATTTGTTTGTTTTTAGCAAGACGTCTTGCTCTGTTGCCCAGGCTGGAGTGCAGTGGCATGATCACAGCTCACTGCAGCCTTGAACTCTTGGCCTCAAGCAACCCTCCCACCTCAGCCTCCCAAGTAGCTGGGACTATAGGTGCATGCCACCCTGCCCAGTTAATTTTTTTATTTTTTTTAAGAGACATAGTCTTCCTATGTTGGCCAGACTGGTCTCGAACTCCTGGCTTCAAGCAATCCTTCCACCTTAGCCTCCCATTGTGCTGGGATTACAGGTGTGAGCCACCGTGCCAGGCTGTCTTATGTATATTTGAATATTTTCTCTTCTTTATGATAGCGGTAAGTGTAGTAACTTTTTATCATTTTAATGGTGAATATTACGGCTTCTCTAGAAGATAGGGGAGTGAGACTCAATTTGCCAACCATAGAACTTGAACTGGTTTGCCAGCCCACACACCAGGCCCTCACATATAGCAGATGTCTATAAGTGTTTGTTTAATAAATGAATTAGACTAGTGCAGTTTCCATGTCACACTTACTTACCTTTCTGAGTGTGACAAACACAGTCACTGAAAACCACACATCAAGACCACTTTGGAGAGAAGTAACATCTGCTCCGGTACAGTCACACATAAAAGAAGCAAACCTTCTGCTTCAATTACCATTATCACTGGGTAATTGTTTCTAAAATTAGAGAAAGTCTATAATAAAAGCGTGGTTTAAGATAAAGTAGCAAATTTCTAGTTGTACTTTGGAAAACGAACAGTATTAATGACTATAATCATTTAGGCTTTAAGCCAACAACATGTAATCTAAATACCAGAGCATATAAATGTCCAGTCTAGTAAAATGGAAACAGAAAGTTACTCTTTTCTATGACCTACTGACAGAGAAGTTAGCTCTGCATATACAATAATATTCATAGAAACTAATGAACATTCTTAAACATAATTTTAAAACTCTCTCACATACATAAAAATCAAAATAAAACTCAGTTTTGAGAGAAATGGGCACTAAAGACAATTTTACTAGTTCTTATAAAGACAAAGATTATTTACAAGGTTTTCATAATCCTTTTACATCAAGTCTCTAGATCTACATCTTTCATGCCAACAGTATCACCTATGAATTTGAAGTTTGGGTCACCAACATTTTCTTTCCTCTTTTGGGGTTGTGACCTTTACGCAGAGTGAAAAATCCTCAACATTTGTCACCTTAGTTCCTTTACACACTCAGTGAATCATCCCAGTAGCAGGTACTAAGACCTTGTGGCTAGATTGGAAATCAGGTGCAACAGGTTTAGTTAACACTTCAGGAACTGAGTCACAGATCATTTCAAGTCAGGGGTTCCCGGGAAGACAAGAATGCACCATTAACTTTATAGGGCATATGAATTCTTTGTTCCTGGATACCCTTCTGAACAATGGGACCAGGTTGGGTGCACATAATCAAAAGGAGGAAATGCTTCCCTGCTCAGGAAGATAGCTCTGAGAGTAAATGGGCACCTACATTTCTACGGGAAGCTTTATTCATCAGCTAGTTACCTCCCCTGTACACACACAACCTCTACCAACTACTCATTCAATGAGCTTTAGTTTTTTCATGGTGTGGTGAAAATATTTTGAGGTTTAGAGACAGAAAGAAGTATTTCAAATACTGCTCTGTCATTTATTAGCTAAAATACTACTTTCAGGTTTTGTCTTCTCAGTTATAAACATGAAGGTAGAAATACCTATTTGGCACAGTTACTATGAAGATTAAATGAGATACACTGATATGAAAGCAACTGTCACATAATAAGGAATTGTTCATGTCCCTTGTCTTATATATACTTGACAAAAGTTCCTTATGTTTATTTAGTTTATAGGAGAGATTGAGAATTATCTGGCCAAAAATAATCCTTTTCCTTCATTCCCACACGCCACATCCATTTTTCTCAGTAAACATGCCCAAACCCAACTGTTGTTATTAGGTTGGTGCAAAAGTAATTGCAGTTTTTGCCATTAAAAGAAATGACAAAAGGCCAGGCACGGTGGCTCACGCCTGTAATCCCAAAATTTTGGGAGGCCAAGGTGGGTGTATCACCTGAGGTCAGGAGTTTGAGAGCAGCCTGGCCAACATGGCCAAATCCCATCTCTATTAAAAATACAAAAATTAGCCAGGCACAGTGGCATGTGCCTGTAGTCCCAGCTACTCAGGAGGCTGAGGTGGGAGGATCACCTGAGCCCAGGGAGTCAAGGCTACAGTGAGTTGAGATTGTGCCATTGAGCTCCAGCCTGAGCAACTGGAGACCCTATCTAAAAAACAAAAAGTAATAACAAAAACAAAGTAATGACAAAAACCTCAATTACTTTTGCACCAACTTACACTTTTGTTCTTTGTTGATCAGTTATGGAGTGGCATTAAGATATAAATTGGTGCTCCTCTTTGTTTAACTTCTGCTGGCTTTGTAAATTAGTGGATTTGTAGCCAATGTATGCTCATACACAGAAAAGCAACCAGAAATTCTGCAGTAAGTGAGAAAGCTGATGCATGAATTCCTGAGGAGTGTCTCTGTAGGAAGAAACTGCATGATGATGAAGACATCGCCTCTCTACATCATCAGCAGTTGGGACTACAGGCACCCGCCAACTCGCCCGGCTAGTTTTTTGTATTTTTTAGTAGAGACGGGGTTTCGCCGTGTTAGCCAGGATGGTCTCGATCTCCTGACCTCGCGATCCACCCGTCTCGGCCTCCCAAAGTGCTAGGATTACAGGCTTGAGCCACCGCGCCCGGCCCCAAAAAAGCTTTTAATAAAAGTGAAACAACAGGAAAGGATACAAGTAAGTGCCAGCAATGCACCTAGCTACTAAGACTTCTAGGTCAAAGTACTTGAAACCTTTTACAGGGCAAGATTACAACAATCACAAAATGCAAATTAGTAAAGGTCAAAACATTTGAGCAAATGCCAGACATTCAATCCTACTTCGCTTTTATCTTGAAAGAAATCCAAAATCTAGTTTTAGACAAGCTTGTTTAAACATGTTTACTGATACACAGGAATACAAGTGCTCTTGTTTCAAACCCTAAGTATGATCCAATGTAGGACTCCTGATTGATAATTGAGTCCACTCCAGACAAAATTGTTTTGGATAGCCAATACAAAAGAGAATAGTTCTGTAATCCCACCCTTGTAGTAACTACATTTTCTTGTTTTGCTGATAATAACCACTTAGTTTTTGGGAGCTAAATAGTGGGGAAGGAAGCCAACAGTGGGGAAGGAAGCAAGGCAGCAGAGCCAAGAGTGGCTGGCAAGGCCTGGGTGAGTCTCCTCTGCCCAGGCTTGAAAAGGCCAGTTCTTAGGTTTGTAATGACATGTACGATAAAAGAGACACTGAATTTCAGTGTGAATGTCAACAGTTGCTTCAACTATCATATCTTTTCCTAACAGCAGATGCAAAAATAGTCAAGCTGTGCTTTCACGAGATATTTATGAATCCATCAGTATTATGAAAACATTTAAGTGACAAATTATGACTAAATTATATTATGTGTTACAGTACCAGCATCACTTCAAGCCTTGTAAAGGGAGTTCTTGTATAGATACAATATCATACTGATAGGCTCTATCACTTTAAGTGACATTTTGTTGTTATAAAATATGGCTTATGCAAGCTTTAACTTTTTAAAAAATCATGAATTGAGTTATTTTTATTTTTATTGGCTTTTTTTGGGTAGTAGGTGAGGTACTGATTATAGTAGAAACCCAGAAATTATCCAGTATGTCAATAACCAGACTATAGGTGCCGGTTGAATAACTAGTAACTCAATCTAGAGATCAGACAGTCTCATCGTTGTTTGGTTTATGAAACTAAGGGAAGATTTCCAGGAGAATAGTCATCAGGAAGTTAGATGAGTCAGTTGGGTTCCTGTCAAAGGTGGGTACAGGCCAGGAGTAGAGGTGTAGTACGCAATGCAAGAAAACCCAAAAAGACAGCTAAGAAAAAGTCAGAAAATCTGAGTTTTAGTCCTGCTTCCTCCATCTGCATTACCTTCCATGAACTTCAGTTTCCTTATCCTCAGAATGGCGGTATGGGCTTATCTCACACAACCCTTATAAACTTCAAGTGGGATAAAGTATCCACAACGGTTTGAAATCCTTGAAGTGTCAATGTAAGGTGGAACCTGTATTCATTGCCAGGGAATCCTCAAGAATAAGTCAGGAGGTAAAACAAATGGATTCAAGTAGCAGGGATTCTAGAGGTCTAAAGTGAGAGCAGCCAGGAGCAGCTCTCTGCAGCAACTGGTAAAGCAACTACTTGAGAAATTCTGCCATCCCTATTTAGCATGGGCAGCAACTAGAGGGCCCCCCATCTACCACTTATCTCTGACCTTGCATTCTACTGCCTGTGCCAGCGCAGAAGAAGGGGTACGAACTAGATCCACCTCTTGGTAATGCCTTTTTCTGATACAGCTTGGGCAGAAGCCCCAAACTCAGAATCTAGACACGATACTTTCATTGATAACATATACTTTTGAATTTCTGTTTTAAAATCTTTTTTCTTCTAAGATTTTAATGAACTTATATTTCTATTAATTAATATATTTTATCTCCACTACTTAACATAGAAATTGTCTAGTACAAAAACTTAATTTGATTTCCCATCTGTATTTTAATTTCTACTTGTGAGATCTGGAGGCTAAATGAACTCATATAAGAATATAAAGAAAGCAGCATTAACCACAGTGATTAACTTGCAGTGATTAACCTGCAGTGAATAACCATAAAGACTCAAGACCACCAGTTGGAGAATCTCAGCCTCACTCTTATGAGCTCTGTGACTTTGACCAAATAATCATACCCCTCTGTGCCTCATTTTTCCTCAGGATGGGACTAATAACAGTGCCTACCTCTGAGGAAAGTTATGAATTAACTGTAGTGGGTTAATATTTGTAAAGCACTTAGAACAGTGTCTGATACATAGTGCACATTGAATAAACTGCATCTCTCAATCCAAATCTTGACGGAAAACAATGTTTTCACAAACATGGTCTGAAGTTATTATAAAGCACATGCTTCCTCTATTTTCTTATCTTATATGCAGCACATATTATTTTGACCCTTGATCCTAATCAAAAGATTAAAAAAGGAATCCAAAGACTATCATGAGCTTATGCTACTACTTATAAACAAATTTGAAAAAAATTAAGAGGTGTACTGTGCATGGTGACTTTATGTAACTGTTGGCCAAATCTTTTATTTGAGCTGTCGATACTACCTTTGGAATAACCCTAAATTCTCATGACTGAGACTCAGTTAGGGTTGCTAGCTTGAAATGGCACAAACAATAAACACAACCAGAAGCCAACTTTCTTCCCCACAGTATCTTTTGCCAAGCTTAACACCAACCTACTTTTACTCATTTAATTGCCATTTATGAGAACATAACAAACAAAAGGCACTTGTTCATTGTGTTTCCTTTTGTGTGTGTTAGCTACGGGTGCAACCTTTACTTGTCTATAACATGCCAGTGAGAGAGGTTGGGGACACTGCAAATGGATTCTGATTCTCTGCCTCATTTGTATGTCCTTGGGCCCCCTGGTACTTTGTCAAAATTTGTGCTTTCATGAGATATTTATGAATCCATCAGCATTCTGAGCACATTTAAATGAATCATGAATAAAATATATTATGTGTCACAGTACTAGCATTACTTCAAGCTCTGTAAAGGGAGTTCTTGCATAGGTAACAATATATTGATAGGTTCCGTCATTTTAAGTGACATTTTGTTGTTATAAATATGGTTCCTTCAAGCTTTCAATTTTGTTTGAAAACATGAATTAAGTTATGTTTTTTTTTTAAGTAGTAGGTGAGGTACTAATTATGGCAGAAACTCTTAAACTATTGAGTATCTCAGTAACCACACTATAGTGTACACTGTATACTGGCTGAATAATTAGCAACTCAATCTAGGTCACTGTTATGAGGGGTCATTGCTTCTCTTCCACTGAACAGACCCATCCAGAAGATGCACAGTGCTGTAAAGGCAGCATTAAGCAAGCGCTTGCTTTCTAGAGGGAAGACTTCTCATATATTTGAATCTGTACAGGTATGTTGATGAGGCATTTGGGTTAGCCCAATGCAGCTACATTTTAAGGGAACTGTAAATGAGCTAATGAGACTCGTAAGCAATTTGCTGGTCGTTCTTGCCAAGCTCCTCACAAGCATTAGACAGTCATACAACCTGTACCTTGAAAACTCACTTTGGGACAAGTTTTGCAAGGTACACAGAAGAACACACCATTCAAGCTTCAAATGATCTTCTCATGTTGACCAGACACAGATTTTGAATACATAAATCACTTTTCTTCTGCATGGACATTCCTGAAACATAACTGAGCCCTTAGCTGAACTCAAACTTTAAGACAGATGTGTGTGTGTGTGTGTGTGTATCTTTTTAAGAGATGGGATCTCGCTATGTTGGCCAGGTTGCTCTCAAACTCCTGGCCTCAAGTAAGTGATCCACCTGCCTCCACCTCCTAAAGTGCTGGGATTACAGGTGTCAGCCACCATGCCTGGCCCAGGTATGTATTTTTAATGTTCATAGTAAGATGTGTATTTTGAATGACTATTAGGAATTGGAAACTATTTCAACATCTAATATGTTCACTACATTGTTTTAATTGTGGACAAATACTACAGCAGCAACTCACTATCTCAGCTTACAAAAAAGATTTACTCATTTATTATTATGATTATTTTAGAGACAAGATCTCACTCTGTTACCCAGGCTAGAGAGCATAACTTACTGCAGACTCCAACTCCTGGGCTGAAGCGATCCTTCCACTTTCAGCCTCCCCAGTAGCTGAGACCACAGATGTGTGTCACCACACTTGGCTAATTTTTTTTTTTTTTTTTTTTTTTTTTTTTTTGTATAAGCAGGGTCTGACTTTGTTGCGCAGGCTGTCTTGAACTCCTAGGTACAAGCAGTCCTCCTGTCTCAGCATTCCAAAATGCTGGGATTACAGGCGTGAGCCACCATGCCTGACCTACAAATAAGATTTATAATCAAAAGCCATACGTTCTGACGAATCTATTAATGAGAAAGGGAGTAGATATATATTTGAGTTTTTTTGTTTGTTTGTTTAAGACAGAGTCTGGCTCTGTTGCCCAGGCTGGAGTACAGTGGTGCAATCTTGGCTCACTGCAACCTCCAACTCCCTGGTTCAAGCGATTCTCCTGCCTCAACCTCCCAAGTAGCTGGGATTACAGGCATGCGCCACCACGCCTGGCTAATTTTTGTATTTTTAGTAGAGACAGGGTTTCACCACGTTGGCCAGGATGGTCTCGGTCTCCTGACCTTGTGATCCACCCACTTTGGCCTCCCAAAGTGCTGGGATTACAGGTGTGAGCCACCACGCCCGGCCCAATATTTAAAAAAAAAAAAACAAAAACAACGAAGTGAACTCAAGTTTCAAAGGTCTTACTAAAGGTCCCCAAAAGGGTTTATGTCACCGCCACTTGATTATGGAGAGTAGATTATAATGGAAAGGGTAGAAATAGAGGGTGGATAAAATAATACAATGACAGAGATAAGCAGCAAATGATTACCCTATGCTAAACTCAGACCCCTAAATCACTTCGAGAAAAACTCCTGTGACGTCAAGTATAAAGTTTAGCCTTGGCTTCCTCAGTGAGATGTGTTAAGACTCTTAAAGCACTGAGAGTGCATGAGGGGTCTCCGTTTTAGAGACCAACATGAACATCCAAATACTCCAAGGTACTTCAAAACTTGACAGACCTGGTTACAACTTCTGGGCTTCTGAAGTTTTTTACTCCACTCACAAAGTAACAATGCATGTATTAATACTACTACCATTACCATAAAGACAATACTTACAACTATCACTGCCACTATAGCCCCTGCTGCTGACCACCACCTTTCCTCTATCCAGCACTTGCTTTGAGCCAAGCCCTGTGCTGGGTGCTTTACATAGATAACATCCAATCCTACTAGAGCTCCATAAAAAAAAGTGTAATTGCCTCCATTTTACAGGTGGAGAAACTGAGACTTAAAGAAGTTAAAAATCTATCCCAATGGCAGAGGCAGATTTGAAACTAAGTCTACCCAACACCAAAGTCTACTAGCCTTTGAGTGTGGCATGCTTTCAGAGGTACTATTTACTGAGCTTCTGTTATCTGCCAGGCACTAGGCTAGTCATTTTCTTAAAAATATAAGTCTCAAAAACAATGTTAAGAGGTAGGTCACAGATCATAAAACAGAAGTTAGCAGGGTAAAATAACTTCCCAAGAAGCTCACAGCTAGTAAGTGGCAGACTTACTTTTAAATTCCTGGTTTACACTGGTGAAATAAAATAAACCTAAAAAATAAAACTCTTTCCTTTAGTATAAGGAAAACAAGAGGGAAAACTCAGTACTAACCAGTTTAAATCTAACATTACATAAAACAAAAATAGACTTACCTGGCTATGATTTTTATGCTAGAAAATAATTAAACCTGTTTAGAGTTCCAAGCACCAAGTCAGCCACAAAAGACTGGAAACAAGAATCAATTTTAAGTTATGAAGACTAACACTCTACACAGTTCCAGAATGCTTTCAAATAACCTTTTAAATGATTGTTCTTTTTCTGAAGAAAAAAGAAAAAACCTCCAAACAACAATAGTTTATCCTTACAACATTCTAGTGATATAAACCGGGAGTTAGTTGTTTTCTCTTCATAGAAAGGAAAGGTCCACTGAGTACAGAAAAACTAAGGGATTGTCTATAGTTCTGAAACTTGAGGCTGCTGGCCTTCACTCAGAGGTAGATCTCTGCCTGCCCAATGAGGATGCTCTGCCCTTGACACTGGCTCTACTTTTCCTCCAACTGAAACAAGGTGGGCTGATTTTCACAGGATTATGAGGTCCATCCGTTGCTTGAATTTGGCTCTCCTGCAGAGAGCATTAATGTTTGCTTCTAGATGTGGGGTTCAATTCAGTTCAACTGTAATACTTTTTAATTCACTGCTTTTTAAAAAATATATAGTTTCTTAAACAAAGAACTCAATGGAAATAATTCACTGCTTTTGACCTTTAGCTCAGAACCCACTTCTAATCAAAATAACAAAAAGTGTGGCCACGTGAGGTGGCTCACACCTGTAATCCTAGCACTTTGGGAGGCCAAGGTGGGAGGATTGCTTGAGCCTAGGAGTTTGAGACCAGCCTGGGCAACATAGCAAGACCCTGTCTGTATTTATGTTTTTTTTGGTTTCGTTTTGTTTTTTTGAGACAGAGTCTCGCTCTGTCACCCAGTCTGGAATGCAATGGCACAATCTCGGCTCACTGCAACCTCCACCTCCCAGGTTCAAGGGATTTTCCTGCCTCAGCCTCCCAAGTAGCTGTGATTACAGGTGTCCACCACCACCCCTGGCTAATTTTTTGTATTTTTAGTAGAAACAGGTTTCACCATGTTGGCCAGGCTGGTCTCGAACTCCTGACCTCAGATGATCCACCCGCCTCCACCTCCTAAAGTGGTGGGATTACAGGTGTGAGCCACCCCATCTGGCCTTTTTATGTTTTAATTTTTAAATATTTTTAATATTTAAAAAAACCAAAATAACACAAAGTGGCTTGAATAGAGAAAATAAAAAAGAAGGGACCACTTTCATTACATAGCAGAAAAACACACAAAATTCCTACTCAAAAGGAGGCATAGGCAAGATACTAGTAAGAAAAAGAGAAACAACTCCCATTGATTGAGCAATCTCTATGTTTCAGCCACTGTTCTGAGCACTTGAAATTCATTAACTCATTTATTTTTATAACAAATCTTATGACTGCCATTTTGTGAATGAGAAAATTGTGGCACAAAAATGTTAATAACTTTGCTAGGATGATAGGATTCGGTGTCATGGTAAGTATTAACAGAAGAACAAGAATTTAAATCCAAGTAGAGAATCCACATTCTGAACCCATTATTCACAAGACAGAGTATAATTTAAAATGTGGTAAATGACAGTGCCACTAGTGGCTGCTAAGTGGCCTGGCTACAGCTCACCATGCTCTTTCCACCACACCACTAGACCCTCTAATGGCAAGAGAATTATGAACTAGACAGGGGATGGGGCTGACTCAGGAGGGCAGCAACTCTATCTTTGTGAAAAATAACATCATATGACCATGTTTACCAAAACCAAGCTGGAAAAAAAAAAACTTTAAGAGTAAATTTTGGAAAGAGAAGTAGCCATGTTCAAATTATTTTATATAAGGAAATAACTGATTAGAATGTCTACATCAAAAGCCACAAATATTTGCAGAATACAAAAATCTGACTTTAATAAACTTTAAATAATCTTTGGACTGGCAAGCTTTTCTTCTCTTCTCTCTCTCTCTCTCTCTCTTCTTTCTTTCTTTCTTACTTTTTCTCTCTCTCTTTTTTTTTTATATGGCGTTTCACTCTTGTTGCCCAGGCTGGAGTACAATGGTGTGATCTCGGCTCACCACAACCTTCAAGGGTTCAAGGGATTCTCCTGCCTCAGCCTCTGAGTAGCTGGGATTACAGGCATGAGCCACCATGCCCGGCTAATTTTTTTGTATTCTTAGTAAAGATGAGGTTTCACTATGTTGGCCAAGCTGGTCTCAAACTCCTGACCTCAAATGATCCATCTGCCTTGGCTTCCCAAAATATTGGGATTAGAGGCATGAGCCACCGTGCCCAGCTGGACTGGTAAACTTTTCGAGGAAAAGAAGCTCTTCCTAGAGTTGGTTTTTCCCCTATCCAAACCTGTTTTTTCCATTTCTTCCATTAGACCTTTGCTTTGATGATGACGACGATGAGGATGCTTTTGCATTTACTGAGTTTCTACTTTATGCTTGGAAACGTGTTAAAGTTTTTGCACTGAATAACATAAACTTTCCTTTAATATTCATGACAACCCTACAGAGTCAGCATCCTATTGTCTCCATATTACAGATGAAGAAAGTGAGATTTTAAGAGGTGAAATAACTTGAGTTATTAGTTCAATAATTAGATAAATTCATTTCTATCTGACCTAAACTCCCATAATATTAATCAAATAAGCAAACAGGGGTGGTTACCTGACTGTCTCCTCCTTATTTAGAGACAAAAACCACAGTGAGTGCTGCACATTCTAGCCAAATTCCATCACTTCAAAGTACTGGACAGAAATGAACCGATATAGTCAGGAGGCTCAAGAGAGCCACACTGGGCAGAGACTGGCTAGAAATCTGAGGGTGCTTTTGCCACTCTCTTTAAACCAGAAAGAAGTACACTCTCTTAGAAGTAAATGAAATATTTATAAAGACGATCTAACTAGAAAAACATCCCAAAGACAGACCAGTACCTTTAGTTTTTCAGAACATTTATTAATACAAAGTTCATCAGGGTTCTGAAGGAAAAAATGAGGTGTTTCAAGACTACACTAAAATACAAAAACTCAAGGAGAGAAGTAAATCTCCTATTTTAAATTTTAGACTGAAATGTATTTACATTTGAATACATTACCTATAGCTGTATATTATTATGTTTTGATAAGCAGTAAATCATGAGACTAGATCTTACAAGGAAAACCACGATGGAAATGTTTAAAGTATTTACTGAAGTAATAGAAAATAACTTCAATGCTGTGTACCTTATTATTAAGTAGTGTATTTTGTTAGAAAGTATAATCTATAAATAGGCACAGTAAGTGTTTGCATAGGTAATATATTTCTACTACAACTGATTACCAATGTAATGATAAAATATGAGAGAAAAATAAAATGACTTCTCTCTTAGCTTTCCTACCCTTACCCCCTCACACCTAGACCTCCCGCTCCAACCACTTGCACTTCTCAGGAAGTGCCACACTCTTCTAAGTGCTGGTGATGTGCACAGTTCCGCCCCTGCCTGGAACTCGCTGCTCCTCCCTGTTTCTGCCTAAGCCACTTCACCTATCCTCCTCCAGGAAGCCTCTGTGATCCCCTTCTCTGTGCTGGCATCTATCATTGCACTTTTTGGTATCCACAAGAGACTAAGAATTCTTTGATGACAGAATTATTACTGTCTCTCATTGTTTTTTATATCGCAGCACATGGCACTTAGCTAAGGTACTCAATACAATAAGTGAATGAAAATAGATTGTAAAATTGACTTTTTTTTTTTTTTTTTTAAGAAATAAAAGGAGAGGCCAGGCGCGGTGGCTCACGCCTGTAATCCCAACACTTTGGGAGGCCGAGGCGGGCGGATCACCAAGTCAGGAGACCGAGACCATCCTGGCTAACACGGTGAAATCACGTTTCTACTAAAAATACAAAAAATTAGGCCGGGCGTGGTGGCGGGCGCCTGTAGTCCCAGCTACTGGGGAGGCTGAGGCAGGAGAAGGGCAAGAACCCGGAAGGCGGAGCTTGCAGTGAGCCAAGATGGTGCGACTGCACTCCAGCCTAGGCGACAGAGCAAGACTCCGTCTCAAAGAAAAGAAAAGAAAAGAAAAGAAAGAAAAGAAAAGAAAAGAAAAGAAAAGAAAAGATATAAAAGGAAAAATATGTCTAAAATGCAAATCTTGCACAATTTTATTCTGGCCCTCGTTCATAGGGCGTATTTTAAAAACACATGTAGAAGGATTTACTGGACATTGTCAACTGTCCATCACTATAAATATTTCACACCTCTGAGCCATGTAAATAAGCTGTCACTTCAAATTGGTTATTATTCAACGAATGCATAAACTCTGATGGTATAGTTGAATAATTATACATATAAAATAAAACCACTTCAAAACCATGATAAAAATTAAAAAGTACAACGGTAACTACAGTTTGGATAACTAGACGCTCCCTAGCTCTGCCACTGGCTCCAATGGGGAGAAGCCATTTATCCTTTGGTCTCAGTCCCTTCACCCATGAAATGGGGGTAACCATTCCTGCCACTTCCTCCTCCCTTCGCATCTTGCGAGGAGAATGGGGGTATAACATCTGTAAGAGCACAGATCTGACAGATATTCACAATAAAGAGCTTTACGATAAAGGCACTAGCTCAAAAATAGTGCCTAACCCCAAAGAAGAGTTCCCACCATCACTTCCGACGGTAACAACCCTCACTCCCCGCCGCTCTGGTTAGCAGGCTGATGCGGGAGGCTCCTGCAAGAAGACTTTGCAGTCATACTAAAGGCCACACAAGTTCCTCTCGCCGGTGCTTGGTCTGAGCCAAAAGCCGCGAGGAACTTGGTCACCACCAACGGCTACGATCGCTCCCCTCCGGACCCAGGTAAACCTGCAGAGTGCAACAGACCCCGCGGCTTTCCCCTCCTCCAAGCGGGGTCAGGAGCCGAAGGGCCAGAGCAGCGGGAGGAGGAGAAGGAGCTGGGACTGGAGGGCTCGGGCGAGGAGCTCACCTGGCCTCGCCGGCAGGCGCCGGGAGCGGGTGCGGAACGAACACCCCACAGTCAGGCGGCGCCGGCTGCTGCTTCTTTTTGGAGCGCCAGAGGTGGAAGGTGGTGTGCTTCTTAGGGGGCCTGCACTGGCTGGGCTCCCCGGGGTCGCCCTGGGCTGGCGGGGACAGCGGCATCGTCTTGTCCTCCTCCCGCTCCGACTGCCGGGACGCGGTCCTCTCTGCCGCCCGGGCCCTGTGGAAGAACACACCTGGGCGCCAGCTCGCCCCACTTTCCCAGCGCGCCGTCGGACCCCGCCCCCTCGTCGCGGATGCGGGGGACGGCAGCGGGTTGCAGAACTAGCACCACGCGCAGCGCGAGCAGCACTGCAGCCGGAGCTCGTGGGGCGGAGGAGGGGACCCAGCTGCGGGAGAGCGCCCCCTCGCAGCGCGGGCGGGAAGGGGCGCGAGCCCAGATGAGGCGCGCTAGCCGGGAGCCCCAGGTGAGGCAGACACGCCCCGGCTCCCCACCCTCGGGGCGCGCGGCGGCCGCGGGACAGCGACACCTACTGGATGCTCTGGGCACCGCGTCTCCCGACACTGCATCCCAGGCTCTAAGCTGGGACCCAGAGCCGGTCGGGCTTTGACTGCGCCTGGGGTGCAGCGGCCATTGTCGCCCGCGGAGTTGTTGGCTGCTCTTGGCCTGTGACAGGCTGATAGGATGAGTCGCTGCTTAGCCACGAGCCCCGCCTGGAGAAGGATGGGAGAGGCACATCCCGGGAGCGGGCCGCCCAGCAATTAGGACTCTTCCACTCTGATCTTTGGGTGACTTGGGCAATGTCATGTGCTGGTGGCTTCTGTTCCTGTTCGTGAACACAGGTGGCAACTCTGCCAACTCCTCTCCTCTCTGAAGAGCCTGAATAATTAATTTGTACTCACATCTCATAAAACACAAAAGGATTTAAAAAATTAAAAACGCCAGAAGGGAATTAGGCATATTCCCCAATTCCCAAAGGGCTTAATAGATCCCTCGCAGTAAATTAAACGCCAGTCCCACAAGGTATTTACATTATCTGCATTACTGTTGATGACTTTCTTGTCTTAACTTCACAGTCGTGGCTAAATAGCAAAGGACATTAATACTTAAGCAAAGTAAGTAAATGAACAATTATTTTGGGTATCATTAGAGCAAAAAAAGTGCAAGAACTAAGTACTACTTAAAAATTCAATGCAATACAGGATCCTCTTCCATGGTAATAAGTATTTTCCTCTTGGAAAACACAACTCATTCATTCGTTTATTCTCTCATTCACAGAACATTCATTTTTATTTGTTTTTATTTACATTCTTATCAAGATGTAATTTATAGACAGTAAAGTGCACAAATCATAAGGGTAAAACTCAAATTTTTACATATTTATGTGGTTGGGGTGTAAAAAGTTTTTTAATGGAGAGTTGACATTGTCCTAGAAAATTCTTCTGTATGTGGCTTTTAAATATATGATTATAGGCCGGTAGTGGTGGCTCATGCCTGTAATCCCAGCACTTTGGGAAGCCGAGGCAGGCAGATCACTTGAGGTCAGGAGTTCGAGATCAACCTGGCCAACATGGTGAAACCCCTTCTCTACTAAAAATACAAAAAGAGATTAGCTGGGCGTGGTGGCAGAGGCAAGCCTGTAATCCCAGGTACTTGGGAGGCTGAGACATGAAATTCACTTGAACCCAGGAGGCAGAGGTTGCAGTGAGCCGAGATGGTGCCACTGCACTCCAGCCTGGGCAACAGAACGAGATTATGTCTCAAATAATAATAATAATAATAAGTAAATATATATGATTATAAAAATATAGTATACTTTCAAAACTTTAGAAATCTCCCTACTGTCCTCTTCCAGTACATTACCCCTCCCACCTGTAAAAGTTAATCATTATTTCGTCCTCTTTTGCTGGAGATTAATTTGATCTTTACTGGAACTTCATTTTAGTGGAAAATCACAATATGTACTCTGTTTCTGGTTTGCTTTGCTCAATATCAGTTGGTTAAAATCATCTATATTGTTGCTTATATTGTAGCAGTTTTTTGTCTTGTTTTGTTTGAGACAGGGTCTCACTCTGTAGAAATACAGTGTTACCATCACCTCTCACTGCACTCACTGCAGCTTTGACCACCCGAGCTCAAGTGATCCTCCCACCTCAGCCTCCTGAGCAGCTAGGACTACAGGCACACACCACAGCACCCAGCTAACTTTTTTTGTGGGGGTACATTTGTAGAGACTGGGTTTTCCCATGTTGCCTAGGCTGGTCTAGAACTCCTGAGCTCAAGTGACTTGCCCACCTCAGCCTCCCAAAGTGTTGAGATTATAGGAGTGAGCCCCTGCACCTGACCCATAGCAGTTTTCCATTAAAAAAATTATTATATACTGTTCCATGATATGAATATGCCACAATTCATTTATCCATTATTGTGGATGGATGTTAGGTTGTTTCCAGTTTGGGGCTATTATGAATAAAACTGATATGAACCTTCTGAGATGTACACATTCATTTCTGTTGGATACTTATACCCAGCAGTTCAATCTTTGGGTAATATAATATGCATATGTTCAGCTTTAGTGAATTCTGCCAAAAATGTTTCCCAAAATGGTTGTACCAATTTATATTCTTTCTAGCATGTTTGAAATTTCCAGTTTTTCAATATCTTCATCAACTCTTGATATTAATAATCCTTTTCATTGTGGCCATTCTGATGGTGATGTGGTGGTATCACATTGCAGTTTTAATTTATACTTCCTCAAGAAACAGTTATTCAACTTACTGAGTACTGTACTAATTACATGCCAGGCCCTGACTTGGGGGAGGAGGCAATGACAGATGCATGGAATATATATATATATATTTTAAAAATCATCTGATACATATCATCTGATATATATATCATCTGATATGTATATATACATCAAAGGCTAAAACAATCAGTGGAGGTATGTACAAGGTATTAGGGGAGTTTAGAAAAGTTACTAACTTAGTGTGGTAGTTTGGAAGGAAGGAAGGGGAGTGGTCAGTAATGATTTGCTATGAAGATGGTCCTTGGATTGAACCTTAAAGGGCAAAGGGAGCAGTAAGAAATGGTAAAGAAAAGGGAAAGGGAAGAAGGAGAAGAGAAGAAAAGGGGGAAAAGGGACAAGAAGAAATCTTTATGCACAGTCAAAAATATTTCTACACTCAGCAACTTAGTCTTTCATTCCTGGCTTTTCCAAGCAGAATTACTCACTCCACCCCTCCTTTGTGCCACCAGTGAATTAGGAACATATTTTTGTTATCACACGTTTCAGGTTGCATTGAACTGGTTTACATTTCTATATCTTCTATTAGCCTCAGAGAAACTAAACAACATTGCTCATTTATCCTTATATTTTCCAGATGCAAATCTCCAGTAAGTGAAGTAAGTAATCAAAAGAATTGGTGTACTCACTCAGTTGGATACGTTGGATGTTTCAGACAGATATTTTTTTTCTCTTTTTAAGAGATGGGATCTCACTGTGTTGCCCAGGTTGGTCTCGAACTCCTGGGCTCAAGTGATCCTCCTGCCTCAGCCTCCCAAAGTGCTGGGATTACAGGTGTGGGCCACCATGCCTGGTCACAGACAGATTTTTTAAATTGTACACTTCATAAGAAAAACTTTTACATGTCTCTTTTTCTCAATTATGTCCTCAATAACTAGCACAGCGCATGGTGCAGTGTAGGCAGACAACATGTATTTGTTATAACAGTTAAGAAAGTAGAACTCTGCATAGAAGGATAAGACACAGTACCTGAGATTAATCTAGTGAGAGAGACAGACGCTTAAGAAAACATGAATAGTAAAACTTGGTAAGTGTTCTAACCAATGCAGGTCAGTCGTTGTTTTTCAGTCACTGCAAGAATGAATCCACTCAGACTTATTTTAGCAGTAAATTAACCTACCAAGGGATTTTAGGTGGCTCATAGAATATTCGAGAGAGCCGAAGAGCAAGGCTCTGAAGCCCAAGCATCCTCAACCACTCCAGGTAGCTGTTTTGACAAACACCACTCTTACCATCTCTCAGCACTATGAGCTACATGCCAGCAGCTCTGCCACTGGCCACCCCAAGGATCAAAGGCTTCTTCACATCCATCTTACTGGAAGATTAATATCCTGCCTCACTCCCATGACCAGCGCATATATTGCTCACTTCAAGCAAAAAAGTTCCCTGCAGGTACATCTGATTAGAGGAGCCTAAGTTATTTAACTGTTTCCTAGCTACAAGGGAAATTTGGGTTTCTGGGGTTCTACCTTAGAGAAATGGAATTCATGTGGCTAAAATTTGTCAAACATAGCGGAGGTATTCAAAATAGGTGAGGCAGCCAAAAGTGTGAACGGTGGTGACTGCTCAAGGAAAGGGCAAAGGGCTACAGGAACACAGAATAAATGACTAACTCTGCCGATTGGCTCAAGGAAGTCATCAGCAGGGAGGTGACAGGTTTATGAGCTTAACTAATGCATAAGAATTTGCTAGATGAAGAAGAGAGGGCGGACAGTCCAAGAAGAGTAAACAACATGGGCTGAGGCCCAGGCTTGTGAAAGGACATGCATTGCTGGTGGGAAATAATCAGAAGCTCAGTGATGTTGGAGAAGAGAGGGATGGGGTGGGGCAAAGTGGCAGAAGGTGATTCTGGTAAAATCAGATATAAGTCATGCATAGATGATATATATCAAAGACTAAAAGAATCGGTGGAAATATGTACAAGGCATTATGGGGCTTTAGAAAAATTACTAACTTAGTCTGGTAGTTTGGAAATGAGGAAGGGGAATCATCAGTAAAGATTTACTGGATTTGTAAGCACTTGGTAAGTCACACTTTTAAGGAGTTTGGACTTAGTTTCGTGAGTGCTAGGGACCCAGCTTACATTATTAAGTAGAGGAGTGACACGAACAAACTTGGGTTTTATAAAAAGTACCCTGGATGGAGTGAACTAGGAAGAAACTAGGAAAGTGAAACCATTTGAGGGAGACCAGCTAAGAGGTTGGTGCAAGAGGTCAGGTAAGAGACGATGGGATCCTCTACCAAGGCAGTGGGGTAGGAATGGAGGAGGGGATGGACACAAGACACATGATGGAATCACCAGGACTTGTGGTGAGTGAGAAAGAAGCCATCAAAGATGACTATGAGGTTAGTTTTCCAGCTTAGCTAAATGGATGGAAGAAAAGCCATTCACTAAAAACCAGAAATATAGGAGAAAGAAAGATCAGGGTCTCTGGTCATGAAAATAAATTAAGTTTTAAACACATTGAGATATGGTGGCTATATAGGCAGAGATGTCTAAGAATTCTTTGAAAAATATGGTTCTAGAGATCACAGCTGGCCGGGCGCGGTGGCTCAAGCCTGTAATCCCAGCACTTTGGGAGGCCGAGACGGGCGGATCACGAGGTCAGGAGATCGACACCATCCTGGCTAACACGGTGAAACCCCGTCTCTACTAAAAAACACAAAAAACTAGCCGGGCGAGGTGGCGGCGCCTGTAGTCCCAGCTACTTGGGAGGCTGAGGCAGGAGAATGGCATAAACCCGGGAGGTGGAGCTTGCAGTGAGCTGAGATCCGGCCACTGCACTCCAGCCCGGACGATAGAGCGAGACTCCGTCTCAAAAAAAAAAAAAAAAAAAAAAAAAAAAAAAAGAGAGATCACAGTTCAGGTCTACATATGTAGATATGGACATTATCAGTGAATGGATGGGAGTTGACGCCATGAAATTGGATGAAATCCCCCAGGGCAAATGTGTGGAATAAGAATAAAAAAGGAACAAAGATAAAATCCTGGGTAACACGAACATTTAGGTGTCTTGCAGGTAAGGGAGAGCCTACATTCAACAGAGGCTAGGTGCAGCAGCTGGAGGTGTAGAAGGGTATCTGGGCAGAGTATTAGCCCTTTGGCCAAGGTCATATGATTCTTATGTTCAAGCTTTTTGCTCAGGCCAAGTCCTCTATCTTATAATGTCTTTTTTTAATTTTTATTTTTCTGAGACGGAGTCTCACTCTGTCGCCCAGGCTGGAGTGCAGTGGCGCTATCTCGGCCCACTGCAAGCTCCGCTTTCTGGATTCATGACATTCTCCTGCCTCAGCCTCAAGAGTAGCAGGGACTACAGGCGCCCGCTACCACGCCTGGCTAACTTTTTGTATTTTTAGTACAGACGGGGTTTCATCGTGTTAGCCAGGATGGCCTCCATCTCCTTTTACTCCTCTCCCTCTATCTAGCAATCCGAGATCCATTCCAAAATTTCCCTTGTTTTTCCAAGAGGCCAACTTTCTCTAACCTGCACAGATTTTTTTTCTTTCTCTAACCTTCTATTATAGTTTCTATCTGAATTTAAGTTGACATTGTGGTAGATTATTAAAATGTCCACAATACTTTTCCCATAAAGAAGCAAAGTATGTTTTTTCACTCGTTAATTCAGAGCTGGCCATGAGACTTACTCTGGCAAGTGAAGCATTAGCAAATGTAATGCAAACAGAACTTGAGAAATGCTTGTACCCTGGGGCTTACCTCTTTGCTTCCCTTGCAATCTTGCTGCCATGTGAGTGTGCCTAGAGTAGGCAGCTGATCTGTGTGGCCAAGTCACCCCCCGCCATTATCCTCAGTCAACAGAGCCAACCATCAGAAATAAGGGTGAGGCTAGCTGAGCCAGCCAGCCCCCAATGAAGCCACAAACTGGTTGCAGACACATGAAAGAGCCCATTAGAGATCAGCTGAGACTGTCCCAGATGAGGACTTCGGAGCAGAATCATAAGCTATAGCAGTAGTGCTGTTTTAAGGCACTAGGATTTTGTTTTTGTCTAAAAATATTTGTTACCCATGAAACCAGGATAAAAATAATTAAAAAATAAATAAAAATAAAAATAAAAATATTTGTTGAAAAAAAAATAATGACCTAGCATAAAGCCAACAACCAACCAACCCAATTTTGAGCACTTTTTGTATCTTAACCTCAGAGATATACAATGAATGGAAACAATGAAAAATCTGAACTACTACATAAAGATTCAATTATGTTCAAGCTACCTAATAAGAAAATACATCTTAGCCCAAATTAGCTGCCTCACCTCTAAGATGACATTACAGGAAAAAAAACCACACACACAAAAATCACTTCTAAGTTGAAATAGAAAAAAAAGGTGCAAAGGCGTTTACCTGCATTAGGTGAATTAAAAATCTGTTTAAAAATTATAAATCATTTTGATAGATAGAACAGGGAATTCTTTTTTTTTTTTTTTTTTTTGAGATGGAGTCTCGCTCTATCACCCAGGCTGGAGTGCAGTGGCGCGATCTCGGCTGACTGCAACCTCCGTCTCCCGGGTTCATGCCATTCTCCTGCCTCAGCCTCCTGAGTAGCTGGGATTACAGGTGCCCGCCACCACGCCCAGCTAATTTTTTGTATTTTTAGTAGAGACGGGGTTTCACCGTGTTAGCCAGGATGGTCTGGATCTCCTGATCTCGTGATCTGCCCATCTCGACCTCCTAAAGTGCTGGGATTACAGGCGTGAGCCACCGCACCCGGCTGGAACAGGGAATTCTTGAACTGGTCTTCATGTCAAAAACATTTTATAGTACTCTTATTATACTTTATTAAAAAGATACTATTCAATTAAGCCACTAAATTTTGAGATGATTTGTTACGTAACAATAGAAAACTGATACAGATACTAGAGGATTAAAATCTATTCTCTTTTACTATATTATTAAAGCAAAGTCATATTTCTGAAGTATCCAGAGTACAAATTAGCTATATCTTAAAGTCAATTGTTTGAAATGTAAAATACATTGTCTCATAGAAACAGATATATGTAGTGACTTCTTCATTGACTAGTCCATAGAGTCATTTTAACATATACTGAGTCCAAATTCCTTATTTGCTATACAGAGAAAAATATTGAGAAATATGCATAGAAGGTCCCTTGCATCTGCTCCAGAATACCAACTTGTGTCTGTGTAATGTGGAACTCCACAAGGGAAGGCAAAAAGCAAATAGCAACCAGTTGGCTGAGTAATTCCCAGAGCTCCCACAAGACTGGAAGATGTTCTGGGAGACTCTGACCAACAGGAGTAATGAGTCCACACTGAACATTGGGGAATTCAACAGAGACCACAGGGGTCACACAGTAGAGTGGCTAAACTAACCCAGAGCAAAGGGTTTGCTCTAAAAAAAGAAGTTTTAAAACAAGCTCTAAAATTTTCTCTAAAATAAAGAAGTTTAAAGACAAACCCCCAAAGCATCACGCTGATCCATAAGTAGATTAAGAAAACAAACTTCAACATTCTACATGAAGATTGATTGAAAAGTAATTTAACTGCGTGCCAGAAAAACTATCAAAAACTCTTTAAAGGAAGACAGCAAAATCCAGCCCTCAACAAAATACAATTTACAATATTCAGCATCCAATAAAAAAATTACCCAACATATAAAGAGGGAGGAAAATGTGTCCCATAAGAAAAAAAAAAAATTCAGTCAATAGAAACTCACCCACAAATGACAGGTGATGGAACTAGCAGGCAAGAACCTAAAACAATTATAAATATATTCAAGGACTTAAAGGAAAGCGTGAACACAATGAGCCAGAGAAAGTAAAGACATAAATATAATTCAAGTAAAAACTTTAAAGGTGAAAAGTATAATATCAGAAATAAAAAAAATCACTGTATGGGATTAACAATAGCTTATTCACTGCAGAAGAAATAATCAGTGAATCTAAAGAAATAGCAATATAAACTCTCCAGATAGTTTCTGGGTAAAAGAAAAGATTTTTTAAAAGAAAGAAAAAGAGAGAATGAGAGAGAGAGTGTTGGGGAGAAAGGAGGAAGGTGAGCAAGAGAGATTGAAAAAAATCTGAAGAAACAATGGCAAAATTTTTACAAATGTAATACACAGCATAAATCCACAGGTGCAGGAAGCACAGTGAATCACAAATAGAATAAACACAAAGAAAACCACACCAGAATAATTTTTTGAAAACCAGTGACAAAAGGAAAAATTTTAAAGAAGGCAGAAAATAAAGATATTGTATGTGGAGGATAAAAAGTAAGAACAAAGACTTTTTTTTTTTTTTTTTTTTTTTTTTTTTTTTTTGCCAGAAACTAGGCAAGCTAGAAAATAATACAACAACTTTAAAGTGCTTAAAGGAAAAAAAAGACGACCTATATCCAGTGAAAATATTCTGTGAAAATGAAGACAAAAGTAAGGATGCATTCAATCAAACACAACCTAAGACAATGCATACCAGTATGATAACTACAAGAAATTTCTTGTATAACTACAAGAAATCCGGAGTTTTTTGGGTTTTTATTGTTGTTTTTGTTTTGTTTGGTTTATTTTTTGTTTTTTGTTTTTTTTGAGACAGAGTCTCGCTCTGGTGCCCAGGCTGGAGTGCAGTGGCGTGATCTCGGCTCACTGCAACCTCTGCCTCCTGGATTCAAGCAATTCTCCACCATGTCCAGCTAATTTTTGTATTTTCAGTAGAGACAGGGTTTCACCGTGTTGGCCAGGCTGGTCTTGAACTCCTGACCTCGTGATCCACCTGCCTCGGCCTCCCAAAATGCTGGGATTACAGGCGTGAGCCACCGCGCTCGGCCTACCTGGCTCTTTATTAAAGGAAGTGCTTCTGGCAAAGGAAAGTGATGTCAAAAACTTGGGTCTACATGAAAAAATGAAAAGTGCTGCAACTGGCAAAAGCAGATGGTCCCTGATTTATGATGATTCAATTTACCGTTTTCAGCTTTACAATGGTGCAAAAGTGATAGACATTCAGTAGAAACCACACTTCAAGAACCCATAAAACCATTCTGTTTTTCACTTTAAGTATAGTATTCAATAAATTACATGAGATATTCAACATTCTATTATAAAATAGGCTTTCTGTTAGATGATTTTGCCCAACTGTAAGCTAATGTAAGTATTCTGAGCACTTTTAAGGTAGGCTAAGGGAAGCTATGATGTTCAGTAAATAATGTGCCTTAAATGCTTTTTTGACTTAGGATGAGTTCGTCATGACATTACCCCATGGTAAGTTGAGGAGCAGATGTCTATGGGTGACTACAAAAGACTTTTTTCTCATTTGCAAATTTTTTAAAAAGATAATTGACTGTTTAGCACATTGAGAGAATTATGTATAAAAGTAAAATAAATGACAACACTAGCAAAGGAAGGGAAGTGGGAAATGGAAGGATACAAAACGAGAGAAAGAGAATTAGTACAGTGACCATCCAGATATGCGTCACTCTGACTCATCAGTTGTTAAAATCTTCCCACTTTAATGTTAAATCCTCTCTCTCCCCAATTCAGCATTATTTTTGCTGAATTACTTTAAGGTAATACACTGACATCAGGACACTTCACCCATAAATATCTCAATATGGGTCCGCTTAAGTACAGGAATAATCTCCTATGCAAACACAAAACAGTTACCACACTCAGAAAACTCAGTGTTGATACAGTGCCATCATCTAACATAAAGCCAATTTTCAAATATTCCCAATTGCCCATAGATCACATGCTTTGAACTCATAATTGAAAATCTCTCCCAGAAGGAAGTTCCCTACCTTTAAGATTACAGTTGTCCTTTGATATTCGTGGGGATACTCCTTCAGATACCAAAATCCACAGATGCTCAAGTCGCTGATATAAAATGGTGTAGTGTTTGCATATAATCTATGCACATCCTCCTGTATACTTTAAATTATCTCTAAATTATTTATAGTACCCAATACAATGTAAAAGTTACGTAAATAGTTGTTATGCTGCATTATTTAGGAACTAATGACAATGAAAAGTTTGTACATGTTCAATACAAGTGCATGCATACATTCTTTTTTTTTTTTCAAATATTTTTTATCTGTGGCTGGTTGAATCCACAGATGTGGCACCCACGGATATGGAGGACCAACTGTATATTTTTTACCTTCTTATCTGCACAACAAAAGGAAAATGCTTGGCTTACTCTCATCTCTCTGGAATTTCAGGTCAGCCATTCTTTTGCGTGAATGTTTCCAAGTCAGGAATCCATCTGTACTTATTTTTGTTACTTTTAATATTTATTTATGTAATTCTTGCATTAAAGCTCATCTTTATAAATCTGGGGAGCTAAATGATAAGAACTTATGAACACAAAGAAGGAAACAGGCTGGGTGGGGTGACTCATACTTGTAATCCCAGCACTTTGGGAGGCTCAGGAGGGCGGATCACTTAAGGTCAGGCGTTTGAGACCAGCTTGGCCAACATGGTGAAATCCCATCTCTACTAAAAATACAAAAATTAGCCAGGTGTGGTGGCACACACCTGTAATCCCAGCTACATGGGAGGCTGAGGCAGGAGAATCACTTGAACCAGGTGGTGGAGTTTGCAGTGAGCCGAGATCACACCATTGCACTTCAGCCTGGGCGACACAGTGAGACTCCATCTGAAGAAAACCAACCCCCTCCCCCCTCAAAAAAAAAAAAAAAAAAAAAAAGAAGGAAACAACAGACACTGGGGTCTACTTAAGTGGGAGAGTGGGAGGAGGAGGAGGAGCAGAAAAGATAACTATTGTGTACTGGGCTTAATACCTGGGTAATGAAATAGTATGTGCAACAAACCCCCGTGACACGTGTTTACCTATGCAACAAACCTTCATATGCACCCCAAACCTAAATTAAAAGTTAAAATAAATATATAAATAAAAGCAAATGTCTCAGAACTTGTTTTTGTTTTGTTTTGTTTTTTAAAAAAGAGCAGATGTTGTTTTTCCCTAACCCCAAATATATTCTCAGAACCTAACAAGTGCTTGGCACATAATATGTGTCCAATAAATGTTTGTGGAGTGAATGAATGGGTAAAGTGTTTAAGTTGGGGAAATGCCTATATCTACTTTATATATATCAGCATCTCATAGAATTGGACCTTCAATGGGAGTAAAATAGATCCTTATTAAGTAAAGGAATATTTTGCATCATAGCTAGCAGTATGTTTTGACTGTTCCTTTTGCACTTTTCTTCTACATTTTAGAAACAGAAGAGTACTATAAGGAATATTGGATTTGATCTTCAATTCACTGCATCAAACTGTAGAAATTTAGTAACTATAGGGGGAACTATTACTATAGGGGGAACTATAGGGGGAATTATTACTAATACAGCCACATATAACTATCGTATCATTCATTATGTACTTAGTGTCAAACCTGTACCAAGGACTTTACATGCATTTTTAAATTTTATTTTTTAAAGTCAGATTTGTTGAGATACATTTGACTTTCAGTAAAACTCATACTTTTTAGTATGCAGTTCTATGCAGTTTAATAAGTGCACGTAGCTACTGTCATAATATAAAACATTTCCATCATCCCTCCCCACAAATTCCCTTATGTTCCTTTTTTTTTTTTTTTTTTTTTTTTTGAGGTAGAGCCTTGCTCTGTAACCAGGCTGGAGTGCAGTTGTGTAGTCGTGTGATCTCGGCTCACTGTAACCTTAGCCTCCCAAGTAGCTGGGATTACAGGCACGAAATTTTTTTTTTTTTTTTTTTTTTTTTTTACTTTTAGCAGAGACGGGGTTTCACCATGTTGGCCAGGATGGTCTCGATCTCCTGACCTCGTGATCCACCCACCTTGGCCTCCCAAAGTGCTGGGATTACAGGTGTGAGCCACTGCGCCCTGCCTATACTCCTTTATATGCACTATTTAGTCCTACTAATTACCTTAGTAGACATCACTATTTATTATTTCCATGTTTTTGGAGAGGAAAAACTGAGGCTAAGAGCAGTTCAGGAATTTACTGAGGATTGTTACATAGTAAATGGCAGAGCCTGGACTCCAAATCCTGTGATCTAAGTACTTCACCATGCCATTAGTATTTTGTAGTACTGTATTTCATTTGTTCAAAATTGCATTTCCCATTTTGTTACACAATGAGATGGATAGGGAGTTGTGACAACAGGAGAAAATTAAAATGAATTTTTCAAAAATACTAAGAATAAGGTAAATGAATTACAAGATAGATTACATGTCATATTAGAAGTGTACCCTCTCTATGTTACACAGCATTAAAACCAAGTAAAATTTTAATTGATTGATACGGTAGTGAATATTTCAAAAGCTTGTGAATTTTAACTTTGCTTCACAACCAAGAAACCCATTAGTCACTTGACTGAAGAAATATCCAAGGATAAGATGTGGGAATTGCGGCTGCCTGACATGTCAGACCTAGGTGGTCACCATCCTCAAGTAGCTTACCATTGAGTTTCACAGATAAAACAATCAAAGTCTTTTGTCGTTACTGTTTTATTTAGAGTTCTGCCATGATGGTAGCTTTACTTGGCCCCGGCTCTGATTTGGTCTTCCCGATTTCCAGAAACCTCTCTACCAACTGTTGCTGAAAAAGCAGTGGAAGCCAGAGGTCATGTTATCATACCTTTGCACAAAGTGAGCGTCTCTGCTGGTTCAAGCTGTAGGAAACAACGAATTATTCTAGTTAATTTCAAAAACCTAGTCTGTTTTAGATATTTATGTTAACAACCCTAAAAACATGTATTTTATCAAAGAAGTTTTTAACACTGAGTGGAAAAACATTTCCATTGCACAATCTAAAGCCAAATAGATTGCTTTGAGCTAATCATGTGTGTTCAATACACATCTTTTTACCTAGATGTTTGCTTATAGCTACATAATTTAGTTATTCTCCTATCTACATTCAATTAAACCTCTATGGCCCCTGGTGATGATATTTTTACAAACATCACTGCCATTAACCAACTCTGAGTCTCAGGAGACACGCGCTAAAATTTTTCTTTTTATCATTCTTATCATTTCTTCATATTATTAATATTAATGCTTTAGCAAACAAGAACACCTGGAGAGAGTGATTTATGAGCTAATTATAGACACTCTTCACTACATAAATAAGGCCTGTATACATAGTTTAGGATTTCTCAACATGGAGCCAATGTATTAGAAAAATCCTATATCATTTTTATTTTAGTATATTTAATAGTTAGAAATTTTTCCTTTAGTAGCAATTTTTTTTTAGCAAAGTAAGAGTGATCTAAAGACAAATATGGTAAATAAAGTAGATGATCCAATATATATATTTTTTTCTGTGGGGGGAATAATTAGTTGAATTTATAAGGTAATGTGAATAGTTACATTTGTGTGTTTCTTTAACTGGCTTTAAAAGCAATTGCAAAAAGTTTTGTTGACACCTTGAGTAATTATATTATTGTTCAACAAGCATGTGGTCTTCTGGAGCTTCAACTTTAAAGGACAACATACTTTATGTTTTATTATGCTTCCTTAAAAATAAGTCATGTATCCTCAAAAAACTAAAAATAAAGCTACCATATGATACAGCAGTCTCACTCCTAGGTATATACCCAAAAGAAAGAAAATCAAAGTAAATCAGTATATCAAAGAGATAACTGCACTTCCATGTTTATTGCAGCACTATTTACAATAACCAAGATTTGGAAGCAACCTAAGTGTCCATCAACAGATGAGTGGATAAAGAAAATGTGGTACATGTACACGATGGAGTACTATTCAGTCATTAAAAAGAATGAGATCATGTCAATTGCAACATGGATGGAAATAGAGGTCATTATGTTGAGTGAAATAAACCAGCCACAGACAGACAAACATCACATGTTCTCAATGATTAGTGGCAGCTAAAAAGACAACTGGACTCATGGAGATAGAGAGTAGAAGGATGGTTACTAGAGACTGGGATGGGTAGTGGGGGTGCAGTGAGGCAGAAGTGGGAATGGTTAATGGGTACAAAAGTAATTAGAAAGAATGAATAAGACCTAGCATTTGCTAGCACAACAGGGTGACTATAGTAAATAATATTTAATTGTACCTTTAAAAATAGCTAAAAGAGTATAATTGGATTGTTCATAACACAAAGGATAAATGCTTGAGGGGATAGATACCACATTTACCTTGAGGTGATTATTATGCATTGCATGCCTGTATCAAAATATCTCACATAACTCATGAATATATATACCTACCGTGTACCCACAAAAATTAAAAGTTATCTGACTTTAAAGTGATACCATCCTAACTTTATGTACTGAAGTTCATTCAAGACCTTAATTCAGGGATTCATGTGAGCTATAAAGAGAATTTACAGCCAGGCTTGGTGTGTAATCCCAGTACTTTGGGAGGCCGGGGCGGGTGGATCCCTTGAGTTTAGGAGTTCAGGACCAGCCTGGGCAACATGGTGAAACCCCATCTCTACAAAAACTACAAAAATTAGCCAGGCATGGTGGTATGTGCCTGTAGTCCCACCTAGTCAGGAGGCTGAGGTGGGAGGATCAACCGAGCCCAGGAGGGTGAGGTTGCAGTGAGCCGTGAGTAAGCCCCTGTACTCCATCCTAGGCAACAGAGCAAGACCGTGTCTCAAAGAAAAAAAAAAAAAAAGAACTTGGCCAATTACTACTTTTTCAAAAGAAAAAGAAAAGAGAACGTATTGGCAATTAGGAGTTAACACTGAAATTTTTAATAAATCCATCTTTTAGTTAATCAATAAGCATTGCTCAAGGTAGTGCTAAGTGCTACATTATCCCATGTATAAATTACCCATAACTAGTCAGTTAAGCAGCTAAGTGTGGGACCTGAGACATTCTTCAGGAGATTAAAATCTAGTTGGACACCTAAGACTAATAAACATCAAATGATTAAGGGATAAAATAAAAAAGTTGCTGCTGTAAATTTTTACCATTAGTTATTAGTTTACTAATCTAACACATAAAAACTAACAGTAAATTTTATTTTTGTCTCATGTCTTGGCCATACCTTAGTCAACTATTACTCCGCCTTCTTCCTAGCTTGGCCTAAATAACTAACCAGGACAACACTCATACCTGACACATTCAAATTGCCTGGATGCGGTCCTGTCCTGAAACTAAGATATACATCTACATACCACACAGGCTAAGCATTGACTACCTACGGTAAATTGAGAATATTATATAATTCTTCCAGATGAGTGAGGGCTTTGCAAGAGAGGATGTAATTATTATATGAAGAAATGAAAATAACAATCTCCTTTCTCATTTGCAATGCTTATTACATTGTATGAATTACATATTACCAGATTGTTTATTAATATTTGCCTTGTTCTGAAAAAGGATATGAGACTGTTAAGTGAAAATAGGTAACACATAAGCAATGAGCTGTGTGGGTTCTTTTCCCTACTCAGAAATATAGAATATAATTTCATATACTGTAGTAATGGCATAATAAAGTGGCTTAATAAGCAGCCAGTTTCAATTTCAAACATTGCTTAACTGACTAGTTATGGGTAATTTATACATGGGATAATGTAGCCCATTAGTTGCTACATTTATTTAGCATCCAGAGGTTTTGAGTAAATGAATCAATCAATTCAATTTAAAAACTAGTATAATTTATTTCCTCCTACTTAATTGACATTGGCTCTGATGTACCCATTACCTCAATTATGGAATTCTAGATTCAAGTCCATAGTACCAGATCTAGGACAGACTGTCATTTTAAAACAGAATTAAATGAGCTCATGTACCAGACATGGCTAGTTGCCAATACTCATTCTCCATTCTTCAAAACATTACCCTGATTCTGTTTGAGGTGAGAACACTATCCAACTAAAAATACTTGATTTCCCAGCTTGTTTTCCAGATAAAGGTAGTCATTTGGCACAATTATGACCAGTTAGATGTGGGTGAACATCTGTGGGGAGGAGTTGCTTCCTTGAGTGGAATGGTAAACCTTTGAAAGGAGGAAGCCCTTGGCCTCCATTCTTTCTGTCTTCTTTTCTTCTTCCTTCCTGAGACATGAATGTTATGCCAAAGAAGCCAAACCCATCTTATGGCCCAGAGGGTTGCAGGGCAGGAAGATAAAAGCATTTGGAACAACGATGCCACCATGGGGCCACTACCCAAGCCCTAGACTTCTTGTAATGTGAACAACAACAATGAAAAATCTAATTTTGGTTGAGTTTGCTGCCATGTGCTGTCAAATTACAAATACTATAAAGGTGCCCAAAGTGGGTGCCAAAAAAATATTAGCAATTATGTGAGAGATTCCTAAAGATCAGGAAATACTTTAGGAAAGCTTTAATTAATTAATAAATTAACATGAAAAAAGAGAAGTCTAATAGCAGGGAGGTAAAAACAATGATATTATTAATATTTATTATTATTATTATTTTTTAATAGAGACACAGTCTTCCTGTGCTGCCCAGGCTGGTCTTGAACTCCTGGGCTCAAGCAATCCTCCCAGTTTGGCCTCCCAAAGTGCTGGGATTACAGGCATGAGCCATCACACCCAGCCAATAGTTATTATTATGGTTAATTTTTTGAGTGCTTACCATACACCAGGCACCATGTAATATTGCATATATGATATAAATATAAATACGTATATAACATACAGCACATATATAAACAGATGTTTATATGTTATGTATATATAACATATATGTAATTTATTACTATAACAATCCTGTAGGGTTGCAACTATTGTTACCCCTATTTCATAGGTGAGAAGAATAAAGCTTAGGAAGGTTAAATAAATGAGACTACAGGCACATGCCACCACGCCTGGCTAGTTTTTTGTATTTTTAGTGGGGTCGGGGTTTCGCCATGTTGGTCAGGCTGGTCTTGAACTCCTGACCTCAGGTGTTCCACCTCCCTTGGCCTCCCAAAGTGCTGGGATTACAGGTGTGAGCTACCACACCTTGTCAAACATCCTGCTTTTTAAATGAAGTGTCAGATTAAGACACGTAGGCAAAAAAGCAATGCAGCAGCAACGCACGAAGAATAGGTTTATCTGTTAATCCCTAAATAACTGGTATTTGAGTATCAGGAACTACAGAGAAATCTACAGGGGAAGAGGAAAGGTCTGAAACTGTGGCCAAGAGACGCAAACTATGCACTGCCCTTCAGAACTTCATGATGGCAAAGAGCAGTTGATAATATTGAACTTGTGTTTACACAGATGTGTACATATTAAAATAAGACGTATTTGTTAAAGTGTGGTGGTGGCCAGGAGAATACACTTCACTGACCTTCTACTGAGTGAGAGTGATTGATCGAGGGCCCAGAGACTGAGCATGCTAGGGACTAGAGGGCAGTCCTATTTACACGGGACTCCTCTGACTGATAACTTTGGCTTGAGACGTCTCAAAATTTCTTGTTGCACCTACCTTAGACTACACTGGCTTCTATCCACTCGTTCTTCACCTGCTCCTTCGCTCCACTGATGGCTGGTTTTCCCAGGCCCTCCTCTCTGCCTACATTTTCCTTTTCTTTTTTTTTTTTTTTTTTTTTTTTTTTTGCGACGGAGTCTTGCTCTGTCGCCAGGGCTGGAGTGCAATGCAATGCTGTTATCTTGGCTCACTGCAACCTCCGCTCCCCCGGGTTCAAGCAATTCTCCTGCCTCAGCCTCCTGAGTAGCTGGGATTACAGGCGTGCGCCACCGCGCCCAGCTAATTTTTGTGTTTTTAGTAGAGGCGGGGTTTCACCCTATTCGTCAGGCTGGTCTCGAACTCCTGACCTCAGGTGATCTGCCCACTTCGGCCTCCCAAAGTGCTGTGATTACAGGCATGAGCCACAGAGCGTGGCTTTCTTTGTTTTTTGTTTTTTTTAGGGGTGTCCCTATGTTCCCCAGGCCAGTCTCAAACTCCTGGGCTCAAGCGATCCTTCTGCCTCAGCCTCTCAAAGTGCTAGGATTACAGGCATGAACCACCAATCTTCTATCACAGGGATTTCTCCTAGTGAAATATTTGCAAATTTAATCCTGTCCTGGAGTCTGCTTCTGGGAGGACCCAGACTAACATGAGTGATAAATGTCTTCTTACGAAAATGCCTCCAGTCTAGACTGCTCTCTCAAACTCTAGATCTCTTTAGATGTTCCCATAAAATTCCATAAGGATACTTTGCAGGTAATCCCCCACCTTTTCTATAGACTTAGTTTTTCTAGAGCATTCTTAGGGTCACAACAAATTTGAACAGAAGGTACAGAGATTTCCCGTCCCTATGAACAGCCCCCTCATCAACAACATTGCCTACCAGAGTGCCATTAACCAACTTTGAGTCCTAGGAGATACATGCTAAAAATTTTCTTCTTATCAGTCTTATCATTTCTTTGTATCATTAATATTAATACTTCAGCAAACAATGATGCTTAGAGTGATTCATGGGCTAATTTTAGACAGTCTCACTACATAAATAAGGCCTGTAGTTTACAATTGATGAACCTACATTTACACATTATCACACAGGGTCCATAGCTTACTACAGGGTTCACTCTTGGTGTTGTACAGTCTAGGGGTTTGAATAACTTATAATGACATGTGTCCACCATTCTAGTATCATGCAGAGTAGTTTCACTGCCCTAAAAGTTGCTGGTGCTTTACCTGTTCATCCCTCCCTCCCTTCAACCCCTGAATTTTTTTTTTTTTTTTTTTAGATGGAGTCTCACTGTGTTGCCCAGGCTGGAGTGCAGCTAAATGATCTCAGCTCACTGCAACCTCCGCCTCCCATGTTCAAGTGATTCTCCTGCCTCACCCTCCTATGTAGCTGGGATTACAGGCACCTGCCACCACATCCAGATAATTTTAGTATTTTTAGTAGAGACAGGGTTTTGCCATGTTGGCCAAGCTGGTCTCGAACTTCCAACCTCAGGTGATTCACCTGCTTCAGCCTCCCAAAGTACTGAATTACAGGCGTGAGCCACCATGTGGGGAAACCTTTTAAGTTTTACCATTTCCAGAATGTTGCGTAGTCAGGATCATACAGCATGTAGCCTTTTCGGGCTGGCTTTTTTCACTTAGTAACATATGTTTAAGTTTCATTAAATGTGTTTTCATGACTTGATGGCACATTTCTTTTTAGTGATGAATAATATTCTATTGTCTGTGTGTACTGCAGTTTATCCATTCACCCACTGAAGGACATCTTGGTTGCCTCCAAGTTTTGGTATTTGTGAATAAAGCTGCTACAAACATCCACGTGGACACAAGTTTTTGTATGAACACAAGTTTTCAACTCCTTTGTGTAAATACCAAGAGGCACAATTGCAGGATCAGATGGGAAGACTGTGTTTAGTTTTGTAAGAAGCCACCAAACGGTCTTCCAAAGTGGCTATACCATTTTGCATTCCCACTAGCAATGAATGAGACTTCCTGTTGCTCACATCCTCGCAGGCATTTGATGTTGCCAGTGGGTAATCTCCGTTTGGCATTGGTCTTGGTTAACAGCCTGAACACTAAGACCTCAGTCTCCCTCACAAACTCACCCCATCAGTCACTAAAGTCCATTGATTTTGCCTCTTGAACATTTCTTCTGTCCATCCTTTTCTTTCCATCCCACTACCTTGCCTTTCTCATCATTTCCCCATTGACTATGGTAGTTTTTTAATTGCTCCCATTGCCTCCAGAGACATCACTAGTCAAAACACACTTTGTTAGCCGGGAGTGGTGGTGTGGGCCTGTAGTCACAACTATCTGGGACAGTCCTAACTACATAAATAAGGCCTATAGGTTACAATTGATGAACCTACCTTTACACATCTATCATGCATGTCCACAGCTTACTACAGGGTTCACTCTTGTACAGTCTAGGGGTTTGGATAAATTTCTAATGACATGTATCTACCATTCTAGTATCATGTATAGTCATTTTATGCCCTAAAGGTCCTTGGTGCTTTTAGGGAGCCTTGCTGCCTCAGGAGCCTGAGGCGGGAGGATCATTTGAGTCCAAGGCTACAGTGAGCTATGATCGCACCACTGCACTCCAGCCTGGGCGACAGAAAAAGACCCTGTCTATTAAATAAACAAATACCTACTACGGTCTGAGGAAACTTCCAAAACCACACATCTGGTCATATCATGTCTTTAATTGAGACCTTTCCGTGGCTCCCCTCTGGTTTCAGTGGCTTTAGAACCTTTGTAACATGACCCACTGAAATAAAAACATTCCACATCAGGACTCAGTAAACACATTCTTATTCAAGATACGCACGTGTATGCATAATATATATAACTAAAATAAAAGTTTTATGAAACAAACTTACCCCTGCTACTTGTGATGCACTTTGATATTTTCTATTTTATTCTATTCTGTTCTGTTCTACAAAATTTTATTTCACACAAGAAATTATTGCAAACCACTCAATCTCACAATCTAGTAACAGATTATAACTAATAGTTTGAAAAAACCTAGAGGTCTAGAAGATGAAGTCCAAATTCCTTTCCTTGGCTTCTGGTCCTTCTCTTGATGTAAGCTTGGACAATAATTCCAGCTTCATTCATCTCACCAGTAAAGCCACTGAATGCCTGCTATGTGTCAGTTACGATGTGGGGAATTAAACAGTGAGTAATGAATGGCTCAGTGCCAACCAGAAAAGACAGTGCAGTATTTTGTGGGACGCAGCCCAGCAAAAGTGTATTACTATTCAATGATAAAATGAAGGTAAATACTGTTAAGACAGCACATAATAAGGAGATTCTTGGGGGAAGTAGAGAGTGCTTCCCGGAAGAAACCTCTAAAGTGACTTCTCACAGCTAAGTTGGAATTAATCAGGAAAAAGGGGTGGTGACAGGTATTGTCCCAGGCAATAGAAGTAGCCTGTTTATTGGAGGCAAAAGAGTGCATGAGTTTGTATCAGAAGGCTGAGCCTTTGAAGAGTAAAAAGTGATTCATTGTGGCTAGAGACTCAGAGCCCCAGGAGGCATAGGGTGGGAGATGCAGATGGCGAGGTAAAGAACGCCCCCTGGAGGATATTGAAGGCCACACTTCTCCTCCAGGCTTTCAGATTGCGTCCCAGGGAATCCAAGGCTCCACAGAGGGGCCTCGGGAACAGAGGGAGAGTATCAGATGAAGGTCAAGCAGGCCAGACTTTCCTTATCACCTTCAACCTGAGTAGCAGCGGCACAAGCATCGCGGCATTTTACATGGACCCATGTTGAAGACAGTGAAGAAAATAGAGTGGAGGAAGGCAAGACTGACAGCTGTGCCAAACTAGGAGAGTGGTAGCAAGAGGGTAAGAGGATAGGAGCGGCCAGAAACTTAAAGTCAGGAGAAAGAAAAGACAGCCCTGGGGATGTAATTTTGGACAAGTCCTCATATTTTACACCTTCCGTGTCTTTGTATATTTTGTTCCCTCTGCCTAGAGCAGGATTCTTGACCTTATTTATTCAGTGTTTTTCTTTTGCTGTCTGGGAAATCTAAGAATAATGTATTTAAAGGCATCAACGTACACATTACTACAAAGAAACCCCAATGTGTTAATATATAGTTATCAAAATATTAGGAACACAAAGTTGTGTTATATTGTTTCCTTATTAGTGCAATAAATAATAAGGTCTTACAGTAAGCCTTATAACTATTATAATTCCAAAGTAGTGAGTAGTAAATATTTCAAGGATCTGAATCAACTGCAATGTGAGTTGAATATATCTGTGATTCTATTGGTGACAAGTTACAAGTATTGCCAATACTACTCCAGTTTGAGGCCTGAATTTATAATGGAAGGAAATGCTAAATTTCAAACTGGAGGTTACTGAAAATAAAGATGAAATTATTTTCCCAACCAAAGTCTTCAAATCCTTGAATTGGAACCATGAACCCCTTGGTTACAGCCCTGGCTTAAAAGCCCTTTCCTTCCTTGTCTACCTGTTATATTCATTTATCTTCTAAGGTTTATCTTACATGTTGCTGCTAGTTATTCTTGAAGCTAGATTCTGAGATTCTGATGGCAGTTGTATGTAGTTTAATTACAGCCTGTGAGGGACTGCTGCGGTCCTTTTTTTGCTTACCAGTTCTCTCCCACACTGGAATGTGAGCTCCCTGAAGGCAGAAATTATTTCTGATGTACCTTAATAGCCTGAGTATCTTACACAGCCTTGCATCTAAAAGCCCATTGAATGAATGGACACACCGTTCCATGAGAACACTAATCACTTTAAATTGCTGGGGAGGGGTTGGAGTGTGTAGAAAATGATAACTTTATTTGTATCTCTCTTTCAGTAATACAGAAATTTCATGTTATAGTCAGTGGATGAAAAGAAGATAAGGAAATTGCCTAGCATAAGGCAGTAAACAAAATAAGGGTGCATAAATTGTGGATAGAAGTGTGTGACAAGTACAGCATGGAAGAACCCCATTGAAAAAAGAGTAGATTTGGCTGGGTGTGGTGGCTCACACCTGTAATCCCAGCACTTTGGGAGGCCGAGACAGGAGGATGGCTTGAGTCCAGGAGGTTGAAGCTGCAGTAAGCCATAATCACACCACTGCACTGCAGCCTGGGTGACAGAGTGATACTCTGTCTCAAGAAAAATAAAAATAAAAATAAAAAATAAAACATGCTGCTTGTCCCTGACATTCGAAGACAGCCTTTAGAAACTTATCTCTGCCAATTCTAACAATTAATATATGTAGGCAAATTATCCCTCAGAAAGATCTTCAGCATAACAGTTGTTGATAAAAGTGTCTATTAAATTTTAATTAGTACATTTTAAAGTAAAAAGAGAAATTATCTAAATGTCCCGCTCTGTAATTAAATGTGAATTACATTTTAGAATATTTTATTTAAAAAACACATTGCACTCTGAAAAGACATGGAGGAAACTTAAACGCATAGTACTATGTAAAAGAAACCAATCTGAAAAGGTTATGTAATGCCTAATCACAACTGTATAACATTGTGGAAAAGACAAAACTATGGAGACAGTAAAATGATGACTGATTGCCGGGAGTTAGGAAAGAGAGAGGGATAAATAGGCAGAGCACAGAAGATTCTTAGGGCAATGAAACTCCTCTATATGATACTACAGTTGTGGATACATGTCATACATTTGTGAGAACCTATGCAACGTACAACACCAAGTGTGAACCATAATGTAAGCCATGGACTTTAGGTGATAATTTTGTGTCAATGCAGGTTCATTGACTGTAATAAATATAGCACTCTGGGGCAGAATGTAAATTGTGGAGGTGGTTGTGTGCATGTGGGTGGGGGGATATAGAGGGTAGATGGGAACTCTCTCTACTTTTTGTTCACTTTTGCTGTGGACCTAAAACTGCCTTAAAAAATGAAGTTTATTAATTAAAAAAAAAAAAAACATGTTGCCCCCTCTTTCAAGTTTATTGTGTAAAAACTTAAATGTGTGAATTATATTTTTGTGAAGAATCTATGGAGCGATGGATGATACATACAACATATAGCCTATATATAATATAGTAACCATTTAAAAACTATGAAGAGAAATGCTTTTTTAAAAGTGCCATTTTAGTCAAGACTTTTGCTTCTTCTGAACTTTTATGACACTTTTTCCCTTGACCACTCCTGCCTTGCGCTTTGCTATATCTCTTGTGTAATGCTCTGTTTCCCAGTTTAGATTGTAAGCAATTCTAAGGCAGATCTGTGACTTAGATCCCTGTGTATTCCCCCACAGAGGGAGAGGACATTTCTAGCAGAATGAACACGGTAAGCAAAGGCACAGGGATGTGAGGACCGAACTCAGAGAGAGACCAGGGAGCCAGACAGCTGATGAGAGAGGAGCTGGAAAAGTGGATTCGGGTTAGATTTGGATTTTGTTCTGCAGGCAGTGAGGGTTTGGTTTTTATAAAAACAGGGCAGGGATATAATCAGAACAGTGCTAAAGAAGATTACTCTGGCAGCAGGTTGTAAAATGGATTGGCACAGGAGAGGACAGGCATACAGTCTAGTGAAGGACATAAAAACAGCAGCTCCTATTTATTGAGAGCTTACTATGTGTCAAGCACTGCAATAAACGTTTTATGTGCATCATTTCACTTAATCCTCACAAGTCCACAAGGCAGTTGCTATCATTATCTTTATTTCAGCTTGAGGAAAATGGAAAAGCAGAGGCTTGGAAAAGTTACATAACAGTTATGTTCTTGTGCATGTGACCTGTTCAGTTGCACAAGGCCTGGCACTGGCTTTCATGCTCTGCTGTCTCCATCTTGAGATTCTTAATTTTTAAACAAAGGGCCCTCACTTTCATTTTGTGCTGGGCATCAGAAATTATGTAGCCAGTCCTGGTTAGCTCATTTTGCCTGTGACCATATAGGCAATAGATTTCAGAGCAAGAATTTAAGAGTTCATGTCCTCAACCATTCTGCTCTGCTACACAAGCTCATGATCCAAATCACCAGTAAGATAATGTGAAGGAAATGGGGATGGATATTGAAAGAGAATATGAGGCCAGGCGCGGTGGCTCATGCCTGTAATCCCAGAACTTTGGGAGACCCAGGAGGGCGGATCACGAGGTCAGGAGATCGAGACCATCCTGGCTAACATGGTGAAACCCCATCTCTACTAAAAATACAAAAAAAATTAGACGGGCATGGTGGCAATCGCCTGTAGTCCCAGCTACTCAGGAGGCAGAGGCAGGAGAATGGTGTGAACCCAGGAGGCAGAGCTTGTAGCGAGCCAAGATCGCGCCACTACATTCCAGCCTGGGCAATAGAGTGAGACTCTGCCTCAAAAAAAGAAGAGAGAGAATATGAGTTAATACTTGGAAGGTTTAGAAGCTTTTTTTTTTTTTTCCGAAATTAAAATAATTTTGTTGTGAGAACGTTTTTAGAATTTCACAAGATCTTTTACAATAACCAGATGTTTCCTACTGGGAAACACTATCTTTACGTCTTTTTTTTTTTTTTTGACAGAGTCTCGTCTTGCTCTGTCGCCCAGGCTGAAGTCCAGTGATGCCATCTCAGCTCACTGCAACCTCTGCCTCCAGGGTTCAAGCGATTCTCCTACCTCTGCCTCCCGAGTAGCTGGGATTACAGGCACACACCACAATGCCCAGCTAAGCTTTTTATTTGTAGAGATGGGGTTGTGCCATGTTGGCCAGGCTGGTCTCAAATTCCTGACCTCATGTGATCCACCCGCCCCAGCCTCCCAAAGTGCTGGAATTACAGGCGTGAGCCACCACACCCAGTCTCTCTTTACCTCATTGAGGGTGCTGTTGGCTGGCCTTGCTGGCTGGGGAGCCCTGAGCTTTACCTCTGGTAGACTGTGACACCTGTTGACAACAACGCATTATTGCAAGAATCTATTTTGCTGTTTTAGAAATCAGGCTATCTTTATTTTTATTTTTTTTTTTAAAAAACTTGCCCTTCAGTTTTACACTTCCCAGATTATTTTTCTTTCTGATGTTCATTGAAAAAAACAGGTTGAAAAACTGCCTGGCTGATTCATCCTCAACTTTATTAAGAGTTTTTTTTTTTTTTTTTTTTTTTTTTTTTAAGAGACAGTGTCTCACTCTGTTGCCCAGGCTGGAGTGCAGTGGTGCAATCATAGCTCACTGTAGCCACAGACTCCTGGGCTCAAGGAATCTTCCCACTTCAGCCTCGAGTATCTAGGATTACAGACATGCACTATCATGCCCAGCTAATTTTTAAAATATTTTGTAGAGATGGGATCTCATTGTGTTGACTAGGCTGGTATCAAACTCCTGGTCTCAAGAAATTCTTCTGCCTTGGGCTTTCAAAGTGCTGCAACTACACCCGTGAGCCACCATACTGAGCCTGGAGCTTTTTACAGAAAAAAAATTCATATGGAAACAGTAAAAAAATGTGATACAAAGATTTTTTTAAGACAATATTAATTTATAGGATGAAAAATTAGAACACAAATGTGTAATAGTTACTAGTGTAGGCTAGGCATAGTGGCTTATGCCTGTAATCCCAGCACTTTGGGAGGCTGAGGTGGGCAGATCACGAGGTCAGGATCGAGACCATCTTGGCTAGCATGGTGAAACCCCGTCTCTACTAAAAATACAAAAATTAGCTGGGCGCGGTGGCTCAAGCCTGTAATCCCAGCACTTCGGGAGGCCGAGACGGGCGGATCACGAGGTCAGGAGATCGAGACCATCCTGGCTAACACGGTGAAACCCCGTCTCTACTAAAAAATATGCAAAAAAACTAGCCGGGCGAGGTGGCGGGCGCCTGTAGTCCCAGCTACTCAGGAGGCTGAGGCAGGAGAATGGCGTAAACTCGGGAGGCGGAGCTTGCAGTGAGCTGAGATCCGGCCACTGCACTCCAGCCCAGGAGACAGAGCGAGACTCCGTCTCAAAAAAACAAAACAAAACAAAACAAAAAAACAAAATACAAAAATTAGCCGGGTGTGGTAGCGGGCTCCTGTAGTCCCAGTTACTCAGGAGACTGAGGCAGGAGAATGGTATGAACCTGGGAGGTGGAGCTTGCAGTGAGCCGAGATCACACCACTGCGCTCCAGTCTGGGCAACAGAATGAGACTCCATCTCAAAAAAAAAAAAAAAAAGTTATGAGTGTATATGTATCTCTAAATAATATTTGGCATATTTCTTTAATTTAACCCTATGGAATCCATCTGTACAGACAGGTAGAGAAGATTCAGTAACTGGAGTAATACATATAGAGTTTTATAACATGCTATTTTTCAATGGACCCCTACATTTTATCTGTAACAGTGATAGAATTGCATACAGTGTTGTATAGTCCACATGGTAGTCACAGAAAACTTGCTCCAAATAGTGATTTTTAAAATATATATAGGCATATCTTGAAGATATTGAGGGTTTGGTTTCAGACCATTGCAATAAAATAGAGTGCTAAAAAGTGAGTAACACCATTTTCTTTTGGTTTTCCAATGCATATAAAAATTAATGTTTATACTATAAGGTACTATAAGGTAGTTTATTTAGAATGCAATAGTATTTTCTAAAAAACAATGTATATGCCTTAATTTAAAAATGATTTAGCCAGGCATGGTGGCTCATGCCTGTAATCCCAACACTTTGGGAGGCCAAGGTGGGAGGATTGCTTGGATCCAGGAGTTCAAGACCAGCCTGAGCCACATAGCAAGACCCTATCACTACAAAAAAAGTTAAAAGTTAGCCAACATAGTGGCATGTCCCTGTGGTCCCAGCTATTTAGAAGGCTAAGGCAGGAGGACGGCTTGAGCCTGGAAGATCAAGGATACAGTGAGCTATGATTATGCCACTGCACTCCAGCCTAGGCGACAGAGTGAGACCCTGAATCAAAACATATATATACTTTATTGCTAAAAATTCCTAACCATCATCTGAGCCTTCAGTAAGCGGTAATCTTTTTGCTGTTACAGGGTCTTGCCTCAATGCCGATGGCTGCTGACGGATCAGGGTGGTGGTTGCTAAAGGCTGGGATGGCTGCAACAATTTTTTACAATAAGACAATGAAGATTACCACGTTAATTGGCTCTTCATAAAAGATTTCACTGCAGCATGTGATGCTGTTTGACAGCATTTTACTCACACTAGAACTTGTTTGAAAATTAGAGTCAATCCTTTCAAACTCTGTTGCTGCTTTATCAGCTAAGTTTATGGAATATTCTACATCCTTTGTTGACATTTCAATAATGTTCACAGCATCTTCACCAGGAGTAGATTCTATCTCAAGAAATCATTTTCTTTGTTCACCCATAAGATGTAGCTCCTCATCTGTTAAAATTTTATTATGAGATTGCAGTAATTCAATAACATCTTCAGACTTACTTCTAGTTATAGTTATTGCTATTTCCACCACATCTGCAGTGACTTCCTCCACTGAAGTCTTGAACCTCTCAAAGTCATATTTGATTATTAGAATCAATTTCTGCCAAACTCTGTTAATGTAGGCAACATTTTGACTTCCTCCTGTGCATCACAAATGTTCGTTTTTGTTTGTTTGTTTGTTTGTTTTTGAGACAGGGTCTCACTCCATCACACAGGCTGCTGGAGTGCAGATCACAGCTCACTGCAGCCTCAAACACCCAGGCTTAAGTGATCCTCCCATCTCAGCCTCCCAAGCAGCTGGGACCACAGGTGCATGCCACCACACCTGGCTAACCTTTTTTTATTACTTATGGAGATGGTGTCTCATCATGTTGCCCAGGCTGGTCTCAAACTCCTGGGCTCAAGTGATCCTCCTGCCTCAGCTTCCCAAATGCTGGGATTACAGAAGTGAGCCACCGCACCTGGCCCAAGAATGTTCTTAATGGAATCTAGAATAATGAATGCTTTCCAGAATATTTTCAATTTACTTTGCCAGATCCATCAGAGGAATCACTATGTATGGTAGCTAATGCCTTAGAAAATGTATTTCTTAAACAATAAGACTTGAAAGTCAAAATTACTCCTTGATTCATGAGCTGAAGAATTCATGTTTTGTTAGCAGGCATGAAAACAACATTAATCTCCTTGTACATTTCCATCAGAGCCTTGGGTGATCATGTATACTATAAATGAGCAATAATATTTTGAAGGACTCTTTTTTACTGAGCAGTAGGTCTCAATAGTGGGTTTAAAATATTCAGTAAACCGTGCTATAAACAGGTGTGCTGTCATCCAGACTTTGTGTTCCATTTCTAGAGCACAAGCAGAATAGATTTAGCATAATTTGTAAGGGCCCTCGGATTTTTCAGAATGGCAAATACACATTGGCTTCAACTTAAAGTCACCAGCAACATTAGACTCTAACAAGAGAGTCAGCCTGTTCTTTGAAGCCAGGCATCAATTTCTCTCTAGCTATGGACATCCTAGATGGCATCTTCTTATAGAAGGCTGTTTTGTCTGTATTGAAAATCTGTTGTTTAGCATAGCCACCTTCATCAATGATTTTAGCTAGGTCTTCTGGGTCACTTGCTGCAGTTTCTACATCAGCACTTGCTGTGTTACCTTGCATTTTTATGTTATGGAGATGGCTTCTTTCCTCAAACTTCATGAACCAACCTTTGCTAGCTTCCAGTGTTTCTTCTGCAGCTTCCGCACCTCTCTCAGCTTTCGTAGAATTGAAGAGAGTTAGCGCCTTGCTCTGGATTAGGCTTTGGCTTAAGGATATGTTGTGGCTGGCTCAATCTTCTATCCAGACCATTCAAACTTTCTCCATATTAGCAATAAGGCTGTTTTGCTTTCCTATCATTTGCGTGTTCACTGGGATAGCACTTTTAATTTCCATCAAGAACTTTTCTTTCACATTCATAACTTGGCTGTTTAGCCCAAGCGGACTGCTTTTGGCCTGTCCTGGCTTTTGATATGCCTTCCTCACTAAGTTTAGTCATTACTAGCTTTTGACTTAAAGTGAGAGATGTGCATTTATTTTTTGCTTTTACCTGAACACTTAGAGGCCATTATAGGGTTATTGATTGGCCCAATTTCAATATTGTAGTGTCTCAGGGAATAGGGAGGCTAGAGGAGAGGGAAAGAGACAGGGGAAGGGCCAGTGGGCTGAGCAGTCAGAACACACACATTTATGAATTAAGTTCACCATCTTATATGGATGTGGTTCATACTGCCCCGAAACAATTACTATAGTAACATCAAAGACCACTGATCACAGATCACCAGAACAGATATAATAATAATGAAAATGTTTGAAATATTGGGAGACTTGCCAAAATGTGACAGAGATATGAAGTAAGCACATGCTGTTGGAAAAACGGCGCCAATAGACTTGCCTGATGCAGGGTTGCCACAAATCTACAATTTGTAAAAAACACACTCTGCGAAGAGCAATAAGGTGAAGCACTATGTAACGAGCCATGCTTCCGTTATGCTTCAGTGGTGGTCAGGCAGCAACACATTAGAAAGACCACACTTCAGAAGCAGCTGAAGCGTATTTACATTTATTTATTTATTTATTTATTTATTTATTTATTTATTTATTTTCGAGACGGAGTCTCACTCTGTCACCCAGTCTGGAGTGCAGCGGCATGATCTCAGCTCACTGCAACATCCACCTCCTGGGTTCAAGTGATTCTCATGCTTCAGCCTCCCAAATAGCTGGGACTATAGGTGCTTGCCACCACAGCCTGCTAAGTTTTTGTATTTTTAGTACAGACAGGGTTTCACCATGCTGGCCAGGCTGGTCTAGAACTCCTGACCTCAAGTGATCTGCCCACCTCAGCCTCCCAAGGTGCTGGGATTGCAGACGTGAGCCACTGTGCCCAGCCCAAATCCCATATATTTTAGATGTTGCTAATTGCATGTATGAGATCCCATTTTTAACATTTATCATACTTTTGGGCAAGCCAAAAATAAAAACCCATCTCTGATGTTTACTATGCTAATTAGCAAACCATGTGATGTGGATCAAGATGGTGATCATAGGCGTCCTTGTGATATGCTATGCGCTCCTGAAGTGTGGTCTTTTTAATGTGTTGCTGCCTGACCATCATGGAAGCCTGGAATTCTCAGTTTGTGTGAGTAGAATTGAAGCTTATATACTGGCACATTCATAATATCACATTTCATATGCTGAAGTAGGTTAATGTATGTTACAGCAATCATACAGGTTCTCCAGTTCCAGCATGTGGAACTCCAGTTTGTAGCCTTTTTATATAGCAATTCATGCCAGCTTTGTAGGAGTCTCCATTCTAGCAGGGGAGAGGTATCATTTGAGGAAGGATAAAAGGGTAGAGTAACAGAAGTGTGGTTGTGTTCTGGGAAGGCACTGCAGAGTGTGCAGCCAGATGGAAGAAGTGATGCCTTCCCCCATACAGATCCTAAAACTGACACTGAGACAGGATGCAGTGATGGTGGAAAACTTTAAATGCTAATGACTGCTGGAGACCCACTCTGCTAATGGCAGTGCATCTCAATTACTTTCAACTTGCCTTGCCAATTTTCTCCCTCAGACATCAAAGAAGTAACAAAGAAAACGACCACTTTCTACCTAAACTCTAAGCTATATGGAACAATTTAGATTATGAGGTGAAACGGATGGGAATCCTAGAAGAAAGCACATGTTCAGCTTAATTTACTTTGACAAACATTTGATAAATGCCAGGCATTATTTTGGACATTGGTGATCAAAAAATGACCGAGGAAACTATGAGGACCAACAAACCCAAACTGGATGAGTCAGGAAATATTTTCCAAAACACTAATTGAGTCTTAAAAATGAGTGGTGTGTGCCAAGTGAAGAAGAAAGAATGTGGCAATGGTGCTGGGGCTGGGGGGTAGTGTTCCAGGCAGCAGGGACAACAGCAATAAAGTCATAGAAGCATGGCATAGCCTTAGGGCACAGAAGTCTTACAAAATATTGGATACTGTTGGATTTTGAAGCACCAGGCAGGGAGAGCAGGGGAAGGAAGCTAGAAGGAAAGAAGATATTAGCCATAAAGGACCTTGTTTATCATGCTAAGAAATTTGGAATTTGCCTAGAATGAATCCATAAAAGGTGTTAAACAGAAGAGTGACATTGTTAGAATGCATTTTAGATAGCATGCACTGGTTAGACCCTGGGACAGGTAGAGCAGGACTGGAGGCAGGGAGATCAGGGGGAAGCTATGCTAACAGTTCACACATGATGAAGGTTAAAGGAAGCGTTTTAATAGGATGGGAGGACATTTGAGCATATGTATAGGATGAAGGAAGAAACTAGTAGTAAGGGAAATCTGGGAGATGGGATAATTAGTTGGAGCACAGTCAGAAGAGTTATAGCTGAAGTATTAATAGAATTAAATTAGGCTTAAATCATTCCTCTGAAGCCCACAGACAGAGATAAAAGAGAGCAGAATGGGACCTTGGGTCGGGAAGTAATAGCATGATGACCAGTGACGGTTAGAGTTCATGGAGGCAGTCAGATAACTTACATTTTAGGAAAGTAGATTTAAATACATTTAGAGTAAAGTTATGATCCCACAGCTTTGTGTCTTGGAATTTGTGAGGCGTGCAAAAATAAAAGCCAGACCTTATAGTGAAAAGAAAAGAAAGCGATTTATTAACAAAGACTTCTTTGGAGTCTCTCCTTAGAAACCAGAATTTGGGAGGACTTGTGTATTAGACTTTTGTTGAAAAGAGGACTTTATAAACAAGTTCCCACGAATCAAAAGCTGCCTGAGACTGCCGAGACCAGTTCGGTCGGGGAAACCCTAAGCCAGCAGTGCTAGAGGAATTAAAGACACACACACAGAAATATAGAGGTGTGAAGTGGGAAATCAGGGGTCTCACAGCCTTCAGAGCTGAGAGCCTCGAACAGAGATTTACCTATGTATTTATTAACAGCAAGCCAGTCATTAGCATTGTTTCTACAGATATTAAATTAACTAAAAGTATCCCTTATGGGAAACGAAGGGATGGATTGAATTAAAGGAATAGGTTGGGCTAGCTAACTGCAGCAGGAGCATGTCCTTAAGGCACAGATTGCTCATGCTATTGTTTGTGGCTTAAGAATGCCTTTAAGCGATTTTCCACCCTGGGCGCGTCAGGTGTTCCTTGCCCTTATTCCTGTAATCTCACAACCTTCCAGCCTGGGCTTTATGGCCATCATGAACATGTCACAGTGCTGCAGAGATTTTGTTTATGGCCAGTTTTGGGGCCAGTATATGGCCAGATTCTGGGGGGCTTGTTCCCAACAGAGAGTCACCTCCAATAAGCTAAAGCTTGGAGGAAATGGTAAGGCCAACCAAAAAGAGCTCTTTAAAAGTTATCTTCATAGAAAAAAAATTTAAAATTTGCAGTGCCACTGATTTGGAGAGAAGGCATAATGTTCACAAATGGAAATGACAGAGAACAAACATAAAATTCCCTTTACTTGCAAATTTTTGCTCAAGGAGCATGATCATCAAATAGAAAAGTGTAACAACTATTTAATAGGAACACTGATAACTGGACCATATCCAGAGGAGAGATATGCCATGTGAAAACTGGCTGAAAGAAATGACAATGTTTATCCCTGAGTGCATTATGGGAACCTTTTCATATTGAAATGCTGTCTTTTAGAAGAAGGGTTAGTTATTTCTGTTGTATGTTGTAGATGGGTGAGGAAGAGAGAAGGACAAGGGGAGAAAGGAAGAAAACAGAGTTAATTTATAAAAATTACAGGAAGTTGAATTTTAAGTCAAGCCAAGTAATCACCTTTCACCTATTAGGTTTCTTCATACATAGTTTTGCCCCAACAATTTTTGTTTTTTTGTTTTTTTTGAGACAGGGTCTCCCTCTGTCCCCCAGGCTGCAGTAATACAATCATAGCTCGCTGTAACCTTGACCTCCTGGGCTCATGTAATCCTCCTTCCTCAACCACAGGAGTAGCTGGGACTATAGGCGCATGCCACCACGCCCTCCTAATTTTTGTGTTTTTTGTAGAGATGGAGTCTTGCCATGCTGTGCAGGCTGGTCTTGAACTCCTGGGCTCAAGCTATCCTCTTACCTGGGCCTCCCAAAGTGCTGGGATTATAGGCATGAGCCACCGTGCCTGGCCCCAACATTTTGTTAGGAAAGAATTTTGAACACACAGCAAAGTTGAACAAATTTTACAGTGAATATCCATTTACAATGAACCTAGATCCTACCATCTAGATTCTACCATTATATTTTACCATTATATTTTACTGTACTTGGTTAATCACATATTTATCCATCTACGTGCCCTTAAATCCATCTTATTTTTTTGATACATTTTAAAGGAAATTTTATATACTTTTGTCTGACACTGGGAAGATAATGCACCTTAATCCCACGAGCTTTCTTACAGAGGCTAATGGCTGTTTACTGGGGACATTGTAGTGAGGATTTCTGCACTGAGTAGGTGAGGAGGACCAGAACTGTGGCTTTCAAACTTTTCTGACTGCTACCCTTACTAAGAAATGTATTTCACTTCCTGTGCAGTGTACACATATACATACTGAAGTAAAAATTTCAGGAAACAATATTTACCCTTTACATGTGTGAAGCATGCTGACATTTTCTATTTTATTTCATTTAAAAAGATGCTGGGCATGCTTCCCTAACTCGATTTAGATACCCACTAATGGGCTGTAATTTACCATGTTAAAATCATTGTACTTAGTCCAACTCCAAGAAGATTTTTCTTTTTAAAAGAATCCCGTGGCTACTACTAGAATTTTCCTTATCTTCCCAATTATCAAGAACCTGTTTTTAGTCTCAGCACAGTACTTACTTAACATGCATGGCGTTAAGGCATGTGTAATTAAGAGAAAAACCTTAAATTCCTGGTAAGACTTCTGGATAGAGCCAATTCAAACATTCTTTATTAGTAAGTTTACTAATTATTTTTACAAACAGTGGGATAAAGATATATAATCTTGGATGGGTGGGAGGGTTCAGTACTCATATAGTCTTCTGTTAAATTAGGCTATTAATGAATGCCTGCGATGGTTCCAACAAAGTAGAGAATAAGATCAAATGAGAAAATGGATGGGAAAGTGCTTTGTAAACTAATGTTTTATTAATACTGTTGTGTGATGCCAGGAAGAAAGGGATGTTGCGATCAAGCTCTAGGGAGGCAGTGTTTCAGTATTTTAAAAGCTGTTCTTGTGGAACTGTCACATTAACCTCCCCAAGCCCCAATAACTACGCTTTGACGCGAGACTCTCACAAGAGGGTAGAAGCTATGAACTTGGAGGCGTTTGGCCCCTAGTTCAAGCGTCCTGCTCCTTTGGCGCATGCTCAGGAGCGACTCGGGCCTCCTCGCTGGGTTGGGCAGAACACGGAGGGCGGAGTTCGGGCCACGTGGGGTCGCGTGACGTCATCTCCAGGCGCCGAGGGTGACTGGACTTGTGGGGCGCTTCCAGGGCTCCGCGGCGCTGCCGGTTTTATTCGCTGGATACCAGAGGGCGGAAGTGCAGCAGGGTTTGGCTCCGACCTCCGCGCCGGTGCTTTTTGCGGCTGCGCGGGCTTCCTGGAGTCCTGCTACCGCGTCCCCGCAGGGCAGTGTGTCAGGTGGGCATCCTGCCCCGCCGCCCCACCGGAGCTCGGAATCCAGGCGTACCCACCAGTGCGGGGAGCCGGAAGGAGGAGCCGTTGCTTCGGGTAGGGTACGTGTGTGTGTCCCCTTGTGTGATGAAATTCCTAGAGGAGGAGGGCTGGGGAGGGGCCAGGTAGGTGTGGTAGGAAGGAGGGGTGAAGCTGCCTGGAGGAGCGCCCGCCCGGCGGCGATGGAGGGTGAAGGTGGTTCCTCCCGGCAGAGGTGGAGTTGGCGAGACGCCGCCCCCGGAGCCCTGGGGCCGGTTGGCGGGTGTGGCCTGTGGGGTCCCTCTTGGGGTACATGTCTGTTGCTCACTAAGGTAGGAAAGCGAGAGTCTAGTCACAGGCTCTAGAGTTCAGTTCAGGAACTGCATTTTTCCTGAACACACAGTTATTTAAACCTTCATTGCACAGTGCAGTGTGAGTCTGTCCAAACTCGGTGGGTATGTCCTCCAAACAATTTATCTATTTACGATATTCCTTGTCTCAATAATTATATTTAGTGCTACCAAAGACATTTTCTGTTGGCAAGACACTTTTACATATTTCTTTTGTACTTTGGATTATTTTACAATTATCCTGAACTTGAGGAACCTAGGAAACTGTTGGTTCTAGATTTTTCTGAGGGGTGAGTAGGCACAGCATGTCTTGAGCAGTCAGAACCCGGAGACTTATCAGGCAGTAGCTGAACTTCCAAAGCCTTCCAGAATTGGCTTGTTAGATTTCTGAGACCTTGAAACTGGATACTTGGCTCTGAACTGAACTATTTGTGATTTTCATAGAGGGAGTTTCTGGTTGAATTTTGAATTTGAAAATGAGGATGTTGGGCTGAGGGTAGTAGTTGAAAGGTATTTTACACCAGATTTAAGCCTGTGCATTGATCTTCAAAGATATGCTACTTAAAATTGGGGAAAAGTGGATGGAATGGAACTGTATGGATATGGGTTTTTAGAATAGTGCACACACCTCAAGTCTGTGTTTATTTCATTAATTTCCCCCAAACTGAGTACCTCCTATGTGTTAGGCACTGGACAAAACAGTAAACAAAATAGTGAGCAAAAGAATAAAAATTCCTGCCATCATGAAGTTCCACTTTGGGGATGGGGTGAGAAGACATTGATACAAAAATTAAGGTACAGTCTTTCGTATCCCTCGGCATCTCTGGGAGATTGGTTCCAGGACCTCCCTTGGATACCAAAGTCCTCAAATGGTCAAGTCCCTGACAGAAAATGGTGTAGTCTTTGCAGATAGCCTATGCACATCCTCCTATCTTTAGTTCAATTGTGCATTATTTATAATACCCAATACAACTGAAATGCTATATAAATAGTTGGTATGGTGTATTGTTTAGGGAATAATGACAAGAAAGAGTCTATACATGTTCAGTACTGACTTTTTTTCTTCCCTGAATGGTTTTTCATCCATGATTGGTTGGATAAAAGGACAAAGAACCCATGGGTAGGGAGGGCCAAGTGTATATGTCAAGTGGCCAAAAGTGCTAGAGAATAAAACCAAAGCAGTGCAGGGGTATAGGGAAAGCCAGGAGATGGAAGTGGTGGCCATAGAAAAGATGATATTAACATGGAGGCCTATAGATGATAAAGAAGGGTGCCACTTGGAAAGAGCTACCACTGAAGCCCTGAGGCAGGTGCATACTAGCTAGTTTGACTGGAAAATAATGAACAAGAGGGAAAGAAGTAGTGGATACTTAGGTGGAAATGGGGCCAAGTCTTTTAGGACCATGTAGGAATTTATAAGAACTTTAATTTGTACTTTGAATGAGATGGGTTTTGAGTGAGGAGTAAGTTGATCTAACTTGTGTTTTAAAAGGTCTGATTGCTGTGTTGACTGTATGCAGCAGATGCAGAAATAAGAGTTGTTAGTAGGCCATTGACTGCATTTATCCAGGTTAAAGGTCAAGGTGACGAATCAGGGTAGTAATAGTGGAGGTAGTGCGAAATGACCAGATTTACTTTGAGAGCAGTCAGGTAGAAGAAGGGTCAAGGAGGACTCCAAGGGAGTCCTGAGCAGACTGAGCAGCTGAAGAATAGCACTTGGTTGGGCATGGTGGCTCATACTTGTAATACCATGTTTGAGAGAATCCCCAGCCTGGGCAACATAACGAGACCCTGTCTCTACAAAAAAAAAAAAAAAAAATTAGCTGGGCATAGTGGCATGAGCCTGTAGTCCTAGCTACTTGGGAAGCTGAGATGGGAGGGAAGGATCACTTGACCCCCTTGAGCTCAAGGTTACAGTGGCCAATGATCCTTCACTGTAGTCCATCCTGGGTGACAGCAAGACCCTGTCTCTTAAAAGAAAAAAAAAAAGGACTTTTCCACTTAGCAAAACAGAAAAGACCACAGAGTGATAGTGATAGGAGAGAGGGGGAAGGAAGAATCTGAAATGGTTTTCCATTTTGCATATGTTACATTTCTAAATGGAAATGTCATATGTAGTAGTATATGTGAAGCCAGGCAGTTCAAAAAGAGAAGTTTGGACAGGGGATAAAACTGTGAGAGTGTAAATGTATAAGTGGTATTTAAAACCATGTGAGAGATCTCCAAGGGAGTGGTTCAAGGACTGAGTCCTGGGGCATTTCAACATTTAGAGTTTGGAGAGATTTACAAAATTTCCTCCCTCCCAGGGTGGGACTGTTGAGTAAAATTCCTCTTGAGAATCACTGATTCACAGTAAGCGGATAGAAGGAAATAGAAAACAAGGTCATTAGCTGAGAGAGAGAGAGGAGGAGAAAGAAGTGAACGTTTGAGGGAGAAGGTATGGAATAGTGATGTAGGAAAGGGGGAGAATAAATGGACTAGGGAAAAGTAGGAACACTAGGCAGTACCAAGGGCCCGGTTTTGAGGTTAGTGTTTATGAATTTAAAGGAAGACCAGCCAGCATATATTATTATTTTTTGATGTTTACGCACTTAGTCTAGTAAGTATTTGATATTTCTAGGTAGTTGGGAGTTCTGTCAACGAAAATTACTTCAGGTAGTAGGTTAGTCTTTCTTGGTACATAGTGTGAAAGAGACTATTAGTTGTGCATTATATTGTTATCACACCGTGCCATTTTCTAAATGACTGATTGGTTAACAGATGTTTTTGGTGGGCACCTACTCTGTCCCAGGCTCTGAACTAGATGCAGAAAATAGAACAGTCAAGAATAGTCCCTGCCCTCAAAAAACTTACTTCTAGTAGATTGCATCATGGGTTGGAATTTTTTTATTTCCAAGATATTTCCTTGAAATTGGATGGATGGTGATAATGGTGTAGTGTATGTAGGAGAGAGAAAATCTTTCTAAAATAACAGAATATGCTGAATTTAAAGCATGACTGTACTGATTTGCAAAGGAGTTTAGGGATAAAATTTCTTAAGTAGCTAGATTCATATTTTATATATTTTTCCCCATTATTTAACAAAAATGTCAAAGCCTGCTATCTGCTAACTATACTAATATTGGTGATTAGAAGGTACATATGACTAAATTTTGCTGTCAAAGAAAATTTCAGTGTGGGGAGGGGCAGGAGACAGATAAGATAAACAGGAATTGCATTGCATGGTATTGCATGCTATTAAAGAAGTAATTAGACTGGAGGCTGCTTAGGGGAAAGCTTCCCAAGGAGCTGATATTAAGCCTAAGAGAATTAAGAGTTGGCTAAAAGAAGAGGGAAAAAGTGTTCAAGCAGAGGGGCCATGGAAGTATGAGGAAACTGTGTACTAAAAACATACATTGTTTATTGAGTGGTTACCAAATGTACTAAACACCTAACAGCCCTGTGAAAATTATAATTATCTTCATTTCACAAATATGAGAGTCAAAGAGGATGGGTTTGTTGTCCAAGACACGTAACTAATAGGTGGAAATCAGGATTTAAACCCATGTCAGTCTGATTTCAAAGCCCCTTAACTATCTGATTGTATTTTGCATGCTGTCAGCATCTAAACTTCCTTTCCCTTGTTCTTTATCCCTCATTTTTCACCAACTTCTCTTTCTTCCTTGGAAAGACTCATCTGTTTTTCACCAGTCCACGACTACCTCTATAGGTCAAGCACTCATTACTTTTTCCCTTAGTTGCTGAAATTACTTCCTGGCTAGCCTCTCTGACTCAAGGCTCTCCTTTTGTGCACTGTTACCACATAATTGTTTTTATTTTACCATTCTAAAACCTGTAGGCACTATAGGACTGGTGGATGAAATTGAGATCCACCCCCAGTCTTGTTTGGTATGTTTCATGGTCTAGTCTCATTTTACTTACATTTACAGATTTGACATTAGAGGAATAATAATTGCTTGCTAGCACTTACCATGTGTCCATTATTGTATCAAACACTTTATGGAATTTTTTTTTTTTCCAGAATAACCTTGTGACTTGGGTAATAGTAATTCCATTTCACAAGTAAGGAAATTGAAGCTTAGTGAGGTGAAGCGACTTGCCTAAAGGTCACATGTGATGTTAAAACATGTTTTGGTATCAGCTCTTTCATTATCTATTAATACTACTCTCAACCCAAAATTTCCTTAAAAGTTGGCACATATATTGCGCCTGCCCACTTAATGCCTTTATTGATGCTATTTTGGCCTGTTAGAATATTTGTCATCTTTTTGCCTGTCTATATTCTACCCATTCTTCAAGTTGCACATCTTTTAAAATTCTTTGAACACTATAGGATGTATTAATATCTCCAACTCCCCTCTTTCCCATGCCCCATGAAAGCTCTCACAAAGTAACATTTAATTATACCATGGACATACGGATGTTTTGGAGTTGGGAGGGATGATGGCAGTCCGTATAGTATGATGGAAAGAATATGAGATTAGAAACCTGAGTTAGGATGTGACTTCTAATTTTGGGTCTGCCATTTATTAGCCACAAGATTTTAGAAAAATCATCTGACATCCTCTTCTCAAATTTATCATTTGTAAAATGGGAACATATAGGCTTGTGTGTATCAAGTGTGAGGTAATATAAAATGTATAGTATTTCTGGAGTTACTTGATATTTAAAGTAGTATATTATCTACTGTTATCTAATTTTTATTATCTAATCTCACCTGCTTACCTCATTTTTCGGGATTCTGTTTAGTTCTGTAATTTTATATCATACGCTGTCTTTCCAACACATTCAAATTCAGTAAGCATTTTTTGAGCACCTACTGAATTCCAGATACCATTCCAAGTATCAGAGGTGAAGAGATGAATGAGATATGATCCTTCTCCCTAAGGGAATCTATTGCAGTATACTGGAGGAGACGTACAAATAAATACCATTGATAGAAACTTACAAGGGTAGAGGAAAAGTAGAGGTGCCAAGAGAAAACAAGGCGAGTTCTGCCTGAATCATGTGTAGAAGAAAGGTTATTTTGAGCTGGGTCCTAAGGGATGTTTAAGTTGGAAGACAAGGTGAAGAAGGCTGCTTTAGGGTAAGGGTACCACCAGCATGGGCAAAGGCACAGAAAGGACAGAAAGTGCATGGTATGTTTAGTAGATTTGGAGATTATACTTTGTTAATGACTGAGGTTTTTAAAAGTCCGTTATTGTTGTTCTTCTAACACCTGCCACACAGCTAGGCATATCAAGTGATTAAATATTTGACTGTAAATTGCATATTATTAGCAGTGATTACTGCAAAATTTTTAGCTTTTTTATACCTGTAATTCCTACTTATGTTATATAATGCTTTTGATTATTATTAGTTTTTGAAGTCTTTAAATGTTGACTTTTAAACATTTTTTGAGACATGTTCTTGTTCTGTAAATTATAACTGGTAGATAACCTTTATAGTACATATTATATGATGGACATTGTTCAAGTGCTTTACATGTATTAATTCATTTAATTCTTGTATCTAATGTGGTAGGTGCTGTTTTCCCATTTTTCAGATGAGAAAACAGAAATAGAGAAGTTAAATGACTTACTTGAGGTCACACTGTAAGTGGTGGAGCTGGTTTTGGGTCCACACAGTCTGGCTCCACATTTTACATTTCTGACTCCTACTCTATAGTGCCTCTCAAGAGTAAATTTTGTTTTATTGCCTCTTTAAAAAAGGATTATTGAAAACTTACATCCTTTAGTTTTATTCATGTATCCCTTCTTTTTCTTACGTATTTTTAAAGTTAAGTGTATTCACTGGAGACATGCTTTCTTATATAATTTATTATAGGTAAATATTAATATGGAAAGATTAACATTTTAAGAGCCTATAAATTTGGGTCTGTGTATTTTGAGGCAGTAAGCAGCCTCGTTTGCAGTTTTCATAAATCTGTTTTGCAGAGTTTGTTTGTTTTGCAAAATTTGTATCAGCTCTACTGTGTTACACCTTTAGCTGCCTTTGCTGAGTTAGTTCTTCCCTTTAGGTCTTGCAAAAAATATACATGTAAGCAACAATAGTACATGGGAAATAAAGTACCAATTTATCTTTCACTCGTACTTTGTACTTAAAATCCTACTGTAGAACTTTGGTAAACTTTGCTGGAACATAAGACTTTAAAACTCAAGCCTGTAGTTGGAGTCTTGAGGTGTTCTGCCTTCCCCTAAGTCTATATTTGTATCTCTTTTGGGAAGGGACTTAGAAACAGAGAACATTGGTCATTCATTTTACTGTTCGTGAAACGTGGAAGGGAGAAACAGAAGAGAATGTCATGGAAAGAAAGAGCAGGGTGGTCTGGGTTCTTGTCTGGCAGCCTAGAGGGGAGAGAAGGGAGCCACACTCACATGCATGATATTTTGGTTTATGATGATCCCTGCCTATTAATAAACATGGCTCAAGTGGTGTCCTGGAATCTGACCAATCAGATTATTATTCCTCCTTGAGAGAACAGTGCTTGGAGAGGAGGGAAGAGTAATTGTCTTGGATTATATTTTCTATCTGCTTCTTCTGAGAAGAAAAATAATATCAATAGTGACAATACAGTGACTTCAGCTTTAAGCTTGTAATTAACTTTTATTAAAGATTTTTATTAAAGGAACTCTTTGTCTCAAATTATTTTTCTCTTCGTCATCAAAAGGTGAATCTCAGTTGCAGCTGCTGACTAACTTGATGTATCTTGGCTGCAGAAACAACTGCATACCACCTTTATATCAGATTCAATTTTAGTTTTACTTATTTGTGATAACCTAGATTTCATTATTTTTTGCCACTAGTAAATTTGCTTTAAAAAGAGCAAGCTATTAATGTAATCAGGAAGTAGTGCAGTCTTTCCTGTTTTCAGTGAGTTAATTTTGTGTCATTTGTAAACTTGGAAATTTTTTGCCAACTGCAGAAACTCAATAGTTGTTTGAATTTGTAGCCTAGCAGTGTGGAATGATATGAAGTTTACATGCATGTATGTATATCATTTGCTTAAAATAGTTGTTTTTGTGGATATGTTTTAATAAAAGTTAAAACACTAACTGGACTGGACTTAGTTTAAGAACCAGAATTCTTGTTGCCTAGTACTTTTATGTTGGACATACTTTTTCCACCTCTTGCTGTTTACTTACCTGTAGATGACGTTGCATCCAGTTGACCTCCAACTTTTTCTTTCTTTGACTAATTAATTTATGACCGTCTTAGTGTACTTGGCATTGGTCAGTGGAAGTGAAAAAAAAGGGAAACAAACTCCTTGAATAATTCAGTGTTAATAATTCATATTTGGCTAAACTCGTAAGATTATTTTGAATGTTTTCATAAGATATATTATGGTAGATTATGAATTAGCTGCCTATCAAAGATGAGAAATATTATTTGGATAAGTATATTGAATCTTAGTATCCAGGTGACACCTGTTGAGTTATTCTAAGTGTATATTATCAACAGTATTTATTTCAGCATTTAGTCGTGTCGTGTATTGTGTTATTCAATTGTAGAATATTAGCATTGGAAGGCACTTGGATATTATGGAGGTCAAAAGCCATGTCCTTATGCCATACCTAGAATATTGTTTTGCAGACCTAGTGCTATATTTGTGGTATAGAGAATATTCTGAGAGATCCAAGCAGAAGCATTTACTGTTTCATTGGGGCCAGAGGACTGGGAGCTTGGTTTACAGAGTAGGGATTTGAATAGGTGAGAGAGGAGCATATTAGGTAGGGGAATAGTAGGATACAGAGAAAGGTGTTTAGGGGGCCACTTTTGGTAGAAGGTTTACAAAAAGAAGTAGAGTAATTAAAATGGAAGTATTGGTGGGATTACATTGTGGAGAGGATGAAATTTAGAATGGGGAATGGGTTTATAGAAAGATATTTTCCCCAATGTGAAAGAGGTATTTTCTAAGATGAGAGAGTAGTTTTGCAGGAAGAGAGGAAGAACTGTCTGCAGGGGTAACTGCAAGAACGATCCTTTGGAGTTGGACTGTCAGGATTCATAGGGTATAGGTGAAGCTTCTCTTTAGATAAGCAGTAGACTCTTCTGGGCTTGAAAGACTGAGGCAAATATAGTTTCATTTTTGACTTTGGTTCATTACTCAAATGTACAATGAATATTACTGGTATATGTAATTTTGAATTAGTTACTTTTCTGATTCCTTTAAATAATAATTTTACATTTAGAATTTGTTGTACTTTTTTTGGATTTATACTAAAGATTGGCGATCACATCTTTTTTTTTTTTTTTTTTTTGAAGTGGATAATCTTTATGGCATTGATTTTTTAAAAATAATCTTTTGTTTTCTAGCAGGTTCTTCATCCTTTCAAGGATCTGACTAATGCTCTTTATTTTATTTTCAGTTTGGCTTTGGTTGAAAAAAGAATTTAGCCTGTATGTACTGCTTTAACTACTGGAAGAATGACAGATGACAAAGATGTGCTTCGAGATGTGTGGTTTGGACGAATTCCAACTTGCTTCACGCTATATCAGGATGAGATAACTGAAAGGGAAGCAGAACCATACTATGTAAGTACATTGATTGTGGCAAATGGGATATTTAACCTTGTCCATTTTTGTAAAAGAAAAAAGCTCTAAGAACTTGGAGGCCATTATTATGTAACATTTTATATACAGCTAATTCATGCTTATTTTGGAAAAAAAATTAACATAGATAAGCATAAAGAAGGAAATATTCACCACTCAGAGGACAAAACCACTGTCAACATGTTGTCATGATGCCTTCTGGACTTTCTTTTCCTTACATGTATGTGGGTATGTTAATGGAATCAGTCATCTATGGTGCCTGCTTGACTTTCTTTTTCTTATGCATATATTCATATATAATAAATGTATGATAATGGAATAATAAGATAATATGCTTTTTTAATAGGAAGAGATTTTGAAAATAATAGGTTCAGATTGTATTCTTTTGTAGTTAAGAGATTCCAAGCAACTGTTTAACAGTGTTTTAATAGCTTAATGAACATATAACCATGCACACATACACACATGGTATGTTCACTGAGCTATTGTATGTTATATGTGAGATAATATGTAATATATATGTAATATATATTATAAATTGCTGCACCTAGACTTGCAGGTGTGAGTTAATGGATTACGTATTTTACAAACACGTTTCAAATGTCTTCTGATTTTGGTGTGCTTTGTTTCCCTTTTCTAAGTGCATGTATAATCCCAGTTTATGCCTCTGTCAGAGATGACATCCTGCCTGGTGTACTGAATAGCCCGTAATAGGCAAAGATATTCTCAATTGTTGTTACTGTTTTTTCTTTTTGTGTCTCAGGTATGCATTCTAGTGTTTACCTGGAGATGATATGGAAAAGTAAATATGTATTTGTGATGAGGAAATGCTTCTTCTGTTTCACTTTAGTAAAGTCTGCCCTTTGCTTTCCCCCTCATCTCTCTGAGAGGCAGCGCCGCTCCTTAGCCTGCCTTCGCTACGGGAAGTCAGATTACTGGAGGAAGCTACTTTTTGGGTATAGGACTCGCTCACTTTTTGGGTATAGGACTGTTGTTTTGTTTTTGTTTTTGTTTTCCTCTGTGCATCCTCAGCATCTGGCATTGGCTCTTCAAGGGGTACTACTCAGTGCATGAATGTTTCCCCAGGTTCATATTGGGATTTTGTTTGAAATCATCTTTTTGGGTTTTCTTATTAGAAATGATAGTTTTAGAGAAGTTTGGCAATCTTGTTATTGGTACTCAAGGTTATATACATGTGAGTAATCTTTGGAAATATCAACCGTTTTCTGTCTAGAAAAACACCACAGTTAAAAACCAAGTATGGTCATAGTTTTATTTTTAGAAGAATTTCATTTGTTAGAGGTATTTTTTCTGTTCTTGTTCTGTAACATAGGTTAGGATACCATTTTTTTTCCCAAATGAGTTTTTGGTGCTTTAATTACAACTTTAACTTTCATTGGCTTTGCAATAGTATCTAAACCAAAGAGTGTGTTTGGCCAAATTGACAACAACTGAAAAATAATTTAAGTCTGTTTATTTTTATTTATTTTTTTGAGACAGAGTCTCGCCCTGTTGCCCAGGCTGGAGGGGGCAGTAGCGCCATCTTGGCTTACTGCAACCTCCCCCTCCTGGGTTCAAATTATTCTCGTGCCTCAGCTTCCCAAGTAGCTGGGATTACAGGCGTGCTCCATCATGTCCAGTTAATTTTTGTATTTTTAATAGAGACGGGGTTTTGCCACGTTGGCCAGGCTGGTCTCAAACTCCTGACCTTAAGTGATCTGCCCGCCTTGGCCTCCTAAAATGCTGGGATTACAGGCATGAGCTACTCTACCAGGCCTGTTTACTTTTAAATCAAACTCTAATGTTTGACATACTTCCTAAAGTTAAATAAATTTCATGTAAAGAATACAGTATTTTTTCTTTATAGACCTGTTTAAATGTGAAAAGACTGTTGTGAGCACTAGATTGTAAGTTGTTTTCTAGTGTTTCTAATCAAATTGAAAATGGCAAGAGTGTTGAGGGTAACTGTAGGAGAAAGGATTGTCTTGTCTTGTAGGTAATTGCTTTTTTCTTGAATTCTTCCCCCAGAGAAACCACTTATACAGTCATGATTTGTGTTTTTGAAGACTGTTGGGTGACAGGCATATAATAAATATAAAACAAAAAACTAGAATTTAAAACCATATGGCACAATCCAAATTTGGCTGTTTAAATACGTACGTGCGTAAGTGTAAGTTAATATATACAAGACAGTAAACAAAACATTAGCAATGACTAGTCTTAGAATTACAGATGAGGATTTTAGTGCCAATATAGCTGTAGTTCAGATATGTCCCTGGCTGTCAATTAAGTTTGAACATATTTTTAATATTAATATTACATATATTCCTGTCTTTTCTGCATTTTGATTTGTTGCCTCTGTGCATAATCTTTCCGCTTATATCCTGTACATATTATCACTGAGCATTATGTTTTATTTTTCAGAGAATATTGGGAAGGAGATTTGTAGAAACTGGATAACTTTTCAGTTTGTATTCTTCCGGTTATGTTCATTTAAACTGTTGCTTTTTATTTAGATTATCCAGTATAAAAACACATATACTCATTTGCATTGCTATTTTGTGACTTGTGTCTAGAAGAAATCATGATCAGACCCATGGTCATCAATGTCATGGACCCTTAACATTAGGCAGCAATCCCTTTATGTATCTTTAGTCAGGTGTCTACCCTTTTCCGCTATGACTATGTCTCTGAGCCCTGACCTCTTCCTTCACTCTTAACAGGTGACCTCACTCCCTCCTTCGTGAAGAAAATAGAAATGATGTGATAGGTGTGATAGGACCTCCCTTAACTTTCTGCCACCAAATCTGCAAAACCTATCTGCAGTCACACACATTTACTTCTCTTTCCCTCCTGTTATATTGTTCTAGGCAAGACCCAGCCCTCCATCTATCTTCTGCCTTCTCAGGAAGCTAGTGGTATCTGATCTTCTCCCACCTCCACCTCTGCCTTCTCTATTTATTTTACTTTCAACTTCTTATCTGCTGGCTCCTTCACAGTTTTTAATGCTGTCATAAATCATTCCTATCCTGAAACAACAAGCCTCTGTTGACCCCATCTCTCAACTTTGGCTTTTCCTCCATGGCTAGACTTCTTAACAAGATTGTTTATAGTCATTGTTTGCCTTCCACCTCCTACCAGTGAGTTTTCTGTAATCACATTTTCATACTATTCCAAGAAAACTGTTCTTGCCAAAGTCACTAATGGTATCTTTTTAGCCAAGCTCAGAGTCTGTTTTGTAATTTTCATTTGCGTTATTTCAGCAGTGTTTGATGTTGTTGGTTGTTTCTCCCATCTTGTGGCACTGTGCTGTTTAGCCCTGCAGTGCTCAGTATCCTTGGTTTTGCTTTTGCCTCTATGGTTTTTATGTCTGTGTATATGTGTGTGGCCTTTTTTGCCACATCTTTCTCCTTTGTTTATTCCTTAATATTGGTATTTCTTAGGGCTCTGCTTTCTTTTTTTTTCACTTCACTTTTTTTTTGAGACGGAGTCTCGCTCTGTCGCCCAGGCTGGAGTGCAGTGGCCGGTTCTCAGCTCACTGCAAGCTCCGCCTCCCGGGTTTAAGCCATTCTCCTGCCTCAGCCTCCCGAGTAGCTGGGACTACAGGCGCCCGCCACCTCGCCCAGCTAGTTTTTTGTATTTTTAGTAGAGACGGGGTTTCACCGTGTTAGCCAGGAGGGTCTCGATCTCCTGACCTCGTGATCCGCCCGTCTCGGCCTCCCAAAGTGCTGGGATTACAGGCTTGAGCCACCGCGCCCGGCCTTCACTTCACTTTTTACCCCCTGGAGTTCTTGTCCATTTTTATGTCTTTGTCAAGCATTTGTATCTTGACAGTTCCCAATATTTTTCTCCTGAGCTCCAAACCTATATATTTGTCTGCTGGAGATCCTCACTTAGATGTCTTACAGGAACTCAAACTATATATGTTTGAAACTGGGCTCATCAGCTTTCCCCCCAAGGAAATATGGTCATCTGCATTATTTTATTCCCTTCCTATTTTAGCAAGAAGAATTACTCTTACTCGAAACCTGAGACTCATCGTTTGGTGCTTCCTTCTCTCTTATCCCAGATATTTAGTTGGTAACTTATTCCAGCTGATTTTAGAGCTCAGTGTCTCTCAGACTTATCTGATCCCTTTCATCCCCCACTGCTACAGCCTAGACCAGACTACTGTTTAAAAACTGTTCAGGCCAGGTGCAGTGGCTCACGCCTGTAATCCCAGCACTTTGGGAGTCCAAGGCGGGTGGATCACCTGAGGTCAGGAGTTTGAGACCAGCTTGGCCAACATGGTGAAACACCGTCTTTACTAGAAATACAAAAAATTAGCCGGGCGTGGTGGTGGGTACCTGTAATCCCAGCTACTCGGGAGACTGAGACAGGAGAATCACTTGAACCTGGGAGGTGGACGTTGCAGTGAGCCGAGATCTTGCCTTTGTACTCCAGCCTGGGTGAGAAGAGTGAAACTCCATCTCAAAAAAAAAAAGATCAAATTGCACGGTAGTGACCAGTTTCCTGCTTTTAGTTTTCCCTTCTTTCCGTTTTCTAGTCTACAATTGGAGTGATCTTTTCGAAACACATATCTGATCTTGTCACTTGCTTGCTTAAAACCTTTGTGGCTTTTCATCATTTTTAGGATCTTTAATTTAGTTTACAAGGTTCTCTATAATCTGGCCCCTGGCTTCCTCAGCACTATTCTGTCTTAACTCTCTACCTTCCTATCATATTCAGCTTCTTAGACTTCACTCAAATGTGCCCATCTTTGTTTCTCTGTATTCATTCTATGCCTTTTGTCTTGCAGTGTCCCCTGTTTGGAAAAGGCAGAGGTATCTCCCACACCTACACACACCCAGATTTCCACACCCACCCATGTTCATTTCACTCCTATTTGTCTTTTGACTCTTTGCCTTAAGTTACATACACTTCGTGTCAGGGTCTCCCCTGAAACTCTAGATCAGGTTAAATTCCTTTGCTACTTGCTCTTATAACATTCTTTACTTCCTCCTTGCATTAATCACATTTGTAATTTTGTATTTTGTATCTTTTTTGCTGTCTAACCTGTCTGCTGTATAAGGGGAAGGACTCTTCTGTCTCTCTCAATGCTATATCCTCATTGCCTAGTATGATGCTTTACACATTGGAGTGGAACAGAATTCTAGTATGTTTTACTTCTATTTTTGTCCTAGAAAGGTCTCTAATTTTAAAATTGAAAATTGTTGGACAGAATGGGACTTGGCATGAAGAAATAAAATTATGGGCAACTTTTTTGGAAACATAAGTATTCCATATAATTGCATAAAATATGTATTCTTTTAAGCTGTATAGATAAAAATGAATCACTTGTGTCAGAGTCATGGAATACTTTATACTAGGGCTAAATGAGGAATAAGAGAATGACAGTTTCCATTGTAGCTGACAGTATTTCCAAATGGAGTTAATCTTATTCAAAGTAAAAGAACTAAGAGAACATTGAAAACATTTGTTAAGTGAAATAAACCAGACACAAAAGGACAAATATTATATGGTTCCACTTAAATAAGGTACCTAGAATAGTCAAATTCATAGAGATAGAAAGTAAAATGGTGGTTACCGGGAGCCGGGGAAGCAGGGAATGGGGAGTTACTGTTTAATAAGTAGAGTTTCCGTTTAGGATGATGAAAAAGTTCTGGAGATGGATATTGAATGTACTTAGTATTACTAAACTGTACACTTAAAAATGGTTTAAATGGTAAATTTTATACTAGGTATATTTTACCACATTGAAAACAAAGAACTGAAACCAATGAAGTACACCTAAGAAAAACAATGAGTAGTATATATAATCTGCAGGTAAAAGGCAAGAAGATGATGTCTTTTCATGTTGTTTTCATTTTTATTTGTTTAAATATTTCCTAAGTAAATTGTATCTATATGTACTATAGAATAGTCATTCTTAAATCTTAGAGTGATTTCTTAGTGTTACTATGGATATATTAGTTAAAGATTACTCCTACAGGCCAAACAGAACAGAAAAATGCAGCTATATTTCAATGTGGATTCTGCCTTAAAAAAGAGTATTCTTTTAAAATTACAGTTGTTGGCTCTGCCTCACTTAACCTTTGGCATCTCTGACTCATTCAGCAAATATTTATTGTGTGCCTTCTTTAAAGCAGGCACTGTTTTGGGCAGTGGAAATGTAGCATTGAACAAAACAGGCAAAAATTCCTGTCTTAATGGAGGTTATAATCTAATGTTCTTTTTTCCTTATTGTAAAAAAGATTTTATTTCATAAAAATCATTGTGAGTTCTTCAGCAACTTTGAGTGAAGCCAAGGCATGTAGTACAACACTCTCCAAAATCGGGAGCTGATACATCCATACCCATTAGCTGTGGTGCTTCTTCCCTCCTACTGCCTCCAGAAGTTTCTATTATTTTCTACAGAATAGATTTCTATGTGATGCCCAATAATCACTTTTAAATTAAAGTTCAGGATTTATTAATAGAGACCTTATTAGACTAATAGATTATACTTACATATTTTTTGAAAACAGCTAATTTGCCATGCTGTTATGCCTTTTTTAAGAGACTTTAATGTCACATCTGTATTTGTCATTTCTGAAAGAATACACTGAATGTTTTCTCTGTCATTTATTTAAGAATAGCATGATATTGGCAAGCTATTTAAAAGTAAAACAGGGGCGATAATACTTCCTGTGGGGGAAGAAAACTGCTTTTTCTTATATTAAATAGTAAAAATTCCTTTTTCTTTCTTCACTAATCACAGTTATCTCTTTATAAAAGAAGAACTTATAAGTCTATTGAATGCATAATACTGTTCAACAGCTTGTTCATAGTGTTTAGTACCTTGTATTCCATGCTGGAGCATGCCAACTGTCTCCCTCCCATACCCCTGTACTCTGTAGCCCCTAGGATCAATGTCATGTTCTCCTACCTAGTTGGGACCTGTTATCTTGGACTTCCATGGTTAAATAGAAATTCCTTCAACCAGAATATCTCTTTTTGTATATATTTGCCAGCTTAGTAGTTCCACTTGATTTATTGGTCAAAAGATATCACCTTGAATAAAGAGCATGAAAGATGATGCAGTTACAAAAGCAGCCAAAAGAATAACAAAGCAGTTTTATCAGCAAAAGAAGTCAGACACTTAGGAAAGCAAGAAATGACTAGAGTGTCTACTGCAAAGGAGGAAAACCATAAATTTTTGCCAACCTCCTTCTTTTATCTAATTGTCGGTTCTTTATATAAATCATAATTGATTTTCCAAAACACTCTTCCTGTTTTATTTTTGGGTACTGTTCGTGGGGAAAAAAACACTGACCAGGTTCTTCATACTGTTTTTGTTGAGGCTTTACCTAGCCCAGCATTCTCTCTCATCCTTCAAAACATGATGGACTGGTCGAGAAGATTTGATTGATAAGTCAAGGTATACTTTAAGACTCGAGTTGATTATCTTCTTAGAACAGTTTAATTGACTCAGATGAATCATTTTAATTTTTAAGTTAAATTTGATAGAATCAATAAGTATCTTAAATAGTATGACATCTAATTACATTTTTATTTAGTGTTATAGAAAGTTGTAGATAGATTTGTGTTGATGATTCTGGACATATATGTGGTAAGCTGTGCTTAAAGTAATGGCCCCATAAGAAATATTAAAACATCTTAACCTTTAAGCTTTGATCTTCTATAAAAAGCAGTTGACTTTGTGTGGGATGTTCAAAATAATGCAAAGAACACGGCTGTTTTTCCTTAAAATTCAAAAACCTTAGTATTTTTTTAAAATAATAACTAGTAAATAAATACGATTTTACAAATTTTCATTTCAGTTGCTTTTGCCAAGAGTAAGTTATTTGACGTTGGTAACTGACAAAGTGAAAAAGCACTTTCAGAAGGTTATGAGACAAGAAGACATTAGTGAGATATGGTTTGAATATGAAGGCACACCACTGAAATGGTGAGTGAATTTTTCTGCATTATTAAGCATTAAGTATATACTAGCTTTAAAAAGGTATAGTGCCCTGAAACAGTTGTAAAAAAGTTCTACGAGGATAGATGTCATTAGTCTAGCTCATACAATACATGAAGTTTAGACTATTATTAGAATACGTTATTGAAAATATTTCTGCCTTCTGTTTGGATGCATGGATGACTGGACAGCTTCATATATTTTTAGCAATAGATTTTTGTATGGTACAATAAGAATATATTTGGTTATGGGCTATTTTCAGACATATTTAAAACTTCCTTATGAAAAGTCATCTCTTGACACTATTCAGTTTTATTTCTGTCACCAAAATATTTATAACATCTTTATATACATGATTACCTTAAGTGGCATTGTTCACACTGATTGCCATATTTAGTTGACCACTGTGTCAGAAGCACATCTTAACTAGGCTTAGTTTAGAGTATTTAAAATATATTGATTTCCTTTTTACATGAAAAATAAATTTGGTGTTTTACATTTTTAAGAAGAGTATTGAACTGATAAGAACAGATACTACACTAATCCCAGCACTTCGGGAGGCCGAGGCTGGCAGATCACCTGAGGCCGGGAGTTCGAGACTAGCCTGACCAACATGGAAAAACCCCATCTCTACTAAAAATACAAAATTAGCTGGGTGTGGTGGCGCATGTCTGTAATCCTGGCTTTTCAGGAGACTGAAGCAGGAGAATTGCTTGAACCTGGGAGGTGGAGATTGCGGTGAGCTGAGATTGCGCCATTACACTCCAGCCTGGGCAACAAGAGTGAAACTCTGTCGCAAAAAAAACCAAAAAGTATTAAAATCACATCCTAAACCTGGGCTTATCCATGTACAAATGATGTTTTTTTGTACTTCCTCTGTTATTGGGAGTTTTGTTCATTGTGCTTCCAAAAATATTTAATGAAACTGGAAATTACAGAGAGAAGAATGTAAAAAAAAAAATAGTTCAAGGTATGCTGGATGTTAATGTTGAAATGCTGCCATTTGGATACAGTTGAAGGAAAAGATACAGGCTAAGACAGATTTAAATGAAACATGAAAAATACAAATTGGTGAAAAATGGACTTGCTCTCTGAATTGGGGAATATTAAAATGAAGAGTTTTTGGAAGAGCTTTAGGACAAATGAAAGGAAGCTAGTTAGGTGTTTAATAAATGCAGCTGATTTGAATCAGAGGACTTTATTAGCAAGGAGAGAAATTTTGGAACTCACCTTGTGCTGATGAGATCCCAAGAATGAGTAAATTTTTCATAATGGCTTACAAACATGCAAGGTTGTATTTTGGGTCCCGTCTCTAATCCTTTGAGATGGTTCTGGGAAGTTATGACATAGTTGTCTTGTTACAGCATTCTTTCTTTAAATCAAAACAATACTGAGCTTCATGATCATATATCAGACTCCTCTGACTCTTCTTGAGTAGTTCTAGACGTCACGCAGCATAGATAAGGCAATGTTTTCCATTTCTTATTTCTCAGGAGAATTGGAGGTTTTGGAAGGGGAAGGTGGCTTAAAGGAAGTGTAAATGGAGTAATGATTGTCAAATAGAAGAGTAGAATGACAGGATGGGTGGGAAGAGTGTGGGAGAGTAGCAATGGGGTGTATGTATGCACTTGACATTTCTATCTATAGTTATTTACATTGTATTGCATTATATGTATTACAGATAATCTCAAGATTTTGTGTGACTAGTGGGGCTTTTCAGTTTTATTGTAAAGCAGGATTTCTCAATAGGGTCACTATTGACATTTTGAATTTGATAATTCTTTGTTGTGGTGGGCTACCCTGTACATTATAGGATATTTAACAGCAGCTCTGGCCTCTTCCTACAAGTGCCAGTAGCACTTCCTCCAGTTTTGATTATCAAAAATGTTGCCAGATGTCCCTGAATGGAGGCAGAACCACCCCCAGTTGAGGAACTGTGGAAAATTTGGGAAACCTCAATTTAGCTTGTAAAGTAAGTGATTGCTAAGTCATCATCTTTCAGTTGCTGTTTTATTCTGTCCCTTGTGGTGATTATTCTTGTATTCAATATGGCTTATATTTTGTAGGTTTATGGGTAAATAGTGTTTGGACCCATTTCTCGTTGTCACTGCAGAACAATGATTTTGGCTTAAACATTATTATACCATGTTCTTACTTGGTCAGTATTTATCCCTTTGGAAAGTCTTTTATTGAAGAGTGGAGTTCTTTTCCCTTTTGGAGAGCTTATGTGAAAGCAATTATATTCAAGTATCTTCATGGTAGTTTTGGGGGTGTTAACTTTTTATGTGTTATATCACTTCCACAGTTATGTCATGCTGTAAGCTCATTATAGCTAATGACTTTTGATACATCTTTTCCTTTAGTGTTTTTAAGTACTCCATATATATGAGGCGTGAATAACTTCCAGAGGCATAAATGTAATCCAGGACCTCTGGGCTTAGTCTTGATCTTTTCTCTCTTTGCTTCCAGTAATATCAGTTTTCTCTTATGTTAAAAAAATGTGTCTTCCTGGAAATAGGCTATCAATATAAGAATATCTGGCATTTAAATAGTGGGTTTCGCAAAATAGGATGGTTTTGTGAATTTCCATCAGTGTAGGAAAGCAGCTACCACTGAAGTGTTGGAAGACTTGGACTTTTGAGACCACACAAGCGTCTTAAGGATAGAGAAGCATTTATTTGAGTTGGATAATAACGTCCTTCCTATATTTATTTTTTGGAGTTTTAAATAAGTTCAGGTAGGAAAGGAAATTAGTTGCCAGTTAAGACAACTCATAAATGAGGGAAGAAAGAACAGAAATTGATGTTTCTTCTCTTCTTTATAACCTTATCACTGATTCTGTCCCCGTAATTCAATTAAGTCTGTCTTTTTCATACAAGGTGACAGTTCTCAATGGCAAGAAAAAAAAACTAGAGTCCTTGATACTCAGACGGTAAAAATATGACTTTATCTTCCTTTTGGTAGGACATAGATGAAGAGTATGGGGGCTTTGTTTTTTAAACAAATGCTTGGTTTTAAAGAGTCTTTTAAGAAATACTACATTTAGTAAAATTAGTTATAGATAATAGCATAATGGAGTATTCTTAAAACAAATTATTTTTCCTTTACTGTTAATTCTTTGTTACTATTCTTTGTTCATCTACTTGGCTAACAGACTCTGTGAGAAGGGAAAAATAATCCCAAGCATGTAATTAATGTGGAATAAAATTCATCTTTTCTTTTTTTTTTTTTGAGATGGAGTTTTGCTCTTGTCGCCCAGGCTGGAGTGCAGTGGCATGATCTCAGCTCACTGCAACCTCCGCCTCCCGGGTTCAAGTGATTATCCTGCTTCAGCCTCCTGAGTAGCTGGAATTATAGGCTCTTGCCACCACACCCAGCTAATTTTTGTATTTTTAGTAGAGACAGGGTTTCACCATATTGGCCAGGCTGGTGTTGAACTCCTGAGCTTAGGTGCTCCACCTGCCTGGGCCTCCCAAAGTGCTGGGATTACAGGCATGAGCCGCCGCACCCGGCCAATTCATCTTTTTTAGAGTATGGTTTGAAGAGATTTTAAACAATTGTGTACCGTTGTGTAGCTACTAAGAAAATCAAGATGATAAGATATTTAATTTCACAAAATTCCCTGGTGCTCCTTTACAGTTACCTCTTCCTTCCCCCAACTCACAGCAATTACTGATCTAATTTCCCATCTCAGTGGTTTTACCTTTTTCAGAATGCCGTATAAATGGAATCATGTAGTATGTAGCCTTTTGTGTCTGAATTTTACCTCAAGTAATGCTTTTGAGACTCATCTGTTTTGCATGTATTAGTGGTTTTTTCCTTTTTATTGCTGAATAGTATCCCACTGTATAGTTGTACCACAAATTGTTTGTTTATTCATGTGGACATTGGGTAGTTTCCATTCTGGGACTATTTTGAGAAAAGCTGCTGAAAACACCTAGAGGTCTTTCTCTGCCAAACCGCATATATTGTAAAAGAGAAAAATTTAATTTTGTTTTCCGAATGTTCCTTTATTTTTTATTTTTATAATTAAAAAAATTTTTACTATGGAGCACTTCACAAATTTGGGTGTCATCCTTGTGCAGGGGCCATGCTAATCTCTGTTGTTCTAATTTTAGTATATGTGCTGCCAAAACGAGCATGAATGTTCATTTTTAGTATGTGGAAAATGTGATTGATTTTTGTGTTCTGCAACCTTGCTGGACTCACACACTAGGTCTAGGAGTTTTTTTGGTAGATCCTTTGGGGTTTTCTATGTAAACAGTCTTGACATCGGCAAATAGAAATTACTTTAATTTTTCTAATCTGTAGGCCTTTTATTTCTTCTTCTTCTTCTTCCTCCTCTTCTTCCTCTTCTTCTTCTTCTTTCTTCTTCTTCTTTCTTTTTCTTCTTCTTCTTTTTCCTTGGATTAGAGTGGTGAGAATGGACATCTTGTGGTGTTCTTAGTTTTATGGGGAATGTATTAGTCTTTCACAATTGTCATGAATAGATGTTGGATTTTTGTCAGATGCCTTTTCTGTGCTAATTATATGATTGTATCACTTTTCTTCCTTAGCTTGTTGCTATAATAGATGACATTTGTGGATTTTTGATGTTGGACCAACCTTGTATACCTTTAATAAGTCCCATTTGGTCACGGAATGTAATTAGTTTTATACATTGTTGGATTCAGTTTGCCAAATAATATTTTGTTGAGGATTTTTATGTCTTATGTTCATGAGAGGGATTGTATTTTTCTATTTTTTTGATTGTCTGATTTAGTATTAGGGTTATACTGGCTTTATAAACTGAGTTGGGAAGTGTTCTGTTCTGATGTATTTTCTGGAGAAGATCGTGTAAAAATGCTGTTAATTCTTTAAGTGTTTGATAGAAATCTCCAGTGAAACCACTTGGGTCTGGAGGTTTCTTCCTGGGGAGCATTTTAATTACCAATTCAATTTCTTTGATATATATAGATCTACTCAGCTTGCCTATTTCCTCTCCATTGAGTATTGGTAGTTTATGGGTTTTGGGGATTTGATTCGTTTTTTTCTAAGTTGTTGAATTTATAAATATAGAGTTATTTATAGTATTTCCTTATCAGTGAATGACTGTAGGATCTGTAGTGTTGTCTTCATTTTTTCAACTTTGTTAGAGGTTTACCAATTTTATTTGTTTTTTTGAAGAGCCAGTGTTGTGTTTATGGATTTTTCCCTACTTTTAAAAATTTCCAATTTCGTTGGTTTCTGTTTTTGCTTTTAATAATTTTATTCCTTCTGCTTGCTTTGGTTTTGTTATTTTTTTCTAGTTTCTTGAAAAGGAACTTAGGTTATTTTTTTGAGCCCTTACCTTAATTTTTTTTTAAATTGTAGTAAAATGCATGTAACAAAATTTACCATCTTAACCATGGTAGTGTTAATTACACTCACAATGCTGTATAAGCATTTAGTGTTACAGATGTCTATTTCGGCCATGCTTTAGTGTAGTTCATAAATTTTGATATGTTCTGTTTTTATTTTCATTCAAGTCTATGTATTTTTAAAATTTTCTTTTGAGGCTTTCTTTTGGAGCCTTAGTTTTTTTTTTAGAAATGTGTTTAATTTCCACATTTAGTGGTTTTTTTGTTATCTTAATTAATTTCTAGTTTGATTCTATTGTAGTAAAAAAAGAGCTTACTGTAATTTTGGATCTTTTAAATTTGTTGATATTCGTCTCCACTCTTGATTCCCTTATTATCCAGCCTCTGGATTCTGATTCTGTCTTCTAAGTATACCTTAAACTCCCTGCTTTGTTTTTTGGGATTCAGACGCATCTGATTTCTCATATGGATTGTTTTAGTAACCTCTTAATTTGTCTTCCTGCGTATAATACTGTTACTTTTAGTTTATTCTCCCCAGTACCATAATTTTTCTTTCTGAAATGCAGATCTAACATTGTTATTCTCCTCAAGAACCCTTTTCTGACTTCTCATCATCTACAGTGTAAAGCCAAACACTAAAGCATGATGTGTGTGTAAGGTTGTCCATGATCCCACTTCTTTCCAGGCGTACTAAGCTACTTGTTTTAATGAATATTGGATAATGTTTTGGGCTTCTGTTCCTTTGCTCATCTTCTTTGATAAATCATTTTTGCTCTTTCTAGCATCCTTTGTTTTGGTTGTAATTAATTATTCATTCATATATTCCCTCCTTTAGCTCATACTTCTAACTTCTAGCTTAACTATGACCTTTTTTTATGGTTCTTTTTAGTCCAAAGTGATCATTTCTACCTTTGTGCCATCTCTACACTATGTGTGTACTTCATATATTCTTGTCATGTTATAACTGTATATTGTAACATAATGGTTATTAAGGATGCTGACTCTGGAGTCAGAAACCAGATTTCAAATCCTAGCTTCATCACTTACTAGTGGTATAACCATGGGCAAGTTATTTGACCTTTTTTTTTTTTTTTTTTTTAAGATGGAGTCTCGCTCTTTTGCCCAGACTGGAGTGCAGTGGCGCAATCTCGGCTCACTGCAACCTCCTACTCCTGGGTTCAAGCAATTCTCTGGCCTCAGCCTCCTGAGTAGTGGGGATTACAGGCGCCCGCCCACCACGCCAAGCTAATTTTTGTGTTTTTAGTAGAGATGGGGTTTCAGCATGTTGGTCAGGCTGATCTCAAACCCCTGACCTCGTGATCCACCCACCTTGGCCTCCCACAGTGCTGGGATTACAGGCGTGAGCCACCGTGCCCGGCCCTATTTGATCTTTTTGTATCTCAGTTTTCTTATCTGTAAAACAGCAATAATAATGGTACCTTGTACTTCTGTAAGTTTGAAGAATTAAGTGAGTTAATACGGGTTAAGTATCCCTTATCCAAAATGGTTGGGACCAGAGTGTTTCAGATTTCAGATTTTTTCAGATTTTGGAATGTTTGTATTTTATACTTACAGTATTCCAAATCTGAAAATTGGAAATACAAAATGCTTCAATAAGCATTTTCTTTGAGCGTCATGTCAGTGTTAGAAAAGGTTCAGATTTTGGATCATCTTTCTTTGTACTTTAACCAGTAGCACATAGGAGGGGATAAATAAATGTTTGTTCAGTGAATAAATGAATGAATTTAAATTTGCCCCTTGCTTTTATTTAGAAAACCGAGACTCAAATAAGTAAAATAACTTGCTTAAATAGGTAAGGTAGGACCAAGATTTTGAGAGTATCAGTTCAGGGCTCTTTTCACCACACCTGCTAACATTTTGTTTAAAAACTTGTCTCCCATCTTGTCTGTTCTCTAATTGCTTATGTCAGTTTGTCCAAACTAGAATTTAAAAAATTTAACAACAGTAGGTGTACTTATAATGAATACTCCGTACATTTGTTGTTGTTGATTTGTAGATAGCTTACAAGGAGGTTTTGTCTGATTAGAGCTTTATCTTTGTATCTTTAGCTTTTAAAAATTACATGGGAAATGGAAAGTGCTGGCCTGACTCAAAATAGTCTCTTTCTTCAGAGGGATGTTAGTCAGCAGAGGGTGCTCTAACATTGCATTTTGAGGGGTGAAGTTTCTTATTACCACAACTGGTGTTCACATTTTATATTTGTTACTTTTATATTACAATTATTTTAAAAGAACAGTTCTTGGTCCTTCTGAAGAATACTTTGTAAGTAAACCCTAATTTTGGTTTAGATCTTAGACCTTCAAGCACAGAATTTAGAAAAAGCTTCTCATTTTGTCAACTATAAAATAAATAACTTTAGTGGGAAGTTTTACTCTGTGCAAATTGACTTACTTTCAGGACAGGTGGTGAAAGGAAGAAGTTGAAATTACTTTTTGAATTGTAAAAAAATATATACTCGGGCTGTATAATTTTGGTCAATGATCGACCACAATTAGGGTGGTGGTCCCAGAAGATGGTAATTCTGTATTTTTACAGTATCCTTTCTATGTTTAGATGCATACATACTTACTGTGTTACAGTTGTCTAGAGTATTCAGTGTAGTAACATGTTGTACAGGTTTATAGCCTAGGAACATTAGGCTACACCACATAGCCTAGGTATGTAGTAGGCTATGGCAACTAGGTTTGTGTAAGTACACTGTGATGTTTGAACAGTGAACGAAATTGCCTAACAATGCATTTCTCTGAACATATCCATGTTGTTAAATGTCCCATGGCTGTATTGACATTGATCTTAAACACAGACGTGATAAAATGACTTAGAATTTAATGCTCTTTGTGATTTCAAAAGTAAATTTTAGCAAAATGCTTTAGTGAAAACCTGTGTATAATTTTTTAAAAAACATTTAACGTTTTAATCATGAATGCTAACAGATTCTTCTGTCTTATTTCCAGTCTTTTTAAGGTTGTGAATTTCTGGAACGTAACCCATTTATGCAGGAGGTTACAATTTTTTATGTGTGAGAAATCAGACCTTGTCAATGACCTTGAACAGTTTACATAACTCCCACAGGCTTAGTGTTCCAATAATGGAACACTAGGCATAAAGGGGTTAACAATGTATTCTGTAAACTGGATTTTTAAAATGTGACTTACATAGCATTTTATATATATGGTATCCCTTCATTATTTTTGAACTTTTTCATATATAAGAATAAACTTAGAAAGCTGTGAAACACATTGCTACTCTGTAGTTGTTTATATTTGTCCCACATACAGAGTAAGTCAATATTCACAGCAATCATCAAATTACTTTGGTTTGCATTTGTAGTTACATGCTTGCAGTTACAATGAAATGTAATTCTGTTTCCAGTGAATCAGAATGCAGCAACTTTCCGAATAGGAGGCATTTATTTTAGTGACATGAACTTGGGCAGTAGTTCTCCAGTACAGGGAAAATTCTTTTAGTGCTGATTTTAGAATACTTGTATTAGTTTGCTATCTGAGTACAGATATTTAGACTAGAATCATGTTCCTTCTGAGAATATCCATTATTGCTACACCATGTGCCAATGTGCACACGTGCACACGTGCACACATACACACACATATAAATGGAGTAATGAATAAAAAAAGCAAAGAAATATTAAAATATATTCATTTTGAGAATTGAATATGGAAGACAAGAGCAATGTAAAGAAAAAAAAAATAAAATGTAAAAATAGACCTAATACTGTTCTCATGCAGTCATTTTCTGTAGGGCAATACGTTGAGCCTTTAGCTAGTTGGGTCCTCTTATTTATGCAGAAAATACAGTTCTGGATAAGAGTCGGTGTTCCGTATCCATGGGTTCTGCATCCATGGATTCAGCCAACCATGGATTGAAAATATTTGGGGGAAAAAGCAATAACTAATAATACAACAATAAAAATGAAACCACAAAAAGTCCAATATGGTTTAACAACTATTTACATAGCACTTACTTTGTAACAGGTATTATAAGTAATCTAGCAATAATTTAAAGTATGCAGGAGAATGTATGTAGGTTATATGCAAACACTGTGCCATTTAATATAAGGGATTTAAGCATCTGCGAATTTTGGTATCCAGCTGGGTCCAGGAACCAATCCCCCATACATACCAAGGGTGGACTGTATTCCAGGTTCAAATCCTTATTATTTCCTTTTCTATTAAATTTAAGTTAGATGGCAGAAGTAGCAAAGTAATAGCCAATAGTTACATTATGATTTACTTATGGTGTATGTGGTTTCTGTGTTGTGGATTAGAAGCCTCCTCACAAAACTGTATATAATATCTGTTTAGAAGAGTTGTACAAATTAGTACTTTTGAAATCCTTAATGTAAATAAGATTAAAGTGTAAGAGAAACTCAATACCTTTAATTTTTGCCGGTTCTGTTTTCTTTTACAGATTTTCTTGAATATCAATAGATTCATCAGAAATAAGCAATCTGGGAACCAGTGAAATCATTTTTCACTGGTTTTGTTGGGAATCAATATCTTTACATGAAAATAATTATAACATAAAAATTTGTATTGAACCACATGTTAATTATAGAATTTGACAATAGAAATAAGTAAATAGAAACAAGTAAATAAGTAAATGGTTATTTTACTCCTAAGTTTTTCTGGTTCATTTTTATTTAAAAAAAAATCATTACAGGACGATTATTCATTTTAATAATTAGAATGTTTTTATGTTAGTACTTTATTTTTTTTTTTTATGGAAATGGAGTCTCCCTCTGTCGCCCAGGCTGGAGTGCAGTGGCACTATCTTGGCTCACTGCAACCTCCACCTCCCAAGTTCAAGCAGTTCTCCCACTTCAGCCTCCCAAGTAGCTGAGACTACAGGTGCATGCCACCACGCCCAGCTAATTTAAATTTAAACATAATTTTAAGGAAGTCTATGTTTACATTTATCTCCTAATTCTTAATATACCAAGACAAAGGAGTCGTCATCATTTACCATCTGGGACCAGTGAAATAAAAAGTTTTAAGATTTCGACAGGGTAGGGCCAGGCACAGTGGCTAATGATTGTGTAATCCCAGCACTTTCAGAGGCCAAGGCAGGTGGATCATGAGGTCAGGAGTTCAAGACTAGCCTGGCCAACAGAAACCCCATCTGTACTAAAAATACAGAAATTAGCCGGGTGTGGTGGTGCATGCTTGTAATCCCAGCTACTTGGGAGAATCGCTTGAACCCGGGAGGTGGAGGTTGCAGTGAGCCAAGATCACACCACTGCATTCCATCTTGGGCAACAGAGGGAGAAGAAGTGAGACTCTGTCTCAAAAAAAAAAAAAAAAAAGAAAGAAAAAGATTTTGACAGGGTCTCACGCTGTTGAGTACAGATCATAGATCATGCCTGGCTCATTTTTTTTTTTTGTATTTTTTGTGGAGACAGGGTTTTGCCATGTTGCTCAGGCTAGTGTCGAACTCCTGGGCTCAAGCAATCCACCTGCCTCAGCTTCCCAAAGTGCTGGGATTACAGGCATGAGCCACCATGCCCAGCCCCAATGAATTTAAAAATATATATACATATATATTGATTATATATATAATATATATTTTATTATATGTAATATGTATTTTATTATATAATGTATCTTATTATATAATATATAAAAATATTTTTATTATGTATATAATATATATATTTAAGTCAGTTTCCAAATAATTTAGAGAAGCTAGAATAAAGGAATAGTGTATAACAACTTTATTAGAAATTTTAATACAGGTTTAAATACAGCAGATTTATATTTTCATTTCATATTTTTCTAGTTTTAAAGGTATCTAAAATGGTCAGCATCCCCTGAATGCAACTAATTGCTCATTAATTTTTATACATACAAATATACCTCTGAGAGGTTCTAGCTTATTACTTCTGGCCCTTCTTGCTTCTAATAGTGTTAATAATACTTGAAGAAATCGATAAACCCTTTGCCAGCTCATGATTTCATTACGAAATATTTTCTTTTTTATGTGAATCAACACCAATAGACTTTTTTTCATTTCTATGTGACCTAATTCCTTCAGTCTTCTTTGTATATAAATAGACCTTTTGCATTTGCCCACTATCAAATAAATTTGAGTTTATAAGTAGCATAAAAGATGAAATAATATTGTCACACATTCTTTTAGTAAAATGGAATGGTCCAGGTTTTTGTCATAAAATATCTTGTAATGAAGTTTTTTCTGTTGATGACTAAGCTGTTAAGATTACCATACGTTCCTTTTTGTCCTTAGAAATATATTGTTTTTCTATTAGTTCTTGAGCTATGTAAAATTTGGTATCGTCTAAAGACTCAGAGTTTGAGATTTCACTTAAATGATCAATTTCACTATTGTCATTAAAGTCTAGAGTATTGCTGTCTCTCTTTTCTTTTTGTCCTGATTTGTCTAATAATTGTGAAACATCTTCCTCTGTCAAGTTTTTTTCTCTGCCGTTACAGGTAGAAAATGAGAAATTTGGAATTTTCAACTGTGTTAATGATAGCTAAAAACTGATTCCAGAATGGGGTCTGCTTTCTTTTTTCTTTTTTCTGAGACTGTGAGTCTCTCTCTGTTGCCCAGGCTGGAGTGCAGTGTCGCAGTCTTGGCTTACTGCAACCTCAACCTCCCGGGTTCAAGTAATTCACCTGTGGCTCGGCCTCCCGAGTAACTGGAACTACAGGTGCATGCCACCACACCTAGCTAGTTCTTGTATTTTTAGTAGTGATGGGGTTTCACCATATTGGTCAGCCTGGTCTTGAATTCCTAACCTCAGGTGATCCACCCGCCTCAGCCTCTCAAAGTGCTGGGATTACAGATGTAAGCCACTGTGCCCAGCCTGCATTCTTGTTTTACACTTTCTTGAAAGATGTTTCAGTACTTTAGGCAACACAGTAAGAAAATGAAAGAAGGGTACATTCTTCTATCATCCTTCTAGGCATCACGTTATTTTTTCAGTTTCTTACTGTTTTAGTCTCTTATTGGGAATAATTGACAAATAATGATGAAATGAGTTCCAGAGTGATGAAATAGTAAAATGTATAGGAAACAATAAAATCATTAAGACCCTAAAATATATCTTAGATTTATAAAAGGGTCCAGTGGCTCCATACAGTAATTACTACATGGAGTAAGTTTTATCTTTTTTTTTTAAAGTGAGTTTTTTCTGTTCTTTGGAATACTTTTAAGAATGAATAAAAGTCATGAAGTGTCAGTCATTAAAATAGTTGGAACTGCTCAAAAAAGAAACTCAGAACCTAAAATTGTCTCCATTGGATCTTTATGTTGTACCTAGGGTTAGTCTGTGGACTTCTTTGATTTATGCATTCAACAGCTATTCATTATGGACTTTGTTCAAGATTCTGTGTATTTACAATTTTCTCGTTTTTTAAATATTGAGGGTAAAAAATAATTGATGATTGAGTCTTACGTTTAACTTGTATTCTTATCCAGATATCTCCTTTAAAAGTTATTTGGGCTGGACACAGTGGCTCATGCCTATAATCTCATTACTTTGGGTGGCCAAGGTGGGAGTATTGCTTGAGCCCAGAAGTTTGAGACCAGCCTGGGCAAAATAGTGGGACCCTATCTCTATAAAAATAAAATATAGCTGGGCATAGTGACACATGTCTGTAGTCCCAGCCACTCAGGAGGCTGAGATGGGAGGATCGCTTGAGCCCAGGAAGTCAAGGTTGTAGTGAGCTCTGACTGCACCACTGCACTCCAGCCTAGGTTACAGAGTAAGACCCTGTCTCCAAAAAAAAAAAACAAACTTGATTTTACATTATAGATTGCTTTAAGATATGATATTTGGTTTAGAATTTGCTTACAAATTTAAAAAAGTGTTTCACACATTTGTTAATGGCAGGGAATATGTAAAACACTGGGTTGTAGTAATTTTATGTGATCTCAAGTGAATCTTACCTAATAGATGGACTATTTATTTTGCTTAGTGGAGTTCTTTGTAGTTGTATTTTCAGTGCTATTTAGAATCTGGAAAGCAATATGGTGTCACTTTTGAAATTTTAAGTCTTTTTAATGAAATCCAAGTAAATAAAACTTCAGTTAAGTGCCTACATTGATCTTTAACCCTGTTGCAGATACCTAAGAGAGAAATTCTAAAAAATGAAGACGTTAAAAGGTCTGTTTTGTAAAAGTATGAGGTGTTATTTAGAGTTTGTTCAATTTGAATACTTCAGAGAGAAGGATCAGAATTGGATTAAATCTATGACTTGTCTGTAGTGCTATATATGTATATGTGTGTGTGTGTGTATATATATATATTTTAGGTTTTGACTGAGGCGAGAGTTTTTCCTGGTTCCGTAGTTTTCTTCAGTATTATTTTCTGGATATGAAAGGATTGATGAGAGAGAAATTTAAGGGTTCTTATTAAGAGATATAATGCATATAAGACTAAAAGTACCCCCACTGTTTTATTTTTACCAACAGGACATTCATCCTGAATTCTTTTTTTTTTTTTTTTTTTCTCGAGGCAAGGTCTCACTCTGTCGTCCAGGCTGGAGTGCAGTGGCGCAGTCTTGGCTCACTGCAGCCTCTACCTCTCGGGCTCAAGAGATTATCCCACCTCAGCCTCCTGGAGTAGCTGGGGCTACAGCTGTGTGCCATCAAGCCCGGTTAATTTTTTTTTTTCTTTTTTTTTTTTTTTTTTTTTTGTATTTTTGGGTAGAGACAGAGTTTCACCATGTCAGTCTCAGGTACTGGAACTGTCTCCAACTCCTGACTTTAAGTCAACTGATCCACCTGCCTTGGCCTCCCAAAGTGTTGGGATTATAGGCTTGAGTTACTGTACCTGGCCCATCCTAAATTCCTACCAAATAAATACATGATCTCTAGAAACTGATGACTTTCCCATAATTATGTACAAGTAAGCAAGCATAAATTATGTATATACAATTATATATATATGTTTTATATATAAGCAAATGTACTACTTGCAGAGCAGGGCTATCCCATAGGCATTGTGGCCAGAGTAGCACAAGCATAAATAATATTAACTGACATTTGAATCTTGGTCAGAGTTACTCATTTTGAGATAAATTTGATGTGATTTCAAATTTTGCAGCTCTTAAATCTAGGAGTAACTCATTAATAGATTATACAGATAAAGACAGAACTGTGTATAACACCAAGTAGTTTTCTTTTTGCCTTGGTTGTGAGTACAGGTTGAGCATCCCACATCCCACAATTTGAAATCCAGAATCTAAGTACATCTACTCGTACATACATAGGTAAACATAGCACTGACATGACACTCAAAGGAAGTGCTCATTCCAGCATTTCAGATTTTCAGATTTGGGATGCTCAAATGGTAAGAATATGATGCAAATATTCCAAAATTAAAAAAAAAAAAAGCTGAAATCTGAAACACTTCTGATCCCAAGCGTTTTGGAAATGGGATACTCAACCCGTATTATTTAATTCTGATTAACCAAGTAAGCTCATTTACTTTAGATTTTTTAAAAGGATGGCTTAAGGTTTGTCCATTGATATCTACAGCGTTTGTATTAGTCATGTTTATTTATTGCTAAGCAATTTACTTCACTGTGAGTAATAGTTGTATTAGGAAATGTTCTCTTATTTTGGAACTTATATTTTTTTAATTTAGAATTAGGTTTCAGAAGAATATTCAGTGATTTGGGAAAATGTTGACATTATATTATGTGAAAAAGGTTATAGTACAGTTTGTAAAGGATAGTCCTAATCTATATTTAGATATGTATGTATAGGTAAAAGACTGGAAATTTATATGCTATAATGTTAATAGTAACCACAGAATAGGTGATTTGCATGCGTTTTAGGTGCTCATCTTGGTTCTTACAGTTTTTAAAAATTTTAAGTTCTAAAAGTAAAAAAGATATTTAAATAAATTTATAAAAATCAACTGTCTTTTACGAATACTGGGATGACAATTAGATGCAGCAGTACTGTGACATAACAGTCCACACGGCTGATAAAGAATGCCTTTGCCCACAATCCCATTGTGCATATTGAGGTTTCTGTGGGAATGAAGTGTTTAGAAGGAAACCACCTGATGCCTGGAAAGTAGATCATACTAGCCCAGGCACGTAAAAAAGAATGTAACCTTCCTGTGATTTGTGGTTAAAGAGCCTGACATTTGGTGTTAAGATATGTGTTGGAAATTTATTTTGGAGTTGTAGTTACAACTTTACATATTTATTTTCTCAAAATATACCGTTTCATTTTTAGGCATTATCCAATTGGTTTACTATTTGATCTTCTTGCATCAAGTTCAGCTCTTCCTTGGAACATCACAGTACATTTTAAGGTATAGTAAATTGCATTTCTCCTTTGTCCCATTTGTGATACATAGTAAACAGACTTCGAGTAGAATTTTCTTTTCAAGTGAAGTTATTTCTTGCTTTTCCCATGACACTCTTTTAGTTGCTAAGCTTCGGTTAGTATTTGTCTGTAAGATACTTTTCAATTTTTTCCTAACTCTTGGCAGAAACACTTACACTTTTAATGTATGAACTGATTTTCTTTATTAGTGCTGAATACACTGTTTAAAATTTACAAGTTTTTGGGCCGGGCTTAGTGGCTCATGCCTGTAATCCCAGCACTTTGGGAGGCCGAGGTGAGTGGATCATTTGAGCCCAGGAGTTCAAGACCAGCCTGGGCAATGCAGTGAGACCCTGCCTCTGTAAAAAATAAAATTTATGAAAGTTTTGAAAGTTGGTGTTAATTTTTAAAAGTCAGCTGGGAACAAGAGAAATCCTGCATGTAGATGTGGATATGGAAGTACAGAGGGGACAACCTAATACTGTTGAGTAATTCTAAGGCTATTTTGATTGAATTAAGAGAAGGGTTAGGAGTTGGAATTCCAAAGATTTGATCTACCTCTGTTTTGAGAAATGTTCATTCCTGTAGTTTTTAAGACCAGACTGAATTTAGTGTGACCTAATTTTGTCTCAATAGTTTATGAAGTGCTGGTCCCTCATTTCTCTTAGCCACCTTGCTTCTGCTCTGTTCCCGACCCCCAATTCACAAACACCATTTGGTTTTTGTGATTGGAAACACTTATGTTAATTGATCATGAACAGTGATTCATTCTCAAATAGCAATGATTCCACCATGTCGGTCTCTTATATTAGTTGATCACGAACAGTGATTCATTCTCAAATAGGAATGATTTCACCATGTCGGTCTCAGATACTTGAACTGGTCTCGAACTCCTGACCTCAAGTCAAGTGATCCACTTGATCTCCTATATTTTATTGGAGAGAGGCATGTAGAGTTTGAAAAAGTCATTTAGGTGTCTGAGTTTCTTTCCCGTCAGGAGTGTCCATTCATAGTTACTGCCCAAAGGGTGTTCATTCGTTCTTCATATGATACTTTCCCTTCCTGTTTTACTGAATTTGAGTTTGTGGGTCATTAGAGCTTATTTCCATGTGCATTTGTAATAATGTGCTTTGCACAATACCATATTATTAAACACCTTAGTTACCAAAGAACAGTACAGATGGAGCACATAGTGCTGGTATGCATGAATTTCACTCACCATGTTAAATGCAAAGCAAGGAATGCTTGCATATACAACAGTTTTTAAGTTTAGAGAGGTGTGGAGATAAAAATACTTCAAACATATTAAGGGTAGGGGTGCTATATTGCCTAATGAGTCTTTTCTGTTACTGTTGGAAAATAATTCCAATAATTAGATTTTTTTGTGTGTTAAAAATAAACTCTAAAATACTTTGAAATCTAGATTAAAATACATCATAGTTCTCTACTCGTTTATTTATTTATTCACTCATTCATTCATTCAACAAATGTGGAGATCCTTCTGTGTGTCAGTTTCCTGAAACCCTTTCAATGGATTCTTCAGGTCAAATCTGTTTTCATGATATAATAATATCAAGATGTTATTGGCCCTTCCCATTGTGTTAACATTTACACTGATATGCAAAACAATGGTGTTTAAAACTGTGGGCGCCTTAGCACAAAGTATATGTGTACGTTCTCCCTGGGTGCTTGGCTGAGGCATGGGTTGCACATGCATAGCTGATACTCTGCAAGGTCTAGTAGAGAGTGAATGTTGTAGGGTTAAGAGTGGAACAAGATACTGAACGTCTTATGATGCTGGGAAATGTTGGATTCCAGCTCATTCAAAGTGGAGAGACATTTGGCTACATACTGAGCAGTTACCTGAGATGCCAGAAAGGCCATGATTTTGGAGTAAGGATCATACATTAGAGCAGGAGTTGGCAAATGTGGCCCACTGACTTTTTTTGCGTGGCCTGTGACGTAAGAATAGTTTTTACATTTTTAAGTGGTTGGAAAAAAATTTTTTTAAATGTTTTGTAACGTGAAAATTACATGAAATATAGATTTAGTGATGACCATAAATAAAGTTGCATTGAAATGCAGCCATTCATGGAAATTCATATACGTATTGTCTGTGGTTGCTTTGCGGCTATGACAGCCTAGTTGAGTATTTGCAATAGAGACTGTATGACCTGCACAGTGTTAAATATTTACTGTCTAATCCTTTACAGAAAGTTTGCCAGTCTCTATTGCCAGTCTTTAACCCTAGAGTAAGAGTTGCTCTGGACCTGCCTTTTTAGGATTAAGGAGAGCTGCCAGTAAATTAACTGCCAGCCAGAATAAAACTTAGCGTTTTAAAGGAAGACAGTATAATCTAGAATCCTTACAACATATTCACAGTGTCCACCATACAATCCACAACTACTTGACTTGCAAATAAGCAAGAAAATATGGTCCATATCAAATAAAAAAAAAAATTTACTCTCAATAGAAACTGACCTAAGAGAATCCACATCTTGGTACTACCAGAAAAATGAATTAAAACAACTGTTACACATTCAGTAACTTAAGAGAAAAAAAATCACAAAATTGTAGAACTGTGTGGAAAAATATCTGAAATGAGGAATTTACTGCATGGGCTTAACAGCAAATTAAAGATGGCAGAAGTAAGGTTCTTTGAACTCAAAGACAGATCCACAGAAGTTACCCAGTTTGGAGAATAGAGAGATGGAAATTGATGTAGAGAAAAGACAGAGCCTCTGGGATAATATCAGGCAGTCTGCGTGTAATTGGAGTTCAAGGAGAGGAGAGAGAACGGGTCAGAAGAAATATTTTTAAGAAATAATGGTTACACTACTCAGTGTCAAAGCTATAATAATCAAGACTGTGTGTGGGGTGCCTACAGAATGGGAGAAAATATTTGCAATCATATACTATCTAATAGTTTAATATACAGAATATGGAAATAACTTGATAATGAAAAGGTAGAAACCCAATTAAAAATTAAAGGATTTGAATAGACATTTCTGTGAAGAAGTTATATAAATGGCCAGTAAACACATGAAAAGATGTTGAGCATAACTAGTTTTTAGGCAAAAGCAAAAAAACAAAAACAAAAACAAAAAACCACACAATGAGTTACCACTTCACACCCTCTAGATTGGTTATCATCAAAAAGATGATGTACAAGGCTGGATGTGGTGGCTCATGCCTTTAATCCCAGCACTTTGTGGGGATGAGGCAGCTGTATCACTTGAGCTCAGGATTTCGAGACCAGTGTGATCAACATAAGGAGAACTCATCTCTACTAAAATAATTTTTAAAAAAATAGCCTGGTGTGGTGACATGTGCCTATAGTCCCAGCTATTTGGAAGGCTGAGGTGTGAGGATCACTTGAGCCTGGGAGGAGCAGTGAGTCCTGATCGCATGTCTGCAACCCAGCCTGGGTGACAGAGTGCAACCCTGTCTCCAAAAAAAAAACCAAAAAACGGTAACACATATAGGCTTATTAGACCCTTCATACGTTGCTGATGAGAATGAAAATGGTGTAGCCTTTTTGGAAAGCAGTTTGGTATGTTATCAAATGATATACTTAACCATGTTACCCAGCAATTCTACTCCTAGTAATACTCCCAAGAGAACTGAATATGTAATTCTAATATGCAAAATATGGAAATAACTTGTGTCCACACAAAAACTTATACATGAATGTTCATAATAGGCAAAGTGGAAATAACCCAATGTCCATCGGGTTATTTAGTAATGTTATTATAAATAATGTCCATCAGCTGATGAATAAACAAAATACTGTACGTATGCTTACAATGGACTATAATTTGGTCGTTAAAAGGAAGGAATTACTGATAATATGTTAACAACCTTGAAAATATCATGTTAAGTGAAAGAAGGCACAAATGACTGCACATTATATAATTCATTTATATTAACTGAATAAATACCTTTATGCCGATAAATCTGACAGATGGACAAATTCAATGAGAACACAAGTCGCCAAAACTGACATAAGAAATAACAGAAATGAATAGCTCTTTAATCTGCAAGTAAATTTGATTTGTACTTTTAAAAACCTCACAGAGTAAAACACCTTGCACAGATAGTTTCATTGGAGAAGTCTATAAAATACCTAAGAACTAGTCGGGTGCAGTGGCATACGCCTGTCATCTCGGCTACTCAGAACACTGAGGCGGGAGGATCGCTTGAGCCCAGGAGTTCTGGGCTGTAGTGTGCTATGCCAATTGGATTTCCGTACTAAGTTTGGCATCAATATGGTGACCTCCTGGGAGCAAGAGACCACCAGGTTACCTAAGGAAGGGTAAACCGGCTCAGGTCAGAAATGGAGCAGGTCAGAACTCCCCTGCTGATCAGTAGTGGGATTGCGCCTGTGAATAGCCCCTGCACTCCAGCCTGGGCAACATAGTGAGACTGTGTCTCTAAAAATAAAAATAAAATGAAATAAAATATTTAAGAAATAATATTACAAACTTTCTTACTCTTTACAAACTTTTTCCAGAAATGAGACACCAACTTGTGTTAGAGGCCAGAATAACCCTGATACTGAAACCTGTTAAAGACATTAAAAGAAAATTATAAGCCAATGTATTTCATGATCATCGATACAAGAGCCTTCAACAAAGTACCATCAAATTGAATCTTGCAATAATTAAAAAAGACAGTACACACCATGATTGAGTTGAGTTTATCCTAGGAGTACAAAACTGATTCAACATTCAAATCTTAATGCATGTAGGCCAGGTGCAGTGGCTCCCGCCTGTAATCCCAGTACTTTGGGAGGCTGAGCCAGGAGGATTACTTGAACCCAGAAGTTCAAGACCAGCCTGGGCAACATAAGGAGGCCTCATCTCTACAAAAAAATTTTAAAATTAGCTGAGCATGGTGGTGTACACCTGTGGTTCCAGCTACTCAGGAGACTGAATTGGGAGGATCGCTTGGGCCCCAGAGATTGAGGCTGCAGTGAGCTGTGATTGTGCCACTGTGCTCCAGCCTGGGTGACACAGTGAGACTCTCTCAAAATAAAACATCTCAATCAATGTAAATCACAGAATAAAATAGAAAAATCAATAGATACAGACAAAGTCTTTCATTGACAGAATTTAATACCCATTTGTCATCAAAACTTATAGCAAGCTTAGGAATAGAAGGGAATTTACTCGATTTGACAAAGGGTAGATATGAAAAGTATGAAAAGGCTACAGTTAAAGTCATGCTACATGATGGTTTATTGAATGTTTTACTCTAAGATGAGGAAAAAGGCAAGGATGTCTGCTCAGTGTAGGCACTTCTATAATGCATTGTATGTGTTCTTAACTTTGCTATTAAAAATTGTGCAATGAAAACCACTGGACTTAATGGGGGAAAGGGTTGCTTCTGGGGAAAAGGGTTAGGGGCACAACATCCGCAAACTTACACTGACAAAAAACCAGGAACCTAGTAAAAACCATACCGCAGTTTTAACAGGTAAAATGTATGAGAAATGCATACATACTACAATAAATATGGCATTTCATGTTGCAAAGACTGGAAGTTTGCTTGCAGAAATGGACATGGAAGACTTGCGCCATGACAGGTGAAGTGAAAGGAGGATTTTCTGATATCAAACAAGAAATTGTAGCACCTGATGTAGTTGAATACAACTCATTACATGAATTGAAGTAGCTGGTCCATTTTGGAGGTGTGCACATGTGTGCATTGTATGTGTTCCTAGCTGATTGGTTTAGCTGGGTGAAATTTTCTGTTCACCTAGCATTTCTTGTGAACAATATTTACATATGCAACCATAAAATTCACATTAGACTCGATTTCTTGCCTAGTAGTTGCTTTTAAACAAATGCAAAAATCTTAGTTCACAGAACATATATGAATTTACCAACAAACACATGAAAAGGCACTCAACATCTTTAGTCATCATGGAAATGTAAATTAAAACCACAAAGAGACATTACATTACACTCACTAGAATGACTAAAATGAAAAAGATTGACAGTAGCAAGTTTGAGGACATGGAGTAACCAGAACTCATACATTGCTAGTGGGAGTGTAACATCATACATCATGTTGAAAAGTAGTGTGGCAGTTTTTAAGTAAAGTTAGAACATACACTTACTCTGTGACCCAGCATTTCTTTTTCCAGCTGTATACCCAAGAAAGATGAAGACATGTGTCTATAAAAGACTTGTGTGTTAATGTTCGTAGCAGCTTTTTAAATAATAGCCAGTATCTGGAAACAATCCCAGTGTCTATTAAGAAGTTTACAAGTTTTTAGATAAACAGATTGTGGTGTATTCATTAAATGGCATGCTACTCAGCAACAAAAAGGAATTAATTACTGATATGTGCAGTAACAGGAATGAATCTCAAAAATATTATGCTAAGTGAAAGATACTAAGTTACACAATACTGCAGTTCTGTTTGTATGAGATTTTATTACAGGCAAAACTAATCTAGTGTTATGTGTCATCAGTGATTTCTTGGGAAGGGAATGAGGGAACTGACTGCAAAGGGCACAGAGGAAGTTTTGTGGGTGATGGTAATGCTCTGTACTTGAGCTGACAGTTACTCATTGTCAAAACTCATTTAATTGTACTCTTGATTTCTCCATTTGACTGTATGTGAATCATAAATTTGACTTATTAAACAAGTTTATTGAGAAAGATGAAGAATGGTGTCTTTAATCGCTTTCTAATTCCTGCTTTCCATCAGTGTTTCATAGTCACTCAGGAACTTCTTTCTTTATCTTTTCATTTCATTCTTTTTATGAAAGCTCCATGACAGGGATAATTGAATTTTGCTTATGAATACAGTAACCTGAGTAGGCTATATGCTATTTTTTTTTTTTGCCATTTTTACTTCTGTTTAAATGTATTAAAGGACATATAGGATAATAACTTTGTTAAATCATGATTGAATATAATGATTATCTTAAATATTTAAGTCTTTGGAGGAAGTGATATTGTACAATGGTTAAAAGATAGGACTTGAGTCAAATTAGCCTTAAATCCTACCTCCATGACTAGCAAGCTGAATGACACTTGCGACTTTAGACATTCCCTAACTTTAATTTTTTTATCTGTAAAATAGCAATAATAATAATGTATACCTCAAGTGTTGTGAGGATTAAATAAGATAATCCATATAAAAAGTTTTAATACAGTGTCACAGTAAGTATTCAGTAACTGTTAGCTGTTATTATCTTTTTTCAGTGAAAAGTGCATCAGTCGTTTCATTTACATAACTCCGTGCATGTCCAATGATCATTGCTTTAGCTGCCTAAAAGAATCAGTGAAGTTACAGAATGTAAATTTAGCTATTTGACTTTAAAATCTCGTTTTTAACAGCTTTATTGAGGTCTAATTGACTTATAGGGAGCTTTACCTATTCAAAGTGAATAAGTTTATGCCACAATTTATATGTTCATTTACCTGTTGATATTTAGATTTATTTTCTCTTTGGGGCTGTTACAAATAAAACTATTGTGAACATTCATGTACCAAGTCCTTATATGGACATACTACTTTCATTTCTCTTAGGTAAATGCCTAGTTGTGGAATGGCTGGGTCAGATGGTAGATGTCTGTTTACTATCCTTAAGAAACTACCAGACTTTTCCAAAGTGGTTATACTATTTTACATTTCTGTTAGTACTGTGTGAGGGCTCCATTTCACATCTTTGCCATTACTTGGTATGGTCAGTTGAAAAGCTATTTTTCAGATTATTACCCTTTGATGCCTTTTTTCCGTTGTTATAAAACACGTAAGAATTATTTGGGAAAAGTACAAAATGGGCCAAATAGCTAAAGATTTTTAAGTTAAATTTAAAAGTATTTTGGGTTATTTCATTGCTAAGAGATAGTTTACTAGAAATATTGATAAACTGGGGGATATAGTTCTCTTTTAAGAGGTTAATTTTGTAATGTGTGTACCTGTTTTATGTGTGTATTTTTTCCTTTGATAGAGTTTTCCAGAAAAAGACCTTCTGCACTGTCCATCTAAGGATGCAATTGAAGCTCATTTTATGTCATGTATGAAAGAAGCTGATGCTTTAAAACATAAAAGTCAAGTAATCAATGAAATGCAGAAAAAAGATCACAAGCAACTCTGGATGGGATTACAAAATGGTAAGTATAATAGTGTTTAATTTTGGAATACCACTTTATAAAATATGATACAGCCATAGCCCTGTGAGTAATTGATACATTTTAGAATTGGTGGTACAAGTTTAAATTGTAGCCTCTGTGCCCAGATTTGCGCAGAGGCTACTTTTAGTCATCCCTTACATTCTAGTCTTTTGGTGTCCCTCTGTTCATGGATTCTCTAGCATTAGACTGATTGCTTAGCCCCTAACATATGGCATATGTCATATAAACTTGGGTTTAGCTTCTGAAGGAAATGCCATTACTCTAGGGATGTGGTCTTTGATTTCTCAGGCGTGACCCTTCTGTGGTCACAATGGAAAATTCTGGGTGCGTACAAAGATACCTCCATATGTGTGGGGATTGAACTCCAACCTCTGCTTTCTCAGGACAGTAGACTTGTTTTGTGCTTCAATTCCCTTTCTCCTTGCTGTGGTTTAGAAAATACTCCCAAGGAAAAAGCTAAGTGGAATGTGGTGGTCATCTCTGTATCCCTCATGTTTTGGAGAATTTAAATAACTCTGTGATCTTGCCTGCATTGATCACCCTCTAGTGTTTTCAAACAGTTGTTTTATGTACAGATAGTCCTCCCTTTACATGGTTCCAGTATGCATGAATTTCAGTTACCATGGTTTAGTTAAGTAACACTAGGTCCTCAACTGTATGGTTCAAATTTCAATTACTGTGGTATATTGACTGCAGGTAATTACATAAAATGCAAACTTTGTTGCTAGTTTAGTCCAGGAATCATTACATAACAACAGATGAGCTTATGATCAGTAATAAATTATGTCACTTCTTTCCATGTCTGTCAGTGAGTGGCCTCTCTATGTCTATTATTCATTTCACCCACAGATAGCAAAGCACGTAGTTGTGGTTGCCTCCTTGTCTCCAGCAATAAGCCCATGTAACATTTTATAAAAATCGATCATTGAAAAAGGGAATTGGCCAAGAGAGATGTAAATCCAACAAAGAAACAAACTGATAATGTTGGGAATGAAATTTGAATAGAAAGAAAGGAGGTTATGGAAGCAATAACTGACTTTGGAAATGCTGACATGGCTGCCCTTCAAGAGACTAGATTATGCAGCCAGGGGAACTTATTGAGGAACTTATATGCAGTAAAGGTGAGCTTATTGGCATGAATAAGGAAAGTAGTTGTGACAAAAGGATGAAGATGTCCCAAAGGAAGTGATGCTATAAAAAACTTCTTATTAAAAGAACTCTCAGATATTTTATGACATTGAAATACAAATAATAAAATGTTAGAAGTTGATTAAAATGTAGAAAAAATGACTTCAATTCACCAAGACATGGGAAGGATGCTTGCCCATAAGTTATGTGTTGAGAAAGCAAGCACTCTTCAAACTATAAGTTCTTAAGTTTTTACAAAGAAATAAAATACTTTTGGCTGGGTGTGGTGGCTCATGCCTGTAATCCCAGCATTCTTTAGGAGGCCCAACTGGGAGGATCATTTGAGGCTAGGAGTTGGAGACCAGCCTGGGCAACATAGCAAGACCTCATCACTACAAAAAAATTTTAAAATTAGCCAGGGCATGCTGGCATGTGCCCACAGTCCTAGGCAGGCTGAGGCAGGAGGATTGCTTGAGCCCAAGGAGTTCAAGGTTACAGTGAGCCATGATCGTGCCACCACACTCCACCCTGAGTGACAGAGTGAGACCCTGTCTCTAAAAAAAAAAAATAAAATTTAAAAATAAAAGAGTTCTCAATGTTTCTAATGTGTTAAATTATAATGTACTAAATAAATATTAGGATTTCTTTTAACTTTTTATTTTTCAGTATACATTTATTGTGGTGTTTTGTTTTGTTTTGTTGAGACTAAGTTTCACTCTGTTACCCAGGCTGGAGTACAGTGGCGCAATTGCAGCTCACTGCATCCTCCGCCTCCCAGGTTCAAGCAATTTTCATGTCTCAGCCTTCTGAGTAGCTAGGATTACAAGCATGTACCAACATGCACAGCTGGTTTTGTATTTTTAGTAGAAACAGAGTTTTGCCATGTTGGCCAGGCTGGTCTCGAATTCCGGGCCTCAAGTGATCTGCCCGCTTTGGCCTCCCAGAGTGCTGGGATTATAGGCATGAGCTACTGTGCTCAGCCTCTAGTGTATATTTATAATCAACAGTAAGAGTTTTTAATGTTTTGACAAAATTTTTTAAAGATTGTGGAACAACCGTAATTGTCCTCATTAGTTATGAAGATCACTTTGCTTAGTTTCAACTTGCATGATTACTTCTCCAGTCCCATCCTACCATGCAGAGTGAGGGCATGTCCTGTAATTCCTCTATCTTCAACAGTGTTTTTGGCCAGGGAGTTAGTCCAGTAGATGTTCTTTCATGGCGATGACTAGAATAAAACAGAAGAAAACCTTCACCTGCCATAATTTTTTAAAAATGTGATCTAGTTTTGACTTTTGGACTATGCTATTACCACATCAAATGGGTGTTTGTCGGTGTTTAGTATTCGTTAAACTTTCATTATACAAAATTTAGGGCATTTCTGTGGTATCGAGCAAGTAAGGCATGTATTTTATGACAGTGTATACTGTAAATTATAGTTTTTCATTTCTCTTTCTTTGTTTTAAATTTTTTAGATTTGACCTAGGTTACATGGAGTCATTCCTTAGTTTCGTATTTATACATCTGGCATTTCTCAACTAGATTATAAGCTTTGCAAAGTTAGGCACTAGGCCTCTTACCACATTTTTATTACTGAGTTCACAAACTTTTATTAAATGATTAAAATAATTTACACCTCCGTAAGAAGGTGTACTGCCTTTTTTCTTGCTGGTGATTTGAAGATTAAATGATATTTTAGGAGACTTGTAAATAAGAAGATAGCCTAAATAGAAGAAGATGAGGATCATGTAAAGAAAGAAGGATTTGAATTAGCTTCACAATTGAAGTTAATAATTTCATTAGACAGTTAAGTGGATGTTCTTAAAGTCTGTTGTGAATGGCTGAGTCTGCTAAAAAGAACTCGGGGGTTCAGCAGAGGATTCTAAAAATGATTTGAATGTTTTATTTGCGGCATTGGAAGATTGGGTATGGAGGATAATGATTAAGTGTTAGAAGAACAAAGGCCTGGTTTTTAGTCTCAGGTCTTAGTAGTCCTTAGATCAAGTCAACTCCTTTGAGCTTCAGTTTCTTAATCTATAAAACAAGAGTATATCTGTTAGGTTTGCTTCATTGATATTTGTAGAGGCCTTATGAAACACCAATACAGTTTATGTGAAAGTATTTGAAAGGGAGTAAAGCGGTCTTGATGAAAAAAGAGTTAGTGAGAAGTCACTTTTAGATTCCAGGACAGGGTTGGCAAATATGGTCATGGGCCAGCCACCTGTTTTTGTAAATAAAGATTTACTGGAACCCATCCACACTCATTCACTTATGTATTGTCGGTGGCTACTTTCGGTAGCAGAGTTAAATAATTATGAGAACATACTTATTATCTGGACTTTTAAGAAAATGCTTGTCAGTCCATAAAAGGTTGGTTGACCAAGCTACAGCTCATGTTTATCTTTCACCTGAAGTCTGACTCAAAATGTTACACATTCAGAACTGAGTGTAACATAATGTAGCTGACTTACTCTAATAACTGCATTTATTACAATTTTTTTAGGCATAAAATTACTTTTTTTCTATTTCTGCCAGGGTCATATTGTTTCTTGAGTACATGACTGTTGTAAAGTTTCCTATATTAAATTTTATTAAATTAATTTTAAAGCTATGTTTGATTAAATCCAACTTAAAATGATGTTTGGTTAAAATATACTTTATTCCATTTTGTTTTTTGTTATAAATTATTTTTGTAGCTATTATGTTTGGTTTTATTTGTGATGGTTATGATTAAGCTTACACTGCTATAATTGAGCTAACATGCCTCTCCTAACACTTTGAGTAGTCTTGTGAGAGATCTCCACAGCAAAGTCTAATGAGAGGTATGCTGTGGATACTGGAGTCCTTGGTACTGTATTTTCTGTTTATTCAGAATGAGAATATTCATTTCGGAAATCTTTAGCTCAGTAAATGTTGCTTGTAGAAAATATATTTTGGAGTAAAATGCTGAATGTTAATTAACATAAATGGGTAAATGGTAGATATTTTCTATTCTGTTTCTTTTATCAGGAATACTTTTTCCCCTTTCACTCCTAATCATGTTTTAATGCTCATCTCAGTTGTCACTTTCTGTAAGAAGCTTTCCTTTTATTGTTTTAGTCAACAGACATTTATTGAGCACCTAATGTGTATCTGACATTATGCTAGCAGCTAGTGATCATCCAGCACTGATGGGACAAACATGGCTCCTGGCTTCACAGAGCTTTATAGAGAAGTGGAGGCAGAGCTGTTAATGCTTTCAGCTGTCATGACTTTTTGTCCATTTATGCAATGTTTTCTCTTGTATTTTGTCACACTCTGGTACAGTTATATGGTTTATGTATTTTGCTGGCATATCAATTAGCCTAGTTGGGGTATGTCGTACATTTTTGTATCCCCAGCACCTACTGTGTGGTCTTTGGCAAGTGTAGAGAAACTATATATTAACTGCATGATTTCTTCATTTTATTCCTTTCTAATACTAACAGAAAATAATATTAACAATTTTTCATGAATCGTTTCCTATTAAAATAAACTAAAGGAAGTGTCTTGTTTGAATTTATTTATGGAATTGGATTTTATGTAGAGTTTTTTCCTCAAAAAGAAGTTTTTATTAATTTGTGAAGTTAGAGATACTAAACCTTTCTGTTAGTGCAGTTGTCAATTTCTCAATATTGTGACTTAACAGATGGCACATTTATTTCATTTAGAACTGCACCTGTAGATTATAACAGCTAAACAACAATTTAAACAATTTTTGAATACTTTCAAATGCTAATTTTAATTTCTCAGAACTCTGTGAAAGAGAAATAAGAAAAGCTTATGAAACCAAGAAAACTCATTTAGGACATACTGTGCCTTTCAGTGTTTTTTTATGAGTTTTCATTTTATGTATAAAAATGTTTAACCTCTCTGTGAAATAAGGTTAACAGCCAAAAGAAAGAAAAGAAAGTAGCATTTTTATTTATGAGCAGTTGTTACTACAAGTGCAGGCTATTATCTATTTAATATCAAGTTGTTTTTCTTATAAGCCAGTGATTTGAGGAAATCTATAAAAAATATTTTTGCCGTAACTTAGTTTCTTGCTTTTTGGAGTATACAATCTAAAAAAGGTTGGGAGGGTTGGCATTAGATACATTCTGTAAACTTGCAAATAAAGGCAAGGTTTAACTGCTAATATGTTAAAAGTGTACACTGTTTCTAAAATTTGGTTAGGCTTTTTCAGCTAATTAATATTTTAGACATTAATTATTTGATAGTGTGCCATTTTAACTTAAAACTGGTTTCTAAGAGGAGATGGTGATTAGCTAATGGTAATTTTATAGCAAGTCACAACATTTGGAAAATACTTTTGTTTGGTAGGTAACATAAAAGTTAAATCCGGTGGTTCCAGCTCTTTGGAGGTTTGTGTGATAGAGACAGGTGGGTTGTCAGTGCATTGCCTTGTTTTTACTACTTCTGCTTATAGTAGAGTAAGTATCGGACTGAAAATCTGTTGTTCTGAGATGGAACACCAGACCTGATCTATTTACTTACTGCTGTGTCTCTTATCAGTTGTATGATCATGGCAGGTCACTTTTCTCTCTAAGCTGGACTTTTCTTTCTTTTCTTTTCTACCCCTTCTCCAACTCCCTTCCCTCCCCCTAGGTGATGTCTGTAAAGCTGGAGTTTTATTACAAATACGAAGGTGGTAATACCTCATAAGACTCGGATTCAAGGATTTTAAAGCAACAGTCACATGCACTTTAATTCTGATGATAGATGTTTTCAGTTCATTTCAAAAGAACTTCTGGATGAATAATTTTTATTGTTCTCCCATCCCCCTCCTTCTCAGACTTCTTTTTAAGCAGGACTTACTAGATAGAAGGAAATAGATAACTTCCTAGAAGTAACTGGTAACAGAAAAACTACTAAAACAGAAACAAGAGTTTTTAGACTTAATGCAGCTACTGCCTGTCTGTGTATCTATGTTGAGTCTTTAATTTCTATGATTTTTGTTACAGTGTCAGATTCTGTTCTAGTTGTAGGTGGTATAAAAGTAGATTCCTAAGTAGAACTGTAGGAGGCATAACTACTCTTCCTTGAACCTTTTTTTCTCATTGGAAGATTGATATTAGATAAGCTTCCTTTTTTACAGTCTTTAGCAAAATTCAGATTTTTATCAGTTTTTGGGACACTGAGATTACATTGTGTAAATAAGAGCAAAGAAAATAGTAGAATGAATCTCTATCAGTCACTCAGCCTCATCTGTTACCAGTATATGGCCAGTCTTGTTTCATCTATTATTTTTCATTCCTTGTCTATGTGAGTTTTTGGAAATTTTTGTTCTTTCTTCCATTGCCACAAATATTTCTCACAGATTTTATAGTCTTGTGTTTAATCAAGTCTTGGCAGCAACATTCATTGTCTTTGATCTTCATGGCTGCAAATTCAATCTTTATTATGGGAGAATCATGCCTGGACGGTGGTAGTGTGGATTAGCTAGCCAATATAAGAACCTACTATGTGCCAGCCTCTGTGCTAAGCACAGGGGACACTGGGTAAATATGACAGGCACGATTCCTTCCCTCTGAATGTATAGGGTAGCAGAGGAGCCAGGCATTAAACAGATCGCTTTTATGTAATTGTTACATTTATAATTGAAATTGTACAGGAAGGAGGAAGGGCCAGAGAGAGTGGTGTGGTAGTGGTGAAAGTTGTTTCAGTCTGAAGGAATGATCTGGGCTAGGCTCATAAGCAAAGAGCCTACTAAGTTCTGAGTGCTGACTAGAATGTGATGATCAAGATTGAGAGTGGTAAGGTGGAAGTCAAGGCAGAGACCCTGCCTATTCAGGGCTTTATAGGCCATTTTAACAGTATTGAACTTAATCCCTGGCGGGAGGAACAGAGAGTGGGATGGTAGGAGACCAGTGAAACATTTTAAGCAGACCTATAGCAGAATCAGATTTCCCTTTTTAAGACATCCCTTTGACTGCAGTATGGTTAATGAATTAGAAAGAAGCAAATGGGAATTGAAAAGGACCAAGTGGGAGTCTATACCAGTGGTCAAATCAGAGATGGTGATATGTGTTACGTGTCCTATGATGATGAGTGCCATGAGAGAAAAAGCAAAGGAAGATGAGAAAGGACTTTGTTGGGAAAGGGCGTTGTTATTTTAAATACGAGGGTCAGGGAAGTCCTCACTGATTGGATGACATTAAATGAAGACCTGAAGCAGTTTAGGAGATCATGCATGTTTATCTGGGATTAAAAACTTCCTAGGCAGTGTGAACAGCAAGAGCAAAGACACTGAAGTGGGAATATTCTAGGCACTTCCAGATAACTAATCCTATGCATAGCTTTTAAAGGTGTAGATAAACACAGGTTTATCTTCAAAGATACCCTTCTCTATTGCCCACTTTTTTTTTTTTTTTTTTTAAAGCATTCTGTTTAGCAAAAATGGCACTTGTCTATATCTGGTTCTTTTCATAAGCCTTGTGGGACACAAAGCATGTTTTTGGCCGTTGGTTTTATGCTGTTTGCAGTTAGCAATTATCATGTCTTGAATAAACCTCATTGGCTATGATACTACCACTACACAAAGCTTCATTTATACTGTTTTGAAAGCAGTAAAGTGCTGAGAATATTGACCAATTAGAATTGGACCTGTTTACATTAAGGTGATTAGGGAAGACCTCTGATTATTTTTTCACAGTCTGGTGGCTAGAGAGTCCAAGACGAAGATGCCTGCAATTTCATTGTGTGACGAGGGCCTACTTCCTGATTCATAGCTATCTTCTCTTTGTGTCCTCACAGAGTAAAACAGAGCAAGAGCTTTCTCTGGGGTCTGTTTTCTAAAGACAGTAATTCCATTTATGAGGACTCCACCCTTATGACCTAATCAGCTCCCAAAGGCCCCACCACCTTATCGATCATGTTGGAGGTTAGGGTTTCAACATGAATTATAGGGGGATGTAAACATTCAGTCCACAATGGGTATGTTTTGAGAAGTTAAAAGAAGATAAACATGTCTTAGGTGTAGTGACTGAGGAGGAAGTGTGGCCCGAGATGAGTTTGGAGAGATGAGAAAGAACCAAATTACCTAAGGCCTGTAGGCCAAGGAAAACAATTTGGATTTTAAGCCATTGGAAGACTTTTAAGCAGGGGAGTGATGAGATATAGAATATGATATAAGAGCTGTTCAATGTAGAATGGAATATGGAGTCAAGAATGTGACTCTAGTAAAATAATGCATTGTATTACAATATTATTTATCTTGAAAAAAAAGAATATGGTGATATTTAGGGTGATGATGGGAGATATGGAGAAAAGTCAGTAAATTTGGGGTTTTAGAGGTAGATTGGCAGAGCCTGTTGTTAGGCTGGATGTAGAGGATGGGTTAAAAACAAGGAAAGAATTATTCCTGGGTTATGATTTGGGCAGCTGCATGGAGAGTGGTGCTTTATACTGAGATATGAAATATTAGATAGAGAATGAGATGGGAAGTAAAGCCTGTTTGAGAGGCCGTCTTGGAGGCCAGAAGTTTGAGATGTCTAATGAGGCATTCATGTAGAGATATACTGAATTCGATTTTGCTAAAATTAAATACTGTGAGTGTGGGACAGCAGATGGAGAATGCAGAATAGAATAGAATCTAATGCCATAGCTTCTAGTTTCATACTGTGTTTACTTTCCCAATTAGTATGGGAATTTTAGCTTCAAGAATATGGCAGTGAATGTGTCACAGTGATACAAAGCAATGAAATATGGAGCCACCTCATTTATGTTTGCTTTTTTTGTACATACAGCTGAGCTAATTAGGTCATTTTTGTTATTATAATTATTTACCTGTAGTACGTTTTGCAGGAAGGTGAATTATTCCAACCTGAAACTCTGTGTGTGGCGTTTAAGAATCTACAACTTCATGAGAAAGTTGCTTAAAGCAAATTTGTAACTTCTTTGAGCATTCAATTAAGTTTTACTACAGAACAAACAAGCATTTTACTATACATTATGTGTTTTAAATCAATCTATTGGTGTTCTTTCTGTAATTAAAAATAATGGTGAGATTTTTAGAGTTCATGCATTTGCATTTTAATATAAAGCAGTAAGAAATTTGCTAAGCTATAAAGCAGTAAGAAATTTGCTAAGCTTCTGGAGAAAGATTGCTCCTGAAATTACATGATTTAAATGAATAAATTAATTTTGTAATAATTTGGATTATAGCCTCCTACAGTGCTTTGGGTAGACTTGGCAGTGAGTATCATGGATAATAAAACTTGGTGAAACATTTAGGCAGTTATTTCGCAGTGCACTACAGATTATACTAACATTGTTGGAGAAAGTGAGTCCCTTAATAACAGTGGATTGTCATGATAAAGAATACATTTTTGTGTATGAGATTCAGTTGATAAATGTATAAATCTGTATGGCTAGGTTGATACTTCAGTTTATACTCCAATTAGTAATCAAATATTTTTAGTGACACTTTATAAGAATACAAAGGCTTAATTTTATGTACTTTTAAAATAAAATTTCAAATCATCTAGAGTAAAATGACCATCATATCTTTTATTTTATATTTGGTCTGCTTTAATGAATTTTTAAAAATATGTTCCTTCTAACATTGTCTTTTTTTAATATATAAGTAAAGTTTGGGAAGGCACAAAAAATTTTTTCCTTATGAATGTTGATACACTGTGTAGAGGAAATTCAGACATACATCTCTCTGATCCATGATTCTCATTCTTGGAGTCATGACCTATCATTACTATTTGAATTTACAGCATGATTCCTCTTTTCTCTTAAAAAACTTATACCATATACACCCACATATATACATACACACTAGTATTTATAGACAAACTTATTTTTCAAGTGTTTTTTTGTTGTTTTGAAGCTGCTTTTTTTTTTGAGATGGAGTCTTGCTCTGTTGCCAGGCTAGAGTGCAGTGGCTTTCACTGCTACCTCCACCTCTCAGGTTCAAGCGATTCTTCTGCCTCAGCCTTCTGAGTAGCTAGGTTTATAGGTGCGTGCCACCACGGCTGGCTAATTTTTGTATTTTTACTAGAGATGGGGTTTCACCATCTTGGCCAGGATGGTCTTGATCTCCTTACCTCATGATCCCCCATCTCAGCCTCCCAAAGTGCTGGGATTGCAGCGTGAGCCACCATGCCTGTCCCCGCCACCCGTTTTTTATTTTTTAAGAGAAGTGTCATCATGTTGCCCAGGCTGGTCTCAAACTCCTGGAGTCAAGTGATCCTTCCATTTCGGCCTCCCAAAGTGCTGAGATAATAGGCATGAGCCACTGCACCAGGCCTGTTTTGAAACCTTTTAAGAACTTTATGATTCTCTTTAAGAGAATAGAAAACTTTTATTTTATTTTACTTTAAGTTCTGGGATACATGTGCAGAAGGTACAGGTTTGTTACATAGGTATACATGTGCCATGGTGGTTTGCTGCACCTAGCAACCTGTCATCCATGTTTTAAGCCTCGCACACTTTAGGTATTTGTCCTAATGTTCTTCCTCTGCTTGCCGCTGACCCACCTACAGGCCCTAGTGTGTGATGTTCCCCTCCCTGTGTCCCATGTGTTCTTATTGTTCACACTCAGCTCCCACTAATGAGTGAGAACATGCGGTATTTGGTTTTCTGTTCCTGTGTTAGTTTGCTGAGGATAATGGCTTCTAGCTTCATTCATGTCTCTTCAAAGGACGTGGAATCATTCTTTTTTTATGGCTGCATAGTATTCCATGGTGTATATGTGCCACATTTTCTTTATCCAGTCTAACATTGATGGGCATTTGGGTTGGTTCCAAGTCTTTGCTATTGTAAATAGTGCTGCAGTAAACATATGTTTGCATGTGTCTTTATAGTAGAATGATTTATAATCCTTTGGGTATATATTCAGTAATGGGATTGCTGGGTCAAATGGTATTTCTGGCTCTAGATTCTTGAGGAATTGCCACACTGTCTTCCACAATGGTTGAACTAATTTACACTCACACCAACAGTATAAAAGTGTTCCTAATTCTCCACAACCTTGCCAGCATCTGTTGTTTCCTGACTTTTTAATAATTGCCATTCTAACGGTGTAAGATAGTATCTCATTATGGTTTTGATTTGCATTTCTCTAATGATCAGTGATGATGAGCTTTTTTTCATATGTCTGTTTGCCACATAAATGTCTTCTTTTGACAAATGTCTGCTCATATCCTTCACCCACTTTTTGATGGGGTTGTTTTTTTTCTGGTAAATTTGTTTAAGTTCCTTGTAGATTCTAGATATTAGACCTTTGTCTGATGGGTAGATTGCAAAAATTTTCTCCCATTCTGTAGGCTGCCTGTTCACTCTGATGATAGTTTCTTTTGCTGTGCAGAAGCTCTTTAGTTTGATTAGATCCTGTTTGTCAATTTTGGCTTTTGTTGCTATTGCTTTTGGTGTTTTAGTCATGAAGTCTTTTCTCATGCCTATGTCCTGAATGGTATTACCTAGGTTTTCTTCTAGGGTTTTTATAGTTTTGGATTTGACATTTAAGTCTTTAGCCCATCTTGAGTTAATTTTTGTATAAGGTGTGAGGAATGGGTCCAGTTCCTGTTTTCTGCATCTGGCTAGCCAGTTTTCCCAGAACCATTAATTAAATACGAAATCCTTTCCCCATTGCTTGTTTTTGTCTGGTTTGTCGAAGATCAGATGGTTGTAGATGTGTGGTGTTATTTCTGAGGTCTCTGTTCTGTTCCATTGGTCTATATATCTGTTTTGGTACCAGTACCATACTGTTTTGGTTACTGTAGCCTTGTAGTGTAGTTTGAAGTCAGGTAGTGTGATGCCTCCAGCTTCGTTCTTTTTGCTTAGGATTGTCTTGGCTATGTGGGCTCTTTTTTCGCTCCATATGAAATTTAAAGTAGTTTTTTTGTAATTCTGTGGAGAAAGTCAGTGGTAGCTTGATAGGAATAGTGTTGAATCTATAAATTACTTTGGGCAGTATGGCCATTTTCATGATATTGATTCTTCCTATCCATGAGCATGGAATGTTTTTCCATTTGTTTGTGTTCTCTCTTATTTCATTGAGCAGTGGTTTATAGTTCTCCTTGAAGAGGTCCTTCACGTCCCTTGTAAGTTGGATTCCTAGGTATTTCATTGTCTTTGTAGCAGTTGTGAATGGGAGTTCACTCATGATTTGTCTCTCTGCTTGTCTGTTTGCGGTGTATAGGAATGCTTTTGATTTTTGCAAATAGATTTTGTATCCAGAGACTTTGCTGAAGTTGCTTTGTCAGCTTAAGGAGTTTTTGGGCTGAGACGATGGGTTTTCTAAATATACAATCATGTCATATGTAAACAGAGACAATTTGACTTCCTATTTGAATACCCTTTATTTTTTCTCTTGCCTGATTGCCCTGGCCAGAACTTCCAATACTATGTTGAATAGGAGTGGTGAGAGAGAGCATACTTGTCTTGTGGCAGTTTTCAAAGGGAATGCTTCCAGCTTTTGCCCATTCAGTACAATATTGACTATGGGTTTGTCATAAATAGCTCTTATTATTTTGAGATATGTTCCATCAATACCTAGCTTATTGAGAGTTTTTAGCATGAAGGGATGTTGAACTTTATTAAAGGCCTTTTCTGCATCTATTGAGAGAATCGTGTGGTTTTTGTCATTGGTTCTGTTTATGTGATGGATTACGTTTATTGATATGCATGTGTTGAATCAGCCTTGCATCCCAGGGATGAAGCCGACATGATCGTGGTGGATAAGCTTTTTGATGTGCTGCTGGATTCAGTTTGCTGGTATTTTCTTGAGGATTTTTGTGTCGATGTTCATCAGGAATTATTGGCCTGAAATTTTCTTTTTTTGTTTTGTCTCTGCCAGGTTTTGGTATCATAAAATGAGTTAGGGCCCCATAAAATGAGTTAGGGAGGAGCCCTTCTTTTTCTGTTGTTTGGAATAGTCTCAGAAGGAATGGTACCGGTTCCTCTTTATACCTCTGGTAGAATTCGGCTGTGAATCCATCTAGTCCTGGGCTTTTTTTGGTTGGTAGGCTACTAATTACTGCCTCAATTTCAGAACTAGTTATTGTTCTATTCAGGGATTCAACTTCTTCTGGTTTGGTCTTGGGAGGGTGTATGTGTCCAGGAATTTATCCATTTGTTCTAGAATTTCTAGCTTATTTGCATAGAGGTGTTTATAATATTCTCTGATGGTGGTTTGTATTTTTATGAGATCAGTGGTGATGTCCCCTTTATCATTTTTTATTGTGTCTATTTGATTCTTCTCTCTTTTCTTCTTTATTAGTCTAGCTAGTGGTCTATTTTGTTAATCTTTTCAAAAAAAAACCAGCTCCTGGATTCATTGATTTTTTTTTTGAGGGTTTTTCATGTCTCTATCTCCTTCAGTTCTGCTCTGATGTTAATTATTCTTAACTTCTGCTAGCTTTTGAATTTGTTTCCTCTTGCTTCTCTGATTCTTTTGATTGTGATGTTAGGGTGTCGATTTTAGATCTTTCCAGCTGTCTGATGTGGGCATTTAGTGCTATAAATTTCCCTGTTAATACTGCTTTAGGTGTGTCCCAGAGATTCTGGTACATTGTCTCTTTTTTCTCATTGTTTTCAAAGCACTTACTGATTTCTGCCTTCATTTTGTTATTTACCCAGTAGTCATTCAGGAGCAGGTTGTTCAGGTTCCGTGTAGTTGTGTGGTTTTGAGTGAGTTTCTTAATCCTGATTTCCAATTTGATTGCACTGTGGTCTTAGAGACTGTTTATTATGATTTCTATTATTTTGCATTTGCAGAGGAGTGCTTTACTTCCAATTATGTGGTTGATTTTAGGATATGCGTGCTATGTGGTGCTGAGAAGAATGTGTATTCTGTTGATTTGGGATGCAGAGTTCTGTAGATGTCTATTAGGTCTGCTTGGTTCAGAATTGAGTTCAAGTCCTGAATATCCTTGTTAATTTTCTGTCTCGTTGATCTGTTTAATATTGATAGTGGGCGTTAAAATCCCCCACTATTACTGTGTGGGAGTTCAAGTCTCTTTGTAGTTCTCGAAGAACTTGTTTTATGAATCTGGGTGTTCCTGTATTGGGTGCACATATATTTAGGATAGCTAGCTCCTCTTGTTGCATTGATCCCTTTGCCATTATGTAATGGCCTTCTTTGTCTTTTTTGATCTTTGTTTGTTTAAAGTCTGTTTATCAGAGACTAGGATTGCAACCCCTGCTTTTTTTTGCTTTCCATTAGCTTGGTAAATATTACTCCATCTCTTTATTTTGAACCTATGTGTGTCTTTGCTTGTGAGATGGGTCTTCTGAATACAGGACACTGATGGGTCTTGATGGTTTATCCAATTTGCCAGTCTGTGTCTTTTAATTGGGATATTTATCCCATTTACATTTAAGGTTAATATTGTTATGTGTGAATTTGATCCTGCCATCACAATGCTAGCTGGTTATTTTGCTCATTAGTTAATGCAGTTTTTTCGTAGTGTTGTTGGTCTTTATATTTTGTTGTGTTTTTTGCAGGGGCTGTAACTAGTTTTTCCTTTCCATATTTAGTGCTTCCTTCAGGAGCTCTTGTAAGGCAGGCCTGGTGATGACAAAATCCCTTAGCATTTGCTTGTCTCTAAAGGATTTTCTTTCTCCTTCTCTTGTGAAGCTTAGTTTGGCTGGATATGAAATTCTGGGTTGAAAATTCTTTTCTTTAAGAATGGTGAATATATTGGCCCCCACTATCTTCTGTCATGTAGGGTTTCCGCAGAGAGATCAGCTGTTAGTCTGATGGGCTTCCCCTTGTAGGAAACCTAACCTTTCTCTCTGGCTGCTCTTACCAGTTTTTTCATTCATTTCAGCCTCGGAGAATCTGACGATTATGTGTCTTGGGGTTGCTCTTCTTTAGGAGTATCTTAGTGTTGTTCTCTGTATTTCCTGAATTTGAATGTTGGCCTGTCTTGCTAGGTGGGGGAAGTTCTCCTGGATAATACCCTGAAGTGTGTTTTCCAACTGATCAATTTGGCTGTTGATACTTGTATATGCTTCACGAAGTTCTTGTGCTGTTTTTCAGCACCATCAGGTCATTTATGTTCCTCCGAAAACCGTTTATTCTAGTTAGCATTTCCTGTAACCTTTTATCAAGGTTCTTAGCTTCCTTGCATTGGGTTAGAACATGCTTCTTTAGCTCAGAGGAGTTTGTTATTACCCACCTTCTGAAGCCTTCTTCTGTCAATTCATCAACCTCATTCTCCATCCAGTTTTGTGCCCTTGCTGGAGAGAAGTTGTGATAATTTGAAGAAGAGGCATTCTGGTTTTTTAAATTTTCAGCATTTTTGCTGGTTTTTTTTTTTTTTTTTTTTTTTTTTTTTTCCATCTTTGTGGATTTATCTACCTTTGATCTTGGAGGCTAATGACCTTTGGATTAGGTTTTTTTGTGGGGGTCCTTTATATTGATGTTGCTTTCTGTTTGTTAGTTTTTCTTCTAACAGTAGGGCCCCTCTTCTGCAGGTCTGCTGGCGTTTGCTGGAAGTCCACTCAGACCCTGTTCACTTGGGTATCACCAGTGGAGGCTGTAGAACAGCAAAGATTGCTGCCTGCTACTTCCTCTGGAAGCTCCCTCCCAGAGGGGCACCCGCCTGATACCAGCTGGAGCTCTCTTGTATGAGGTGTCTATTGACCCCTGTTGGGAGGTCTCTCCCAGTCAGGAGGCACGGGGATCAGAGACCCACTTGAGGCAGTCTGTTCTTAGCAGAACTGGTATGCTGTGCTGGGAGAATCCCTCTTGTTAGGATCAGCTGCTCTGTTCAGAGTCGGCAGGCAGGAATGATTAAATCCACTGAAGCTGCGCCCACAGCCGCCCGTCCCCCGGGTGCTGTGTCCCAGGGAGATCGGGGTTTTGTCTGTAAGCCCCTGACTGGGACCGTTACCTTTCCTTCAGAGATGCCCTGCCCAATGAGGAGGAATCTAGAGAAGCACTCTGCCACAGCCACTTTGCTGGACTGTGGTGAATTGCGCTCAGTCCAGACCTCCCAGACTCCTTAGCACTGTCAGGGGAAAACCGCCTACTAAAGCCTCAGTAATGGCAGATGCCCCTCCCCCCGTCAAGCTCGATCATCCCAGGTCAACTTCAGACTGCTGTGCTGGCAGTGAGAATTTCAAGCCAGTAGTTCTTAGCTTGCTGGGCTCCATAGGAGTGGGACCTGCTGAGCGAGACCACTTGGCTCCCTGGCTTTGGCCCCCTTTCCAGGGGAGTGAATGGTTCTGTCTTGCTGGGGTTCCAGGAGCCACTGAAGTGTGAAAAAGACTCCTGCAGCTAGCTTGGTGTCTGCCCAAATGGCTGCCCAGTTTTGTGCTTGAAACCCAGGGTCCCTGGTGGTGTAGGCTACACGAGGGAATCTCCTGATCTGCAGATTGCAGAAACCGTGGGAGAACTGTAGTAACCCAGTCGGGTAGCATAGTACCTCACGGCTTCCCTTGGCTTGGGGAGGGAGGCTCCCCGGCTTCTCGCACATCGTGGGTGAAGGAATGCCCCACCCTGCTTCTGGTCGCCCTCCATGGGTTGGATCCACTGCCTAACCAGTCCCAAGAAGATGACCTGAATACCTCAGCTGGAAATGCAGAAATCACCCGCCGCCTTCTACATTGGTCTCACTGGGAGCTGCAGACCGGAGCTGTTCCTATTCAACCATCTTGTCAACTCGAGAATGGAAAACTTTTTAAGAACTTTCTGATTTTCTTTAAGAGAATGGAAAACTTTAGATGTACTTACTTTTCTAATCCTTTTTTGTTTTGTCCATTAGCTTCTTATCACCTTTCTCTAGATCAGTGTTTCCCAAAGTATGCCAAAAGCATTAGCGTTACTTGGGAACTGATTAGAAATGTACCCTAGGCCAGTCAGGTGCAGTGGCTCATGCCGGTAATCCCAGCACTTTGGGAGGCCGAGGTGGGTGGATCACAACGTCAGGAGTTCAAGACCAGCCTGACCAACATGGTGAAACCCCGTCTCTACTAAAAATATAAAAATTAGGCATGGTGCACGCCTCTAATCCCAGCTACTCAGGAGGCTGAGGCAGGAGAATCACTTGAACCTGGGAGACAGAGGTTGCAGTGAGGCGAGATCGTGCCACTGCACTCCAGCCTGGGCGACAGAGTGAGACTCTGTCTCAAAAAAAAGAAAAAAAGAAATGTGCCCTGGACCAACTGAATCAGAAACTCTGGGTAAGTCCCAGCAGCCTGTTTCAGCAGGTCTTCCAGAAGGTTTTGACTCACTAAAGTTTGAGAACCAGTTCTGTGGAGCAGGGTTTCTCAACCTCTGCACTGTTGACTTTTTGGACTGGATAATTCTTTGAGGATAATGCTGTGAGGGTTGGGGCTGTCCTGTGCATCGTGTAATCTTTAGCAGCACTTCTGGCCTCTACAGACTACATGCCAGTAGCACACTGCCTCCTCCCCCAGGCCCCACCTCCAGTAATAATTGTTTCATTTTTTTCTACTCAACTTCTACATACAGCCTAACAATAGGCTCTGTCAATACTACCTCCAAAATAAACCCCAATTTATTGACTTTTCTTCATTTTTTTTTTAATACTTTAAGTTCTAGGGTACATGTACACAATGTGCAGGTTTGTTACATAGGTATACTTGTGCCATGTTGGTGTGCTGCACCCATGAATTCGACATTTATATTAGGTATTTCTCCTAATGCTCTCCCCCGACAGGCCTGGGTGTGTGATGTTCCCCGCCCTGTGTCCAAGTGTCTCATTGTTCAATTCCCACCTATGAGTGAGAACATGCACTGTTTGGTTTTCTGTCCTTGTGATAGTTTGCTGAGAATGATGGTTTCCAGCTTTATCCATGTCCCTGCAAAGGACATGAACTCATCCTTTTTTATGGCTGCATAGTATTCCATGGTCTATACGTGCCACATTTTCTTAATCCAGTCTATCATTGATGGACATTTTGGTTGGTTCCAAGTCTTTGCTATTGTGAATAGTGCTTTTGTAGCTATTTTTTCTTAAACTATCTTCTTCGTTTTGTTAATGCTTAGATTTTGTTCCACAGGTACTTTAACCTGCATGTACTTTTCATGTATTTAAAAGTCATTATTTTTATGTAAGATTTTGAAACTCTATAAATGTCTCTTTTACATATTTTTTGAAAGATGAAAAAGGATTAGTATTTGCCCACCTAGAATGTAAGAAAGGAGCAGAAGAGACAAGGTGATGAAGGGAAATAGAGGAAGTGAGAAGAGAAGGAAGACAACTTCATGGACTTGTTGAAAGGGAAAATGCTTTGCAATTATAATACAGCTTATTCTCCCCAGTATTTTTAGCATTATTTATTTTCAGGTGTTAGTACTCAATAGAGTAATGCAATTCAGCTATTTGAGTTGTAAATAAAAAAATTTGAGAAACACTGGGAGGATAATTTCAAATTTTAATAACTTTATTCTTATTTTTACTATTAGGATTCCTGGAAATCCTGATTGAATTTTTGGACCTTACAGGATACATTATGTACATCATGTATCCCTAAAATTTATGGGATACATTTAAAACAATAATATTTAGTCCACAATAAGCTTATTATAGGTAATAAAGTATAATTTGTAAAATTCTTGGTGGGCCGTGTTTTTTGAGAAATGTATATAGTTTTCAACCAACTTTGTTTTGCAATGAATTAGTTGTTATATAACAGTTTTGAGGAAAATACTTCTTGATCAGTCCTGGTAGCTAAAAGTTGAATTAAGATGAGATTTTTCAGTTTCACTCATTATTGTCCTTGTCTTCCTTTAAAGAATAGTTCCTAATTGAGTAATATTCTCAATTGATTATCACAATGCCTTTCTTCATGTACTCATTGAAGAATTATGACTTAATGAACATGTTAAAACAAGTACACTTATTTCTGTAGTACAGCTACTGCTAGCTGTGCTGTTCTGTCATCTCTAAATACTACAGGAGATGAGATTTGTTGAATTACTATACCAGATGCTACAATAATTTTTGAAGCATAGAACCCTGGAATTTTTGATCATATGAACATGCCATTCATTAATAGTTTCCCAGATCTCAATCATAAGTTGTCTTGAATTGGCTGAACATTGAGTGTTAGCAAATAAGCTGTTTTATTTGTAGAAACGTAACTAAAAATCTCTGTGTCATGGTAGCACCCACTAGCAGCTACTAACCTGATGACCTTGGGCATGTTGTGTAGCTGCTTGGAGCCGCAATTTTCTCCTCTCTACAATGAGGAGAGCTATATCAGTAAGTTGTATGAAAATTAATATGAAATCCTAGGGTTTTTTAAATTGCTAAATTCTTTGCAGGTGTATAAGTTATTGATAAAAGTGATCACTGGTCCCACTGTAATGAGAGCCAACAGCTTTTCGCTATTTCTCACTCTAGTATTATTTGTTTTTAATAGCACTTTTGACTAGGCTGTTTTTTGATTGAGGGCCTCCTTGCTCTGTCACCCAGGCTGAGGTGCAGTGGTAAGGTCATGGCTCACTGCAGCCTTGACCTCCTGGGTTCAAGCAATCAGTCTTTCCACATCAGTCTCCCAAGTAGCTGGTACTACTGGCATACACCACCAATGCTTGGCTAATTTTTATTTTTAAATTTTTTTTGGTAGAGACAGGATCTACCTATGTTGCCCAGGCTGGTCTCAAACTCCTGGGCTCAAGCATTCCTCCCGCCTGGCCCTCCCAAAGTGCTAGGCTTACAGGCAGGCTCCACCATGCTTAGCCCAGCCTAAACTTCTGATATGCTTTTTACTTAAGTGTAATATCTGCCATTTGAGGAGATGGGGAGTCGGGGTAGGTGGGAAGGACTTGAGCCATCAAGCATTACAAGTGCAAAATAAAGGATTGGTCAAACTTATTAGAAATTGTGATAACTGGCGTCAATTTGGCTTCCCCAACTACATATTAAGTGAAAGGAAGAATCTGTTGTGTACTTGTTTTTATTTTGGTTTTTGTTTTTTAATTCTCTGTAGCTCCTGTTACTCAATTAAGTGCATAGTAGGAGCAAGGGGTTTGGTAGATTTCACTCTACACAGTTCCTACAAAATAAAAACTTGTTTGAGCATGCTGTTTTTTCTATCTCCTGTTTTAATTAAACTGCAGATTCACAATATGAACTGTTTGCAAATTGGGAACTTCTTTATAGAGATATTTTCCATGTAGTTACCATGTACAGATTAGATAGATTTGAAACAGAATGAAGGAGCTTATTAGGTTTACTAAATTCCTGTGCTATCCCAGGCCTAGAGACTTTTACATGCATAGTCTTAGGGATTCCTCACAAGAATTAGATAAATATTACCATCTTTGCAAATGAGGAAATGAGTTCACGGAACTACCAAGAGGTGGAACCAGAATTTGAACCTAGATGCCTGATTCTAAAGTGAATATACAGTCATGCTCTGCATTGTGATGTTTCAGTCAACAGTGGACTGCATGTATGATAGTAGTCCCTTAAAATTATAATGGAACTGAAAAATTCCCATGGCCTAGTATCCTGGTAGCCCTTATACCATCATAGCACAATGCATTACTCATAGATTTGTGGTGATACTGTTATAAACAAATGTATTGTGCTGCCAGTTGGATAAATGTCTAGCACATATAATTATGTACATTAATTGATAATGATAAACGACTATGTTATTATTTACTATACTTTTTATCATTATTTTAGAGTGTTCACCTTCTACTTATTAGAAAAAGCTGTAAAACAGGAAGGTCCTTCAAGAGGTATTCCGGAAGGCATCGTTTTCATAGGAGATGACAGCTTCACTCATGTTATTGCCCCTGAAGACCTTCCAGTGGGACAAGATGTGGAGGTGGAAGACAGTGATATTGATGATCCTCCTCCTTTGTAGGCCTAGGCTACTGTGTGGATTTGTGTCTTAGTTTTTAACAAAAAGTCTTAAGAAGTTAAAAAAGTAAAAAAAAATTTAAATTAAAGTTTCGCAGAATAAGGATATAAAGAAAGAATGTTTTTGTGTGGCTGTACGTGTTTTAAGCTAAGTGTTATTACAAAAGACTCAAAAGTTAAGATGAAAACGTTTATAAAGTGAAAAGGCTATAGTAAGCTAAGGTTAATTTTTAAATAAATTCAATGTAACTTAAATGTACAGTGTTTACATAGTCTACATTAGAGTATAGTAAGGTCCTAGGCCTTTACATTAACTCACCACTCACTCATTGACTCACCCAGAGTCAGCCCTGCAAGCTCCATTCATGGTATGTGCACTATAGAGGGGTACCTTTTAAAAATCTTTTATATGGCATTTTTACTGTACCTTTTCTATGTTGAGATACACAAATACTTAAGATTGTGTTACAGTTGCCTACAGTATTCAGTAGTGGTTTGTACGTACCTGATTTGCACATACCATATAGGTTTATAGCCTAGGAGCAATAGGTTATACCATATAGCCTAGTTGTGTAGTAAGCTGTACTCTGTAGGTTTTCTAAGTACGTTCTATGATGTTCCCATGATGAAATTGCCTGATGCATTTCTCAGAATCTATCCCCATCGTTAAATGAAGCATGACTGTATTTTTTGTTACACCTGGAGGTTGTTCACGCTGGCTATATATTAGAATCATCTGGGGAGCTTTCAAAAGTACAGATGCCAGGGAATCAGGTAATTGGTCTGGAGTAGGTCCTGCACATTAGTATTTTTTAAAAGCTCTTCAGGTGATTCTGGTGAGAAGCAAAAGTTAAGAAATGTTGCATTACATACTGTATCTCCAGTGACCATTGGTTGCCCCTTTGTTTTGAAAGCTTTTGTTATTTGTCAGTGGATAATCATTAACAGATTAATAGTGTTTTCTACTTTACATTTTCTCTTCAGAAGCATAAAGGATTTGTATTATAGAGAGAATTACCTACATAATAAATGTTGGAAAGATTACAGTGAACATAATGGGGGTATCTTTTTCTTTGTCAGTCTTTCAAAAATTAAAATATTTTTGTTTTTTTCTTATGACTTTGGCTTGCTTTCTGAGTGAAGTAAAAATGAACTCAGTTGCATATTAAATTTGTTTCTGGCCCTCTGCATCTAGGAAAGTAATAAACTAATTTCGGCCAAGAGAAATAACCTTTTCTTAATATACAGTAGTTTTTAAAAGTAATAGAACAGCAGGTTAATGGTTATAAATCTAGATGATTGTAACAGGAATACATTTAGATAATTAGTCCTGGCCTACCACTGTGCTGTAGCTCTGTAAATCTCTTTTTGACAAGCTGCTTTAAAGATTGTCTTTTGGATGAAGGGAAAATGGGAGTATAGTTGAAGATCATTATTATTAGAAATGTTAATACAAGCACATAGAACAACAATAATTTGTTTTTTACATTATGAAATTTTTGAATTTTGAATCTTTTTTTATTACCCAGCTTAAAAATACATTTGAAATAAATTCTTCTTAATTGGTTAGAATATAATAATTGAATCCTGTTTCCTTAAAGATAAAGGCAGTTACTGGGATTGACTCTTAGAATACGTTTAAAGATGTTGTAACTTGCAGTCATGGTTTATTGGCTGGTGATGTTGAAATGAGAATTTATAGTATGCTTTTCTCAATACTTAATGAGATTAATTTTCTTTAAATTTCCAGCAGTAGTTTTTAACCATTTACAAAGTTTTCATAAGGTGGCTAGTTTTTACTGACTCCGTTTATAAAGCTATGCTGTAATAAGGTGTAGCAGTTGGGAGCCTCTCATCTTTTCATATTAACAAGAACCACTCCCCCCATCGTGCTTATGTCCTCTCCCCTACTATATTAAGACATATTAGAAGAGGAAGGGGTTGGAAAGGTATAGTTATCTAGGTCTTAAGGGGTAGGGTTGGAACTCAGACTTGCTTGTCAAGACTGGAGTACTCCTCAGATGTTGGCCTAGATGTTCTTGGACCACCATTCTTATTCCCACCACTCTTACATGATATGGCTGGAGATGAATGCAGTGAAATTGATGGGAGGTAAATGGCAACTAAATTGTGCCCACAGGATGAGAAGATAGAACCTTATATGGTGGTTGAAAACGTTGGAGGAAGCAAAAGGGTCAGAGGGTATTTGGTTGTAAATATTGCAGCTGTACTATGTTAGGGCTTTTATTCTCCCAACTATGGCTAGCAAAGGCTGCTCAATTGCATAACTCCAGCAGGCAGCATTCACATAGAATTTGATGTGAGTGATACAGACTCCCTGGATCTGAGCCAGACCGAACAGTCCAGCAATTCTGTAATGATGGGGTTTTGGCAGGGCCACTTTTCCCTACTGGTCCTGACACTTTTTACCTGGTAGAATCTAGAAGCTCAGTGTCTTCTCTTGTTGAATCTGAGGCAGCCTGAAAGGTAATGATAATAGCGAACACTTATGTAGCACTTAATTTGTGTCAGGCACAGTAAGTGTCTTGCTCAAACTCACACAACTATTAAATAAATGACAAAGCTGGGAAACAAACCCAGGCAGTGTGGCTCCAGACTGTCTGCTTTTTCCACTGTGCCACACTATGTTTGCTGTTCCTTGTTTTTATTGTCCCCATTGCCTACTCATTAATTTAGCTGTTAGTGATTAACATTCATTCATTGAGTATGTACTATGTGCATACTTATAGTATATTAACTTTCTAGGGCTGAAGTACGTAGAACTTACTAGAGCTGAAGATAAAGTCTTTACCCTCATGGGACTTATATTTTAGTCGAGGGAGGGTGACAGTACATAATTAAACATGCAAATTGCATAATTTGAAATAACAGTAAGTATTTAGAATAAAATAGAGTGATGGTATAGGGAATGATTGGAAAGTGGGGCTGTCTTACCTAGGATTATGAAGGAAATCTTTCTGAGGGGGTAACACTGTATTGAGACTTGAATGGTGAGAAGCAGTTATGTAAAGATTAGGAAAGTGGGGATTCTCGGCTGCTAAAACTGTGAAATGGGAACAAGTTTGGTTATTTACTAGGGACCGAAAAGAAAAATAGCATGACTTAGAGCTTAGTAAGTAAGGTAGGTAGTAACTTAGTAAGTTAGTAAGGTAGACAGTGAGATCTCAGAGGAATGCAGCAATAGCATTCTAAGGGGGTGGAGTGGGCCTAGTAGGAATCTGTTTCTAGGGGAAGAGGTGTTTTATTACTGACATTATTTATGGTTGCCTGCATGCAGAGTTTGGGCAGGGAGAAGTCTGCCCCAGATGCAGGCAATAAAGAGATGCAGTGGGTTGCATATTTTTTTAAAAATGATTGTAGTACATAACTTAAAATAACCATGTCATTGAAGTGCATCATAAAGCATTATGTTTTGTGAACCATTAGGAAAATATTTGAAAATTTACTTGTTAATGGTGATTTATGCTTTAAAAGAGCATTCTGGATGCTGTGCACGGGGGATAAACATAGGACAGTGACCAAGTAGGAGGCTATTGTGTTGGCTCGGAGAAGTGAAAGTGGTAGTGGTGAACACAGAGAGAAGTAATTGCACTCTAAATGTATATTGATTACTGTTCTTGATGCTAGTTTTCTAAGACTGTAGCACTTACTTTGTAGGGCAAAGGGGTAAATGTCTTCTCTCAGTTAATTTTCAGACAGTGACCGTCCAGGTCAAAATTGTCCAGGAATTTGGATTTTATTGCTTTTGTGATTCACCGAAACCACAGATTTCCCTGGGTAGAAACTTTCTGCCAAGACGTGTGTTTATGGACAAGATGAAGGATGAACTTCCTCCAGGACTGGCACTGCTCAGCCGTGATGCAGAGGCCAGTCCACTGGGCCCACCTACTTCTGTGTTCATGATGAATTTTCAAGGGCTGATTCTCTTAATTTGACCTGGCTCATAAGGCAGATGAGTTTGAAGATATAGGTCACTTATTGAACACTTGCTTTTGGCATCCTACCAGTAATTACTACTTGTTCATTTTTATTTTGCTCCTGTTTTGTCTTACAGAGATGTTTAACATATTACGTATGAAGAAATTAACTCATATAGGTCTGTGTTTGAATGTCTTTTCTGTTACGTATCTTGAAAGCCTCTGAGTAAAACAATACAATTATTACATGATTGCTTGTAGTACTGATTTGAATAATACTGTTGACAGATGGAAAATTTTGTGAAGAGTGGGTTCCTTTCTGTAGTCATTTTCAGCCATTTGCTTTTCCTTTCAAAGACAAGCTTAGAGTCTGTCTTCTGTGTGCTGTCACAATCTGACATTTATTTGGAATGCTGTAACTCTGCTCTCCTTTGGCTTCATAGATGTTAAAGACCAGGAGGTGAATAGTGTATGCATGTGGAGATCATTTCACCAGTTTCCTGCATGAGGGTCCCAGCTGGCTGAATTGAGCCTGAGTAGCAATCCCTACATTCTCCTTATATGTCCTCCATGTCTCCTGTGGGGGATTTTAGACGTGTTATTTGTGGCATAAGAATTATTTTGCCTTGAGTTTTTACCTCCTGTAAAGCTTAAGTGGAAGAATAGATAAATCATTTAAAGTTACCACTTTTTCCTGCTGTTTGTCCATGTGAGGAACAAAGAATACAAATTAACTCGGTATCTTACCATTTTAGAGAGATCCGAAATTTAAAAAAAAAAAATTTTTTTTCCAGGTGTTTTAAAAATTTGCAAGACCAGTATAAAAGCTTAATTCAGCAGAGAGAGAGAGAGAGAGGAAAAATGGATGACCATCAGGATTTTTGAGGAATGGTATTTTTAATCTTTTTTTTTAAAAAATTGAATATTTCTGTAGAACAGTCCTTCGGTTTTATGCTTTTGATTTGATAGCCTTCTTAAATGTGAAGTTTTATAAAAAGAAACTTACATCAGTAATATTGCTTGTAGCTCTGGCAAGAAGTATATACGTTATCTTCCTTTCTCCCAATGTGAATAAGCTAAGTAACTGCTAGTTTTAATTTTCTCCTACTTAGTCTTTGTTTTGTTTGGCTCTGCATGGTGGCTCATGCCTGTAATCCCAGCACTTTGGGAGGCCAAGGCGGATGGATCACTTGAGGTCAGGAGTCTGAGACCGGCCTGGCCAACATGGTAAAATCCCATCTCTACTAAAAATACAAAAGTAGCCGGGCGTGATGATGCATGTCTGTAATCCCAGCTACTTGGGAGGATTAGGTGGGAGAATTTCTTGAACCTGGGAGGTGGAGGTTGCAGTGAGCAGAGATTGCGCCACTGCACCCCAGCCGGGGTGACAGAGCGAGACTCTGTCTCTTAAAAAAAAAAAAAAAAAAAAATTGTGAAAGACACTTGGTTATTCTTTCAATCTCAACACTGATTTTCCCTCCCTCCCTCCCTTCCTTCCTTCCTTCCTTCCTTCCCTCCTTCCCTCCCTCCCTCCCCTTCTTCCTCTTTCTCTCCTTCCTTCCTTCCTTCCTTTCTTCCTTCTTTCCTTCCTTCCTTCCCTCCCTCCCCTTCTTCCTCTTTCTCTCCTTCCTTCCTTCCTTCCTTCCTTCCTTCCTTCCTTCCTTCCTTCCTTCCTTCCTTCCTTCCTTCCTTCCTTCCTTCCTTCCTTCCTTCTCTTCTTTCCTTCTCTTCTTTCTCTTCTTTCTTTTCTTTCTTTTCTTCTTTCTTTCCCTGTCTTACTCTAGGGAAGCACTGAACTTCTTTTACTTTGTTATATTTGTATCTTTCTTGTTAATAACTTTGATCTATAAAAGTTTATTTTTGATTAGGGTGTTTTTATCTATTGCTGGGAAAATACCTTCTTAATATAAGAATATAGCATTTCTATAAGAAGATTAAAATTAATATCAATACAGATTTTTTTTATCATGTCTTCCTTTTAAACATAGTTGTATTTGGGTCTAATCAGTGGGTTAAACAGGCTAAGTTTTATATAAAGAATTATTAAACTCTGATAAGAGTGACTATAAGATGTAAGAAAACTATATATTTTACCCTAGGGCTGAGGAAGGAGGACGAAACTTGTAAGGGGCCCCACCTGCAAGGGCTAGGGCTCAGACTTCTTTGGAGGAGGTATATTCAGTTCATTGAATTAGTAGAAAAGTTCTCTCTTCTTGCCAGGCCAGAGTTGGTCTGTAGTCCATTGGCAGTCAGGGCATACTGGAATGCAGGTGATCAGCAACATGTGGCATGGTTGTGCAGAGAGTGGCAGCTGGGTGGGAAGCCACAGATGGGCAGTCCATGCAGGCCTCCAGAGCAAGCAAACTAAGATGTTGATAAGGGCAACGGCCCATTAGTGTGCCTATGCAAGCAGGAAGCCTTTGGAGTGCTAGATTCTGTCTTGAGAGGGCTGGTTATCCCTTGGCCAGGCTCAGGCTGCAACCTTCCTGAGAGACTTGCATATCTGGGCATTGGGCAGAACCGTTTGTCCTACAACTTGTTTTAGCATTTTCTGCTGAGAAATCTTAACATAGTTGTCGCAGTAGAGATGCTTAAAGGATTTATGTCCATATAGCAATGCATATGTTGAAGGGTGAATTTGGAGAAGAGAGTCATACAATTGATAACTGGCACAATCATGTTTCTTTTTCCAGTTTACTTTTATGAGAAATTATATTCATAGTGTTCTATCCATTCTTTGATTCAAGAGCATATCCTATGCATGCACCATGCCAGATGCTTGAGATTTCATCACAATGCAGCAAGTAAAATTTTAAGTATGCATGAAGAATCATTTTATTTAGCTGTCACGTTCTTGCTTGATACCTGATGGTAAAAAGACACTTTTTTGAGCATTGACAGAATAATTGCTTCATGTATGAGAGGACTATGTCAAAGTAGTATTCTTTGCATAAAGATAAAGTTTCATGGCAGCAACTGTTGAACCAGTTGGGGACTTTGAATTGGAAGACCAAGATTCTGGTCTTGGTTCTTAATTAAACATGTAACAGTCTGAGCCTTAGTTATCTGTGAAATTGTGCTGGACTTACTGGATTTAAAATTTTCTCTCACACCATTTCTAATATACTGTGAGTCTTCCCTCAGATTGGAGCTGCAGATTAGAGTAAGGAAGGCCTAAAGCCTGTCACAGCCTTTTAGGAAAGGGGTGTAAGAAGAAATAACTAATTTTAAAAAAATATATAGTTAGGATGGTTTAAGCAGAATCGAATAGTTTGCCAGTAGATTGGATTCAAACAGGTCTAGTGATAGAGAAATACCAAGCTGAACTGTAATTCTGGATATATTTCCCTGTTTTATAGAATTATGATTTTGATGTACATTTCTGAGTATAAAATATTTTATAAGGTGGGATTCTGGGTGAGTTTAAGAAAAAAGGAGTTGCTTAAAAAACAGTGTACAGAATGGGAGAAGATATGTGAAATCACAGGTAAGGGGTTTGTATCCAGAATATATAAAGAACTCTTATAACTCAATAATAAAAAGACAGCTGGTTTAAAAGGGAAAGTGATTTCATAGGCATTTCTCCAAAGATGTACAAATGGCCAGTGAGCACATGAGAAGATGCTCAGCATAGTCATTAAGGAAATCCAAATCAAAACCACAATGAGATACTACTTGATGCCTGCCAGAATGGTTATAATTAAAAAGACCAATAGTAGCAAGTATTGGCAAGGATGTGGACTAATTGGAATCCAAATACATTGCTGGTGGAAATGCAAGGTAGTACAGTCACTTTGGAAAACAGTATGGCAGTTCCTCAAAACATAGTTACCATGTATCAGTTAAACAGAGTTACCTAATGACCCAGTAGTTCTACTCCTAGGTACATACCCAAGAGAATTGAAAACGTATTTATAATAGATAAAAAGCAAAAACTACTTAAATGTCAGTCAACTGAGAGAACAAAAATCTCGTAACTCTACATAATGGAATATTATTCAGCCATAAAAGCAAATGAAGTTCTGATACATACCACAACAGGAATGAACCTCAAAAATATTATGCCAAGCAAAAAACAAACCCAGATGCAAAAGAACCATGTATTATGTTACTTCATTTATGTGAAATGTCTGGAATAGGCAAACTATAGAGATAGAAAGTAGTGATTTTTCAGGGGCCGGGGCAAGGGGAAATGGGAAGTGACTATTAATAGTCACAGGTTTGTTTTTGGGATGCTGAAAATGTTCTGAACTCTGAATATACTGAAAACCACTAAGTTGTATACTTTAAAAGGGGATAATTTTATGGTATGCAAATTATATCTCAAGTTGTTTATTTAGAAAATTTGAAACTGAAAAGTTTTAAAAAAGATCTTAATTGGTCTGAGATTAAGCTGCAGTTGACTCTTCATAAGTGTCAGTTCCGTATTTCTTTCAAAGCTTTTTTAAAAAATGTCTTTGGCACTTTGGGAGGCCGAGGTGGGCGGATCACGAGGTCAGGAGATCAAGACCATCCTGGCTAACACAGTGAAACCCCGTCTCTACTAAAAATACAAAAAAATTAGCCGGGCATGGTGGCGGGCGCCTGTAGTCCCAGCTACTCGGGAGGCTGAGGCGGGAGAATGGCGTGAACCCGGGAGGTGGAGGTTGCAGTGAGCCGGGATCGCGCCACTGCACTCCAGCCTGGGCGACAGAGTGAGACTCCATCTCAAAAAAAAAAAACCACACATATATATATATATATCTTTGGTATTTAATGTTTACTGTGTTCAGTATTTTGACTTTATTTTTATTTTTTTGAGACGGAATTTCACTCTTGTTGCCCAGTCTGGAGTGCAGTGGCATGATCTCGGCTCACCACAACCTCAGCCTCCCAGGTTCAAGCAATTCTCCTGCCTCAGCCTCCCAAGTAGCTGGGAATATAGGCATGCACCACCATGCCTGGCTAATTTTGTATTTTTAGTGGAGACAGGGTTTCTCCATGTTGGTCAGGCTGGTCGCGAACTCCTGATCTCAGGTGATCTGCCCGCCTCAGCCTCCCAAAGTACTAAGATTACAGACATGAGCCACCGCACTTGGTGACTTTATTTCTTTACACAACTTCTGGTTAACATTTAGGCTACTTGAAGCTGTACCTTTGTAGCTCAGCAATTAGAAGTAGTACCAGGAGAGTCAAGACATCTATCTTCTACCTGGTGTGATTTTTGCCTTGATAACACAAGTAGTCGTGTGTTTATATGTTTATGGTTTTTCTTATGAGAAAAAAAATGGCTATGTGAATATCTAGGGAGAGGATGCAATAATGTAGAAAAAAATTAATTTTATATTTGCTTTATGTTTAGTTATAGAAAGATAAGTTTAATAAAAATAAGAAAAAAAATATAAATGATGTCCTTTCAGCAACTTCTAGAGGGATATTTAAAACTTTCATCTCTTCATGTGAGGTATTCCATTATAATGTTGTTCATTTTTAATAACAAATAATTTATATCATTACAGACAGATTTGACCAGTTTTGGGCCATCAATCGGAAACTCATGGAATATCCTGCAGAAGAAAATGGATTTCGTTATATCCCATTTAGAATATATCAGGTAGGAAATAGCATTTTAAAAAACATCCGTTTATGAAAGCCTCAGACATCTTACTTGAAGCACTCTAGTCCAGAACTCTTTGTCTGCGTAGTATCTAAACCGTATTTATTAGGGGTTTTCCAAACTGTGTCTTTCAGTGGCAATCAAGTCAGATACTGCACTGAAATATTTGACTCATATGCAGTTGGTGCTCGTTATTTGTAGATTTCATATTGGCAGATTCACACACTTGCTAAAATTTATGTGTAACCCCAAAGTCAGTACTTGGAGCACTTTTATGGTCATTCAGAGTGGTGAACAATTGATTCACCTGATGCTCATTTCCCAGCTGAGGTTGATCAAAGTGAGATTCTACCTTCTTGTCTCAGCTGTCATAAACAAGCCTTCTTTTCGCAGTGTATATAGTGCCATGCTTTTACATTTTTGTGCTTTTTGTTAGTGATTTTGCTGTTTAAAACAGACTCCAAATGTAGCACTGAAGTGCTCTTTTTTAAACAGAAGCACACATAGAACAAGGTTATGTATTGATCAGTTGATGAACATCTTGTGACCAAGGGCTCACGGAAACGTATTCCCCCAGGAGCGATGATTTCAATGTTTGTGGTACCCTTATAAAACAGAACTACTGCAAATCACAAGAATTTACTGTCTGTTTGTTTTGGATGATGAATCTTCAGTGTTGTACCACAAAGTAGGCAATAGGCTCTGAAGTCTTTCTCACAGCATATTTGCATAAGGTAAAGAAACTCCATGTTTCTGTACTTTAAAAGTGCTGGCATAAATATTGGCATTTAGTAAATATTAAATTTTTTAATCAGTGGCATTCCAGGAAGTAAGTTTCATACTATCATGAGAAAAGCATTTAAGAACAAGAATTAGAAGCATAATGTCACAGACATAGACTCTAATCTAGTAGGACTTCCATTCAAATTCAGAGGTTTTTCATAACTTTCTTTGTAGCCATTTTCAGTATCCCACAATCTTTACTAATAGTTACTTCTATAGTTATTTTAAAATCTTTTATAAAGCCATCACATAACTATGGGTTCAAAGAGGAAAACAGATTGTCTGATTGCAAATAAACATCTCAACATACTGGAAGGATGAAGAATATTTATTTAGTGTTGCAGGTATAATTTTCAAGTAGTCCATATTTTTCGTGAAGGCGGGGTTATTGTTAGGTTCATGCTTTGTGTCCAGCATCTAGAAAAGTGCTCGGCATTTGAATTTCTAATTTATTGAATCATTTATAATTTGTCAATTTTATTTTAATTATTTATATTCTTTGTATTTTACCACGAGCTCCACAGTAACATGCCATAAGGCATTCCCACAGCCTAGCAAAATATCTTACTTGTACAATTTAAGTTGAATAAAATATATCACAGACTCTGAAGACATTTCTCAAAGAGTCCCGAAACTTTTGAGATTTATACCTCTCAGCACTTATTTGGGTCAAGTTCTGGCACATATGTTTATACAAGAGATTCTTTACTGTAACCTCTTTAAACTCCTATAGGGAAAGTGTATTATACTTAATTTAGGAATTATTATTGTCAGAATATAATGCAGGAGTACAGAGGAAAGTTTTTCCATTTTGAATTTATTCTGTTTTAGGGGAAAATTGTCAGATAAGTCCATACCTAGTGTTGTGTTATTATAATACAGATAAGTTTCAGAGAGAGAGGGAGAGAGAAAGAGTGTGTGTGTGTGTGAGAGAGAGAGACAGAGAAAGAGAGAATGGTTTTTATAAAGTGCTATAATTAGATAGAAGGTAGGAAGGTAGAGAATTCTCAAAATTTGCTTGACGAAACCTGGCTGCCAGATGGGGACTCTCTTAGGGCAGAACCTCCTGCTTGATCTTTAATGTGTCAAGGCACTTGGGCAGTTTTTCCTTAAACAGAAAGTGACAAAGAGCCTAAGGACAATATAGGTTCTCATTTAACCTACGTAACTTTCCTTTTGGCTTTATCCCAGTTCCATTTTGGTTTTTATTTGACTTTAATTAAAGTTTTAGAAATGAGATATGAAATGAATACAAAAATTAAGGAGTCCTAGTTTTTGCTAATTTGCCATTTCTTGGCTTTTCGTATTTCCCTATTTGGTATTCAGTCTTCAACCATGGCCTTGACGAAAGGAGGATGGAACTCTACTTTTTGTTTGCCTAATTGTGTCATCTAAAGGCAACATCAGATTTCTGTTGCTGACTTCTTTGTGTCTGATTAGTTTGTATGGTTGTGATAGTCTGTTTGTTACCTGTAGCTTTTATTTGTGCAGCATTTTGATCAATTTCCACCTTTCAGTTCTTTAACATACTAGATACAAATCTCTATAATATTTGAGCTCTTAAGTTACTAAGTAAATTTAAGGAAAATCTGAAAATCCAGATTTACTAATAAATAAAGGGCTGATTTTTACTGAAATATTTATTTTACTTTTCAGAATCCTAATAGAATTTCTGTATAACCAGAGAAGAGAGAGACAGAGTACTGAGCATGCTTGAGTGAGGCCCGTTTTATCTTGTTGAAGCCTCAAAACCATCTTAGGATATAGGAATCATTAACTGATTTTACATATGAGAAAACGGAGGCTCAGGAATTTTAAGTCGCTTGCCTCAGTGAATAAATGAAAAATGGAAGAACTAGAATCCAGACCCAGGCCTGATTTATGTGCAAAGTATGACTTATTTATAATAATTAAGTTTATAGAATTTTCAGAACATAATTATCACAAAAAGTGAAGTCTGCCCGGACCAAATAAGTTGATAGGAGCCTAGAATACCTGTGACTGGTGGTATTCTTTGAAGATTGACTTTTGTAAAGATTGTCATCAAACTGTGTGTTTTCATCTGTAATTCATTTATCATGAGCTCAAAATGACTATAGTCAGGTGACAGAATTTTAGTGGTAAAAGTTAAATTGGTCCAAAAGCCGTCTAGAGATGTTGCAGACCAAAATGTGTCATTTCTGTCATTTACATAACAGTTTAGTTTGGTGTGTGAGTTTCAGGTTTGTGTTCCTGAAGTCCAGGTGCTTCATATTAGCCAGTATTCTAGAGATGACATTAACGGCAGAAGATGTTACAGAATGTAACCAAAATGTTATTTAGCACTTGTAAACAGGTGGTGATTAATGAAGGCATTTGTTAAAAATATTTGTTAAATGACTGTGAAGTCCTTAGGCATTGGTATTTGAGATGTAAAATGAAAATTGGGCACATCATATCTGTTTTTCAAGAAGCAATAGATTGATAAATGTTATCCTGCCGTTATTCTTTGGGTACGAAAAGTGTGTCTCATTGATTCATTCAGCAAGTTTATTTACACACCTATTTGCCTGCCAGTGCCCTATGCTGTGCACAAGGGATACAACTGATGATCGATATTATGTATCACCCCTTAGAAAGGTTATAGTCTAAAGGTGGAAAGAAACAAATCAACTAAGAATACAAATATAACATTGGAACTGTGATTGCTGTGAAGAAGAGACATACAGTGCAATAAAAGCCTAATGCCGCAGGAAGAATTTGTTCTAGTTTGGGAGGAGAGAAGGCTGCCTTGAGGAAATGTTGCATCCCCAGAGATTTGACAGATAGGAAAGATGAACTTAAGGTAGGCAAAGAGTCATGAGAAGAGCTTTGTAGGCAAAGGGGACGTTGTAAGTATGAGGACAACCTGTTTGTCTTGAGCACAGAGTTGGGATAAGGCTGCAAAGGTAAAAGACAATATTAACGAGTTTTCTCTGTATCCTATAAAGAATGGGAGATCCTAAGAGATTTTGAATTATCTGAATATCCATTCATATTTATTCAACAAAGATCATTCAGTCTCCTACTTTGTTCTACATGTTATTCTTAAGGTTATAAATAAATTTAGAGAATCTTCATAGAAACAACCTAGCAATGTTATTTTTAGTTTTAAAAAAACGAGAAGCTGATAAACAATCTTGTTTTCCTGTAAAGTTAAAATGAGACCAGCCTGGATACAACACAGTGAGACCCCAACTCTAGAAAAAAAATTTTTTTTTTTTTTTTTTTTTTTGGGACGGAGTCTGGCTCTGTCGCCCAGGCTGGAGTGCAGTGGCCAGATCTCAGCTCACTGCAAGCTCCGCCTCCCGGGTTCACGCCATTCTCCTGCCTCAGCCTCCCGAGTAGCTGCGACTACAGGCACCCGCCACGTCGCCTGGCTAGTTTTTTGTATTTTTTTTTTAGTAGAGACGGGGTTTCAACGTGTTAGCCAGGATGGTCTTGATCTCCTGACCTCGTGATCCACCCATCTCGGCCTCCCAAAGTGCTGGGATTACAGGCTTGAGCCACCGCGCCTGGCCGAAAAAAAATTTTTTTAATGAGCCGGATGGAATGGTATGCACCTGTAGTCCCAGCCACTTGAGAGGCTGAGGTGGGAGAATCACTTGTGTTTGAGAGGTCAAGGTTGCAGTGAGCCTTGATCACGCCACTGCACTCCAGCCTGGGCAACAGAAAGATACCCTATCTAAAAAAAATAAAAGAAAGAAAGAAAGAAAAAAAGCATGGTTCCTACTTGTCTTTATTTTTTATATATTATTTTATTTATTTATTTATTTATTTTGAGATGGAATCTTGCTCTGTTGCCCAGGCTGGAGTGCAGTCGTGCAGTCTTGGCTCACTGAAACCTCCACCTCCCAGGTTCAAGCGATTCTCCTGCCTCAGCCTCCCGAGTAGCTAGGATTACAAGCGTCCACCAGCATACCCGGCTAATTTTTGTATTTTGGGTAGAGATGGGGTTTCACCATGTTGCCCAGCTGGTCTCGAACTCCTGAGCTCAGGTGAGCCACCTGCCTCACCCTCCCAAAGTGCTGGAATTACAAGCATGAGCCACTGCGCCCAGCCTATGTTTTTTTTTTTTTTTTAATTTTATTTTTTTCCAGAGAGGGTCTTGCTCAGTCACCCAGGCTTGAGTGCAATGATGTGATCTCAGCTCACTACAGCCTCTGCCTTCCTGGCTCAAGCAATCCACCCACTTCAGCCTTCCAAGTAACTGGGACTACAGGCATGTGCCATGCCCGGCTAGTTTTTGTATTTCCCACTTGTCTTTGGAAGAAGTTGTTCATTAGTTATAGAAAAGTAAAATAAACTAGAATTTGAACTTTGTTTTGTTTACTTCATAATCCCCAGAATTCTGCTTCCTTTCCCATAGATTATTTCAGTGTAAAGTTGTTCATTTGTATCATTAAAGCGCCATTAATATTTTAATTCTTTTGGGAGGTTTACTAGCTATTTTGGTTAAGCAAATCTATTTAACTTCTATGTCATGTGCTAAAAATATTTAAGAATCTAGATACTTACCAGTTTAGGGGGAGAAAAAGTACATTTTTGAAAGTGGAAACTAGGATGTCAGGGATTAACTTGGTACCTTCTAAACTGAAGAAGGAGCCAAATTTTAGACTCTGTTTTGTTTCCAGAAATGTCGATTTATGGATTTTGAAAAGTGAGGACAATAGAAATAGGTGGCAAATTATGGCCATGTTTGTTAGGATTCCTCCCCTCCAGGGTTTTAGCGATGTGGGTAAGAAATTATATTCTGCCTTTTCAGTTGTTTTCCATTTTAGTAGGTATCTTGCAATAACATCTTACAAAAAAGTCAGGAACCATGAAAGAAGGACTTGCCAGTTAGGGAACTGAATATTACTGCTTTTAATTTAGTTTTTCAGTCATTTCAAAAAGATACACAACATAATTTATAATACATTTGGAACTGCAGATATATCTCTAGCATAATAGAATATACATATTCTGTTTCCCAGCTGAATATAAGTTGCTTAAGGTGTTTTTTTTGTTGTTGTTATTTATAGTATTTTTCCTTAATAATGTTTTGTTTTAGTTTTTAATCATGGTAAAATAAATATAACATAAAATTTATAATCTTAACCATTTCAGTAGTGCTAATTATGTTCACATTGTTGTGCATTCATTCTCCAAAACCCTTTTCTTCTTGCAAAACAAACTCTACCCGTTAAACAGCTCTCTGTTTCCCCATTCTACTTTATGGATTTGACTTCCATAGGTACCTCATACAAGAGGAATCATACACTAATTGCCTTTTTGTGACAGGCTTATTTCACATAGCATGATGTCCTCATTGTTTATCTATATTGTATTATATGTCAGAATGTCCTTTTTTTGGCTGGGTGTGGTGGCTCACACGTGTAATCTCAGCACTTTGGAAGACTGAGGCAGGTGGTTTGCTTGAGCCCACGAGTTCGAGACCAGCCTGGACAACATGGTGAAACCCTGTCTTCTATAAATATATATGTGTGTGTGTATGTGTGTGTGTATGTGTGTGTGTATGTGTGTAATTTCCTCTTTTTAAAGGCTTAATAATATTCCATTGTATATACATACCACATTTTGCTTATCCATTCATCTGCTGGAGTTGCTTCCACCTTTGGGCTATTGTGAATATTGCTGCCTTGAACAGAGGTATATTAGCATTCTCCAGAGAAACAGAACCATCGTGGTGGTGGTGGTGGTGGTGGTAGTGTGTGTGTTGTCTAGAGAGAGATTTATTTTAATGAATTGGCTTACCTGGTTTTGGCAGCTCTTCCTTGAGTCTACAGCCTACCCCATCAGACCCTGGACTCACCAAGCCAGGATGATCGGTTGGGCTGTCAACTCAAGGAGGAGTTGCAGTTGAGTCCAAAGGCAGTCTGTTGGCTGAATTTCTTGCTCAAGGGAGGTAAGTCTCTTTCTGTAAGACCTTCAGCTGAATAGATGAGGCTCGCCTACATTGTGGAGGGTAATCTGCTTTACTCAGAATCCACCAATTTAAATGTTAACCTCAGCCAAAAAACATATATATATATATGCATCCAGAAGAATATTTGAACAGATATCTGGGCATCGTGGGTTGAGTTGACATGTAAATGTTGAAATGGGTGTACACCCTGTTTTCAGTTCTTTGGGGTATTTACCCAGAAGTGGATATTCCTATCATAAGATAATTTTATTTTTATTTTCTTGAGGAACGGCCATACTGTTTTCCATAGTAGCTGTACCACTTTACATCCCCACCAACAGTGCACAAGAGTTTCAGTTTTTCACATTTTTGCCAATATTTATTATTTTCTGTTTTTCATACTAGCTATCCTAATGCATGTGGGGTGTAATCACTAATGAATAGTGCTCAGCATCTTTTCATGTGTTTGTTTATCATCCTTGGAGAAATGTCTATTCAAGTCCTTTGCCCATTTTTGAATTGGGTTTGGGTATTTTTGTTGATGAGTTGTAGGGTTTAATTTGTTCTTTTTTTTTTGAGACAGAGTCTCGTTCTGTCACCTGGGCTGGAGTGCAGTGGCATGATCTTGGCTCACTGCAACCTCTGCCTCCCGGGTTCAAGTGATTCTCCTGCCTCAGCCTCCTGAGTTGTTCGGACTACAGGTGCCCACCAATATGCCCGACTAATTTTTGTATTTTTAGTAGAACCAGGGTTTTGCCATGTTGGCCAGGCTGGTCTCAAACTCCTGGCCTCAAGTGATCTGCCTGCTTTGGCCTCCCAAAGTGCTGGGATTACAGGCATGAGCCACCGCACCCAGCCTAATTTATTCTTTTTTAATGGCTGCATTATGTTTAGTCTGTAGATGCACTGTAATGTGTTCAGTGTTCACTATCAAGTTTTTTTTTTCTAGTTTTTATCATTATAAACAGTACTACAGTAAACAGCATTATATATGTATTTTTTTTTTTAGGTATGGAATAGATATCCAAGAATGAATTTTTACATCAAAAGGTAGAGATTTAAAAAACAATTGCCAGCTTACTTTTCAAAAATATGTTAGTTTAAATTTTCACCAACAGTATATGAGAGCATGCTTCTCCCCTTACATCTCCACCAGCAATAGGGCACTATAACTCTGATTTTTAGTAATATTGTGGGTATAGAGAGAGATTTTTACTTCAACTAATAATTCTCTCACACTTAGTAAGTTTACAAATCTGTTTATCTTTGTTGACCATTTGGACTTGGTTTTCTATAAATTGCGTTCTATTTTGTTTTGCCTATTTTTTCTTCTTGTTATCTTTTTGTTTTATAAAATAATTTTTATATATATTACGTTTTTACTGTCAAACACGTTGCAAAATATCGTCACTATAATTCATCTTGATTTTTATGGTATCTTTATGTAAAAATAAATCTTTATATATCAAATATACCTTTCTTTTTCTTAGAAGTATGTGGATTTCTTTCTTTGTTAAAAAGGCCCCTTAGCCAGGCATGGTGGCACACACCTGTAGTCCCAGCTATTCAGGATTCTGTGGTGGGAGCATTACTTGAACCTGGGAGGTTGAGGCTGCAGTGAGCCGTGATCATGCCACTACACTCCAACTTGGTCAACAGAGCAAGACCCCATCTCAACAAAAAAAGGTTCTTTCCCACAATGTATTGTGTGAGATAGGTGTCTACGAGACAGCTGATCATTTATTATATAAACTAAGGGTTGGCAAACTTTCTTCAAGGGCCAGATAGTAGATATTTTCAGCTTTGTAGACAAGATGGTCTCTGTTGAAACTGTGTGATTCTGTAACATGAAAATATTTATAGACAATTTGCAAATGATAGGCTTGGATTTGTCCCAGTAAAACTTTATTTGCAAAAATAGGCAGAGGCCACAATTTGGCCAGTGGGCCATAGTTTACTGACTCGTGATCTAAGCTGTCCTTTTCCCGCTGGATGAATATGCCACCCCTGCTTTATAGTAAAGTAGTTTGACTACTGGAATCTAATTCTGGATTCTTTATTCATTCCATCAGTATATGTATTTTCATATGCCAGTAATATTTTATTTAATTTTAGCATTCTGATATCTGTTGGAGCAATTCATTCCTTCTCCTTTTTTCATACTTTTCATGGTTATTCTCAGTCATTAATTTTCCATGACTTTTAAAATCACTTATTCAGTTCCCCATAGTGTCCTGTCTGATTAGAGGTGGAAATACATTAAATTTTGATTTAAATTTTGGTATAATTCACTTTCTTATAGTATAAAGTCTTCCCAGACAAGAGCATGATGTTTCTTTTTATTCAGATTTTGTTTTATGTTCTGCATAGATTTTAAGATTTTCTTCAAATAGACCATTTTTCTTTTTAATTTATTTCCAGGTGTTATGTAGATTTTGTTTTTCTTTATTTTGTTTCCATTTCTAGTTATTTATGGCATTGGAAAAACAAAGAAAAATCTCATCCTACTGTGTTTTTACAAACTTTTTTTTTCTTACTTTATTGCATTGCTCTTATAGTATTGCATTACCAAGACTGTACTGAATAATGATGGTTCTAGTAGACTTTTCTGTGTTTGTTTTCTGGTATTAATTGATACGGTTTACGTGTTTCATCAGTTAGAATTATAACCTAGTCTTTATCAGATCTAAGTGATTTCCTTCTTGAGTTTTTAATTAGAAATGATACTAAATCATTTGCTAGTTTGATGAAGTTACTGGATCTCCCCCCACCACTTTTTTTATCCTTTTAAATATGGTACTTCTGTGTTTTCATTCCATAACGTTGACCTTCCCTTTTCCTGAAACTCATTATCAGGTTATTAAAAAATACTACCCATTTTACTCATCAAGAGCCTTTATTGTTTCCCTCTATTTCAAAGATACTTATTTAGCTTTTGTATTTCATATTCCTACTTTCTCAGTATCAAAGGTATTAATATCTGGCAGGGCTCTTGGTAGAAGTCTCTTTGTTCCCTGGTCTTCTATCTATCTGCCTCAGGAATAGAAAGGATTCAGCCTTTCATTCAGCTTTTTCTTTTCATATGGCTGCTAGTTCCTCCCAGGGAAGAAAACATTGCAGAGGTTCTAGCTTTCTCCATGTACGCCCTTCCGCAACCTCAGCAGCTGCTTAGCTCAGGAGAGCTGGTGTGTTAATAGGAGATGGAATTTGGAGGAAAGGGGAAAGACGGATGGATTAGCTCCCAGAATCCCATCCAAGTATAGTTATTAATATGTTCTTTTTCATTTAGAGATTTATATTATAGTAATATTTGGGGTAAGCTATCTTTAATACTTAATTCACGCCCTAGTTATGGCAGTAGCATGCTAAGATACATGTTGAGAATCTGTGCTTAAAAGTATGATTTGTTCACTTGAACCTGGGAGGTGGAGGTGGAGGTTGTGGTAAGCCAAGATCACACCACTGCACTGCAGCCTGGATTACAGAGCAAGACTCCGTGTCACAAAAATAAAAAATAAAAATAAATAAAATTTTTAAAAATATGATTTGTATCTCATATGTAAAGACAAAGTATGGAATAGATGCTTAGTGCTTAAAAGGACTTAACTTCTGATTCAAGTAAAGGCAAAAGTTATAAGAAGATAAATACTGGTATGTTAAAGACAGATCACTCATGCATCTTTTTGTAATGATAGTAATCTAAGGTCAGTATATGAAGTTAATGTCATTTCTTCCCAGAATACTTTAAATATTGGTTAAATACCCAAGGAGAAGTCTTCTTTAGTAAATGTAGAGAAGCTAAGGCTCTGTACTGTGCTTATGTCTTTATGCTCCTCACAATGCCTCTCACAAAATAGGGACTGCATAAATATATAAACTATATGAACAAACTAAGGAAATCCTAACCAACTATATAGGGGCTCATAATATGATGTACTGTAATGTTCATACCATACATTCTTTTTGTGGAATTCTGGACAGGATTTTCAGTTAGGCAATAATTGTTATTTTCTACTATTGCTCTAAAGTTGTACAACAGTATTATGGGATGTAGAGTAACTTTTAAAATCTGTATTATAGCACTGTATATCTTGTAAAATACCTTTATACTACCTTGTTTGACTTTTATAACACTTCTGTGGGGTAGACAAGGCAAGTATTATTTTTTAAGTTGGAGGTCGATGACCAGACAAAGGACAGCCAGCCAGTAAGCAGTAGAACAAGGACTAAAGTACAAATCTGCTTCAAAATAGTATATACTGCATGTGCATATTATAAAGAAATATCTTTTTTGCAAGAAGATGAATATGTTTATTGAGATTTTAGCAGTTGCATATGAGATATTTCATGGGCATGGGTTGGTTCAGTTAATGAAGATTTCATTGGAGCATTGTGTGATTTGAATTTTAAAGGATTAAAGAAATAGAGCCCAGCTTTCTTTTCTTTTATTGGATTTAGTTTTGCTTTTATTTAAAATTTTCTTTTTATATAATGTATTTCATTGTTAACTTTCAAATTATGTTTTATAATTAGTTGTAATCTTAATTATTTAAAAAATTAAATTTGCCTGATTTACTAAAGTAGAACAGTAGGACTATCTCAGGTACAGTGGATGTGGAGTGGAACATAAAGATATGTTAATAATTTGAGAATTCTTCAAACCAAAGGCTCAAGAATTAGTTTTCTTAGATTTGTGGGTCAAAAAATTAATATATGTTTATATGTGTGTGTAGATGTACATGTATGTGCATGCATACATAACATATTAATTGAATTCATGCTTCGGGTAAGCATAGTTCTATGTGCTTGTGATACTCATTAGTGAAATAAGCACTGTGTTTGCTTTCATGGGGAAAACAGACTAAGCAAACCAGACATACACAGAGTAAAGCAACTTACACAAAAAATGTCCCCACTGTGTTTAATTTTTCATTCCAAGATTGTAGTTTATTCACTTGAGGGGAATAGGCTTAACTACCTGAAGTTCAGGAAAGCACCTTTAGTTGCAAATTTCAGTTAACTATTTCACAAAAGATGTAGGAATGGCTAATAAGCACATGAAAAGATACGCAATATTGTTACTCATCAGGAAAATGAAAATAACAGTGAGATACTGCTTCACATTCCCTAGATTGGATAAATTAAAAAGGTTGACAGTACTAAAAAGATTAACAAAGTAGTAAAAAGGCTATGGAGCAAATGTAACTCTCATACATTATTAGTAGGAGTGTAAAATGGTAGAAATCACTTTAGACAAGAGTTTACCAGTTTCTTTTAAAATTAAACATATACTTTCTGATCCAACAGTTCCAACAGCTCCACTCAAGAAAAATGAAAATATATGTCCAAGAGAACATTGTACACAAGTTTTCATAGCAGAATTATTCATAATATCCATCATAATAGCTCAGATGTCTGTCAGCAGGTAAATGAATAAACAATTGCATTATATTCCTAAAACAGCATACTATTCAGGATTAAAGGGAACGATACATGCAACAATATGGATAAATGTTGCAGAACAATGTTTTACATTGAATAAAAAGAGCCAATACAAAGAGAAATACTCTATGATTCTGTTTTTAAGAAGTTCTAGAACAGACAAAGCTAATATGTAGTGACAAAAAAATGATTCTTCTGAGGCCCAGGTCTGGGCCAGATCAGGAGGGTGGAGTAGAGATGGACCCAACCAGTAAGGGACAAGAAGGAAATTTAGGGCATGATGGAAATGTCCAATATCATGTTGAAGGGGTCCTCTTGAAACTGTAACACTGTTACAGTTTGAACTGTATACTTAAAATGTATTCATTTTATTGTATTAATTTATTCTTCAGTGAAACTTTTTTTTTTTTTTTTTTTTGCAGTTGCAAGATTTAATAGATTGAAAACAGAGCTCCCATACAAAGGGAGGGGACCCAAAGAAGGTAGCTGTTACTGGCTCGAATGCCTGAGTTTGTATCCCGATCACTGTCCCTCCCGCTGTGCTCTCAGGCGATAGATGATTGGCTATTTCTTTACCTCCTCTTTTTGCCTAATTAGCATTTTAGTGAGCTCTCTTTACTATCTGATTGGTCCGGTGTGAGCTAAGTTGCAAGCCCAGTGTTTAAAGATGGGTGCGGTCTCCTTCCTAGCTAGGCTTAGGGATTCTTAGTCGACCTAGGAAATCCAGCTAGTCCTGTCTCTCAGTCCCCCCTCTCAATAGGAAAACCCAAGTGCTGTTGGGGAGGTTGGCCGACGACCGCTCTAACTGCTTCCTGCTGAATTGGGGCACAGTAGGGGTCATGCAGTTGAGATTTTCTCAGGAGGGGTGCCTTCAATGTCATCAACATCGGAGCATGAACTAGCAGGCTGGTCCAGGGGTCCACGGTAGATCTTAGTCATGGACTGCATCTGGGGCTCCATTTGAAGAACATTTGTAGTTGCATAGCTTCGATTCTGGAAGAGACAAACTTAGCAAGGAGGTTAAAGATACAGGGTCCAAGAAGGAGTAACAATATTATAACTGCTAGAGGTCCTAAGAAGGGGAGAATCCAGGGCATCCACTGGCTCAGGAGGCCCCAGGGTCTGGTGTTTTGAAGTTCCTCTGCTCTGTGTTGTATTCGATCTCGAATTTAAACCGATTCCAGATTGATTAACATAATAACAGCATTCTTCCCCTAAAAATAAACAAGTTCCCCCTCTTTCAGAGGTTAGCAAGTCTGAAGCTCTTCAATTTTGAAGGACTACTGCTGCTAGGAAGTTAAGTTGATCTTGCAAGGTTGACCAGGGAGTCGGCGACTTGTTCCATGTCACCATTTAGTTCTTGAGATGGTTTGTAGTAGAACTGAGTAGAGGTTGTGATACCACCAGTGCCAGTACCTAGTCCACCTAGCACTCCTGCTCTGATAACAAAAGGAAGAATGGGTACTCTTTCATTGCAGGGCTTAGGTACAACATGATTGTATAAATCTTGTTTAGTGTAAATGGTTATGGGGGCACTAAGAATGAGGGGAAGCACATAGATTCTGAAGAGCCATTCAAACAACAATAGGCTAAGGTACCACAGACAAAAAATATTCCTGAGGGTAGGCAGACCATTTGTGTGGGAGGAATTACCCACCTGATGCATTGGGAGTTGGTTGTGTCTATAGTATTGCTAAATTTTACACAGGTGAGGTTTGAGGTATGGTTTATTTCCAGATTGGAAACAAGAGGTCCTACTAAAACGGAAGTGGTGTTTATTTCTGTCCTGAAGTTGTTCCATTGTTCAGGTACAGGAATTGAAATGTAGGCCTGAAGTGCAGGGGGAGGCACATCCAACAGTTAGTAGGGTTTTGGGGCGAGACCTCATCGAGCCCAGTGAGGGTGGTATTACCAGGCGAGTATGGGTATGGAGGGTTTCATGTTGTTTTGAGAGATCTAGTCCTTTGTAGGGGTCCTTTGTAGGGGTTAGGGGTACTGTGTACTCAGGTACTCAGGTTGGGAGATTACTTCCTTTATGTGTTTTTCTCTTGCCTGATCTTGAATTCCACCCCCATCAGACATACTGGTATGGGTGAAGTAAGTCCAACAGACAGTGGCTCCAAGCCCCCAGGACAACTAGGATTAATCATTTTCCCTGTCCAATAATGAGTATTTGCATGCATGCAAAGAGTGGCAGAGGCATAGCAGTTGCGGGGCATATGGGTGTGGGCAGTGAAGGTGGGGTTTCCCTTAATAAACTCCTATACGATGGGGCATTAATATTTCCGGGAAGCCACATTCTCCATAGAAGCTCTTGGTAAGGGGAGCTACTGGTCATACAGCGGCATGGAGGGGGTGCAGTGAGAGTGAAAGGGAGTAAGAGAACAATAAAGAGAAAAATATGATAAGGGAGGGCCACGGGGATTTACAATTTTAGTTACTTTCCTTATGATTGTCTGACAGCCACAAGTCTCCTTTAGCAGTGAGTATGCCGTTCACATCATGAGATATCCACACAGTAAGATCTCTTCCTTGTAGTATTTTAACTACTTCAGATACTAAGACTGCTACTGCCGCCACTACCCTTAAACGAGGCCAACCCTTTGCCACTGTGTCAATTTTCTTACTCAGGTATGCCATGGGTTGCAAGCTTATCGACCTGTGTAAGGACTCCTAGAGCTATTCCTGTTTTTTTCTGTGACATATAAAGAAAAGTCTTACCCCGTTGGCAAGGTTAGGGCCTGGAAAGCCGCTTCTGCTTCAGGTGTCCATCTTACCAAATGGGTATTGGCTTTCTGAGTTTCCTTAATTAGTGTATATAATGGTCTGGCTATGTCACCGTACCTGGGAATCCATATTTGGCAGAAACCTGTTATGCCAAGGAATCCTCTTAGTTGCCTTAGGGTTTTGGGATGAGGATAAGCCAGAATAGGCTGGGTACATTCATCACTGAGGGCCCTGGTGCCTTTGGATAATTTTAGCCCTAAGTATTTAACCTGCTGTGAGCAGAGCTGAGCTTTTGGTTTGGAAACCTTGTAGCCACAGGTAGCCAGGAAATTTAAGAGCACTTGGGTGGCTTGATGGCACAAGGTTTCTGAATGGGCGGGTAGAAGTAAATCATCCATGTACCAAAGGACAAAAGTGTCCAGGTATGAGAACTGGCTCAAGTCTTGGGCTAATGCCTGGCCAAATAGATGAGGGCTGTCTCTGAACCCTTGGGGTAAAACAGTCCAGGTGAGTTGAGACGTTGGGTTCAAAGGATCTTCAAAGGCAAACAAGCATTGAGAGTCAGGATGTATAGGGATGCAGAAAAAGGCATCCTTAAGATCCAGGACTGTAAACCACTCTGCTTCCTCTGGCATTTGCGAAAGCAGAGTATAAGGGCTAGGTACAGCTAGGTATAGAGGGACAGTGACCTCATTGATAATCCTGAGATCTTACACTAACCTGCGCTGTCCACTGGGTTTCTGTACTCCTAAAATTGGAGTATTGCAGGGGCTATTGCATGCTTTTACTAGGCCTTGGGCTTTTAGGTCCTTAATCTTTTGGAGTCCTTGTTGGGCCTCGGGTCTGAGGGGGTACTGCCTTTGGTAGGGAAAGGCAGCGGAATCCTTTAGTTTAACTTGAACAGGTTGGGCATTCTTTACTCATCCATATTGTCCTTCTGTTGCCCGGACTTCAGGATTAATTCCTTCCTCAAGCAGGGGACAACAAACGGGTGTTCTCCTGTGTTTAGGTGTATAATGGCCCCTGCTTTTGCTAGAATGTCTCTCCCTGACAAGGGAGTGGGGCTTTCAGGCATAATTAGAAAAGCATGTGAAAAGAGTAAAGTTCCCCAGTCACAACTTAGTGGCTGGGAGAAGTATCTAGTGACTGGCTGTCCTAGGACCCCCTCGGATAGTGACAGATCTGGAGGGCAGTTGTCTGGGACAGGAGAATAAGATGAAGAAGGCCGTGCCGGTGTCCAGGAGACAGTTAACCTCCTGGCCCTCAATGGTCAAGCATACCTGGGGCTCCATGAAGGTGATGGCATGGGCTGGCACTTGCCCCAGGCACCCTCAGTCCTGGGACTGGATCATCTGGTTAGTGGCTTCTGACTCAGAGGACCTTCGTTCCCTGGGGCAGTGGGCCTTCCAGTGATTCCCTTGATGTAAGGGGTGTGGACGAGGTAGTGGCTTATTTCTATTTGGACAATCTTTTGTAAAGTGTCCTTGTAGACCGCACAGGAAGCAAGCCCTATTAGGCATTCGATGTGCCCAGCTTTTCCCTTTTCCAGAGACTCCAAAGTCTGCTTGCCTGAGGGCCATGACTAAAGTGGTGGCTTTTTTTTTTTTTTTTTGAGACAGAGTCTTGCTCTGTCGCGTGGTGGCCTTTATCCCGTTTATCCCGTTGCGCCTGCTCCTCCTGATCTCTATTATAAAAAACCGAGGTTGCCAAGTTCAATAGGGTTTCTAAGTTTTGCTCCGGGCCTAAGGCAGAGTTTTGAAGTTTTTTTCTAATGTCTGCAGCTGACCGAGTGATAAACTTATCCTTTAAGATTAGTTGGCCTTCAATAGAGTCAGGTGACAGAGAGGTATGCTTCCTTAGTGCCTCTCTTAGTCTCTCCAGAAAGGTTTTCTTCCTTTCCCTGTGTTATAGTGGACATCATTGAATAATTCATAGACTTCTTCCTAGTTTTCCTTAGTCATTCCATGCAAGTTAGCAAATGTCTGCAGCACCAATCTCCATCTTTTGATTCTGTGTCCCAGTGAGGGTCTACACTGGGAACTGCCTGCTGACCTGTGGGGAATCGTTCTCTTTCCTCTGTTGTCATCCTATCACTGACCTGACTGAGATACCAGAGATCGCCAAACTCGGGCTGCAGTTATGGTGGCACTTCTCTCATTTAGGGTTAGTGTCTGATTTAGCAGTAACATTATATCTGTCCGTTTCAGATCAAAGGATTGTCCTAACCCTTGTAAAACATCAATATAGCCATCAGGGTTATCTGAGAGTTTACCTAGGTCTATTTTAATTTGCTTTAAGTCTGAGAGAGAAAAAGGTACATGCACTCTGACTGGGCCAAATTCTCCTCCTCCCACCATTTGGAGGGGGGCATAATCAGGGGATATTGGCACTCTTTGGTTCATTCTTTACCCCTTTGTCTATCTCCTTTTGGACCCTTTCAGTTGAAGGGTGGTCCTTATTAGTGGGGGAAGGAGTCCGGGGGACACCGGGGTAGAGAGGTAGACTCTGAGGGCTTCCTATAGGGCATAAATCACACTTTTTACATAATCGCAAGTTGTCTCTTAATGAAAAGAACGTTTGTACATATGGCACTTCACACCATTTGCCTTCTTTTCTACAAAAGAGGTCTAGCTGTAAGATGGTGTTATAATTTATACTTCCCTCAGGGGGCTAGGTTTCTCACCCTTGAAGAGGATATCATGGCCAGGCAGTACTGCAGAAGAATATAAGTCATTTTTTTCTTAGCATCTGACAGTCAAATTGGTCCCAATTCTCCAGAATACATCTTAGGGGCGTTTTCACCTTGGGGGGAGCGTTTCCCATCTGAAGAAAGAACATAGGGATGCCAGCACCCCTAGTCATTTTCCAGTGAATATTAGTCCTAGAGCGTCCTCTATGGTCCTAATGCTTATTCCTTTCCAAGGTGCGTAACCACCCAAGGACCTCTGCTTATCGAATTAGTTACGCTCACTGATGTAGCACTCCTCACCCCCTTTCCCGCCTTGCTTGACCACAAAGAAAGGGGTCTGGGCTGCTGGATTCTAGTGGTCCTTTACCAGCATGCCCAACATTGCCTTTGTGCTCAGGGGTGAGTCCTAGAGCTGGGCTGGGTCCCTGAGTATTTCATAACAACCCAGCTGCCCCATCAAGATGCATTTCCATAAACAACAGTTCTTATGCAAATTTATTTCAGAGAGGGTGTAGGTAACCTTTTGAGTCAGGATTGAGACTGTAAGTACTTTACAGTCTCTTTTTGATTCTGTAAGTACTTTAAGGCTTGGCTGACTGCAAACAGCTCGCACATTTGAGGAGACCAATTATTAGGCAATTTTTCTAAATCTGCTTCCACAAGAGTCTCCCTATCAATTACTGAATACCCATTGTGGTTTTTACCTCAATCATCTGGGAGGAACCATCTGTCCTTCTGTCCTGAAGGGAGTTCCTCCTAGGTCTGGTTGGACGTTTGTATGGTAATTAAGATTTAAATACCCTGTAAGGAAATCTACTGGGTTAAGGGAATTATCAGTGGTTAGTGTTAAATTACGTTTTTCTAACAGACTAGCCCTATACTTTAAGATTTTTGAGTTAGTAAGCTACCTTTTTGCTTTTTTGACTTAGAATAATTCTGAACTGGTGAGGTGTGCTTACAATGAAGTTTCCTCTAAAAGTTACTTTTCTACTTTTTTCTGTTAGCAAAGCAGTTGCTGCTACAGATTGAATGCATTTGGGCCATCCGCGGGTCACTGGGTTAAGGATTTTTGATAGGAAGGCTTTGGGTTGTCAGTGGTCTCAGTGTTTTCAGTCTACGCCCTTGTTTACACTGACAACAAGGTAATATTGGAGTGTTACAGGGTCAGGGAGAAGACCGTCAATTATCAATTATAGGTTTTAAATTTACCCTGACTTTTAAAGGAATAGGGCACACTGTTTTTTTACTATTTCTATCTTTCTCTTTCTTTCTCTGACTCCGTCTTTGTCTCTCTTCCTGTTTCTCCTCTTTGTCTCTGTCCTCCTCTCTGTCTCTCTCTCCTCTGGCTGTCTATCTCTGTCTCTCTCTCTCTGTCTCTCTCTCTTTCCTCTCTTAGCCATTTACAAACTTGGGACCCTGGCAAGGGTGGTGGAGAACAGGTCCCACATAACTGCCCATGTTGAGAGCTGTATACTTAAATCGGGAGGGATACCAGAGACAAGACTTCCTGGGTTTATAGCCTAGATACCTAAGGACGCAGCATAGAGCTTCCTTGGATCCCTTTGGAGATACAACTTGCTAGAGGAAATGAAAGTCTGAACCATTAGTACCTAGGAGGCAGGGATCCGAGGAAGTAGATTCAGAGGTAAGGAGAATTTTGGGGCTACACTTTCAAGATTGTCGTGGTCGGGACCCAGGAGGTATGGGTCAGAAGGAAAGGTAGGGCACACACATGGGCAACTGTTGAGCAGAGATTTCTGGCTGCACCATGATCTCAACTGGCTAATGCCAGGAGTTCGGGACGACAGCTTTCTGCCTCTAGTTGGCCCTCGGCATCCCCAGGAAAATTGAAAGTGGAAGCTGGCTCCAGGCAGATCAACGTTCCCAACCCAGAAGGGGTTGTTAGAAAGCCCTTCCCCAGATAGCCTCACACCTGAGTCGACTTTTCTGGCAGCCACACTAATCGTTTTTAACCGGCTGATGGGTGCCCGGTATTTTCCTCCAATTCTAAGGAAGGATAGGACAGGATAACAAGTGAAAGTGGTCCGATATTACTCACCACTTTGGAGATCCCTTCATGGTTGTGGGTTCAGGTCCCTTTGTGGTTGCCAAATTGTTACCGGGGGTCCTTGCTCCCAGAGCTCCCAAGATGTTGGCGGGCCGCTTCTAAGATGGTGGCAAGTCTCATGTTCTCTGACCTGGGGTTCTTAGCCTCACAGATTCCAAGGAATGGAATCTTGGGCCATGCGGTGAGTGTTATAGCTCTATTAGAAGCCGTGGGTCACAGAAGACAACCGTGGAACCCAGTGACTAGTGTTGAGCTTGATTAGGACGACTGGACACTTAGCCGTGCAGGAACAATGGCAAGCCTTTAACCTGATCGGGAGGGGCAGTGGGTGCCTCACTGGATCAGGAGCACTGCGGACACCCTGCTGGATCCAGAGGGATGGAAGTCAGCGGCGGAGTCTGCAAAGCGGCAAACAGCAGTGGTGAATGGCGAGCGAAAGCTTAGCTCAAGCCATAACAAACACGGACCAGAAGAGTGCAGTTGCAAGATATAATAGAGTGAAAACAGCTCCCTTACAAAGGGAGGGGACCCAAAGAGGGTAGCCCAATAAAGCTGTTTTCTGGTAACCAAATAGTTTATGGACTGGGGAAACTCCTGAAAATTTTTTGTGGGATAATTGTACCCAAGCTGTAAAATAGTTGGTTTAAGCCCTTCCTTCTTGTTAGATTAGGTTCTTATGATATGCTTAGGTTCTGAGTTGTTTTATTTCCCTGTTTGTTTTACCTTAAGATTTTTTACAACTCATTGCTGCCTGGTTTGAGTTGGTTCCTTATTCCTTCTCCTTCAAGTTGAATTACAACTAGTAATTGTTTGCCTAATTTTACCTGATAAGATTTTATATCCTATTCTGTATTTCAGTCATCAGTTTGTGCTCATAGCTTGACAATAACCAGAATAGTGCAAGAACAGTGACAGTATTATATGTAGTTATCAAACAGGCTGTCTTTATTTTCTTATATTCCTAAATACTAAATTATATTCTATGGTGTTGATCTACAGTCTTAAGCACCTTCAGAGCTTCAACGTACCGATCATTTTTTGAAGTGCAGCTTTTCTGCATGTAGTTTTTGGTTGACATTTTTTCTTTATAGAGACAGGGTCTGCACTGCAAGAGTGCGGTGGCACAGTCATAGCTAACTGCAGCCTTCAACTCCTGGGCCCAAGTGATCTTTCCACCTTAGCCTCCTGAGTAGCTGGGACTACAGGTCCATACCACCACATTCAGCCAATCTTTTTACTCTTTGTAGAGACAGGGTCTCTTTCTGCTGCCCAGGCTGGTCTTCAACTTCTGGGCTCAAGAGATCCTCCCACCTTGGCCACCCAAAATACTAAGATTACAGGTGTCCACCAGCATTCCTGGCCCCAGACATTTTACTTCTTTCAGTGCTTTGATTATGTCATCTCATTGCCTATTGACAACATCATTTCTGATGAGAAATTTGTTATTAATCTGAAGATGTTTTGTACTTAAGTCCCTTGCCCTTTTGAGAGTCTCTCTTTATATTTTAGTCATTTGATTATGATATACCTAGGTGTGGATCTCTTTGCTTTTATTCTGTTTAGAGTTTTTTTATCTTCTTGGATGTGTAGATTAATTTTGGGGGTCAAGTTTGGGAAGTTTGGGGCCATTATTTTTTCAGATATTCTGTCTGACCCTTTTTCTCCATCTTCTTCTGGGTCTCCCATTATGTGTATATTGGTATGCTTAATGGTGTCTCTTGGGTCTCTGAGCCTTCTTTCCTTCCTTTCTTCCTTCCTTTTTCCTCTCTTTCTCGCAGTTGATTTAGCTTTAGATTTGCTGATTCATTCTTCTGACTGCCCAAATCAGCTGTTGAGCCCCTCAAGTGAATTCAATTTTTGTACTTTTCAGCTCCAGAATTTGTTTGGTACTTTTTTGTAACTCCTATTTATCTCTATAATTTCTATTTCTGTTTGGGAATGATACATACAACAACATGGATAAATCTCACACAACATTATGTTGAGTAAAAAGAGCTGATACAAAGAGAATATACTCTATGATTCTGTTTTTAAGAAGTTCAAGAACAGACAAAACTAATCTGTAGTGACAAAAAGTGATTCTTCTGAAGGATCAGAAAGATTGTTCTGATACTTTCCTGTAGTTCTTTAGATAACTTTTTTTTTAGTTCTTTGTACATATTTAAAATAACTCTCTTAAAGTCTTTGTCCAGTAAGTCCAGCATCTGCTCTTTTTCACTGCCAGTTTCTGCTGCTTTTTCCCCCCATTGTGTGACTTGTACTTGTTTCTTTGCATGTCTTTGTAATTTTGTTGTTGTTGAGACCTGAATATTTTATATAGTATAACAGGATACCTCTGGAAACCAGATGCTTCTCCACTTTGCCAAGGTCTATTTTTGTTGTTATTGCTGTTGCTTGTTTAGTTTCTTTCCTGAACTAATTCTTTCAGGTTTTTATTTTTTATCACACTTGGCCCCTGAAGTTACTGCTTGGTGAATTTAGTGATCATCTGATGATAGAAGAGATTTTCTTGAATGCCTAGAACTAGTACATCTTCCAGTCTTTGCCAAGGACCTATGTGTGAACACTGGGGCATTGCCTTCAATGATAAGGCAAGCAATTTATAACTGGATTTTACTTTTTTCTTGAACAGAGCCTCAGGGTTTCCCGTAGGTGAGATTTTAGGGCCTTCATAGATGTTTTTTGACCGTGTACACAGCTCTATACATGTGTATGGCTTTCTGGATTATCAGAAATATGTTAGAACTTTTCAGACCCCCTTTGAATTTCTTATTTCCCAGGTTTTTCTTTTAATTTTTTGGTTAGCTTGTTTGTCCCATCTGTTGTTGCTGTCTCATGGCAGATGTGATGTTTAACAATTGCCACTGATTTTTTTCCACAGACTCTCCTGGCGATAAAGTTGTTTGCACTGAGTGAGCTCTGAGTCAAGTCAAATAATGTCTTATGAGGGAGATTTTTCTAAGGAACTGGCAGATCAAATAATGACAGTTTTCTGAGAGTGGGGCTTTGAAAGACTTCAGAAAAAGTTTATTTTGAGAATTTTTGTGTTCTTGTTGCTTTTGTAGAGGAGAGTATATTCAAGGTCCTCACTCTGCCATTACTGATGATGTCACCACTTTAATGATTCAACTTCAACTTTGGATAAATGGATTTTGTTGAAATTTGGGAAAGAGAATAAAAACTGAGGGTTTTTTAAGTTTTTAAAAATGTATTCTATCTAATTATTTCTAAAATACAAAACTTCCAACTCAGTATATTGCTTACGAACATGAGCCTTGCAATAGATGATCAATGATTGCTTTCTGTAAAAGTTACATATCCTTGATTATTTTAGAAATTTTTATCTACATAGGTTTTCCAATAAAGAACCTTGAAAAGTCTGAATGAATTGAATCTTTGACATGCATCAGTATAGCAGGTGATTAAGATTGAGAGCTTTTGATTTAGGCAGTTCTGAGTTTATATTCCAGGTAGCTATGTGATTTGGCTCATTCACCTTACATCTCTAGACCTCCATTTTATAATCTGTAAAATAGGGTTATTGCGAAGATTAGATGTAATACCTTTAATAAACTATTGTGCTTGGCACATAATAAATTAAATTGCAGATTATAGCTGGGATTATTAGATGTTATTGACTTAAATCATTATAATTTTGCTGTGAGTTATTTTAACAGCAAAGATGATGGCTTGTCATGCCCTTGTATTCTTTTGTTTTATGACCAGTGGAACATATCTGGTGAATAGTTCACTTTTTTTTTCCTGGCTTTTTTTTTTTTTTTTTTTTTGAGACAGAGTTTCACTCTTGTTGCCCAGTCTGGAGTGCAATGGCGCAATCTCAGCTCACTGCAACCTCTGCCTCCCGGGTTCAAGCGATTCTCCTACCTCAGCCTCCTGAGTAGCTGGGATTACAGGCATGCACCACCATACCTGGCTAATTTTGTATTCTTAGTAGAGACACGGTTTCTCCATGTTGGTCAGGCTGGTCTCGAATTCTCGACCTCAGGTGACCTGCCCACCTAGGCCTCCCAAAGTGCTGGGATTATAGGCATGAGCCATTGCACCTGGTCGTATTTCTGGTCTTAACATAGTTCCTCTTTGTGAGGTTCTAACTGGTCCCACATATCTTTCATTCACTACCAAATACATAATCTACTTCTTCTGTTTCAGTGTCCAATTTCCTCTTTCTTTACTTTTCTTCAGGTTACCAGTCTCAATACTTTGGAATAACTCTTTTGATCACTTTTGTTGAGTTGCAGTTCTAATGGACCTGAACTATCTTCATTTATTCCCTTCTTGCCATTTGCACTGACTTAGCTTGTGGGTCCTTTATCTCCTAGATGAACTATTTTAGTGGTTCTTAGATTTTTCTACCTGCTTTTTCTCCCTCCAGTCTGTTGAGTTTTATACTGATATTAATTTGATATTTCCTAAAATATAGCTAGACTGCAAGCAGATGCTATTCCCCTAAATATCTTTGATCTTTTATTATCTTATGCTGTTAACTCCTGGGAATAGCCTTGGCTCCCAGAGTGCTTCTAAAGTTACCTCAAATGTCACCTTCCTCAAGAAGTCTTCCTTGATTTCTTCACATTTGCCCCAGCCCTTCATATCATATAGAGGTTCTTTCTCCAAAGTCTGTTTTTGAATCACTTCCTTCTACCTTTTGTTTTGACAAATGTAACTATGGAACATTAGAGCCATAGAGGCTGGAAGAATTAACTAATTTAACCTCCTCATTTTGGGAATAAGACAGCTTCCCCAAAACTGACTTGTACATTGTTCAGCTTATTGTTTGATGGCAGAGCCAAAAGTAGAACTTGGATCTTAGATGTTCAGCCTTGTTCTTTTTCTGTAGCAAACGTAATATCATACAACATATTATGAGCTATTTTTAAATGTTGCACCATGTATGTAGTTTCTCTGTAAGCAGTAAACTATTCCTCAAGGACAAGGATTGTTTCATTTCTGTCTGTATCTCTGTAGATGGTTCTCAGAGACTGTTTCCTCCTATGGTGAGTGCATGAATGATAATCATCTGCTTTAGCATTAATATTGTTTATGTAAAACTTGAATCATATTTCCTACTTACACACCTTTTAAAAGAAATAGGTAAATTGAGGCCTGTAGGGGGCAGCCCAACACAGCAAGTTTTGATTGCCCTAAGCCATCTACTACTCTGAGATCTAGACTTAAGCAATTTTGGCTTAAATTGCTTCCTATGTGGATTTTTGAAAACTGAAAACAACTATTAATTATAAGCTTGTTTGGCAGATATATTTTTGCCCTTCCTCCTCCAGCTTTATTGGAATAGTTTAAAATTACATTTCTATTTTCTAGGACCTTAGTTGCTTTTTCCAGCAGATATATTTTAAAACAATTGTCATTTATAGGAGTAGGAACTATTTGATGCAGATGATTTGCCATTTTGTTTTTAAAACGTAAGATGAGAGCAAAAGTTATTTATTAGAACGTTTTTTAAAATTGCTTTATTTGTTAACTTCGGAATAACACAGATCATCTGATGGCATATTATTTGAGTTATTTATAACGGGAAATTAAAATTGCAAAATGTTATCCCCAACTGCTAAAGTTATTGTTAAATGAAATCAACATTTTCTCATTACTAATTTATTTACTAAGCTAGGTCATTGTTTTATTCAGTATTTTTAAGATTAAAAAATATTGCTGGCAATGAAAGCAAAGTATAGATAAATAATAATAGCACTAACATTTATTGCGCCTTGTTGAGTACCAGATACTGTTTTAAATTATTTTACATGTATTTATTTAATCCTTATTTTCCTCTGGGTTAAATGCTGTTACTGTCCCCGTTATATACATGAGGTAATTGAGATAAAGATTGGTCATTGAAACTTGCTCAGGGTTACCTACCTAGTAATTAGAAGAGCCAGGATTTGAACCCAGGCAGTCCAGTCTGGCTTTATAGCCTATGCTCTTAATCATTATTACCTTTCATATATTACGTTCATTATTTTTTATGCCTCTTCTGTCATAGCTTTGCATTTGAGACTGTTCTCCAGTGTTCACACACATCAGGCTTCTTATTACTCTTCCTTTTTGGTTGCTTAATGCCCTCAGTCTATTTTCTTCTAATAAAAAAAGTGCATGAACAGAAAGTAAAAACATAATCTTCTCCCCTTAGTATGAAGAGATTGAAACAGCTAAAATTGTGGAATTTTACAGAAAGTTTTTTCCTAATCATCAGTTAGGAAATTTTTAGTGATCACATTAAAACATGAACTGTCAAACTTAGGAACAGAATAAGTTAGAGTAAGTTCAATTCCCATGCTCATGCATGTAGTATATGGGGCAATTTTAGAAGCCAAAATATTTAATACCTCATTTTGAGAGATAGATTGTGAATGATACAGTTTTAATTATTTCACTAAAAATGAGTTTTCTTTACCTCTCTCCACAAATAAATTCTTGATTATAATAAGACACTTTGGGCCAGACGCAGTGGCTCACACATATAATCCTAGCACTTTGGGAGTTTGAGACCATCCTGGCCAACATGCTGAAACCCTGTCTCTACTGAAAATACAAAAATTAGATGGGCAGGGTGACGCACACCTGTAATCCCAGCTACTCAGGAGGCTGAGGCACAAGGATTGCTTGAACCTGGAAGGCGGACATTGCAGTAAGCCGTGTTTGCACCACTGCACCCCAGCCTGGGCAACAGAGCAAGACTCTATCTCAAAATAATAATAATAATAAGAAGAAGAAGACACTCATTTTTTTATTACGCTGGCCTAACATATGTAAAAATTGACCTTACTGGCTTACTATTTTCTTTCTCATCCTCACCTTTTTATAATTTCATCTCTACTTAAGACCTCTTTGGGAATGTAAGATCTATATAGTAAAAATAAGTTGGACCTCAAGTGATCTGTTTTGTTTTGTTTTGTTTTTTGAGACAGGGTCTTACTCTGTCACCCAGGGTGGAGTGCAGTGGCACGATCTCAGCTCACTGCAGCTTTGATCTCCCAGGCTCAGGTGATTCTCCTCCCTCAGCCTCTTGAGCAGCTGAGACTACAGGTGCACACCACCAGGCCCAGCTAATTTTTGTATTTTTTATAGAGATGGGGTTTCACCGTGTTGCCCAGGTTGGTCTCGAATTCCTGGACTCAAGTGATCTGCCCTTCTTGGCCTCCCAAAGTGCTGGGACTGCAGGTGTTAGCCACTGTACCCGGCCTCAGTTTTGACATTTGATAAAAACTTGGGTTAAAAATGAGATGGCTTAAAATGTTGTAACTGTTGAAAATAGGGCTGTTCTATAGCTAATTACTTAATAGTATTTATATCACAAATAAGATCTTAATATACAGCTCTTAGAAGAAAATATTTCAAAATTTTAAGTCTACTGCCTGGTTTATATTATTTTTTTAAAAGACCTCAGATTACAGTTAATGTTGGAATTTCTTGGAAGAATTGTCAACTCTGATAATATATGCCAGAGGTAGCCTATACCTTAGAACAGTTAGAACCTTGCTGCAGCTTTAATGATTGATTTCAGTCCTCCCATTTTTCATTGGCTGACATGGGCTTTAGTTTCCTAATTTACTGCTGGCCTAATACATTCTTGGTAGTTGCAAACTTCAGCTTAGTTCCTGTCCAGAGAATGTTTATTTCTTCAACCTTACTACTGGAAAAAGATCTCTGAGACCCATACTGGTTTCTTAATGTCACTAGTGCGTTTTTCTTTCAGTCCCTTTCCATCATGGAGAATGTCGGCATCCAGAATGATGCCCCTTAGGGTGATTATTCAGTCTGCTGACAATTTCATGGTGTAAGAAGATCTGCTTAATCACTTACCTATTTCAATAGTGAAAACTACCTTCTAATTTTTTTTTCCTGTTCTTCTCATAAGTGATTTTCATGTAACATGCCAGAATACACAACACCTGTCTGTTAAGAACAGAATTACTAGGCTTTGATTCTTGGTAGTGGTTCCTTCTTTTGGGTAAGTATGAGAGTTGCTTTTGGTCTAATTACTCATACTTTTAAAATAACTATTTGCTTATAATTTTAAGTAGGTAGTATATAGGGTTATCATTCAGGAATATTAGAAGAAAAAATCAATTTAAAAATACAAAGCCTAATGTTCTATCTTTATTTCTAACCTGAGCCTGGGTAATTTTGTTTGACATTTCATATCAGGATATCATATTCATTAATGAAGTATATGCCTCAGTTCTTGTGTTATGCCTGTTTTTTGGTTTTATTAAATTTTCAAGGTTTTTTGGGATTTTATATTATGCTTTTGCTTTGCAGTCCATGCAGATTGTAATAATTAGTGCTAAGGAGATGATATAAGTACAGATACATACTGTTGTGCATTGATTATATTGGTATTACATATTGATACAGATATTGACATATGCATACTTGAAACCACTGAAATCTTTAGGTAAGTTGCTTCTTTTGCAGATTGATTATGGTATATTAAAATGTAATTCTCAGCTTAGAAGTATAATCTAGTATAAACATTCAGTTGTATTATCTGACTTTGATATCTTGCTAGCATTTTACAGAATATGTTCTGTCTTCAACAGTATGCACTTCTCAATGGTTAGCTTTTTAAAAAAAGGCTGTTAATTTAAAGGAGGGTCAATATTGGTTCAAAGAACCGCTGTTGTATTGTTGTATTGCTTAGAGGGGATAAGCAGTTTGGGAGAGGTCGCTTATCAGTGGAGTGGTGAGTTTGATTATAATTAAATTAAACAAGATTGGATACACATTTGGAAACCACATTTGAGTAGACCATGTGTCTATCTTGGGTGTAATCTTTTCATGAAAGTCACCCGTCTGCATATATATGTTGTGACACAATTATGTGCACAACGTAAGATTATAGTAGTTGTGAAATAATGTGAATCCTGAATTCACTGAGTGATTTGTATATAGTCACCTGTCGAAATCTGTGGGGGTTAGTTCAGGACCTCCCTCAGATACCAAATTCTACTGATGTTTGAGTGTCTGATATAAAATGGTGTAGTATTTGCATATAACCTATGCATACCCTCCTGTATACTTTAAATTATCTCTAGAGTACTTACAATAGTTCATAGACATGTATACACTGTGCAAATAGTTGTTATACTGTAGTTAGGGAATGATAGCAAGAAAAAAGGCCTGTACATGTTTGGTACAGAAACATTTTCCACCTGTGGTTAGTTGAATCCGCAGACGCAGAACCCCTGGATAGGGAGGGCTGACTGTGTTAGATATGTGGCTGTTAATGTGCATGAAATTTGGAATAGCCAAACTAATGTATGTTATACTTATTTTTGTACTTCATTTAACCATGTTTTACATCATATTGAACTTTATAACATTTGCAAATAGAAATGACATGAAATGTAGAAAATCGACGTATGTTAAGAAACAGCTTATTTTCAAAGCTGAAGACACACAAATCCAATGTAGTACTTACTCTTAACATTTTGTCTAAATTTTCCAAGCATAAATAAGAGGAACATAGATTATTTCATAGTTATAAAACAAAAGAATTTATTCTGCTCGTTTAAAATTGAAAGGAATAATATATTTCAGTAGGCCTTTCTGTCCTTGTGGTCTTTCCTCCTTTTCTCTTTTCTTTCCCTTCTTTCTTTTTTCTTCACACTTTTCTCCCACTTTTCTTCCCTCATAGAATCCTTTCTTTTCTCTGCTTCAGTAATCTAAAAAGTATTTTTACTACATAGTAGAGCATTTCCTATTTTAAGTTTTGAAGTTTACTTTTAAAAGCAAAGCTTTACTAAAGGGAAAATACCTGCATTAACTTACATTTAAAGTTTTTTTCATTATGCCGAAGGTAATTATCTGTTACTTCTAAGAAGTAAGTCATTTTCTGACTCTGTGTACATGTTTAAAGTAACTTAGAATCAGCTTGGGACAATTCTGACGTCTGCTTATGTATTGAAGCATTCATACTCTTCACTAGGTGTTCATTTTAGCTGCAGATGCTTCATATAAAACAGAGTAGAGTGGCTTTCAAAAGGATCTACACATCAAAGTGTAACTTGAACTCTGATTTTTACGCTGCTTGAGGAATGCTTAATGGAGTAGAACTAACAAATTTACTTTTCGCCCAACACATTATTTTAGAGTTTTTAATCCTTTTTACCTACATACTTTTCTAAGCCATATCACATACAATTGAATAGTTTTGTTGGTTTAGAGTGTTTTTAAAATGTTCCCGTTAAATATTGCGATTCATTTTTTCTTTAGTAAGGAAGATTTCATTTAACTGTAATTTCTGGGGAATGAGGCTGCTACTTTTGGAGCCTTAAATAAAATTATTTGAATAAAGCACCATATTTTAAGTTAGAACACCACACTCTTGCACTCTTTTCTATAGTGTGGTTGATAGTTATTCATGAGGCCATGTTTATCATCTTTATGACCTCGTTCTGAAGAGGGATTTAAAATAAGTACAGTGATTATAGTTTTTAATTACAATATACCCTCTTTTCCTAGTGAATTCTTTGAAACAGAATGCTCCTTACTCAACCCCTTACCAAGGTCTCTTTTGCATTTCTCAGATGGATAAATTGTCACCTAAATGATATAAGAAGCAGATTCATATTTGATGTATACTATTTTCTTAGAACCCTGTTTAATAATCACCACTTAAGCCTGCTATATATTAAAATGTTTATACTATTTTAAAACTTCCATTATGGAAAATAAACGTATAATTTGACTTGATGAATTGGTGGTATTATTATCTCAATCTAAAATACTGTTGGGATATGTCAGCCTACTTTGGATTCTATAGACCGTTCTCTCTTCATATATTGTATTCCAAAATTTTGAATTTTTTTGTGGAGATAGGTACTTACATGGTAAATAATAGTTTAAGTTCCTAGGACAGGCCATGTAAGTAATAGTGAAATAGACCTATGATATGAGTTCTGTAAACTCTAACCTGGATTTATAGCATTGTTCTTTTGTAATGCCAGATTCTAATTCAGAAATCTGTAAGAGGAAGAGTTCCCTCTTACGATGGCATTTCTCCTCCCCATTCAGGTCACAGCAGTGTGGGTAGGAATCCAGAGGTTCCAAGCTAGTGAGGAAGAAAGTGAAGATGAGGAGTTCCTTGGCTACCCTAACTGGTGGCAAGTGTTCTGGAAAAGCTCACAAACAGTGGACACAGTGAGTCCACAATGTGGGTAGCAGTTTATTAGTAAGGACATTTTTAATAGTCCCATATTTGATACTTTTATTTCATATTACCCCTTATAATGAAACTATGTATTTTAGTAAACCTTTCTAAACTAGCATATTGTAATTTCAAAACTTTTCAGCCTCATTTTCAGTATCAGAATATGAATATTAAATAAGTTTTGGTGAACAGTTAAGACAAAGTTATTTAAATTCACACAGGTAACTTAAAATCACCATGTTGCTATATAACTTTTTAAGAAAAAAACTTGTAATTTTTCTGAATTGATAAGATAGAGATGTATCTCTGATCTTTGTTGTTATGGGGTTCTTGACTCTCTTTAATTTTTTTAAAATTTGTTTTTATGAAATATTATTTTTTTAAAACCCACAAAATGCATAAAACAAACATACGGTGTGATGCATAGGTATAAATTAAACACTGATGAAGTTAGCCATCATCCCAGAATGATTTCCCCCTGCCACCCATATGAGAACTTTTTTTTTTTTTTTTAAGGTAACAGCTTACTTGAAGTATAATCTCAGTACTACAGAGGTCACCGATTGATTGATTGATTGATTGATTGATTGATTTAGTGACATAGTCTGTGTTGCCCAGGCTGGTGTGTATGATGGCTATTTATAGGTATGATCATAGTGCAGTGCAGCCTGGAACTCCTGGCTCAAGTGATCCTCCTGCCTCAGCTTCCCATGTAGCTAGGACTATAGCCACTATGCTCGGCAAAGGTCACCTTTTAAAGCATGCTATTCGTTGGTTTTAGGAATCACTGAATTCTAAGTTACACAGAGTTGTGCAGCCATTCCCATTGTAAAATTTCAGAACATTTTCATCACCCTAAAAAGAAACCCCATGCCCATTGGCAGTCACTTACATCATTCCCCCTTCCTCCAGCCCTTGGCAACTACTAATTTATTTCTCCCTTCTGGACATTTTATGTAATTAGCATCATATAAATATGGCCTTTTGTGTCTGGCTTCTTTTGCTTGCATATTGTTTTTAAGGTTCGTTCATTTTGTAGCATATATCAATACATCATTCTTTTTATGGCCCAGTAATACTCAATTATGTGAGGATATCACATTTAGTTTATCAATTCACCAATTGATAGACATGTAGATTGTTTCCACTTTTTGGCTATTATGAATAAAAGCTGCAGTTAATATTTATGTACAAATGTTTTGGTGAACATATATTTTCATTTCTCTTGGGTAGATAGGAGTAGAATTGCTGGGTTACATGGTAATTCCATGTTTCCATGTTTAACCCTTTGGGGTATTGTCAGACTGTTTTCGAAAGCATCTGCACCATTTTACATTTCTACCATCAGTGTATGAGGGTTCCAGTTTGTCCATATCCTTGCCAATGCTTATTTTCTGTACTTTTAATTACAGCAATCTTAGTGGGTATGAAGGGGTATATCATTTTGGTTTTTGCTTTTTCCTAATGGCCAGTGATGCTAAGCATCTTTTCATGCATTTAACTAGCCATTTGTATTTCTTAGGAGAAATAGATTCAAATCCTTTGCTCATTTTAAAATTGGCCTTTTTATTTTTAAATTTTACGGATTCTTTACATATCTTGAATACTGGTCTCTTATCAGATATGATTTGCAAGTATTTTTTCCCAGTCTGTGGGATTTATTTTCTTGATGATGCCATTTGAAGAACAAAAGTTTTTAACTTTGATGAAGTCCAGTTTGTCTGTTTTTTTCTCTGATTGCCTGTGTTTTTAGGTTGCTGTATGTAAGAAACCATTTCCTAATCCAAGTCACGAAGGTTTCCTCCTGTATTTTCTTCTAAGAATTTTATAGTTTTACTATATTACCTTTTTCATATATTTTTAGTAGTATTCAAGTGCCAGGTTTTAAATTTGTTGATCAGATTACATAAGTGGTGAAATCTGTAAAATATTTATCACTTGTCTTTATTTGCTACTTCTAAAAATTTCACAAGAATTTTTATGAAATTTCCTTTTGATGTTACTTTAGTAGAATAAATTTTTAAAAATTATTTGTGTTAGAAACAAAATAATAAATATTCCCATGTTATAAACTTTAGCATTCACCACCAAACCCGTAGACCATGCCTTGAGCAGTGAGGGTAGGTGAGGCTCTTTGTAGAGCTCTGCTATCTCCTAGCCCAGGTTTAGAATCACTTTTCCCCTGGGTTAGATAACCACTTAACTGGGCATCAAGAGAACAGAATTTCACTTTTGAGGTCAGCACAGCTGCTTTTACTCAGACATTTCTTCTTGCTATTTTAATTTCTTTGTTTATAGTAATTAAAAGTGTTTCTTAATTATTTTATGTAAGTACACCAAAAGGATAAAATGTGTTCATATGCAGAAGTGTCCTTTGATTCTTCAGAGGAAAATAGTTTATTAATTACATTCTTCTTGTATTAGTGTTTTTAGTATGGCTTTGGGTAAAATTAGCAAAGATATTTTAAAGCTATTATATATAATGAAATTTAAATTATACTTCCCTTGGTATGATTTTTCAAATCTTTTGGGAGAAAATTTTAGAGAATTTACCTAATTATTACTAAAAATGTCAATCCTAGCACTTTTATATGAAGCTTCTTTTTTGGCTACTCTACTGATAAGTTCATATAAAAATTTAAAAGCAATACAATTTGGTCTGTAAATGGGCTTATAAACAGCATCAAATTGATCTCGATCCCAAGAAAGGGAAGTAGTATTTCTCCATACCACACGTTATTCAGTCAAAGGATACGAAGAGGAAACAAAGTGTTGCCCTTATTTGAAGAAAATTTGCCTCAAGTATTTATATGACAAAGCACATTTGGCACTGTCTAGACAGAATTATAATAAGTATTACAATTTAAATAAGGCAAAGCATAAACTTCAAACCAGATTGTGGGTATAATTCTGATGGATGCTTTTATTTAATCATAGTCTCAATTAAGAAACTTCTCCTTTGGAGATTAAGTGTCCCTGACTGTAATAATGACAGCTTTTCAAATGTTAATTATTATTTTTTAGTGTTGTCAAGAATATTAAAAGTGGGCTTCAGACTCTCATAGCATAAGTACAGAAAGTGCTTATTTTCAACTCTCCTATTTCTCTACATAAAGGATAAAAATAGTCTGATAAGAGCCACAGACTCCCACTCATTCCCCTCTCTGTTCCCCCTCTTTCTACCACCAAAAGAGTGTTTACTGTAAAGCTCTAAAAGCATTCATTTGGAAATGGTCTGTTCTTTTTATTTAATGAGGTATTATAGTTGTGTATATTCTTAAGCTAATTTTAATGAGTCTTCTTTTGAAAACCATGCGATGCAAAATTTGATATGCATGAATATATCTTAAGCCAAATATGCATGGGACAGTTGAAGCAGATATCATGTGTCATTGTTGGTAAAGTCTGGCAGCATATCCTTTGTAAACCCCTGTTTTCTTTTTCTTTGTGCCACATAATATTTATTCTAATTAACAAGACTTCAAAGGGAACTGAAGTTAGAATACTAATTATTTTTTATTCTCTCTGTAATGGGTTCTGTAACGACTAAATACTGTTACCTTTCTTTGGTTCTACATTTCACAATGGTTTAAGAGAGGAATGAAAAGAACTAGTCATTGTTAAGCACCTGTTACATTAGCTATTTTATATATCTCATCTTATTTAATTATTATATCAATTGTTCAAAGGTAAGTTTTCCTCATTTTTCAGATTCAGAAACAAGACTCCCAGAGGTTGATGTAATTTGCTGTAGATACACAGTACGTTGTTGGGAGTTGGGATTCTAACGAAACCTTTATTTCCACTACATTTGACATTCCAAGCTCTATATGCTATGACCCTTAGTCCGCTTTTCTCTCCTTATTCACTGATTTATCAGAAGTACCATTATATTCAGTCTGCCCTCTGAATACTCAAATGACTTTATCTCTTTCTGTATTAAAAAAATGTATATGTATTTCAAGCTGGAAGCTTGAAGACCTTCTATATTCCCTCCTTTATTTTTATCTTCTTTTGAAACTCCCTACTGTTGTAATATTTTACTTTCTACCACAATTAGCATATTTTACTTTGTACCTACTGGTATAGCTTCCACTCTTGGAAAATGAAATTAACCAGTTTGGATTGTTTTGGCTTTGCTCTAAATGCCATTAAGTCCAGAGTTAAAATTTGTGCTCAAGCTGTATAATTTTTTTCGTAGTGCTTTGTACATATTTCTGTTATCACATAACACTGTATTATAGTTATTTGTTCGCATGTTATTTATCTTTGTATCCATTAGCATAGTGATACCCTGATAAATATAAATACGTAATGAATAAAGATTTCTGATAAAATTTATTCCTGCCTTCTGGTCATAACTTAGAGATCCTGCGCTTGAGTACTACTATTAAGATAATTCTATCCAAGCTACTTATATGTTAGTAGTAGTAGTAGTAGTAGTTGTTGTACCTATGCTTTTGTTAAACATAGGTAAAACTAAAGCTTTTTTTAAACATAGGCAGGAAATAAAAACAATATTATTTGTCGTAATTTGTTTATATCATTGTAGTGCCTGTTACCACTGTTACTCAAATAGCAGCTACTTGATTCTCTAAAGTAATGTACAAAAGTATGTTTGGGTTTTTTTTGTTTTTTGCTAAAGATCTATAAGAAAAGTTTTATTGCTATTCATCTTTGTCACCATATCAGCAATGAAGCTTCACTAATATTTAATTTATTATGTAATATTTTCAAAAATAGTAAGTTCGGTTCATTATTTCAAAATTGTGTGTCAAGTGAAAATACACTGATTTGATGGCCCTAGTAGTTGCCAATAGGGTTTTTTTTGTTTTTTGTTTGTTTTTTTGGTTTTTAATATACGGAGTCTCGCTCTGTTGCCCAGGCTGGAGTGCAGTGGCACAGTCTCGGCTCACTGCAACCTCCACCTCCCAGGATCAAGCGATTCTCCTACCTCAGCCTCCCAAGTAGCTGGGATTACAGGCATCCGCCACAGCGCCTGGTTAATTTTTGTATTTTTATTAGAGACAGGGTTTCACCATATTGGCCAGGCTGGTCTCGAACTCCTGACCTCAGGTGATCTGCCTGCCTCAGCCTCCCAAAGTGCTGGGGTTACAGGCATGAGCCACCACGCCCGGCCATCCAATGGGGTTTTTAATTTTGGAAGGTAGCTTTTGGGCATGAACAGGCATACTTATAGTTAGTTGTGTTTTATTAGAGTTATAAATTGTAAAATCTAGTTTTTCTAAAATGCCTTTTCAGTTCAATTAATGCTACTTATAAATTTAGTAATTGTTGTACAAAAATGAGAGCAGTCTTTTTCACTTCTTGATATTTTCAGAGTCCATCCCTTTTCTAGATTTACTTCTTAAATAACACATAGTACTACTTTTATAGTTAGTCAAATCTAATTATATTCTTGATTAATCTATAAATGAACTTTGCTAATTCCAGTTATAGTTTAGTATAGCTGATTTTTTAAGCACCTGCAAATATAATAAGTGAAATCCTGTGATATACTTAAGCAAACCTTGTAAATCAAATAAATTTTACTTATAAATGTAGTAAATCACCATCCTGTTTCAAAAGACTTAAAGCACACACACAAAGTAGCTAATGAATAAAAACTTGTTGCTATACCTTGAAAAATACAACATACATAAATTATCAATATAATATTTGTTTCTTCAGCTCAACCAAGAAGACTAGAATGTCCATCTAAGCCTCACTGGAGCAAATGATATTATGCATTCAGTTTACAGTGATTCGGGTCTTTGGGAGATCCTGAGAAGTCTCGTTCTGTTGCCCAGGCTGGAGTGCAGTGACGTGATCTCAGCTCACTGCAACCTTTGCCTCCCAGGTTCAAGCGATTCTCCTGCCTCAGCCTCCTGTGTAGCTGGGACTACAGGTGCACGCCACCACGCCTGGCTAATTTTTTTTATTTTTAGTAGAGATGAGGTTTCTCCATGTTGGCCAGGCTGGTCTCGAACTCCCAACCTTATCATCCATCCACCTCAGCCTCCCAAAGTGCTGGGATTACAGGTGTGAGCCACCACGCTTGGCCTGTCCAAACTCTTTTTAAATAAACTTGAGCCCCTTGTCATCATTACGTTCTGCCTGCTGTGTCCATAGGAGACTCCCCTAGCACCTCCATCCCTGCTTGCCTTTTAGTTAAGTCTATTGTAAGTTTTACAACCCAGTGCATTGTGCATCTACTGGGCATCTATTAAGTTTCACCCCTTTGGTTTTTTTATGTTTTTCTCTTTCATAACTTTTTTATCACTTTGTTTCAGTGAATAGAATCTCCTTTTACTCTGATGGTGTTCTTCCTCCTCTTTATGGACATTGACTCCATAGTCAGTGACCCAGATATATACCCTTCTAGCCATAAATGGTCATTTTTAATAAACCAACATTTCTAATTCTTAATGTATGTTAATACAATTTGTGTGACCAAAACAACAAGACTAGCACTAGTAATAACATAGTAACAGGGTTGACTACAAGAATAGTGTATGTTATTATAATCCTTATTTTTTTTGACAACTCAGTACAGAATACATATTAGAATTCAGTAAAGTTCTGTTGAGAGTCGAGTCACATTTAAAAAGAACATCGAGCATTCAGTATGTGCTAGATATTGTTCTAAATGCTTTATATGAATTAATTGTATAACCTTCACCAAAAAACCTTTGAGGTATATACTGTTAATATCCTCATTTTACAGATGAAACAATTGACACACAAGTAACACAAGAAGGTTTAAGTATTTGCCTAGGGTCACCCAGGTACTAATTGACAGAGCTGGGATTGGAACCATAAACTGAATCTAATGTAATCAGGTGCCATCCAGAGCTAGAATATGTGTCTTCTGACTGACTTTAAATATCATGCTCTTGGCCGGGCGCGGTGGCTCAAGCCTGTAATCCCAGCACTTTGGGAGGCCGAGACGGGCGGATCACGAGGTCAGGAGATCGAGACCATCCTGGCTAACACGGTGAAACCCTGTCTCTACTAAAAATACAAAAACTAGCCGGGCGAGGTGGCGGGCGCCTGTAGTCCCAGCTACTCGGGAGGCTGAGGCAGGAGAATGGCGTAAACCCGGGAGGCGAAGCTTGCAGTGAGCTGAGATCTGGCCACTGCACTCCAGTCCAGGCGACAGAGCGAGACTCCGCCTCAAAAAAAAAAAAAAAAAAAAAAAAAAAAAAAATATATATATATATATATATCATGCTCTTATTACTGTACCAGGCTATAAATTATTTGAAATACCAAGGGTCAGTTTTGGAAATAGATGTTTGTGACTAGGAAATAACAAGAGTAAAAGACACTAGAGCGTTTCTCACTGTAACTGCCATTATTAGTAGCTACTTAGACTACATTCATTTTCATACTTTTTAAAGGATTTTCATTATGTACTTGGTGATTTTAATTCTGATGTGTTTCTTATAAGATTTATACATTGTAATAATTGCTTTTGCTGTGTTTTAGTATATATTATCTGCCTTTTAAAGATCTCCAACATTATAAACATTACTTTTGCTTTGAGCCTTAATTGACTGTGTTCTGGGTTTTTCAGCCAGGATGGAGAAAACATTTCATCAGAATCACCTAAGAGGCTTTTCCTGCTACCTGAGTCTTGAGTCCCCACCTTTCCTTACTCATTTGTGTTGAGAGTCACTGCTCAACCGAGCAACTGTTATTGATGTAAATTTTGTTACGGCCTTCAGATGTGTTAGAGTAGGTTGAAAGGTTGAAAGTCAATGTTGTAGACCAGTACTTCTCAAACTTTAAACATGAGTCACTTGGAAATCTTGTTAAAATGCAGATTCCAATTCAAGAATTCCAATATGTGGCCTGAGAATCTGCATTTTAATAAGATCCAGGTGATAACCAAGATGCTACAGGTCCTCAGAGCACACTTTGATTAACAAAGCCCTAGACTAGTTGTTTTGGATTTTTTAAAAAGATTTTTATTTTGAGATAATTGCAGATTCACATACAATTGTAAGAAATAATACAGAAAGATCTACATACCCTTCATCTAGTTTCCCCCAATTCTAACATCCTGCATAATTATAGTACAGTATCACAACCAGGAAATTGTATTAATATAATCCACAAACATTACTCAGATTTCCTTAGTTTTACATATACTGTGTTTGTGTATTTGGTTCTATGCCATCTTTAGCATGTATGTAGATTCACCCTATATTCAAAATATAGCCCTGTTTCAACACAAGGATCTCTTAGGCTACCCTTGTATAACCACAGCCACCTACCTTACTTCATCTCTTCCCTAACCTCTAACAACTACTAATTTGTTTTCCATTTCTAAAGTTTTTGTCATTTCACTAATATCAGTGGAGTCATACAGTGTGTAACCTTTTGAGATCGACTTTTTTCACATAACATAATTCCCTTGAGATCTATCCACGTCGTTGCATATACCAGTAGTTTGTTCCTTTTTATTGCTAAGTAGTATTCCATGGGACAGACGTATTACAGTCAGTTTATAAGCATTCACCTGCTTTAATGGGTAACCCTGGGATTGCTTACTGGTTTTGACTCTTACAAATAAAACAGCTATGAATGTTCATGTACAAGTTTTTTGGAGAAGACATTTTTATTTCTCTGGGAATATTCAAGAGTGTAATTACTTGGTCATATGGTAAGTGCATGTTTGTTTTGTAAGAAACTGCCATACTCCTTTACTGAGGGACTGTACTATTTTACATTTGTACCATCATTGTGTGAAGGACTATTTTTCCACATGCTTACCAGCATTTGGTGTTACCACTAATTTTTATTTTGGATATTTTGGTAGGTGTGTAGTGATACCACATTGTGGTTTTAATTTGCATTTTCTTAATGGCTAATGATGTGTGAGATACATTTTCATGTGCTTATTTGCCACCTATATATTCTCTTTGGTAAAATGTCTGTTTATTTCTTTTGCCCATTTTCTAACTGGATTATTTGCTTTTTTTTAAACTGTTGCATTTTGGGAGTTCTTATATATTATAGACACAAGACCTTTCTTGGAGATCGGGTTTGCAAATATTTTCTCCCAGCCCGCGGCTTATGTTTTCATTCTCTTCACAGGATCTTTTGCAGAGCAAAAGCTTTGCTGTTGTTGTGTTTAATTTTGATTAAGTCTATTTATTAGTATTCCCTTTTATGGGTCATGCCTTTAGTGTTAAGTTCTAGGCTGATTTTGAAAGTAGTATTAAAATGACTTTGCCTTTTTTTTTCTTTTCCTTGCTATATAGAAAAACATTAAAACATAAACTTCTGAATTTTGTGATTCTGGACTTTTTAGCTTACAAACAAGTGAACGGTAAATGAATGAAACTAAAAGGAAATAAAACCTTGAGTCAACACATAGTTTGGATAGTATTAAATTAAACTATGCGTTACAGTGTACTAAAACTAGTGGTCCTGGTGATGATATGTTTTAAGTTACAAATTGTTATGTGTCAGAATTGTATTGTGCATTTTATTATCTCAGAAACTCTATAATGTAGGTATTATCTCCATTTACACATATACATGTGTGTTTACACATATGTATATATTCCTGTTTTGCAGTTGAAAAAACTGAGCTTCAGGAAAGATAGGTAATTGTGCCCATGGTCCCATAATGAATGACAGAAACAGGACTTGAATCTAATACTCTTTTTTTTTGAGACAGTCTCACTCTGTCGCCCAGGCTAGAGTGCAGTGGCACGATTTTGGCTCACTGCAACCTCCACCCTCTGGGTTCAAGCGATTCTCCTGCCTCAGCCTCCCGAGTAGCTGGGATTACAGGCACATGCCACCAGGCCTGACTAATTTTTGTATTTTTAGTAGAGACCAGGTTTCACCATATTGGCCAGGCTGGTTTTGAACTCCTGACCTCGTGATCCGCCTGCCTCGGCCTCCCAAAGTGCTGGAATTACAGGCGTGAGCCACCACCCCCAACTGAATCTAATGCTTTTTAACAACTGCCTCGCATGTTTTGTTGCAGCATGTAACTGTATATAACTCAAAGGACTCAAACCTGATTTAAGTTTGCGATGATTGTGCTTGTTACTCTTAAAGTCCACACATTGTCTGATTTTATTGGTTAACCTATTGGCTCTACTGGCTATATTGGAAATAGAGACTTTCTCTTTGCATTTCATTTCTTTCTGTCTCTCTCTCTCTTTTTTTTTTTTTTTTGAAACAGGGTCTTGCTGTGTTGTACAGTGGTGTGAACGGGCTTGACCTCTGCCCCCCACCCCCACCCCCAAGTAGCTGGGACTGCAGGTGCACTCCATCACACCTGGAGAGTTTTTTGTTTACATTTTGATGAGATGAGGTCTCTCTGTGTTGCCCAGGGGAGTCTCAAACTCATGGACTCAAGCTCTCCTCCCACCTTGGTCTCCTGAAGTGCTGAGATGACAGGCATGAGCCACCATTTACAATATAGCTGTAACACTACATTATTTATAAGAGTTTTAAGTTTTACATTTGAACTATTTAAGAAAATACATAAGGTTTGCCAAAATTTTTACAAGTTTCGTTTTTCTGCTTTTCTTCAATGTATCTCTGAGCTATATCAACACCGTAAATTTCCCATATAAGAAAAAGTGATTGATGTATTGGTGAAGGCGCATGAGTAGAGGAGAGATGGGAGCAGCCAGCCATTACCACCTCAGTTTTTCATTTCATTTGGTGTTAAGAAATGACTAACATACATTTGAAAAAGTAACAAGGGCAGTTTCAAAGGTGACTTACATCATGTTATTTCTCATGAGAGTAACACAGTTTCTTGGAAGTTATTGAAATGCTTTGCATATTTACAAATATGTGGCAAGATCAGGTATTGTGGTATATTCCTGTTTGCAGTGGCTTTCTTGTCTGTCAACGTAAGATTTAGATTGCATTGAATATTGTTAGTCTTGTCTAATTTTATATATACTAAATCAGCGTTTACAAATTCCTATTTGTGGAGATTTAAAAATATTTCTCGGTATAATTTAGTCTTCTCTGCAGAGCTCTAACACAGGGCTAATGAGAACTGTTGAAAAGTTTGCATGAATGTGTCCTCCATTCCCATGGCCCTTAAGAACCTCTGCACTTGATTGCATGATCTGTAGGAGCTTTTGTTTTAAGGGTAATTGTCTTAGTCCATTTGGGCTGCTATAACAAAATATCTTAGACTAGGTAATTTTTATTGTTGTTATTTTTTGAGACAGTTTCGCTCTTGTTGCCCAGGCTGGAAGTTCAATGGCATGTGATCTTGACTCACTGCAACCTCTGCCTTCTGGCTTCAAGTGATTCTCCTGCTTCAGCCTCCTGAGTAGCTGGGATTACAGGCGCCCACAACCATGCCCAACTAATTTTCTGTATTTTTAGTAGAGATGGGGTTTCACCATGTTGGCCAGGCTGGTCTTGAACTCCTGACCTCAGGTGATCTACCACACCAGGCCTAGACTGGATAATGTATGTATAAACAACAGAAAATTATTCTTCATAGTTCTGGAGGCTGGGAAGTCAGAGAGCAAGGCTTCAGCAGATTAAGTGTCTGGTGAGGACTGCTGTCTGCTTCAGAGTTAGCACTGGTTGCTGCACTGCCGCCCCCCACCCCCACCCCACATGGCACAAGGGGCAAAGGGCTTACAAGCTCCCTGGGGCCTCTTTTATAAGTGCATTGATCCCATTCGTGAGGACTCTGCCCTCATGACCTAATTACCTCTCAAAAGCTTCACCTCTTAGTACTGCCAATGGTGAGGAATAGGTTTCAGCAGGAATTTTGAAGGGATGCAAACATTCAGATGACAGAAGTAACTAACTCCCCAAATTGAGTATTTTTTTGTAGTCCTGATTGACTTAGGTACTTAATTGCTATTTACTAGCACACTAAATTTTTAAGAATAAGAATATGTTTTTAAAGGCACTGTATAATAAATATTAAACAGAAAATGTTCATCAGATTTTTGGTTGGGGTATATTGAGTTTTTGTCTTTTAAAATAAGATTTTCATTAAATGAGAAACAACACTTTGCTGAGCGTTTTCTTGGTTACCATTCTACAGCAAGTAGCTACACTATGTAACAGCACTGGGGCTTTCTCCCCACTAAGCAAATACCTCATCATAAAAGATCATTGAAGGTTATATTCCTTTATAATACTTGCTCAGATTTGGGAAAGAGTGGGAAAAAAGAGAGATACATAAAAATAACAGGATATTTCTCCGGTAGTGAGGTTAGAGGAGAATTTCTGTTTTTTAATATGTAACCAAGACTAGTTGGCCTTTCCTGTTTAGCATTTTTTTCAGGTAATTTTTAATTTTTTAGTTTTAATTTTTATGGATATATAATAGTTGCAATTATTTATGGGGTACATGTAATCTTTTGCTATAAGCATGCAATGTGCAATGATCAAATGAGGATATTCACCACCTCAAGTATTTATTATTTCTTTGTGTTAGAAATATTCCAGATAATTTCATTATAGCAAAGCCACCTCGCATTTCATACACTAATTAGGATATGAATGAGAGCTCCAACTTCTTGAAAAGATTCCTTTGACTTTGTTGTTTTCAGGTCGGACTGTGGGAGGTACCTTCTGACTTTTTTCTTTAAGTTGTGGGCATATTCCTGGTCTCTTCGTTTTCTACTGCACCAGCTCCAGTTGTCTTCACATAAGCTTGCTATATTCAGTCAGCCTCTCACCAGTCATTCTTGATTTTGCTTCATAACCAACTCACCATACACAGCACTGCTTTCCATTAATCGTCAGAAAAAGCCTTTCGCCAACATTACTTCCTTTGCTAAAAAGCATTAAAAGCTTCTTCATGGCCTGAAGATCAAAAACCCTGAGTGAGGGATGGCTATTTTAAATTATCACTACAGTTCCCTTTTCATTTCTTTTCTTCTCTGAACTCCCCAACCTTATTATCTTTACACAGTTAATCACTTGATTATGCATGATACTGTTCTTTGTTTCAACTTGTATGAGAAAGTATGGCTTTTTAAATTGAAGGATGTATTAGTCTGTTTTCACTCTGTTATAAAGAAATATCTGAGACTGGATCATTTATAAAGGCAAAAGGTTTAACTGACACTTTTCCGTATGGCTTGTGGAGGCCTCAGGAAACTTAAAATCATGGTAGAAAGGGAAGCAGGCACCTTCACAAGGCGGCAGGAAAGAGAGATGAGAGTGCAGGAAAAACTGCCACTTTTAAAACCATCAGGTCTCGTGAGAATTCACTAGTATCACGAGAACAGCATGAGGAAAACCACCCCCATGACCCAGTCACCTCCTTCCCTCGACACAGGGGGATTACATGTCCCTCCCTACACATGTGGGGATTACAATTTGAGATGAGATTTGGTGGGGACACAGAGCCAACACATATCAAAGGATATCAGTCATATTTTTAAAAATAATTCATAGAGTTCAAATAGTGAAGTGAATTGAATCATATTCAGTGCATATTATCAAGATTTTTTAAAAATTACAGTTTATTTTCATACTTGTCACAAACACTCAAATATATTATTGGAGTACTATTTTAAAATACTATGTATTCAGTGAATACATAAGCATAGAACTAGGAAAGGCAGCTCACATGCTTATATGTTTATTTTTTCTATTTATTTTTATTATGGTTTTTTTTTTTTGTATTATACTTTAAGTTCTGGGATACATGTGCAGAATATACAGATTTGTTACATAGATACACACGTGCCATGGTGGTTTGCTGGACCCATCAGCCCCTCATCTACATTAGGTATTTCTCCTAATGCTATCCCTCCCGTAGCCCCCTATTACCCAACAGGCCCTGTTGTGTGATGTTCCCCTCCCTGTGTCCATGTGTTTTCATTGTTCAACTCCCAGTTATGAGTGAGAACACGAGGTGTTTGGTTTTCTGTTCCTGTGTTAGTTTGCTGAGAATGATAGTTTCCCGCTTCATCCATGTCTATTTCTTTTTAAACCAAATCTCTAACAGTTGTGTCAAAGATGTTGAGGTGTATCTCTGTCATTAAAAGACAAAAACAAAAACTTGTCTCTAATGCCTAAGTGTTTGAAATCATATTCTTATAAAATATGAGGCAGCCTGGGCAACATAGTGAGACCCCCCCCCCCCCCCCCCCCCCCCCCAGAAAATACAAAAATTAGCTGAACATGGTGGCTCACAACTGTAGTCCCGGCTACTCTGGAGGCTTAGGTGGAGAATTGCAACTTGGGGGTTGTGCCACTGCAGTTCAGCCTGGGTGACAGAGTGAAACCTTGTCTCAAAAAACAAACTCTCTCTCTCTCTATATATATATAGATAGATAGATAGATAGATATATGTATATATATATGACATTTCTCTGTTCTTATTAAGTTTTAATGATTTTTCATCTCAGAAAGCTTAAAATTTACCATCTTACAGTGAAATAACAGTTAAGAGGGAGAGAGGAGGTAAAAATGCTTTTATTCTCTTTAACGTTTATTTATTTACTCTGTGGTTGGCACAGTTGTTCATTTATTTCCACAACAAACTCAAGAGATATGGAATGTCCCAAATTAGCAGATAAAGGGAACTGGGTACAAGATCATAGATCTTGCAAACAGTAGTGTTCTTTGTAGACACTGGCTGATTTCAGAGCCTCTGTACTCTGTCATGATAAAGCCTCCATCATCACTAAGGACATTTAGTAAATGAAACAATTTTAAAAGTGAGTAAAACAATGAGGTTATTAGCAATAAATTATGGTGTAGTGCTACTAACAGTTTTTGTCAGATGAAATGGCTGCATCTGCTATTTTGGAAACCGTGAAACCTATCAAAAAGTTGAAATAATGAAAGTACTAAAATCATACACCTTCTACCTAGATTCAGCATTAGTTAATATTTTTTTATTTTTGCTTTGTCTTCACACACACACACACCCCACAACTCTCTCTCTCTCTTTCTCTCTCTCTCTCTCACACACACACACACACACTTGAACATGAATTTCTTCAAAATAAGGATTGTCCTTATTATACCTATGAAATTTGACATTCACTCAATAATATTATCAGTTGTCCATTCTGTATTTCCCCATTTATCCCAAAACTGTGTTTTATAGTTGGATTTCTAAAAAATTTCCTTCTTCAATTCAGTATTCAGCCAGGGTTTCTGTTTTGTCTTTGCTTTGTTAGTCTCTTTTAGAGATACTGAGAAGAAATGCTTTCATTGGTATCTTTTTGTGTTGTTTGCTTTTTAATCCATAAAGTTTATGATATATAAATTTATAATTGGCAGCAACAAAGACTTAATTGCTTGAATTATTTTTTCATTTTTCAAATAGACAACAACTGAAAGACCTTTCATTCAGAAGCTGTTTCGTCCTGTGGCTGCAGATGGACAGGTGCACACACTAGGAGATCTCCTCAAAGAAGTTTGTCCTTCTGCTGTTGATCCTGAAGGTAATACAATGAGCAACATTAAAACATTTCTTTCATTTTCTGTTGCTGAAGTAAAATAAGCATTCCACATTTATAAATAACAGGTTATTTCAGGAAGATATTTTCATATCTTACGGTGAAAAGTCTCTTCAAACAGAAGCACTTAATATTTAATATATTATTTTGTAAATTATTGACTAACAAAATGAGGACTCGACTCTGGCAAAATAGAATAGTTTTTAAATCACCCTCTTAGCACATCTCTGGTACTCTGGTTTTTAATTTATGGATTCAGTTCTGATAAATACTACTTTTAATCTTGCATTTTGTTTATTAACTTTAAAGAAGTCAGAAATGGTAAAAATAATTTTCTTATTTTTGGTATGTGAAAGTTGGTAATACTGAATAATTGATGAGTATTTTATTTGAATTTTCTACTACTTTCTACTTTTTCTTTTTTAGTTAACCTTGTTCTTTTAGGCTTTGACAATCTACAAGTTCATTCAAAAACTTGACCTGTTTTATGGCCCTAATTTTGTAACTTAGGTTAAGGGTGTTTTCCTGCACACAAGGGACAAATTTTAAAATTGCTGAATTCTGTTTTTCTTTATTACAACATACAGAACACCAAGAAAATGCAGAAAACAACAGTGCCCATAATCCATTAACTGATGGAGACCACTGTTGACAGACACACACACACACACACACACTTGAATACATGAGATATACATATGTGTATAATACAGTTGGCCCTTCGCATCCATGGGCTCCACATCATGCCCACAGCAGATAAAAAATATTTGGGAGAGAAAATGGATGATTATGTCTGTACTGAAGATAAACAGACTTTTTTTTTTCTTGTTATTGTTCCCTAAACAATACAGTACAAGTATTTATATCGATTTAGATTGCATTAAATATTACAAGTAATCTAGAGATGAATGATTTAAAGCATACATGTGCATAGGTTATATGCAAATATTATGCCATTCTGTATAAGGGACTTGAGCATCGGTGGGTTTTGGTATCCTCAGCAATCCTTGAACCAATCCTTCATGAATACCAAATGACCACGTTATGTGTGTGTGTGTGTGTGTGTGTGTGTGTGTGTGTGTGTGTGTGTGTAAAATGTCCTGCTGTTCTTGAATCCCAGCCCTATTAATGCTTACTAAAACTACAGGGGAAATTTTCAGTGGTATATTACTGTATTGACATAAAAATTGCATAGAGTTTATATTTATTATATAACAGTTTTTTTTAAAACTTTAAATCTATGAGGGAAAGAGGTAATGCATTAGTATATATGAAGGTAATACTTTAACCGGTAATGCTTCTTATGAATGTATTCTGAATTGGAGAAATGCAGGATTACTTGCATGACATATACCACACAGTTCATGAAGCATGATGCATCTAAGGAAATAGTTTGCCTAAGTAGTAGAATCAGAAACAGTGGGTTTGGGGGTAATGTTGTGGTATTCCAGCCTAAATGACTAAGCAAAGAATATGGAGCCCAAAATATGTGTCATTCAGCCTGAGAATATTGCGATTTTCCTTAATCAAGTATGCTTGCCTATACTAGCATTCCTACATGTAGATAACACTTTAAAAATGAACAGAGATTCAATAGGAAGGGGAAGGGCATCTAAAATAATACACCAATACCAGAAGGGATTGAAGGAAGAGACCACTGACTACTACCCAAAATTATTAAAACTGAACAGGGTTTAAGAGGTTATAAATCCATTTTATAAAGTCTTCCTTGACCTTTACTAGCCTTTATAGTAAGGTTTCTGATGATGTCTTACACACATCCATGTATCTCTAGTGCTAGGGTAAATGTTTGCTAAACAATCCAGTTACTAAATTCTTTCTATCATTACCATGAAACATATTATTTATGATCATTAAATCATGGAGCAATTAGCATTAAGTTGATTATAATACTATCTTAGAATCCTAATCCATCTTTTCTACTGTGTAATTTTAGCTTTCAGTAAGAGTTTTAGTTAAATAATTTTTTTATAATTTAATGATTTTTTAATGAATTTATAGAGTTGTGCAACCATCACCACAATTTGGTTTTTGGAACATTTCCATCTCCTTGTACTTACTTGTAGCTAATCTCTGCTCCACTGCCAGCTATAAACAACCACTGGTCTGCTTTCTATCTCTATAATTTGCCTAGTTGGATGTTTCACATAAATTGAATCATACAACATAGTGTCTTTTGCAACTGTTTTTTTCCACTTAACATTATGTATTTGAATTGCATCCATATTGAAGCAAGTGTCCATAGTTTGTTCCTTTTTATTGGTGACTAATACTCCATTGGGTAGATACATCACATTTTGGTTCTCCCTGTACCAGCTGATGGGTGTTTGGACTGTTTCCAGCTTTTCACCTTTATAAACAGAGCTACTAGGAACATTCAAATATGGGTCTTTCTGTGAATATTTGTTTTCATTTTTCTTGGGTAGCTTCCTAGGAGTGGAGTGACAAGGTCATATAGCAAGTTTATTTTTTATTTTAAAAGAAACTGCTAACCTTTTCCAAAGTGACTGTACCATTTTACAGTCTTACCAGCAGTGTGTAAGAATTCCAGTTTCTGGCCGGGCGTGGTGGCTCAAGCCTGTAATCCCAGCACTTTGGGAGGCTGAGACAGGCAGATCATGAGGTCAGGAGATCAAGACCATCCTGGATAACACGGTGAAACCCCGTCTCTACTAAAAAATACAAAAAACTAGCCGGGCGAGGTGGCGGGCGCCTGTAGTCCCAGCTACTCCGGAGGCTGAGGCAGGAGAATGGCGTGAACCCGGGAGGCGGAGCTTGCAGTGAGCTGAGATCCGGCCACTGCACTCCAGCCTGGGTGACAGAGCCAGACTCTGTCTCAAAAAAAAAAAAAAAAAAAAAAGAATTCTAGTTTCTCTACATTCTCACTCACATGTATTACCATCCTAGTGGTAGCTCATGATGATTTTAATTCTCATTTTTCTAATGACTAATGGCATTGAACACGTTTTCATGTGCTTATTATAATTTGTAGATCTCTTTGATGAAGTGTCTATTCACATCATTTTCTTGTTTTTCTCATGGATTGTTTCCTTATTACTGAATTTTGAGCATTGTTTATATGTTCTGGATACAAGTTCTTTATCAGACATACAATTTACAGATATTTTCTCCTACTCTGTGACTTGCCTTCATTCTCTCTCTCTCTCTCTCTCCCCCCCCCCCCGCCCCTCTGTCTCTCGCTGGAGCGCAGTGGTACGATCTTGGCTAACTGCAACCTCCACCTCCGGGTTCAAGTGATTCTTGTGACTCAGCCTCCCTAGTAGCTGGGATTATAGGTGCCTGCCACGATGCCCGGCTAATCTTTGTATTTTTGGTAGAGACAGGGTTTCACTATGTTGGCCAGACTGGTCTCGAACTCCTGACCACAGGAGGTTCACCCGCCTCAGCCTCCCAAAGTGCTGGGATTACAAGTGTGAGCCACCACACCCAACCTTGTCTTCATTTTCTTTTGAAGGATAAAAGCATTTAATTTTGGTGAATTCCTATCACTTTTTTTTAATGGATTGTGTTCAGTTAAAATAATTAAAACTTTTTTTCTTATAGACAATACATTTACGTATTTTAAACATAAAGGAATTTAGTAAAAAGTCTCTTTCCTAACTGCTGCTCACCAAACTCTAACCTAGTTCCCTTTTCTAGAGACAACAAGTGTTGCCATTTTCCTGTATATCTTTAGAGACAGTTAAGTAAACTTTTTATTTTTTACCTCAAGCTACATAAATTTTGACTAAGTAACTCATAACTTCTGAGAAATTCCCAGAAATTCAAGAATAACCTTACTTTTTAAGTTCATTTTCTCAGTTTTATAAGGTGGTTTGTTTTTGATCTATTTAATGTCTATTTTTCTGTGTTTTTGAGGATTTTGGAATATAGATGAGTTATTTTCATTTGAAGTGTAATTAAAAAGTTAATAGTTTTTATTGCTGATAGAGATATACCCCATAAACCTCTTTCCTGTCCATGGCAACATTGGCTTTCAGTTACTCAATTCTCTGTATTGTTTTTTTTCCCTTTTTGAGTACTTTGTAATAGTACTTTAAAGAACATTAAAAAAACTAGATGCTGTCTTAGTCTGTTTGTGTTGCTGTAAAGAAATACCTAGGCCGGGCGCGGTGGCTCAAGCCTGTAATCCCAGCACTTTGGGAGGCCGAGACGGGCGGATCACGAGGTCAGGAGTTCGAGACCATCCTGGCTAACACGGTGAAACCCCATCTCTACTAAAAAATACAAAAAACTAGCCGGGCGAGGTGGCGGGCGCCTGTAGTCCCAGCTACTCCGGAGGCTGAGGCAGGAGAATGGCGTGAACCCGGGAGGCGGAGCTTGCAGTGAGCTGAGATCCGGCCACTGCACTCCAGCCCGGGAGACAGAGCGAGACTCCATCTCAAAAAAAAAAAAAAAAAAAAAAAAAGAAATACCTGAGGCTGGGTAATTTATAAAGAAAAAAGATTTATTTAACTCACAACTCTGCTGCCTGGATATTGGGCATCTCTTGAGATCCTCAGGCTGCTTCTCCTCATGGTGGAAGCTGAAGGGAAATGTGTGCAGTGGTCACATGGTGAGAAAGGAAGCCAGAGAGAGCAGGGTGGTGCCAGGCTCTTTGTAATAACCAGCTCTTGTGGGAACTAAGACAGTGAGAACTCACTCACTCCTCCACACCCAGGGAAGGCATTAATCTATTCATGAGGTATCCACCCCCCAACCCTGACCCAAGTACCTCCCATTAGGCCCCATTTCCAACTTCGGGGATAAAATTTCAACCTGGGGTTTGGCGGGGACAAGCAACGAAACTATAACAAATGCTTTTATCAATTAGGAGTAAATGAAATTTAAGCCAGAGTTTAATATTCAAATAACTACCTTTTTTAAAAACAAAAGGTGGGGTCTCACTGTGTTGCCCAGGCTGGTCTTACATTTCTCACTCAAGTGATACTACCACTTTAGCTTCAGAAAGTACTGGGATTGTAGGCATGAGCTACTGCACCCAGTCTCAAATGACTACCTTACTACACTTTTCCTAGTTGTTTTTTTTGACAATCTGCTTTTTAAAATATGTCATTTTAAATTTACTTTTTTATAGCATCCTTGACTATAGAATGGGAACACCCCAATGAAACCAAAAACCTTGGCAGGAATATGTTCTATAATGATCTGTCCCCTAACAGCAGCACAATTGTCACAGACACCAAATGATCCATATTTGCTAGTCCCAAGTTTATATAAGGTGGTCTCCCTTGATACATTTGTGTTTTATCTGTTAAAATTAAAGTTAACAGTTGCTTTATAATCCAGGAAAGAGGGCTTACTTGAAATTTTTTATTGTTTATTTTGTTAATGACAAATTTATTAGCTCAATTCATTTTTATTTCATGGTTGCCAATTTCTAGTTTGTGGGTGTGGTTAAGGAGTGCCTAGAGTGGGAAGAAATTAATTGGGTGTTAATACTGTATTTTACATCTTTAAAGAATTGTATAACTGTAGAACTTTCAAGTTACCTTTTTTTTTTTTTTTTGGAGACAGATTCTCACTCCGTTGCCCAGCCTGGAGTGCAGTGATGCCATCTCAGCTCACTGCAACCCCTCCCTCCCAGGTTCAAGCAGTCTTGTGCTTCAGTCACGCAAGTAGCTGGGATTACAGGCATGTGCCACCATGCCTGGCTAATTTTTATATATTTGGTAGAGACAGGGTTTCACCATGTTGGCCAGGCTGATCTTGAACTCTTGGCCTCAAGTGATTCACCCACCTTGGCCTCCCAAAGTTTACTCTCTTAATTTTTTGCATGATTTTGCCAAAGGTGTCTTAACCACTTAATTGCAGAACTAGGTTTAGAACACAGGTCTCCATCTCCTGGTGGTCTGTTGGTTTTTTCCTCTTTACTATGCTGCCATTTGCTTTTTTCTTTCTTTCTTTTTAACTTTTTGATTTAGTTTCAAATAACATTCTGAAATACTTGCTTTTTCCTAACTATTTTACTTTCACAGATCTTTATTCTTCAATTTGTGTTTAGTATCTAATCTGCCTACATGCTCTTCTCTCTTAGTAATATTTCTGATACGATCTTAGGAACCTGAGTGTCTACTGTTTTTATTTTGTTTGCTTTGTTATTTTAGTGTTCCTATATATAATCCTGACCACTCTTGTTGAATTTTTTAAATGGTGATTATGAACACTAGACATGTAAATGAAAAGCAGTCAGGTGCTTTGAACTGACACACACTCTCAAAATACACCTTTATTCTGGTCTTAGACCCAGGTTACAAGACAAGATTAACGTGACCCTACACAAGAAAGGCACGCAAATTTGTGAAGCTGTTCTTTTAAAAGAGACAAAGAGACTCTTTGTTCTCTTTAATTTCTAGGCTGCTCTACATGTACATCCTTTTCTGGGGGATACACAGTGTGACTTCCCTTGTGGTTTTTTTTTTTGAAGAGTGGAGCAGTGAGGCAACGCAGCCACACAACCTTATCCACAAACCTTCCTTTTAGGTGATTTCAGGTGCTGTAGGTTAGTACATTGTGTGAGAGACTTCTCCCCACGCAAACTCTCAAATGCTTCTCTTGACTGCGGAACACACACTTCGTTGAAATGACATAGATAATGCCTATTCTTTCTATTCTTTTCAGGTATTTTTGATGGTATCTTTCATTCCAGGAGGAAGCCACATCTCTAACACCAGTATCTTTTCTTTAGAAAAACTTTTATCATTGCCTCTTCTTTTTATTACGTATTAAAAAAAAAATTGTCATTTAAAAATCTGTGTAGAGTATCCAAAACATCAAGTCACTGTTTCAGTAAAAACCCGTTTGCTTCCTGGTTCAGTTCACCTGTAGTATTGTCAGACGTGTCAGACATGAAGCAGTTTGACACACCTGCACTCAACTTAAGTTGAAAGCGAAAGACTTTAAGATTGGGTGTGTATGGATAAGAACTTGCTGTCATCACATGATGAAAAGAGAAAGTACTTCATATAAGTTATGTGGCACCATTGTCTTCTACTCCCTCCAAGTGATTCAGTGATGAAATACTTTTGTCTGATTTCATCATATGAAAGTTGAATGTACTAGTATTTATGAATACGTGCTTTAGGTTGTTGTTCTTGTGGAGTAACTAATGGTGAGCTGCTGCTTGTGGAGTAACTAATGATGAGCTCTTTTGTGTGTTCCTTTCTTTTTTTGTAAATGGCTGAGGGAATTAGTCAAGTTGGAGGTAACAGGAAATGACCAAAGGTGAGCTCAGGTAAATTGTTTTTGTGGTTTCAGCTGTAGTTAAAATGACTCAGAGATCTAAGCTTCTGTACCAGACCTGAAGTGAAATATTTTTTTCTATGTTCATTAAAAATAACGTATCAAGAACATTTATTTTTTACCTTGGAGAATACAAAACACCTATAAGCTTTACCCACTTAAACTTCATTTTGCAGTCTTCTAATGTAATGTACAGCAATGTGGTAAGCTAGGCGGGTGGATCACCTGAGGTCAGGAGTTAGAGACTAGCCTGACCAACATGGTGAAACCTCGTCTCTACTAAAAGTACAAAATTAGCCGAGTGTGGTGGTGCATGCCTGTAATCCCAGCTACTCGGGAGGCTGAGGCAGGAGAATTGGTTGAACCCAGGAGGCGGAGGTTGCAGTGACCTGGAATGCACCATCGCACTGTAGCCTGGGCACCAAGAGTGAAACTCCATCTCAGAAAAAAGAAAAAAGGAAAGAAAAGATGGTATATTCACATTTTTTCTGCTTTGCGCTATATGATTAGATTATGTTAATAAAGTGAATTAGCTGACAAGATAAATTTGTTCAGACATAAAAGCAATTAGAAAAAGAAACATATAACTCTCATGCTGACCGTATAAGGCAGATACTTTAAGTATTTGGACAAAATTGAAGCTGGTTAATATCTTGTGATTTGAGATAATATTTGAGCAATAATCACATTTGTCAGTGTGATGGCACTGCCCCCAGAAGAATAGGCACTTCAGTTTGCAAACTCATGCCACAGGAATAAAAAAATTCCAGTCCCCAAACCTCATCAGATTGCAGGATTTACAGTTTCAGTAATTCTTTAGATACTCATTTAGAATTTGAATTAGAAGGAATTAGTATCTCTATAGCTTCACACTGTTTGATTTGGGCAATCATTTAGAGTTTTTTTAATGAATATTCAGTTTTCTTATTTTATAAAATAATGAGGCTTCCTGCTACCATCTTATGGGGTGCATACAGAGTTTAAATGAACCAGAAATTTTTTTGAAGTGAGTCTTCATTGTCTTTTTTATTTTTTGAGACTTTATATTTGAATCTTTTTTGTTTCTTAGAGTTTTGTTAGCATTTTTCACAAGTAAAAGAACTGTATTTATAAGAAATTTACAAAGGAAAGTGATAAAGAAGCAGTTTTGTTTTTTTTGTTTGTTTGTTAATTCCACTATGCAAAGACAAGTAGGCGATGTTCAATCTACACATAGAAGTTATAAATGTATAATGCTCTAACTGTAAATCAATATTGTAACTGCTTATAAAAATAACTCAAGTTATGGCAAGAGACATTGATTTCTACTTTCTTAGAAGTTAACTTCTGGACATGATTAGAAGTGCCGGAAGTGTGTCTCTGGTATGGAAGAAATAAGCTTATTTTACTAAGGCATCTTCATAGTCACTGCATTTCCTGCAGCCAGATCGACTATGATCATATACTTGTTAAAATATTTTAAACCTCTTTAAGGCAAGAAGTCCAAAACTAGACTGTAATAGATAGTTGCTAGTAGTTTCACATTGAAGAAAACCATAAAAAGCAAATTTTACATATATTTGTTGTTTAATCTCTTCACAAGTGACCGTGGAAAGTCCATTTGTAACTTTGTGGAGATACTGTAAGCCTGACATATGGGATGGGGTCACTTGGCTATAATGGGAGCCTCTCCTTTCAGTCTTGCCTAACACTCTCTGCTTGTATTCCTTCTTGTGTACATATTTTATGGAAGAAATGATACAGTGTCATTCACGGTGGGAATTCTAAAAGTTCTTCAAATGTAGCCCTCATAAGCATGTTTAAATAATCTGTTAGGCTCAGTTTAAATATACTAATTACAATATATTTTCTTAATTTATCATTATACTATTAAATTCTAAGATTAAATGAATCAAATTCTTTGATTGCTTCCCTCTCCCTCCATCTCTGCATATTGTCTCAGCACATGGGCAACATTGACTAATTCTGGTGATAAAGAATCTCTTAATTCACTAAGTCCATTGACATATGTTTTTTCTAAAATCAAAGAAATAGTGCTGATTGTTCTCCACTACTGGAAATGGTGAGATTACTGGACCTGACAGAAGATGCTTCTGGTTTCTCCTCCTGAATTATTGTTATCTCAATCTCAAGAAGTTAAATGAATTAACCTGACTGTCCCCAAAATGAGAAACATACACTTGCACAATTATTTCATTTTTAGCACTAGGAAACAAAATTCTCTTACCAAAATAATAGTATATGCAGACAATTAAAAACAAGTCATCTTTTCATTGAAACAGGTACTGTGGGGCTTCATTCTGACCTTATGTAAACAGTACAATTATTGTCTATATTTTAAATAAAGCAATGAAGTTGAGCTATTCTATAGTTCATACTTGACAAATATTAATGGACCCTATTACACCCAACTAGAGTTACTGGGTCATTTTATGAAAGCAGATGAAATAATATTGTTTTCAAAGTTTATTTATTTATTAATGAACAAGGTTTAATTTTTAACTTTTACCACATTTTTATCTTATTGTCAGGAAGCTTTGAATCAGTTTTAAAAATGGCCTTACAATCACTTAATTTAATACACTTTGCTTTCTATAATTACAGCTAATCATATGGGATTTTTTATATAATTTAAATTTTAGTTTATGTCCTCCTTACTAAGAAATACAAGGATTATAAGTAAAAGTCAATGAAAGAATTAATATGGGCACATTTTTAAATTGTTTAAAATGTTAAGAGTCAAAGCTCTGAAAATATTTTGGACAGAAATAATAAAGATATAAAATGTATGCAAGGAAAGAGATATTTAGTATACCTGGTATTTGGTATATACTGGGATATTGCATGTTCATTAAGACCTGTCCTGCTAAGTGAGTATGGATCCGGAAGAAGTTAATGTAAGTATTTTTAAATGGGTTTGTATTTTTCTGATAAACAGCACTCTCCTTCTGTTTGTGATCATAGGATAAAAGCCCTGTAAGCTTGTATATGTTCATTTTTACTGCTACATCATGTAGTGTGCTCTTAAGATTGAGATCTCATTCCCCAGGAAGCATTTCTGTCCAAGATTAATTGCCCTTTTAAAATCAGCGTTTGATGTATTTCTTTGGCTATATCCTGACTTGGTTTAACCCTCTTTGACCTGACCTCGCTGACTATTACCTCCGTGGCTGAGACAAAATCCTTCAGCATGATGTATGCACTTCACATTTCAGCCTGTGGTTTTTCATGTCGATGGATTCAATTAGTTGGTGTTTTACTAATGAACATATCAGAGGTTAAAGAATTTGTCAGAACAAAATTGTTCAGGATAGTGGTAATCAGAAAACTCATCTCTCTATTTTTTAAAACTTTTTCAGCAGTATTAAGTATTTTTCAGAAATTCTACCTTCAGTATCACACATTCCAAGATTCATTTTCTGCTGAATTATAAAATATAAATAGGAAGCCACAAAGCTGAACACAATGATTATACCATTTGATCTTAGAATTCTCCATATTTATAAGTATGAGCTTTTAAAAAATTAAAGTGAAATTTTCTTGTTAAAAACATGTATGAATTTCCCTTAAAGATACATCATCCATTTCTTTAAGTCTCCTTTAAATATGAATAGTAAGAAGGAAACTCAAGCACCTCACTAGAATCTCAAGTCACCTGTTTTTAAAAACATTTATAGATCATATTCCTTGTTGAAACTGGCTTAGTTAAATAAGACCTAAAACCCAGATTGGGATGAGAAAGATAATTAGTAGCCATTAGTAATAGAAATCCTTAGAACTCAAGTTTATCATATAGTGCACATTCTCAAATGATATACTTAAAATGTATAACATAAAGATTTTGAAAGGTTTTTGTTTACCTGAATGTTTTCATCTTTTTTAAAAAAAAATAACCTTACCTAAAGTCCATTAAATGATATATCTATAGTGCAGTAGGGCTCATTTGACTTACAGGTGGTGTGCTCCACTTGAATATATGTGTTGAGAGCACTATTAAATAAATGTGAAGGTTTATAATACTTAAGAATTTTTCTTAATGTCTTTTAATTTGCATAATCATCGAGTCTGGGTTTTTGTCTTTTAAAAAATACATTTATTAAAATCATATGCCATACTGCATAAAAATGGAACTGAATAATTCAGGAGGTATTACCATGAGGCCAAATTCTTATAGCCCTTTGTATGCCAATCGTATAAGTGAATCCATGGTTTTTATGTATCTTTTAATTATCCAGTACTAAAAAAAAATGAACTTATAACTTGTGTGTAGGAAGAGAATTAAAATCACTCTACTTTTTGTTACTAAATCATGACCCTTTTAAAACTGATCTTCTCTCCTCACATAATCAATTATATTTTTGACACCATTATTTTTTATTAGTGAGCAGGAGAGGGGTGGAGAAGAGTCACTCGTGTTATTGAATACCTGTGTTCAAGTCCTGTGCTAGGCTCGCTGCTGAGTGCTTTGCTTGGATATCCCATTTAATCCTTCGTGTAACTGGAGACGAGAATTCTCTGTTCACACTGTAAGATGAGGAAATAGACACTCAGAAGTTTAAGTGAATTGCTTGAGAATTCAAAACTAATAAATTATGATGACTTGCACTCTGAAAGAAATATTTTGCTGTTTAGGCATAAAAGACCCAGATACTAGAACTGGGAGACGTGTTAGTGATCCTCTACTCTGGACCAGTTTGCAAACTGACTCACAGGGTTGAATGAGAAGCTATCATGGGTTATAAATCAGCAAGCAGAATTTAGGAGATGGTCTCAATCCCACATTAGCAAAAGCTGCCATATCTTTACCTGTGTTGTATATTGGGTTTCTACATAAAATTTTGTTTGCAGAAAAATTCTACACTGGTATGATCATAAGATTCATTCTAGGGAACATTTTTAAAAAAGACTTTACCCCAGAAATTGATTCAGAAAGTCTGGAGAGGAGCTCAGCGCTCTCTCTCGCTCTCTCTCTCTCTCTCTCTCTCTCTCTCTCTCTCTCTCTATATATATATATATATATAATTTTAATTTCCCACATGATTCTGATGGTCAGCTAGATTTTCAAACCATACGTCTATACAGGCATCTTCATTTTATATATAAACAGCTTCAAAGTGATGTGAGACATGCTCAGAGCCCTTCGTTGCCAGAATTGGAATTCAAGTTGCCTAACCCCCAATTTGTCTTTCATTAGTACCTTGCTAACTAGTGGTGCATAATTGGCCCTCTCTCCTTTATGTCTCATTTATATTATTGTATATTGATAACATTCATTGTATACATGTCTATATGTAGGCATCATTTTTTAATATACACATAAGAAGTAAACTTTGTGATTTCCATTAATGACTTGTGTGGTTAATGTGATTTTTCTTTTTTCTTCTTCGTTTTTTCTATATGTAATTCTTACCATTCTACTCATATAACCAAAATCTACCTGAATATATTTTTCTTAAAATGTAACATTTTTTTAAATGTTCACTTTTAAGTAGATGCTGGTTTTATAAAGTGCTATGTAGACATTCTACAAAATAATGAGATGTACTCTTCAAAATTGTAAAAGTTCAGAAATGTAGAAAAGGCTAAAAAATGGTTGCAGATTAAAAGAGAATAGGGAAACATGAAAATTAAATGCAATATGTGCATCCTTGACATGACCTGAATGTGTCCCCCAGAATTCACGTGTTAGAAGCTTAATCCCCAGTGCAGCAGTGTTAGGAGGTGAGGTCTTTTGGAGGGTGTTATGCTGGTATGAAAAGGGTTTGCAAGAGTGGGTTCACTGTGTCTTGCGCTTCCACGTTCTTCCATATGAGAACACAGCAAGAAGCTCATACCAAGTGCCAGCACTTTGATCTTGGATTTCCCAGCCTCCGAAACTGTGAGAAATAAATGTTTGTCCTTTATAAATTATCCAATTATAGCATCACAAACCGACTAAGACAGTCCTGGACTGAATCCTAGATTGAAGAAAAATACGTTATTGGGATAGTTGATAAATTTGAATATGGACTGCATGAATATATTATTTGATATATCATGATATATCAGTTTTTTATTGTGATAGCTATACTGTAGTTATGTGAAAGAATATCTTATATTAGAAAGGGTACACTGTAAGTTTGAAATCATAACAAAAATTACTCTCCAAAAAGTGCCCTGTATAAAAGTAGTTCATATAGAACTAGTTCACTTGATTACTGTCTCATATGTTTGCCTAACTTAAAGCTTCAAGCCAGCTTCTTTTAAAAACCTGAGTGGGAGAGGCGTACAGTAACGTTTTTCTCCTGAATCATTTTCTTTGTAGTGACATTTCTCATTCTAAGTATTAAGGTCTAGATTCCCATTTTGAAACACAAAGACATGTTTACCAAAAATATTGTTTACTTTAGCAGTATCAAGTGTTACCTTTGTACTGTAAGAAAAAAAGAGACCTACTGATTTTTTTTTTTTTTTTTACTGTTTTATTTTATTATTAATTTTTGTTTTTACACAGGGTCTCACTTGTTACCCATGCTGGAGTGCAGTGGTGCCATCACGGCTTACTGTAGCCTCGACCTCCTGGGCTCAGGCATTCCTCCACCTCAGTCTCCCAAGTAGCTAGGACTACAGGCGTGCACCACCATGGCCAGCTAAGCTAATCTTTGTTTGTTTGGTTAAGTTTTTTTGTTTTTTGTAGAGATGGGATCTGTTGCCCAGGCTAGTCTCGAATGCCTGGGCTCAAGCAATCTTCCCACCTTGACCTCCCAAAGTGCTGGGATTACAGATGTGAGCCACCACACCTGGCCTGTTTTCTTTTATTGGTTTTGATATTGCTAAAATGTTCTTCATGCTTTGTTGTTATTTATGGTGCCATGAATTAAGGATACCATGTACATTTGACTTATCTGGAAACATTTTTGACTTTGTTGTTTTAATAACCAAAGCAGTCTTTACAGGTAGAGTTATTCTACGTGGTAGGACTAGCTATCAGAAAGCATTCCAAAAAGATTAATTTTGACAGTGTAATTCTACCAGCAAGAACATTATCCCAGCAGTGAGAATATTTATTAACTAATTGTGGTATATGTCAGGTACCATACTAGGCACTGGGGACAGAGTAACAAATAAGAGAGAAACTTTGGTTTGAAGTTTCAAGGGAAATGCTGTCCTAAAAATCCCTCTGTTTAAAATTGTGTGATTGAGGCAAGTCAGAAAATAAACAAAATACATAAACTCAGGTGAAATATTTGGACATTTGTAGTCTGTGACAAAATAATATGTTTAAAACCTTAAACTGTTCTGTTGAAGGGATATGACAGTCTTGGGTTCTTTCCTTAGTTACTTAAATTTAGTTAATGACACTTTAAAGTGGCCCCAGCTTCTAAACCAGAGAATCAGTGCTACCTCTTCAGGGTTTAGGTAAGGGGATTTATTAGGCTTGTTACAGTGTTTGAATAGTGCTTATGTCCTCCAGCTTCTGTTGTACAACTCATAAACTCTAACAATCCTTTTGTTGTAACATGGTTAGTCTTTTGCCTTTCAGATACACTGTGCATCTTCAGTGGATTGTATACCATATTGTGTTTGCTCTCACGTTTAAATATTGCTTTAGACATAGTATTTTGGATATTGAGTTGTGACTTGTTTCTTCTGCTGTTTCATAGTATACAAAGGTGACTCTGGCTTAAGGAAAAACTTAAGAGATAAGGAACTTTTACTCTTACACCACTATTGTTTCATTTTTTGACTCAGTGCTAAGTAGGAGGAAGATTCTGAGAATATTAAAATATTTCAAAAAAATATAAGAATATGAAGAGAATTGTACCGGAAATGTTTTCAAATATTCTAAGAAAGATTTAATACAGTAAAGCTTTAGCAAACTAGAACTTACAAGCAATGAATCATTCCAGATAGCTGAGGGTTTCTCCATTTGAATACCAATGTTTAAAAAATCTTCCCAAAGTACTAATACTGTGCTTTCTATAGTATTCTGTATAGTACTTAATATTTTATTATGAAAACAAATCATTGTATTAACACTGTGATCACAACTGTGTAAAAAAGTATGTATAGTTGCAACAAAGAAAAAATAATGAAAGCATTTTTTTTAGGTTAGTAGTATTATGAAGTGATACCTTTTTTCAAAATTGTTTTAAGCTATGGCGCAGTGATTTGGGAGTTTGTTTGGAATATTTTATTTGGTTATCTTTGGAATTGTTAGTATGTTAAGTTTTTATTTTTCACATTCTTTTATCAACTCTGTAGTGTTTTGTGTCCTCTGTTGACTGTCACTTCCCGGGACTGTGCTGCCTCTAACAGGAAGTCTAAATATTTCTTTAAAAGGGTCTCTTGTTTCAGGTGCCAGCCAAGTCATTATCACCATATATCATCAGCTCATTTTGCCCAGACATTAGAGCACTTAGAGATTCAAAAGTCATTTGGAACAGAGCAGAAAGGAAAACGTAGGGTATTTCTCCTTTGTAGAGTTCCGTGATTCCCTATTTCCTTGTTGTCTTCTGTCACCAGGAAGCTGAGCAGTTAAGACATTGTATTTTGAAGAGATGGTAAAGGAGAAAAACCCAAAATTGTGCTAGAGGAGTAACACAGAGTTTCTTGATGGTTCTTTTTTTTTTTTTTCTTTTTCATTAAAGGAGTTTGGCTTTGCTTTTTTTGTTTTTCTATGACAAAAATATTTCTATTTACTTTAAAAGTTGTCAGTACAACACACCAACATCATGAAAAACATAAAATTAATCTGGTTTAATTTAGAATACAATTGAATTTAAAAGAAAGGTGTGAATTTCAGCCCCCTTTTAATTAGCAAGTGGATGTTAACAAAAATCAATCAGGCTTTGTAACTCTAAAACTGGAATCCCTGAGTCAGATTTGTAATCCCTTCTCATTAAAATTTTAACTGTTATTCAAATAGTATCTCTAAGATATTTTGATACATACTTGAAAGCTTTACTGAAAACAACTAAAGCTCACCTATGTCTTATTAAACATCTCAAATACTGATCTGATTCTTGATTTCTAGTCACATTTCTATTTTACATTTTCAAAATATGTATGGACCTACTTCATATACTTGTCATTTTAAATAACCATATAGTACAGTTTTTAATGTATAACTAAAATAAATTTTGGTCATTGGTACAATGGGCTGTTTTTGCCACTATAGTTTCATTAACGTCAATCTTAAGTAAGCACAGTAATTAAGAAAGAAGTAATACTTTCACATACAGCAACAGAATTTTTATCAGAATATATTGTAACCCTCAGGTTTCTGTTTTGGGTGATACATACTGCAACATTTGAACTTTCTCCATGTCCACATTTCCTGTTCAGGGGACAGAACGGGTTTAAAATCCACTTAATGCAGTAAGGATTCTCAAAAGGCAACAGATTATTTTTTCTTCAACTGTTTTGACTTTTATTGTTGTTGGATTTCTTTCTTGGAATAGATGGGGAAAAAAAGAATCAAGTGATGATTCATGGAATTGAGCCAATGTTGGAAACGCCTCTGCAGTGGCTGAGTGAACATCTGAGCTACCCGGATAATTTTCTTCATATTAGTATCATCCCGCAGCCAACAGATTGAAGGATCAACTGTTTGCCTGAACGGAATCATCCTTAAATGGAATTTATCAGAGCATGTCACCCTTTTGCTTCAATCAGGTTTGGTGGAGGCAACCTGACCAGAAACACTTCGCCGCTGCAAGCCAAACAGGAAAAAGATTCCATGTCAGATAAGGCCATTGGGCTGGTCTTACTTTGCATCACCTCTGCTTTCCTCCACTGCCATCATTAAACCTCAGCTGTGACATGAAAGACTTACCGGACCACTGCAAGTCTTCTGTAAAATATAATGAAGCTGAAACCTTTGACCTAAGAAGAAAATGGAAATATGTGCCACTCGATTTGTATTTCTGATTAACAAATAAACAGGGGTATTTCCTAAGGTGACCATGGTTGAACTTTAGCTCATGAAAGTGGAAACATTGGTTTAATTTTCAAGAGAATTAAGAAAGTAAAAGAGAAATTCTGTTATCAATAACTTGCAAGTAATTTTTTGTAAAAGATTGAATTACAGTAAACCCATCTTTCCTTAATGAAAATTTCCTATGTTTACAGTCTGTCTATTGGTATGCAATCTTGTAACTTTGATAATGAACAGTGAGAGATTTTTAAATAAAGCCTCTAAATATGTTTTGTCATTTAATAACATACAGTTTTGTCACTTTTCAAGTATTTTCTGACTCACGTACACTAGATCACTTTTTACTCTGTGTTACCATTTTGACTGGTCGTCATTGGCATGGGGTGGATATAGGGCATAGGATTACTTGTCTCAGGATCTGTCATAGAATTTCTTGCTGCCAATTAAAAAACCTGTGTTCTTTACACACTACACTTATAAATATTGTAACTGTTCATCTTTGCTGTTTTATCACTGTAAGCCTGTCAAATCATAGTATCCTAAAGCATCTGTATATGGTAATTTTGCATTTTTGGAAAAACCCATTCCTTCCAAGCTAGTGTTTTTCATTGGCTCTAGGTCTGTGCCAATGAAAAACTGTGGTCCCCTGGCAGACAGTCTTTTGAGGTTTAAAGATTACCTGTCTCCTGACTGGAGTACCTTTTGTTTAATTTTTACCAAAAATATTCAGAGGTTACTGGAGTTCTTATTCAATATAAGGAAAGTTTGCTGCACTTTATTACCAAGCCTCTGGGATTTTACCAATCAAACATATTTGTGCATTACATTTCGTTTCTTGTGAGCTAGCTTGCTGTCCATATTGAATGTTGACCCATTTGAGTATGCTAAAAGACTTACAGTATCAGACACGATCATGGTTTTAGATCCCATAATAACAATGAATGTTTTTCTTATAAAACATTATACGAATGCTGAAGCAAGATTCTAGTATTGTTCATTGCTTCTTTTTCTTTTTCCTTTTGTGATTTTCACTGATTAATAGCACATTTCTAAACAAAATTGGATAAAGTTAGTCAAAGACCAGATATTCTGGAATGGAAATTGTAAAACTTAATCAAAAAGAATAACCAGTACCGAATACAATCTCAGAAAATTAGAAGCAAGTAGAAAACAATTGGTTGATGTAAATGAAAGTGCCATTTTAGTAAAGGCAGGAAAAAAATAGCAATATTTGAGTTATGTAAGGATAAAAAATCCACTGACTTGTATTTTTGCACAAGAGGCTGATCTGAATATGATTGTTCACATTAAGAGTGTTTATTCGTCGGTTCGGTTTGGGGATTTTCCCCCTTGATGTTTTGACAGATTGAAGTGAGCTTCAGTGAGCAAAAGGATCAGAATGCAGGGAACGCTAAGCTGTGATAAAGTGTGGTAAGAATGGAAAGCCAGAATAGTTTTATACAGACGAGACCAGTGTCAGGCGTTTGCAGTAGGCTTGAGCGACCTTCTGATTTAGATTTGAAAGTAAATAATTTTATCAAGCCATTGCCCATTTTTACTTCCTCATTCATTATTGTACCAGCATCATAACTTTATTACTCTAATCCCAGGTAAGTCAAGCGTACGTAATGCCCCAGAGGAAGAGTAAAACCAGAAATTCATGCTGGCTTAAATAATCTATTTTTGTTTCTTTTTATTTGAATATTTAAATTTTATGGTTTATTAAAAAATTAAATAAATGTTGTGTCCGTCTTTATTTAAAACAAGTTACCTGTTGGTAAAATCATTAAAATTTCCTTAGTCACAAACTGTCATAAAAGTTTCTTGGAGAAATAGAAAGGATGGAGGGATATAGAAGAGAATATAAAAGAAAATTGGAGAAGACCCCCAATATCTGTCAAAAAAATTTGATACAGTCAAAAAAATTTGACTAATAGTAAACAGTGACCTCCTAGGAAAATAGAAATATGTTTTTAAATATTGGCATTGTTAACTAGGAAGGAATAAGTTCAGATTAAAGTAAATCATTGCCCTTTATAATGTTGATTTTCATTTGGATGACCTAAATTCTGATTATGGATACAGTTGAATTGATAAGCAGCAAGATTTTCTTACAGATTTAGGGACCTGAAGTAACTTGTTTATAATTTAAGTTTACCTATCAGTCTTTATAGGATGATGAGGTATAAACCGTGTTCCAATCTGAGTGTGAGGTGAATTCGTTTAGTGTACTAGTCTTGTTAAATTTATCGCTGGAAACAAGCTAGGAGTTGATTGTTTTCTGAGAAAACAATATATAAGCTTTGACATTGTGTGACTATAGTTTTTAATGGTTATCTTTCTAGAGTATTTTTTTAATAGACTATTTGAGATAACCTTTTCTTCAGTTTTTAGAAATTTGGTTTATGTGTGCTGGGCATGATGGCTCACGCCTGTAATCCCAGCACTTTGGGAGGCCGAGGCGGGCGGATCACAAGGTCAGGAGATCGAGAGCATCCTGGCCAACATGGTGAAACCCTGTCTCTACTAAAAATACAAAAATTAGCTGGGAGTGGGGGCGTGGTGGGCGCCCGTAATCCCAGCTACTCAGGAGGCTGAGCCACGAGAATTGCTTGAACCCAGTAGGCAGAGGTTACAGTGAGCCAAGATCCTGCCACTGTACTCCAGCTTGGTGACAGAGGAAGACTGTCTTAAAAAAAAAAAAAAAAAAAAAAAAAAAAAAATTTGTTTATGTGGGTCATACCAGAGAATGACAGTCTCACTTTTATTTATCATATTATTAATATTTAGGTCTGAGGTAAGTTGGCTTTCCTGTTACATGTGCCAGCATGGTTGAAATACAAATGTAAAGCCGGCCGGGCGCGGTGGCTCAAGCCTGTAATCCCAGCACTTTGGGAGGCCGAGACGGGTGGATCTCGAGGTCAGGAGATCGAGACCAACCTAGCTAACACGGCGAAACCCCGTCTCTACTAAAAAATACAAAAAACTAGCCGGGCGAGTTGGCGGGCGCCTGTAGTCCCAGCTACTCGGAGGCTGAGGCAGGAGAATGGCGTAAACCCGGGAGGCGGAGCTTGCAGTGAGCTGAGATCCGGCCACTGCACTCCAGCCTGGGCGACAGAGCAAGACTCCGTCTCAAAAAAAAAAAAAAAAAAAATGTAAAACCTTGGGGTGTAATGGACAAATCAGGTGTGACCATATTTATGAATATTTGAACCTATTCATTTGTCAATGGATGGAGTCCATCAAAATACCTATTTGCCTGAGTCCTGTCATCCTCTTGTTTCCTAAATATATTTATCTCCTGGTCTGAAAATATTAAAAATTACAAGGACGGTAGAGAGGAAAGAAGAGAGGCATGCCTCTTTTCAGATCATTTGAGAGTAAGTGAAGACTTGGACATTATAAAAATGTATTTACTATGTAGCTTTCTTTGACAAAAGCATCTTTCATATTATCAAACATGAATTATAAATTTGATTCTTTATGCTTACAAGCAGATATAGTACTACTGTAAAATCTAGTAGGCACAATATAGTAACGATGGAGTGAAAGACTCAATTTTTAGGTCCTTTAGGTACCTCATTAAGTACTTAGATTTTTTTTTTTTTTGTACTTTATGTTCTAGGGTACATATGTGTACATGTGCCATGTTGGTGTGCTGTACCCATTAACTCATTTACATTAGGTATATCTCCTAATGCTGTCCCTCCCCTCTCCCGCCACCCCACAACAGGCCCCGGTGTGTGATGTTCCCCTTCATGTGTCCAAGTGTTCTCATTGTTCACTTCCCACCTATGAGTGAGAACATGCAGTGTTTGGTTTTTGGTTCTTGCAATAGTTTGATGAGAATGATGGTTTCCAGCTGCATTCGTGTCCCTACAAAGGACGTGAACTCATCCATTTTTATGGCTACGTAGTATTCCATGGTGTATACGTGCCACAGTTTCTTTTTTTTTTTTTTGAGACGGAGTCTCACTCTGTCGCCCGGGCTGGAGTGCAGTGGCCAGATCTCAGCTCACTGCAAGCTCCGCCTCCCGGGTTCACGCCATTCTCCTGCCTCAGCCTCCCGGGTAGCTGGGACTACAGGCGCCGCCACCTCGCCCGGCTAGTTTTTTGTAGTTTTTAGTAGAGACGGGGTTTCACCGTGTTAGCCAGGATGGTCTCGATCTCCTGACCGTGATCCGCCCGTCTCGGCCTCCCAAAGTGCTGGGATTACAGGCTTGAGCCACCGCGCCCGGCCAGTGCCACAGTTTCTTAATCCCGTCTGTCATTGATGGACATTTGGGTTGGTTCCAAGTCTTTGCTATTGTGAATAGTGCCGCAATAAACATGTGTGCATGTGTCTTTATAGCAGCATGATTTATAATCCTTTGGGTATATACCCAGTAATGGGATGGCTGGGTCAAATGGTACTTCTAGTTCTAGATCTTTGAGGAATCACCACACTGTCTTCCACAATGGTTGAACTAGTTTACAGTCCCACCAACAGTGTAAAAGTGTTCCTATTTCTCCATATCCTCTCCAGCACCTCTAGTTTCCTGACTTTTGAATGATCACCATTCTAACTGGTGTGAGATGGTATCTCATTGTTTTGATTTGCATTTCTCTGATGGCTACTGATGAGCATTTTTTTTCATGTGTCTGTTGGCTGCATAAATGTCTTCTTTCGATTTTCAAGTGCAAAATCATTTTTATTAACTGTGTTACTCTATTAGAATGATAAACAGTGAGATAAAGACAAATCTGAACATTGAGGGATGTCAGTGCACTTTGATGTGTAAGTTGACTCCTATGAAAGTGATTAGTTTGGCTTTCCCTGTGTGGCTTTCTTACCTCCACATCTCAAGAATAAATAAAGTACAAGTAGACATTTTCCATTTTTTCCCCCAGTTTTCAGTGGAGTATGTAGCACACAGTTGGTGTTTAGCAAGTGTGTATAAAAAGAAGGATTACTTAATAACTTTATAATCAGTGTTATATTTTTCTGGTAAGAATACCAGCCATAAAAATAGAACCTTGTCATTTAGAAATCAGTATACATACAAAGTGTACTTGGTTTGGCCTGCCATTAGTGATGAAGACTTGCTTACTCAAATCGACTACTTTCAGTAGGAACCACTGTGGACCAGACCCTTGCGTCAGTCCACATTCATTTTAGTTGCAGTATAGACCGCAGCACATATCTTCTGTTTCAACATCACTCTAATTTAAGCAGCCCCTAAAGCTGGAGCTATTCTCACCAAGCATCTGGAGGTATTTGTTAATTCTGACCTTTTCATAAATGAGTGATTTGTGTCTTGCTTTTGCTTAGAACTTTACTTCTGAAAATAAGAGCTATTTAATGCAACATTTCCCAAACTTTCTTGACCATAGAGTTTTTTTTTCTTTCCTAGTATCATGACATCCTATTGAACTCTAGCATGGGAAATAGTGCATTAAATCATTAGCTCCTAATGACCTAGAGTTTATAGCATAAATCTTACTTTTCCCTTTCTGACAACTCTTTAGCTATTTGAAAGAAGCTCTCAAGCATCTGACTCATCTCCAAACAAAATAGCTCTAGCCTGTTCATTCCTTCCTCCAAGTATCTCCCATTTTGTCAGTGTCACTCTTGAAATTCATCTACCAAGTATATACTGTATACTGAGTAATACATGTCAAGTCATGTGCTGTCGGCAGGAGATGGAGTAGTTTAGGTTTTCATAATGCCAATATTGGGTGTATAGTCTGGCTGCTCCATTGTGCCATAATCTGACAGATCACATCCAGAGTAAGATTTAGTGAAAGGGCTAGGAATTAACTATAAGTTCTGTTTACGAAACATCCATCCAAATATAAAAACTCAGGCAAATTGCCAATGGATTGGAGAAAACCTCAATTCGTAGGTATGAGAGTAAGTAGGAATTCAAGGGGTATATTTGCTCTCAGGGAGTCACCATAAAACTAGCCAAGAGAGCCATGGAGCTGAAATACGGTATTCTGTTATCAGTCACCAAGATCCCCAGATAGAATGTGGCTGAGGTCAAGTAGAGAGGGACTGGCTTCACAGATGGGTAGTTTTCTGTGGTACTGGCACATAGAGAAGATATTTCTGATCTCTAGCTGTACTTGTTCGGGACTTGATGACTTTGTCTTTTTGTGTTGCCTAGTGCATATTTTCCAAGTAAGGTATGTTGTCGAATGCTCACTTCTGTAAGGTGGGTTTTGATATTCTTGTTACTCAGAACTGTTAGTTTTTAGCTTTCTTTTACAAAGACAGTCACTCATTGACCTAGAAACTATCTGACCGGAGCGATTTTGTAAAAGCCAAGGGAAATTTGTCATCTCCTGACTACCAGCCTTTTTCTGCATATGCCATCTCAACCATGTCTTGCTGAAGAGTTTGGTCATGCTCACTACCTGTATTTCCATGGCTCCTTTTGTCATTGTTTTGAAATTCATTATAATGTAATATGAAATGTCAACTTATCCTGATGCTGATATTAAGTGAAGTATGACAGAGAAAGTTATTGATGATATCTGAAGGTATCACCAGGTCTTGGAGCCAACTTTAAAAAGTGAGGGAGCAAATCAGGTAAAAACTAAATAATTTTTGTTAATTTTGTTTTTTATTTATTTACTTTTTTTGAGACAGAGTCTTGCAGTGTCGCCCAGGCTGGAGTGCAGTTACGCAATCTCACCTCACTGCAATCTCCACCTCCCTGCAATCTCCACCTCCCTGGTTCAAGCAGTTCTCCTGCCTCAGCCTCCCTAGTAGCTGGGATTACAGGTGCCCACCACCACATCCAGCTAATTTTTTTTTTTTTTTTTTTTTTTTTTCAGTAGAGACAGGGTTTCACCATGTTGACCAGGCTAGTCTTGAACTCCTGGCCTTGTGATCTCCCCACCTCGACCTCCCAAAGTGCTGGGATTACAGGCATGAACCATGGCACCTGGCCAAAACTAATTTGTGGACTGGATAGTGCATGCGATATTGGAGCGAAAAAAATAGAAATGCCAGATGAGTTGCGACTGTCAGTAATCCAACTCAGATATACGGTGGACATCTTTCATTATGGGCAGAACATTTAGAACAGCTCAATAAAACCAGCTCTAACTGCTAATTCTATGTTAGGCATATTCTCCTAGATTTTATAGAATTCCACATGATTCATTTGTTTGTTCAAACATTTGTTGAGCAAATAGAGTACTGGAAGTTCTAGAAAGAACAAGACATGGTCTCTTGACCTTAAGGGACCTTCTCTTCTTAGAGAAGACAAAAATAACTGTACAACATAATACTTGGAAATTGCAATGAGAAAGACACAAATAAAGCACTATGAGGAAATAGAGCCGACAGACCTGTTTTCTTTGAGTTAACTTGGATGATACCTTTCTTGGCCTCTCAGCAGCATTTGACACTTGATCACACCTTGTTTCACTCTTGAAACACTTTCTTCAATGGGCACCACACCCTTCTGGTTTTCCTCCTAACTCAGCACCTTTCTCAGTTTCCTTTGATTCTTCTCTACTTTAACTCCTAATATTGAAATATCTCAGGGCTCAGCCTTTGGTTCCGTTTCTGTAGCTACACTCAGTATATGAGCACATTCCATGGTTTTTAACACCATCTATGTGTTAACTCCAGTATTTACCTCTCTCCTGAGCTCCAAACTTAATACACAACCACCTACTTGTCATCTATCCCAGATATGTAATAGTTCACCTTTTCTGAGTGACGGTGGGAGGTCAAAGTAGAACTCTTGATTTTCCTCCGAACCTATACCTCTCCCTTTCTCTTCCATCTGAATAAATGCGACCTAGTCACTTGGTCCCACAATGTAGGAGTCCTAATTTAATTTCCCATCTCTTCTCATGTATACCATAGCCATCAGTAAGTCCTGATGAACCTACCTTAAAATATACTCTGAACCTATCTACTGACCACCTTCACTGCTACTATGTAAGTCTAAGCAACCAGTCATCATCTCTCACCTGGACTACTACAGTAGCCTTTTATCTGGCTTCCCTGCTTCTGTTCTGCTCCCCTTCAGTCTTCAAAATATAGTGTGTTTCTTCAAGTGACATCGTGGCAGTTCCTTGATCAAAACATTTCAGCATCTTTCCATCCCACCCAGAATGTATCTAAGCTCCTTACCAAGTTCTGCTTCATCTGATCTCTGCATCTGACATCTGTCACACTGCCTTGGCTACTTTAGTATATCTACACTGGCCTTGCCCATCTTATCCCTTGAATATGTCAAGATCATTCTCCCTCCAGGGACTCTGCACCTGATGTCATCTCTACCTAGAACTTTGTTTGTCTGACTTGTCTCCTTCATCTGTGTATCTGCTTATGTGTCACCCTTTCTTAGAGGCCTTTCCTGACCACCTGATCTAAAATTATACCCCAAGCCCACTTGCAGACCCATCTCACTCTATCACTTTATATTTCTTCATCACATTCTATCTCCTCTTCATAGTATATCTCACTCTGAAATTATGTATTTATTTGTTCATGGCTCTATAGTTAACAGTTATTGAATGTTTACAATGTCCCACACACTGTTCTAGGTGCTTTTTGAATATTAACTCATTTAATTTCAGAGCTATATGATATCATCACTAATATTGTCCCCACAGGGAAACTGAGATACAGGACAAGGAACTTTCTCAGCATCATGATAGAGTTGGATTGAAACCTAGCAGAACGGGTCCAGAGACCACACTCTTACCCACTTCCTGAATTGCCTTGCCATATTTTTGACCTCACAACAGACAAGTTTGAGGGCAGGAACAACTTCTCTTTATCCCCATACTTCTGGCATATCACAGGGGGTTATTAAGTATTTATCAAATTAATACATTTTGATAACATTTGAGTAGGTTAGGAAAAGCTTCACTGAAGAAGTGGCTTTTGAGTTAGAACTTCAAGAAAGGGTAAAATTGGGGAAAGCGGGAAGAAAAGTGTGTGATGAGCTAGATGGAACCACAGGAACAAAAACTCAGAGGGATGGTTGTACAATTGGGCTGCACCTAAGTCACTTGTAGGAGACAGCAAGATAAAACAGGAAAGGTATATTCTGAAAAGATTATGAAAAGCCTTGAGCATCAGGCTAGGGAGATGAGATTTTATTTGAGGTGCAATAAGAGCCACTGAATATTTTTAATAGCTAGATCATGTGCTCACAGCAACCTTTTAAGATGCTGACTGGTGGTAGTGTGCAAGGAGGTTTAGGGTTAAGTCTGTTCTAAACCTGGGAGAACAATGACAAAGCTACTGTGATTTGCTGAGCCAGTGGTTTTCCAGCCTTTTTTCGGCAGGAAAATCTTCAATAAAACCTTGCCCAAATGTCCAGTAGGTCAAAGAGGAGCTTCTCTGGTTGAAGCAGGATGGCTGGCCCAGAAGCTGACCTGCCAGCACCCCCTTCCCTATTATGCCAGCTTTTTGGGCACCTGTTCAGGATCTCTGTGCTCCTCAGACAACTGATTGAATAGCTCTTGCCTGGCCCTGTTGATAATAAAGTCTGATGACCAAAAGCAGTAGTGTCAAGAGTTGAAAGTGACATTGAAGAGAAAATAGAGGAAGAATCAACTGAACAATATGGGAGACCTGGAGGGAAGAAGTCAGTGGTGATGAAAACTCTTACGAAATGGGAGATCAGTTACCCACAAAAGAATTTAGTTGGGAAAAACAGATGATGTGTTTAGTTTTGAACCAGGATTAAGTACTCAGACTTGAGGTGTTAAGACAGACAGGGGTTCTCAATGTTGCCTGCCCTTCCCGATCACCTGTGGAGCTGTTATCAAAACTACACATTCTTGTACCCCACCCCCGTCTCCTGCAGTTGGTTGAATCAGTTTGGGCGGGCACCAGGTCTCAAGATTTGTGTAACACTTCACTAGTGATTCTGATTTGCACTACTAAAACGTTGTTGGCATAGAATCATCAGTGAGCATTGTCAGTGTGAGGCTGCGGCTCCTGAGATCAGGGCTGGAAATCATAACCCACCTGGAAGGGAGGGTTGGAGCCAAGAGTTTGGCATGGAATTGAATCAGTCACACTTGCCAATAGCTTTCACATGTTTCCACCTCTCCCCATCCTCACTGCAGATTCATTCAAGCCACTAACATCTCTTCCCTGTTACAGTGGCCTCAGAACTACAGTCCCTATGCCCCTTTACTTTCTTTCTCCTTCTGGCAGCCAGAAAGATAATTTACAAATTCAACTTAGGTCCACTTTTTCTTCTTTTTTTTTTTTTTTTTTTTTTAAGACAGAGTCTCGGTCTGTTGCCAGGCTGGGATGCAGTGACACTATCTTGGCTGCAAGCTCCGCCTCCCAGGTTCAAGCAATTCTCCTGCCTCAGCCTCACGAGTAGCTGGGATTACAGGCATGCGCCACCATGCCTGGCTAATTTTTGTATTTTTAATAGAGACGGGGTTTCACCATGTTGGTCAGGATGGTCACGAACTCTTCACCTTGTGATCCACCCGCCTCGACCTTCCAAAATGCTGGGATTACAGGCAGGAGCCACCACACCCAGCCCAGGTCCACTTTTCTCTGCTGTTTGAAATCTTTAGATGGATTCCTTTTGACTTTAGGATGAAATCCAAAATCCTTACCATGATAAAAGCTTTGCGAGCTCTGGATCCTCCCCACTAGATGTTTTTTTCTCCAATTCTCTTCCTCTTCTTCATGATCCAGCATACTACACCTCTTTCAGAGTGTCAAAACACAATACTGTCCCTGGTTTCAAACTCTTGCCTCTACTGATTCCTCCCTTGAATGTCTCCCCTCTCTACTTCCTTTTGCTTACTAATTTCTAATCATTATTTTCCTCAATTCCTCTGGACTTTCCAACTGGCCAACCCCTTCCTAGTAGGGTTGCCACAACATAGCAGATAAAAATACAAGACACCCAGGTGAAGTTGAATTTCAGATAAACTAGAAGTAAATTTTTAGTCTAAGTATATCCTATGCAATATTTGGTACATATTCATACTAAAAAGAATTTGTTGTTTTTCTGAAATTCAGCTTCAACTGAGTATTCTGTATTTTCTCTGGAAACCCTACTTCCTGAACTAGATTTGGTTAGAACTAGATTTGAGTTAGAATGACCTAGCTCCCCTAGCTCATTCCCATTTGTATTAATTGCCCCAGATCTGTGTTTTCTGGTATGCTGTAAGTTCTGTGAGGACAGGGCCTGGGTCTGCTGTGTTCACCAATACTTAACACAGTGCAACGGCATGTCACAAGCCTTTATTAGATGGATGAACACAATGAGAGGCTTGGAGTTCCAGTGAAAGGCCAGGGCTGAAGATTCTGTCTGGGAAGTTTTCTGCCTGGAGGTGACCTTTGAAGTGGGAGGGGTGGCATATAACAAAAGTATAGGGTAGAAAGAGAAGAGGAGCCCTTGGGCTGACCTGAGGGGACCAACCTATGCTTGGGGGACAGAAAGACGAAGAAGGGCAGATCTTTGAGACAATCATGCTAAAGAGAGAATTCACAAACTACAAGGGGATCTAGGGAAATAATAGACCAGATCTTTGGATTTGGCAGTTTGGGACCTTCAAGAGAAGTGTTCTGAGTCTGCTAGTTGTCAGGTTGCTGATGACTCTTAAGAAATTTAGTGGCCGGGCGCGGTGGCTCAAGCCTGTAATCCCAGCACTTTGGGAGGCCGAGACGGGCGGATCACGAGGTCAGGAGATCGAGACCATCCTGGCTAACATGGTGAAACCCCGTCTCTACTAAAAATACAAAAAACTAGCCAGGCGTGGTGGCGAGTGCCTGTAGTCCCAGCTACTCCAGAGGCTGAGGCAGGAGAATGGCGTAAACCCGGGAGGCGGAGCTTGCAGTGAGCTGAGATCCGCTCCAGCCCAGGCGACAGAGCAAGACGCTGTCTCAAAAAAAAAAAAAAAAGAAAGAAAGAAATTTAGTAACGGGACAAAAAAAGGTAAGACTGTAGCCCAGCTGTTAACATGGTGGAGAGAAGGGAGACCTGCCTCAGTGTGTTGGTGAAAGGGAAGGGATCAGTGGACAGAGAGGGTGATTGTTCTGGGGAAAGGAGTCATGGATGGTCTGGGAAGAAGTAGAGAAGATGGATTAAGGAAAGAGGCTGAGGCAGGTGAATCACTTGAGGTCAAGAGTTCAAGACCAGCATGGCCATCATGGCAAAACCTTGTCTCTACTACAGATAAAAAAATTAGCTGGGCATGGTGGCAGGCGCCTGTAATCCTAGCTTCTTGGGAGGCTGAGGCAGGAGAATCACTTGAACCTGGAAGGCAGTGGTTGCAGTGAGCCAAGATCACGGCATTTCACTCCAGCCTGGGCAATAAGAGTGAAACTCCATCTCAAAAAACAAGAAGAAAGAAAAAAAAAGAAAAGAGGAAGAATGTTTCACAAGTAAGAAGGAGGATGTAAACAATGATTATTACAGTCATTCTTAATAAGTTAGTGTCAAAAAAATCACACTGTTCCTATTACTAAAGATTATATACAGGGTTCACTAAGAATATAACCTGAATTTGAACATAGTAAAGGTTTCTTAGCCTGCAGATTCTCAAACTCTTTTTTTGAGACGGAATCTCGCTCTGTCGCCAGGCTGGAGTGCAGTGGCACAGTCTCAGCTCACTGCAATCGTCCGCGATCTCAGCTCTCAGCTCACTGCAATCTCCGCCTCCCAGGTTCAAGCAATTCTCCTGCCTCAGCCTCCCGAGTAGCTGGGATTAACAGGCATGTGTCACCACACCCAGCTAATTGTTTTTGTATTTTTAGTAGAGACAGGGCTTCACCATGTTGGCCAGGCTGGTCTCGATCTGCTGACCTTGTGATCTGCCCCGCCTCCGCCTCCCAAAGTGCTGGGATTACAGGTGTGAGCCACCGCACCCAGCCTGAGATTCTCAAGCCTTAGCAGACATTGGAATTAGCACTTGCAAGATTTTGATTAATCAGGTGGGTCAGGGCCTAAAATCATTTCGTGAAAACACCCAAGCTGCGGGTCTTCGATTTTTTTCATTCTTACATCCATTACGTTTTTTTTTTTTCTTTTCTTTTTTTTTTTTTTATTATACTTTAAGTTCTAGGGTACATGTGCACAACGTGCAGGTTTGTTACATATGTATACATGTGCCATGTTGGTGTGCTGCACCCATTAACTCATCATTTACATTAGGTATATCTCTAATGCTATCCCTCCCCCTACGCCCTCCCCACAACAGGACCCAGTGTGTGATGCTCTCCTTCCTGTGTCCAAGTGATCTCATTGTTCAATTCCCACCTATGAGTGAGCCATTAAGCTTTTTTTCTCCCCCTGCTTTTTAAAATGGCAACTGAATATAAATGTTTCACATTTGGCTTAACCTTGTAGTGAAATCTATAAGAAAAATTGAACATCTTTTCTCCTGAAGTTAGATGAAATGTGATCAAAATACATCTCACAAACACTACGTGAGCCAGGTGCAGTGGTGCATGCCTGCAGTCCCAGATACTCTGGAGGCTGAGGTAGGAGGATCCCTTAAGCCCAAGAGTTCGAGATGAGCCTGGGCAACTTACAAGACCCTGTCTCTAAAATGTTAAAATTAAAAATGCTTAATGTTTATCCCAAGCATTCATTCCCTCAATACTAAGCAAGAAGGAGTTTTCTTTGGAATTTGAAACTGTATTGTTTTGGAATGCAAGAAAATAGAAAATTGCTTAAATGCATAATGTGATATTGATGAAATACTTATCTGTAGTTAATTACTAATCAGCTATTTGAGAGATCTATTGTCTGTTGATTCAAAAGGAATTTTAAAAAGAAATATTTTCTTAAAATATTTTGTGGGTATTAGTATGATTCATTACTAATGGTTTAGAGGTGATTTTAAAATGTTTACATTAAACAAAGTAATGTTTAACAGAAAAGCACCATATAGTCACGTGTCAGTTAATGAGGATACATTCTGAGAAATGCATCATGAGGCAATTTCGTCGTGTGAGCATCATAGAACGAACATACACAAACATACATGGTATAGCCTACTACACACCTGAGATACATGGTCTAGCCTATGGCTCTTAGGCTACAAACCTGTGCAGCATGTTACTGGACTGAATATTGTAGGCAATGCTAACACAATGGTAAGTATTTTTGTATCTAAACATAGAAAGGTACAGTAAATATATAGTAGTTTAATCTTATGGGATTGCTGTCATACATGCAATTTGTCATTGACCCAAATGTTATTATGTAGCCCATGACTGTGTTATGCAAGTGTGCTATTTACAGCATAACTGTAGGACTTATTTCTTTAATGAATTCCTAGTTTAGAATTTATTAATCATGATTTCAGTCTTATCAGCGCATTTCTGGCACTTCATCTAAAACCTCATTTGAAGACAATATTAAAACGAGCTCTTCACAGGCTCATTGGCCTACCCATCAAACCATGTGCTAGATCTCACAGAAAGCAAAAGGCTCAAAGAGGATTCAAGCATAAATCAAAAGAAAGCGTTTCTTGTAAACTGTAACCAAAATTCAAAGTTTTCTTCCTTTGGAATCATTCTTTTTAATTTATGTTTTAGTTTCAAATAGGTAGTACATGTACAAAATTCAAAAGTGAAAGTCTCTCTCTCTCTCCCTCCATCCTGTCCCTTCTTCACAGAACTCCCTTGCGTTAACCAGTTTCTTGTATATTTTTCAGAGAGCTGCTAGGCATTGTGACATGTGTTTATGCATGTGCGCATGTGCACACACAGGATAGTGACATACTATAGTCACTGTCCTAGAATTTCTTTTTTTCACTGTGTATATTTTAGATATTATTTCATATTGGTACACATAATCTACCCTGTTATTGTTGTGTGTTATCTAGTGTTCCTCTGAACTGTCTCCTTACATTTTGGATAACTGGGCATGGGTCTTCATGGGTCTGCATAACTGGGCATGGGTCTTCAAAATTTTTTTGATTTTGAAATTTTTGATAACTGGGCATGGGTCTTCATGGGTCTGCATAACTGGGCATGGGTCTTCAAAATTTTTCTACCAGTTGAATATTTTTCATAAAGTTATGTGTAAGTGAATATATTTAGCATTTAGGACCATTAAGGAGGAATGTCTGGATGCCTGCAGGGCAATTCAGTGTTCCTCTGAACTGTCTCCTTACATTTCCAGAGACCGTCTGGAAAGCTTCAAAACCTCCACTAACTCCATCCCACGGCGCTGAGTCCCTGCTGGGTTTCACAGAACACGAGACAGAGCTGGGAGAGGATGCCGTCCACTTCTGCCTGTCAGCAGACCCACCCATTAACACCATCAAGAAGCACTTCAGGGAACGAAGTTTATGTCCTAGGACTTTCATACCTGTGGTTGAACATTAAGGCCATTCAAAACCAATGCTAACATTTGCATGCTTTCTAATGATGCAAACGTAATTACTATGTACAAAAATACAAATCCAGCAGGCATCTGAGAGACCTAACATAACAAAAAATGGCTCTGAGGTTCAAGTGGGGCTCCCAGGAGGCATTCCTTATCCATTTATCCAGTCACTCATCTAGTCAACACATATTTTTAAACATTTACTATGTTCCAGGTGCAGTTCTAGGTACTAGAGATATGATGATTAAACATAGACAAGGTTCCTGCCTTCGTGGAGCTTACATTCAGTGGGGAATATCAGACTCCACCTTACAAAACCAATTAGTCTGTCTCTTTCTCATTCTTGTCATCACTTTCTCTCATACTCCTTTCTCTCTCTCTGTCTCTCTGCCCACCCTCTGCCCCTGCAACGTGTAAAACCCTGTGCTTTGCTCATGATTTTCACCACCCAAGATCCCATTCCTTGTCTAAATTCATCTATGCATCTTCCAAGTGTTTTTAAGTATCTTTGTGCCCAGCAGGATTTGTAGGGCTTTGTGGGTGCTCCATAAGACCAACTGAATGAAGGTCCTGCTCTTGTTAACAAGGCTCAACTTATTTTAAGTGACCTTTTTTTTTTTTTTTTGAGACAGGGTCTCGCTTTGTCACCCAGGCTGGAGTGCAGTGGCACAAACACAGCTCATTGCAGCCTCAACCTCCTGGGCTCAAGCGAACCTTGCACCTCAGCCTCCCGAATAGCTGAGACTGCAGGTGTGCACCAACACGCCTGGCTAATTGTTTTTCCTTTTTTCTTAGAGATGGGGTCTTGCCATGTTGCTCAGGCTGGTCTCAAACTCCTGGGCTTAGGCGATCTTCCTACTTTGTTCCCCTGTGGTGCTGGGATTACAGGCATGAGACATTGCACCTGGTGAAACTTTTAATTTTGAAACAGTTTTATAGTCAGAGAAAAGTTTCAAAGATAGTAAAAGAGTTCCCACATGCCCCTTACCCAGCTCTCCCTTTTGCTAGGATCTAACAGTACATTTCTCACAATTAATGTACTAGTACTGATACGTTATTAATAACTAAAGTCCATATTTTATTCTGATTTCCTTAGTTTCTCCACTAATTTCCTTTTTCTGTCGAGAGTTCTATCTAGGACACCATGTTGTGTGTAGTTGTCATGTCTTCTTAATCTCCCTGTTCTGTGACAGTTTCTAGTTATTTTTAATGAAGCTTTGACACATGTGAGGAGTACTCATCAGGTATTTTGTAGAATGCTCCTCTATTTGAGTTTGATGCTTGTTTCATGTCACACTGGGTTTATGGGTTATTGGGAGGAAGACCACAGAGATGAAATGCCCTGCTCACCACATCACATTGGCAGGACATGCTATCACATGACATCACTGGGGAAGTCCACCTTGACCTCCTGGCCAGGGTTCTGTTTGCCAGGTTTCCCCACTCTTTCCCCACTCCACTGTTTAGAAGGAATCGCTAAGTGTAGTACTTCCTCCTCTCAAGAGGGCAGGGTGGGATGAGGAGAATAAGCTATATCTCCTTGAGGGTAGTAAAGTTTCTGTATCCCTTATCCAAAATGCTTAGGACTAGAAGTGCTTCAGACTTCAGATTTGTTCAGATTTTGGAATATTTGCACATACATGATGAGATATCTTGGGGCTGCGACCCAAGTCTAAACCCAAAATTCATTTATGTTTTATGTATACCTTATACACATAGTCTGACAGTCATTTTATACAGTACTTTACATAATTTTGTGAATGAAAAAAGTTTTGACTGCATTTGACTGCGACTTGTCACGAGGTCAGGTGTGGAATTTTCCATTTGTAATATCATGTTGGCACTCAAGAAGTTTCAGATTTGGCAGCATTTTGGATTTTGGGTTTTCAGATTAGGGATGTGCAATCTGTATCTGCATTAATTATTTGAAATTCTTCTGTAAAGAAGATTTATCTCTTCCATTATTTAGAAAACCATTTGTTTATATCAGTATTAACTTTCATGAATAATGTTTGGGGTTATAATCTGATTGTAGGTTGTTTATTTGTTGCTCAGATTGTCCTGGCTTTGGCCATTGGGAGCTTTCAGCTTGGCTCCTGTGCCTTTCACGTGCCCCCTTCCTTTTGTTTTCTGAGCACTTCCTTACTGTCTAGCACTACTTGTATATTTCTTGCTCCAGCCTTAGAATTGGCCATTTCTCCAAGAGACTGATTCCTTTTACTTGGAAGTCTTCTTTTTAAATCCAGGCCTCAGCATCACATACCCACTCAGTCAGTGAATATTTATATCCCACTCTGATGCTAATTATTGAACCCATGCTGGGTATACAATGAGGAACAAAGCAGATAAAGTCCCTGCCTTCAAAAGCCAACCATGTGAGGTAGACAAAGAGCAAATCTCAACAATGAAATATTTCATTACAACTCTAATACATTCACTAAAGAGAAGGGACAAGGGGTTGAGAATAAAAATAACCCCAGTCAGGCGCCTGGTTTAGATCAGGTGGTTGGAGAAAGCCCCTGTAAGTGGCTGACATTTAGGTAGAAAGCTGAAAGATGAGAAAGAACCAGCCATTTGAAGAACAGAGGAAGGAGTGTTCTCAAATTGCAGTCAGTGGGTCATGACTAGCTTTTTTAAAAAAAGGAATAGAAAATATCAGAAGTATTATAAAATACTTTTTCCTTTTATGTATAGGTATGTGTTGATGCATTTACTGGTACATTATATAAAATGTATTAATGGGAATTATGGCCCCCAAAAGTTTGAAAGCTACTGTTTTAGGCAGAAATAAAAGCAGATTGAAAGCTCTGAAAAGCAAATAACCTTACACATGCTTAAGGATCTGAAAGGAGGCGCTTGTGCGGTATGAACATGGGATGTGAGAAGAGGCCAAAGACACAGGAGGCACGCGGCTGCCCAGCAGGGCTAGGAGGATGCGGGGTGTTTCACTTAAGGAGTGATGGGAAGCCATTTAACAAGGAAGTGGTAATGGTTTGAAAAGATCTTTTAGGCTACAAAGTGGAGAATGGGGGGAGACAGGAAAAGAGGAAGCAGGGAGCATTCAGTAGGAAGGCACTTATGTTGGTCCAAGCAAGAAGAGTCCCTAGATATGTGCAGCTCACATCCCATTGTCTGTCTGGGTCTCCCAGCCACTGGAACAATGTGGGGAACACTGCAGACCTTCAACATACACATTGATGGACTGAATAAGTTACACGATTCTAGTAAACAGAGAGAGAAATGGATGAGTTAAGATACATTTGGAAAATGGCCTCGCTGATAGAGTATGGGGGAAGTGGAGAGGGAAACAGGGACCCCCTTTACACATCTAGCCCCGCCATACTTATTTATGTTTTCTTTCTCACGTCGGACTACAGAGGGTGGTTAACAGTGCTCTTTCAACTCTTCAGGCTGCGTTTCCACCTCGGTGCTTAGTCATATTGGCCAGAAGTGGAAATAACAGAATTTTCCTAGAGAAACTGAGATTGAGTAGAATCGCAAAAACCAGTTTTTATTACAAATTCTCTACCCTATATGACTTTATAGTCTTTGATGCCAAATCTCTGAACCTTTGGGAGAGTCAACCAGCAGCAAATAGAGATCTTCAGGGTGGTCCCAACACTTTTGGGATTCAGCCTTCTGATAGAGAGCTGGTGAGGTAATAGTGTATGTAGCTAATGTGTTCCAAAGAACTTTCTGCCACCTGGTTTTACATTCTATTAAATATATATTGTGTGAGGCTGGGCGCAGTGGCACACACCTGTTATCTCAGCACTTTGGGAGGCCAAGGCAGACATTGCTTCCCTGGAGTTTGAGACCAGCCTGGGCAACATGGTGAGACCCTGTCTCTACCACAAAATACAACAATTAGCTGGGTGTAGTGGTGCAGGCCTGTAGTTCCAGCTACTTGGGAAGCTGTGCGGGGGAGGATCACTGGAGTTTGGGAGGTCTAGGCTGCAGTGAGCTGTGATCGCACCATTGCATTCCAGCCTGGGCAGCAGAGGGAGACCCTGTATCAAAAACAAACAAAAATATATTGTGGCCAAACCCTTTCTTGGCCCTGCTTTTCTTGTCAGGCTGATCCTGCATCTGTAGCTGGCTGCCCGTGCTCGTGCTTCTTTCCTCAGCAGAGTGCAGCTGTCACTTGTCACTGGTGGAACCCGGAGGAGAAATGACTTAGACTGAGCTATACCAGAGCAGAAAACGGAAGAAGCCAGACCTCAGGAATAGAAAAACGAGGGTCCTGTCTGGAAAGTCAGGTGGGCATCAGAGATGTCTGTGCTCCAGAAATGCTGATGAATTTTAGAGGATTAGTCATTTTTGTCAAATGGGTTTTATGCTATTGATTGAGAAACCAAAGCGACAATCAGATGTTACTGGGAGCGGCACCAGCAGTGTTCACATTGGTTAAGAATTTCCATGCAACGGAAAATCAAATGCAAGCCAACTTAAGCCAACCAAGGGATTGCATTGGCTCACAGCCTGAAAACTCCACAGCTTGATCTGGAATTTACACCCTCTTCACGATCCCAGCACCAGGTCTGTTTTGTTCATAAGGGCTTCCTCTTCTCTGTGCTGACTTCATGCGCAGACTGGCACTTCTCTTGGTGGCACAAATGGCTGAGGGATTTTGGGCTTTCTGTGTTCTCCAATACACCAGCCAGAAAGAGGAATTGTCTCCACTATGTTACAACAGAGGACTGAGGAAGCTTTTTCCCAGAAGCTCGATGAACGTTTCCTCAAACCTCATTGGCCTGAATCAGCCTATATGCCCACCCCTGAGCCAATCACCCGGCCAGATGATGGGTGCTGTGATTGACCTAAGCACAGGAGGACCCACCCCTAGAAGCTGGCTGTATCCACCTGCCAGAGAAGGGGGAGGCAGTGCCTGGGGTTCCCTCCAGGCAAAACCTTGGTGCTGAGGCAGGAAAAGGTGCAGTGGATGTGGCGGGAGGCAACTTATGAATGTTTACTACCTCAACATCATTATTACTGTGATGCAGGCCAAATTTGAGGTAGATATAGATAAGAACACTTTTGTTCAGAAGCCCAGCTCTGCCTGCTTCTAGCTAAGTCACTTAGGTCTTTAAGTCTCAATTTCTTCATCTGAAAAAATGTGGATGATAATACCTCAGGGAAGGTCAAATTCATATATTAGAGGATATGTCACATGCATAAAAATATATAAAGTTATATATTTGAAAAAAAAATTGAATATGAGGTACTTAAAGTGCCAAATACAGTCAGCACTATCGAAGCCAAGATTGAGCCACCGTTTCCACCTTAGCAGGAGCAGCAGATGGAAAGAAGATGTACCCAGCCACCATGAGTGTTGGGCAAGTCAGGGCCCATCCCATGTCTTCATGACAAGATAGGAGTTTCACTGGTTCAGAACCAACTTAAGCAGCAGGTGTTCAGGGCTAGGGTGTTGAAGTTTCAGCTTTGATTTTTCTATGAAATCGTTTGGGTTATTAAAATATTGGCCCTATTCTCTCGCTTAAGAACTGGTTTCATTTCTAATGACACAGCACCATCATGCCATTCCTTGATTTAGTCACGAGAACCAAAACTAATGTGTGGCTAGTTTCATGTCGTTTTTATAGCAGTTAGTACAGAGAACAACAGGCTCTTGTGAAAACAGATGTATTCGCTATCTATTTCTCTATCTGCTGCCTCCCAGATTCAAAACCCCATTTCTGAGGTGGCTTCATCCTCTGGTTTGGCCCTTGTGGGAGAGGCTCTTGTAAGGACAAGAGCCTAGCTATTATTCTCAGTGGGGAACCATTTTATAAGAAGGAATTGTGCCATTCCCTGAACCTTGAAAGAATTGCAAGAGGGTGTCAGAAAGAGACCTTTCTTCTTTTGAGAGGATTCCTTTGGCATTATGGTCTATTGTGAGCACACAGGAGGGTTCTTTAGTTGATGAGCCTCTGTAAACTTCTTAAAAGGCCTTGTGGTGTTGCATGAGAATGTGAGCATCTATTTAGTATTTCTGGAAAAAGCATTGCCTTATAATAAAGCTAACACTCTCATAATGACAACTCAGTCAGTCTCCTCACAAAGGTTTAATCATCAGCAATGTCTCTTATGTAGGCAGGTTAGAGGACAGATGTTTACAGCTAAAGAAAGAGACATTAAATTTTTCATGACTTCAGAGGGAGTTGTAGAGTTTAATGTTAGAGTCCTGGGCTAATTTCTGGGTAATTGATCTCTCTCTGCTTGGATTTCTTTCTGTATAGAATAATAGTAATAGACCGGGCATGGCAGCTTGCAACTGTAATCCCAGCACTTTGGGAGGCCAAGGCAGGAGGATCGCTTGAGTCTAGGAGTTCAAGACCAGCCTGGATAACATAGTGAGACCACCATCTCTATAAAAACATTTAAAAATCGGCTGGGCATGGTGACATGCAGCTTCAGTTGGGAGGCTGAGGTAGGTTTGCTTGAGTCAGGGAGGTTGAGATTGCAATGAGCTATGTTTGCTCCACTATACTCCAGTCTGGGCAGCAGAGTGAGACTGTGTCTCAAAACAGGAATAATAATACTTCATGGGGTGGTAGTGAAGATTACATAAACTAATATATGTAAAGTGCTTAGAATATCACCTGGCACACAGTTTGTACTCAGTAAATGTTAGTTGTTATAATCATCATCTTCACTGTCAAGTTTTCTCTTTATTTTCTTTTTAGAGACAGAGTGGATAGTGGGAATAGGTGGGAATGAGCAGTCCTCCCACCTCAGCCTCCAGAGTAGCTAGGACTACAGGCACATGCCACCACGCTGGCTAATTTTTACTTTTATTTTTAGAGATGGGGTCTCACCATGTTACCCAGGCTCGTCTTGAACTTCTGACCTCAAGAGATTGTCCCACCTCAGCCTCCCAAAGTGCTGGGTTTACAGGCGTGAGCCACAGTGCCCAGCCTCCCTATTCATTTTTCTCAATTGAAAGTTGAATGCCCTTGCCTCTTTGACACACACGTATACAACCACTCTTCTCTCGCAGCTGGCCTCCTGCCAATCTCAGTTGCTCACCTGATCTTTGCTCTTCAGTGGTCTTCCAACATCTGTCTCTGTCCAAACCAGCAGCCTCAGGAAAGCCTTGCTTCCATGCTAGCAAACTGGCCTCCCATAGGGCCATCTAACCAGTCTTGCCTTGTTGCCTTTTATGTACTAAATATGATTCCTACGGGGTACCTTTTTTTTTTTTTTTTTTTTTAAAGGTGTTAAATACCATGTCTAGGCAGATTCAGCTCACCCGGAAGACTAGAATTGGCAGCTGTGCCTCCTGCTCTCTGCTTCAATTCACAACCTCTGCTATGCTCTTGTCAAGCCCGGGTATTGTACCTTATTGGTCCATTTTTGAATTTTCACCCATTTTGACTAACACTGTTTAATTCCTGCTTTTTTTTTTTTTTTTTTTTTTTGAGACAGAGTTTCATGCTTGTGGCCCAGGCTGGAGTGCAGTGGTGTAATCTCAGCTCACTGCAACCTCCACCTCCCAGGTTCAAGGGATTCTTCTGCCTCAGCCTCCCAAGTAGCTGGGATTACAGATGGCCACCACCATGCCTGGCTAATTTTTGTATTTTTTGTAGGGACTGGATTTCACCATGTTGGCCAGGCTGGTCTGGAACTCCTGACCTCAGGTGATCCACTTGCCTTGGCCTCCCAAAGTGGTGGGATTATAGGTGTGAGCCACCACGTCTGACCAATTCCTGTGTTTTTAAAAATGACAAATGACATGGTCAAGAAAGCCTTTCTGCATTTCATTTCTTTGGTCTTCATTTATTCATTCAACCAGTATTCTACTACTGTGTCCTCTGAACAGTCTCAGTAAAATTGCTGCTGCTTGGTGCTTTGTGTATGTGCATCTGTTCCCTCTCCTCGATTATGAGGCCAAAAACCAAAGATCCTATTTTTACATTTTATTATTATTATTATTATTTGCATCACCCGCAAGACCACAGGCAGAGCCTGCTTGGGAATGAACTCATGAAGAGCTGTGACTGCACAGATGGGTCTCTGGTCTTTTCTCTCTATTTCCATCCCCCTTTCTATTCTTCTAAGAGTCTCACAGACACTTTCCATCTGAATTTAGTTAGGCCTTCAGCAAGCAGAGACACAGATTTCACATTCAGTCGCTGCTCCATGCTGTACTGGATGCCCCAAAGGTGTTCTTGGCCCTGGCCTTCAATACCCTGTGTTGATGTACTTGATGGCAGATTCCCTGCCATCTCACCAAATGATCGGTGCCTTCTCTTCGCATTTCATTATGTTTTCCTTGGCCTGATTCCTTTCCTCCTACCCAGTCTGATTCGTCTGCCTTTTCCTGACTCCCTTCCAGGCCGCCCCTTCCCCTGGCCTCTCTTCATAGCTTGGCCGTTAGTCTTGCCTGATGCCTCTGTATGTCTCACTTTGGTTTCTGTTCCCCCTTATTCTTTTTCTTTCACTTTCCCCCGCCCACCCGTCGTTTTTAACAGTGTCATCATGACTTACAGTGTGGGAACATGGTGCTCGCTGTCTCCCACATTACATAGCCGCCCCTGGATTTCATGTGACCAACATTCCTTCCCCTAACCCCTTGGGCAGGATAGAAGCTCCCCCACTGCCAGATGCCGGGGCCTTGCTCTCATGGCGAGTCCCGCTTCCTGCGCACCTCAGGAAGAAAGGGCAGGGTAGAAGATGGAGGCTAGGGCCACAGAGATCACCCCAGACCTCGTGTCAGATTCTGTGAGGCAGTGTGAGCTGGGTGTGACCCAAGGCACCACTCACAGCAGCTTTACTCTGTGAAAGCAAGAAACAGGGAGGGTCCTTGTAAAGGAATGGCTGAGGCTGAGGGGAAGAGGTGGGGTAGCACATATGACTGAGGCAAGGGAGGTTTCTAGTGCTGACATGACTTGGCCTCCTCATCCACAAAACTCACTTGAAACACCAGAGCTTGATGAATAACAGGGTCCCAGTCATAAGCAGAAAGAGCTCTTCCCTTTTTCTTCTGTCAGCCCTCACACACACTGCTTGTGCAATCTGTTCTTACGTGAAGGTTTGCAAAATTGTCCAAGTGGAGGACGGGTCTGGGGTTTCTTGGACACATATCCCTTCCTGGAGGGCCAGACATCAGCCAGGGCAGCTGGAACAACCTGGACTGTCACAGGAGGAGGGGACAGGGGGGTGTCAAGGGTGCTGGGAATGGGGCCTTCTAGCACTCGGTTTCAGAGAGCAAGAGATGGAGTTCTTACTTCAAACATGCAAACCGGATTCGGTCAGACACTCTCCCTGTGAGGCAGCTGCCCTTGGAGGCTCCTGTCTGACAAAGGATAGGTTTCCTTTACCCTTTCTGCTGACCGTTCCGCTTCCTGCTGGTTTGCTGCATTGACCCTTAGGCAGTAGCCCCGGGGTGCTTGCTGCAGCAGAGTGAAAGTGATTGCCGGCCTGAGCTCTGCAGGCTGACTTGGGCTCTGCAGGCACGTTCTTCCCCTTGCTTATTTCCCGCTGCTGTTTGTGAGTCAAGCTCAAGGGCCACGTTGAACAGGCTGCTTGAGGAAAGGAGTGAACCAGGTCTCTTGATACCTTCTAAAGTCTCAGAAAGGAATTACAGACCTAATTCAGTGCCCTCTCCTTTTCTCTTCAAGTACAGGTGGTTAAAGTCCCCCTGATATGATTTGACTATGTCCCCTAAATAGCATGTATTGGAAACTTAATCCCCATTGCAACAGAGTTCGGGGGTGGGGCCTGATGAGAGATGATCAGGCCGTGAGGGCAGAGTGAATGGATTAATGCTGTCATCACAGGAGTATGTTGGTTATAAAAAGGGAGTTTAGCCCTCTTTTACACACACTTTCTCTCTCTCTCTCTCTCTCACTCACTCTCTTGTTCTCTCGCCATGGGATGATGCAGCCACCATGTGCCAGCCCCTCAATCTTGGGCTTCCCAGCCTCCAGAACTGTGAGCCAAGACATTTCTGTTGATTGTAAATCACCCAGTCTGTGGTATTCTGTTATTACAGCACAAAATGGACTAAGACACCACCCCTGGGTGCATCCCACTCATGACACAGGCAGGAAAGCAAAGATAGCTAAACTCAGGATAGGCATTTGTATTCAGAGAGGTTTTTTTTTTTTTTTTTTTTTTTTTTGCATTTTCCCACATTGCCTAGTATACAGCACTGAGAATGCGTTTTAAGATTTATGAACAGTTTTGACATTTAAATAAGGTATGACCAAGGTAAAGGGAGAAGATTATGGGAATTTTGTCAAATAGGGCCAAGGAATGCAATCTGTTTTCAAACACTATTTTTAAAGGACTCCTTTTATAGAACCTTAGCTTCTATTTGGTATCAGCCAGGTGTACCAATCTCCTGTTTCTGATTTGAGAACAAAATGTATACTGTTACCCATACCAAGTATCTCAGATGCCTTTTCTAACCAATTTTCAAAGTTCACAGAACTGGTCTTCCTGAGTCCTTTGGCCTTAGACATTTAGATATAAAGATGATCCACTGGTGTGCATGAAGAAAGCATCTTAACTTCTACTTCTATCTGTGTTTCAATCAAAAAAACAAAGACATTAAGCTTTACTGTTACTAGTAGTAATAAATATGATTAATGCTATATGTGTTCACAAGTGTATGCATATAAAATTTATAAGTAAATATAAATATGATGGGGACACAGGTCTAATTTTAAAAATTAGATGGTATGATCAAAAATGTTTCGTGGAGGCCAGGCATGGTGGCTCATGCCTGTAAGCCCAGCACTTTGGGAGGCTGAGGCGGGAGGATCACTTGAGCCCAGGAGTTTGACACCAGGATAGGCAACATAGCAAGACCCCATCTCTATAAAATAAAAAAATTAACTAGGCATGGTGGCACGTGCCTGTAGTCCCAGCTACATAGGAGGCTGAGGTGGGAGGATCTCTTGAGCCCAGGAAATTGAGGCTGCAGTGAGCTGGGCTCATGCCATTGTGCTCCAGCCTGGGCAATGGAGCAAGACCCTGTCTCAAAAAAATAAAAATAAAAATGTTTGCTGGGACTTCTGCTGCTGGTCAATATGGAGTCATGAAGACCAAATTTACCTTCCTGCCTGAAACAACCCCTACACACACACAAAAAAAAGCAGACAAAATATACGAAAAGCAGTTTCCAAGACACTGGACATCAGGCAATGAAGAGAAGTGATCCCTAGAATCAGGAAACAATGAGGTGGCCGTACAACTGTCCCAGCTTACTCCACTGAGTTCACACTGTTTAGTAAAGTTATATATGTCTTTTTTTCTTAATTTGAATTTTCACTAGACTGTGAACTCCTTGAGGACAGTAGCCACATCTCGTTCACTGTGCATCCCCAGGACCTAGCACAGGAGTTGCTGAATAAGCATTTGTTGAATGAATAACTGAAGCTCTCCAGGGAAGCCTCAGAATGGTAGGATCATAGATGAGCGGATGTTGGAGCCCAGATGCATCTTAGAGATCATCTACCCCAGTCTCCTCATTATACTGATGAGGAAATTGAGGTCCCAAGCAGTGTGTGACTGGCCCAAAGTCTCATGGCCCCTTAGTGGTGGAGTTTGTGGGAGTATTCCTCCCTATAAAGCAACCCTGGAATTAAGCAAGTTGGTAAGTTGCTGTGGCTCACAAAGCAGGGTCATCACAGAGTTCTAGAGGCCAAGATGGTATGTTTAGGAACAAAAATATAGGAACCAAGAATTACTGTGGGCAAAGCCACCCAGGGTTGAAGATATAGCCAGACTCTGCTCAATTCTAGAAAGATGCTGAAAGAGCCTCCCAGGTTGAGCACAGAGACCACAGGAAGATCATTTCAAACGTGTGCCCTGGCCGGACCCGGAGAATTCTGCAGACTGCAGGAGTCCCAGGGCTCTGGATGAAGACAAGCCTGTCCACCTGGAAACTCCAGAAGACTCTCAACCTGCTCCAGGCCACCCTGAGAGTGATCACAGGGCTCCAAGGCCCATCCTCAGCCCATCACCACCCCCTAGAATGGCTCTGAAGGGCCTGCCTCTGTCCTGGGAGTGGGGGCAAGCTGGGCCCACAAATAGCAGCCCCACACTGCACTCTACCTGCTGCCAAACTGCGAGGCCTGACTGTGTTCCAGGATCCCACATGGAGAAGATCCAGTCCCTAGACGATGCTTGTCCATTAGTGGAGCACCTTCAGGCCACAAGATGTGTCCTGGCACAGACGGACCTTCCTTCTCAGGATGCAAGGAGCTCTGGGCACTGTGTCCTCATGAGGTTGGAACAAAAGCCTGAGGGTTGGTTTTGACTACTCTCTGAGGTTTGGTGCATCATAAGGGAGCCCCAGCTACATCACTTCTCTGCCAGGGTTTGTCCTGGCTTCTGCTGGGACGTAGAAACTGACCTCAAACTCCTTCCCTTTGAGCTTCTCCTCAGTTCAAATCACTGCTCACTTCTTAAAGTCCTTGATAAAGCAGCCCACCTCTTTCTAAGCACCTTTCTGGGACCTGGAAAGTTCTAGGACATGTCAACGACTGCCCAATATTGTCTTGAGAGGTTTTAGACTTGATCTAGGCCCAGACAGGAAATGGACTTAGGCCTGCCTACAGATTCTTACAACCATCACCCAAAGTATGGCTATGGGATCTACGGAATGTGAGCAAATGCTTGGCTCTTGTTTCAAAGCTTTATAGCAGCCTCACCATTTGGTAAGTTTTCAACAGTGACACTTGGGCTTTGCCTAACAAAACGAATGAGGGGGTGAAAGTGAAGGGTGAGTTACATGTGACTTGGGGAAACTTCTTCACCTGGAAGCCCCAAGAACAGGAGGTTATGTAGCACAAAGGGGTCTCCTAAACAAGAATTGCTGTTTGATTTACATACAGTTTGGATGTGACTCTCCTGAGGCCCAGGGCCCAGCTTGGGAAGGGGTCTCTGAACCAGCCTGACCCGGAGCTGGGCCACAACAGGCTACACTGCATCTGTGCTGTGTTCTTCCCCAGCAGCAAATGGTTAATTCAGGTTACAGGTGGAGCCACAGTGCAGAGCCCGGGAAAAGGAAGAGGCATATTGCTGGCAGCCACTGACTGCAAAGTGTTTTCTATACACTACTTAGATTGAGCAGTGGCAGAGTTATTGTTAGTCTCCATTTTATAGATGAGGAAACAAAGGCAGTGAGAGGCCAAGTAAGGTGCCTGTAGTCACAGGGTGAGTCAGCAGCCTTTGTAGCCCATGGACCAGCACTTGGCACCGCCTTGGGCTCTGTGGTCTCTTGGAAAATGTTTCCTCCTTTATTCATAGCCAAGAGTTCTTTGCGAGACATTCTTCTGGGAAATCTCACCCTCACGGTGGCCCAGCAGCCAAAGCCCCTGCCTTCCTCAGTCTCCCTCCACGCCAGCTGGTGGACTTCCTGCAGGCCACGCAGCTCCCCACAGCCTCCCATAGACTCATCTCAGCAGGACCCCTACTCACTCCAGCACATCCACCGAGGTGGTCCTCTCTGCTGTGGGCCTCGGCCACGCCAGCACCTTCCCCACACTGCGGATCAGAATCACAGCCCTGACTCAGGGCTCCCAGATGAGTTTCCTTCCCTGCTGCTCTGCTACCCATGCCAGTCTCTGGTTCCTTCAGCGTCAGCACTCCCACCCACTCCCTGCACTTCTGATCCACTCCCGGAACCCCTTTCCTCATCTCCATTTTTCAACCAGGAAAATCCATACTATCAAGTTACCTTCAGAAATTCCAGGAACCTCCCAAATTTCCAAGCACTCCTAAGCTTTCCCTTCTCTTGGACATCTTTCTAGACTCATTAAAGAAACACAGTGTCCTCCCCAGCTACCATTTGTCCAAAAGTGGATTTGTCCTCAGTTCACCAGTGCCTTACATTTATATTTAAGGCGATGTGGTGGGCAGGATTCTAAGACGGACCCAGGATTTCCTACATCCCCCTTTGTGTATACACCCTGAGAATACCATGGATTTTATTCCCATGATTCGCTGCTATTTTATGACATGGGTGACCTTCAGAAAGAAAAATAATCTCAGTGGGCCTGATTCCATGATAAGGAGAATTTCAGTCTTATGACCACAGAAAGCTGAATTCTATCAACAGGAAAAAGCTACAAGTGGATTATTTCCTCATCACATCCAGATAAAAACTCAGTCAGGTCAACACCTAGATTTCAACCTTGTGATGCCCTAAGCAGAGGACCCAGCCACACCATTCTGGACTTCTGACTTAGAGGACTGTGAACTAATAAGTGGGTATTGTATGAAGCCACTAAATTGCTGGTAATTTGCAATATTGCAGAAAATGAACATAGGCGAGTATTTAATTGCGTTGACGTTTTAGGTTTTTCCATGTCGATTCTGGTACCAGGGTCTCAGATAAGGGGCTGCAGCTATACCAGTGTGGACTGCTAAGCTTCAGACTCCTAGCAGAATGAGCACTGGTTGCCTGGTTCACTCTGAATATAATTTAGCAGCAAGCAAAGATGAATGTGACCTTCCTGCCCTCAGGGGCTTCTAATCACGTCGTAAGACCAGCAATAAGGAGTCTAATAAAAAGGGCAGAACAGAACGCTGAGTAAAAATCAAAAGAAGGTGGCTGGGCATGGTGGCTCATGCCTGCAATCCTAACACTTTACGAGGCCAAGGCGGGCAGATTGCTTGAGCCCAGGAGTTTGAGACCAGCCTGGGCAACATAGCAAGACTCCATCTCTACAAAAATCAAAAAAATTACCTGGGCATGGTGGCACACACCTGTAGTCCCAGCTACTTGGGAGCCTCAGGTGGGAGGATCACTTGAGCCTGGAGGCCGAGGCTGCAGTGAGCCGTGATCACACCACTGCACTCCAGCCTGGGTGACAAAGTGAGACCCTGTCTCAAAAAAAAATCAGAAGAAAGAAAATCATATCCAACCGGTGAAATCAAAAACTGGTATCTGACATATAAAGTCTGAGTGGGGTTTTATTGAGGGATGAAGGTAGGAAAATAAGAGCAAGTTAGACAGTGTACTGCTTGATTGCACAGGCTGTGAGACATTCAGTACATAAGGGATAGTATAAGTTAGGTTGAAAACATCTTCTGGGTCCACAGTGTGAAGGCTCTTAAATAATGGGGTTATTTGGCAAGGAATGAGGGGCCCCAGAAACTTTGGAGGCTGGGACAGGATAGAATCAGGGTGAACTGAATGCGTAGGATGGATTAAAGGCAGGTAGAAGAAGAGGATTATTCACAGACCCTGAGAGTAGAATAGGCAAAAATTAATCAGCACCTGCACCATGGCTCTCGCAGTGGGGACAAGAAAAGGAGACAAATGTTGCAGTCACTGGGGAATACAGAATTTTGAGCAACAGGATAAACACAGCATCTGGCACAGGCCCATTCATTGGTCCAGCCTCCCTCCAGGCGTCCCATTATTGAAGATGTGTATTGTGTCTGCTCTCTCCAATCATCTGTGCCAGGTACTATCAAAAAGGCAAGAGACACTGCATTGGCAGAGGTGGAATGACTGTGATACATGGCTGAAATCTGGAGGGAGAGACATGGCACTGAACGGCAGCTGCAGGGTCTTCAGGAAAGAATGATATTGACATTGTTTTGCTTACAGGTGGCAAATTTTAAAAAGAAAAGAGATCTGCTCATTTCTCCTCTAAACCACCAGTAAAACTTCACCTTCTCCCAGTACACACACACACACACACACTTTCTCTCTTTCTCTCTCACACACGCACACTCACACTCTCTCTCTCTCTTTCTCTCTCTCTCACACACGCACACTCACACTCAGCTGTAGCCTGCTGGCTTCAGCTCAAATGAGTTTCACAATGACAAACAGAGAGAAACAGTTATTCCTGCAAATGCTTCGTTGAGTTGTTCTTGAAGACAACATGGTAGCCATAAAATAGTCCTTTGGGCTATTCCTTAGACACTGGCTTCCTTTGCCTCCCTCCTTGACTGACTGCCCAAGCTATGGCTGTTCCTTCCTAATCAGGATTTTATAGGGCAGGAGGCATACAACGTCGTCTTTGTTCAACCACCACCAGACCAGTCAAGGGCAGACTAGGCCAACAGGGCTGTTCCCCCTTCCCCTTCGGTTCTGGGTAAGCACACATCTTCCACCCTTACTTTAAAGGCAGACAATTTGTTTTTATCATTTGCCAACACAGCTGAGGATGATTATTAATTAATCAAAAACACTGACTTTTAACTTCCCACGCTCTCTCCAGAGATGCTCCAGTGACAGCTTTGCATCTGGACTTCAGAGCGGTTTAGATAGAAGTGGGCACCATGCAGCAAAGACTTGTTTTTTTCTGGTTTCTTCTTTTTTAAATACAACTCTAGCTTAATCCCATTTAGCCAGTAAACTTGATTTTAAGGTGGTCTCATTTTGTGGGGTTTCTGTTGGTCTTTTTATACAGCTTCCTTTGAAATCAGAAATGCTGTGTCAGGATTTCACAAAAAGTAAAATAAGTTCAGAGCACATTTTCTGTTCATCAAAAGCTTGAACCAAAGCACAGCAACAGTATGTTTCCATGAATAATGAGACACCATTGTCTTCCTCTGCTTGCAAGCTTATGTTCTGGTATTACCCTCCAAATTCAAGGTCTCAGCAGTGCATACCTAACAGGTTCTGAGAGCAAGTTTGAAATGTTAAATTTGAAAGAGCTCAACAAAGGATTATCTGATTCAGTTGGCTGCAGTTTAGGCAACTGAATTTTCTCCCCCTTCCAAAGAGGGCAGGCTGGACAGTCATCTTCACCTCTGCACTCATTTATGTTGCCATACAGTAGTTCCCAACGCAAAAAGGGGAGGCAGAAGACAGCAAACCACAAGTTACACTTCAAAGCTGAATGGCTACCCTCTAAAGTGAGATGAGGGCCAGGCGTGGTGGCTCACGCCTGTAAGTCCAACACTTTGGGAGGCCGAGGTGGGTGGTTCAACTGAGGTCAGGAGTTTGAGACCAGCCTGCCAACGTGGTGAAACCCAGTCTCTACTAGAAATACAAAAAAAATTAGCCGGGCGCCATGGCGGGCACCTGTAGTCCAAGCTACTCGGGAGGCTGAGGCAGGATAATCACTTGAACCCAGGAGGCGGAGGTTGCAGTGAGCCGAGATCACGCCACTGCACTCCAGCTTGGGCGACAGAGCGAGACTCTGTCTCAAACAAATAAACAAGAAAGTGTGATGGGGCATTTGGGGCTGGCTTCACTACTTGGCAGAGGCTAGAATAAAAAATCCACTGTCTTGAGGGGCTGCATGTGCTGATAAAAGAGAGCAAAACCAAACTTCGGAGGAAAGTGCACTTCCCTTCCACTTGACAACGGCCACATCTTCGGAACCAAAAGTACCTGGAAGGAGTATGTTGTCTCCTAAATGCAGTGATCTGAACTTTGGAAAAGCGTGTTGTGAAATGTGGAGCAAGACCACAAGGCATTGTCATACTTGGGCATCCCATTTCTCTTCCCCATCTTTCAGTGATACATGTTCTCAGAGCCCTCCAACTTCTTCCAATTCCTGGGGCTGTTTTGCTAATGCTCAAAGCATCCATGCTTCTGTCTCTTCTCTTTGCCCTCCTGCCACCTGTCTTTTCTTCCTTGTCATTGCTCATTAGCCTTCTCCACTGGAGGTGTGGAAGGGAAGTAAAAGGAGATAAAAACTCCGCTTGTCACAGTCCATTTGCCTCTTGTCAACAGCTCTGGTAAAAGGCCAAAGAGGAAGCTATTGGTGAAGATAAGAGTTTAGATAAGGTTTGGGGATTATCTGTAAAATTCATTTATTCATGGTTACCCTCCCAGTCACCTGAGGATAATGGGGACTTATCTTTATCTCGCATTTTGTTAGGAAGTTAAGAGCAAAATACAGCTATTTCTAAGAGCTGTTCAAAATAACTCCATGAGATAAAACAAGTATAGTTGCCTTATACCCAGGTGACATAAAACTGGCATTAACAGCTCAAAACAGCTAAGTATCCACTCCATTGTTTAACTCTCTGAAGCCAACTGCCTCTGGAAATGGAGAATTTCCTCTCTCTAGTCAGGTAGGGAAAGAATTTAACTCATTCTTGGGTTAATAGATGTCCCTGGACAGCTCTGCATTTCTTCTGAATGAGTGGGAAGAAGAAAATTGGACAGATAAGTGAGTCTTTGATTACAAGTAATGGAAAACAACTGAAATTAATTGAAGCCAGAAAGTTCAATTATGAGAGACCCAGCAGGTGGGTCTCCTGGAACCAAGGGTGGACGGAGACCTGGAAGGCTTTTAGGGCTCTTTCCCCACACCTGCTTTAAAAAAAAAAAAAAAAAATCTATCCATGCTATTCAGTCCCCTCATTCACATCCCAGCAACCCCCTCAACTCCATCCTCCCTTTCCCCTCCATACGCAGCATAAGGGAGACACAACAGAACCAGAGGCCCAAATTTCCACTTTTACAGGGCTAAACACAGATGACTCTCTTTAGAGTTTAAAATCTTCAAGAGAGTATGTCTCTTTGGCCCACCTTGAGTCAAGTATCTGCCTGTGGTCCAGTCAGCTCTGACGGGAGAGTCGGACAGAGGCAGAGACATGGTGGCCTGGTCTACTAGGCGGTGCTTAGAACAAGTGGCCGAGGATGTGGTAGGATCACTCCAGGCTTGTTAACCCAACAAAAGAAAAGATACTTGGTACCTGTTCCCCTCTTGCTCACAATCTGGAGACAAAACCTACACATGTAGGGAGACAGGCAATTAAAACTATTTAGCATCAATTACTATGAGAGAAAAACCCTGGTTACAATGAACTCTTAGGGGAACACATTCTATTTTGTAGAATGAAGTGTTGCCAGATTCTAGAATCACAAAACCAATGGAGATCCTTTAAAAAAAAAAAAAAAAAAAAAACTCTTAGGAAATACTGAAATGGCCCGTCTTTAGTAGAATAGGTCAATACATTTAGAATATGCATAAAATGGAACCCACAGCATAGCAGTGAACATGAAGGAGTTACAGCTACACGGTTCAGTATGGATAAATCTCCAAAGTATAATGATGAATGAAAAAGCAGGTCACAGAAAAACATACCAGATGATTTTACTAAAACATGCAAAACTAGACAACACACTACTTAGGCATACATATATACGATGTAGCTATAAAGAAAAACAAGAGTGGCTGGGTGTGGTGGCCCACGCCTGTACTCCCAGCACTTTGGAATGCCAAGGTAAGCAGCTACCTGAGGTCAGGAGGTCATCAAGACCAGCCTGGCCAACATGGTGAAAACCCATCTCTACTAAAGATACAAAAATTAGCTGGGATTGGTGGCATGTGCCTGTAATCCTAGCTACTTGGGAGGCTGAGGCAGGAGAATCGCTTGAACCTGGGAGACGGAAGTTGCAGTGAGCTGAGATCATGCCTCTGCACTCCAGCCTGGCTGACAGAGTGAGAATCCATCTCAAAAAAAAAAAAAAAAAAAAAAAGAAGAAGAAGAAAAGAAAAGAAAAACAAGAGTATAATAGACTAAATTCAGGATAGTGGTTACATGTGAGGTAGGGAAGGAGAAGGTGATCAGAAAGAGGTAAACACCTTCAAACACATTGTAAAGGTCTATTTCTTTTCTTTTTTTTTTTTTTGAGGTGGAGTCTCGCTCTGTCGCCCAGGCTGGAGTGCGGTAGGGAGATCTCCACTCACTGCAAGCTCCGCCTCCCAGGTTCACGCCATTCTCCTGCCTCAGCCTCCCGGGTAGCTGGGACTACAGGCGCCTGCCGCCACGCCTGGCTAATTTTTTGTATTTTTAGTAGAGATGGGGTTTCACCACGTTAGCTGGGATGGTCTTGATCTCCTGATTTCATGATCCACCCACCTCGGCCTCCCAAAGTGCTGGGATTACAGGCGTGAGCCACCGCACCTGGCCAAGGTCTATTTCTTAAGCTGAGTGGTGGATTTAGCAGCATTAATTTTTTGTTATTAAATCTATACTTATGTATTCTTTTGTTTATATGATCTATTCTGTAAATTAAAAAAATAAGTGAATGCTATTAAGCAAGAGTTCAGTCTAATGAAACTATTCCCCTGTCCTGGGTGATGGCTATGTTATGCTGGCTTGGTCAGGGGGTAATAGTGAGTAATTCTGTTTGTCAAACGATTTTCTGGTGTTTGTCCACCTAACAATCATTGTGACAAGGAAAGTGTCCAGGGTGGCCTGTCAGCACCGTGGGCAGAAGAATGCCTGAGGTCTAACCATGCTTTTTTTCTGGATCTTTGGCCTGATTCAAGCTGCAGCCATTATTCATCTCTACTCCCAGCTCAAACATCCCAACCATCTCCACCCAAGAAAGTTGACTAACAGCTCAGCATGTTCCTCAAAACATGATTACAAACTGTTTGGCGCTTTCTTAAAACGTTAAACAGAGAAGTACCGTGTGACCCAGCAACTCTACTGCCATATGTATATCCAAGAGAATTGAAAGCAGAGACTCGAACAGATTCTTGTACACCATTGTTCATAGCAGCGCTATTCACAACAGCCAAAAGATGGAAGCAACCTGTATTAGTCCATTTTCATGCTGCTGATAAAGACATACCTGAGACTGGGTAATTTATAAAGAAAAAGAGGCTTAATGGACTCACAGTTCCACGTGGCTGGGGAGGCTGACAATCATGGTGGAAGGAGAAAAGCACGTCTTACGTGGCGGCAGATAAGAGAGAACAAGAGCCAAGTGGAAGGGGAAGCCCCTTATCGAACCATCAGATTTCATGAAACTTACTCACTACCACGAAAACAGTATGGGGAAACCACCTCCATGATTCAATTATCTCCCACCGGCTCCCTCCCACAACACGTGGAAATTATGGAAAATACAATTAAAGATGAGATTTGGGTGGCGACACAGCTAAACCATATCATTCTGCCCCAGCCCTTCCCAAATCTCATGTCCTCACATTTCAAAACCAGTCGTGCCTTCCCAACAGTCCCCCAAAGTCTTAACTCATTTCAACATTAACTCGAAAGTCCACAGTCCAAAGTCCCACCTGTGATAAGGCAAGTCCCTTCTGTCTATGACCCTGTAAAATCAAAAGCAAGATCGTTACTTCTTAAGTACAGTGGGAGTACAGGCATTGGGCAAATACACCCATTTCAAATGGGAGAAGTTGGCCAAACAAAGGGGCTAAAGGCCACATGCAAGTCAGAAATTCAGCAGGACAGTCAAATCTTCAAGCTCCAAAATGATCACCTTTGACTCCATGTCTCACATCCAGGTCACACTGATGCCACTGCCTATTACCCACTTCCAAAGTTGCTTCCATGTTTTCGGGTATCTTTGCAGCCGTCCTGCACTCTACCAGTACCAATTTACTGTATTAATCTGTTTTTATGCTGCTATTAGAGACATACATGAGACTGGGTAATTTATAAAGAAAAAGAAGCTTCCTGGATTCCCAGTTCCACGTGGCTGGAGAGGCCTCACAACCATGGCGGAAGGCGGAAGGCGAAAGGCACATCTTACATGGTAGTAGATAAGAGAGAATGAGAGTCAAGTGAGAGGGTTTCCCCTTATAAAACCCATCAGATCTCCTGAGACTTACTACCATGAGAACAGGATGGGGGAAACCGCCCCCATGATTCAATTGTCTCCCACTGGGTACCTCCCACAACACATGGGAATTATGGGAGCTACAATTCAAGATGAGATTTGGCTGAGGACACAGCCAAACCATATCACAACCCACGTGACCATTAACAGATGAATGGAGACCAAAATTTGGTGTATTCATACAGTGCAATATTATCCACCTATAAAAAAGAATTGAATTCTGATGTATGCTACAACACAGATACATTTTGGAAGCATTATGCTTAGTGAAATAAGCCAGACACAAAAGGACAGATGTTGTGTGATTTCACTTATACAAGGTACATGGAACAGGCAAATTCATACAGACAGAAAGTATAACAGAGACAGAAAGTAGAATGGGTTACCAAGGGATGGTGGAATGGGGAAGGGAGAGTTATTGTTGAATATGTGCAGAGTTTTTGTTGGAGATTATGAAAAAGTTTTGGGTATAGCGTGATAGTTGTATAGCATTGTGAGATCATATATAGATGACAAAATCTCCCTCTGTTGCCCAGGCTGGAGTACAGTGGCATGATCTCAGCTCACTGCAGCCTCTGTCTCCCAGGTTCAAGCACCTCTCCTACCTCAGCCTCCAAAGTAGCTGGGATTGCAAGTGTGGGCCACCACATCCAGCTAATTTTTATATTTTTAATAGAGAAAGGGTTTTGCCATGTTGGCCAGGCTGATCCCCAACTTGTGACGTCAAGTGATCTGCTCACCTCAGCCTCCCACAGTGCTGGGATTAAGTCATGAGCCACCATGCCCGGCCTGTTTTCTTTGGTTTGCTTAGACCAGTGGGTTGCTTCTGGCATGGAGAATGTCCTATCTTTGTTTAAATGGGCAAAGAACATCCCCAGATCCACAGAACAGATGGGAGGGAAGTATCGTGACTGGGTAGTTTAGGAGTTTGGGTTGTTCCAATGCACAGCTGGAGCTGGCCAAGGCCAGAAAGAGATCCCTTGAAGCTGGGAGCAGTGGCTCACGCCTGTAATCCCAGCACTTTGGGAGGCCGAGGCAGGAGAATCACAAGGTCAGGAGTTTGACACCAGCCTGGTCAACATGGTGAAACCCTATCTCTACTAAATATACAAACAATTAGCTGGGCATACTGGTGAGTGTCTGTAATCCCAGCTACTTGGGAAGCTGAGGCAGGAGAATCGCTTGAACCTGCGAAGTGGAGGTTGCAGTGAGCTGAGACTGCTCCATGCACTCCCTGGAGACAGAGTGAGACAAGAAAGAAAGAGAGAAAGAGAGAGGAAGAGAAAGAGAGAGAGAGAGAGAGACAGGGAGGGAGGGAGGGAAGGAAGGAAGGGGAGGAGGAGAAGGAGAAGAAGGAGGAGGAGAAGAAGAAGAAGAAGGAGGAGGAGGAGAAGGAGGAGGAGGAGGAGAAGGAGGAGGAGGAGGAGAAGGATGAGGAGGGAAGGAGGGAGGGATCCCTTGCTAGAGCTAAGGCACGCATGCAGCCAGGCCTCACGCGGGGCCAGAGCCACTTTATGACCTTCAATGGCACTCATGACTATTGCCTCCATGGGTTCCTCCCACCACCGTAATCTCACTATAAAAATTATTTTTGTGTAACTTTAAGTACTTCAACATTTTTTTCTTCTTAGCCAAAATGTAATTGATTTTTGTAGGCCCTAAAAATTTTCTTTCTTTTTTTTAGAGATGGGACCTCGTTATGTTGCCCAGGGAGGTTTCAAACTCCTGGCCTCAAGCAATCCTGCCTTAGCTTCCCAAAGTTCTGGGATTATAGGCATGAGCCACCACTCCCTGCCCTTTTTCTGATGTGAGAAAAAAATTAAAACAGTGTGTAGGCCCCTGTAAGTATCATGGGCTCTAGGCACTGTGCCAACATATATAACGGGTATGTTGGCTCTGGGAGGAACTGGACACACTGTCTTCTAGTCTCCCTCTCAGCTTATTCTCCTGGGGCAATAAGGGAGTTTGAAATCATCTTGTGCTGCCTCTCATGCGAGCAGGAATCCCATCAAGGCTTCTTTGACATGGAATCCTGCCATCTCTGCCCCCAGGAGTGGGATCTGAGCAAATTCTTAGTAGCGAGCTATTGGGCTAAGGTCTGCATCCCCCTAACTTTCACCAACTGCTCCAAATCCTGCCCAACTGGAACAACACAGTGCAAGTTTTAAGTCTTTGAACAATCTGAGGAACTATTGTGTGTCATCACCACCACCTCAACACAAGTTCTCTGCTCCAGATTAAGCACCCAAAGCTTTGTGATGGGGGATTTGTATACCCCATATCTTGCCAAATGCCTGCCTCTGGACAAGGGCAAATGAACCCCTGGATGTGGTCTGATGTGACCACAGCTGTTACCTCTGCTACGACATCATCATCCTTCTACTGGTTTCATTTATCAGTAGATAGATCACATGGTCATCATACACTAGCTCTGTGATCAGTTAAACCCCATAGTTCTTTCCCCACCCCCAAACTGAAGTGAAGCCAGCCTCTCTCAAACTCTACCCACACCATTGGTTTTGTTCAGCATGGAGACTCTTCACTTGCCTCCTCACAATCATGTCAAAGTCCTTGTTCATCCAGGATAAAGGGTGTCCTTTCTGTGCTTGACCATCCACAGACTTGACAAACATGCGTTGTCTTCATTCTGCAGTGTCAGGAGCCATACATCCTATTTTTAAAGTTGCCAGTTGTTTTACTTTGTTGTTGTTTTCCTGTTACTGAAAGTTGAGTCTACGCCCTGATATGGTTGAAACTGAGAAACTTCCATTTTTGACTTGTGATTGATTTTGGCATTCTAGGGAAGAAGGAAATTAACCATTGGAGTTAATTTGTCCTTTTATTCTGGAAAGAACTCCTTTGATGAGAGTTTTCTTTTATTTTATTTTCTAAGTTACCAGGTGTAAGGCTAGATGGGACAGGACAACCTTCCAGGAGAGATGATCTATCCTGGCCACACAGCAGTAAACCAGTGCTTCCGTGAGGGGTAGCTAGGAAAAGATAGTGGTGATGAGGATGACCAGCAGTAGCCTGTAGGGGATCTGATATCTACTTGAACTTTCTTTTTCTGTTCTACAATTCTCATCTGTTCTGTTGGAACCAAGTTAGTTTACATTCCTAAAAGTGGTATTGTCACTCAGCAATAGTATTGAGGGTCAAACCAGAGTTTTATGAGTAGGAATGAAGATAGCATTTAGAAGAGTATTCTGCTAATGCATACGGTAAAATGTTGACTTTTAAATTCCTGCACTTACAGTAGTAGATATCTGCTGCTTTTACCTGCCTTTCATCCTTTCCTGTCTTTTGCAAACACACTCCAGTTTTCTTTTGGGGAACCATTTCTCCACCATACTTGATCCCAGTGGTGGCAGGGACACCCCCATACCCTGCCTCCACTGGCCAGCATGCAACCTAAACCTAGAAAACAAGAGGGATACATCCTCCTTTTGTGGTGACCTCAGAGAGGGGCATGAGGTCCATTGGGCCAGCCCATCACTTCCAGGACTTCTTGCCTGCACTATCAGTAAAGAAGGGCTTCTATACCTGCTGGGTGTTGCTCCACTGGAGGAAGTCAGCCTGGACTGAAGTATCCACCGTCATCCCAACACAGGAGCCCTGACTGAGGCCAATGCCAGATGGAGATGGAGAGACCCAGGTGTCAATGACATCGTTTGCTCACGGCTATACTGAAGCTACCTTGGAATTCGCCATCTAATCCAGTTTGAATGGAGTTTCTATCACTGACAACCAAAAGAGGCTAGAATAAGGTTATCCTTTTTAAGAACTGCACTAAAAACTGTCTTCCTGGAAAAAATAATTGACTTGGCAATTGTATTTTGTTTATTTTATGCTGGAATTTATCAACTATTAGATATATGAGAGTATGAGTGTGATAGTTCAAGTGAAGCTGTTTAAATCTTAAATCTCCAAATATTGTACAGGCAATATTTGGAGATTTAAGTTAATGCAAGTGTCTTGATACTCAAGCAACAACTGGGCAAGGTAAACATAGGAAAGCTGATTGCTATGTAGTATTTGAGACGTGGGGAAAATATCTTCAGTTCTTAGTGTGTAGATAGTTCGGGCAGTAAACTAGTCCTACTAGCTCCTTAGATCAAACCACAAAAATGAAGGAGGCAAAGAAATGAAGGAAGCAGGCTGATTACATTTACATTTAAATTGCAGTTATTAGGAATATTTTATTTGCCACATAGATAAGACACAGCACTGCCAATTCGTGTCTGGTTTAGAGGTTGCCCACTAGCAGTGGGTGATTGGCTTGGTCTGGACTGGGAGGCCAGTGCCACACCTTGCCTATCATTTTTTCCTGAACTCCTGCAGAAATGTCTTTTTTGAGTGTGCATAACTTTGTTGTTGTTATTAAGTCTTTGTTGACAGACAGATGTGATCCAAGTCTCAAATCAGAAGGCAAGGAAGCCCAGATTTTAATTTCAGGTATAATACTGAGTCCCTGTGTGTCCTTTAAAAGTCAGTTAACCTCCTGGCCTCAGTTTCCCTGTCTGCAAAACAAGACTCATAATCCCAACTTAAATGTCTCTGTGGGCCTCTGTGTACATTAATTATTGTTTATAGCGCAAGTGGAAGTTGAGCTGTGTTAATTATTATTATCATTCCTGGGTCTTCCAGCCAAGTTTGAGCCAAGCCCTCCTCTTGCTTTTAGTTCCTGAGATCTGACAGATTCAGCCATGAGGAGGGTCGTACGTCAAGGCGAAATCAGCAGAGAGTGCGTGCCTTACCGGAGAAGGCAACTGGCCCCAAAGCCTTGGCTCTGGGGATGTGGAGCAGCCCAGGTTCCTGTGGCTTTGTTGGAACCTCATGCTAACAGAGCGAGAGTTCTGAAACTGCTGCCACACTCCTGTCCCTCGCCTCTTTGTGTACTTGCCATTTAATTTACCAAGAAGCCTGGAGATCAATAAGAGGAGCTCACCCTGTCATTAGACAGGGCCCTAAATTGCAAGTTGCAGCTGGAGAAGCTTCAGAAGCATTGTGATCACTCATGAAGAAAGATGACTAATCGCTTTCTTCTGGTCACTTATTTGGCTTATGACTTTGTTTCTACTCTCTAAGTACAATAGTTATCAGATTTCCATGTAACTAGGTAGTGACAATTGGTATGTCTAGTTTCATTTAATACACTTGTTGGTGGGTTCTGCTACCTCACCGAGGCCAAGTTGCTTAGTTGTATTGTATTCTGCCGTTTTAAAGCTCAGGAGACAGGCGAAGGAGGGAAAGCTCATCTCAGCTCACCGATCGCCATCTTCATCAGGATCAGCATCAGCATCACTAGTGAGTGTCCGGGAGATACCGTGTGTTTAACCCGTTGCAGTGAAGTTAATCTCTACGTATCCGGTGCAAGTTAGATAATCAGTTCCAACAGGTTTGGATCTCAGCCGTGTGCAGAACCCTATAGTTTAGAAAAACAACACCAAAAATACACCAGCATTCCAAAGAGCAGGGGAATGTGTCTTCTACCATGGTTTGAAGCCAGCTGTCCAGGGCACAGGTGGAACCAATTTCCTATATTAACTTTCTAGGCAGGGACCAGAGGAGTCAGTTTTTAGGGGAATCCTAAGCCCCCTGTGTGGCAGCATCCTTACCCACTCAGAATGGAAGCCATCTGTCCAAGGGTTGACCAGGTCCCTGCCTGTGTGCCTGACATCCTTTCTCAAGGAAGATGCACACCCACATCTATTGGCACGGACTTGTAACTATCTCCTTCTGAATTTGGTCCTTGCTGTTAATACTGACTCCGCCCCCCACACACCCCCGCCTTCACTTTCCCCCAGCTCTGCAATCCCCTGGCAGACAGGCAGGTCCCAGGCTCTCTTGTCTGCTTAGCACAGCAGGCAGACGTCGGGGTGGTGATGCATGCTAGTTAACTAATTAATGATTGTAAAGCACTTTGAAAACATAAAGAACCAGATAAATGCCAAGTATTATTGTTATTAATGATGAGGAGGCTGTTTAGTCATCCTCAGCCCTGAGCTCGGCTCACTGCTCCCACTGTGGCTGCAGGCTGATTTGAGAACCAGGAGGTTCTCGAACTCCCCTCCTCCCTGCAGGCGCTGTTTCACACTGAGTCAGTGACCAAGGTGAAGGGCCAGGAAACCTTCTCTCCTCCTCTCCCACCTGCTGTAAAAGCACTGCCTACTTTGTGGCCGTAAGGCTAACATTTACCGAAAGCCAGGGTTTGAAACTGCCTCTCTATTTCCCATTCACCTGTTCAGTAAGTTCATTGATGTTTACTTGAGTGCTCACTGATGGTGATTAGACTGCCATCTCTGTCTGAGGACAGGATGCAGCCTGAAATGAAGCCCTGCTTTTCATTCAATCAAATTCCATAAGGATGGATTCACTTCTACAAGGATCTCTTTTACATGTTTTGGGGGCTTAATATTTTCTTCTAGATGCCTCTATGTATGTTTGTTCCTTTGATATAGCAACTCTGTCAGCTGGGAAAGGCAGATGTTATTTTCCCCATTTTGCAGATGGGAAACCTAAGGGTCAGGGACATGATGAGCCTTGTATAAGGCCCCAGGGGCTCTAGAATCTAGTGGCAGGGCCAGAGTTCACTCCAGCTCTCCCGAGCCCCAGGCTGAACAGTGCCCTCTGACACATGAGGTGACTGCAACAGACTCCAGACACCTGGCAGGATGTGCAAAGATACTTTAAACAGCTTCTCGATAATGTTCTAGCAAAGCAGACACTTTCAGAAACCCCGTAGTCTCTGCATGGACGTCTGACCTGAAGCTCCTCTAGCCACTGGCTAGCACTGAGGAGTTCTCCATGTCCTGTTTCAGGCTCGTGATCCTGGAATCTGACACTGTCTCAAAAGCTTGGGCCAAGAAGACCCTAGAATCCATCTGTGTAACATCCCCACTCCACAGATGACAAAACTGTGGGCCAGAGAAGTCCAATTACTGGTCATTGATGCCAGAGCCAATGAAGGGGTAAGGCTCGCTGCATGCTTCCCCCACCCTCCCGCAGGGCTTCCGGCTCAACAGCCAGCCACCATTCAGCCTCCGGAGCTCTACTGCTGGATGGGAAGGTTCCAGGGGGTTTCATGTCTTTTGTGCTTTTTTGTATTTTCCAAATTTTCTCCATTGAACGTTTTCCAAATTTTCTTCTGAAATAAATTATAGAAAGAATCAGAAAACAGGGCCGGGTGTGGTAGCTCACGCCTATAATCCTAGCACTTTGGGAGGCTGAGGTGGGCAGATCACCTGAGGTCAGGAGCTTGAGACCAGCCTGGCCACCATGGCAAAACCTCATCTCTACTAAAAATACAAAAATTTGCCAGGCGTGGTGGTAAACACCTGTAATCTCGGCTACTCGGGAGGCTAAGGCAGGAGAATCACTTGGACCCAGGAGGTAGAGGTTGCAGTGAGCTGAGATCACGCCACTGCACTCCAGCCTGGGCAACAGACCCTGTCTCAAAAAAAAAAAAAAGAAAAAGAAAAAGAAAAAAGAAGTATTCAGAAAATAAATCATTGTTTTATACACACACACACACACACACACACACACACACACACAGACACAGAGCTATCTACCAATCTGCCTGTCTGTAGCTCACATGTACATATAACATGTGAGCATCTATGTAAGTATGGGCTACTGCATTTCTCTTCCCCAAACTCCCTCTTGGACTGACAGTCTTTTACTGGGGACTCACTTGAGGGTTCAGATATCACTGTTGTCTTCTCCCACTTTAGTCCCCAAAAAGGAATATTTCAACAGATCTACAACTTTGTTCTAGGTCTAAACCCCTAAGAGTGAAGCTGTGGGGCCTGGGGGTGGGAGGGATGGTTGGCCTGAGCCTACAGCCAGGGGGATGGGAGGGTGGGGGAGCAGCCTCTCTTGGTGGGGGACCGGTGCTGCTGTGAGGACAGCCTTCACTGCCTCAGAACCCATTTCAAGGGCTTCTCAGTGACCATGAAATCCTGCTGTGTCCCTGCTAACACCCCACCCTGTGCATTCTTTTGACTAAGATCTGCGGCCTAGTGCTGTGGCCTAGATGCTGTGAGATGTCTTTTTTTAAGTAGTAAGTTTATGGTGTGGTTACTTTTTAAAATTGCAGCTACAAAATACATCAAGTTCAAACGCACATCCACAGTGATACCGTGGCATGGAGTGGAAGCCTGCAGCAGAACAGCCCCAGGCACAGCCCTGCGTTCCGCCCTCTCTTACCCCTCCCAAGCAGTTCAGAGCAGCCCCTTGGCTCCCATTGCTGCGCTGGCACAGTGGGGCCACCGCCCGGCTCACAGGGGCAAGGTGAGGTAGCAGAGCCAGGAAATTGGATTCTTTTCACTTTCTTATGAGGAGATACTTTATTCCTGAAGAATTCTAGGGTGTGGAGAAAGCAGAGGAAAGACAGCATCCGGGGTGAAATACCACCGGCCAGGCAGACCCAGCCAGAGGCGCCAGACCCACTGGTCCGAGTGGAAAGCGAGCCGGGCGTGCTCCAGCACAGCCAAAACCCTCTTTGGGGTTTTCTGGCATGGGGATAGCATACTTCACATGGCTCAGTGATTTAAAAAAGAAAAGAAAATTGGCCTGCCCAAACTAGAATCCTCACCTGTCACCTACCTCCCTCTCCGCCTTTCTCAGCATAGCTAATGTGAATTGAGTGCTTTGTGTGCCAGGCCCTATCACATACAGTCTCTCATTTCACCCTTATATCCACATAGGAGCTCAATTTTACAGAAAAGCAAACTAAGGCACAGAGAGGTTAAAGTGGCTTGTCCAAGGACACACAGCTAGAGCACGCTAGGCCTGGGATTTGAACGTGTCTTCCTGGCTCCAAAGCTCATGCTCTCCACCTCTGGTATTTAGGGAACCATAATCCCATTGGGATCTCTCTAATGGCATCAGCCCTCTCAGTCAGTCAGAGGGCCAAATGGAAGCAGAAAATATTTTGGGATCTCTTATAAGCCTGAAATAATTGCTTAGGAGATGTTAGGAAGGCAGGAGTGCTGGTGTTGCTTTTCTGCATTTTGAGTTCTGGTCGGGCATTTGTTCCCATGGACAGTCCCCTTGGTGCAAGGAAGGAGGCAACCAGAGGAGCTTTGCTGCTGGAAGGGCAGGAAGCAAGTGCGTGTCTGTGTGTGACTCTGCCACCCCCAGCTCAGGATGGAGAAAGCCAGGCTTTCTTAGCAGGCAGAGAGACTGGTTTAGTTGCTTTAGCTGCCCGTAATTTGAACTCCTCAACACCATTTCCACTTCCATCCAAATCCACTTACACATGCTGCTTGAGTCCTTCTAACTTTATAAACATAAAGGCATAGATGCTGGAACAAAAAGCTTTCTGCAACCCTTCCCACCCACAGGAAAGGTTTGGTGTAGGCAGTTGTGCCTTTGTTCAGCTTTACCCGGCTGTGCCTCCAAGGACCCCACCAACTACGCATTGAACTTGCACTTCCTATTCACAGAGAGTGCAGCTCTCAGTAATCCACATTAAGGCTTTGGGACTCAGTTTTGCATATTGGTCCTGTTTTACATCTGACCTCATCAACGTGAGGCCATTCCTCTCCCCTGAGGAGTGACTTTGGAAGAGTGTCACTGGCAGGGAAGCTGAGAGCTGGAGAGTCATGCCCAGGATGGAACTTAGCTATAGAAAGCCTTTCATCTGGCCGGCTCTCAAAGCCCTGAGGGCTATAATTAGTCCTCACAACACCTCTGCCTGGTAGGAAAGTGTGATCACCTCGTTTTTATAGATTGGACAGTGAGGCATGGTGCTATTAAGTGACTTTCTTCAAGGCAGCACCTCCCTCAAAGAGCTGGGACTGGGGAAGAGCAGAGAGTGACACCAGGCTGAGTGAGCAGGACAGGCCCTTGTCCCCTGACCACCCTTCCCTCCTCAGTACACCAGCACACCCTAAATGTGGCTACTGGTGGGGGGTTTCAAGAAGCGTCTCAAAGACTTAAGAAGTCAAAGGGAGGGTGAGGAGTAGAAGAGAAAGAGAATGAAAAGCAATAAATAGCCCAGGCAGAGGTTAGAGGTTCTCTCCGACTTCCTGTAAAGTATAATCCGACCAGCCACATGTGAGAGAAACCAAATGTCATGCAAAGCAGTGAAATTGTCACCCTCAGAATGCGGGGCGGGGGGGCCCTGAGACGAAAGGTCAGAATAATCCCTTCTCTAGCAAAGCTGAAGTCCCAGCACTATTTTTAGAAGCTCCTAGAATTTACAACCTATTTTTAGGAACTCCTAGAATTTGCCACCTGCTAAGATATAAGAAGAGCCAAAGAATTAGAGTTCATCACCCTGGAGTGTACAGTCAGCTCTCTCCGCCTTAGCCGATGGGCTTCTGAGAAGAGTACGTAGAAGAGATGTTAGTAAAGTGAATCACCTTGAACATACTCCCAGTGGTTAAAGGACTTGGGTGGAGAGCCAAGGCGAAGAGCCAGTCATCGCCCTGCCTGTGCAGCTTAAGTTTTGTCTAGTGGTTAGGAGTAGAGGCTTTGAAGTCATGCAGACCCGAGCTCCAACCTCAGCCCCACCTCCCACCGTAGCCATGTTGCCTGGAAAAGTGGCTTGACCTCTTTGAGCCTTAGTTTCTTCATCTATTAATTAGGGCTTGCCATGCCCTCCCTCTCAGGGTGATTGTAAGAGTTCCTTATGATCATACTAGTTCCTGGTAAGCATTCAATGAACAGTAGCTGTTATATTACACTCTTAAGTTTTATGTATTTTTTCTTTATTAAAATGAAGTTTTTTTTTTTGAAACAGAGTCTCACTCTGTTGCCCAGGCTGGAGTGTGGTGGCACAATCTCGGCTCACTGCAACTCTGCCTCCCGGGTTCCAGCAATTCTCCTGCCTCAGCCTCCCAAGTTGCTGGGACTACAGGCACGTGCTGCCACACCTGGCTAATTTTTGTATTTTTAAGTAGAGACAGAGTTTCACCATATTCAGGCTGGTGTCGAACTCCTGACCTCGTGATCCACCTGCCTCAGCCTCCCAAAGTGCTGGGATTACAGACGCGGCCAAAAGGATATCTTTTCTAGCTGACTGAAGTGATGATTGGAGAACTCAATTTCCCTAGGATTCTAAAACACGCCATTCCTCTGAGGTGGTTTAGAGCACCCTCTAAATCCAAATCTATGATACACGATTGATTTTGCTTGGCCTAGAAGTGCCCTTGCTCATGTCCCTGGGGGAAAGCACAGATCAAGATGGCAGCCTGCATTGTCTCTGGGCTGATCCAGACAGTCACTGAGCTGAGCCCACTCCCATGGTTTCTCAAGAGGACCAGCTCTATTTGTCTCATAATAGAAGTTCTGAAGTAATGGTTGAACCTTTTTCAGTACCCCCTTGAGAATTTGATAAATATTGTAGCCCTCTCCCTCTCAAAAAATGCCTATGTACACGAAGTTTATGCCGTTGCTTCTCATTATTCGCAGTGGTTATTCTATAAACTCACTCGGAACACTGAATTGGCAAATTCTGAACCATCACTCCAGGGAAACATACGGTTAAGTTCCTGAGAGCCCTGGTCACAACATTTTCATCAACCAATCCGTATATAACCTTGTGTCATGTGTGTTTCTGTTTAAAAATCCCTAATTTTATACATATTGTTGATTTTGTTAACATAGAACTCACAGCCAACAGCACCATTCATGCCTGAAGGAAACTTATCGAGCCCGTGGATTTTCTCCACAAGCTACATCACAGCCTTCTTGCACTTAAGAACATTAGATGCACCTCGGCACTACACTCGGAGGTCATTGTAATTGGTGAAATCACTAATAAAATACATAAAGAGGCAAAAAACATGCCTTTGAATAGACTGCGGAAAGTCACTTGTTTACAGCATGAGAGCTGCGACAAGAAGGCAAAGTGTCACCTTGTTCAACCTCAGCTGGGAACGTGCATATTAGGTGACTCGAATGTACTGCTCTGCGCATGTGCTTGTCTGCAGATGACTGCAAACACTCCATGAGTGTTGATTTAGGGATTATAAGTAAAGTTTAGTGAGTAGATAAATTTGCAAATACAAAATCTTCTAATAATGAGGGTTGACTGTATATAGTTTGGGCATTCGAAGCTCATGAAAACCAATTCTATGGGAATTGGGACAAAGAGGAGCATTTTAATTCTTGCAACCCATGGGAACCTACTTAAAGGAGAACAAGTAAATGTCTTTCTAAAAAGGTATAGGCATCCTTTACCAGGCATTTCTATTCTTTTTTTCCCCCTGATATTTTATACCTCTGAATTTTTCTCAAGACCTGGTAATTAAAATCAGGCATCTGAAAAAAAAAATTATTATAAAAACTAAGAATATTTGGTGCTTTCTTACATTTATTATTATTGGCCTTAGCAGGAAAAATGTTTTCTTAAGCAAGCCTGATTATCACTACGTGAAAAATATGCATATACAGGCTGGGCACAGTGGCTCACACCTGTAATTCCAGCACTTAGGGAGGCCAAGGGGGGGGGGGGGGCGGATCAAGAGGTCAGGAGTTCAAGACCAGCCTGGCCAACATGGTGAAACCCTGTCTCTACTAAAATTACAAAAATTAGCCGAACATGGTGGCATGCACCTGTAATCCCAGCTACTCGGGGCTGAAGCAGAAGAATCGCTTGAACCTGGGAAGCGGAGGTTGCAGTGAGCTGAGATCATGCCACTGCACTCCAGCCTGGGTGACAGAGTGACACTCCATCTTGGAAAAAGGAAAAAAAAGTCTGCATGTGTGTGTGTGTATATACATATATGAAAATGTAAATATATAAATATATAAATGTAAATATATTTATAAAAATATATATACACAAATGTATACATATCTATATGTATATATACATACATATATACACACACATATACAGAAAGGAAGGAAACATGAAAAAAATGAATAGTTTTTAGGGTGATCGAATATGAAATAGTTTTTCTTTCATAATGTGCCCCTCAGTGTGGATGTTATGTGATTGCAGACATAAATTAACAAGAAAATATTTCAATGAAAACAATATGGGAGTAGAAAAAGACTAATGAAAATATCTTCAAACACAAGAAAATTAATAATCTTTAATCATTTCTCCCCTGGAAATCCATCTGCATTAGCAAAAAAGAAAAAAGATTGAGCTCCTTCTCACCGATCACTTCTGTTTTGCAGAATTCTCTGAGGGCCATGTTATTCCTTTGCAGGGTGGACTTCAACATTCTAAGCCCTTTAGGAGCTTTCATTCTGGCAGACACGTGATGCTAAGACAGAAGGTAGACAACCATAATACTGCAGTCAAGGAGCAAATGGCCCAGATAACTAGTACATACCCAGGTGGCTTTGGGAACATGTGATTTTTACCGAGGAAAATTACCGAGGAGAAGGTCCAGAGAGAAGTCGCCAGCAGGAGTGCATGCAAAGTAGTCTATGAGATGGATTGGACACAGGCGTGGCCTATAGCCTTTGAGCACCTATCGTGGTGCAATTCGCATGCCCAAGTGCCTTTGTAAAATTCCCCCTGAAGGCCTTGGCAATCAGCCAATCCAGGTTTTAGTGAGCACATTCTATATGCCAGTCTGGACTACATGTGGCCGACACCTAGAAAAATCAAACCCAATCCCTGGCTTCAAGTCACTGTCTGCTTGGGAAGTCCCGATTCAGTCATCAGAGAAGCACCTACTATGTAAGAGAACTATAAGAAGCAAGACTCTGAACTCCTACTGGTGTCAGCCCATGGTCTGGGCTCTATTGACAGGCTGCTGAACAAGAGGAAGTTCCTGTCTTCAGGGGCTCAGACATTGTCTGTGGCAGAGTCAGACGATGAACGTGAAACTGAGTAAATAAACAGCATCCCTTCAGACAGAGGTGAAGTGCTGTGTGGAAAGAAACAGCAACATGATGGAGAGTGCTTGGCCTCTGCGGGGGTAGTAGCATTTGAGCGCTGGATGCTGGAAAGTGAGCCAGCTGTGGCAATATCTGGAGGGAGAGTTCCACTGGCAGAGGATCTGTGGTGTATGTGGCAGATCAGGAGGAAAGCAGTCCACAGGGAAAGAAAGACACCAAATAGAAAGGCACCCTCTAGGGAGGTAGAGGAGGTGAAGTAATGCTGGACTTTGTGCTGCAGGCTGTGGTTGCTGCTGCTTTACCTGTGCTCCTGTAAAGACATTGCTAATCTAACCTTGCTTTCTCTACCACCAGGCCCAGCGGCACCTCTCAGGCAGGCACTACTAATCAACTGGAGTTGATGAGTGAGGTAAAGACTGTTTCTTATTGTACTATAAACGGTAGGAAGCCTTTTAGGATTTTGAGCAGACTGTCACAATAAAGTGTTTTAAGAAAGATTAATCTGACCATGGTATGCAATATAACTCAGAGGGAACTGAAGTGGGTGTTCCTGAGGCCACTTAAAAGAAAATAGTAATTGCAGACATTATTTAAGCACCTACTACATGCCGACCGATCCTTTATTTATTTTCATCAACCTCAAAAAGTAGATATTATTATCCCCTTTGAGCAGATAAAGAAACTGAGGCACAAAGAAGGTGTCATTTGCCTAAGTGGAGAAACCAAGAGTTAAACCTAAGTCACTAGTTCCAAACCCCTTACTATTTCTCTATGCAGCACTGATATTCTAAGTGTAAGGTGATAAGAATTTGGGGTGGGGCCTAAAAAGATTGGATAGACATGAAAAACATAAAGGAAAAATGAATGGGAAATTGATGACTGGATATTAAAAGGAAGGCAAGAGTAAGGCCAAAGATAGTGACAAAAGAAAATGCGTCTTGGGTAGTGCATAGAAAAAGCCTGTAATGGCGCACATCAAACTGTTAACAGTGATTGCTCCTGAGGAGTGAGATGGAGAGTTGCAGCGGGGAGGGGAAGACCTTTTTACTTGTTACTTTATAAGCTTCTGCCTTTTTTTCAATAATTATTTTAAAATAATTTAATAAATAAATAATTTTAAAATTAAATTTATTTAAAAACAGTTCAGAGGTTTTTTCCCTCCGGAGTGACTGAGAGATGCCACTGATGGAATTCAATAGATTCCAAGCTTTGGCTAGGGGGTAAAGACAATGCATTTGTTCTCAGACACTGAGTTGAGTGAGGCGATGGTGGGAGAGCCACGGGGCCATGAGCCACAGGGTTTTCATTGCAAGTTAGGATTCAGGCACTTTCGTGGTTCCCAGTGCTGACCCTTCATTTTGGGATGCAGCTAACCCAAGCCATCCTGCCTGTCACTAGACTCGCCACTCGGCAGACCCCTACAATTAAGAGCACCAGGGACCCGTGGCAGAACTTCAGCACCAGCTCTGCCTGGCGCATGGGAGCAGCACTGGCCTCGCTCTGGGCATGTCGTTTCTGCATTTGCTCACTCACTGTGCCCCATACTGGTCCTGGTAAGATGGCTGGGGAGTGGGAGGAGAGGAACACCTCTGGCATCCCTGGCCCTTGGAGGGTCCTTATGGGAGTGCCTGACCTCTCTGTGCCCTATATGGGTATCTACCTCATATCTGTTTATCTCAAAGCAATGGGATTGTGAGCAATGGCTAATAAAAAGAGCTATTTAACAACTAGCAGTTTACGTAATCACAACCATAGCAAAAACAATAGTAATCATATGTCCAGGGAAAACAACAGTTCTCTGAAAATTTCAGAGTAGATTCCAGAGGTGGAAATAAGATGTCCCCATAATCATCTTACTCAAGATGCTTTTTAATGGAAGGTAATAACCAGAAATGAAAACCATCAACATAACGTATGCCAGGTCATAAAAAATAATTGTTGGGTCAGCCAGGTTCCCTGAAGCGAGGCTTCCCGAGCCTGCTTCCTCCTTGCCAGCTTCAGACTTCATTTTCCACCCCCTGGAAGGGGTGACCTGTCTTCCAGGTTTGGGCTTTTGGAATCAGAGCATAGAGAGCCCACTAAGCCCCTACATATTGTCTCAGCTTCCGGGCCTTTGGGAAGCTTTGAACTCTGGGAGTGGGCTGTTTCCTCTGTGGGAGGGAAGTGAGTGGGGCAGAGCCAGGAGGAACACATTTCCCTCCTGTTCGTTTAGCATATGTGCGGCTTCCAAGCAATCTGGCCTGGGCCGGGGAAGTCACTAACATGTCCCTGGTGAGCCCTTGTGCGAGACCCCCAGCCCTGCATGACTCGAGAGATTTCATCAGGTCCTGAAGAAGTCGGTCACATGGTCACTTTCCAGCCCCAACGTCTAGAACTTTCTTTAGAAATTGGCCTGAAAACAGACAGCTCTCCAAACATCCCAGCTGTCCGAACGTGCTAATTGTCCCACTGGCAATGGGAGAACCTGATGAGTCATGCCCTGCCAGGCCCGCACCGTGTGTCATCTTGACAGTTTATGGCCTGACATTTGACCCGCAGTCTCTCTGTCCCCCTGGTCAACGCCTCCTGACCCTGGAACTCTACTTTCATTTTAAAAGGCATAATTCTACAGCATCCTTCCACACTTACCGCCTCTGACAGGGAGATTACCCCCAAGCTGCAGAAGGCAAATCTCGTGGTTGGTGGGCGTGATGTGATACTTTAGCTGTGTCAGGATCCCTGGCTGAACCGGTGACATTTGGGAAAGATCCCAGGTCTCTGTAAGAAACAGCAACCTGAGTGTGGTGGCCGTGCCCGGCATTACTCAGAGTCTCTCCGTTGATTCATTTCAGTGATACAGAGAATTGGGGAATCAGGCAGCCACCCTGGTGACATACCTCTTTGTCACATTTAATCACTTAGAATCATCTGACATAACTTAGACTGTTTTACATTGTGTTATTTCAAAGTTTATGAAAGCTGGAGGGTGGACTGGGCCCCCCACGAGGGCCTGGTCCCTGGAGAGAGGGCACTGGGACTCTGACGGCGAGTGGGCTTGTTTGCGTCCCATCCTCGTGTCCCCGAAGCCCCTTGTGTCGTGCGCTCCTCCCCTAGGGTTGTCCTGTGGCATTCCATTCCTTTCATCTCTCCGATGAATCTCCCAGTGCGGGTGGCGGCTCCTTCCTTCCTTGGCAAGCCTGTTGAGCCGAAGGGATCGTCTCTGAGGAAGCCCTGCAGTCGTCAGTCCCTCCCCACCAGGCCAGACCGGGTGGAGCAAATCCCCTCACCTGTCTCATTTCCTCTTCCTCTCCTGGTTCTGCCTGGGCTTGTCGCTTCTCTTCCTTGACTGCCCGGAGTCCTAAGAGCATGACTTAGATGAATGACATCTTACAGGATCTCTGACTCTCAGAACCCTTACAGGACTTTCAACGCTTTCCTCTCCTCTCTCCGTCCCAACACCTCCATCGCTGCTGTGACGCTCATCTACAGGAAGGGCGTTCACCCCACTTAGCAGGCACCAGGAGTGGCGGGGACTGGACTTGCTCCCTTGTTTTGCTTCCCGGTACTCCAGTCCTGTGGTCACTGCCTCCTCGGGTAGCTGGCCCGCGAGTGTGCATGGCGAGTGACACACCAGACCTTCCCAGAGCAGCTCACCCTGTGCTGTCGGCTGTGGCAGCTGAGAGCCACACGTGCAATTCTGCAGTTACTCGCTGAGATGGAAGATACACGCCAGATTTCTAAAATCTGAAACAGTGACAACAAAGAGAATCTCAAATATCCCATAAGCAATTTTAATTTTTTTAATTTTTTCTTTTTTTTTGAGACAGAGTTGCACTCTTATTGCCCAGGCTAGAATGCAGTGGTGCGATCTCAGCTCACCGCAACCTTTACCTCCCAGGTTCAAGCGATTCTCCTGCCTCAGCCTCCTGAGTAACTGGGATTACAGGTGTGTGCCACCACACCCAGCTAATTTTTGTATTTTTAGTAGGGGTGGGGTTTCACCATGTTGGCCAGGCTGGTCTCGAACTGCTGACCTCAGGTGATCCACCCACCTCGGCCCCCCAAAGTGCTGGGATTACAGGCGTGAGCCACATTGCCCAGCCTCATTAACAATTTGTATGTGAATTATATGTCAAAATAATAATATTTGGAATACATAGGTTTAAATAAAATATATTTTAAAGATTACTTCACCTGTTTCTTTTTAGTTTTTTCTTTTTTCTTTTTCTTTTTCTTTTTTTTCTTTTTTTTGAGTTGGAGTCTTGCTCTGCCATCCAGGCTGGAGTGCAATGGCCCAATCTCCACTCACTGCAGGCTCCGCCTCCCGGGTTCAAGCCATTCTCCTGCCTCAGCCTCCTAAGTAGCTGGGATTACAGGCATGGGACACCACGCCCAGCTAATTTTTGTATTTTTAGTAGAGATGGGGGTCTCATCATGTTGACCAGGCTGGTCTTGAACTCCTGACCTCAGATGACCCACCCGCCTCGGCCTCCCAACATGCTGGGATTACAGGTGTGAGCCACCGGTCTCTTTCCAGTTTTTTTTAATGTGGCTACTGGAAAATTTGAAGTTACATCTGTGGTTCTCATTATTTCTATTGGACGGGCTGGTCTAGGGTGAAACACCAGCCATTACTTGGCAGGGCTCCAGGGACTACAATGCCACCCCTTAGCCTGTTTGAAATCGCTCCAGATCATGGCCTTGAGGCTCATCTCTCAAGTGGTGATTTCCACTACACAGTAAAGGTGGGATTAAGGGGGGAAAGTTTTAAAAAATTCCTTTCTAACTGCTTGATTAGTTTGTATTACAGGTCCCTGGGGACTATGTTCTTTTAGGCTTCCATTGCTATCAATGTGGTGGCCCCCAAGAAGCATGTTTATGACTATTGCTATTATAGCATCAACCTTAGTAATAACTGTGATAATCATCTGGTGAGCCAGGCACGTAAAATACTGCAGGAGAGTGAGAAGGGTGCCCATGAACTCAGGGCGCTGCTGGAGTATGTGTCTGGAAAATAAGCTCTTCCAGGAGCTAAATGATGCCTTGAAGTCCTGAAAGAGTTACCAGGAAGGAATATATGGCCAGACAATGTTTTCCTTAACTCCAGGTAGCCGTGCATAGACACTCGTGGATGTATATAAACATTGCTCCAAATCTGTCTGTGGGACCCCGTTTCTTTGACTGTATTATAAACGGCTCCAGTATGTTACGCTTTCAAATGCTGAAGTGGCCAAACCCCCACCTGTATAGCTCACAGCTCCATGACAGTTCCTTGGGAGGGTGGGGCAGGAGCTCCAGGTCTCGACCTTCGCTACTGGAGTAGCTTCCCACGAGGCACCCTGTCTCAGATTGCTCTGTTTCCCATCTCTCAGCCTCACTGCACATTCCTCTTCCAGAAACGTGGAAGGCTCCATGTGACTGCCCTGGTTAGAAACTTTCAATGAGCCTCTGTGGTCTGAAGGATAGATCCCAAACTCCCTGGAACTCAGGCCCTCGTCAGGCTGGCCCCTGTTTCCTTCTCTTTCTTTTATCTCATCATTCCATGCATTGTTCAAGCCAGCCGATGGGCCACTGTTCGTTCCACAGACATGGAATGAAGGCGGATGTGTCCCGCACTTTCCTAGGCCTTGGGGCTACAAGCAGACACCTTTCCTACACTTAGGAGTCTACTATATGGTGAGAAAATAATTAAGCAATCACTGTTTCCATGGTAACTAGGATGAAGGCTTATGGGGGCTGGAGAAATCCTGTCCTTAGCTCTCCATGAACCCCTTGTTCTCCACCTTGAGTGATGCTCCTTGATGACAGAGCTGTCACCTCCCCAGAGGACCCACCACACCACTCAGCACAGTGAAAGTGCCCAGGGAATTCTCGGCAGAGATGATTGGTGACAAAATATCAGAAGTGGATGGGCTCTTCCAAGCCGTGTGATCGGTGGTTCTTCAAGTTCGTGCCCAGCAGTTCAGGGCTCAGAAGCACCTGGTGAGGAAGGGCTGGAGGACAGTGCCCGGGTGTGGGGCCTCAGGCCATCCCTGCAGGCTTTACGAGAGGCCTTCACTGCAGGACCCTGCCTATGAATTTGACCTGATACCGTAGACCATGCACCAACCTGCTGGGTCAGGTGCGTTTTCACAAAATGCTTTTTAATTTTATTGATTAATTGATTGAGACAGGGTCTTGCTCTGTTGCTCAGGCTGGAGCACAGTGGGCACAATCACAGCTAACTGCAGCCTTGAGCTTCCAGGCTCAAGCGATCCTCCCCCCTCAGTCTTCCAAGTAGCTGGGACTATAGTTGTGCATCGCCAGCCTTGGCTAATTTTTTAAGTTTTTGTACAGATGGGTGTCCCGCTGTGTTGCCCAGGCTGGTCTCAAACTCCTGGGTTCAAGCAGTCCTCCCAACTTGGCTTCCCAAAGTGTTGGGATTACAGGTGCAAGCCACCACACCCCACCAAATTCTCAAATGCTTTCTATCAGCTGATCTTAGTCGGGTCCACGTCAGTCCCTCAAGGATGCTCTTATAATATTAGACCTTAAGAATAGCAAACAACAGCTCTGTCTCCTTCCTCGGGCAGCTCTGCACCTGTGCCCACTCCCTGCTGCAGGGACTTCCCGAACATACAGAGAAGAGCCACATGTGTTAAGCCAAAAAAAAAAAAAGAAAAAAAAAAGTCCTGGTATACTCTTCTCTTCTCACAGAATGTAAGTGAGGAGTGCCACTCAAATGATTCTTTCTAAGCTGAGGGACCCTTGTCACAGCTGCTAAAAGAAAGTTGGCTGGCAACTCTCGAATGACATCAACTGAAAAGTAAAAAATAGGTTGGGCGCAGTGACTCACGCCTGTAATCCCAGTAGTTTGGGAGGCCAAGGCAGACAGATCACCTGAGGTCAGGAGTTCGACACCAGCCTGGCCAAGATGATGAAACCCCGTGTCTACTAAAAATGCAAAAATTAGCCAGGCATGATGGCCTGTGCCTATAACGCCAGCTACATGGGAGGCTGAGACAGGAGAACTGCTTGAACCTGGGAGGCCGAGGTTGCAGCAAGCCAACTCCAGCCTGGGCGATAAGAGCGAGACTCCGTCTCAAAAAAGAAAAAAGAATAAAGAAAAAAAGAAAAGTAAAAAATAAAGTAAAACTCTTTCTAACCAACCATCTTACTTCCTGTAGTTACATAATTGAATTCCAGAATATTTTCTCACTGCTGAAACATAATGTGGATTTAAGCTATTTTTAAAAATATGGTAAAAGGGCTTTCTACCTCATCCTTTCTAAGACTCCCAAATCCTGATTACTGAAATAAAAATGTTCCCAATGTAATTTTTTTTTCTAAGACAGTCTCTTACAGGAATTACTACCAGGGCTAAGCCAAAACAACATTGTGAATTTGGCTTTCCTACCTCACATCACACTGTTCCCTTTCTCCCTCCAGGGCCTTGTTCATCCCCAGGATACAAGGATGTTAGGCTGTCCCTCCAAAGTCTCCTGTTCTAGAACAAAATCATTTGATAAAAACCAACTCTTAACAAGGTTGTAGGAATTTCAGCAATGCCCCCTCAGCAGGAGCATTTGTGTTTTCAGAGAGATGAGAGAGAGAGAGAGAACCAAGAATATATCACTCCCGGTGGCACGCATCATCTGTAGGGTGAAGAGCCTTTGAAATCTTTCTAATCATACCTCATGGTTGGAGGCCTGGCTGCCCAAATATTTCCAGCCTTCTAGAAAATTAAAATAAAGGGAGTTTCATGTAGGCACACTAAAGCATACTGTTTAAGACTGACTGACAAAATATTGGTAACAGCTGAAGGTACTCAACGTACCTGGAAGTTCATTATGCTATTGTCTACTTTTTGGATGCTTAGAAATGTCCACCATAGGAAGTTTAAAAATGCTGTTTAACCAACACCTGAGGTGGTAATTATGTTGGAATCTGGGAGGATGTTTGTAGATTGGAAGAGCGAATAAAAAGATTCTGTTGAGTTTGAAATATATTGCTTCCTTTGGTCAGCTTATAACTGAAAGTTTCATTTTGAACATGAGGAATTAGCTTAAATCATTGGACAAAAATGTGCCACAAATCCAGTTCCTTTCTCTCTAGTAAAATAATATCTTTATAATCCAGGAAGTAAAGTACCATTATGCGAAAAGGGAGGGATCTTTGTACCCAGTCCAGGCCCTTCAAAGAGATTACCAGACTTTTCGTGTATGCAAACTAACCACAGTCCCGGGCTGGCTCCAGCTCTTGCCAGCGTCAGTGGTGAGACCTGCACTAGGAGACATGCAGGGTCCCCTGAGATAGTCATACATGCTTTACAGACTCATGAAGGTAAGGCTAATTATTGTTTCATAATCTGAGAAACCTGTCACTTGATGATCTAAAATTATGGTCATCGGAGACTAGTTTAATAGATGACAGTGTGCCTTATCTCTAGGATAACTTGCATGCAAATACACAAAGCAAAACTAGGCTATCCCGAAATCTTAGGGAATGAGTCATTTTTTGCTCTCGATGTTACTGATATCCTTCAGGAAATAAAACTTGAACCATTATGTATAGAGATTCCTTCAAAAAGCTGTGAACTTCTTCATCCTGCTGCAGTTGATCGTGGGCTGTCCTTGTCTTGGCGGCTTCAGGACGTGCTGATGAGCACAATTACTGGCTTTCTCAGTGTCAGGGGAGCTGTGGATGGGGCTGCCATCTCTGACATGAATCAGTCTGACATTTGGGCCTCTGCAAATCTCCTCTTCCAGCTGCTTGGATAGCCGTTCCCTCCGCTACCCTCTCTCAGGGTGCTGGTTTCCAGCACTGTCCCCCTGGCTCTGCCTTTTGATTTGTCTTTCTAGTCTTCTGTGGACTGGAAAGCAGATCGCCTACCCTTTCAGATTTGTGTATGAAGTCGGAGTAAATAGATTCTAAAAGAGTCTGAATGAGGGGCTGACCTAACAAGCCACGAGCTGAGCTTTAGCATTGAATCTTACGAAATTCTTTCTGGTGGATCAGAGGCCAGTGTTCTTTTTTAAACTTATTTATTTATTTTTGAGATGGGGTCTCGCTTGGTCGCCCAGGCTGCAGTGTAGTGGCACAATCTTTGCTCACTGTAACCTCTGCTTCCCAGGTTCAAGCAATTCTCCTGCCTCAGCCTCCCGAGTAGCTGGGATTATATGTGTGCACCACCACACCCAGCTAATTTTAGTATTTTTAGTAGAGACAGGATTTCACCATGTTAGCCAGGCTGGTGACAAACTTCTGACCTCAGGTGATCTGCCCGCCACCACCTCCCAAAATGCTGGGATTACAGGCATGAGCCACCCGGCCCGGCCGTGCAGAGGCCAATGTTCTAAAAGGATAAGGTCTTATCATCAAAGTAACTTATATGATCCTGGTAAGCATGACATTTCTGTGTTATATTTTGAACTTCATGTTGCTTTTCTTATTTGTCAGCATTATAGTGTTTTCCCTGCCAGACTTCGCCACAGCCGACAATAAATAGCTGGACTCAAAGACACCACATTATTATTATTTTTTCATTTTTTATCTTTTTGAGATGGAGTTTCTCTCTTGTCACTCAGGCTGGAGTACAATGGCACAATCTCAGCTCACTGCAACCTCTGCCTCCTGGGTTCAAGCAATTATCCTGCCTCAGCCTCCTGAGTAGCTGGGACTACAGGCACCCACCACCACACCTGGCTAACTTTTGTATTTTTAGTAGAGACGGGGTTTCACCATGTTGGCCAGGCTGGTCTCTAACTCCTGACCTCAGGTGATCCACCCGCCTCAGCCTCCCAAAGTGCTGGAATTACAGCTGTGAGCCACAGCGCCCAGCCAACATCACGTTATTGAGGAAGTTAATGTCCATGGATCCAAATTATATAGATGAATTATTTTTAAATATTTTAAATATGTTTAAGGTTGTGTGCGTGTGTTTTAATTGCTTAAGAGGTGATGAGGTAGCGTAGAGGTGGTGAGAGGCAGGACAGCATAGTATTAAGAGCCAGACCATCTCTTTGGTGAAAGGAAGACAAGATATGTTTGCTAGGTGTTATATGAGCTTGTGTTTCTAAAGCATTTGGGAAGCATTAACTCTTATTTTCAGGCAGGAAGAAGAATGAACTGGGACTGAAGATTGGTTCCGGATCAGAACAAGAGTAAATCTCCCCTACCCTTTCTCTCTGCCTTGGGAAAAGGGGAAAAAAAGAAATAGTATAGTAAATATGGACAATTTTACTATATAATAATCTCTCTCTTATTAAACACTTAAAAATATTTTTATTATGTTAAAATGCTTTTTTTTTTATTTTCTTTTGAGACAGAATCTCACTCTGTCCTCCAGGCTAGAATGCAGTGGCATGATCTCAGCCAACTGCAATCTCTGCCTCCCAGGTTCAAGTGATTCTCCTGCCTCAGCCTCCCAAGTAGCTGGGATTACAGGCATGTGCCACCACGCCCTGGCTAATTTTTGTATTTCTAGTAGAGACAGGGTCTCACCATGTGTCCAGGCTAGTCTCAAATTCCTGACCTCAAGTGATCTGCCAGCCTCGGCCTCTCCAAATGCTGGGATTGCAGGTGTGAGCCACCGTGCCTGGACAAATGCTTTTTTGTTTTTAACTAAACAATGATAATTTATGACTAACAATTTTAATAAATAATAGTATAGTAAACACGGAGAAGGAGGAAAGAAGCCATGGGGATACTTAGAAGCTATTTGTGTCTATTTGTAAAATAACCATTGCCTAAAACAGAACTCTAACTTAAATACTGATGGCAACTCAATTATCTGCCAACATCTGACAAGAAAAATGCAGAAAAAAGAAAAAAACAGGGAAAGGGTAGTGAAAATGTCAAGATAATAGAAATAAGAAAGCACTTCAAAGCTGCCTTAAGCAGCAGTGAGACCCCACTGCCCCTTCTGAGATACGTCGTGAATGTACGTAGAGAATTCCTACCGAAGAATAAGAAATGAAATAATTGGGTTCAGAAATGAGGACTTCTTGAGGGAGCAGTGAGGTTGGCTGACTTTTTCTTTAGTTTCATGGTCTCATGAAATGCAAACTCACTGCAAGGAAGTGCAATCTGAAGTTGTTCATTAAATACCGATTTGGTAAATGGAAGGACAAAGCCTGAAGATGTGGCATCATTAATTTTTTCACTCCCAACTGTTGGTTGAGTCATTTCCAAAGACAGACTGCAAACCCCTTGCGCTGTGGCTGGAAATGAGGAATGAAGATTAGCTTAGGTGCTGACATTTTTTCTCAGTTGAGACCTGGGGTGCTGGACACAGGGTAGAACTCTCGAAGCATTCACTGAAAGCCAAACAGTAGCCAAGAAAAGTTAAGACATAAGAAGGCCCCTGTCTTCTACACAGGAATGGGGAGGTCTTCTCCCTGCGGCTCAGTTTCTGGGCTGTCAAAACATGAAGAAACAAGATGGTTGGTGGTTTTGTGTTGTAAACATTCAGCTCCAACACACACCTCAGTTCGTTAAGCAGTGAGGCGAGGAGGATGATCCATTTTGACTCACGCTGCCGAGGTGGCGGAAATCCTCCTGAAGACAGCAGGAGGGATTCAGTGAGACCAAATTACCCAGGTGCCTGTGGAAATGGGTGGGGAGAGAAAGTGATTCATGTCAGGACTAAGATACCCTGATTCGTGTCTTTATGAACTCCAAGTAGTCCAGAGTCCATTTTCCAAAGTCATCATGAAAGAGGAAGTTGGTTTCAGTAAATAGAAAGTAAACCATGTTGGAGCTACACACACAGGTGAGACTCAGGTGAGCAAGGTCCTGGGACTGCATGCCCAGGAGAGGTGAAGGGCTGCCAGCACAGCCAGCAGACTCGGTGCCCAGAGACCTCACTTGATCACACACCTCAGGGGGACTCATGTGCATAGCGAAAAGAGAAAGGGGGTAACAAAGTCGGGGGGACTTTGGCCTTTGGCCTTTGTTATGTTTTTTTTTTCTTTTTTTTTTTAGACAGACTTTCACTCTGTTGCCCAAGCTGGAGTGTGGTAGCACAATCTAACCTCACTGCAACCTCCACCTCCCCGGTTCAAGCCTCAGCCTCCCGAGTGGCTGGGACTATGGGCGCCCACCACCATGCCTGGCTAATTGCTGTGTTTTTAATAGAGACGAGGTTTCGCCATGTAGGTCAGGCTGGCCTCGAACTCTGATCTCAGGTGATTCGCCTGCCTCGGCCTCCCAAAGTGCTGGGATTATAAGCATGAGGCACTGTGCCCGGCCCTTTGTTGCATTTTAAAAAATTAGTTCAATTACTGAGGTGTTTTTTTCTCTACATAAAAAGGGACAAAAGTTATCCATTTTTCTCTTATTATATGGTTTCGATCTGAGCTTGTAGGAGGTTTTATATAACCCCTCACTGATAAAAATTGATATGAGATACATTTTGGTGTCGAGTGTCAATGCTGAAGCGTCTGGCTTGGACTGGACCCGTGGTGGGGAGGTTTGGGTGCCCCGAAGGCTGCCTGCCCTGGCTGTTTGCTGGAAAGTCTGTGTGATCACCCACCTTCTCTTGAGCAAGAGAGAGAACCTCCTAGTTCTCCACCCCCACCCCAAAACCTGTCTCAGCAGCCTGGTCTCAGGGAAGTCCCAAGCCTGAGTTGTTGAACTTGCTCTCACAGTGTTCCATTGGTTTGGGGAAAATAACTGTCATGTCCTTAGCATTGCCTCTGCTGAAAACCCAAGGGGACTGTGACCATGTGGTGGTGATACAGAAAGAGCACTGGATGTAGAGTTAAAAGACCTAGGGTGTAGTCCCAGCTTTGCAGCTGACGCTTGATGTGTCCTTGGGCAGGTCACTTGTCCCCAGTGGCCTGCTTGTAAGATGAGGAAGTTGAGGAAAATCTCCAGGGTCCCTCCTCCCTATGAAATTCTTTGAGTCTATGAAGTGCTATTCTGATAAGCTTGCAGACTCTCTGGGAATGTGCCAGGAAGAACCTAGAACCCTTCTTATGACAGGAGCCAGGGCTGCTCAGTCCCCTAGTTGGCCACATGTGTCCAGGTGACAGAGAACACCCATGAGTGTGACAACACAGGTTCTCAGAGAAGGAAGACTCTTCCAGCTTTCTCTCCTGTGTTTCCCTTTTGAATAAACATGTTGAGATGGTGACCTGAAACCCCATGTCATGTAGTATTAAGTTACTGAAACCCCTCCTTCTGTCCCACTGTCCATGTCAGAAGCATTGGATTGGAACTGACTTGAAGGAGACAGAGTGGTAACTCCCATGCCTTCCTCCAACAGAACTATTTTAAACCTTTTGCAGAGAATCCACTCCATGGTTCAGACCTCTATGAAAAAGTTCTCTACTTGTGCCTCTTTTAATGTTTGCCAGCCCTCAATATTGAGAGCTGACCAGAGGATTAGGACACATTCTAAATATTATTTAATAATTTGATAATATATGTACCTCATACAAAATTCAAAAGATGCAAAAGAATATTCAAGGTAAAGCAAATCTCTCTCCCAACCCGTGCTCCAGCCATCTCTTCCCTGGAGGCATCCATGTTCTGCAGATTGTTATGTAGCTGTTCAAAGATATTCCATGTATATGTAAGACTTTGTATCTATATTCCTATTTTTTTCTTTTCACTAATGACACGGTACTCACGGTTACACACTTCCTCTTTTCTCTTAAAGCTATATTTGAGAGCTCTTCCATTTTAGTACGCATAGATCTGCCTCATTCTTCTTTAAGAGCTGTGTAGTATTCCATTATATAGATGATCATAATTTATTTAACCCTTCTTCTGTTAATGGACATTTAGATGTTTTCCAAAACATTGTTACACAAACAATGCTGCAGTGAATATCCTTGTACACGCAACATTGTCTTACCATGTGCTTCCTGACAGTGTGAGCTTTCTTTTCCTGTGTAAATGTCTGTCTTCTCAATGAGTTTGTAACTGCTTACAGAACAGGCACAGACATTCAAAAACAAAACAGCATTATGCACATAGTATGGCTTTATGCTGTACTATGTCCTCGGAAGGTCACAGTCCTCGTCACAGTTCCCAGGTGTGTGATGTCAAGGAAGTTCCTTAAAGATAGTAACTGTTTGTGGATTATTTTGTATGAGCACTGGGTTAAGGTTTTTTTCCTGCATTATCTAACTCATTTGACCTCGCTGGGTCTCAGTTTTCTCATGTGCAAAATGGGAATAATAAAGTTATCTTGGAGGGTATTTGTGAGGATAAAATGAGACAATGACCAACAGACCATAGTTACTTATACAGCATAAATCAATATTGGATGAATAAATTAAAGCTCCTCAATCATGCCAGTGGTATGGAGAAGCAAATGGTATTTCAAAGGTTAAATGACTTGCCTAAATCAGAGAACCAATCAAAGGAAACACAAATAAAATAAAATAAAACTCATAAAAAACAAAAGCAGATATTTAGAATATGCTTCCCAAAAGTTGAATATTTTTTCGACATTTACGTTCACACTTAGAAGAGAGAACTCCATTGGCTAGCCCAGCAAGAAGAGTAAACAGTCCTCTGGAAAAATCGGTCACCTTGGGAGGCAGGCAGATGTCTCCAGCTATTGGAATGCTATTTAATAAGTGTTGACTTCAGTTCACAGAACAGTGGCCCAGTGACCTGGAAAAGTTAAGCATCACCAAGAGGGCCTCGACTGATCGGGAGGGTGACAGTCCCTCCCATGAGGGGATCTAGTGCAGTTCAGAGGAAGATGAAAATGGAGAAGGAAGAGAAGAAGAAGGGAAAAAAACACTCTGGCCACACAACAGCTCTGGAATCAATCAGGAAAAAGGGAGAACGAGTAGATGACTTCAATTGTCCTGCATCAGCTGTCACCGGTGATACAGGAAGAGAATGCCCTTTGTTAACAAACAAGGAGGGTGTTGTTATCATGATATTTAATGAACACTCATTATAACCTGGTAGTACGAAATGTGTGGTCTGATTGGTTGATCTCAAAACAATTATGTCGACATCTCATAACTTAAAGATCATACAGCTTTGTAATTTCACAACGTATTATTTCTTAAAAACAAGAATAGTTTTTTCCCATATGCATACGTGTTCTATTAATCTTTATAACCTTTCCAAGATTTCTAAGACCCTTACTTAGAGTGACTGTAGTGAGACATCAATGTATTCTGAGGTGGTATATTTCCTTTGCCCTCAAGGGGAAGGGAAGGGGAAGAGCGTTGGATTGCTTGTTTTCTTTGCTTTTTCTCTCTTTACTCTTTAGTGACCTGCAGGAGCAGACCCATTAAGTCTAGAGAGAATATCCCAGTTCATCCTTCTATCCACTCCCTAACCAGTAAAAGCCTTGTCATCAGGTTTATGGGCTGGAAAACAACAAGCCAACTCCACAACACCAGGGAATGGGAAGTGTGGATGCCACACAGCACTGAAATAAGACAGTAATTTGAGGAGCATAATTATCCAAGGTGGCAGTTTGATGAGGGGATGGAGGTTGACACTCCTAAGCTTGAGTCAAGTGCCCTGGAATCTGAGTGGCTATTGAAATGGTCCACATTTCAAGTTCCTGCCTCACACGAAAGTGCTGACAGTTCCTTCGTAACAAGGCCCACCTGAGCACCTGCAGGCCTGACCCACAGGGCAGAGGGCCTTGTGCTGAGTCATTGAAACCTCCCAAAGTTCTGAGCCAAGAGCTACAAGGCAACGCTCCCATTTCCCTTTGCCACCACGACCAAAACACCCGTGCTGGGCAGAGGCTAGAAGAGAGAGCCACCACCAAATGTTTCAACACTATTTTTAATGTTCATACAGCTTTATTAAAATGAGCAATACGCTTTACATTCATTGGTTTGTAGAAATGGACTCAAGAGGTCGTTTGGGTTAACTGCTACATTTAACAGATGTGGAAACACGCAGGGAGGTTACATGTCTTGCTAAAGTCACCCAGCCGGCCAAACCAGGATTAAACCTGGGTCTCTTGATCACCTGTCCCACCAGTATCCCCCAGAGTATCTTGCTTGTTCCATTTTGTGACACCGATGCTCCCCTCACGTGCCTCCCCAGTATTACTATTGTTCTGGGAATGCACTCTTTTGATATAAAATAATGGTTAGCCTGAAATGGTTTTGTGCATCCTCATGAGATGCTAGGATGGTTGAAGGCAAAGCCTACGACATCTCAACAGAAAGTGTTTTATGCAATGTAAAACAAAAACAAAAACAAAAACAAAAACTTAGAACTTCTTTTAGTTTGCGATCTTATCCAGAAACTCATGTTTCTGAAGATGTACCTGAAAATGATACTGTAGTTCTATTGCAAGGAACAAACCACCTATTCCTAGACTCTCCTTGATTGATTGATTGATTTTTTTTTGAGACAGAGTCATGCTCTGTTGCCTAGGCTGGAGTGCAGTGGTGCGATCTCAGCTCATGGCAACCTCCGTCTCCGGGGTTCGGGTGATTCTCCTGCCTCAGTCTCTTGAGTAGCTGGGACTACAGGTGTGCACCACTACGCCCAGCTAATTTTTGTATTTTCAGTAGAGACAGGGCTTTGTCATGTTGGCCAGGCAGGTCTCGAACTCCCGACTTCAAGTGATCTGCCCAACTCAGCCTCCCAAAGTGCTGGGATTACAGGCGTGAGCCACTGCGCCCGGCCCTCACTGATTTACAATAACTCGTACTTTCATTGTGGGCATAGCCATGTTCAACAATGATTTTTGTTGTTGAAACTCCATTCTAGCAATGCTCTTGGGGGCTAGTACAAATATAACAAGTAAAATATGAATTTTCTAGCAGACATTGGAACTCTAATATATAGTCAGTATACACTGCTGTTACTTAAGTAACCTTACTAAACCAAAGGTGAATACATGTGAAGGATCCCCAAACACTTATCAAATTAAATGCTACAAAATGAAAGCTGGGTATTAGTATTTCTAATTTAATAATCCCTCTTAGCCGATATTAATAGAACCAATTTATTTAAAAGAGACAAATAACGTTAATCAGATTGTACATTGCTCTCTCCCTCATGAAGCAAGTATTTCTTTGAGGTCAAGGTCCTGGTCATGTTTGAACCTGGCCCTCATGCCCAGCTTGGCCCATGTTTGAAGTATAATAGGCAGGTAATAAACGTTCGTAGAATGAATCAGTGAAAATGCAGGACTTATCTTTCATTAATACAATGGAAAACCTACAACTTGAGATCAAAAATTGTTAAAAATCTCAGGATTCAGGTGTTAACTCAACCTATCTGATGAAAGGGATTTAAAATTAAGAAGGACAGTAGGAAGGATTTTGTAAGCACTTTTTTTGGGGGGGGGAATGGGTCAAAAGAACACAAGACTACGGGAATTACATTTAGTGGATCCTCCACAAACCTTCTACCTTCATAGCTAGTACATAATAAGCTGTAGTTTGCAGAATAGGTTTAAAACCATATTTCTCTTTAAAGATCTGTGTGTTTTATGGCCTAAGGCTGCTCTGCTGAGGTGGAGTGAGTAGTGACCACAGCATAGGAAGGTCACAGTCCTCGTCACAGTTCCTAGGTGTGTGATGTCAAGGAAGTTCCTTCAAGATAGTTACTGTTTGTGGATTATTTTATATGAGCACTGGGTTAAGGTTTTTTCCTGCATTATCTAATTCATTTGACCTCACTGGGCCTCGGTTTTCTCATATGCAAAATGGGAATAATAAAGTTATCTCGGAGGGTATTTGTGAGGATAAAATGATACAATAGTAACTTATACAGCATAAATCAAATGAGAAGCATTATCTTCATAATTATTGCTGTATTACAGAAATAGCAAAGGCAGTATTTAATGTTCATTTTAACTTTCTGTTTCTTCTACTGGAACAATGAATTTTCAGTGAACACTACAGAGAAAAAAATAGACATGACTCATGAATCACATGTTCTTTGGAACCTCAATCTCTTGCTCTCTTCATTTATCTCATGAAGGAAATGAACCAAAGAAGGAAAAGTCAAGACAAGACTGAGAGAAGACAAAACTTGCTCTAGGAAGCACCCAGCTAATTTCCAGAAAGCTGCTTGTTTGCAAATAGTATGGTGAAATTGTTCTGTGTGTTTTAAAGGGTCTGTAAGATGACTGGAGTGTGATTTGTAGTCTATTCGTGTATTTTATTTCCCTAGCATTTCGATTCTCTTTGGAGTTTCAGAGTAAGAAGTACATTGTAAAAGCCTGGAAGCTTTGTTTTGGGCGGGACTATGATCTATTGAAAAGCAAGCCAACTTCATTCTAGGCCTTGAAGCTTGACAGTGTCATTTACAGAGTGACACAGTCACGCTATAAATGACCAGAGACATTCCAGAGTTCATGACTGTTGTTTAACAACAACACTTCAAGGGTGGCTGCAGGCACGAGGCACAACACGCCCGCCCTAGTGTGGTGAATGTGGGGGAACCACTCCCCACTGGAATGTGGCATTGCTCAAAGGCAGCCGGGCCTTCCTCTATCCCCACCAACCTGGACAGGCTGGAGGGACGACTCTATTTTCAGGGAATGACAAATCGATTGTGCTGATTGGGTGAGAGTACTTAACTGCCTCCTGCTCTGCTTCCAAGGACAACCTGCAGGGAAGGTTTGTTTTGAAGTGACTTGTGTAGAAGCATTGCAGTGCAATGAGAACCCAAACACCTTGCTACCAAAGAGGACTTCAGCCCAGCCTTGACTAGACCATTCAGGTCGAGGAGCCTTTTATTCCCCATGTTCCTAAAGCCAACGAGTTACTGGAGAGGACATTCCATTCCACTGACAGAAAGAAGGAGACAAGATGGCAGCTCTAAATTACATGTGCAATAACCCAGGAGGCTTGTAAACATTTGAGGAGTTGATCGTTATTTTCATTCCTGACTGGTTTGGTGGTGCAAATAACAACTCCATAAATTACTGAAGCCCAGCCAGAGTGCTGAGGACATGCATTTGTGATCATGACCCATAGTGAGTGATGAATATTCATGGCAGAGTGAATCTGAACCACTCCTGAAGCAGGTCAGCTGGTATGTGAACTCAAAACAGGTCTTGGTACGGAAATCAAGTTTATAGACTTAACCGAAGAAAAGTACTCATGGTTAACAGCATGATCAAGAAATGTCACTACCCAGGAGCTGAGGGGGAGGGGAGCAGGGAGCTCTTGTTCCATGGGTATAGAGTTTCAGTTTTGCAAGATGAAAAGCTCTAGAGATCTGCTGCACAACAATGTGCATATAGCTAATCCTACCATACAGTGTACTTCACAGTGATTCAGATGGTAAATGTATGTTCTATTTTTTTATCACAATAAAAAAGAGAATAGAATGTCTCTATAGCGTCTACTCTAAAAGAGCTCAAACCAAATATGCAGCTGTGTTCCTATTCCCTGCTTCTGCTTCCAATCCACCTCCAGGTAATTTCTGTGCCAGGAAGGCAGGTAAAAGCTATTCTTAGGCCACACAGAGGCCACTGTGGCCACTCTTTGGGGTTTCCAGAAACACGGAACTCTTGAAGTAAATTTTTTTTTGTTGTTCAATGATTTATTCCAAGTTTGTCCAACTTGTGGCCCATGGGCCGCACATAGCCCAGGATGGCTTTGAAGGCGCCCAACACACATTCATAAACTTTCTTAAAACATTATGAGATTTTTTTTTTTTTTTTTGAAACAGTCTCGCTCTGTCACCCAGGCTAGAGTGCAGTGGCGTGATCTCAGCTCACTGCAGACTCCGCCTCCTGCGTTCAAGCGATTCTCCTGCCTCAGCCTCCCGAGTAGCTGGGATTACAGGCACCCACCACCGCGGCCAACTAATTTTTATATTTCTTAAGTAGAGACGAGTTTTCACCATCTTGGCAAGGCTGGTCTCAAACTCCTGACCTCATGATCCACCCCCGCCTCGGCCTCCCAAAGTGCCGGGATTATAGGCATGAGCCACCGTGCCAGGCCAACATTATGAGATTTTTTTTGTGATTATTTTTTAAGCTCCTCAGCTGTCGTTAGTGTTAGTGTATCTTATGTGTGGCCCAGGACAATTCTTCTTCTTCCCTTGTGGCCCAGGGTAGCCAAAAGATTAGATACCCCTAATTATTACTTCAGCAACTCAACATAACCAGGGACATAGTGGATAACCTAAAAGATATACTTTGCCACTCTGAGGATTGGAAAGTCCAGCCGGGGTAGGTATATTGCCTGGGCCAGAGAGGCAGGCTTGATAACCTCTCCTCTCTTCTTCCCTCTTCACCCGGACCCCCTGCTGGCTCCCAACACCTTCTACCCCCATATGTACCATCCAAAGGGACTTTCCCTCTCTAACCACCAGGGTCTCCAGTGGTGAGCAAAGATGATGACAAAAGACATGATGTGGTTTCTGCTCAATTAGACGCACAAGAAGAACTTTCAAACGGCCCTTAGAAGGGAGAAAAACCCAAGAGAGGAAGGAAGTCTGTCAACCTGCAGCTACAGACTTTACCCTGCCTTTTTTTTTTTTTAATCTTGCAGAAATATATGCCTCTTTAGGAGAAGCCCACCAAGTGCCCAGTGGCCTTCAGCTGAACTCAGAGAGATGGGTTGAGAGTCCCTACTAGCAAAGTTCATCTCCATACCATCACCTTGAAGTGCTCACATCTCTGATGTGAACAAGATTCAGACCTGAATTTAAGGGATGCTTCTCTCGTTTCTAAGTTATATAGTTAGTTTTAGAAGATTCCTGTCTTCTTTCCTTTTCTTTCTTTTCAGCCAATCCTTTTAAGAGCACATAATTCTTCAGGCTATAGATGAGCTATAATATATTATGTTATTACCCTCCATTTGGAGGAAAGGTTGAAGCAGCTGTAATCTATCTAAGATGGGCTGAATGGTTTGCTTTGGATAATGTAATTTTCAGTCTGGAATCCACGTGTAGGTCAAAACTTGAGGAGACAAAAACGACCAATTTGAAGCAATCCGACTATAAATCTTCTAGGGTTTCTGGTGGTTGCAAAAGCTGTATAACAGGTGGGCATACTGAAAGTTTTCAGATAATTCTTAGAGGAATTGTGCCTTGTGGGATTACATTGTCTTGGAACACAAAGATAGACCTGACTGTTCTTTCTCAGTTTTCATCTCTGCCTCCAGGTACACTGGTTAACTATGCATGGGCAATATTTAAAACAAAGAACATACCTCCTTAGGCTCAGAAACAACACAGTTTTTGTGTGTGTGTGCACTTGAAGCAGAAAATATGTCCATTAATACATTTCCTTTCCTTTGTAGAAAACACAACCCTCCATGTCTCTAGAGTGGAATGAACTTTAAAGCCAGTTTATCCAAAATAGCATGTGAATTTTTGCAATTGTGCAATGCCCCCTACGTGAGGATCGTGGTGCTCTTTAGGTGCAGTTGCCAGGTCTCTCAGGAACACTCTGATGGGGTGGGGTTAGCTCTGTGCCTCAGTTTCCTCTTTGGAACACTGTTGGCCTAAGGCTGCTGGAGAACTGCTGACGCCTGACACCCACCTTTCTGCTAAAGCACCAGAAATGTCACCTTACTCTGGCACTTCACAGGGGAACTGGCCACCCCCAGAGAGATGGCAACCTTTCAGTAAAGTGGGTATCTAGAATGAACTCAGCTTCGGAGACAGGAACGGTTTTGTGGAGTTAGAAGTGAGATGGATTCAGAGTAATGGTAGGCCATAGTAAGCCACGATTCTCCAAGACTCCTTATCTCCTCCTTCCTTACTGAAGTGTCTGCAGAACTAGTTAAGAGTCAAGCTCCTGACAAGGCAGAAGACAGTCATGTAATGCTGTAAGGCTCTGCTGCTTTGGCAAGCCTGCCCTACACACAAACAATGCCAGTGGCTCACTTGGCCCCTGCCCAGCTCAGCAATAGGAGCATTGCCTAATCTGCCCAGAGCCAGGAAGCTGGGATTCAGTTTCCAGTTCCAGCATGGACTTGTCAGGTGTCTTGGGCATATTCCTTGACTTTCCATACCTGAATTTTCTTATTTCTGGGATGGAGATACTCAAAGGCCAATCTTGTCTACCTCTTTTATGAACAGTCTCAAGGAGGGAAACACGTTGCCTTAAACCTTCCCATCAGCACGAGGCCAGGGACCTCTTGTAGCAACAGCAAGAAAATATACCAAGATCTGGCTGGGCACAGTGGCTTGGGCCTGTAATCCCAGCACTTTGGGAGGCTGAGGCAGGCGGATCACTAGATCAAGAGATCGAGACCATCCTGGCCACCATGGTGAAACCCCGTCTTTACTAAAAATACAAAAATTAGCTGGAGGTGGTGGTGGGCGCCTGTAGTCCCAGCCACTCGGGAGGTTGAGGCAAGAGAATCGCTTGAACCCGGGAGGCAGAGGTTGCAGTGAGCCGAGATCGCGCCACTGCATTCCAGCCTGGTGACAGAGCGAGATTCCATCTCAAAAAAAAAAAAAAAAAAAAAAGATACCAAGATCTGCATGGCCCTTTGAGGAAAACCTCAGCCCCCTTGGCCAGATGTACAGAACTACAGTCTTACCCTGGTTATTAAAAATGAAACAGGTTCATCAAAATCGGACCTCATTCTTTGATTATGCATCCAGCTGTGTGCATGAGTTAACTGCTTTCTGGGTCATCTGGGTCAAATGTTCCCCTGGCCTAGCTTCCCCAACCTTAGAACCCTGGAAGACCACCTGCCTCCCCGCGTCTGTCACTGAGATGAGGATGTGCTCAGGGAGGGTGAACGCTTACCAATAAAGTGCCCAGGAAGTACTCCCACACAAACTACCTTGGAATCTGTGGCCACCCATTTCCCACCTCCTTTCCGTTGAAGCATATAACCAAAAGCTAGCTGTGTGGGGGCAGTTCTAATATAAAAGTGGGTTTTGCACTTGCAATGAGAAGCAGAGCAAGCCTGCAGCTTCGGAAACAGCGTGTGCCATTTGGTACCAGACATTCTTCATGAGGACTGACCTCTCTTATGGCAGGTGTCTGTCACTTCCACACTTGGGCCTCTTCCTGGAGGAGGAGGGCGGTCACACTGGTGGAACCGGTCCACTTCCTAGGGCTGCCCATGATTCCCCAAGTATGCCAAGGGGTGGAGGGAGGCTTGCTATGGTTGGCATCTCATTTGCTAAGCCTGAGCCCAGATGTGTTCCTAAGAAGGGTGATCAGTTGACTGTCAGCACAGAAGAGACTCGTCCATGTCCTTGTGGGAACGCACCTCCAAGAATGACCAGGGGCACTGAGTATGAAATTGCATTGTCATTTTCAGGAAAAAGCAGGGGCAGGCAGAGGTTTCTCCGTCTCTCAGGCTTGCTTACCTTCCCCTTGCCCTTACCCCTTTGTCTATGTGTGTCGTCTGGAGGATATCACCTGCTTTGGAGTGTCAGCAGGCTAGAGAGATGACCAAGTCAGGTTTTTTTTTATGTTCAAGGCGGTAAAATGGCCCACATGCGACAGTGATGGAAGGTAATCACAATGAAACTGAACACTCAAGTAGAAAACGGTGTCCGCCCACAGGAACTGCAGTGCACCAACTGCTGCCATGTAGGTTAGTGTGGAGTTGCTGCTGGGGTCAGCCGCTGGCTTCCACGAGCTTGTGATTCAGTAATAACTGGAAGCACAATTGCTTTTTCACTCACTATTTTTTAACGGTTTATTCATAAAGCAATTTTTCACTTTTCACTTATTTTCAGCCCCTTTCACATCTATCTGCTCACAGTTTCTGTCTTGGCTTAACCTTTCCCTCTCTCCTCCCTCTCTCACTTTAATTTTTCTTTATTCCCTTTTTTAAACTTTGAGCCGTTAAAACAGTATCGGGGCCTTGATTGCTTTGCTAACTGAAACGTTTCCTTTCAACGTCTTCTTAGGGTCTCTTGACTGGGTCCTCATTCTTTTCTTTAGCTGCCTGTATTTTTGTCCCCCTTTCCTTTTTGTGGCAGCGGGCTTAAATCTTTCTCAGTCATCTTACATGTAGGCCTTTGCTTAAGAAAAAAAAGTGAAAGAGAAAGAAGACGAAGAAAAAAAAACAAAAACCCACCAAACGTCCTAGAATTCATGGTACTTAAGCAGAAGTTTGATTTAAGCATAAGCCATTATGTCCATTAAAAGAATCTTGATTCCTTTCAGATGAGCATATTAATTCCTGGGGAAAGTTCATCGTTCTTACAAATTAGCAGGACCTTTGCAAGCCCACTCACTTTTGCCAAAAGAAGCCACAATAGTTGTTTCCATGCAGTCTTGCCCCTCGTTTTTATTTTCTCCGACATCTGCTCTCTAAATTACAAATTTCTGCCTATAGCAACAACCGGAGTTCCAAGGAAAACAAATCAAAAGGAAATAAGAGAAAACAGTGGAATCTGAGCATATTAGGAGATGTAAGAGCATCTTTCAAAGAACAGGAAGACAACCCAGGAATGACTCCTTCCTTTTAAGGACCAGGAAACTGTGGCCCAGCGAGGTTCCAGGACTTTCTTGAGAGCACACGTTTAACCAGGGGCTGAATCAGGACTAGAACCAAGCTCCCTAAACTCCTGATACGCTGCTTTTTCCCTGAGGGTAGGAGCTCATCAACTCAGTTCCCACCTTGGGTATGTTTTTAAACTCTGGCCCTGAGAGCCATGGAAGAAAGAGTAAGTGACCCCATTAATTATCCACAGTTGGCTGATCTCACAGCAAATCACTATCAGGTTGCTTGTACTAAAAACTGGAGAGGCAAGATCGGGTCATGTGGAAGGGGACTGGGGTGTGTCTCATTTCCTTTGCCTGTGGATGGGAAACAGTACTCGAGGGAAGTAGTGCTGGTGAGAGGAGAGAAGGCAGAGATGGTCCCTTCTCTTCTTAAGTGATACCTGTGCTGAAAGGCTGCTAGCCCGGAGGTTTTTTACAGAGTGCCACACGTGATGCAGGTGACAGTGGCACCATGCCTCATTTTCAATTTCAGACCCTTCCAGAAGCCCTGGGAATTCAAACATTGAATATCTCTTAAAATATTTCACAGAATATACAGCATAATTCATTTCATGATATCATAGACTCTTCCTCAGAATCAGACGGGCTCTCCAGATGTGCCTAAATACATAGCATTTCCAAGGAGGCCTCAGGAACATTAAAGAACATGAAACATTAAAGACCTAGGAAAAGCTTGCCACAGCATCTTGTTCATCCTGTGCTTTCAAACACACTGATTCCTCTCTAAGCCCTACAAGGATGGGGACTACTCCCTCCCATGGGAAGGAATCCATTGTGTTACAAGCCCTAAATGTAGGTGTTCGTCTAGGTGACTTAAACCAAAGTCCCCTCTGCAATGCTTTAATTTCATTTCCTTTGCTCTGTTCCTCACCCACAATGGGGAAGAGCTGGTTGCCATCACCCACAGGTGAATCTTTAAGACACCTGAAGTTGGAGAACTTGGCCACAATTCCATAAGAACTCCCTTTGTTAACATATTGAAGAATTTCTTACCAAATTAGCCATTGCTATTCATCTGTCACTTCTCCTTTCTTTTATGATGGGGGTAGGGGAAACCACAAGATGACTACGTTCATGTTTATGCTGAATAAAACCTATTGAAAATTCAGAGAGAAGGAAAAGTGCACACAGCCAACCCTGGTTCATTACTTGCCAAACCTGGAAGGAAGAGCAAACTAGGAGAGGGTTTGTTAGTTTATAGTATGCTTGTAAAACTGGGAAAGGGAGAGTGACTATTTGCATAAATTCAGTTAAAAATAACTTTTTGGAATCTTGCTGCATTTTTGCCTGAATTACACGATTAAGAATGTATTGAGATTAAAATCACTTTTCACTTATTTAAGGAGCAGCTGTCAGCAGCACTTTGAGCAAATGAACTTGGGTTCTGAGGACTTGAAGCTTGAAAAATGATGTTAGGGAAGCTTATCCACCGATCCTGAAACATTTCTTGTGGCCACTACATACTCAGAAGTAGATTTGGTGGCCACCGCTCATCATGATCTGATTTCTTCTGGCCAGAAGCTGCAAATGAAATGACATGTTATGGACAAAGAACTCCATGATCTCTGAAAGGAAATAGAAGTGCCTTCTGGACTGGTTCAATGATCACATTCTATTTAACTCTTCTGTTCATCAATTCTTTCAGCTGCTGCCTTCTGTGGTAGAGCCTTCCTTTCTAGACCGGATTATCCTGGAGGCCTGGTTTTGCATTACAAATTCTCTGCCATGTGCCTCTAATTACTTTCATTCCTCTGTTCTGACCTTTTCTCATTATCTCCTTTTAGAGAAGGCATCTCTCTCTCTCTCTCTCTCTCTCTCTCTCTCACACACACACACACACACACACCTCTCTCTCTCTCTCTCTCTCTCACACACACACACACACACACACACACACACACACACACACACAGAGGAATGAGCTCATTTATACCAACTTATGGGTCCTGAATTGATTTCATTTCCCCCAAGGAAAAAATATCTAGAAATGTGCCTGTAGACTCCCATGGTGCTGTATATTCTGTATATTGCCTTATGGTAAGGAATTAAATGCATCATTTCTGCCCAGAGTTTTTATTTTGTTAAAGGTAAACTCAGAAAAAGGTGACTTCTTCAGTCTTACTTTGTCTTACAAACAGCTGGATGAAGCTTTGATTCAACAGTATGGACTTTGGCTGGGTGCACTTCGGCTCATTAGTGAATATTATCTTTTTATGTAATGTTTCATTAAACAGCTAAGTCCACAAGTGTTCCCAAGATATATAACTCTCAAGAAAAAAAGAAATGATTTGCCAAGTAAAGAACTATGATTTATGGTAGTTAGCTGTTACACTCAGGATCTTATTGGGCTTTGTTTTGAAAAATTATTACCACAATGGTACTGTAGAATTTAGGAGTATAACCAGCACCATTTGGCACCTTTATGACAATAGGGTTCTGGTTTTCTTAACTCCACAGTTACATGTTGGCAGCATTTCAAATTCTTGGCACAGATGTTTAAGTGAATTTAAAGAAGAAACATTAAAAACAAAACATCAGGCAGTTTTGAGTGTCCAAATGTAAGCAGAAGCATTATTTTCTTAACATGAAGTCGGCATGCGCATAAAACCATAAATTTGCTAATAGATGAAATGGGAAGCATGAAAACCACTTGCAAAGGGCTTTTAGATTTTCTTTTCACTGAATGCAGTATCACTTTTCTAGAAGCATCTCCTACTTACATCTATCAAATGAGACTCGAATTTATGTGAGCCTTTTCTCTGGAGACAGGTTAGTTTCTGAGCATGAATGACTAAGCACGCAGACGTGTTCCCATCACACGGGGTCACATGGCCATACCACTGAGATCCCTGGCTCTCCCACTAACAATGCTCAGATTCTGGGAAAGTAGCTTTCTGGAAACTTGTTTTAAATGCACAAGTAGGCCAGGTGCGGTGGCTCATGCATGTAATACCAGCACTTTGGGAGGCCGAAGCAGGAGGATTGCTTAAGTCCAGGAGTTGGAGACCAACCTGGGCAACGTAGGGAGATCGTCTCTACCAAAAACAAACAAAATTAGCTGGGCCTGGGGGTGCGCATCTGTAGTCCCAGTTACTCGGAGGATGAGGTGGGAGATGGCTTGAGCCTGGGAGATAAAGGCTGTAGTGAGACATCATCATTTCCCTGCACTCCAGCCTGGGTGGCAGAGCAAAACCTTGTAAAAAAAAAAAAAAAAAAAAAAAAGAAAAAGAAAAAAAAAAGGACAAGTGGCAAATAGCAAATGTACTTACATGTCTTACATGTGAAGGAGTAAACATGGGCTGTAGGGCACTCCCCATGGCCTGCCCAGAGGAAGCTACTGATGTTGCTGTCACCAATGAGCAGTGTTCCCCGACCCAGCTTCCCAGGGCCCCACACCCGCAAGTGGGCTGAGTCTCCACACACACACACAGACTGACACGAGCTAGCAGGGCCTTTCTGGAAGTGATCCAAGTCCTCCTTATCTCCTCACCACTCGATGTCCATTGACAAAATAAAATGTACAAGTTCACAAAGCAAACAAATCGTCTCCCACTTACTGGCTGATGCTTGAAATGCCTCCTTTAGGGAACATCTTTATAGTTCATGAAGAAAAATCTTAGTTATGAGAGACAGATCGATGCTGTCAGACCGCGCACAAATATACTCTGGGAAGGCGCTGAGGGAGATCAGGGCATCCCAGAGGGTGCTGCTGAAGCAGAACCGGGGTGGGTGCAAGGGAGAAAGGCAAATTGTATGGTGTTCAAAATTTGGTCTGGTGCCATCTGTACAGTATGCAGATGTCGCTCACTGACCCTTCACTCAAGACACTAGACAAAGATTGGTAAAGCATGAACATTTATATTTAATTTACATTTTGACAATTTGCACATAAATAACATTGTAAACCAGTATGTAAACATAAGAGAGTTTGTTGTTCTAGCAAAGTAAAAAGCCAAACTTTGGTCAGTTTTAACTTTTGAGTAGAGGAAAAAAACAAAACCACCATTGATTGTGGGCTCAACATTCACATGTAAGAGGCAGAAAAAAGAAGGATGGATGGTGAGAGAAGCAGGAAGTCTTTATAAAAATTCTCACGACGGGAAAGCACAAAAGGAGACAAAGAACAAACGAGTAGTTGGGAATCAAAAGTGTTTGGTCTAATGTCAATGTGATCCTTTGGTTTACCTTCAATTAAGGACTATGTTTAATCAAACACATTGATACATAAAAAAACTGTCAGTCTTGCTAGTTACAGAAGACCAGTAAGGCTCTTGGGTTTCCCTGGATGATTCGAAATTTGTTCTCTTCTGCAGGTGAACATTAGTTGATGTGAACAAAATGTCAAATACAATTATAAAATAGATTGAAGAGTGATGTATCAGTATTTAGTAAGGAGGGAAAGAGAAAAGTTACAGTGGTAAAGTCAGTTTTTTATTTCTGTGACTTGGGTGTGACCACATAATCATAACGTGGCAAAAAAAAAAAAAAAAAGAGCCGTCTTAGATGGTCCTTAATACTAAAAAATGATGTATCTCTTCCTCCCTGGTTGTTTTGTGGCCCCCACCACTGCACCAAGGTTTTAGGGTCTCTTACAGTAGGCAAGGGGTGCCCAAGCATACCGATGTGATCGTGAGGCCACCAACTATTAAGCAAAGTCTCAGAAACGATTTTTCTTTTTTTTGCCCTTAGAAAAAGTAGATCTTTTACATGGCTTGGCTCACAATTTAAGTGGTTATAAATATATATACATATGATATAGTGGTATAAATAGATTTATAAATATACATCATTTTTTGCTACACTTTGAACACCAACATGTAATCTTTGGGCTTAGCAGAATAAAAGAGAGAATGACACAAAGCCTATCTTGCTGGAGCACATTTACTTGGTTTCTCCTCTAGAGAAGCAAATCATTAGATAAGACATCATTTCCTGCACTACTGGACACACTCAATGAGGTAACTGTTGTTGAACAACTTTGCAATGCCCTTTCATCTTCCATTAAATTAACCATAAAATGTAAAAACACAAATACTGAGGAAAATCTGAGTTTTACAGAAAAAAATACAATTGATGTGTTGGGGATAGGAATGTTCATTACCCGCTTTTACCCCAAGATGACTAGAATACCCGTTTTTTGTTGTTTGTGTGTTTGTTTTTAAAATGTGGCCTGAGCCTATCTACCTCAAATCCTTCCTGGTAGAGCACCATGTTTGTGCAATTTTGACATTAAAAAAAAAAAAAGCAACAAAAACCAACAACAGAACACCACCCAGACTCAAGCCCCAAACCTCACACATACAAAGCCACCTATGCTTTGGGGAAAATTTCGCAGTGGTTTTAAAACATGGCAATTTGTCTTTTTCACATTTTCTGATGATACAATGGACGTAAAAGTCATATGGCTGCTCTGAACGGCCATAGGACTCGGCGGGTGGGCAGGGCAGTGGGAGGATTCTGCTCTTTTGGAGAGAGAGACAGGTTGGTAAAGCCTTCCTGTCACCCTTCTGGTAAAATTGTGGCTGGGGGAAAAACATGAACTATCAACAAAAATATACAAGATTCCCTTTCTTGTTTCTTCTACTTAAGTTATTCTTGGGTAATTCTGCACATATACCCTCAAGTTATGGACAATGCTGTTCAAATGACAGGATCCCAGGAATGAACACATCAACTGTCTCACATTGGCAATTAATTACCCAAACCTCATTTTCAAACCATGATTAGAGAGAGAGGTTGACTGAAGTCATATGTTTGTTTAACTAAATCTTAGGTACTTATACAGATGTGCAGAAATTATCTACAAAGAATGGCTACCAAGACAAAAATACATTTATACTCAAATTACAAGGAATCTTTCCAGTCATTGTAAACTTTTTAAATTATTGCTTTCTGAATGATAAATTGTGTAATAAATTATGAAGTATTATCATTGAAAAAATAATTATGACTAGGCAATAGTCTTAGTAATGGAAGGCTATGCAAACGTATCCACACAAATATTCAAAATACACAGGGGCAAATATATAGACACAGGTGTAAATAAGTATACATAATATGTGTGTGTGTGTGTGTGTGTGTATATATATATATATATATATATATATGGCCTTTGCCTTGTTCATGCCCTGAGATTTCAGTAACTTTGGAGTTCCTTCTTTAATTCCAGGGGTGAGGGGAAACCATTTGCTGTTGAGAGAGCTTTGCAGAGCTGGAATTATGTACAAGCAACTTCCTATAGGCACCCTGACTCACCAAGTCATAACTTAAGAAACAAAACAAGTGTTTTCTGAAAATCTTAAGGATCCATTGGTTCGACTGTTTCTTGTTTGACCTTTACAGGTACCAGAGGTAGTGGGTTGCTGGGAGGCAACTTCATGAGGGGTAGATCTGATGACTCATAAAGGCTGCACCCTGAGGAGAGGAGTCCATTCCCCATGTTTCTTTGCAAAGACACTTTCAGGCCAGTTTCTTCTTTCTCTTTTCTGACCACGGCCAGAATTTCCTTCTCCACCACAGAGATCACACTAATGTCATCCTCCACGTCCTCGAGCCGGTCAGCATTGTCGCTGATGTCAAACTTCTCGATTTCTTCATTGATTCGGGTCACATCTTCCAAGGGCAGCCCGGGCGCCGGGGCTGCAGCGCAGTTCCCTTTCAGGTGAACCTTGAGGCTACAGAGATGGATGTAGTTCTTGTGGCACTGGGAGCACTTGTGGGGCCGCTCCCGAGTGTGCAGACGCTTGTGCAGTTTCAGGTGCACAAACTGGGTGAACTTGGCAGGGCACACCTTGCATTGGTACGGTTTCTCTCCAGAATGGAGTCGCAGGTGGGTCTTGAGATTGCTGGTGCTGCTAAATCGCTTGTGGCAGACCTACAGTGTAGGGGAGAGAGACAGCAGGGAAGGGAGACAGGAAGGCCAGAAGATTAAGAGTTGCCAATTGGAGGGACAGGCTTACAGGCCAACACCCAGCAACCTGGGGGATGAGAAGCCTCCTTGTGGCACCTCCAGTGTGGTATTAAGCAAACAGGGGGATGTGGGCACATGGCACACGAGTGGCTGTTTATTTCCCCTACCATTTTCCCACCCACTGGAAGCTGGCTGTGTCATCTCAGGTCATCAGCAGATATAGAGCACTGGGGAGGCCCATAGTGCCATCAGTCCGGGACAAGGCAGAATCTGGTGTTGGCTTTAACTAAGGGCTATATAGGACATGGGAGGGTGACTCACAGACATTTTCTACAAAGGTCAGAAGGTCTACCCAGAAAATACTGCGCACCTGGCATTCATGTGGCTTTTCTCCCGTGTGTACCAGGTAGTGTTTCTGTAGGTGGGCGAGCTGAGTAAAGCCCTTGTTGCAAGTCTGACATTTGAAAGGCCGTTCTCCACTGTGCACTCTCAGGTGGACCTGGGAAGAAGCCACATGTGTTAGCGCTGCTCTCAAGCTGGCCCTGAGACCTAACATTTCTGCTCAAAGACTCAAGTGTTGATGATGCAAATATCTTAAGAAAAGCATCAGGACAGTCTCAAAAAGAAAAAATCTTCATGTTTTCAGAATGGTGCTTTTCTTAAACTAAAAGCACAGAAATCACAGGCTAGCAGGGTTTCACCTAATCTTCTAGTCCAAACCCCTCATGTTTTTGTTATTCAGAAGAAAATCAGGAGAAGGGAAGTCACTTGTCCAAAGTCAAAGAGCTAGAAGTGGCAAAAGCCAGGTAGAATCCATACCCACTATTCCCAACCTGGGGCTCATACTACTGCAAATGCAAATGGATACCCCGTGGAAAGCAAGCTAAACACAAACACAAGCATGCACTCACAGCCCCTCGGGCTGCTCTCTCTCAAGGCCTACCTTCAGATTGGAGAGCTGGCCGAAAGTCTTGGCGCAAACGTTGCATTCGTACTTGATCTTGCCGTTCTGCTTCTTCAGCGGGTAGGGAAGGGTCTTGTAGCCGGTCATGTTTCTTTTGTTCTTAATGAGATTCATGGCTTCGTCGCTGCTGGGGGCTGCCATAGCTGCTGAGGTAGCTTTGGGCTGCACCACATGTTCTGCCGTGGCGGCTGTTCCCGCCGTGGGAGACCCGCTTGTGGGGCTACAGGCCTTGTCCTTCATGCTGGCGGCGGCCCCGGTAAGGGAGAAGGCACTGTGGGGCGCCGGGACAAGCACCTCCCTGGGATGCTCCGGCTGGAGCAACCTCCGGGCTCCATCTGAAGGTAGCGAGCTCGGAAGAGAAGTGGGGTTGAGCATGGGGTGGGGCAGGCTGCCCCCACCGAGGAGATTGCTGTAGACAGGGCACAGCCTCGGGAAGAGGCCGAAGTTGTTGATGCCATTCATGCTGCTCACAGCGCTCAGGCCATTACAATTCATGCCGTAGGGGGGCAGGAGGAACTTGGGGTAGTGAGCATTGTAGGAGGGGATGAAAGCTGGCGGGAGGTGGGGCAGGGGTGCGTAGCCAGGGTAAGAGCCCAAACCTTCCGTGCTGTAAGGTGCGTTCAAGTAAGCGTAGGAGTCCCGGTGCTCTTGAGAGCCGGGGCCCACAGGGGACACCGTATTCCCGGGGCTGCTGTGAGGGCTAGAGCTCTTGAGGCTTTGGTCCGGGCTGCTTCTTGCAGAGGGGCTTGGAGTGGTGGAGGACGGAATGGGGGAGCGAGTGATGTACATGGGTCTCTCCATCCCGTAGGCCAGGGAAGCTTTCAAAAAGTCTTCCGGCAGAGGGGCCCGGATAGGGTAAACGACCCGGGGGTAGAAGGGCATTTCGGGGCTCCCATGTCTTCTAAAGTCATCGAGGTCCTTTTCTGACGTGAGGGGTGAAATGTTCGAACGGTAGAGGTCCTTTCCTTTGGAGGGGTTGGAGTCCAGTTTTAGGATTTCTTTGACGCTGTGCTCTCTCTTTGGGACATTCTTTGGGCAGAGTTCATTTTTCTCAGTGCTCGGCTGCTTTAGATTGCTCTGTGTTTGTGCTGAAGTAAAGAAAACGGGGCGATTACACAGCGGGCTAGAGAGAACTGAAAACAAAATTGCCAAACTTGCTCCTCCTTCTTGAGAAAACCTGAGTACCAGCTAGCGACACAATCACCACATAGCTGGCTTCCAACGCGCTCTCATTCTAGAGGGCTCTGGGCCACTCAACTCAAAAGTGCAGTTCCATTTCCTCCTCAGCAAAATGGGGACAATGGCAGCATGGACAGAACAAACAGCAGCCTTGGGTAATTCTGTTTTCATTAGTACAGACCTTATGATAGAAAATTGCTGTTTAAGCTGGAGTAAAATAGCCTATGCCGGATGCGGTGGCTCAGGCCTGTAATCCCAGCACTTTGGGAGGCCGAGGCAGGCGGATCACCTGAGGTCGGAAGTTCGAGACTAGACTGACCAACATGGAGAAACCCCGTCTCTACTAAAAATACAAAATTAGCTGGGCGCGGTGGTGCATGCCTGTAATCCCAGCTACTTGGTAGGCTGAGGCAGAAGAATCGCTTGAACCCGGGAGGCGGAGGTTGTGGTGAGCCAAGATCGTGCCATTGCACTCTAGACTGGGCAACAAGAGTGAGAAACTGTCTCAAAAAAAAGAGATAGCTTCCATTTTAATGGAGTGGAAAAATACTAGGGTGGGGACCCTGTCATAGGTTAATAAAAGTCTTTCTGATGTTCATGGTTTACCTAAAGGAAATCAGCACACCCTGAGAACTAAATGTGAAAGATTAAGACTCATTTCAAGTAATACACAGTCATCAATTTTCACCTCTACTCTTGTTGAATAAGAATTTGATAAAGCCCTGTTCAAACTGCCTATGCCAAGGAGCTTAGCGAAGTGAATGCCACCCTTCCTGGCAATGTGCAGACAGCATTTCACCAAGGCTCGGTCTGGTCTAGCCAGGATTCAGCAGTGCTGGCCCCTGGAGTCACAAGGCGTGACAGTCACCTCTGCCAAACCACAATAGGTACTTCCTGAGCCAGTTCAATTACTTAGCGCACCCAAGAAAACAGAACAGGCTAAGAAGGAAGGCACTTATTCCCAAAGACGGCACGTTATTACTTGGTAAAGATACTATTTAGGAACAGCAGCAATGAGGACAGTTCTAGACCTTCCCTGCCACAGCCAGCCTTGTGTCCTCGCCACACAATAAACGATGCCTTCAGGAAAAAACCCATCTGAGCAGGGAAAACTGAAAATTCCCTGCTCAGCCTTGCCTGGAAACCAAAAGTAAAACATACGATGTTTAGTTTGAGCTCTGATTATTGGAGGGCAGTCACTCAAGTCAGGACACCTGCCCTAGGAACGCACTAAAGGCATCAGCCGTTGTCGATGTGTGGAGATGCCTTCAGAGGCAGCAAGTCTGGGGGATTGCGCTGAAGCCTTTGTGCAAATATCCTTCATCGTCTAAAAAATGTCCCTGCTTGATTAGTTGAGAAAGAACTCCAGGCTTGCTATCTGATAGGTCTAGAAATGAACTCTGTGAAACTCCAGAACTGAACCCTTCAAATGTATTCTCTAGGCTGACTGGCTTGAGGGATTCCAATTTGAGAGCCCCTTAGAGAATGTTATCTCCTGCCAGCTGTTATCAGTTCCTCCTGGGTGAGCCTGAAGCCCCAGAATAAACACAGAGAACGCTGCTATCAGGGAAGATGCTGATGGGGGGCCATGATGGAAAGCTTGCTGAGGGAGAGGGATTTCTGAAGCCACTAAACCAAAATAAATATCTCCTTATCAGGCCAATATCAGTCTTTCAGTGAGGCCCAGCAGGCAGGAAGTTCTAATTGTCACTTTTGTTTTTTAAAGCTAAAATGGTAAAGGATGAGAAAGACAACTAAGCTTGAAAACTGATAGGCAAGGCATCTCACAGCCACAGGAAGGAATTTTATGAAGGTGAAAAAGAATGATTTGGAAACATCTATATAGGGTCAAATTCATAATGATTTTTAAAAACGATGCCACTCGAATAAAATGAAAATACAAAAAACTTTATCCTCATGACTTTGAGCCATTTTTAGGTGGATCTAAGTTTCATATTTTTTCCAGTGGCTTTCATATTCCCTTGGTTCTATAATTTAACAAATAATAAGCATAAATTTGCAATAAGCATCAAGTTTCAGTCCATTCGTGGCACTGCCCCTCACATTTAGCCAGGCGTTCTTCTTAAGCACCTTACTATAATTTGAATATTGAACTGATTATGAAACTTACGATTGGGCCAACAAAAAAGTCAGAATTTTAAACTTTCTATGCAAAATGCTTAGCCCAGTGCCCAGTATACAGTAAACTCACAATAAATGTTTGCTATCTCTAATGCCTTCAGAAAAATAGATTGTATCTTATTCTAAAAGAACATCCAGAGTGACATGTTAGCCTCCCCAAGATGCTCTACAGATGGAAATTAGGAAGTCCATATACAGTAAAGGTGCATTTTAAAAAATCATCCTTCAGCAGCTGAGTAATCAGTGGAGCTGGTGTCATTTCTGACTCTCCCACTCAGCAGCAGCTTGAGTTAACATGAAAAAGAAAATCAAGATCTGTTTTTGTTCTGAAATCTTAAATGGCTGTAGGCGGACGGAGTCATTTCAAGAGTGAACTGCTTCTGAAGACTCCGAATGGCTTAATTATGCCGACTCACATTTTCGATCTATAATAAGAACCCCAAGACTATAAGAAAGAACCTAGAAGTTCTGCAGTAGGCAAAACAAAGTCTCTTTTCAACTGAAACTGAGAAAGCAGATGAACATTTAGAAGTCTATAATTTGGTCAACTGTTTTCTAGATGGGTTAGTTAGATAGACAGAAAAAAAATACCCCCCCCATTTGGGAGGGGTAGGGGTTTCAAACTTATTAGTTCTTTTATTCCTTTTCCTTTGTTTTTAGAAAAATGCCGGTTTGTGATTTCTGGCTACTTACTTTTCTTTCCTTTGGTTTGTTGCAAATCCCTTCTTCTCCAAACTCTACCACCTGAACCATCACTGCCATTTAAGCCCTCATGGAGATTCTTGCACCACTTCTATTGTGCTTTAAGCACGGAAACCAACACAATTCATTTGGAGACACAATCTACCTATTAGGCCTGATGAAATAGTGGAAATTTTCCTGATCACAGTCTCAATCACCAGCTGCCACGCCTAAGAAAACTGGTTTCACAATTGGCAGCAGGAATCTTGTTTTAATGTGACTGGTTATTGTTAACTCTCATTCTTTACTATGAATATTGGACAATGAAATGTGCTTGAAAATGCTAAACCACCATTTAGAAAAAATTCTGCCAAAATAAAAGGGGACATACTGCATAAATAAAAAGGGATAAATAAAAGGTGTCATTTCACAGTATATATGAGAGTTGCTTCTGAACACAAAGTAGAAGCACTTGAACCTTAAAATACTGTGCAAAGTCTTTCCTTGAGGAATAAAAACACCAGGCCTTTAAACCCTTCCCTTGATTGGCACAGGGTGCGGGAAACATGCAAAAAAGTTTCTTGGTGGTTGGTGCAAAGTCACTGGGGTAGGTAACCTCAAATAACTGTTTAAAGAAAAGCAAAAATCAAAAGACTTTCCTCTGAATCCATGAATGATTAAACTCAAGGAATGTAAGGAGACTCTAAAGAGGAAGTGGCTCACTATGTTAAGAAAGCCAGGAGGGAGCTGTGCGCTTCTCCTGAGATGCACAGCTGGAAAATGAGTTCCCCAAAAATGCTGCTGTGCCTGTGCATTTGTCTTTTGTTACTAGGTCTTCAGCACTGGGCCTGGCACACACAGATGCCAAAACAACCAAATGGCTCCTGGGAGGTTCAGCCCCAGGGATATGACAGAGTCTCCAGAGTCTCGGGGAGTGCTGAAGAGAGATGAGGGAAAAGAACTGCCACCTTTTTGGTCAGTACCTGATTAGACCCATCAAGCTGGAACTGGGGAACTGGGAGCCAGTTCTTTTCCTGAAGCTAACGGGTAACCTGTTGTGTAAGGACCCCAAACACATGTCTTAAAACGGGATCCTACGAGGGAGGTCCTGGTGCTTTTATAGCCCCAGATTTTCAGAAAACTGCAAACACAATCTTAAGGGAGATCAAGTCAAATGAAGTGTGGACTGAATACCAAATAACCATACAGCTGGATTATATATGACTAGGGTAAGTACTTGGTTTGCTCGTTGGTCCTAAAATCAAAGTCAAAATTCCAATTTATGTTAACATTGATATTTATTCCAAATGTCTCAAAGGTGAAAATGAGAACTAAAACAATTTAGCCTTCCGATAAAGCAAACGGACAGTATATCAATAATTGGTAAACCTGGGTCAAGGGTAACTGGAAATTCTTTGTCCTTTTCTTAAGTTTGAAATGATATCAAAACAAAAAGTTACAAAAACTTCAGCATCTAGTCTTAACTTCTAAACCAAAAGGAACTAATTTTTAAAACTGCTAATAAGACTTAGTGGTCTAACCAACAACACACAACCATAGTTACAGCAGAGGTTGGAATCTTATGGCAATTCTTCAATTGCTCACAGAGACCACTTGAGAATGACTAAAATGATGCAGCCCTCTGCAGAGAGAGGTCATGACAGCAATTTTAACCCAATAAAAGAAGTAAAAGCATAGAAACCTCAGGAATTGAGAATTTGTTAAGATAAGGTGATAGGTGGCTACTATAATACTGATCAAGAGATCAGATAGTTTTTTACTGTAAGGAAGGAAGCTAAGATATAAAATCTTTACGGTTATGCACTTAGAATAATACTGAAAAATTATGACGAAGTTTTTCTAGCAATGATCTTACAATGTTCCACATCAGATCCTAACTGTACATTCAAATGTACCTCTATAAATGTTCTGATGCAGTCTAAGTCCTGACAAACTACCACAGATGAGGGCTATACCTTGCATACGCAGCATGTCAGGACCAATCCCTGCAATTCTCCCAGCTGCTTTTGGATAAATTAGAATTGGACATATATTTCTTCCTGTAACATTCTGAATTCAAAACTCAAGGTAGCTCTTCATATATATATATATATATATATATTTTTTTTTTTTTTTAAATGATCAAGTTTCATAATAGTTAATAGGGACTCAAGAAATGTTTTTCCTCTTCCTAGTCCCTAGCTTAAGCCACCTACTTCATCCAACACATGACCAAGCAGTGTAATTAAACAACATGTTATTAGTTCACAGGGGCAGAACTGACATTACTGGCATTTTGAATTTTTTTTGTTCTGTAATCCACTTACTGAGATTCATCATTGTCAGCTCTCCGGGATAAGGGTAGTGAAGCCTTTCTGCAAAGTCCCGACAATACCACACAAGAAGTTCCTGGTTGGCAGGGATGGGCTTAATGGTGTAGAAGTAGATGTTCATCCCGTTCTGACACGCAGCCAGGTTTTGCTCCCGGGGAGAGTGTGCTGGATTCACATAGCGCATCCAGTTGCTTTTCTCTTCATTAAAGCCGTCAATGAAGTGGTGAAGCTCCCCTCTGGAATAGATCTGTCCAAAAGAGAAGACAGGCATGTAAAAGGAAGTCAACCCCAAAGCTCCCCAGCACCTCTCAGAATAAACACAGCCGGTACCGTGTGTGATTTCTGATCCCCTACTGCCTAGTTAGAAAAAGAATCAAATCAGTTTAGCCAGAATAGTCTTGAATCAGCAGAAATCAGGACGGAAACAGGTAAGGCACACTTTGTCAGTTACCTTTTCCATTTCAGTTTTATCGTCTTTTCATGTTCGGGAAAATAACAGAAAAATGAAACACAAATGTTCATTTAAGGAGCTGCCTCAAACCGATTAACCCACCACAGAGTACTACTTTTCCTATTGCAGTGAATGGCAAATGGGCGATGCTACTGACTTCAGTTCTGATTATGCTGACTTTTAGTGCTTTGAGTCACTGGGTAGAAGACCAAGCCGGCTGACGACGTCAAACTGAGTCTCAGCTTTTTCTATGGCCTCTGTACTCGCCGTTTCCTACACCCCCGCCCAAGGCTTCAACTATGCAAACATCCTCCACCCCCAACCCTCCAAGTCCTAAAGTAACACTTGTTCATATGAATACTTGGAACCTTGCCTTTTTGTGGAAACACTGGGTGGGGCAAAGGTGAACTTCACCTGCCATAACAAAGTGAATACTGGGGCAGCAGCCAGAATCTGACAGTCTATTACTGAGAAGTCACTTTTCCTCTTGATAAACATGTCCAGACTTGCACTTTCCTTTTAATTCAAACGAGGGAAGAGGGAACCCCTTATCTGGGAGGAGGCTGGCTAAAACACCACACACAGAGCCATAGGCATGTGTTTTTGGAAAAAGAACAGGAAGAAAGTATGTTGTTCCTTAAAGGCAACGCAGAATGAAGAATTCGAAGTTTGTCCTAAAGTAATACTACTTCTGGTTAACAGATGCACTCATGATACTTGGCAAAGAGGCAGAGGAAGAAGAAAAATTAAAATGTACACTCTTACTGAAACTATAAACACACTTCTTATCCTTCCACACAGAGTTTTTTCTCTCTCCCTCTTTTTAGGAGGTACCACCTTTACCTTAGACTTTAAGAAATGCCCTTATACATATACAATCAGTCAATACCTAGTGTGATCTGCGACTTGCAGTCTCCAAGCAGTAGTAAGGCACTGTTCGTAGCAGGAATTTTGCGCTCACCGGACAGCAGGTTATTGCTTTTCCTTACTCACGTACCGACTGTGCTAGTCTACAGATAGTTTCTGTATTTCGCTCAAACGTTATCAGAAATAAAAAGGAACTCTGTCCCTTTAACACAGGCGGTAAACACCAGAATCACTTTCTTTTAAGAGTAACTTCCTGTAAATTGTGAAGGGGGAAATACATGTGGCTTCATCAAAGCAGCTTGTGAGAGCTTTTGCGGTGTGTTTTGTTAAGAGAAAATGGAACAAGGCTGGGTGAATTCTGCTATCAAGAGGGGTTTTCAAGTTTGTTTACTCTGATGTGCAAACTTCCAGGAACATGGGGTTCCATCGCTCTTGCACTCTTCGCTGGGGCGGAAACTGCTTTCTAAAGCTACGGGTATGTTGATTCCAGTTAGCCTTCCTCGGACTGCAATTTACTGTATCCTCATTTAAAAACAGCAATGTCGATGCCGTGAAGCCACTCACACACAATAAAATACAATTACGCATACGTAAAATGAACACCGTTTCCTACCACCTTCCTGCACTTCCATATATTATCTAGAAGATTAAAATGTGCTGATTCATAGTACAGTTACAAGAAATGTCACTGGTTTCTCAACTTGAACATCCCTTCTTTGGCTGTGTAATTTGCATGAAACTTTTTCTTTCCTCACAACAGATGTTCATATTCCTGCCAGCAAAACCGGGATGTTCTACAATATCCTTTGCATGTGAAAGACTGATTCAAATAAATCCTCCCAAGGAAAGCCTTTCAGTTACTTATAGTGAATCTTTAAATGAAACAGGGAACTGGACAGTGAGGGGAGATTTTTAGGTGTTTCTTGCCTTTTCTCAAAATAATCACACATTAATGAGACTTATGCTGGATTGTCTTAATTCAGACCTTTAATTCCAAGAACTATGCACCTTTATGGTTCACTTCTGAGAAGACTTTATTGACAATAAAGGCAAAAATGCACTCATGGTTTCACCATTATAAGTCAGGTGAGTAATGTATTTTAAGCAGGAATTATTATTAAATAAAAATTGTGAGCACATGATTCTTAGTGCATCTGTAACCACCCTCTTTTGCTTGGGAAATAGTAAGATACATTTCTAAAAATGCAAAACTTCCTGGATTAAGAATATTGTTTCTTAGGAATAGCTTCTTGCTCGAACAATAATTGTTCTAGGCAAAAATACCAGCTAAAGCAAGCATAGCAATTTTGGTTATCATGCAGCTGTTTCTTTTTAAAGAATTCAAATAATGTACATTTCATGTAAGTATACACAAAAACGCTTCCTAAATTTAAATAACCATATCTTTATCTTCTGAGGAAATGAAATATCCCTGAGACATCTATGGGAAGAAGGAAAGCAATCTGTCTTTTTTCTGTTCACTGCTAATCCAGTCTTTTATTCAAGGGTTTCATCTAATTAGTTCACCTCTGGGGGCCTTTCTAACCCTAATCTAGCAAAGGGAAATTGTACTGGCTAGATCTTTTGGTTGGATTCTATAGGAAAGCTCATCATCTTGCATGACTGTTAAGCATTTTCCTTATGCTATGAGATAATTAACCTATTGTCAAATGGAATCGTTTACGGTGCACATGTATTTAAATAGGACTAGTTCTGTGGTCCTCCATTCCCCTCAACCCATCTTCCAGCTATCCTTTTTTTTTTTTTTTTTTTTTTTTTTTTTGAGACAGAGTCTCGCTCTGTCGCCCAGGCTGGAATGCAGTGGCCAGATCTCAGCTCACTGCAAGCTCCGCCTCCCAGGTTTACGCCATTCTCCTGCCTCAGCCTCCCAAGTAGCTGGGACTACAGGCGCCTGCCACCTCGCCCGGCTAGTTTTTTGTATTTTTTAGTAGAGACGGGGTTTCACCGTGTTAGCCAGGATGGTCTCGATCTCCTGACCTCGTGATCCGCCCGTCTCGGCCTCCCAAAGTGCTGGGATTACAGGCTTGAGCCACCGCGCCTGGCCCCAGCTATCCTTTCTTAATGGCATTTACTTTTAAGGTAATTCATTTGTGTCATTCCTGGCTGGGCGTGGTGGCTCTTGCCTGTAATTCCAGCACTTTGGGAGGCCGAGGCGGGCGGATCACGAGGTCAAGAGATCGAGATCATCATGGCCAACATGGTGGAACCCCATCTGTATTAAAAATACAAAAATTAACTGGGCATGGTGGCAGGCACCTGTAGTCCCAGCTACTTGGGAGGCTGAGGCAGGATAATCGCTTGAACCCAGGAGGCAGAGGTTGCAGTGAGCCGAGATCGCACCACTGCACTCCAGCCTGGCGACAGAGTGAGATTCCGTCTCAAAAAAAAAAAAGAAAACAAAAAGATAATTCATTTGTGATAACTCTTCCATTCAATTAAAGTCAGCAAGAAATCAAAAAGGGGTGAAATCTAAGGCTTGGTGACTCATTACTACTTCCTTCCAGAGGAATGCAAATGAACCTATCCTTAAAGCAAGCAACAAACTGTTTCCTTTCATTACAAAGCTCTAATGAATTGCAAAAATCAGGATTCACATATAGCCCACATCTCGATCACTAACCACCTACAGGCCAAACATTTAATCGGTTTCATCACATTTGTTCAGAATTCCCTGTGTCCATGGGGATGCTGGATACTTATGGGTGAGCCCCAGCATTTCTCAGCACGGGATGAGAAAGGAGGTGAGCCAACCAGCTCTTTTAAGCTCCATTTTTTCCTAACATTTAATGGATCTGAAGAAATTTCCCTTACTTACCCTCCAAAAATATTTCCTGTTGGCGTTCTTGGGAACTGTGTCATTGGTGTAGATTTCACCTATTAGGGGTCCAAAACGTGTGCCCTTTGGTATGTATTCTTTGCTCATCACTCCAATAACCTAAACAGGAAAAAACACAGGAAACAATTACTTTAACTGTAAAATGTTAACCAATCTTTCAATTAAATAAACTGGACTGTCAAGTGGTAATACAACTAACAATGATAAAATTTTGATAAGTAGAACAGACATTAATAATGCCTACATAATTAACAAGTTTCACCACAGGAGACCATCTTTTAAAGTCTGAGATCATAAGCACTCAACCAAGCATTAAAACGGTCTAGGGGATTACTGTCTGGTAATAAAGGATCCTTTATTTTTATCATGACTTTTTATACTAGAACAGAGAAGACAGCCATTCTCTTTTAGAATGAGAATATGACACTGCAGAATTAGATGGTCAAGATTAGACCAGTTCAGCCTGTTTCTAGTTTCCTATTTCTCATTCTCCCTCAAACCATAAGCATAGTGTGCTTGAGGGGAATAAAATAGTTTTGACCTCAGAAACCAAAATAGTGTTCTTTGGTTGTTCCATAACAGCCTAAGGAACCAGAAACCAAATGTATTATGCTTTTTTCATTCCAGATGAGGTTTGTGTGCGTGTGTGTGTGTGTGTGTTTTCATAGCTTGTATATTCTCTTTAATAAGGGATCTTTCAAGTAACTTTGTTCTTCTCTGGTCTTCTACTTTGTTCTTCTCGAGTCTTCTACTCAAGAGTGGTCATAGGCCCTCGTGTGTGTGTGTGTGTGTGTGTGTGTGTGTGTGTGTGTTTTAAAGACAAGGTCTCCCTCTGTCACCCAGGCTGGAATGCAGTGACTTGATCTTGGCTCATTGCAGCCTAGACCTCCCGGGATCAAGTGATCCTCCCACCTCAGCCTCCTGAGTAGCTGGGACTACAGACATGCACCATCACGCCCAGCTAATTTTTGTTGTTGTTGTTGAGAAGGGGTCCCACCATATTGCCCAGCCTTGTCTCAAACTCCTGGACTCAAGCGATACTCCCACCTTGGCCTCTCAAAGTGCTGAGATTACAGGCTGAGCCACCACGCCTGGCCAAAAGCCCTCCTTTGAAACTGAGTTTATACTGAGGAAAGCTGCAGGTTCTAAGATCTGAGGAAATGACCTCAGACTGGATTCATCACACATTTTAACTCTGTAGGGCCTTGCTAAAGAAGCATGTTAACTACACCAGTTCCTCCTTAATAATACATTTCTCTTTGAGAGGGTAAAAAAATCACCAACCATGAATCAGGAAGCAATTCGTCACTATTCAATAGAACTCCTCTGTGAGCAGTCCTTTACAACAGTTTGCAGTCACAGTTTTGTTTTGGTTTTTATTCTCTCGCTTTCCTATTTTTATTTTCTTCTCATTCAAGACAGCCTACCAATCACTTGACTGAATTCTTTACTAAAATGGACCAAGGAGGAGGGAGTGGTAGTAATAGATGATAATGTTTATTTTCCAGTTTTTATATCCCCAGTAGCTCCTGTGCATTCATGTACCTGAAATGGTAGACTCAAATATGTGACTCTATCAATGCACACAGATTGTTCGCAGTGGAATCTACTATTTTGGTTACAATATACACCAGTTCCTCATTAAGTCTCATCAATAATTTAAACCTCTATTTAAATAGATATGGCACACCTACATGCCTGTAACAGACTAGCTTTTCTCATTTAAGTGTCTTATCAGCCAATGATTTTTTTTTTCTGAAACAATTTAGTATTCAATATACAAATCAATGAAGCATACTCAGACTGGAAAGAGAAAAAAAGAAAATTTTCCTACACCTAACACAAGTTGAAACAAGAGTGTTATTTTTGGTCCTTTATGAATTTCTGTCAGAGAGCTGAAAAAAACAGATGTTCATTTCATCCTCCTCCTCTGCCTTCATTTACATCTATTTGCCCTTTTAATCACCGTTTGTCATTATTGGTATTTGTTGGCAGTAAAACTACTGGGGACAAGAGTATCTCAGAGCAGTCTTGAGATATAAATATATATATTTAAAGCTTTAGTAGACTTATTCAGAGGCTCATTGTTTTGGACGTATTATTGAATCTAATTAATTTGGAAAATTCATGGAATTGAATTCTATGACATGCAAATCATTTGACATTCATATTTCAGTGATTATTCCGTAATATCAGAATGACAAACAGGAAAAACAAATCATGCCATTTGTTGGTGAGCCAATAATTAGCAGTTGATATTTTCAACATATCAACTTTACAGCAGTAATTTTAAGAAAGGCACTCAACTGGTTTGTCAACTTTGTTTTAAATTATAGTCTCTGACAGATGATGTCTTGGGAGTCACAGCTTGATTACCAACAAGGAGCACTACACTGAGGTCGTGGTTCTTCTTCCAAATTGCCATTCTTCTACAGAATGGGCCTCTAGGTTTTCAGTTATCAATCTTACACACATTTTCTTGTGCCCAAAAAGAAGTCAGCTAGAAAGCATAAGCTACCCAATACCTTTTTGAGCACAATTATGGACTCATCACTAGTAAGCTATAAAGCAGCACCGGAAGTAGCTCTTGCCATCTCTAACCTTACAAATACAATTCAACAGGCCAGACAGGAGAACAATTAAAAAGAAAAGGTTCTGTAGTGGAAGAGAGGTCTACGATAATCCTCAAACTCCAGACAAATTAAAGAGCTTCAATATTAGGTTATCATTAGGAAAGGGACAGAGCCCTAATATTTTAAATTTCAATTACATACAGTGCTATAGGGCACATAGAAACTCACAGCTATAGATAGATACAAAATCATAAAATTTCAAAACTGGAAGGTGCTTATAAACCACCTATATCCAATCTAAGTCTAGCGTTCTAATACACAATAAACATCTTCATCTCAAATGCACGTCTGAGACATTATTCACAGACGCCATAAAAGCTGAAACTCTAAGACTATTGTGCTTGTCCAGGTAACTTTGGAGGGGGAATAGGAATCAGGACGGTTTTTAAAGGGAAGTGAAAAACCAAGTACTAAGTCTCCCTCTGGTCTTAGAAAGATCCAGAATGTGCATCTTAGACTACCCATCTCCCTGACCCATAGTTTGTAACAGTCTGTCTTTGAACCAAGCAAATATTAAGGAGGAACCTGGTATGTGCCTTAAACTTCATAGTGCTAAAAAGACAAAGAATGTGTTCACCTAACTCAGGAAGGAAACTTCACTGGAACTGACCAGGGTCCTAAAGAATTACTGCTGGGGACGGGCCGTTGTGTGCCTTCTATAAACGAACAGCGAGAGGACACTGGGCTTCAATACCTCCCTGCATCACCTGCTACTACAGAAGCTCTTTATGTGCAGTGCAGACCCCTCCACCACTTGAGGAGATTTGTCTCTGTCCATGGCCTCAGTTACAGAACACACCCTGCCATCCACAGCTTCCGGACAAAACACAGGGCTTCTTTTCAGTTTTACACAATGAAGGAGATTTTACAGTTTAGGATGGGTTGAGTTGCAGTGCTTAATGGAAGTCTGATAACAAGAACAATATAGGTGTTTTTTTTTTTTTTCCTGCAAATTCCTTTTTTAGAGTATGCAAACAGACACACACAGCAGTGGGTCTGAAGCAGAAACAGTATCCAAGTCTAAATGTCATCTGATCATCCTCTCCCCAAATTACATTAAGATCATTTAAATTACTAGCTATCTCTTTTCCCTCCCCGAATCCCACTCTGTAAGAATGACACGTTAGATTATAATTCTGTTTTGACTCTATGAATGTTTGTCTTGAGAGGATTGGAACTCAGTAGTGACCAAGACCTTCAGCCTGCAATCACCACATTTTTATTTTATTTTATTTATTTAGAAACAGGGTTTCGCTCTTGCTGCCCATGCTGGAGTGCAATGGCGTGATCTCAGCTCACTCCACCTCCCACGTTCAAGTGATTCTCCTACTTCAGCCTCCCAGGTAGCTGGGATTACAGGCGCCTGCCACCATGCTCGGCTGATTTTTGTATTTTTAGTAGAGATTGGGTTTCACCATGTTGGCTAGACTGGTCTTGAACTTCTGACCTCAGGTGATCTGCCCTCCTCAGCCTCCCAAAGTGCTGGGATTACAGGCATGAGCCACCACACCCGGCAATCACCACATTTTTAAAAGGAGTGAAGTGAACAAAGTTGTTTGGAGAAGGTTTCCTTCTTCATTATCTTTTTATTAAAGGAAACATGGTGATGCCTTGGTACATCATTTCTCAAATAAAAGGCAGTATGAAGAGGGAATTGCATGTTATGGTTAGATACTTTTTACAGATGGCTTGAGTTAATAATGGACTTCGATCAGAATGGACACCAAGGGATTCCTCACGATCTGTCTGATGTTTATCAGCCACAATACAGGGAGGTTAGACTCAAAGAGCCACGGTGCCTCTTGAGTGCAAGCAGTCTCAACCGAGGGCAGAAATTCTACAGGGCAAAGCTTCTGAAATATAAATGCTTGAACTGATTTTTCTGTAGTCAAGTAGTCATAAGAGATTATTTCAGGAGGACACGGGGAAAACCCCCATAAAAGAATAACCCATCAGTTTAAAACATTTTCAAAGTTTTGAATAGTAGGTCTATATTTGATTTTAGTTCTGGAAATAGGAAGTAAGAACAGTTTCATTAAAGGTGCTGAATGATTCTAAACCCAATCTAAAAATGAGGGTCTAGATCAGAAATATGATTTGTATGTTTTGTTTTAACCAAAAAAAAAAAAAAGGTGCTGACACATTGTACAAATTCATAATGAAAAATGGTCTTATAAAAAAAAAATTCCCCAGTATGTAAGCATAATAGTACATACTGTAACATCTTTTGCTATTTAAATGAAAACATTTAAAGGGCAAGATTAATAAGTCAGATAAAAAATACATATAGAAAGACTCTTCCTATTTCAACGGCTCATGGAACTTAAAGAACTAACTGAATAAAGATTATGTAAATATTTCATATGTAAACATTTCATCAATCCCTAATGTTGCTGTCCCAGAACAGGTTTGCAGCTATCCTACCCTTAATGGCTCAACTCCACCATCCTCTTTCACCTTCTAAAGGGAGCTGTCCTTTCCCAAAGTTCAAAAACAAAGGAGAGAAACAGAAAAACAGGTACAAATTCCAGAGTAAGCTTAAGACAGTATTACATTCAAGCTTACTCCTTGCTTGACTTTATGATTAGGGTTTAAAGATATACTATCCTCTATTCAAGTGCTTCAGTTAAATGCAAGATAGGGAAATAGGATAAGAGAACCCCGACCTCTTAGGTTAGTTTCAAAGGACCCTCTTCAGGAACACAGGAACTGTCTGTTTTTTGGTTGCTTAATATATTGAAATAGGAAGTTATACATTCAGAGGGAAAAAAAAAAAACACAAAATAGGTTAAGGATTGGTCTGAAATATGTTAAGATGATAACTAAAACCACAGTGACACCAAGAGGGGCCAGTGTAGCATAATCGAGAAGCACTCATTGGAGAAGTCAGAAGAACTCTGCTTCAAGTCCCAGGGCTGGCTTTGCCTATATGCCTTTGGGTAAGTGACTATCTTTCTGAACCTTGAACTAAAATGATCTAAGAGCATTACTTGACTTAGCTATGATTTTAAAGAAGAATGATGGAAACTGAAAAACTTAAGCTAAGAGCTGAACTAAGGATAAGAACATTATAGAATTAAAAGGCAAAGATGACCCACAGAATGGAAATTTTTATTTCAGTCCCAAAGGGCTGGACAGGGCAACACGGCACAAATGAATCTTGGGAACAGACCAATATTTGGTCAAACTTGATATAGGGAAAAAAACACTACACCGTTTAAAGCCATCGTCAAACTTTATATACCCAAACAAATTCTACATTCATTCCAAGTCCACATATTGAGAGACTTTCTATTAAGAAGAGCATTACTTTCAGGAAGAGGTATAATTAAGGCTGACCTCTGGGGTTAAATTTTTTGGTAACATTCACGTACAACTAGAATTTAAATTTTATTTTTTATAAAATCTGCCTGCATTCACCCAGTAGCGGGGGAAAAAAGAAAGACTGAGCATCATGGCTCTATTTAATTTTAGACAGCTGTGTCTCCCCCTCACCAAAAACACTGGACTCAGACACACAAACAGGAAAGAGACAAAGAGTTTCCCAGTCTGCCGGATTCCTTCAAATAATGTTCCTTAGGGAAGGGGGAAAGTGAATTGACATGGCTATAAGGAATAGTCCCAGTAGCAAATTCTGGATTCCTAGGGCCAATCATCCCCTTTCCCTACTTTCTGAAGGAAGTAATAGAACTGACAGTGCTCTGTGCTCATGGTGGTATGGGGAGCCTGCTGAGGGGTCATTTCATCCAACTCAACCCAGTAGTAGACTAGTAAGTGCAGCTACAGTAAGCCAAATTCTGAAAATAAGAGGTGGTTCTGCAAGTTATTTCACAGCTGAACAGCACGCCTAGCTATAAGCTTTATATAAAGGTAAACACACATCAGTTGCTCATTCCAAGTTTGGGTTTTCATCCCCTTTGAAACAACAAAGAGTGTACCCACTTCAGAGGCCAATAAGGAATTGGCCTGTCAGCCCAGCCCCAGCAAAGGAGCTGCTGCAGATAAACACCGGTTAGCTCTGAAGTCATCCGGACAGAGGACACTTTTACATGACCCCCTTTCTTGGCTTATACCATCACTTCACTTCATAAACACGTCAAAGTTTTGAGAATAATTTTAGAAACCCAGCTAATAAAGCTGGCTCGTTAAAAAGAATAAAGCCAACTAATTACCAAAGACAGACAAAAGAATCATTAAAACTGTTTTTTCTAAGAAAATGTTTTCTCCCTTAAGAGATATTATACAACAGGGGCACTAGGGCCAGTGGGCCCAGAGCTTTCTTGAAGTTCACTGACAATTTCACCCACCCTATGCTGCAAGTTGCTTTTCTGAGATGTGTCAATTTGCCAAAATATTTAACTGTTTACTAATTAGTATGGAACAGTTGAAGGCTGGAGAAAATAAGAAGGAAATGGTTTAGGGAAAGAGAAAGCAATGTAAGAATTGAATCAAGCAATCAATTATTTACTGATACTTACAGATTCTCAGAGGTTTTCAGAGATAATACAAGGCCTTAAGGGTTAGTAGGGAGATTTGGCGCCAGGTCCCCAATCTTCTTCGTCAATAAACCAGAGGCTTACCTCTCTGCTGTTGGTGGCATACTTGAAAAGCAGATTCCTTGGTAAGGATGCCTCCGCCTGAACCGAAGTCCCGCCATCAGCACCAGAATCCCAGGGCTGGTCGTTCACAATGTATGTACACTTCTCTTCAAACTCAGCCTCTGTCCACAGAGTCATATCCGCATCCTCCATGTCCATTTTCATGGTCCCCTTGGTCCCCTCTGCCAATCCCTGCAACCTCACAGCGCTGGAGCTACACTTGGGGGCAGCCTGGAAGAGAAGGGAAAGGCCTTTAATCCCCATTGTCCCGCCGTTCCTGTGGCTCCCTCTGAGAGGCTATGACTAATACAGTAGTCTGAAGACTTTAAAAGCAGATGCAGAGTGCTTGGTACAGTTGAGTAAGAGCCAAAAAGCCGTATAAAGTAAACTGCCTTGAAAAGAAGCAAGGTTTTAAAATGCTACTCTAAAAAAAAAGAATGTGGCAACCTCACTGTGGGGAAAAGGAAAAAAAAAATCACCTCTGAACAATCCCTGGCTTTACCTCTCACGGCAGAAAAATGTTCTGGGCACAGAGTTCAGTGTCCCAGAATGCCTGGGGTCATGGCCGCCAGACCCTCGACACTGTGGAAAAGCTGCCTCAGAAAAGTGTCACAAACAAGGAGAGGAAGAGGAAGGAGCTCTGTCTGCCTCTGAATGAAGCTAAAAATGGAAAGCGCGTGTGGTGCAGGAGCGGAACCCAGCCTGCCTTTTCCAAATGGGGAAGACTGAACTTTCCCACCAGCTCCCAACGCAAAACAACTTTCAAAACAACTGCCTCCTCCCTCTGCTGCGAGCTCTCTTTCATCCTCTCACATGGAAGACTGAAAAGGGTTGCATCCTGCCAGCATCACTGAGCTACGGCCTCTTAGAAATCACTTGGACCACAGGAAAGGAGGAGGAAAAATGGGTGAAGGGGAAAACAGACTGCAGTGTCTTCTGACTTGCAAGCATCTCACACCAAATTGAAAAGGCAAAAACAAAACATAAAACTGTTCAATAAAATTCCCTGGAGAGAATTCCTTTAGGAGCCCTCAGCTACAAATAGCACTTTCCATTTAAATCTGAAAGTGTATGAATTCCCAGAAGTCACTGATGTACTACAGTTTACTGTAACTAAAGTTATAACAAATTTAGAAGACTTGGAGGACAAGCTCTGCTTCCACTTGTACATTGATGAGGATATTCCCCCAAATCCTCCCTCACACTCAGAAAAGTGTTTTCCAAAGGCAAAAAAAGGTAAACAACTTCTGTAAGGGCTTTCTCATATAGAGGTGTTTGATAAAAATGAGGAATATGGGTATCATTTCCATGTAAGAATGTGTACTTGTTAAAATGTAAACATAACATTCTGTGGAAGTCCTTCAAGGAGGTTTTTACATTCTTCCACTTCTCTAAATAGGATGCTCTTTAAAAAAAAGTTGGATGCAAAGTTGTTTTTCCCTGTTATGATTTAAGCAAACCTTATTTTTATTTAGTTCCAACATGTACAGCCATGATGCCAAATACATGTTAAAAATAAAATAAAATTGAAAACTTCAGCCAACCCGGAATAGTTTGACGAGTGTGAGCTGGAACCACTACTGAAATTTCAATGAATTGGCAATTATGTCTAGAATTGAAAGGGTTAATGATTCATAAGGAAAGTCTCACAAATGTTTGACAGCACTAAGTGCACTAAAGCAGAAGCATGTTTCTACTGCGACATTGGCAAAAATAATAATAATAAAGGAAAAGAAAAGAAAGTTTTCAGGTCAATTTCAGAATTAAAAACAAAATTGAAGTTCCTTACCAAGGTCGTACCCACACGTTTATCCAAGCAAATATCCAACATCTGAGAAAAGTCTCGCTCATCTCTACCCAGTCCACATTCTCCCCGCGTCCCCCGCCGGGCTGAGCCGTACAGACGCGCACCTCGGCGGTCCCTCCTCGCTCCGTTCGGCCGCCCGGGCGCCCGCGTCCCAGCTCCGGGCGGACAGGTGCCGCGCTCGCTGCTCTTGCCTCTCCGCAACACTGGAGGGCCGAGTGTCACGGCAGCACTTTGTGTTACCCGTCTGGCTTCCCCTCCCTGCTTAAGATTTCCTTAGCCACTCGGCTGCGCGAAGTGGGGGCGTGGCCAACGTGGCCAACACCACCTGGCCGAGCCCAGGGCTTTCCCCCAGATTGCGAGCACAGCCGCCGAGAGCTTCCTCTCTTCGCATGTGTATTTCAACATTGACTTGGAATCTTCTTACTTCCCTTTGAAGGCACTTAACCTCAACGCTTACTTGGGCTCTATTGTATTCTAAACACTCCAGATCGCCCTCCTTCCTGGCGCGGCAGAATTAGGGGGCGCACGTTCCTTAAATTAAGAAAACTTAAAATTTGACTACACATTTTGTAATTTCTCAGCTCAATTCCCCAGGTACAAAAGACATAACTCTTACTTCAAAAGAGCAGGTTAAACTGTTTTTGCAGCTAATGTAATACAGTGGAGCTGTCTGGTCCTCAAGCTGTTGTGTATGTAACGCACGTTTCCCCGCCCCCCGCCCCAAAAGTTGTAACATTCCATTTCTCCTGCTAACGTTCAAACTTGGCAGAACGAACTTTCCTCTTTTAACTATTTAGTAAATAGGGAAATAGGAAAAAGTTATAATTCTGCATATTAATGTTTGTTTTCCTTTCCTCTCCTCCCAAAACCCACAGGCTGACTTCCCAGGAGTGTAAGTAAAATGTAGAGCATTAGTCGTTTCACAGTTCAGAGGAATATTGAACTGATCACTGCAAGTGGAAAGCGGTTGGAGGCAGTAATTAGTGGGGCTTATTCTGAGCCCCGTCCAGCTTTTCCTCCAGCCCAGTCAGTCCTCTGTTGAAGGAAGGACATCCTGTGATGATGGCATACAATGTCCTGTTTGTTTATTATTAAGAGCGTGGACCTTGCATTCCTGCTTCTCATTACAAAACAAACCAGATGCTTTACTTCCTTCAATGGTCTTGTGCCTTCAGCAAGGAATCCTTTAATTCAGAGAAACAATGTTTATAGCAAACACACCATTTCAATTATTATTTAGATCATTGAAATCCAGGTCTTCCATTTTTCCTGCTTGCCTTACCATAGGTAGGTTTTTTTTTAAATCATCTCTCCTTCGAACTTAGGCTGCAATGTCTTTTCTAACATTTTAAATACACGTGTGCACACACACCCACACACCCACAAACACACACCCAGTTCCAACCTAATGATACCAACTTAGTCATACAATGAAATGGACATCTGAGTATTTGTTTACAGGAAGAAATGAAACAAAGTAAAACAAAAGCCCAACTAAATCCTAAGAATGTCTGTTTATCTTTAAAATTTCTTTCCTCACTTTTAGAAAACTTTTCTAGAATTTTTTTTAGGGGAGAGAGGCAGAAGCAAAAGATTATTTGCCAGGAAATGGTGTCTAAAGTCTTGCTGCAATCTCTCTCTCAGTACAGAACAATTAAATTCCCACTAGGGGACATGATTAGCACACACTCCCTGCTCGCTGCTTGGCCCACCTGTGATTTCATGTTATGCCAGAGGGGACGCTAGCACCAAGAGGAAGCAGGACTTTTAGAAGGCAGATCTGCTAGGGGTGGAAAACTGAATGAACAATTCCTAAGAGTCCTCAGAAAACTCCAAGCTGATAATTAAACAAGAGAGATCCAGCCTGCTCAAGAGGGTTTATTAACTGATGCTGAGTCAGCACCACAATGGACAGAAAAACAATGTAGTCATACTGAAGACTGGCCTGCTGTTCAAACAGTCTCACTTGCAGATGTGAAAGAGTATTTCACTTCCCTTTTAGAATCAAACTCTGTTCTTAGGCCACATGCACCATCATGCAACTGCTGGTGAGTCAACCAAGGATAGAGTAAGGGAATAGGCAAAAAGTTGGATATTTGAGGTGGGAAGAAGGCTATTTTAAGCCAAATATTTGCTTTAATGACTGGAAGATGCCAGTGAATCAACTCACTGTTAATTAATATCAGCCTGCACTCACCTTCAGAGGTGGTGAAATGGGCTTGAGTCTAGGGAGGACGCAGACTTCAAATACCAGTGTGGGGCTTAGCCAGGCAACCCTAAAATTAGTTCCAGGTGTCCCAGCTGAGCTGGACAAGGCCACGGGTAGAACTTTCAGGAAAGTAAATTTTCAGACACAGAGTGTTGGAATGTAAAATCCTTCACGTTTGCTTCTTGTCTCAAAGTGACTGGGGTAAAAAACCTCCAAACCAACTTTTTGACTATGGTTATAGTAGTCAAGGAAGGATAATATCATCATTTAAAATGAAATAAACTAAAAAGGAAGAAGAAATAAAAGAAAGGAAGCTTGCTCCATAATAGGAAAAAACATGTCCCCATTGTAATATTTAGGTATTGTCCAGCACAAAATCATTAAGGGGGAATAAAAGGGACTGACCTCTGAACTTCACTCGGTCCTCCCAGAAGGCCTGAGCCGTGTACCTTTTTAGTGCTGACTAAAGCTAGGAGACCCTGGCAGCAGTACAGCTGTGCAGAGAGAGCTATCAGAGGCTTGCCACTGTCTGGAATCTTATGTCTCAAAGGGTTTGTTTCTAAGTAATAACTTGGTGCGTTTTTAGTCACTATATTATTTCCCCCCAAGTTAGAACACCGAAAAGAACCTCAGTTATCTTTATTAATCAGCATTTCTGAGGCAGAGCTCTCTCATTAAAAGTGTTCACAATGGCAGCAAATCATGAATGAGCCAAATAGTTCTGTTCTCAGAAATCCTCATCTATTCCCGTGGATGGCATCATCACAACAGTTCCACCAGCCAATTTTAATTCGGTTTCAGCTATGGGCCAGTTTTTTTGCTCTCCCAGTTCCTGGGTGGACTGGGAATTGCAACGTAGGCAGCCAGATGACTCTATAGGGAAAGGACTATGGTAGAATGAAGGGAAATTGAGTACCAAATCTGGAGACCTGAACTCCACTTGGGGAAAAATCTTTTTTTCCTAAGGAAAGGAATTTTTTTTCTCCTAAAGTAAAAAAAAAAATGGGATGAAATGTACCCAAGATGAAACATGTTTTCATTTTCTCATTCAACTCCTGCCATACCCAAACAAGGTCAATGACAGCTAACCACATCAAGAGAATAACGCCCCCACCACCCTCTTCTTCCTACTCCCTACCCACCCACCCACCCTCACCCCCCACACCCATTTCCCGCTTCCTGTAAGTTAGGCATCTTCATGCTGGTAAACATTTGGGGACCAACTGTAAGCCTGAGCCTGAGAGAGGGGCACTGAGGCTTTGAAGCCCTCCCACATGTCTCAAAGCCAGGCTGAGAACTAGAGGGACACTTGGTTTTTAAACTTTAACAGCCTTTTCAACTCAAATCACTGGGCTTGGCCTTCTGGCTGCCTTCCTTTTAAAAGCCGGACAAGAAGAGCGAGTATGTGTGTATGAGTGAGAGAGAATATGTGTATGACACATGCTATGTTACAATGCAGTCTGTGTGTGTCATTGGTGTGATATGTGTATGATATGTTTTGATGATGAGTTGAATCAATTTAAAAATAGCACAAGCTTCCTTCTCATGACAAAGCTCACCTCCCAAAAACTTCTGACAAACATATTCAGGGCCTAAATATTGGGATGGTGACCTTCGGGGGCTGTTGGATGTTTTGGAATGAGGTCAGTGTTTTGACTTCCTACATAAGGGAAACAAAAATTAAGTAAATTCAAGAACCCAAGCAGAGCTCCCTTCCCTCCCTAGGAATGAAGCTCTAAGTGTTCTCCTGAGGACTTTATAAAACCCACAGGATGTCCTAGGTCTCAGAGTATTTAAAGAACCACCTGTATCATTACATCTAAGTATTAATATCTTTTTTAGCCTCCCTTCAGAAAGACAGTTGTATTCTCATCTAATCATTTATATATGGTTTTAAAATTATGTTTTAAACTATTCCTTTAGTGAATGATAATAGCAATACTAATCATTTCCATATGACTTGTGGGGAAACCAAGGTTTGGGGTTTCCAATATTTGCTTTCCCTTCTAATTATGTTTTTTATCATAGTGAATATTCAGACAGAAGAATTTTAATTTCTGAGAAGTCTGTGGGAAAGAACAGGGGAAGGAAGATTATTTCAGAACCCAGAAGACACTTCCTAACCTTACAGTTGGTGGGAAAAAAGGAATAATCCTAAAATTAAACTAACCGAAGGCAAAACCTGAACTGTTAACAAGGGAGAAAATGAGCAACAGGAAATGTGTCCACTCTGAAACTCATCTCTTCTCTTTATTTGGAGAACAGGAAGAGTAGCTTCCACAGAGCAAGACTGTGGGTCAAATGTTTGCTTCTCTCACCTTTCAGTGGGAGGAGAAGCCATTCTGGAAGAGGGGAGGACTCAAGGTGGAAATAAAGGGAATGTCACCAAGAATAAGATTAGGAAAGGACCAGGTGGCTTAAAAATGAAGGTGAAAGTCTTCTCTGGAGGATGAGCAGGAACAGCAGCAGAAGACCCAGTGCAGGGAGGAGCAGTCCCCTTGGAACAGGAAAAAGGATCCTACGGTTGTACCTGCCACCATGTGCTTCCCTGAAATCACAGAATATTAACCAAAGGACGCAGGTGGTTTTATTTAAAATGGGACTGACAATTTCTTCTCATCCTTTCTAAGGGAAGATCAAGACTGTAGAGGCTTTATTTTTTTCATGCCAAGGTAAGTTAGGATAGAAGAGACAGCATCATAAAGGTTAATAGTGGAATCATTTGACCACCTCCAGCCCCCAACTCCCATTCTGCTCCAAAGGGGATTTAGTATCCAATCTAAGTCGAAGACCATATATCCCCTCCAACACTTCATTTTCCTGCTGAGGAAACTGAGGACCAGAGGTCAGGAAGCAGAAAGGGCATCTCTCCCAGACTCTTTTTTGGTAATTGGATCTTACATACAACTGTGAACCTGGGAAATGCCAGCCCACAGGCAGGGCTGCAGCTCAGGGAGCAAAACCAGAACTTGGCTCTCAGATTTCCAGCCAAGCTCAGGGTTCTATATTGGATCCTAAGAACCTACTGGACCTAAGGTACACATGAGTTTGAAAAGGAGGAGGAGGGGGCTGCGCTTATTGGAGAACCTTTTAAATGTTAAACCGGTGGTGACACCAGAAGAAATTCAACCCGCCTAAACCGAATTCAGTGCCAGAGTTTGGAAGAAGACGTGACTGTCCTTCACCTCTACCCACCTGAGAGGTGGACAGGAAAGAGAAGGCAAAGGTAAGACAGTAACAAACCTCATTTAATAGATACCTTATCTGTTGAACAACTCTCTAATGTTGACTAAGGAAAAGCTGGGAAAACTTCTAACATGAAGATAGCCTGGAGATCCAGAAGCCATTGGCTCTGACTTATCTGTTCTCCATCTACAGCCCATTGTTTCCTCCAAGCATGCACCCCGGGGAAGCAGGGCAAAGGAGTTAATGTTCAATAGACATCCGCTCCCTTAAGGTGCACCTCTGGGGGACTGAAGGGCAACCCTGCCTTACCCTAGAATGGGACCAAACACAGGGAAGGAGCGGTTTGGTGCTTTTCAGGCAGGATCCCCACAGCTCCTTTTAAGAGAACAGGCACTGCCTTTAGGAGAGATAATCCCACAATGGATGCCCATTAAAAGTATTAGGATGTGTACTGCCACCATGATCCCTGGGAGGAGAGCTCTGTCCTGACAATAGACAATTAAAGCTGATAAATCCAAGCTACTTGTTGCTGTTCTAATTCCTTCTAATTGTATGCTACTTGTGCCTGGCTCTCGCATTCAGGGATGAAGCAAGCTACTCTAATCTCCAAAGTACCTGACCTACTTCCTACAGGATCTTTTCAGCATTCTTTTCTTCCCATCTGGACCTTTTCTCCTCTTTTCCTTCTCCCTTCTTCCTCATAGATTGAGGGGAGGAGAAGGAAGGATGCTGGGGGCTGGGTGGGGAGCGTGGAACAGAAGGTTGAGTCCAAATCAATGACTCTGGGGCCTCAGACAGTTCACTAATCGGTTAACAGCTAATCATGCTCACGGGCACATCAGTGATTAAACTGCACTTTGCATTAGGCTCAACAAGTGGCACGAGGCACACTTAGGCTCCAACTGCTAGATCACTGCTAGCTGCCAAATCTGCATGTGCTTATGTGTGGGGAGTGCATGCCTCACTGATTCATTTGTAGCTGACATCTCACTAATTACGCTGCCACCACAAACTAGGCAGAGTAAAGCCTTCATTCTCACCCAACACCCCAAAGGATGTAATTCTATCTAAACAACAGAGCTTTAAATGCCAGTTTGGTGCCTGCCTGCATGTGCTCTCCTTCCAGAATCTCCTAGAATGCATGAAAGGAGCAAAATTATCTTTGCAATTCAATCTTGGCCCGGGGTGTATTTTTAAAGCTGAAAAATCTTTATAGAGCTATCTCTTCCTACTCTTCCTTGCTCAATAGCCTAAAGAATGGTTAATAATCTGTGCTTTTAAAATACAATACTGGAATTAACAATTCCAACCATCATGAATCACGTGTTGGGTTTTTTGTTTGTTTGTTTTGAGAGAGTTTTGCTCTGTCACCCAGGCTGAAGTGCAATGGGGGATCCCTGCTCACTACAACCTCCACCTCCTGGCTTCAAGCAATTCTTGTGCCTCAGCCTCCAGAGTAGCTGGGATTAAAGGCATGTGCCACCACGCCTGGCTAATTTTTGTATTTTTAGTAGCGATGTGGTTTCACTATGTTGGCCAGGCTGGTCTCGAACTCCTGGCCTCAAGTGATCTGCCTGCCTCAGCTCCCCAAAGTGCTGGGATTACAGGTGTGAGTCACTGCACCCTGCTGTGTTGATTTGCTTTTAAAATAAATCCTTGTGTTTCAGAAATACAAGATACAATATTCATCAATGAAATTATATGCTTTCTGGCCTTTGCCTCAAAATCACTGGGTGGGGTGGGGATAGATGAAACAACCCAGGTCTTAAGTTGGTAATTGTTGAACTGGGTACCGAGTGCATTATACCATTCTCTTCAGTTGTTTTTTTGTTCCTCACTGATCCTTGTTTTAACAGTTTTTTAAAATGTTAAAAATAATAGACCAGGCATGGTGGCTCACCCCTGTAATCCCAGCACTTTCAGAGGCCGAGGCGAGTGGATGACCTGAAGTCAGGAGTTTGAGACCAGCCTGGCCAACATGGTGAAACCCTGTCTCTACTAAAAATATGAAAATTAGCCGGGCGTGGTGGCAGACTCTTGTAGTCCCAGCTACTCGGGAGGCTGAGACACGAGAATCACTTGAACCCGAGAGGCGGAGGTTGCAGTCAGCTGATATCGTACCACTGCACTCTAGCCTAGGCGACAGAGTAAGACTCCATCTCAAAATAATAATGATAATAATTTTTTTAAAATAAAACTTTAAATTCCAGAGACCGCAAATGATCTACTCAAGGCCCTCACGCTGTTTCATTTTTTATTTTATTTCTTTTCTGAGACAGGGTCTCACTCTGTCACATAAGCTGGAGTGCAGTGGCACAATCATGGCTCACCATAGCCTCCCGGGTTCAGGTGATCCTCCTGAGTATCTAGGACTAGAGGCACCCACTACCACGCCTAGCTAATTTTTGTATTTTTTGATAGAGACAGGGTTTCGCCATGTTGCCCAGGCTGGTCTTAAACTCTTGGGCTCAAGTGATCTGCCCGCCTCGGCCTCCCAGTGTTGGGATTACAGGCATGAGCCACTGTGCCCAGCCATGCTGTTTAACTTAAGTTTATTCCCTTTGCATGAATGTGAATGAATGTTTTCAAAAGCATTGATATAACACAAAGAAGGCATCTGGCTGCTATCCTGCTCTATCAAAAGAAGCTGTCTCTGGGATTGCAGTCATTTTGGGGGACATGTTTTTTCAGTGTTCCCCAAATGTAAAGCCCTTTCAGGGTGTCAAAAATATGACAGCAGTCACTCAGTAGGTTTAATTTAGCCCTTCTGAGGAAATTGTAAACTGGGTCTCATTTTATTCAATTTTACAGAGATCCCACCAGGAAAAGATTAAGAGCTTATTTTGGACTGAAAATTTATGTGTTCCAGGAGGTAAAACTCGCAGTCATCCGAATCTGTTCCTGAGCGATGCACCCTCCTCTAGACAGAGGGACTAGAAATACAAATTTACCATACTCACTTTTTCTCTACGGTAGTCTGAGCAAGCCGCTGGCAGCACCCAGCAGGGACTCAGCTGATAAACGGTGTCAAACACAAACCATTTGTCAACTCCCAAGAGAGGAGAACAAGCTGAAAGATGGACGCAGGAAGTAGATTTATCTGGAGCAACACATTAACTAGTATAAATACCAGTGAAAAAAGTAAACACATTTACTGAGCAAGAAAGATCTCATCACAGTTACCTCACTGCTTAACTCAGTGTTCTCCCAAAGCTTTCCCCTCCTCAGACAAGGGACACCCATTTGTCTTGATGTTCTGTGCAGAAGATATTTAAACAAATCAAAGATTTATTTCCTTATTGACCTCTGTTTCATTAACAACTAGTTTACATGAATAGAAAAAGGTTCTGCCAGACAAAGAAAAGGTTTCTCCAGTGACGATATTCCCCCATTCTTTAGAAGATAGACGGTTTTCCAAAATGCCATGAGCAATGAAAACACAGCATGTGAAATTATCCTTCAAACTGTTATGTATATTAAACATTCATTCATATGACTTCAGACATTTGTGGAAACATTTTTAATTTCAGAAGTCCCAAAAAGCAAAGATACAGCCAAGAAGTCCACATACAGTCCTGGTTTACTGAAGTACATGTATTGCTACAGAGTTGCCGGGTAATGGTGACAGTGCTAGGCATGGCCCCAGACACCTGGCTTCCAGTTCAGGCGGTGTGGATGGAAAACAGGGAGCCTTGGGCTCCATTTCCTCATGTATACCACTTTTTTGCTCATGCTCTAACTGTGATTCATTCTCCTAGACAATGATCTGTCTCTGTGGTCTTCTACCTACCAGGCTATGCATAATCATAGGCATCTTTGAAAACCCAGCCCTTAGTACAGTGCCTGGCGGTGTGTTCGATGTGTGCTGAATGAATCAATTAAAATGGTTCTCAGCTCCCACCTGTGAAGGGAGCACTGTAGTGGGCTCTGAATGTACTTTCTCTTTCTCTAGAGAAAATAAGACTGCCGCTCAGCCCTTGTTTATGGGACTTCGAAAAACATGTTCCAGGGCAGGAGCCACAGACATTAAGATGTTCATGTTTACGGGAATGGGAAGAACTTATCTCTGACAACAGCATTTGAAAATCAGTTCATCCACTAAAAACAAATGTAATAGATTTTCCAAGTGAAAGTGATTTACACAGTTCTTGTGGGGTCTGCTTTTGTCCACTCAGCCATCTGCACTCCTGGCACTGGACTTCTTCCTAAAATTTTCTCCTGCCAGTCTTAGGGCCTTCCTCCCCTTCACGGAAAGCCACTCCACCCACAGTAATTAGGTTTAACTAGAGCAATTAACAAAACAAACTCCTTGTTGCTTAGTGGGTTGATAGAATTCTGATTGCAAAATTGTTTTAGGATGTGCAGAGTAGTTTAAAACAAAGATAAATAAGTTATGCAACCATTTTGCATATAATCCATTTGTTTGTGTGTAGGAAACAGTTGTACATCTTAAGTAATATAGCCTAAAATTACATTTTACTAAGCAGTATGTCTTCCTCATATAATACTAATTCAGATCTAATAAATTTAAATTGGTATTTTTTCTAGTGCTATATAATTTTAAATTATTCTGAGAAAATGCTTCTTTTTTTTCTACTAATAAAGTAACAGCTTACATGTTTTTTAAAAGACTGATGTAACATAATCAATACCATCCAATTCCCCAAAAGCCTTCTCCACAAACTACGATTTCAAATCTAGTTTTTACAGGCACTATCACTCCAAATTCTTTCTGTATACAAAATTTAGTATACAAAATTCCATTATTTTGCTGATTCTTCAATATTAGTGCCACCTAAGAGTTCAATCATGTATTTAGAGTTTTATATACTTTAATTTGATTTTACCAGGCTGAGTGCGGTGATTCACACCTGTAATGCCAGCACTTTGGGATGTCACATTTTGGGAGGCAAAGGTGGGCGGATCCCTTGAGTCCAGGAGTTTGAGATCAGCCTGAGTGACATGGCAAAACTCCATCTCTACAAAAATACAAAAATTAGCCAAGTGTAGTGGCGCATACCTGTAGTCCCAGCTACTCGGGAGGCTGAGGTTGGAGGATGGCTTGAGCCTGGGAGGTGGAGGTTACAGTGAGCAGAGGTCGTGCCACTGCACTCCAGGCTGGGCAACAGAGCCAGACCCTGTCTCAAAAAAAAAAAAAAATTTTTTTTTTTTCCCAAAATTTTACCGGTAGTGATTTTTATTATGGTTTTATACCAACTTCCTTGATTTTGGAATAAGAGTATGGTGATGAAAATTAATCTTACTAGCTGTGTGCAGTGCTGTGTGCCTGTAGTACCAGCTACTCTGGAGGCTGAGGCAGGAGGATCACTTGAGCCCAGGAATTCCAGACCAGCCTGAGCAACATAGCAAGACTCCAGCTCTTAAAAAAGAAGAGAAAGAAAAAGAAGCTTGCTGCAACTTTCCCTAAAAAGGGAAAGTCTACATTCTATTAAAAGTATAGTCTTCTTTCAACTAGGATTCTTGATAAGCATCTGATGGTGATAAATCGTATGTGAAAAAATGAGGGTAGTCCTACAGGAAAACAAACACAATAGCCCCTGAAGGCCAGGGAAGAGATGATCAGAACCAGGGACATTTTATGGTTAATACAAGGCTATCTAAAGCTTTTTAAAAATGTCTTGGATTTCTCAAGAAGATACTGCTGTTACATATTAATGTTCTTACTCTGAATGCCATAGATCACCAGAATAAAAATACAATTGTCTCAAAATATATAGAATTAGTTAAGAATCAGAACTAAAACCATGGCTAAAATATTACTTCAGCTCCCAGAAATCTAATTTAATATAGGAAAATGAGGATTTTTGAAAATTGTTTGTTTTGGAAATGAAGCCACTAAAGGTAATAATAGACTGTCCTTACTTTAAATACGGCTTGGCCGGGTGCAGTGGCTCACGCTTGTAATCCCAGCACTTTGGGAGGCCGAGGCGGGCAGATCATGAGGTCAGGAGACGGAGACCACGGTGAAACCCCGTCTCTACTAAAAATACAAAAATTAGCCGGGCATGGTGGCAGGCGCCTGTATTCCCAGCTACTTGGGAGGCTGAGGCAGGAGAATGGTG